>NC_092333.1:444636500-445915000 GCF_046630445.1 Rutidosis leptorrhynchoides
TGAAATGAAATTAGGTTTTAGGTTTAGTAGTGTAATATATGTTTAAGGGTAATTAAATTAACAAAATGGCAAATCCAACCCCTCAAGGGGATTTCGGCCGAAATAGAGAGGAGGATGGGCTCCTCTTAGCCCATCATGAAGAGTAGTGTGATTACTTGTGGCCCGAAAGCCCGAACGGATCCCGATTCGCGAAAACACGGCTACGCGATTAAATATTCGGGAAGAACACGCACACGCGAAAAATAAAATACAGAAATATTTTATAACATCATATGATATAGAAATATCATAGATAAAATAATTCGAATTTGAAAATTACGAAAGTCTGATCGTTGGTTTGAAAACCAAAACGATTTACCGGATAGAAATCCAAAATACGTAGAAACGTATAAATATAAATATGAACACCTATAGTCATATAACATATAATAAAGGAAATATTATTATTGAAATAATAATATAAGTCATAAAAATGACGTGGCAAGAATATCAATTAACAGAAGTTAAATATTAACGGAAAAGAATAACGGAAAAAGTAGGGTCGTGACAACACACTTTAATTTACGAATTAGAGTTTCCTCGCCAACCGTCAACTAATTTGGGTCATCCAAGCCACGCACATGGTGGTGGAACTTCCCACACGCTCTCCGGCAACTCCAACCGACACGCAATCTTACTCGACTCCCAACTCGTCCATCACTACCATGTGAACCTTCGCTTTGACCGTCCATTAAGGATGATCTTGTCACGTATCACGCATACAAGTCCTCAATACTCTAGAGAACTCACTCTCGAACGCGCTCTACACCAACATATCTCTACACGAGACAGTCAAAATCAACATCCTACGCCCCGCGATCGCTCACCAAACAGGACGACTTCCGGTAAACCGCTCGAACACCCTACCAAATCGAGGCATCACCGTACCCTCCGGGTACATACTCCCCCACTTAGGGTTCTAACCCTACACTCTTACCGCCAAGATAACAACATCTCGTGGAAGTCAACATTCCACAATGCACATGACCGGTCTCAACGTTGGTCATACACACCAATCCTCTGCGGACTTACTACAAGTACTTGAACCGCGACAGTTTCAATTCAGTCAAATCATTAACGCCCGCTGAATACCACAACTAATCATCGTTGTATCTTCAGGTCTCTCACCAGCACCCAAGTACAAGATAACCACACCATCGGAGTGAAGAATTTCACTAGCAGGTATAAGGAGGCACCTGACACATTGTTATGCAACTACCATCACGACCACCGAGTCTCAAGAGCTCGACCCTTATGGGGTCTACTCTCGGTGTCACACGTCGCCAGACTACTCGAAGTCACACAAATCTAACGAACCTTAGGGCTCAGTGCCCACCACTTTCTAGCGACAACCGCTAGTCTCCATCCACCTAGGCCGCACAGCTAGCCTATTTACCTTTCAACTCATCACTAAGGAGATGCATGGAAACACCAAGACTTACACTCTTCCGCACGCTGTCACAACCGTTAACACGGTCACCTCCCACATCAAATCTAGTCAACAACCATGACTCTACTCGCACACATACGTGGTCGACAAAAGCGCCTCTCAAATGGCACTATCACGCATACACACACGAAAAGTGGTCGACAAAGAGTGAACAACACTCACCACATAACTCACACGCAAAAGTGGCCGACGAAAAGTGAACAACACTCGCCACACACATCAAACCGCAATCGTGGTCAACGAGGAGTGAAATCTCATGGAATCACTCACCACATTACATCAAGCAGTCAACGAAGAGCGAATCCTTATGCCAGAATGTCACTATCCACCTCACTCACAATGAGCATCAAAACACAACACTCTAGATAAGACGATCACACGTCACGTACCCTCACATGTTGATAAAAAACCCGGTACACACCAACCCAATAACACACGCACTCAAGGGAACGGTACTCGTACAATGACCGATGGTACTCGCACAATGACCGAGAGTGTACATACGCCTTGTAACACTAACCCCTAGGTGGTATCGAACTCGTGAACTTAAAACCACCTAACACGCTCTCGCACACATGATGATATGGTATCGAATGCCTGAACTTAAAACCCATATCACTTGCCAAAACGATGTGGTATCGGACACGCGAACTTTAAACCCACATCGAATCCACGTTCTTTCGGCCTCGCTTACTCAACGAGTAGTGTACCATCGCGCCCTGTATACACTATAGTGAATCCTGGCGGATATCACTAACCGTACTACTGTAATCAAGTAGGTCTCACACATATACGCACAACCATTTTACTCACTAGGACACTATCACAATCAACGTCCTACGGGTCTCACTCAAGCGAGTTTAACGACCCAAGTACCCTCGAATGCCTAAACAATAAAAGACTCACACAACAGAGTCAAGGCACGACACATTAATCACACACTTGGCCGAGTGCAACACAAAACCACAATCATAAGCCAACCGCTCGCTACAGATTATCTCCAGCGGAGAATAAAGTTTAGCTAAGGCTTACATACACACCGCAGGTTATAACAAATTGTACACATAAAATTATCACGCTAAAAGTACTTAAATGTCTTCTCGCAATGCCCGCCACTGCTAGCTTGTAGTGACCCGAACTTTTCCGAACCTTTCTATGATTATATGTTTAATGAAAACTATATTTACATGAACTTTTCTGAACCTTTCTATGATTATATGTTTAATAAAAACTATATTTACATGATTAAATGTTTCCAACATGTTAAGCAATCAAACTTGTTAAGACTTGGTTAATTAAAATGGAAATTTTGTAAACGTCTAATTACCCAGTTTGACCAATGATTCACGAACGCTATAAAATGTATATGACATGATGATACATAAATGAATAAATATATATGTTTAACATGATATAATGATCATCAAGTATCTCATTAAAAATAGTAACAATAAGTTATATACTTAAAAAGGAGAATATTGACGTATGAAACTCGAAACGATACATATAACGATTATCGTTATAACCACGTCTTACTAAATATATATGAAGCATATTAATTCATTGTTATATTATATATAACATGATAATATGATAATTAAATATATCATTAAGTGTATTAACAATGAACTACATAAGTAAAAACAAGACTACTAACTTAAGGATTTCGAAACGAGACATATATGTAACGATTATCGTTGTAATGACATTTAAATGTATATATCATATTAAGATATATTAATATATCATAATATCATGATAATATAATAATTTAAAATCTCATTTGATATTATAAACTTTGGGTTAACAACATTTAACAAGATCGTTAACCTAAAGGTCTCAAAACAACACTTACATGTAACGACTAACGATGACTTAACGACTCAGTTAAAATGTATATACATGTAGTGTTTTAATATGTATTCATACACTTTTGAAAGACTTCAAGACACTTATCAAAAAACTTCTACTTAACAAAAATTCTTACAATTACATCCTCGTTCAGTTTCATCAACAATTCTACTCGTATGCACCCGTATTCGTACTCGTACAATACACAGCTTTTAGATGTATGTACTATTGGTATATAAACGCCAATGATCAGCTCTTAGCAGCCCATGTGAGTCACCTAACACATGTGGGAACTATCATTTGGCAACTAGCATGAAATATCTCATAAAATTACAAAAATATGAGTAATCATTCATGACTTATTTACATGAAAACAAAATTACATATCCTTTATATCTAATCCATACACCAACGACCAAAAACACCTACAAACACTTTCATTCTTCAATTTTCTTCATCTGATTGATCTCTCTCAAGTTCTAACTTCAAGTTCTAAGTGTTCTTAATAAATTTTACAAGTTCTAGTTACATAAAATCAAGAATACTTTCAAGTTTGCTAGTTCACTTCCAATCTTGTAAGGTGATCATCCAACCTCAAGAAATCTTTGTTTCTTACAGCAGGTTATCATTCTAATACAAGGTAATAATCATATTCAAACTTTGGTTCAATTTCTATAACTATAACAATCTTATTTCAAGTGATGATCTTACTTGAACTTGTTTTCGTGTCATGATTCTGCTTCAAGAACTTCGAGCCATCCAAGGATCCGTTGAAGCTAGATCCATTTTTATCTTTTCCAGTAGGTTTATCCAAGAAACTTAAGGTAGTAATGATGTTCATAACATAATTCGATTCATACATAAAAAGCTATCATATTCGAAGTGGTAAACTAGTAATCACTAGAACATAGTTTAGTTAATTCTAAACTTGTTCGCAAATAAAGTTAATCCTTCTAACTATATTTTTAAAATCAACTATACACATGATCTATATCTATATGATATGCTAACTTAATGATTTAAAACCCGGAAACACGATAAACACCATAAAACCGGATTTACGCCGTCGTAGTTACAACCGCGGGCTGTTTTTGTTTGGATAATTAAAAACTATGAAAAACTTTGATTTAAAAGCTATACTTCTGGGAAAATAATTTTTCTTATGAACATGAAACCATATCCAAAAATCATGGTTAAACTCAAAGTGAAAGTATGTTTTTCAAAACAGTCATCAAGATGTCGTTCTTTCGATGGAAATGACTACCTCTTTCAAAAACGACTTGTAACTTGTATTTCCGACTTTAAACCTATAACTTTTCTGTTTAGTTTCATAAATTCAAGTTCAATACGAAATCTTGGCCGCTTAAATCACTCAAAACGGATTAGAAACGAAGAAATGGCGAGCAAAACAAAATTGGTAAAAACTACTCATTTTAGCTACGTGAAAATTGGTAACAAATCTATTCCAACCATAACTTAATCAAATTGTATTGTATATTATGTAATCTTGAGATACCATAGACACGTATACAATGTTAAGACCTATCATGTCGACACATCTATATATATTTCGGAACAACCATAGACACTCTATATGTGAATGTTGGAGTTAGCTATACAGGGTTGAGGTTGATTCCAAAATATATATAGTTTGAGTTGTGATCAATACTGAGATATGTATACACTGGGTCGTGGATTGATTCAAGATAATATATATCGATTTATTTCTGTACATCTAACTGTGGACAACTAGTTGTAGGTTACTAACGAGGACAGCTGACTTAATAAACTTAAAACATCAAAATGTATTAAAAGTGTTGTAAATATATTTTGAACATACTTTGATATATATGTACATATTTGTTATAGGTTCGTGAATCGACCAGTGGCCAAGTATTACTTCCCGACGAAGTAAAATAATCTGTGAAAGTGAGTTATAGTCCCACTTTTAAAATCTAATATTTTTGGGATGAGAATACATGCAGGTTTTATAAATGATTTACAAAATAGACACAAGTACGTGAAACTACATTCTATGGTTGAATTATTAAAATCGAATATGCCCCTTTTTATTAAGTCTGGTAATCTAAGAATTAGGGAACAGACACCCTAATTGACGCGAATCCTAAAGATAGATCTATTGGGCCTAACAAACCTTATCCAAAGTACCGGATGCTTTAGTACTTCGAAATTTATATCATATCCGAAGGGTGTCCCGGAATGATGGGGATATTCTTATATATGCATCTTGTTAATGTCAGTTACCAGGTGTTCACCATATGAATGATTTTTATCTCTATGTATGGGATGTATATTGAAATATAAAATCTTGTGGTCTATTGTTACGATTTGATATATATAGGTTAAACCTATAACTCACCAACATTTTTTGTTGACGTTTTAAGCATGTTTATTCTCAGGTGATTATTAAGAGCTTCCGTTGTCACATACTTAAATAAGGACAAGATTTGGAGTCCATGCCTGTATGATATTGTGTAAAAACTGCATTCAAGAAACTTATTTCATTGTAACATATTTGTATTGTAAACCATTATGTAATAGTCGTGTGTAAACAGGATATTTTAGATTATCATTATTTGATAATCTACGTAAAACTTTTTAAACCTTTATTGATGAAATAAAGGTTATGGTTTGTTTTAAAATGAATGCAGTCTTTGAAAAATGTCTCATATAGAGGTCAAAACCTCGCAACGAAATCAATTATTATGGAACGTTTTTAATCAATAAGAACGGGACATTTCAGTTGTAGTGACCCGAACTTTTCCATGTTTATATATATTAATTGAGATTGATATTTACATGATTAAATGTTTCCAACATGTTAAGCAATTAAACTTGTTAAGACTTGATTAATTGAAATATGTTTCATATAGACTATTGACCACCCAAGTTGACCGGTGATTCACGAACGTTAAAACTTGTAAAAACTATATGATGACATATATATGGATATATATATAGTTAACATGATACTATGATAAGTAAACATATCATTAAGTATATTAACAATGAACTACATATGTAAAAACAAGACTACTAACTTAATGATTTTTAAACGAGACATATATGTAACGATTATCGTTGTAAAGACATTTAATGTATATATATATCATATTAAGAGATATTCATACATGATAATATCATGATAATATAATAATTTAAAATCTCATTTGATATTATAAACATTGGGTTAACAACATTTAACAAGATCGTTAACCTAAAGGTTTCAAAACAACACTTACATGTAACGACTAACGATGACTTAACGACTCAGTTAAAATGTATATACATGTAGTGTTTTAATATGTATTTATACACTTTTGAAAGACTTCAATACACTTATCAAAATACTTCTACTTAACAAAAATGCTTACAATTACATCCTCGTTCAGTTTCATCAACAATTCTACTCGTATGCACCCGCATTCGTACTCGTACAATACACAGCTTTTAGATGTATGTACTATTGGTATATACACTCCAATGATCAGCTCTTAGCAGCCCATGTGAGTCACCTAACACATGTGGGAACCATCATTTGGCAACTAGCATGAAATATCTCATAAAATTACAAAAATATGAGTAATCATTCATGACTTATTTACATGAAAACAAAATTACATATCCTTTATATCTAATCCATACACCAACGACCAAAAATACCTAAAAACACTTTCATTCTTCAATTTTCTTCATCTAATTGATCTCTCTCAAGTTCTATCTTCAAGTTCTAAGTGTTCTTCATAAATTCTACAAGTTCTAGTTACATAAAATCAAGAATACTTTCAAGTTTGCTAGCTCACTTCCAATCTTGTAAGGTGATCATCCAACCTCAAGAAATCTTTGTTTCTTACAGTAGTTTATCATTATAATACAAGGTAATAATCATATTCAAACTTTGGTTCAATTTCTATAACTATAACAATCTTATTTTAAGTGATGATCTTACTTGAACTTGTTTTCGTGTCATGATTCTGCTTCAAGAACTTCGAGCCATCCATGGATCCGTTGAAGCTAGATCTATTTTTCTCTTTTTCAGTAGGTTTATCCAAGGAACTTAAGGTAGTAATGATGTTCATAACATCATTCGATTCATACATATAAAGCTATCTTATTCGAAGGTTTAAACTTGTAATCACTAGAACATAGTTTAGTTAATTCTAAACTTGTTCGCAAACAAAAGTTAATCCTTCTAAATTGACTTTTAAAATCAACTAAACACATGTTCTATATCTATATGATATGCTAACTTAATGATTTAAAACCTGGAAACACGAAAAACACCGTAAAACCGGATTTACGCCGTCGTAGTAACACCGCGGGCTGTTTTGGGTTAGTTAATTAAAAACTATGATAAACTTTGATTTAAAAGTTGTTATTCTGAGAAAATGATTTTTATTATGAACATGAAACTATATCCAAAAATTATGGTTAAACTCAAAGTGGAAGTATGTTTTCTAAAATGGTCATCTAGACGTCGTTCTTTCGACTGAAATGACTACCTTTACAAAAATGACTTGTAACTTATTTTTCCGACTATAAACCTATACTTTTTCTGTTTAGATTCATAAAATAGAGTTCAATATGAAACCATAGCAATTTGATTCACTCAAAACGGATTTAAAATGAAGAAGTTATGGGTAGAACAAGATTGGATAATTTTTCTCATTTTAGCTACGTGAAAATTGGTAACAAATCTATTCCAACCATAACTTAATCAACTTGTATTGTATATTATGTAATCTTGAGATACCATAGACACGTATACAATGTTTCGACCTATCATGTCGACACATCTATATATATTTCGGAACAACCATAGACACTCTATATGTGAATGTTGGAGTTAGCTATACAGGGTTGAGGTTGATTCCAAAATATATATAGTTTGAGTTGTGATCAATACTGAGATACGTATACACTGGGTCGTGGATTGATTCAAGATAATATTTATCGATTTATTTCTGTACATCTAACTGTGGACAACTAGTTGTAGGTTACTAACGAGGACAGCTGACTTAATAAACTTAAAACATCAAAATATATTAAAAGTGTTGTAAATATATTTTGAACATACTTTGATATATATGTATATATTGTTATAGGTTCGTGAATCAACCAGTGGCCAAGTCTTACTTCCCGATGAAGTAAAAATCTGTGAAAGTGAGTTATAGTCCCACTTTTAAAATATAATATTTTTGGGATGAGAATACATGCAGGTTTTATAAATGATTTACAAAATAGACACAAGTACGTGAAACTACATTCTATGGTTGAATTATCGAAATCGAATATGCCCCTTTTTATTAAGTCTGGTAATCTAAGAATTAGGGAACAGACACCCTAATTGATGCGAATCCTAAAGATAGATCTATTGGGCCTAACAAACCCCATCCAAAGTACCGGATGCTTTAGTACTTCGAAATTTATATCATATCCGAAGGGTGTCCCGGAATGATGGGGATATTCTTATATATGCATCTTGTTAATGTCGGTTACCAGGTGTTCACCATATGAATGATTTTTATCTCTATGTATGGGATGTGTATTGAAATATGAAATCTTGTGGTCTATTATTATGATTTGATATATATAGGTTAAACCTATAACTCACCAACATTTTTGTTGACGTTTTAAGCATGTTTATTCTCAGGTGATTATTAAGAGCTTCCGCTGTCGCATACTTAAATAAGGACGAGATTTGGAGTCCATGCTTGTATGATATTGTGTAAAAACTGCATTCAAAAAACTTATTTTGTTGTAACATATTTGTATTGTAAACCATTATGTAATGGTCGTGTGTAAACAGGATATTTTAGATTATCATTATTTGATAATCTACGTAAAGCTTTTTAAACCTTTATTGATGAAATAAAGGTTATGGTTTGTTTTAAAATGAATGCAGTCTTTGAAAAACGTCTCATATAGAGGTCAAAACCTCCCAACGAAATCAATTAATATGGAACGTTTTTAATCAATAAGAACGGGACATTTCAGTTGGTATCCGAGCGTTGGTCTTAGAGAACCAGAATTTTGCATTAGTGTGTCTTATCGAGTTTGTTAGGATGCATTAGTGAGTCTGGACTTCGACCGTGTTTACTTGAAAAATGATTGCTTAACAAATTTTGTTGGAAACTATATATTTTTAACATGTGAATATTATGTGATATATTAATCTCTTAACGCGTTTGATATTATGTGATAGATGTCTACCTCTAGAACAAGTCCCATTGACTCACCTAATAATAATGAAGGGTCAAATGTAAATTGGAATGTTTCGTGGACTGATTCACAAGTTCTCGAAGAGGAACCGGAAGAAGAATCGGAACCGAAAGAAGAATCGGAACCGGATGAAGAAATAGAACCGGTGGGGGAAATAATAAAACGGTTAAGTAAAAGAAAATCCTCAACCAACCGACCAAGGTTAATTATGGTCAATGGTGTTTCCGCCAAAGAAGCAAAATATTGGGAGGATTACCAATTCTCCGATGAATCGGATTCCGACGAGAATTCCGATGATGTTATAGAAATTACCCCAACTGAATTTAAAAAGGCAAAAGAAAATAAAAAGGGAAAGGGCATAAAAATAGAGAAATCTAATTCCAACCCCGATGAACTTTATATGTATCGTCAACCCCCGGAGTCCTTAAGTTGTAACAATGACCCGGGAACCTCTAAACCACCAGGTTTTTCTAAACCAATGTGGAAAACGACGGCTTGTATTAGGGGAACATCATATATCCCTAGAAACTTGGCAAAACGAACCAAAACCGAAGAAGAAGAAACAAGCGAATCAGAATAAGATAGTTATATTCGTGTGGTGTAATATATGTAATATAGTGCGCTTATGCTTTATGATATATGTAAAAATTGCTTGTATTAATAAGTATTTTTTTTATGAATCTAACTCTTGTCTATTTTACAGTATAAAAACACAAAATGGATAGACAACCCAATATTTTAAGAGACCTACCCGGAGACATGATTGATGAAATCTTGTCTAGAGTTGGTCAGAATTCTTCGGCACAACTATTTAAGGCGAGATCAGTTTGTAAGACATTCGAAGAACGTTCCAAGAATGCCTTGGTTTATAAAAGGCTTTCGTTCGAAAGATGGGGGATATCACATTGGGAAATCCATAAGTTACGATGTGTTTACTTCGACGCATATATTGCGGGGAACCCAAATGCTATTTTACGCAATGGGTTAAGAAATTATTTTGACTCAATATATCCGAATATTGGACTTCGTGATTTAGAAAAAGCGGCTAACATGCAATATAAAGAAGCATGTTATGCTTACGGATTAGTAATGTTCGCTTCTCACCAAAGTGAGAACAAGAACATCGGGCTACAACTATTAAACAAAACGTTTCCACAAGTGACGGAGTCGGTAATTGGGGTAAGAAATGAGGTTTTTAGATTGTTACGGGACTGTTGGACATTACGTAACCCTCGTCCCTTTGACGACGTTACAACACGCTGTCTTATCAACGGCCATAACGGTTATGTTTCACAAGACCAAGGATGGGAAGTAATCCTAGTAAAACCAGAATGCATGACTTGTTTCTGGACGTATGAATTACGTGTCTTTATTGCCTTTGCTGAACGACTTTTGTACTAGCTAGAATTATCTTCACAACCATCTTGTATCAAATTTATTGTGTGCTATATTTCATGCTATATGTAAAATAAGCGGTATTGTAAGTTTGTAAAATATTGTGTAAAAGTTTGAACGCGAAATATTATTATAATCAGTTTTTCATATAGAATTGTAGTAGTTGAATTGTATATTAGCTACTAAGTATGAACTTAACGGGTAGGTACTACCCGAATTTAAACTTATAAAATGCTAATATGAAGAAAAAGCTTTTATAAATGAGTTCATATTATGCTACGAAATACTATTAACTACTCTTAATATTCTGTATGATTAACTTGTTCCATTTGACTATTTTGAAGGAAATGGCACCGACTACTCGACACACCGTGAATATGAATGAAGAGGAATTTCGTACTTTTCTAGCTTCAAACATAGCCGCAGTACAGGCTGCGCTACATACCAACAATAACCTTAGATCTAGCAGTACAGGAAATCGTGTAGGATGCACCTACAAAGAATTCACTGCCTGCAAACCTTTAGAATTTGATGGAACCGAAGGACCGATCGGATTGAAACGGTGGACCGAGAAGGTCGAATCGGTGTTTGCCATAAGTAAGTGTACTGAAGAGGATAAAGTGAAGTACGCTACGCATACCTTCACAGGTTCTGCGTTAACATGGTGGAATACCTATCTAGAGCAAGTGGGACAAGACGATGCGTACGCACTACCGTGGTCAGCATTCAAGCACTTGATGAACGAGAAGTACCGTCCCAGAACCGAGGTCAATAAGCTCAAGACAGAACTTAGAGGGTTACGAACCCAAGGATTTGATATTACCACGTACGAAATACGATTCACAGAATTGTGCCTATTGTGTCCGGGAGCATTCGAAGATGAGGAAGAGAAGATCGACGCGTTTGTGAAAGGATTACCGGAAAGAATCCAAGAAGATATAAGTTCACACGAGCCCGCCTCCATACAACAGGCATGTAGAATGGCTCACAAACTAGTGAACCAGATTGAAGAAAGAATTAAAGAACAGACTGCTGAAGAGGCCAATGTGAAGCAAGTCAAAAGAAAGTGGGAGGAAAACGGTGATAAGAATCACCAATACAACAACAACAGCAATTACAACAATAATCGCAACAATTATCCCAACAATCGCAACATCAATCGCAACTACAACAAACGGCCCAACAACAACAACAACAACAACAACAACAACAACAACAGCAACTACAACAATCATCCCAACAACAATAATAACCGCAATAACAACAACAATCAGAAGCAGCTATGCCAAAGGTGTGAAAAGTATCACTCGAGGTTCTGCACCAAATTTTGCAACAAGTGTAAAAGAAATGGTCATAGCGCGGTGAAGTGTGAGGTCTACGGACCAGGGGTTAATAGAACGAAAGGAACAAATGGTGTCGGAACGAGTAATGGTGGAGCAAGTAGTGTCGGAGCAAGTTATGCCAATGTAGTTTGTTATAAATGTGGAAAACCGGGCCACATTATTAGAAATTGCCCGAACCAGGAGAACACGAATGGACAAGGTCGAGGAAGAGTTTTCAATATTAATGCGGCAGAGGCACAGGAAGACCCAGAGCTTGTTACGGGTACGTTTCTTATTGACAATAAATCTGCTTACGTTTTATTTGATTCGGGTGCGGATAGAAGCTATATGAGTAGAGATTTTTGTGCTAAATTAAGTTGTCCATTGACGCCTTTGGATAGTAAATTTTTACTCGAATTAGCAAATGGTAAATTAATTTCAGCAGATAATATATGTCGGAATTGAGAAATTAAACTGGTTAGCGAAACATTTAAGATTGATTTGATACCAGTAGAGTTAGGGAGTTTTGATGTGATAATCGGTATGGACTGGTTGAAAGAAGTGAAAGCAGAGATCATTTGTTACAAAAAATGCAATTTGCATTATACAAGAAAAAGGAAAACCCTTAATGGTGTACAGAGAAAAGGGCAACACGAAGCTACATCTTATTAGTAATTTGAAGGCACAAAAACTAATAAGAAAAGGTTGCTATGCTGTTCTAGTACACGTCGAGAAAGTACAAACTGAAGAAAAGAGCATCAATGATGTTCCCATTGCAAAAGAATTTCCCGATGTATTTCTGAAAGAATTACCGGGATTACCCCCACATCGATCCGTTGAATTTCAAATAGATCTTGTACCAGGAGCTGCACCAATAGCTCGTGCTCCTTATAGACTTGCACCCAGCGAGATGAAAGAACTGCAAAGCCAATTACAAGAACTTTTAGAACGTGGTTTCATTCGACCAAGCACATCACCGTGGGGAGCTCCTGTTTTTTTTATCAAGAAGAAAGATGGTACATTCCGGTTGTGTATCGACTACCGAGAGTTGAACAAACTTACCATCAAGAACCGTTACCCACTATCGAGAATCGACGACTTATTTGATCAACTACAAGGCTCGTCTGTTTATTCAAAGATTGACTTACGTTCCGGGTATCATCAAATGCGGGTGAAAGAAGATGATATTCCAAAGACTGCTTTTAGAACACGTTACGGTCATTATGAGTTTATGGTCATGCCGTTTGGTTTAACTAATGCACCAGCTGTGTTCATGGACCTTATCAACCGAGTGTGTGGACCATACCTTGACAAGTTTTTCATTGTTTTCATTGATGACATACTTATTTACTCAAAGAATGACCAAGAACACGGTGAACATTTGAGAAAGGTGTTAGAAGTATTGAGGAAGGAAGACTTGTACGCTAAGTTTTCAAAGTGTGCATTTTGGTTGGAAGAAGTTCAATTCCTCGGTCACATATTGAACAAAGAAGGTATTAAGGTGGATCCGGCAAAGATAGAAACTGTTGAAAAGTGGGAAACCCCAAAAACTCCGAAACACATACGCCAGTTTTTAGGACTAGCTGGTTACTACAGAAGGTTCATCCAAGACTTTTCCAGAATAGCAAAACCCTTGACTGCATTAACGCATAAATGGAAGAAATTTGAATGGAATGATGAACAAGAGAAAGCGTCTCAGTTATTGAAGAAAAAGCTAACTACGGCACCTATATTGTCATTGCCTGAAGGGAATGATGATTTTGTGATTTATTGTGACGCATCAAAGCAAGGTCTCGGTTGTGTATTAATGCAACGAACGAAGGTGATTGCTTATGCGTCTAGACAATTGAAGATTCACGAACAAAATTATACGACGCATGATTTGGAATTAGGCACGGTTGTTTTTGCATTAAAGACTTGGAGGCACTACTTATATGGGGTCAAAAGTATTATATATACCGACCACAAAAGTCTTCAACACATATTTAATCAGAAACAACTTAATATGAGGCAGCGTAGGTGGATTGAATTATTGAATGATTACGACTTTGAGATTCGTTACCACCCGGGGAAGGCAAATGTGGTAGCCGATGCCTTGAGCAGGAAGGACAGAGAACCCATTCGAGTAAAATCTATGAATATAATGATTCATAATAACCTTACTACTCAAATAAAGGAGGCGCAACAAGGAGTTTTAAAAGAGGGAAATTTAAAGGATGAAATACCCAAAGGATCGGAGAAGCATCTTAATATTCGGGAAGACGGAACCCGGTATAGGGCTGAAAGGATTTGGGTACCAAAATTTGGAGATATGAGAGAAATGGTACTTAGAGAAGCTCATAAAACCAGATACTCAATACATCCTGGAACGGGGAAGATGTACAAGGATCTCAAGAAACATTTTTGGTGGCCGGGTATGAAAGCCGATGTTGCTAAATACGTAGGAGAATGTTTGACGTGTTCTAAGGTCAAAGCTGAGCATCAGAAACCATCAGGTCTACTTCAACAACCCGAAATCCCGGAATAGAAATGGGAAAACATTACCATGGATTTCTTCACTAAATTGCCAAGGACTGCAAGTGGTTTTGATACTATTTGGGTAATAGTTGATCGTCTTACCAAATCAGCACACTTCCTGCCAATAAGAGAAGATGACAAGATGGAGAAGTTAGCACGACTGTATTTGAAGGAAATCGTCTCCAGACATGGAATACCAATCTCTATTATCTCTGATAGGGATGGCAGATTTATTTCAAGATTCTGGCAGACATTACAGCAAGCATTAGGAACTCGTCTAGACATGAGTACTGCCTATCATCCACAAACTGATGGGCAGAGTGAAAGGACGATACAAACGCTTGAAGACATGCTACGAGCATGTGTTATTGATTTCGGAAACAGTTGGGATCGACATCTACCATTAGCAGAATTTTCCTACAACAACAGCTACCATTCAAGCATTGAGATGGCGCCGTTTAAACACTTTATGGTAGAAAGTGCAGGTCTCCGATTTGTTGGAGTGAAGTGGGGGATAGACAGATTACGGGTCCGGAGATTATACAAGAAACTACCGAGAAGATCATCCAAATTCAACAACGGTTGAAAACCGCCCAAAGTCGACAAAAGAGCTACGCTGACATTAAAAGAAAAGATATAGAATTTGAAATTGGAGAGATGGTCATGCTTAAAGTTGCACCTTGGAAAGGCGTTGTTCGATTTGGTAAACGAGGGAAATTAAATCCAAGGTATATTGGACCATTCAAGATTATTGATTGTGTCGGACCAGTAGCTTACCGACTTGAGTTACCTCAACAACTCGTGACTGTACATGACACTTTCCACGTCTCGAATTTGAAGAAATGTTTTGCTAAAGAAGATCTCACTATTCCGTTTGATGAAATCCAAATCAACGAAAAACTTCAATTCATCGAAGAACCCGTCGAAATAATGGATCGTGAGGTTAAAAGACTTAGGCAAAACAAGATACCAATTGTTAAGGTTCGATGGAATGCTCGTAGAGGACCCGAGTTCACCTGGGAGCGTGAAGATCAGATGAAGAAGAAATACCCACATCTATTTCCAGAAGATTCGTCAACACCTTCAACAGCTTAAAATTTCGGGACGAAATTTATTTAACGGGTAGGTACTGTAGTGACCCGAACTTTTCCATGTTTATATATATTAATTGAGATTGATATTTACATGATTAAATGTTTCCAACATGTTAAGCAATTAAACTTGTTAAGACTTGATTAATTGAAATATGTTTCATATAGACAATTGACCACCCAAGTTGACCGGTGATTCACGAACGTTAAAACTTGTAAAAACTATATGATGACATATATATGGATATATATATATATTTAACATGATACTATGATAAGTAAACATATCATTAAGTATATTAACAATGAACTACATATGTAAAAACAAGACTACTAACTTAATGATTTTTAAACGAGACATATATGTAACGATTATCGTTGTAAAGACATTTAATGTATATATATCATATTAAGAGATATTCATACATGATAATATCATGATAATATAATAATTTAAAATCTCATTTGATATTATAAACATTGGGTTAACAACATTTAACAAGATCGTTAACCTAAAGGTTTCAAAACAACACTTACATGTAACGACTAACGATGACTTAACGACTCAGTTAAAATGTATATACATGTAGTGTTTTAATATGTATTTATACACTTTTGAAAGACTTTAATACACTTATCAAAATACTTCTACTTAACAAAAATGCTTACAATTACATCCTCGTTCAGTTTCATCAACAATTCTACTCGTATGCACCCGCATTCGTACTCGTACAATACACAGCTTTTAGATGTATGTACTATTGGTATATACACTTCAATGATCAGCTCTTAGCAGCCCATGTGAGTCACCTAACACATGTGGGAACCATCATTTGGCAACTAGCATGAAATATCTCATAAAATTACAAAAATATGAGTAATCATTCATGACTTATTTACATGAAAACAAAATTACATATCCTTTATATCTAATCCATACACCAACGACCAAAAACACCTACAAACACTTTCATTCTTCAATTTTCTTCATCTAATTGATCTCTCTCAAGTTCTATCTTCAAGTTCTAAGTGTTCTTCATAAATTCTACAAGTTCTAGTTACATAAAATCAAGAATACTTTCAAGTTTGCTAGCTCACTTCCAATCTTGTAAGGTGATCATCCAACCTCAAGAAATCTTTATTTCTTATAGTAGGTTATCATTCTAATACAAAGTAATAATCATATTAAAACTTTGGTTCAATTTCTATAACTATAACAATCTTATTTCAAGTGATGATCTTACTTGAACTTGTTTTCGTGTCATGATTCTGCTTCAAGAACTTCGAGCCATCCAAGGATCCGTTGAAGGTAGATCTATTTTTCTCTTTTACAGTAGGTTTATCCAAGGAACTTAAGATAGTAATGATGTTCATAACATCATTCGATTCATACATATAAAGTTATCTTATTCGAAGGTTTAAACTTGTAATCACTAGAACATAGTTTAGTTAATTCTAAACTTGTTCGCAAACAAAAGTTAATCCTTCTAACTTGACTTTTAAAATCAACTAAACACATGTTCTATATCTATATGATATGCTAACTTAATGATTTAAAACCTGGAAACACGAAAAACACCGTAAAATCGGATTTACGCCGTCGTAGTAACACCGCGGGCTGTTTTGGGTTAGTTAATTAAAAACTATGATAAACTTTGATTTAAAAGTTGTTATTCTGAAAAAATGATTTTTATTATGAACATGAAACTATATCCAAAAATTATGGTTAAACTCAAAGTGGAAGTATGTTTTCTAAAATGGTCATCTAGACGTCGTTCTTTCGACTAAAATGACTACCTTTACAAAAATGACTTGTAACTTATTTTTCCGACTATAAACCTATACTTTTTATATTTAGATTCATAAAATAGAGTTCAATATGAAACCATAGCAATTTGATTCACTCAAAACGGATTTAAAATGAAGAAGTTATGGGTAAAACAAGATTGGATAATTTTTCTCATTTTAGCTACGTGAAAATTGGTAACAAATCTATTCCAACCATAACTTAATCAACTTGTATTGTATATTATGTAATCTTGAGATACCATAGACACGTATACAATGTTTCGACCTATCATGTCGACACATCTATATATATTTCGGAACAACCATAGACACTCTATATGTGAATGTTGGAGTTAGCTATACAGGGTTGAGGTTGATTCCAAAATATATATAGTTTGAGTTGTGATCAATACTGAGATACGTATACACTGGGTCATGGATTGATTCAAGATAATATTTATCGATTTATTTATGTACATCTAACTGTGGACAACTAGTTGTAGGTTACTAACGAGGACAGCTGACTTAATAAACTTAAAACATCAAAATATATTAAAAGTGTTGTAAATATATTTTGAACATACTTTGATATATATGTATATATTGTTATAGGTTCGTGAATTAACCAGTGGCCAAGTCTTACTTCCCGACGAAGTAAAAATCTGTGAAAGTGAGTTATAGTCCCACTTTTAAAATATAATATTTTTGGGATGAGAATACATGCAGGTTTTATAAATGATTTACAAAATAGACACAAGTACGTGAAACTACATTCTATGGTTGAATTATCGAAATCGAATATGCCCCTTTTTATTAAGTCTGGTAATCTAAGAATTAGGGAACAGACACCCTAATTGACGCGAATCCTAAAGATAGATCTATTGGGCCTAACAAACCCCATCCAAAATACCGGATGCTTTAGTACTTCGAAATTTATATCATATCCGAAGGGTGTCCCGGAATGATGGGGATATTCTTATATATGCATCTTGTTAATGTTGGTTACCAGGTGTTCACCATATGAATGATTTTTATCTCTATGTATGGGATGTGTATTGAAATATGAAATCTTGTGGTCTATTATTATGATTTGATATATATAGGTTAAACCTATAACTCACCAACATTTTTGTTGACGTTTTAAGCATGTTTATTCTCAGGTGATTATTAAGAGCTTCCGCTGTCGCATACTTAAATAAGGACGAGATTTGGAGTCCATGCTTGTATGATATTGTGTAAAAACTGCATTCACGAAACTTATTTTGTTGTAACATATTTGTATTGTAAACCATTATGTAATGGTCGTGTGTAAATAGGATATTTTAGATTATCATTATTTGATAATCTACGTAAAGCTTTTTAAACCTTTATTGATGAAATAAAGGTTATGGTTTGTTTTAAAATGAATGCAGTCTTTGAAAAACGTCTCATATAGAGGTCAAAACCTCGCAACGAAATCAATTAATATGGAATATTTTTAATCAATAAGAACGGGACATTTCATCAGTTGGTATCAGAGCTGGTATAACGCCGTCCATGTGTGGTGGGTTAGTCGTAAAGGAGGTTCTCACAGTGTTACCTGTGACGAAGCATTGGCTCTTACTCCTTGCGATCCCTTACGAGGGCTGGCAGTAGCCGAGAGGCAGGCCCTAAAATCAGTATCTGAGGTACACTCAGTGGTCACCAGGCGATTAGCTGGGAAGGCACTGGGTGGGACGGTGGTTGTCCCCAACTGTATTTCAGTTGGTATCCGAGCGTTGGTCTTAGAGAACCAGAATTTTGCATTAGTGTGTCTTATCGAGTTTGTTAGGATGCATTAGTGAGTCTGGACTTCGACCGTGTTTACTTGAAAAATGATTGCTTAACAAATTTTGTTGGAAACTATATATTTTTAACATGTGAATATTATGTGATATATTAATCTCTTAACATGTTTGATATTATGTGATAGATGTCTACCTCTAGAACAAGTCCCATTGACTCACCTAATAATAATGAAGAGTCAAATGTAAATTGGAATGATTCGTGGACTGATTCACAAGTTCCCGAAGAGGAACCGGAAGAAGAGTCAGAACCGGAAGAAGAATCGAAACCGGAAGAAGAATCGAAACCGGAAGAAGAAATAGAACCAGTGGGGGAAATAATAAAATGGTTAAGTAGAAGAAAATCCTCAACCAACCGACCAAAGTTAATTATGGTCAATGGTGTTTCCGTCAAGGAAGCAAAGTATTGGGAGGATTACCAATTCTCCGATGAATCGGATCCCGACAAGGATTCCGATGATGTTATAGAAATTACCCCAACACAATTTAATAAGGCAAAAGAGAACAATAAGAGAAATGGCATAAAAATAGAGAAATTTGATTCCAAACCCGATGAACTTTATATGTATCGTCAACACCCGTATTTCTTAAGTTGTGACAATGACCCAGGAACCTCTAAACCACCAGGTTTTTCTAAACCAATGTGGAAAACGACGGCTCGTATTAGGGAAACATCATATATTCCTAGAAACTTGGCAAAACGAACCAAAACCGAAGAAGAAGAAATGAGCGAGTCGGAATAAGATAGTTGTATTCGCGTGGTGTAATATATGTAATATAGTGTGCTTATGCTTTATGATATATGTAAAAATTGCATGTATTAATAAGTATTTTTTTTTATGAATCTAACTCTTGTCTATTTTACAGTATAAAAACACAAAATGGATAGACAATCCAATATTTTAAGAGACCTACCCGGAGACATGATTGATGAAATCTTGTCTAGAGTCGGTCAGAATTCCTCGGCACAACTATTTAAGGCGAGATCAGTTTGTAAGACATTCGAAGAACGTTCCAAGAATGCCTTGGTTTATAAAAGGCTTTCATTCGAAAGATGGGGGATATCACATTGGGAAATCCATAAGTTACGATGTGTTTACTTTGACGCATATATTGCGGGGAAACCAAATGCTATTTTACGCAACGGGTTAAGAAATTATTTTGACTCAGTATATCCAAATATAGGACTTCGTGATTTAGAAAAAGTGGCTAACATGCAACATAAAGAAGCATGTTATGCTTACGGGTTAGTAATGTTCGCTTCTCACCAAAGTGAGAACAAGAACATCGGGCTACAATTATTAAAGAAAACGTTCCCACAAGTGACGGAGTCGGTAATTGGGGTAAGAAATGAGGTTTTTAGATTGTTACAGGACTATTGGACATTACGTAACCCTCGTCCCTTTGACGACATTACAACACGCTGTCTTATCAACGGCCATAACGGTTATGTTCCACAAGACCAAGGATGAGAAGTAGTCCTAGTAAAACCAGAATGCATGACATGTTTCTGGACGTATGAATTACGTGTCTTTATTGCCTTTGCTGAACGACTTGTGTACTAGCTAGAATTATCTTCACAACCATCTTGTATCAAATTTATTGTGTGCTATATTTCATGCTATATGTAAAATAAGCGGTATTGTAAGTTTGTAAAATATTGGGTAAAAGTTTGAACGCGAAATATTATTATAATCAGTTTTTCATATAGAATTGTAGTAGTTGAATTGTATATTAGCTACTAAGTATGAACTTAACGGGTAGGTACTACCCGAATTTAAACTTATAAAACGCTAATATGAAGAAAAAGCTTTTATAAATGAGTTCATATTACGCTACGAAATACTATTGACTACTCTTGATATTCTATATGATTAACTCGTTTCATTTGACTATTTTGAAGAAAATGGCACCGACTACTCGACACACCTTGAATATGAGCGAAGAGGAATTTCGTGCCTTTCTTGCTTCAAACATAGCCGCAGTACAGGCTGCGCTACATACCAACAATAACCTTGGATCTAGCAGTACAGGAAATCGTGTAGGATGCACCTACAAAGAATTCACTGCCTGCAAACCTTTGGAATTTGATGGAACCGAAGGACCAATCGGATTGAAACGGTGGACCGAGAAGGTTGAATTGGTGTTTGCCATAAGTAAGTGTACTGAAGAGGACAAAGTGAAGTACGCTATGCATACCTTCACAGGTTCTGCGTTAACATGGTGGAATACCTATCTAGAGCAAGTGGGACAAGATGATGCTTACGCACTACCGTGGTCAGCATTCAAGCACTTGATAAATGAGAAGTACCGTCCCAGAACTGAGGTCAATAAGCTCAAGACAGAACTTAGAGGGTTACGAACCCAAGGATTTGATATTACCACATACGAAAGATGATTCACAGAATTATGCCTATTGTGTCCGGGAGCGTTCGAAGATGAGGAAGAGAAGATCGACGCGTTTGTGAAAGGATTATCGGAAAGAATCCAAGAAGATATAAGTTCACACGAGCCCGCCTCCATACAACAGGCATGTAGAATGGCTCACAAACTAGTGAACCAGATTGAAGAAAGAATTAAAGAACAGACTGCTGAAGAGGCCAATGTGAAACAAGTCAAAAGAAAGTGGGAGAAAAACGGTGATAAGAATCACCAATAAAACAACAACAGCAATTACAACAATAATCGCAACAACTATCCCAACAATCGCAACATCAATCGCAACTACAACAAACGGCCCAACAACAACAACAACACCAACAACAACAACAACAACAACAACAACAACAACAACAACAACAACAACAACAACAACAACAACAACAACAACAACAGCAACTACAACAATCATCCCAACAACAATAATAACCGCAACAACAACAATCAGAAGCAGCTATGCCAAAGGTGTGAAAAGTATCACTCGGGGTTCTGCACCAAATTTTGCAACAAGTGTAAAAGAAATAGTCATAGCGTGGCGAAGTGTGAGGTCTACAGACCAGGGGTTAACAGAACGAAAGGAACAAATGGTGTCGGAACGAGTAATGGCGGAGCAAGTAGTGTCAGAGCAAGTTATGCCAATGTAGTTTGTTATAAATGTGGAAAACCGAGCCACATTATTAGAAATTTCCCGAACCAGGAGAACACGAAAGGACAAGGCCGCGGAAGAGTTTTCAATATTAATGCGGCAGAGGCACAGGAAGACCCGGAGCTTGTTACGGGTACGTTTCTTATTGACAATAAATCTGCTTACGTTTTATTTGATTCGGGTGCGGATAGAAGCTATATGAGTAGAGATTTTTGTGCTAAATTAAGTTGTCCATTGACGCCTTTGGATAGTAAATTTTTACTCGAATTAGCAAATGGTAAATTAATTTCAGCAGATAATATATGTCGGAATCGAGAAATTAAACTGGTTAGCGAAACATTTAAGATTGACTTGATACCAGTAGAGTTAGGGAGTTTTGATGTGATAATCGGTATGGACTGGTTGAAAGAAGTGAAAGCAGAGATCGTTTGTTACAAAAATGCAATTCGCATTATACGAGAAAAAGGAAAACCCTTAATGGTGTACGGAGAAAAGGGCAACATGAAGCTACATCTTATTAGTAATTTGAAGGCACAAAAACTAATAAGAAAAGGTTGCTATGCTGTTCTAGCACATGTCGAGAAAGTACAAATTGAAGAAAAGAGCATCAATGATGTTCCCGTCGCAAAAGAATTTCCCGATGTATTTCTGAAAGAATTACCGGGATTACCCCCACATCGATCCGTTGAATTTCAAATAGATCTTGTACCAGGAGCTGCACCAATAGCTCGTGTGTCATAACCCGTCCTTAACCATAAGAACGAGTTAGATAATGTATGATTTCATTGCGAGGTATTGACCTCTATATGCGACATTTTTAAAAGAACAACTGCATTTATTTTACATTACAAACCATAACTCTTATTTTAATACAAGCTTTAGACAATAAAAAGATGATTATCGTTTAGCGATAATCTTAGACTTACAAACTTTACATGTGATGATAACAATACGATTTCTATCATATTTTACATTACAAATCCTCCGATATGCAGTTTTATTTTTGACACAAATATGCATACTCAAGATCTTGCTTAAATTCAACATGTTGCAGTGGAAGCTTTTAGTTATCACCTGAGAATAAATATGCTTAAAACGTCAACATAAAGTTGGTGAGATATAGGTTTAATGCCGGCAGCAATATATATATATAGACCACAAGATTTCATATATAAACATTTTAATAAAAATATTCTAAGTGGTTGAGCACTTGGTAACCATACTTAACATTTAATCACGTCGCATATTCCCTTTATTATGAAATCTTACTACACCGTACCAAGTGTAGTCACGAAACGAAGTACTGTGCAACCGTTGAATACTGGTCGTCCAGTTCGGTTGGGGTTGTCAGGCCCGATAGATCTATCAACAGGATTCGCGTTTACAATACCGCTGTAAATAGTAGTTACCAAGCTACAGGGAAGTATGCCAGTGGTACAACTCAACGTAGAATATATTTTTCAGTTACTTGTGTCCATATCGTAAAACATAAAATACATGTATTCTCATCCCGAAATATTTAGAGTTTAAAAGTGGGACTATATACTCACTTTTGCCTTGAAGATATATATATTTTGACTTGGTCTCCGGTTGATATCACGAACCTATCCATATATAATTTATCAATATATTTTCATTTTAAACAATCGTCACATATATATACTTATAATACTTTTAATGTCTTCTTAGTCCGTAGTTAGCAATTCCATTTTTAATGGTTCATAATTAGGTGTTTAATAAATAAATAAAACCCCCATCGAAATAAATAAAACCCCCATCGTATTCGTATTGGTCGGGATTAATCTTGACCCACGGTACCGTGTTGTCAAATGACGTGTTGCGTACATAAAGTACCGGTGTTGTCAAATGACGTGTTGCGTACGTACATGAGGTCTTATGATTAATCTTCTCGTGTTGTTTACGGGTGATCCTGAAATATATAAAATTAAATTATGAGTACATATATATAAAATATCATGTTATTTTAGAAAGATGTGATTTATTTAATTTTTCTCCAATTATTTTCGTGGCTAAACTAGTTTTGGATATCCGATCTTGTTTTGATCATAGTTTCTTCGTTACAACTCCGTTTTTGTTGGTTCAACTTGCCACTTCCTTGGATCGAGTCCTTCTTTAAGAATATGAACTGTAAATACCTTAGTTTGTATTCGAAATCACAGGTCATAGGTCAAACTTTAGTGAAACTTATGAAGTTAATCATTTTCCCTTATGCAAACAACATTAAATGATTATTTTTCTAAAAATACTTATACTTTGAGTTAAATCATGAAATTTTTATGTGTTATCATATTCATAGTAAATATCATTTTTCCAGAAAATAAACCTCCAATTCAAGGTTCAAAATAGTTTTTAATTATCCAACCCAAAACAGCCCCCGGTTGCACTCCGACGTCGTAAATTTAGTTTTTAAGGTGTTCTTTGAAAAACCAAGTTATACCTTGTTAAATTAACATATATTTATGATATATTACAGGTCTTGAAGTATTTTAAAAGTTAAGTTAGAAGGATCTATTTAGTTTGCAAACAAGTTTGAAATCATTCAAACTATGTTCTTGTTGTTAAAATTGTATACCATAAAATAAGATAGCTATATATATATGAATCGAATAAGGTTATGAACAAAGTTACTACCTCAAGTTACTTGGACAAGATTGCTGTGAAAGAGGAGTAAAAACCTAGAACCAAAAGAGTGATGGAATTGGATGAAAGTTTGGAAGCAACTTAAGACATAAACTTGAATTGAAAGTTGTATTTTTGTAGTGTTTTTGTTTGATCTTGTTATGGTGGTGTTTAAGGTGATTCTTGAGAGGATTTTTGCTGGAGTTCTTAGAGATACATGAGGCTAGTAAGTGTGTGTGTTTATCTAGAGAAGTGATGTATCAAAAATTGAAAATGGATGCATGTATAAATGATGGTGGTGGCGTGATTTATGATGAACAAAGACTAGATTTTAGGTTGTTTTCTTGTATAATTAGTCATACTAGATAACAAAGTAGTTACCTTATACATAAGGCATGAACAAGGGCTGGTTGGTGGTGATTTGATGTGTATATACCAATAGTAAATATGTATAGAAGCTAGGTATGATACGAGTACATATACTCTAGATATACGTATAGAAATCTTGTGAAAACGGAACGAGGATTCAAATATAGTTATCTTTTGTGAATATACTTATATTGTTTTATGTATTTAAGTTCTTAAAAAGTGATTAAATACATTACATATACGATATATGTATAAACATTATAGGTTATAAGTATTTATATCAAAGAACGTTACGTATGGTTATTGTTTTGAAAACTTAAGTTAGTAGTTTCAAAATATACATATATCTTATTGTTATTAATACAAAATGAAATATTAAAACATCCTTAGATCATGTTAAATATGTATATATACATATATATACACAAACGTATAATTATCATATGTTATATAGTTCGTGATATCATCGGTCAAAATAGACGGTCAAACGTTGTGTAAAACTCTTTTCAAAAACATAAGTCTCAACAATTTAGATTGCTTATCATGTTGGTAAGGTTTAATTTATGTAAATATTAATCTCTTAAGTATAAAACGATCGGAAAAATCCGGGTCGTTACAGTACCTACCCGTTAAATAAATTTCGTCCCGAAATTTTAAAATTGTACCTATTTTGCGTTCTCGGGAAACAAATGTGGGTACTTTTGTTTCATCTGATCCTCTCATTCCCAAGTAAACTCGGGACCCCTTCGAGCATTCCAACGAACCTTAACGATTGGTATGTTGCTCTGCTTGAGTTGTTTAACTTTATGGTCCATGATTTCGATTGGTTCTTCTATGAATTGTAGTTTCTCGTCAACTTGAATTTCTTCAAGAGGAATGGTGAGGTCTTCCTTTGCAAGACACTTTTTAAGGTTCGAGACGTGAAATGTATTATGTACTCCGGCGAGTTGTTGCGGTAACTCGAGTCGATAAGCTACCGGTCCAATGCGTTCGATGATCTTGAACGGGCCTACATATCTTGGGTTCAGTTTACCTCTTTTACCGAAACGTATTACACCTTTCCAAGGTGACACCTTTAGCATAACCATGTCACCGATCTGAAACTCTAATGGTTTCCTTCGGACATCGGCATAGCTCTTTTGGCGACTACGGGCTGTTTTCAATCTCTCCTTGATTTGTACTATCTTCTCAGTCATTTCGTGTATGATCTCGGGACCAGTTAATTGTCGATCTCCTACTTCATTCCAATAAATAGGAGATCTACACTTCCTTCCGTACAATGCTTCGAATGGTGCAGCTTTAATGCTCGCATGATAACTATTATTATACGAGAATTCTGCTAATGGTAGATATTTATCCCATCCGTTTCCAAAATCGATCACACATGCCCTAAGCATGTCTTCAAGAGTCTGAATTGTTCTTTCACTCTGCCCGTCAGTTTGCGGATGATATGAAGTACTCATATCCAAACGAGTTCCTAGGGCCTCCTGTAGTGATTGCCAGAACTTTGATGTAAATCTACTATCACGATCGGATATAATGGAAATAGGTATTCCATGCCTTGAAACAATTTCCTTTATGTATAATCGTAATAGTTTCTCCATTCTATCCGTTTCCTTTATAGGCAAGAAATGTGCAGATTTGGTGAGACGATCAACTATTACCCAAATGGTGTCATAACCCCAGGCAGTCTTAGGTAATTTTGTGATGAAATCCATGGTAATACCATCCCATTTCCATTCTGGGATTTCTGGTTGTTGAAGTAATCCTGATGGCTTCTGGTGTTCTGCTTTGACTTTGGAACAAGTTAAACATTCCCCAACATATGTTGCAACGTCTGTCTTCAAATTAGGCCACCAATAATGCGTCTTAAGATCTTGATACATCTTTCCAACTCCAGGATGTATCGAGTATCTTGTCTTATGTGCCTCATTCAATATTAACTTCCTTAATCCACCCAACTTTGGTACCCAAATACGGTTTGCAAAATATCGAATTCCATCTTCCCGCATAATGAGTTGTTTCCCATACTTCTTCATTATTTCATTTCCTATGTTTTCTTTAGTAAGAGCTTCTCGTTGAGCCTCTTTAATTTGTGAGTTGAGATTCATGCGAATTTTTATGTTCATTGCTCGTACTCGAATTGGTTCTCGTTCCTTTCTGCTTAGTGCGTCAGCCACCACATTCGCTTTCTCGGGATGATAACGAATTTCACAATCATAGTCGTTTATTAACTCGACCCACCTACGTTGCCTCATGTTCAGCTGTTTCTGATCAAAAATATGTTGAAGGCTTTTATGATCAGTAAACACAGTGCATTTAACCCCATACAAGTAGTGTCTCCATATCTTTAATGCAAACACGACTGCTCCCAGTTCTAGATCATGCGTCGTATAATTCCGCTCGTGAATCTTCAATTGTCGGGATGCGTATGCAATAACTTTCTTCCGTTGCATAAGAACGCAACCAAAACCTTGTCATGAAGCGTCACAATATATCTCAAAATCATCGTTCCCTTCAGGTAACGATAAAATAGGTGCTGTAGTCAACTTCTTCTTCAGTAATTGAAATGCACTCTCCTGCTCAGAAGTCCATTCGTACTTCTTCCCTTTTTGTGTTAACGCTGTTAATGGTTTAGCTATTCGGGAAAAATCTTGAATAAACCTTCTATAATAACCAGCTAAACCCAAAAATTGGCGTATCTGCGTTGGTGTCTTAGGAGTCTCCCATTTTTCAATGGCCTCAATTTTAGCTGGGTCAACCTGAATTCCTTTGCTACTAACAACATTGCCAAGAAATTGCACTTCTTTCAACCAAAACGCACACTTAGAAAATTTGGCGTATAATTGTTCTTTTCTTAACAATTCTAATACCAATCTTAAATGCTGCTCATGCTCTTGCTCACTCTTGGAATAGATAAGAATGTCATCAATGAAAACAATAACAAACTTATCTAAATATGGACTACAAACTCGATTCATGAGGTCCATGAATACAGCTGGCGCATTTGTCAATCCAAACGGCATGACCAAAAATTCGTAATGACCGTAACGTGTCCGAAAAGTAGTTTTCGGTATATCTTCTTCTTTGACGCGTAATTGATGATAGCCCGATCTTAGGTCAATTTTCGAGTACACACATGATCCTTGGAGTTGATCAAATAAGTCGTCAATTCTCGGTAGTGGATACCGATTTTTGATAGTTAACTTATTTAATTCACGATAATCTATACACATCCTAAAAGATCCATCTTTCTTTTTAACAAATAGAATCGGAGCTCCCCACGGTGAAGTACTTGGTCGTATGAATCCACGATCCAGTAATTCTTTTAACTGACTCTGAAGTTCTTTTAACTCGGACGGTGCAAGTCTATATGGCGCACGAGCCACTGGTGCAGCTCCTGGTACAAGATCTATTTGAAATTCTACAGATCTAAATGGAGGTAATCCCGGCAACTCTTCCGGAAATACTTCAGGAAAATCTCTTGCCACAGGCACGTCATTGATGCACTTCTCTTTTTCTTTCTTTTCGACTTTATTAACATGTGCTAGAATAGCATAACATCCCTTTTCTAAACACTTCTTGGCTTTCAAACAGCTAATGAGTTTTAGCTTTGAGTTACCCTTCTCTCCATAAATCATCACCGGCATTTTATCCTTACAAGGAATGCGAATTGCCTTCTTGGCACACACAACTTCAGCTCCTACTTTGGACATCCAGTCCATGCCGACTATTACATCAAAACTTCCTAATTCTACGGGTATCAAGTCAATTTTAAACGTTTCTCCGGCTAAATTTATTTTACAATCACGACAAATTTTATCGGCTTTAATTAGTTTACCATTAGCTAACTCAATCATGTACTTAGCATCTAGAGGTAATGATGAACAATTCAATTTAGTGTAAAAATTTCTACACACGTAACTTCTATCGGCACCAGTATCAAATATAATAGATGCTGATAAGTTATTAATGGTAAACGTACCCGTAACAAGCTCCGGGTCTTCACATGCCTCTCTAGCATTAATAATAAATGCTCTCCCACGTGCAGGTCCGATATTCTTCTCAGGATTCGGGCACTGGCTCTTATAGTGACCTTGTTTTCCACACCCATAACAAGTAATGGTAGCCAAAGCAGTTCTATTTGCATTGGTGGCAGGAGTCTTGGTACCATTTGTATTTGTAACGAGAGCCCTACAATCTTCAGCAAGATGACCCTTTCGATTACATTTGTTGCATACCACATTACAGTAGCCAGAGTGATGTTTGTGGCATCGGTTACATAAAGGATTTTGTCCTTTGTAACCAAAGCTTAAACCACTACCCGCACCTTGCATGATTTCTTGTTTCTTAAAAGATTGTTGTTGGTTACCTCGATCATAATTTCCATTCCACTTTCTTTTGTTACCTGATACCTTCATATCAGTATTGGATACTTTCTTATCCATGATGACCTGATCCATTAGCTCGTTTGCCATGGTTATAGCTTCATGAATTGTCTTAGGTTTCGATGCTGTAACATTTGCCTTGACCTTTTTGGGCAAACCATCTTTGTACATTTCAATCTTCCGTTCTTCGGTTGGAACCAATTCAGGACATAGCAAAACTAATTCCATGAATCGCTGATTGTAGTTGGTGATTTCAGTACCAATAACCTTCAGACTTCGTAATTCATCTTCCAACTTCCTAACCTCGTTCCTTGGACAATACTCGTTGATTAACATTATTTTGAATTCTTCCCATGGAGTATCATAAGCTACATCTCCTCCTACAGCCTTCACATAATTTTTCCACCACGTGAGTGCACTATCTTGTAAAGTGCACGATGCATACTTGGTCATGTCCTTTTCAACACAACCACTGATTTTAAACACGGTCTCCATCTTTTCTATCCACCGGGTTAAACCGATCGGTCCTTCTGTTCCACTGAATGATGAGGGCTTGCAATCTTGAAAAGTTTTGTAGGTGCATCCTACACAAGGATTTGGGTTAACTGCAGCAGCTCTTGCATCCTCGACCCATAACATTCTGTCGTTCACTCGCTGGTTGATGAATTCCTCGACTTCTTGTTCCGTCATTCGATTCAATCGCGCCATATTCTTCTATAAGAATGAAAATAAAATAATTATTCACATGGAATATTATAGATGTAGTGTATATTTACAGTACATTATAGCTTATTAATAATATGAACCAGGTATTATTATAAAAGCCTTTTCTTCTTATTAGCGTTTTATAATTATATCTAGGGTAGTACCTACCCGTTAATGTCCATACTTAATAGCTTAGTACAGAACCAATTACTACCATCTAAATAATACTTAACCATGGAAAATTATTGCATTTCATACTTCACTATTTTACATATGCTTATCTTACATCGAACATTAAGCAAACCACACAAATAATATTATACAAAACATTATATGATCCCATGGTTTAATACGGCAGCTCATCGTTTGGTCTATTTTCTAGGACGTTTAGGTTCAAAGAATCGCTTAACGCTTATCCTGGCTGTCTGCCTATATTTTGGCGGTGTCTCCCTATATTTTGGCTGTGGGGCTGAAGAACTGGATGCCGGGATAGAACGAATAGGAATAGCGGGAATAGAGGTGGTAGTGTCTAGTGGAGTTGGTGCCACATCATCCTCACTAAACTCGGGATTTGAATTTTCTAATTCATTAGCCTTTCGTTTCTTTCCTAGTTCGAACTTGTCTTTTGTAATTTCCTGTATTTCTTCCTCGGGTTCACTTTCCTCCTCGGGTTCACTTTCCTCTTCGGGTTCACTTTCCGGGTTCTCTATAGTCGGTTCATCCGGAATTTGTGAGTCTTCCCCAAAGATATTATTTTCGTCATCGGATAGGTTAATGACTGGAACACCATCTGAAGATTCTGGTTCGGAGTCGCTGAATGTGATAACAAGTTTTGAGCCAGACATCTATCACACAACAACTAACCCATTAGTACTACATAATATTTACATATAAATTTTAACCAACAATGATAAGCAATGGTTTTTAAATCAGACCCGGTCAAAGTCCAGACTTACTAATGTATCCTAACGACTTATCAGTTAGACACACTAATGCAAACCTGGTTCGCTAAGACCACCGCTCTGATACCACATGTCATAACCCGTCCTTAACCATAAGAACGAGTTAGATAACGTATGATTTCATTGCGAGGTATTGACCTCTATATGCGACAATTTTAAAAGAACAACTGCATTTATTTTACATTACAAACCATAACTCTTATTTTAATACAAGCTTTAGAAAATAAAAAGATGATTATCATTTAGCGATAATCTTAGACTTACAAACTTTACATGTGATGATAACAATACGATTTCTATCATATTTTACATTACAAATCCTCCGATATGCAGTTTTATTTTTGACACAAATATGCATACTCAAGATCTTGCTTAAATTCAACATGTTGCAGCGGAAGCTTTTAGTTATCACCTGAGAATAAACATGCTTAAAACGTCAACATAAAGTTGGTGAGATATAGGTTTAATGCCGGCAGCAATATATATATATAGACCACAAGATTTCATATATAAACATTTTAATAAAAATATTCTAAGTGGTTGAGCACTTGGTAACCATACTTAACATTTAATCACGTCGCATATTCCCTTTATTATGAAATCTTACTACACCGTACCAAGTGTAGTCACGAAATGAAGTACTGTGCAACCGTTGAATACTGGTCGTCCAGTTCGGTTGGGGTTGTCAGGCCCGATAGATCTATCAACAGGATTCGCGTTTACAATACCGCTGTAAATAGTAGTTACCAAGCTACAGGGAAGTATGCCAGTGGTACAACTCAACGTAGAATATATTTTTCAGTTACTTGTGTCCATATCGTAAAACATAAAATACATGTATTCTCATCCCGAAATATTTAGAGTTTAAAAGTGGGACTATATACTCACTTTTGCCTTGAAGATATATATATTTTGACTTGGTCTCCGGTTGATATCACGAACCTATCCATATATAATTTATCAATATATTTTCATTTTAAACAATCGTCACATATATATACTTATAATACTTTTAATGTCTTCTTAGTCCGTAGTTAGCAATTCCATTTTTAATGGTTCATAATTAGGTGTTTAATAAATAAATAAAACCCTCATCGAAATAAATAAAAACCCCATCGTATTCGTATTGGTCGGGATTAATCTTGACCCACGGTACCGTGTTGTCAAATGACGTGTTGCGTACATAAAGTACCGGTGTTGTCAAATGACGTGTTGCGTACGTACATGAGGTCTTATGATTAATCTTCTCGTGTTGTTTACGGGTGATCCTGAAATATATAAAATTAAATTATGAGTACATATATATAAAATATCATGTTATTTTAGAAAGATGTGATTTATTTAATTTTTCTCCAATTATTTTCGTGGCTAAACTAGTTTTGGATATCCGATCTTGTTTTGGTCATAGTTTCTTCGTTACAACTCCGTTTTTGTTGGTTCAACTTGCCACTTCCTTGGATCGAGTCCTTCTTTAAGAATATGAACTGTAAATACCTTAGTTTGTATTCGAAATCACAGGTCATAGGTCAAACTTTGGTGAAACTTATGAAGTTAATCATTTTCCCTTATGCAAACAACATTAAATGACTATTTTTCTAAAAATACTTATACTTTGAGTTAAATCATGAAATTTTTATGTGTTATCATATTCATAGTAAATATCATTTTTCTAGAAAATAAACCTCCAATTCAAGGTTCAAAATAGTTTTTAATTATCCAACCCAAAACAGCCCCCGGTTGCACTCCGACGTCGTAAATTCAGTTTTTAAGGTGTTCTTTGAAAAACCAAGTTATACCTTGTTAAATTAACATATATTTATGATAAATTACAGGTCTTGAAGTATTTTAAAAGTTAAGTTAGAAGGATCTATTTAGTTTGCAAACAAGTTTGAAATCATTCAAACTATGTTCTTGTTGTTAAAATTGTATACCATAAAATAAGATAGCTATATATATATGAATCGAATAAGGTTATGAACAAAGTTACTACCTCAAGTTACTTGGACAAGATTGCTGTGAAAGAGGAGTAAAAATCTAGAACCAAAAGAGTGATGGAATTGGATGAAAGTTTGGAAGCAACTTAAGACATAAACTTGAATTGAAAGTTGTATTTTTGTAGTGTTTTTGTTTGATCTTGTTATGGTGGTGTTTAAGGTGATTCTTGAGAGGATTTTTGCTGGAGTTCTTAGAGATACATGAGGCTAGTAAGTGTGTGTGTTTATCTAGAGAAGTGATGTATCAAAAATTAAAAATGGATGCATGTATAAATGATGGTGGTGGCGTGATTTATGATGAACAAAGACAAGATTTTAGGTTGTTTTCTTGTATAATTAGTCATACTAGATAACAAAGTAGTTACCTTATACATAAGGCATGAACAAGGGCTGGTTGGTGGTGATTTGATGTGTATATACCAATAGTAAATATGTATAGAAGCTAGGTATGATACGAGTACATATACTCTAGATATACGTATAGAAATCTTGTGAAAACGGAACGAGGATTCAAATATAGTTATCTTTTGTGAATATACTTATATTGTTTTATGTATTTAAGTTCTTAAAAAGTGATTAAATACATTACATATACGATATATGTATAAACATTATAGGTTATAAGTATTTATATCAAAGAACGTTACGTATGGTTATTGTTTTGAAAACTTAAGTTAGTAGTTTCAAAATATACATATATCTTATTGTTATTAATACAAAATGAAATATTAAAACATCCTTAGATCATGTTAAATATGTATATATACATATATATACACAAACGTATAATTATCATATGTTATATAGTTCGTGATATCATCGGTCAAAATAGACGGTCAAACGTTGTGTAAAACTCTTTTCAAAAACATAAGTCTCAACAATTTAGATTGCTTATCATGTTGGTAAGGTATAATTTATGTAAATATTAATCTCATAAGTATAAAACGATCGGAAAAATCCGGGTCGTTACATCGTGCTCCTTACAGACTCGCACCCAGCGAGATGAAAGAACTGCAAAGCCAATTACAAGAACTTTTAGAGCGTGGTTTCATTCGACCAAGCACATCACCGTGGGGAGCTCCTGTTTTGTTTGTCAAGAAGAAAGATGGTACATTCAGGTTGTGTATCGACTACCGAGAGTTGAACAAACTTACCATCAAGAACCGCTACCCACTACCGAGAATCGACGACTTATTTGATCAACTACAAGGCTCGTCTGTTTATTCAAAGATTGACTTACGTTCCGGGTATCATCAAATGCGGGTGAAAGAAGATGATATTCCAAAGACTGCTTTCAGAACACGTTACAGTCATTACGAGTTTATGGTTATGCCGTTTGGTTTAACTAATGCACCAGCTGTGTTCATGGACCTTATGAACCGAGTGTGTGGACCATCCCTTGACAAGTTTGTCATTGTTTTCATTGATGACATACTTATTTACTCAAAAAATGACCAAGAACACGGTGAACATTTGAGAAAGGTGTTAGAAGTATTGAGGAAGGAAGAATTGTACGCTAAGTTTTCAAAGTGTGCATTTTGGTTGGAAGAAGTTCAATTCCTCGGTCACATAGTGAACAAAGAAGGTATTAAGGTGGATCCGGCAAAGATAGAAATTGTTGAAAAGTGGGAAACCCCGAAAACTCCGAAACACATACGCCAGTTTTTAGGACTAGCTGGTTACTACAGAAGGTTCATCCAAGACTTTTCCAGAATAGCAAAACTCTTGACCGCATTAACGCATAAAGGGAAGAAATTTGAATGGAAGGATGAACAAGAGAAAGCGTTTCAGTTATTGAAGAAAAAGCTAACTACGGCACCTATATTGTCATTGTCTGAAGGGAATGATGATTTTGTGATTTATTGTGATGCATCAAAGCAAGGTCTCGGTTGTGTATTAATGCAACGAACGAAGGTGATTGCTTATGCGTCTAGACAATTGAAGATTCACGAACAAAATTATACGACGCATAATTTGGAATTAGGCACAGTTGTTTTTGCATTAAAGACTTGGAGGCACTACTTATATGGGGTCAAAAGTATTATATATACCGACCACAAAAGTCTTCAACACATATTTAATCAGAAACAACTGAATATGAGGCAGCGTAGGTGGAATGAATTGTTGAATGATTACGACTTTGAGATTCGTTACCACCCGGGGAAGGTAAATGTGGTAGCCGACGCCTTGAACAGGAAGGACAGAGAACCCATTCGAGTAAAATCTATGAATATAATGATTCACAATAACCTTACTACTCAAATAAAGGAGGCGCAACAAGGAGTTTTAAAAGAGGGAAATTTAAAGGATGAAATACCCAAGGGATCGGAGAAGCATCTTAATATTCGGGAAGACGGAACCCAGTATAGGGCTGAAAGGATTTGGGTACCAAAATTTGGAGATATGAGAGAAATGGTACTTAGAGAAGCTCATAAAAACAGATACTCAATACATCCTGGAACGGGGAAGATGTACAAGGATCTCAAGAAACATTTTTGGTGGCCAGGTATGAAAGCCGATGTTGCTAAATACGTAGGGGAATGTTTGACGTGTTCTAAGGTCAAAGCGGAGCATCAGAAACCATCGGGTCTACTTCAACAACCCGAAATTCCGGAATGGAAATGGGAAAACATTACCATGGATTTCATCACTAAATTGCCAAGGACTGCAAGTGGTTTTGATACTATTTGGGTAATAGTTGATCGTCTCACCAAATCAGCACACTTCCTGCCAATAAGAGAAGATGACAAGATAGAGAAGTTAGCACGACTGTATTTGAAGGAAGTCGTCTCCAGACATGGAATACCAATCTCTATTATCTCTGATAGGGATGGCAGATTTATTTCAAGATTCTGGCAGACATTACAGCAAGCATTAGGAACTCGTCTAGACATGAGTACTGCCTATCAACCATAAACTGATGGGCAGAGTGAAAGGATGATACAAACGCTTGAAGACATGCTACAAGCATGTGTTATTGATTTCGGAAACAGTTGGGATCGACATCTACCGTCAGCAGAATTTTCCTACAACAATAGCTACCATTCAAGCATTGAGATGGCTCCGTTTGAAGCACTTTATGGTAGAAAGTGCAGGTCTCCGATTTGTTGGAGTGAAGTGGGGGATAGACAGATTACGGGTCCGGAGAAAATACAAGAAACTACTGAGAAGATCATCCAAATTCAACAACGGTTGAAAACCGCCCAAAGTCGACAAAAGAGCTACACCGACATTAAAAGAAAAGATATAGAATTTGAAATTGGAGAGATGGTCATGCTTAAGGTTGCACCTTGGAAAGGTGTTGTTCGATTTGGTAAATGAGGAAAATTAAATCCAAGGTATATTGGACCATTCAAGATTATTGATCGTGTCGGACCAGTAGCTTACCGACTTGAGTTACCTCAACAACTCGCGGCTGTACATAACACTTTCCACGTCTCGAATTTGAAGAAATGTTTTGCTAAAGAAGATCTCACTATTCCATTGGACGGAATCCAAATCAATGAAAAACTTCAATTCATTGAAGAACCCGTTGAAATAATGGATCGTGAGGTTAAGAGACTTAAACAAAACAAGATACCGATTGCTAAGGTTCGATGGAATGCTCGTAGAGGACCCGAGTTCATCTGGGAACGAGAAGATCAGATGAAGAAGAAGTTCCCGCACTTATTTCCAGAAGATGAGCCAACACCTCCAATCGCTTAAAATTTCGGGACGAAATTTATTTAACGGGTAGGTACTGTAGTGACCCGAACTTTTCCGAACCTTTCTATGATTATATGTTTAATGAAAACTATATTTACATGAACTTTTCCGAACCTTTCTATGATTATATGTTTAATGAAAACTATATTTACATGATTAAATGTTTCCAACATGTTAAGCAATCAAACTTGTTAAGACTTGGTTAATTGAAACAGAAATTTTGTAAACGTCTGATTACCCAGTTTTACCAATGATTCACGAACGCTATAAAATGTATATGACATGATGATACATAAATGAATAAATATATATGTTTAACATGATATAATGATCATCAAGTATCTCATTAAAAATAGTAACAATAAGTTATATACTTAAAAGGAGACTATTGACGTATGAAACTCGAAACGATACATATAACGATTATCGTTATAACCACGTCTTACTAAATATATATGAAGCATATTAATACATTGTTATATTATATATAACATGATAATATGATAATTAAATATATCATTAAGTGTATTAACAATGAACTACATAAGTAAAAACAAGACTACTAACTTAAGGATTTCGAAACGAGACATATATGTAACGATTATCGTTGTAATGACATTTAAATGTATATATCATATTAAGATATATTAATATATCATAATATCATGATAATATAATAATTTAAAATCTCATTTGATATTATAAACTTTGGGTTAACAACATTTAACAAGATCGTTAACCTAAAGGTCTCAAAACAACACTTACATGTAACGACTAACGATGACTTAACGACTCAGTTAAAATGTATATACATGTAGTGTTTTAATATGTATTCATACACTTTTGAAAGACTTCAAGACACTTATCAAAATACTTCTACTTAACATAAATGCTTACAATTACATCCTCGTTCAGTTTCATCAACAATTCTACTCGTATGCACCCGTATTCGTACTCGTACAATACACAGCTTTTAGATGTATGTACTATTGGTATATACACTACAATGATCAGCTCTTAGCAGCCCATGTGAGTCACCTAACACATGTGGGAACCATAATTTGGCAACTAGCATGAAATATCTCATAAAATTACAAAAATATGAGTAATCATTCATGACTTATTTACATGAAAACAAAATTACATATCCTTTATATATAATCCATACACCAACGACCAAAAACACCTACAAACACTTTCATTCTTCAATTTTCTTCATCTAATTGATCTCTCTCAAGTTCTATCTTCAAGTTCTAAGTGTTCTTAATAAATTCTACAAGTTCTAGTTACATAAAATCAAGAATACTTTCAAGTTTGCTAGTTCACTTCCAATCTTGTAAGGTGATCATCCAACCTCAAGAAATCTTTGTTTCTTACAGTAGGTTATCATTCTAATACAAGGTAATAATCATATTCAAACTTTGGTTCAATTTCTATAACTATAACAATCTTATTTCAAGTGATGATCTTACTTGAACTTGTTTTCGTGTCATGATTCTGCTTCAAGAACTTCGAGCCATCCAAGGATCCGTTGAAGCTAGATCCATTTTTCCCTTTTCCAGTAGGTTTATCCAAGGAACTTAAGGTAGTAATGATGTTCATAACATAATTCGATTCATACATAAAAAGCTATCATATTCGAAGTGGTAAACTAGTAATCACTAGAACATAGTTTAGTTAATTCTAAACTTGTTCGCAAGTAAAGTTAATCCTTCTAACTACACTTTTAAAATCAACTATACACATGATCTATATCTATATGATATGCTAACTTAATGATTTAAAACCCGAAAACACGATAAACACCATAAAACCGGATTTACGCCGTCGTAGTTACAACTGTGGGCTGTTTTGATTTGGATAATTAAAAACTATGAAAAACTTTGATTTAAAAGCTATACTTCTGGGAAAATAATTTTTCTTATGAACATGAAACCATATCCAAAAATCATGGTTAAACTCAAAGTGAAAGTATGTTTTTCAAAACAGTCATCAAGATGTCGTTCTTTCGACGGAAATGACTACCTCTTTCAAAAACGACTTGTAACTTATATTTACAACTAAAAACCTATACCTTTTCTGTTTAGTTTCATAAATTCAAGTTCAATACAAAACCGTGGCCGCTTAAATCACTCAGAACGGATTAGAAACAAAGAAATGGCGAGCAAAACAAAATTGGTAAAAACTACTCATTTTAGCTACGTGAAAATTGGTAACAAATCTATTCCAACCATAACTTAATCAACTTGTATTGTATATTATGTAATCTTGAGATACCATAGACACGTATACAATGTTTCGACCTATCATGTCGACACATCTATATATATTTCGGAACAACCATAGACACTCTATATGTGAATGTTGGAGTTAGCTATACAGGGTTGAGGTTGATTCCAAAATATATATAGTTTGAATTGTGATCAATACTGAGATATGTATACACTGGGTCGTGGATTGATTCAAGATAATATATATCGATTTATTTCTGTACATCTAACTGTGGACAACTAGTTGTAGGTTACTAACGAGGACAGCTGACTTAATAAACTTAAAACATCAAAATGTATTAAAAGTGTTGTAAATATATTTTGAACATACTTTGATATATATGTACATATTTGTTATAGGTTCGTGAATCGACCAGTGGCCAAGTCTTACTTCCCGACGAAGTAAAATAATCTGTGAAAGTGAGTTATAGTCCCACTTTTAAAATCTAATATTTTTGGGATGAGAATACATGCAGGTTTTATAAATGATTTACAAAATAGACACAAGTACGTGAAACTACATTCTATGGTTGAATTATTGAAATCGAATATGCCCCTTTTTATTAAGTCTGGTAATCTAAGAATTAGGGAACATACACCCTAATTGACATGAATCCTAAAGATAGATCTATTGGGCCTAACAAACCCCATCCAAAGTACCGGATACTTTAGTACTTCGAAATTTATATCATATCCGAAGGGTGTCCCGGAATGATGGGGATATTCTTATATATGCATCTTGTTAATGTCGGTTACCAAGTGTTCACCATATGAATGATTTTTATCTCTATGTATGGGATGTATATTGAAATATGAAATCTTGTGGTCTATTGTTACGATTTGATATATATAGGTTAAACCTATAACTCACCAACATTTTTTGTTGACGTTTTAAGCATGTTTATTCTCAGGTGATTATTAAGAGCTTCCGCTGTCGCATACTTAAATAAGGACAAGATTTGGAGTCCATGCCTGTATGATATTGTGTAAAAACTGCATTCAGGAAACTTATTTCATTGTAACATATTTGTATTGTAAACCATTATGTAATAGTCGTGTGTAAACAGGATATTTTAGATTATCATTATTTGATAATCTACGTAAAACTTTTTAAACCTTTATTGATGAAATAAAGGTTATGGTTTGTTTTAAAATGAATGCAGTCTTTGAAAAACATCTCATATAGAGGTCAAAACCTCGCAACGAAATCAATTATTATGGAACATTTTTAATCAATAAGAACGGGACATTTCATAGCTCAGGACACTCCGCCTTTCGATGTCCTTCTTCCCGGCAATTGAAACACACAACGCCATTACTCCTCGATACCGGGCACTCCCAAAACTTGTGCTCTCTTTCACCACAATTGAAACACCTAGACGCACTAGCGCCCGACACTCCTTTCCCCACACTACCCGTGCTCACAAATGCACTTTTGGCTTTCTTGCTCGGATCGCCAAACGAGCTAACCCTTCTCTCACCCGTAGTATCACCAACCATCGTAGGAGTATACTGTTCAAAACCCTTAGCCACGGCAAATAACTTAGCAAAAGAGTCCACTTGCCTAATGCTAATCTTCCTACACAAATCATCATTCAAAGATTACGAAAATTCTCCATCAATAACCTATCATTATTAGTATACTCGGGGCAAAAGCGAGCCTTAGAAAAAAAGGTAGCCCTCAGAGTATTTAGGTCCATAGACCCTTGTCGCAAACTTCGCAACTCATCACGCATGCACGTCAAATCGGCTTGTGTCCGAAACTCCTCAAGGAATTTCTTCTTAAAATCGTCTCACGATAACCCCATGAATGGTTCTTCACCAATGATATCAATCTTACCATCCAACCAATTCTTCGCATTACCCCGCAACAAACTAGTAGCGAGTCTCGTTTTTTTGTCCGGAGGACATTCACTTGTACGAAAACACCCTTCGACATCCGAGATCCAACCGGTACTAACTAACGGATTGGGACCTCCGTAGTACATGGGAGGTTTAGTCACTCTAAAGTTCTTGTAACTAAACTCCTTTTCACCATCACCTCGAGGTTTGAGAAGCCCCCTTTCGAACTCTTCTCGGAGCGCACTCATTCACTTCGTAACTGCGGCTTCAATCCTAGCCGTCATCTCATCATCGTCACTGCGTTCTCCATTCGAAGTCCCGCTTCTCGTCATCATTCTAAAGAACGCAAAATGATTTAACAACGAAATGCAATCAAACTATACACACAACACTGCCCCATCTTGCTTAACACCAGTTGTACATCACTTGTTAGACACGATTTGCACTTGTAACAATGGTAGCTAGTCATTATTACGCGCACACGCAGTCTTAACTCATTAGTACAACGACTATCTTGCTCGATGATATACACAAACACAAACACAAACTTTATGCGATATAAACACACACAAGAACAATATCAAGCTACAAGCCACAATCCTAGTTAGTTCACCTACACGCTAATGCACTAACCAAATCCCCATCCGACCCGTTCTCCTATAAGTCCCGCAACAAATAAGCACACACAAAAGTCTAAGTCTAGGCACATATCTCAAGTCGTGTAAATCCCTTAGACCATGCTCCGATACCACTTGTAACGACCTAAAAACTCATACGAGAAAACGCGCACTTTTTATATATAAAGCAATCAATTTCCTGTCAGACCAAATGCGCGAGCTCTAAAGCGTAAAATAGTTCCAGAACTTAACAACTGGGCAACCCACCAGCAACTGGCGATTTGCGCGGCGTGTAATGCCAAGCGCGGCGCGCTATAGCTGGAAAACCGGTTCAACCCATTTTAAACATAACAAACCATTTTCACCCAAACCGAGTTTCGTTAACCCCACACCAAAACCAACGCTTGTCAAACATTAAACATCCAGGTTTTAAACGACAAAAGTACATTACGACCCTTGGGACTCCAACGACCCATAATACAAGAACGCGATAATTTCTACCTATGTCGTTTAAATACAACAAAAGACCAAGCATGGCGATTGGGATTGCACTACCCAATCCTAAGTCTAATCCAAAAGCAAAGCCTTCTAAGCAACCCGCAATAGTCCACTAATCCCCGCGCTTACCCTTGCCACCTCTTCCATGCGAATATATAAAAATGTAAACAACGAGAGGGTAAGCTATAAAGCTTAGTGAGGATAAACATACTATGTACATACATATGTATAAAATGAATACGTATCACCAAATAGCAAGTATTAAACACATACCGCATCCACATATAACTAATCAAGCTACACATTACGTACCACCATACAATACTATATAGATATACGCAATACCCCAAAAATCCCACGGTTAACCCCTTAACCTTAAAAGCATGAAAGGTGGCTGAAAACGCACGCGCCCTAGTGTATCCAAAAAAATCACGCGATACACTACCTCAAACCACACGACAATAGGGATGTCCGAACTACACGAGACATTATGAATCCGAACTACACAAGATTCACTAGTGAAGCTGAACTACACGAGAATCACTACCCTAGGCCTCAACCACAACAATGGGAACGTCCGAACTACACGCGACATTGTGAATTCGAACTACACGAGATTCACTAGTGAAGCCGAACTACACGAGAATCACTACCCAATTCACCTCAACAACATCAACGGGGTTGACCTACTTGTCAATATGAATCCGAAATTCACGTGATTCACTACCCCATGGGTGGTAACCCAAAACTCACAAACGTGTCACATGGACCCAAAACTCATAGAGTCCATCATCCACGCACATGTAAAGTGAACCCAAATGCACAAGGATCACTCTACCCCACCCGTACCCATCCTATACTTACATACGCATATAATATATTTACACTCACCTTAGCGCCTCTATGAATGCAACCGAATAATCAGCAACACATGAATGGAAAGTACCTATTCCATTTATCACATAAACAAACAACACAATTAGGGTGGATTACAAACCAACCCAAATTGACACTTAGTGCAATTTTGACCCACTTGCACCTCCAAGCACAACCAATGCCCAAACTAACCAATAATCATTTAACGCTAGTGAAAATGGTCCTATAACGTCAATTAAATCAAAACACATGTATTAAGTACTTGTCTTCCCCAATTTGACTCATAAACCCTAATTTTGACCCATTTCCAAACATCCGTATTCATCGAGTACACTTCGAACCTTTTACATTTTCACACTTCGTAAGATAGGAAACCAAACTAAACCAAAAAATATCTTAACCAGTCAAGTTTTTCAAAGATAGCTCCAAGAAAATGGAATGAAAAACTTACTTCTTATTTAAGCATTATTGGCTTTGTTCAATCTAAATGTGATTACTCTTGTTTACTTTATCCAAAGATTATGTGTTTCTTGTGCTTCTTGTTTATGTTAATAATGACATTGTTCTCACTAGAAGTTCTGAAATGAAATTGATTTTACTAAAACTGCTTTAAGTAATAAATTCGAGATTAAAGATTTGGTCTTCTTAAATTATTTTCTTGGTATTAAAATTTGTTTAGCTCATAAAAAGTATTGTCTAGATTTTGAATAGGTTTGGGTTGTTGGTTTTTAAACAGGGTTTACTCCAATTGAGCTTAATATTGATATTAAATCATATAAAGGCTCCATTGATGAATCAATTCTCAGTAATGTTTTTGTTTATCAAACTTTAGTAGGAAAGTTAATTTATATTACTGTTACCTGCCTCATCTTAATTTTACAGTTCATGTTATTAGTCAAATTATCCATTTTTCAACTGTTTCTCATTTGAAGCTAAAATTCACAACATTAAGGTAGTGCCTAGGTAAAAATATTATGTATCTTAAGATATCCATCTCAATTTATTAGCTTATGATGATTTAAGTATTTTCTTTATGCTGAGGTATGCATCTCAATTTAGCAGCTTATTAGAATAACTAAACAACACTATATAAACAAGTTATATTATGAAAACAATCGACCTTGTTCAAAATTTTCAAAACATCATGTCTCATAATTTCACAAGGCAAAAACGTTTCAAGCAACCTTAACTCCATATAGTGCGGCTTCAAGACAATCCCAACACAACTCATGATTGTTGTCATCAAGAAACTTTAAGTTGTCATATGCAAAGAAAAAGTAAATTCCTGTTCAAACTTTTCGTATTATTATTAGAATTAGAATCTTGTTCTAAAAGAAGAAATCACATGATCAACAATATATAAGAAATAATTAACTATAAATTGTTAAATTATTGAACCCCGTAGGTATTATGCTTTATTCATCAGGTATTTATAGATTACAATGGATATTATTAAACCCTAAATCAAACCCTAACGGACCGAACTCACAACGCAATCGGGTTGGGCCAATGATACTAATACTCTAACACTCTCCCGCAATCCGAACGGCGAAATCGCGAAAGTTCGGACTGGAGCAAAACAATAAATAAAAAGGTAAAAAAACTTTTTTTTCTCATTTGCTGCACCGAATAGACTGATATTCGCTGATACCGTTGCGTCTTGCTTGACTGCGTTTCCTTTTCCGTAACGTTTTTTTTATACGTCGTGGCTTGCTTTGCCTAAGGATTGAGTAGGACTTGAGCAGGGAACTTTGTCGACGATAACAATCTTCGTCAACGCTGCAAATAAGATTTTTTGACAAAATATTCCTCTTTTTTCGGGTTTTGGAACCTAGTCAAGCTAGGCTGCTCAGCCCCACGCCGATTATTTATATAGATAAGCTAGAATAAGGATATTACAAAAACAATTTAGGAAATAAAAATGTGACATCGGTGGCGGCAGAATAACACGTACACATGTTCACCTTATGGAATTAATTGATGGGAGGGGATTAGGGATTTTGAAAGTAAATAAAAATAAGAAGAGATGTGGCTACACAGATCATGCGGCTGATTGTAAGGATACATATGAAAAACAAAAATAATAATAATAATAATTCCGTGAATAGATGCACTAAGTTGGCTACGTAGGGTTTTTAGTTGGTGAATAAGAAATAAGAGACCAACGAATCAGAAGATGGTGGTGGATAGAGAGTTAGACGGGTTGGTTTAGAGTAGGTCTCGGGATCAGACCTAAGCTCTGATTACCATGTTAAATAATTGAACCCCGTAGGTATTATGCTTTATTTATCAGGTATTTATAGATTACAATGGATACTATTAAACCCTAAATCAAACCCTAACGGACCGAACCCACAACGCAATCGGGTTGAGCCAATGATACTAATACTCTAACATAAATGACTAATCGATAGATATTAAAGCATCTTGATCCCTTGCGTTCTCATCAAATTTTCTTTTTCACGTTAATTTTTTTCTTTTTTGAAAGGCAGAAATTTTATTAAAATATTAAAAAACTTACACAATACATTTGGCATGAGAAAATGCCTATGTAGACTAAATTACATTACTAAAACAGTAACAATACTAGTAAGCGACGAGTTCCTTGCTTCTAAAAGAATACACTCGGGTTGATGAGCCATTGCGACCAAACTATATTTTTTCCTTTCGAACGTTTGGACAACCATTCAAACGATTTGACTTGGATTTCGCTTAGTATTATGGCTCCGTTTCCATTTGCCTTTTTCACGTTAATTACATGTTTTTAAGATAAAACCGGATCAATGCTCAATTCAGCTATTCTTTGCTTCATTAATCGCTATAGAATGTCCCGTATATCTATACCCCTATTAGTAAGTCGTCATTTATTTCACTTCTTCAACATTTAGACATACGTACAGTATTTGATATACTTACATGAAAAAAGTAAGATTATTGTGAGGGTGATGTATTAAAATGTAAAGGATTAATTAGTGCGATTAAATTATTTCATAAACGAATTTTCGTAATTTGATTACAAAAAACATACAGAAGAATTAATTATTATATGACATTTAAAAGTTGAGTCCATTTTAAATTTTAGACCATATCTATCTATACTATATAATAAAAGGGAGTTTACGCTGATGTCATGATGTGCTTTCAAGGTTGTACTATGTGCTTCTAAATATATACCTAAATTAATCTAATGATGTCATAAATAATAATTATGGTCCAAATCTTTCTTTATAGTCATTAATATACTCCAATACTATAATACGGAGTATAATATAATTAGTCAATACAAATACAAATAAGATCTGATATTATCCTCGAAACTATCAGCAATCACCTTATTTTTCACCAGTTATTTTTTCTACGACCAATGTCTTCTGCTCTTCTTCTCTCTTGCTCTTCTTAAATTCAAAATTTAAAATTCAAATTTATATATCCGACCTAAATGGCTAAATCAGTCATACAAAATCATAAAATTAGAGAGAATTGGAGTTTTATTCATTCAAAGATACATAAATATTGCAGCCGGCGGCAATGGTTTTCAAGTATGATTCCTAATCTCTTTCTATTCATTCATTCATATTATAATTTCATTATTCGATTCAACTACTTGGTTGGGTCTTCCATTTAAGTATTAGATTTGGGATGATTGGGATTGATTTTGTTGTTGATGTATTAACGCAGATCTGGAGGCAACTGAAATACGGAGTGCTCCTTTCTACCTGAAAGGACCCGTTCATATACATTATAAACGATTCACAATAGTTGATTACATCGCGAGGTATTTGACCTCTATATGATACGTTTTACAAACATTGCATTCGTTTTTAAAAGACAAACTTTATTTACATCAAAAATTGACGGCATGCATACCATTTCATATTACATCCAACTATAATTGACTTAATATTAATCTTGATGAACTCAACGACTCAAATGCAACGTCTTTCAAAGTATGTCATGAATGACTCCAGGTAATATCCTTAAAATGAGCTAATGCACAGCGGAAGATTTCTTTAATACCTGAGAATAAACATGCTTTAAAGTGTCAACCAAAAGGTTGGTGAGTTCATTAGTTTATCATAATCAATCATTTCCGTAATAGTAATAGACCACAAGATTTCAGTTTTTATAAATATCCGTACACTCGCAAGTGTTTAAAAGTATTCTATAAGTTGTAGGCACCCGGTAACAAGCCTTAACATTCATGTTTTACCCTCTGAAGTACACCAGATCAGGTGTGTTTAAAATAACCTCGAAGTACTAAAGCATCCCATAGTCAGGATGGGATTTGTCAGGCCCAATAGATCTATCTTTAGGATTCGCACCTACCGTACATAGACAAGTAGTTTAATGTTACCAAGCTAAGGGTATATTTCTGGTTTAAACCCACATAGAATTAGTTTTAGTACTTGTGTCTACTTCGTAAAATATTTATAAAACAGAGCATGTATTCTCAGCCCAAAAATATATATTGCAAAAGCAATTAAAAAGGGAGCAAATGAAACTCACAGTACTGTATTTCGTAGCAATTATGTATATGACGGCACTGAAAATGATAAACGTTAGGTTGACCTCACGAGCAATACCCTCGATCAATACCCATAACCTCCATAGCTATAACCCATAATTTCCTTAGCTCTATCCCGTTTGAAAACTTATTTTGAAATCGTCCGAGTATAACTCCGTCGTAGTATTTTATGTATACTAATAATATCTTGAAATAATACAAAATATATATATATATATATATATATATATATATATATATATATATATATATATATATATATATATATATATATATATATATATATATATATATATATATATATGTATATATATATATATATATATATGTATATATATATATATATATATATATGTAATTCGATTGAGAGAGTTTAGAGAAATATATTTTCAAGTTTCTATGAAATAATGAAACCTATTGAATTCTATTTATAATAGATTTTTGAATTATTAAAGTGAATTATTAAAGTATGAATTATTAAAGTGAATTATTAAAGTATGAATTATTAAAGTGAATTATTAAAGTATGAATTATTAAATTGAATTATTAAAGTGAATTATTAAAGTATGAATTATTAAAGTGAATTATTAAAGTATGAATTATTAAAGTATGAATTATTAAAGTTAATTATTAAAGTATGAATTATTAAAGTTAAAGTAAAATAAAAGTAAAGTAAAGGTAAAGTTAAAGTATAGTAAAAGTATAAAACTATATACGTATAATACGCGTATAAATATATATAATATTAATTTAAATCGTTATAGATATTTAATAAAATAAAATATAAATATCATTATCTTTATCCTACTAGTTAAGTAATGAGTTGTCAAAAGTGGTTCTAGATATTTATAAAAGATATATACGTTTTAATAATAAAGTTCTTTTTAAACTAAAAACGTTTTTTGTACTTTTGAAACTAAATCAAATAAATATGATAATTTTGTTTTCCAAAACTAAATATATTTAAGAATTATTTTGTTAAAAGGTTAAAATAATGGAAATCGTTATACCACAAAACATTTTAGAAAAGTAGAATTATATATATTCATAATAGGTTTCAAGTTTTTAAATTACAGTCTGTTGGTGAAGCATGGGATAAAGTCCAAAGGTTAAATAAACGTATGAAATCATCTTAATGAAAAATGTCGAGTTACTTAACTTGTCGATATCCAACATCTAAGTTATTTACACTCCACGTTCTTATTTTCATATTAAATAAAATGAAAGTTAACATAGTTATCTTATCAAGGTCACGAGGAAAATATTATAAAACATGCCTTGGAAATTAAACAGGAATTTCCACTAACCCTTGTCTAGTTCCCGTTAATTGACACATTTGTTCTTATTTATAAATCACTTTACCATTTTCCGAATGTTGTCAAAAAGAATAGATTTCTTAAATCACAGTGGACCTCATAACATAGGCCCGTAATCATATCATAATGTATCTGATAATTCAATCATTTGATATTATCTCTTAATTCTGTCGATAAATATATCGAAACAAATACGTTCATGTAAAGTATCATATATCTAATACTTTGTTAATGTTTTCAGTTAATATTATATATTATATATACATATCTATATACTCATAATTGTTCGTGAATCGTCAAACACGGTCAAAGGGTAATTGATTACATGAATGTAGTTCCAAACTTTTTGAGATTCAACATTACAAATTCTGCTTATCATGTCGGAAACATATAAAGATTAAGTTTAAATTTGGTCGAAAATTTTCGGGTCGTCACAGTACCTACCCGTTAAAGAAATTTCGTCCCGAAATTTGATCGAGGTCGTCATGGCTAACAATAAGAATGTTATTATGACGAATATAAGTTGATTCATAGGGTTTTATCATGATTGAGAAATATGGATAAAATAATTCGATTACTCGAAACGTATGAGTGAAGCTATCGTAAAAGAGTGAAATGAGAAAATAGGGATTCGTCTTATCTTTTGACGTCATCACGGTTGATCTCCGGATTAAAGAAAATCTTTGTAATCTATATAGGATTTGATTCTTCGATGATTAAGGAAATTATAATCCTCTTCGATTTAATGCGATGATTCATCTCGATTTTTCTGTCGGATATTTCACTATAAATCCACCTCCTTCGTTTCCTTTTAATTCACACCTTCTATTCTTTCTCCCTCAATTCTTACTTTAAAATTATTCGTCAATATGCTTCATCCAGTGCTGATTCTCGATATACTCCTCACTTTCATATCTGTCGTTCTTCTTTTTCATCTACCTCCGGAAGAATCTATTTACTTCTACTATACTCTTGGTTTTATAGTGTTTTTTATTCTCCCGTGTCTTTATATTGCTATATGCATCGATATATACGGTTTATAATTTCTGGGTTGTTGTTGGGTTTTATATCTTCCCTTATATTTCGATGTCCCTGCTTCTGTCTTCTATAATCATTGTCATCCCCAATTAATGCTCTCTTTTATTTGCTGTGATTTATACCCCAATTTCTATTTCGGAGTTTTGTCCTTTCGTTTCTTCTTCTTGCAATTAAGCACCGCTTGTAATGGTCCAGAATTCGTATATATGAATTTCGGAATGAACATTGTTAATGTTCTAAGAAGGAAATTGTAATGGCACGATCTTGACTTGTCAAATTACTAGAATACCTCGTATAAGTCCGAATCATCAAGAAATATTTTCTTGATATTTTAGAGGTTAAAGAGAATACAAGAGTCGTGTAACATAGAACATGATGACGTTATAATCTGTGAATCATCACGTTCCATTTAGAAACTCAGCATGACTTACTGTAATATAATCACGTTGATCAAGTGTCATTATATTATACTAGTTCATGCTTCAGTTCCCAACACTACTTCAAAAATATTCCTATTTTAAATTCGAAAGTTTCAGAATTTAGAAACTAAAATAGTTTCTTTTATGATGTAATACAGACAGCACGAAGAGGTAAATGATTTCAGATAAGAATAATTATGGAAATATCTTCAGAAATATAGAGGATATTTATAATGAAAGATACGATGATATCTTAAAATTTCTAATATCAGAGGATGATGAAGAATATTGTCCGTAAGGGTTTAGAGTTAGGAGCAAGGTATTCGATAATGACTTCAGCAGACATGGAATCATTTGGATTCTTTGAAGGTAGATTTCGTCCTTGTGATTTATCCACAGCCTTTTTCATGGTTTGCTCAATCCGTATTTTTCAGTACCAAATCTTCTCTTTTTCTGAGCTTTGCTAACACACTACTCTTTATCATCAAACTTTTTACTATTAAGGTCGTTTATAGTTTTTGCTGCTTCATCAGTATTTCGAGAACTAGTTCGCAGTTTAGGGTGTTTTTCAGAAACTTCACATTCAAAGTATATAAGTCCAGAAGATAGACACATATAATTGTTGGTGTAGACATGCTGCGAGATTTCAAAATACTGATTGCTAATTTCCGATGATTCGTATGGCAATTCTCGTTACAAGATGCAGATGAGTAAATGATGGAGTTTTGATAAATATAAATATTTTTCGGAAAATCAAAGATCAATGAAGTTGTTAATAAGTTTACTGCAAATGTGGCGAGATATGAAAGGTTCCCCGGTAATAATGATGAAGGGGTAATCATTATAATAAGGCTTATTCGATTGAACAATTGAAGTTGGTTTGCTGGAGCTGTGACAAAACCGTCTATTTTTAGAAGGGATTGAAAAGTTATTTTAGCTAGTAAATGTCAAAAGGTCTGACATGGATACATGTTAAATTATGACTTTAGTTTCAAAAGTTTTTCAGGTACGTAACTGTGGATAACATGTGGTTGGATCATCATCTCGATTGTTCATTATTTGAAGTGTCTTCAGGTATTTCGAAGGCTTTGAACACAGATTATAATCGTTAATATACATACGATGTTCTAATACAGTTTTGAAGTTAAAGTATAGCTTTGAAAGATGTAAGAATCTAAGAGTGATGATACCGGTTATAACTTGAATTGAATTCGGCGATTTCAAAATCAGAATATGTAATTAGATTTTTGAATGAGTATGGTTGTTTTGATTTCTATAAAAGAATGTATATTGTTGTGAAAGTAGGGAGTATAATGGATGATCTGCTGAATCAGATTCGAAGAATGTAACATATTAATTGTGAATTTATATATCTCTCGGGTATTACCTACCCGTTAAAAAAAATGTCACAATTAATATTTTGTACAAAAGAATTTTATTACAGTCTTTATGGAAATATATGTGTATATTTCTTGAGATGTAATATAGATTTAATGAGTTAATAATAAATTAAACTCACTTAATTTATGGTTAAGGCTAGGATAGATAATTTATAAACTTTAGAAATTACATAATCGTCGTAGAATGTTTTCCCAATGAAGTTATGAATCAATACTTCATCGTTGTGGTATTCCTTAGTATCTACAGGGCGTATGACATCGATGCTCATGGGACAGATTGTGAAGTTGAGGTTTGCGATGCGGTTTTTGTTGGTGGTGGTAATGGTACTGTTGATATTGTTGATGGTGGTACTTGTTATGTTGCTGGTGCTGCTGCTGGTGTTTGTAACCTTTGAACCATATTCTTCAAAGCCACTACCCGAGCGCGAAGCTCGTTGACTTCTTCTATTACACTTGGGTGATTGTCGGTTCGGACGAGCGGATAAATAAGATCTAGAATTTGGTGTAGTATATAATCATGATGAGATACTCTGGAAATGAGAGAAAATGGTGTTTCGAACAGGTTCGCCGGTAAGTGCTTCAGGTTCATTGCCAAGAGGGCAATGTGGTGGATGGAAAGGATCGCCTTCTTCTTGTCTCCAATGATTAAGGAGGCTATGAACCCATCCCCAATTTATCCAGAATAGATGATGGCTGATTGGTTAATCCATTCCAGTCACACTGCTTTCGGAGCTTGAGTGGGATTCCATTTCTGAATCCGAGGAACTTGAACTGATGACGAATTCCATTTCGGACGATTTGATAAAGGATTTTTCGATACGAAATGATTTTCCGGCTATCGGGTGGTATTCTAACTACATAGAATATCTATATATATAGATCAAAAGATTTCATAGATTACGGAGGAATTTACGGAATATGTCAGGCAAAGTTTACGGTAATAGATACGATAAGATATGATTTAGCAGATACGCTAAGATATGAATTTTGTCTATACACTATTCATGCAATCAATGCAGCAAGACGTGTCTAGACTAAGAATGATAAGCAGGTAATTTCCTAAGGATGGTAAGTAGATGATTTCCGACTAAAAATGATAAACAAAACTTTTGACATGCAGACACGGTCGAAGTCCAGACTCACTAATGCATCTTAACAACTATCAGTTAGACACACTAATGCAAGACCTGGTTCGCTAAGACCACCGCTCTGATACCAACTGAAAGGACCCGTTCATATACATTATAAACGATTCACAATAGTTGATTACATCGCGAGGTATTTGACCTCTATATGATACGTTTTACAAACATTGCATTCGTTTTTAAAAGACAAACTTTCTTTACATCAAAAATTGACGGCATGCATACCATTTCATATTACATCCAACTATAATTGACTTAATATTAATCTTGATGAACTCAACGACTCAAATGCAACGTCTTTCAAAGTATGTCATGAATGACTCCAGGTAATATCCTTAAAATGAGCTAATGCACAGCGGAAGATTTCTTTAATACCTGAGAATAAACATGCTTTAAAGTGTCAACCAAAAGGTTGGTGAGTTCATTAGTTTATCATAATCAATCATTTCCGTAATAGTAATAGACCACAAGATTTCAGTTTCCATAAATATCCGTACACTCGCAAGTGTTTAAAAGTATTCTATAAGTTGTAGGCACCCGGTAACAAGCCTTAACATTCATGTTTTACCCTCTGAAGTACACCAGATCAGGTGTGTTTAAAATAACCTCGAAGTACTAAAGCATCCCATAGTCAGGATGGGGTTTGTCAGGCCCTATAGATCTATCTCTAGGATTCGCGCCTACCGTACATAGACAAGTAGTTTAATGTTACCAAGCTAAGGGTATATTTATGGTTTAAACCCACATAGAATTAGTTTTAGTACTTGTGCCTACTTCGTAAAAAATTTATAAAACAGAGCATGTATTCTCATCCCAAAAATATATATTGCAAAAGCAATTAAAAAGGGAGCAAATGAAACTCACAATACTGTATTTCGTAGCAATTATGTATATGACGGCACTGAAAATGATAAACGTTAGGTTGCCCTCACGAGCAATACCCTCGATCAATACTCATAACCTCCATAGCTATAACCCATAATTTCCTTAGCTCTATCCCGTTTGAAAACTTATTTTGAAATCGTCCGTGTATAACTCCGTCGTAGTATTTTATGTATACTAATAATATCTTGAAATAATACAAATATATATATATATATATATATATATATATATATATATATATATATATATATATATATATATATATATATATATATATATATATATATATATATATGTAATTCGATTGAGAGAGTTTAGAGAAATATATTTTCAAGTTTCTATGAAATAATGAAACCTATTGAATTCTATTTATAATAGATTTTTTAATTATTAAAGTGAATTATAAAAGTATGAATTATTAAAGTATGAATTATTAAAGTGAATTATTAAAGTATGAATTATTAAAGTGAATTATTAAAGTATGAATTATTAAATTGAATTATTAAAGTGAATTATTAAAGTATGAATTATTAAAGTGAATTATTAAAGTGAATTATTAAAGTATGAATTATTAAAGTGAATTATTAAAGTGAATTATTAAAGTATGAATTATTAAAGTGAATTATTAAAGTATGAATTATTAAAGTTAAAGTAAAATAAAAGTAAAGTAAAGGTAAAGTTAAAGTATAGTAAAAGTATAAAACTATATACGTATAATACGCGTATAAATATATATAATATTAATTTAAATCGTTATATATATTTAATAAAATAAAATATAAATATCGTTATCTTTATCCTACTGGTTAAGTAATGAGTTGTCAAAAGTGGTTCTAGATATTTATAAAAGATATATACGTTTAGTAATAAAGTTCTTTTTAAACTGAAAACGTTTTTTGTACTTTTGAAACTAAATCAAATAAATATGATAATTTTGTTTTCCAAAAATAAATATATTTAAGAATCATTTTGTTAAAAGGTTAAAATAATGGAAATCGTTATACCACAAAACATTTTAGAAAATTAGAATTATATATATTCATAATAGGTTTCAAGTTTTTAAATTACAGTCTGTTGGTGAAGCATGGGATAAAGTTCAAAGGTTAAATAAACGTATGAAATCATCTTAATGAAAAATGTCGAGTTACTTAACTTGTCGATATCCAACATCTAAGTTATTTACACTCCACGTTCTTATTTTCATATTAAATAAAATGAAAGTTAACATAGTTATCTTATCAAGGTCACGAGGAAAATATTATAAAACATATCTTGGAAATTAAACAGGAATTTCCACTAACCCTTGTCTAGTTCCCGTTAATTGACACATTTGTTCTTATTTATATATCACTTTACCATTTTCCGAATGTTGTCAAAAAGAATAGATTTCTTAAATCATGGTGGACCTCATAACATAGGCCCGTAATCATATCATAATGTATATGATAATTCAATCATTTGATATTATCTCTTAATTCTGTCGATAAATATATCGAAACAAATACGTTCATGTAAAGTATCATATATCTAATACTTTGTTAATGTTTTCAGTTAATATTATATATTATATATAGATATCTATATACTCATAATTGTTCGTGAATCGTCGAACACGGTCAAAGGGTAATTGATTACATGAATGTAGTTCCAAACTTTTTGAGATTCAACATTACAAATTCTGCTTATCGTGTCGGAAACATATAAAGATTAAGTTTAAATTTGGTCAGAAATTTTCGGGTCGTCACACTACCAGTTTGAAATTGTAGTGAGAATCATTTTTATCGGTATTCTAATAATGATTAGTTTGCAGGTTTCAACTATAGTTGATGTTGCTGCTTCTTTATTATTTTTTTTATCTATGTGTATTCATGCCTTTTATTGATGTTGATCGATGTTTACTTCGCGAAATTGTAGTTGTTTTCTGTAATTAAGCACCTGATAAGTAAGTTTACATTTTTATTTTATGTATTCGTTTTCATCCTTTTTTTTTATTTGAGAATTTAGTGCTCGCTATGAACATTTTTGTTGTTATCCTGTGCAGTTATTTTGTTGCAGGTTGTTGTTACTTCATCTTCTTATTACAGCATTGTTTAGTAAGTCAGTTCTTTTTTTTTTTTTTAATTTTATCTATATAAGTGGTTATTTCTTGTGAGTTTTAGTTTCTGTTTCACTTGGTAAATGTTCATAGTAAGGGAATGTTAAATGAACAATTGTTATGTATGCTATGTATGTCATTCGCTATGGGTTTATGTTGCTGGAAACCCAAATGTTACACAGAAAAGATTTCGCAAAATTGACATCAACAAACCTGAGGTAACGCAACTAAAAAACTATTTCTCATTAAAAGTCTATGTAAAAAATGCCATCTTGCATACTGTGCTGCTACAATCAAATGAGTACAATCAGCGACAATGTCACCCAACTAACGCTTTGGAACGATCTGGCAACCAAATTTGACATGCAATAATTTGAGACAGCTTGACATTTTGTTGCTGCACACCATATGCTCACTGATTTTTGGTATTAACTTTTTCTTGATTTGTATAATTTAAAATGAAGTAATAGTAATGAAACTGCTACTTATTTGTATAAATTTTTTTGATTTGTCAACAATGCTTTAACATTAAGGCAAATGTGAATTTGGGGAATACGACTCTAAATAAAGTGTGCCTTGCCTTAAGATACATTTTATTATGGTTAATTTGGAAGTGGCATAATAGTTTAGTACATGAGGAGCATCATAAAAGGGGGTATGATTTTAAATGAAGATGTGCCAGCCACTCTTAAGGTAGTCTCCCTGTTGTGGATCTCATCAAGGAGTATACAAGTGGATTATAACTTTGAATGCTGGATAGAAAATCCAAGATGCGCTACAGCTGTTACAGGAGATGGTATTGTTCCTAAGGTGTGAAAATAGATAGTCCCATATTGTATTCTGTAATGTTGGTGTAATTGTCTATGTACCCTCACTTCTTGTGGGTTGTATATGTAATCTTTTGTGGTGATATAAAATCTTCCAGCTTTTCAAAAAAAAAAAAACAACAATATGGTACTCGAAAAAAATCATACATGTGTCTTTTTTTTTTACTATAAAATCTTCCAGCTTTTCAAAAAAAAAAAAAAATATGGTACTCGAAAAAAACAATATGGTAATAAAATTGTATGCATAATAACTTTGATTCTTTCAGTTAGTATTATGGTTCAACTGTTTGTTTTCAGTTTTGATCATTAGTACGGAGTATATATAATAATAGGGTAGTGATTCATATACATTTTTGAATCAGTTTGTTAGTGTTTTGAAGTAAAGAATGTATGCCAAAGTTTCTTAGGTGATTTGAAACTTTTGTGCATATAATGTATATTCTTATGTTTCTACAATTTTTATGCATGTTACGGACTTGAAATTTGTTTGGATTTAATATGCCCAATTCATTTTCGATCCCACTTTTAGAAGAGAGGGGTGTTAATGATTGGATCATGAACCGTGTCTCAAGTCACAATGGTTTTAAATCAAACCCGTGAAATTCACGGGTCACTAAACTAGTTCAATTGTATATTTTACACATGCTTAAAGATGCATCTGCAAAATGGTTTCACCTTTAAAACAAAAAGGATATTTTTCAGTTTTAAAAGTCAAGAAAAAATGTCCAATTTTGCGAAACAAGTTGATATTGAAGAAATAAACATTCACTCTTTTGTAGTTTTGTTGTTGTGTTTTCAACTTCATACCTATTTCACTTGCTATTAAGAAAATATGTAATTTATGAGTTTTGGTAAAAGAAAATATGAAATTTTCAAGTTAGTTAAAGGAAAATTTCATGTTAGATACTCCCTCGTCTTAAATCTATTGTTCTCAAACAAAAAACACACAATTTAAGAAAAAATGACTAACACACAATTTAAGGAAAAATGATTGTCATATACTTTTTGTTAACATTCAGTTTTATGCCTTATGAGTCTTTATAAAGTAGGGATTCAAAAAATTTACCGCATTACGGTGTGTTTGGATAAAACTAGCTGGAGCTTGAGCTTGTAACTGAAGCTGGAGCTTATGAGCTAGAGCTGGAGCTTATTTATGAAGCTGGTAGCTGGAGCTTATTATATTTTATAAGTGTTTGGTAAACTAGCTGAAACTTATTTTTCAATTCATAAGCTCTACTATTTTTCATAAGCTACTACAAGTAGCTTATTTTTTAAGAGCTTATGATTTTCATATGCTCTATTTTTTTTGTTTACCAAACAAATCTTATGACTTGATGCTTATTAAAATCATAAGCTCAATCTCTTATAAGCTTTCATAAGCTCTCATAAACTGCTCGTATGCCAAACATACCTTTATTCTCATTCATTTAAGAAAGTGGATAATTAACTTAATGATAAAATTGGAGGACGGAGGAATTAAAAGAGAAGAATGATTTTTCAAAAGATATTACATACTTTCATGTGAAAAACTGCTCTTAACCAACTTTATTAATAACATTTTAATGATAAAATGTTTTCTTAAGCATAGATATTAGAGTAACTATAGAAAAATTCATAAAAGAATAATCGATAAAGGAAAAAAAAGTCGGTTGATAAAATTGGGTAGTGTCAACCACTCGTCATGTGCCACGTTTTCCTGTATTTGCTGACGTGCTGATTCAGCAAAAACATTTGGACGGCTAGGATTGAATTTGTATTGGTGGACTTTCGATGCAGGTCAAAATATCATGCGTCAGACAGAGTATGCTCTCCGCGTCGGACAGTAGACCCCACCCTCAATTCTTTCCTACTCGTATATTAGACAAAATTACATTTGGGTCCCTGTGGTATGTTCAAAATTACAACCGGAGTCCAAATTTTTTTTCTTTTACTTGAGGGGTCATTGTGGTATGCATTCGTTTCACCAGGAGTCCATTTTGCTAGTCTGTCAGTTTGATCGTTAAGTGATAGCACATGACATGCACATGAGGGTACAATGGTCATTTTCTTTGTTTACTCCCTCTCCGACGGTTCTACCTACTCCATCTTCATCCTTTCCAAAGACATAAACCCTAATTTTCTTCAAACTCCATATCTACCAAAAAGAACTTTAAATTATCTTTTTTTTTTATTTACCTATCGTTTTATCTGATTCTCATTCTCAATAAATCAAAAAAAGAAAGTAAAACACAAACTCATTCCTTAAAATCAAAACTCATAGCATTTTGTTGGAGAGCAGATCAGTCATTCATCTATCATCCATTATTTAAAATCAAAACCCAAACTCACAATCTTAAAAGAAAACCCATTTCACATCCATAAAAATCAACGATTGCCAAATAAAAATCAAGATATGTCAAATACATACATCTAATATAACAAATATCAAACGAAATCAAGATCCGTCAAACAATTATCAACCACAATAAACCTGGTTTTAGATTGCAACGATGGCAGTGGTGGTTCCGATGATGGTTCCAGATTTGAATCTCGTTTTCTTGGTGGTCTCAAATTTTTTTGTCGGAATCAGGCATCAAAGTTAACAAAATGGTGGTTTGGTGATGGTTCCAACGGATTGCCCATGGTGGTTGGCTTCACCGAAGTAAGGTTTGAGGATTGAATTTGAACTACAGAACCAAAACCCCAATTTTATGTACATACAAAAAAGAATTGGCTATAAAAATATATAAATATACAATTTGTAATATATACTTCTTATGGCATAAAGAAATTGTTGAAATTATACATACCTGAGAAGAATTTGACATTAAGATGGATAGAGTATAATTAGACATAACAAATATATATTACGGTATAAAATTTGGGGGTTTGTTTAATTTGATAAATCTGAGAGTGGACGAAAAGTCACGGGTTACTACTGCTGTTGTGAGGGATTTAACAATTGAGAGGGATTTAACATGTGTAGTTTAGAGGGTATTGATTAAGAAAAGGAAGTTGGATTTGAATTTTGGAAATGCGTTTTGTTGAAAAAAATGATGAAGTACTGCCATTGTAAATCTCTGCGACTTTTGTATGTTAGTGTGTGGTTGTAGGTGAGTGATAAAAAAAAAAGAATAAAGGAAAATGATTAAACATGCCTGGTTAAGAGAAAAATAGATGATAGGGATAGAATGACTATTTTACCCTCATGTGCAGTGCATGTGAGGCAACTTAACGGAAAAACTAACATCCTTTAGTGAATTGGATTCCCGGTGAAACGAATGCATACCACAGTAACCCCTCAAGTCAAAAAAAAAAAAAATTTGGACTCCGATTGTAATTTTGAACATACCACAGGGACCCCCCATGTAATTTTGTCCGTATATTATAATAGGGAGTATGTGGATTTTTCTAATCAGTAAGAACTACTACCGAGTAAGTATATTTTAAGAAAATAATGTAAATGTATGTGCTGATATATATTTTTTTCATTATTACTTTTTAACTTGCTTTAAATTAATTGTCCATCTTAATAAATAGATAAAAATAACAAAATAAAAAAATTGCATGAAAATAAAAAGAAAAAAAAGTAAAAAAATACAACTGGAAAGCTAACAACAAATACATCTGAAAGTCACTTTTTCTTAATCTATGTAATTCTTATCGGGAGAAGATAAATATAAAACGTTGCGAGTATCCATTAAATGATAGTGCAAATGTTAATCTAGTAAACTGTGATTATTAACAAGTTATAAGACTGGTTCTAATGCGGTGTCAATTATGCCCGCGTCAACTGAGTTGGTCAAATCTGACGCCCTTGAAGCCTTTATCGCGGCGTCAAAAACTTACGCATAGGGGCGTCAGTTTAAAATCTGACGGAAAAAAATAAAGGGTCAAGTGTGTGTTGGCACTTTGTGATTGGTGAAGGATATATATCCGTTGGGCAACGGTTTTTATATCCGTTTTTAAATATATTTTTTTTAAATCCAATTTATTTTATCTATTTAAAATCATTACCATTTTCATTTTTAACACACCAAACAACTCATTTCTCTCTCTTTTTTTTGTTAGATTTTATAAATTTTACATTTTTATAAATGGGTTCGTGGTTACGTACTTCGAATTCTGATTCGGAAGATTTGCAAATTCTTCAACTCATTCAACAAATGGAAGAAGATGAGTTCAAAGTCGAATCGGCACCGCCTATTCCAAGAATTCGAGGTTACATTGCTAGAGATCGTGAGGAGGCCGCGGAACGATTGTGGAGAGATTATTTTTATGAAATCTTAATTTATGTCTTTTTTATATTTAATAAGTATTTTATTTTATTTATTGTATTTATTTACTTATCTAATACACATGAAAAAAGAAATAAGAAAAACTGGTGGTCCCTACAATATTTGACATTACCATTTGACATTTTGAATTATTGGAGGTCAAATTCTGACACTGTCATGCACTTACAGATTCCACTTTTTTTGCCAAAAAGTACAAATCTGCCTGTGATATCACAGGTAGAGTTGGAAACAGTCTAAAGAAAGAAAAACCTTTACCCATAAAAGTTAGTGAATAAACAAAGAATGTGTCTAGTACTATTTTAAATTTAACCTATATTTAACTATTAATATTAATTATCACTTTCTATTTCTAATTTATCGTCAATTATTCTAAAAGGATGTCCCAAGTAAATTATTTATTTCTTCATATAGAAATAAATTAACTAGTTAAGCTTTTTTACGTTTTTAATGTATACATGTAAGACAAAAAATAATAAGCAAAAAGTAAAAAGTAAAATTATAATATTGAAAATAGATAAAAATATAATGTAATAATGATTTTTGTTACATTGTGTGTTTTTCCTCCGGTGACAAAGATAAGACAAATAGAGTATTTGTTGGTCCCCATTACCCTCTATTAACTACTTCAGATATGCCTGACATTGTTGCACGGATATTTCATATGAAGGTCAATCGATTTATCACTTTTTTAATGGTAAAAAACCTTATGAGAATGTTAGAGCAGGTATTATCTTTTTCCTATACAGGTCATTGCTGCAATTAACGGCATTTTAATTTCTCAATTCACTTATAGTAGCTTATGGGATCTATTTAGGCCGCGAGCCGTGTGGGACCATATGGTGTCAAATTGAGTATTTTTTTTAACACATTCATTATGTCAATTTAAGCGTATATGTAAATTTTGGTTCTTTAAAAATTATTTTTTGCCTTATTTAGTTACTGTGGGTTAGGGTGGAATGATGATCCATTTCGAATTGATCCAGACACATTATTAAGTAAGATTTAAAACTAACGTGATTTTATCGTAAACTGTGTGTGTGTGTAGTTAAGTGATTGTGATGCCTTTCTATACCCAATTGAACTCTGGATTGGATCTGAGTCCTAGTTGGTGCATGTTCGAATTCAGGGGAGGTTTTCTCAAGGATTCTGTTGTGGTGAATAAAGGTGTATGTCCTAAGCCAATTGGTTTAATCCAAAGCACTTCAGGTACCGAATGCGGCGATGATGTGTGAAGAGTTTCCTCCTAACGCGTATGTGAGTGACAAATAAAAGTATTCGATGTCGAAATAGCCGTTTAAAAAAGTCGAGCAATATCATTGGTTTATATAATTATAAAAACTTGAAAACATTGATAAATGTGCTTTTGACTTGTTTTTAACCAATGATACATTTATGTACCTAGCTTGAATATATAACAATTACATATATAACTAGACTTTTTTGTTCCGTTGGTCCCTCCATTATACACCAAAAATTGAACAGCATCCCTTTCGTTTTTTCTGCTTACATCATCCCTCTATTTTTTAAATTTGTGTTTCAGTGTCCCTCCGTCAACCAAACGTTAACTTTGGACGTTAAGTCTCATCACGTGCCTGAAACGTGATGGGTAATTTTGTCTTTTTTGTTATTTGCTGAGATGGATGCTCCATATAAAAACCCCCAAATCCTCTCATCTGCTACACCCGTTCGATTTCAAACCCTAGAAAAAACCCCAATTCGATTTCACCTCAAATGATTCCAAATTTCGTACAAAATGGAATGCTGGTGTGGTCGTCCTGCTGTTATTCGTTTATCAAAAACTGATGCTAACCTTGATCGTCATTTTTATTGTTGTTCCTCACAGGTAATTGCAACGATTAAAACCCTAAATCGTTAAAAATTCAAATTGTTAAACTTAAATTCGTTTTTATATGTTGGAGAGGTCAGGTTGCTCTTTGTTTGCTTGGTACGATCCTCCGAATCCAGTGTTAGTTTCAGTTTATGAAAGGCTTAGAAATCAAGAAGAAAGAGCTAGGAAATGGAAGTTAATGTTCTTTGTTAGCTGGTTTCTATTTGCAGTTTACTTCTTTAACAATTGATGAACAATGTAATAATTATGTAATGTGTTTGGGTTGAAATTATGTATCTTTTGGTCACTTATGTTCATCTCTTTTGTTTTGGATGTTACAATGGTGCATTAGTAAAGAATGAATCTTTTGGTCACATCGTTAACACTTTGTCTTTGTTTTGACATTAACACTTGCAATCAAAGTACCATTAAAAACCTCACATATGTTCAAAAGACATGTTCCAAAAAGAAAGAGATGTTCCACAAAAGACATTAAAGTAACAAGTTCAAACCATTACATAAACCATAACAAGTACCATTAAAGTAACAAGTTCCACAAAAGACATCCCAAAAGACATGTTCAAACCATAAGAAAGACATAAACTGCCATTACAAGTTCAACAAAAGACATGTTCAAACCTAATACATAAACTGCCATTACATAACATTACATAGTTCCAAAAAAGACATCCTAAAAGCAAGTAACTTGACATTCACTTCTGATATGATATGTGAAGTCAGAGTTGGTGCACAATCCTAGATCTTCACCCAAACACTCTAAGAACCAAGTCCATGATGACCCTCATTCTTTCTCAACAATGGCATATGCAAGAGGATAAATGTCATTGTTAGAATCTATACCTACAGCTGTTAAAATACAACCAACAGTACGTTCCTTCATGAAACAACCATCTAACCCCAATAAATCTCTGCCTATCTCTTTAAACCCTTTCTTCAATGCACCAAGACATATGTAAATTCTTTTGAAAACCATAGTTGTAGATTTAAGGTTTCCATGCTCAACTTCAAGTTTCACAGTTGTATCAGGATTAGACCTCTTCAGTTCCAAGATATAATCTCTAAGTTCCCCATATTGTGATTGATAATCACCTTGCATTATCCTAGTTGCAGATCTGAAAGCTTGATATGCTTTATATTCTGAGATCTGAAGTTCAAGATCTGTTTCCAAATTAGCTCTCACAGCTTTAATTGGTATTTTAGAATTGGTTGATAATTGAGGCAAGACTTTGGTTGCTAAGAACTTGTAATTGCAGAATGGTAGGTGTCTGGTTTGTTTACATGTGTGATGGGGTTTGTAGGTTGATACTACCCATTCATTAGAACCACTGGCTTTTGACACCAACAACACCCAGTCACATTTAATATTCAATTTTCTTTTTACCCACTCTTGTTTTTTGGGGAGCAAGAAGATTTCCCCTTATCAACTTTCTTGGATTTACCCTTCATTGTTTTGTCCTTTTCCTTCCCACCTAAATCGACTTTAATGCTTTTTTTCTTCACACATCTCTTTTTTCTTCCCACCTCACTAGGTCCCACATCACTCTTTTGACTACCATCCTCAATGTTTGACTTTGAGTTTTTTAACAACAGGTTTAGTTACAAGTCCTTCACATCTAACCCTAATCCTTTTTTTTTATCATTCTTAACAAATACAAGTTTCCTCCTAATTTCAATAGAATGGTGTATAGCTGCATCCCTAACCTCTTATTTAGATTCAAACTTCTTCCTTAGATAAAAGAAGGTTTTTCCTATCTCTGCATTTGCTTCAACTTGTTGTTTTATGCAACTAATTTTCTTTTTCCTAACTGCTTCCTATCACTTTCATCATCATAACTCTGAAACCCATCAATATTCAATTCCTCTAACTCACAATCCACTTCAGTTTCAACCTCATCATTGTTGAACACCTTAGAACCATTGCCCATAAACTCACTGTCTTTATCAATGTAAAACCTGAATGCTTTCATGTCTACATCAGCATCTTCAATGTAATGATCCTCATCGTCTAGATAATCACTATCTTCAGCTTCATTGTAGTGACCCGAACTTTTTCATGTTTATATATATTAAATGAGATTGATATTTACATGATTAAATGTTTTCAACATGATAAGCAATCAAACTTGTTAAGACTTGATTATTTGAAATGAATTTCGTATAGACAATTGACCACCCAAGTTGATCGGCGATTCACGAACGTTAAAAACTTGTAAAAACTACATGATGTTATATAAATGGATATATATATATGGTTAACATGAAATTATGATAAGTAAGTATCTCCATAAATATGTTAACAATGAGTTATATACAAACAAATGAGATTATTGATTTAAGAAACTCGAAAATGATATATATAACGATTATCGTTATAACAACGTCTTACTAAAACATATGTATCATATTATTATATTGTTACACTATATTTAACATGATAAAATGATAATTAAGTAAATCATTAAGTGTGTTAACAATGAACTACATATGTAAAAACAAGACTACTAACTTAAGGATTTCGAAACGAGACATATATGTAACGATTATCGTTGTAATAGTATTTTAACATATATATATGATGTTAAGATATATTTATACACCATGTTATTATAATAACATAACAATTTAACATCTTATTTAAGTATTATAACAATAGATTAATTACATTTAACAAGATCATTAACTTAAAGGTTTCAAAACAACACTTACATGTAACGACTAACGGTGACTTAACGACTCAGTTAAAATGTATATACATGTAATGTATTAATATGTATTAATACACTTTTGAAAGACTTCAAGACACATATTAAAGTACTTCTACTTAGAAAAAATGCTCACAATTACATTCTCATTCATTTTCATCAACAATTCTACTCGTATCTACCCGTATTCGTACTCGTTCAATACACAGCTTCTAGATGTATTTACTATTGGTATATACACCTTTAATCATTCATTATTAGCAGCCATCTTAGAGTCAAAAACATGTGGAACCATTATTTAACAACTTGTATGACTAATGAGCTAAAAACAAACATAAGAATCTTTTTTTTTAATTTATAACAAGTAATCCCGTTTTTATGATTTCACCTCATTTTTTCATTCCATTTTCTCATACTTACACTCCAAATTCTCTCTCAAAATACTCGTAACATCATACTTGATCATCTCCAAGCATTTTCACCATCTTTTAGCTTCAATTATAAGCTTTAATCATCATAAAAACAACCATTCAAGAACACTTCAAGAAATCTTTCAAACTTGCTAGCTTACTTTCAATCTTGCAAATCCATTTCAAGTGATCATTCAATCTCAAGAAATCTTTCTTATTTACAGTAAGATATCTTTCTAAATCAATGTAATACTCATACTCAAACTTTGATTCAATTTCTATAATTATAACAATCTTATTTCGAGTGGAAATCTTACTTGAACTTGTTTTCGTGTCATGATTCTACTTCAAGAACTTTCAAGCCATACAAGGATCCTTTGAAGCTAGATCTATTTTTCTCTTTTCTAGTAGGTTTATCCAAAAAACTTGAGGTAGTAATGATGTTCATAACATCATTCGATTCATACATATAAAACTATCTTATTCGAAGATTTAAACTTGTAATCAATAGAACATAGTTTAGTTAATTCTAAACTTGTTCGCAAATAAAGTTAATCCTTCTAACTTGACTTTTAAAATCAACTAAACACATGTACTATATCTATATGATATGCTAACTTAATGATTTAAAATCTGGAAACACGAAAAACACCGTAAAATCGGACATACGCCGTCGTAGTAACACCACGGGCTGTTTTGGGTTAGTTAATTAAAAACTATGATAAACTTTGATTTAAAAGTTGTTCTTCTGGGAAAATGATTTTTCTTATGAACATGAAACTATAACCAAAAATCATGGTTAAACTCAAAGTGGAAGTATGTTTTTCAAAATGGTCATCAAGACGTCGTTCTTTCGACTGAAATGACTACCTCTTATAATATTGACTTGTAACCTGTATTTCCGACTATAAACTTATACTTTTTCTATTTAGATTCATAAACTTAAGTTCAATATGAATCCATAGCAACTTGAATCACTAAAAACGGATTTAAAACGAAGAAGTTATGGGTAAAACAAAATTGGAAAATTTTACTTGTTGTAGCTGCGAAAATTTTATAACAAATCCATATTAATCATATCCTAGCTAACTTATATTGTATTATACATGTATTATGTAATCTTAGGATACCATAGACACGTATACAATATTTTGACATATCATATCGACCCATGTATATATATATTATTTGGAACAACCATAGACACTCTATATGCAGTAATGTTTGAGTTAGCTATACAGGGTTGAGGTTGATTCCAAAAATATATATACTTTGAGTTGTGATCTAGTCTGAGACGTATATACACGGGGTCGTCGATTGATTCAAAATAATATATATATTGATTTATTTCTGTACATCTAACTGTGGACAACTAGTTGTAGGTTATTAACGAGGACAGCTGACTTAATAAACTCAAATCATTAAAATGTAATAAAAATGTTGTGAATATATTTCGATCATACTTTGATGTATATGTACATATTGTTATAGGTTCGTGAATCGACCAGTGGCCAAGTCTTTTTTCCGGCAAAGTAAAAATCTGTGAAAGTGAGTTATAGTCCCACTTTTAAAATCTATTATTTTGGGATGAGAATACATGCAGTTTATAAATGTTTTACAAAATAGACACAAGTAATCAAAACTACTTTCTATGTTGGATTATCGAACCGAATATGCCCCTTTTTAGCTTGGTAGCCTAAGAATTAAGGAAATGGCCCCCTAATTGACGCGAATCCTAAAGATAGATCTATTTGGCCCAACAAGCCTCATCCGAGTACGAATGCTTTAGTACTTCGAATTATCATATCCGATGAGAGTCCCGGAATGATGGGGATATTCTATATGCATCCTGTTAAGGTCGGTTACCAGGTGTTCAACATATGAATGAATTTTTATCTCTATGCAGTTTGCGAAATGCCTGATATGAGATGTATATTTATGGGAAAAATGAAATCTTGTGGTCTATTATTATGATTTGATAATATGTAGGTTAAACCTATAACTCACCAACATTTTTGTTGACGTTTTAAGCATGTTTATTCTCAGGTGTTTATTAAGAGCTTCCACAGTTGCATATTAAATTAAGGACAAGATTCGGAGTCCATGATTGTATGATATTGTGTAAAAACTGCATTCAAGATCTTAGTTCGATGTAACATATTTTTATTGTAAACCATTATGTAATGGTCGTGTGTAAACGGTATATTTTAGATTATCATTTCTTGATAATCTACGTAATGCTTTTTAAACCTTTATCGATAAAAATAAAGGTTATGGTTATTTTAAAAATGAATGCAGTCTTTGAAAAACGTCTCATATAGAGGTCAAAACCTCGCGACGAAATCAATTAATATGGAACGTTTATAGTCAATATGAAAGGGACATTTCAGTTGGTATCCGAGCGTTGGTCTTAGAGAACCAGAAATTTACATCAGTGTATCTTATCGAGTATGTAGGATGCATTAGTGAGTCTGAACTTCGACCGTATATTTTTCTTTAAAAACGTTTGCTTAACACTTTTTGTTGAAAACTATATATATTTAACATGTAAATATTATGTGATATATTAATCTCTTAACGTGTTTGATAATGTGTGATAGATGTCTACCTCTAGTATGTGATGCCCCGACCAAATTCATATGGACGAGAACATTACATATGATTACATCGCGAGGTACTTGACCTCTAAATGATACATTTTACAAACATTGCATTCGTTTTTAAAAGGCAACCTTTCATTTCATCGAAAGTTGACACGTATGCATACCATTTCAAAATATCCAAACTATAAATGACCTAATCTGTCATTTACTTAATAATAATCTCTAATGAACTTCAACGACTCGAATGCAGCGTCTTTTGAAATATGTCATGAATGACTCCAAGTAATATCCTTAAAATGAGCTAATGCACAGCGGAAGATTTCTTTCAAACCTGAGAATAAACATGCTTTAAAGTGTCAATCAAAAGGTTGGTGAGTTCATTAGTTTATCATAATCATTCATTTCCATCATTTTAATAGACCATAAGATTTAATATATTTCCATTTCTCATAATCTGCATGCATGCATTTAAGTTGATTATAGGGTGAACACCTGGTAACCGACATTAACAAAAACGCGTCTAGAATATCCCCTATCATTCCGGGAAAACCATCGGACATGATATACAACAACATCGAAGTACTAAAGCATCCACAACAATTAGTAACTGGTTTACTAATTCTTCGGATGGGGTTCGTCGGGCCCATAGATCTATCTTTAGGATTCGCGTCAATTAGGAGCTCGGTTTCCTAATTCTTAGATTACCAGACTATAAAGGGGCATATCCGACTTCGATCCATTCACCCATATAATGTAGATTTTAATTACTTGTGTCTATTTCGTAATATATTCATAAAAGTTGCGCATGTATTCTCAGCCCCAAAAATGTAAAGAGTAAAAGGGGAAAAGGCAAATGAAACTCACCATACTGTATTTTGTAGTAAAAATACATATAACGTCATTTAACAAGTGTAGGGTTGACCTCGGATTCACGAACCTATATCATTCATATATATATTAACACATATAATGGTAATCGAACAATTTTATATATATTTAGTGATTTACTTGTTATTTTAAATCATGGGTTTTATTAATGACTTAATTAATTATGTTTAATATATAATTAAATGTAGTATTAATATAATTATAGCATATGTAATAAGTATATTTTTGGTATACAAAATATATATTTGTCATAGTATAATAATAATAATAATAATAGTTATAATAAAAATGATACTTTTAAAAATGTTAATTTTTATAATAATGATAATAATAATAATAATAATAATAATAATAATAATAATAATAATAATAATAATAATAATAATAATGTTAATAATATTAATGTTGATAATAAAAATGATGATAATTCCTAATAATACTAGTAGTAAAAATAATGATATTTTTAGTAATGATAATACTATCCTAATTCTAATAATGGTAATAATAATAGTAAGGATAAAAATAATAATAATAATGTTAAAAATAATAATAAAAGTTATAATAATAATAAGTTTACTAATGATGATAGCAATAATAATAATACTTAATTTAAGAAATATATTGATAATAATAATACTACTAATAATAATAATGATAATAATAAAAACTACCTCAAGAATAAGTTCCAAATAAAAAAGTGCCCTTGCCCGGGCTCGAACCCGCGACCTCCCACTAACCCGCTAACACCTCTAAACCATCACTCTGTCTTTGTTTTTGAATTAATGCATAGCTTAAATTCATTTAACCTATATTGTATCTATTCTTCTTCTTCATCAATAAACAATCATCACGTCTCATAAACATAAACATCATGTATTATCATCTTTAATCCTCATCGTCATCTTCAGCGCACTTAACATTATTGTCATCATTTAATTATCATCTAACCACAACCTAGTCATCATCTAAACTTTATGAACTTAGCATCATAATCATTCATCACGCTCGTTATTCATCTCCATTCTTTTTCCTATCTTCTAATTATTATTTTCGTCATTCATTATTTCACGTACATCCTCTTTAACATACATAACCTATTAATTATCGTCATTTATTTTATCCCTCAACATCGTCATGATCAACATGTATCGTGATCACATGACCTATATCATCAAAAAGCGAGTAACTAGTAGGTTTGTACTTGATGAACCAATTCACGGCCCAAGGAAATGGAATCATAACAGCCCAATCGAAACTTGATAGCCCAACCGTGAAACTTCTGGCCCAACAAGATGAATAGGGTAGCCCACTAAAGAACTAAACATAATGGCCCAATTAATAGTCTATAGCGAAAATAATATGTCTGTGATTTAGAATTCGATGGAAACTTACAAAACAAATGCTACTTTACAGCTCATCTTCGTTATAAAATATATCAAGTGGCCTAATAATTCATTTAACTAATATCTCCACTAGGCTAAGGAAAGGATAATGTCGGCAATCAGGAAAAAGTGACAGGCGAAATTCTTCATCATCATATCATTTATCATTTAACCGTCACTATTTATCATCGTCATCATCTATCTTCTCCATCGTTCTCATCATCATTCTCATCTTCATTGTAAAAAAAAATAAAAAATGAAAAGATACTGCAGTAGCAGCGAAAGAAAATAGCAGTAGCAGATCATGGGGTTTGAAGTTGGTTTTTGGATGACGGTTCACCACATAAAAGTCGTAGCAGCAGCGGTGATGGTGACTAAATGGGTTTGGCTTGGTTCGATTGAAATAATTATACAGAAGGGGTCGTTGGGTGTTGATTGGTGATGACGGTTTATGACAGACCACGAGACAATAGTTTAGTTGCAGTAGCATCGAGCAAGGTTCTCAGTTAATCATAGTGAAATTTAAATAGATAAAGCGAATAGGATAAACAGTAGTATACCATTGATTTGCAGGTGGTTTTGGTTATGGTGAATAATAATTACAGCAGTTTTTGGGTGGTTGAAGATGGCAAGTAAGTGTTAGTCTTAGTCCCAAACATAAACCGGAACAAGAAAAATCATTGGAGGTTTGTGGTATTCAAAACCAGAAGTAGAATAATTGGTGGGTTCGTGGGGTGGTTTCCGGTGAAGTTATTATGGTGACTGTGTAGCAGTAGGACAACGAAATAAGTGGCGTTTAATGGTGATTTTGGACGGGACATAAATAGAAAGAAAATAGTCGCAGATGGTTTTTGGGGTTGAACATAAAGACGATAGACAATGATGATAGATGGCGGTGATGGTGTCATGGTGGTGCAGGGTGGTGATCATGTGTGGTTTTTATGATTAACAAATCCCGTAGCAATACTTTCGAAATATGCAGCATATGGTTTTGTGGTTTGTTTTGATCTTGAGTTAGAAGTTATCAAACACAAACATGAGGTGGGGTGTTCAAATGATTGAAGAAAGATGAAGAAGTTTGTGAATCACTTAGTGTGTGTATATCTATAAGTCTCATATTCATTCAATCATATGTACTATATTGAGATATATTCATCAATCAACAATAGTGATTGAATAATAATAATAACATAATAATACTCACTACTCAATTGAATGAAATGGTACGTGAAGAAACAGTAATCGAAGTAGTGGAGCTCACCTTTACAACTCAAATTTAACTTTGTTGATATAATACCACGGATGGAATTTGGAAATCGGAATCAAAATGAAAATGATATGTAACAACTTATATTCGCGTAATTTTTTATTTATATAATATATTTAATATTAATACTTACTACATATATTAATTATAATAATGTTGTTAATATTAATAGTAATAATTATCATAATAATAATAAATATTAATAATAATTATTAATAATAGTGTTAGTAATAATATAATAATTACATTAATATAACAAGTTAACATTAATACATAATTATTTACACAAAATGAAATATTATAAATCTTTACATATAATAATTACAATATAAATGATTTTGTATAGGATTTATATATCTATATATATACACATATATTTATACATATCTAATTAGGTCGTTCGTGAATCGTCGAGAAATGGTCGAAAGTCAAATGATTATATGATACAGTTCAAAGATTTTATGACTCAACATTATAGACTTTGCTTATCGTGTCGGAATCATATAAAGATTAAAGTTTAAATTTGGTCGGAAATTCCCGGGTCATCACAGTACCTACCCGTTAAAGAAATTTCGTCCCGAAATTTGTTCGAGGTCGTCATGGCTAACTATAAAAATGTTTTCATGACGAATATGAGTCGATGAATAGAGTTTTATGATCATTGAGTAATATAGATAAAACAATTTGATTACGTGAAGAGTATAAGTGAAGCTATCGCAATAGAGTGAAATGAGTAAATGTATATTCGTTTTAACCGATGACGTAGTTATGATTGATTTCCGAAATTCATGGGATTTAAAGAAAATCTCCGTAATAAGATTTGGTTCTTTGACGATTAAGGAAATCAGGATCTCCTTGGATTAAATGCAATAATCTGTTTCGATTTCTCTGTCGGATTTTTCACTATAAATTCATCCCCGTCGTTTCCTTACAACTCACACCTTCTATTCTTTCTCCTCAATTCATACTTTAAAGTATTCGTCAATATGCTCCATCCAGTTCTGATTCCTGATATACTCCTAACTTTCATACCTGTTATTCTTCTTTTTCATCTACCGCCGGAGAAAGTTATTTTCCTTTTACCATTACCTTGGGGTTATAGTGTTTTTCATTCTCCCGTGTCTTTATATTGCTATACGCATTGATATACACAGTTTGTAATTTCGGGGTTGTTATCGGGCTTTATACTCTTCATTATCTTTCGGAGCTTCATGCTTTCGTTTTCTCTTCCCGACTTCGAGTCAAGCGAATAATGGTCCAGGATTTCTAGATATAAAATTCGGAATGAACATAGTTAATGTTCTATGAAGGAAATCGTAATGGCACGATCTTGATTTGCCAAATTATCATAATATCCGGAAATATAGAGCTATCAAGATGATATGTTCTTAATATGTTTGGAAATTGAGTAGAATGTAAGAGTCGTGTAAATGGCACATGATGACGGTACTGTGAATCATCACGTTCCATTAGAAACTCAGCATGAATTACTATAATATAATCACGTTGATCAAGTGTCATTATATAATACTAACTCATGCATCAGTTCCCAACACTACTTCAAAAATATTCATATTTTAAATTCGAAGGTTCACAGAATATAGAAACAAAAACAGTTTCCTTTTATGATATAATACAGATAGCGCGGAGAGATAATTAATATCAGACGAGAATATTTATGAAGATATCTTCAGAAATATTGAGAATATTAATAAAGATAGATACGATGATATCTTAGAATTTCTAATATCGATGGATGATGAAGAAAATTTGTCCGCAAGAGTTTAGAGTCAGAAGCAAGGTATTCGTTAATGACTTCCGCAGATATTGAATCATTTGGATTCTGTGAAGGCAATTTTATTCTTTGTGATTTATCCAAAGCCTCCTTCATAGTTTCGCATAATCCGTTTTTCGGTACTAAATTTTCTATTGAGCGTTTCCAACACTCCATTCTTTATCATCATACTTTTGACTGTTAAAGTCGTTTACAGTTTTTGCTGCTTCATCAGCATTTTCAACCTTCAGAGTATTAATCCGTAGACTGGGTGCTTATCCGAGTTTCAGAATGGAAGATCATAATTCTAAGAGATATTTGTTATATGTACACATATAACTGTGGATGTAGAAGCATTGCGAGATTCAATATACTATTTGCTAATTCCCCGTAATTGGTATGGAAATTCTCATTACAAGGTGCGGATGAGTATATGATAAGGTTTCAATGAATATAATGATTCTTCAGAAGTCAGAGATCAATGAAGTTGCTGATAAGTTTACTGCTAATGTGGTGGAATATAAACGGTTCCCCGGTAACGATGATGAAAGGCAACTTATATATCACAGTTATAATAGGGCTAATCCGAATGAAAACTTGAAGTTGATTTGCTGGAGCTGTGACAAAATTTGCTAATTTGGAAAGGAATTGCAAAGTGATTTTCGGTAATAACAACGCCAAAGGAGCTAGCACCGGTATGTGTTAAACGTTTACTCAAGTTCCGAGTGTTTTCAGGTGTATAACTATATGCATCAATCTTTTCTTCCGTAGATGAAGTGCGGTTGATTCATCCTCCCGATTGAGGTATTTTCAAGAATCACGAAAGTTTTGAACACAGATTGTAATCTTTACGATACACATGAGGTTTAAGATGAAATTCAAGTGGCAAACTTGAAGAATTGTTTAGTTTCATATGTTATAATCAGTTTTTTAATTCATTTTAATTGTCCACTGTTGGTAGTCCTCAGTTGATTAGTCCACAGTTAGCTAGGAACAGTTAGCTAGGATTTTGTTAGCGTGGATTCTTAACAAAATTCCTCATAGTTAATTTGTTTGTTTCTAACAAATTTTATTCCGTCAAATGTTTTCTTCATTATGCCACTTGTTGGATTCTGATAGGTCAAAATCCAAATATGAAATTGAACTTGGATGAAAATAGTTATTCTTTGGTGAACGGATACGTATATGTGTGAATTTGAGCAGTGTTGTTAATGACTGCTGAATCTGAATTGAAGAATGTACAGTGTAACTTATTAATGTGAAAACTTAAGTATTCCTCGGGTATTACCTACCCGTTAAAATATTTTCATCATTAATAGTTTGTACGAAAGAATTTTCAATCACAATCTTTATGAAAATATATATACATATATATTTTCTTCAGATGTAATCATGGATTTAATTAGTCAATATAATATTAGACTCATTTGATTTTTGATTTGAGCTAGAATAAGTAATCTCTAAAACTATTAGGATCCACATATTCTTCGCAGAATATTGATGAAGTTATGGATCAATACTTCATCGTTAATTATTAGGATCCACATATTCTTTGCAGAATATTAATGAAGTTATGGTTCAATACTTCATCGTTATTTGCTGTTGGTACTCCTTGGTATCCATGATGCGTATGATGTTGATGTTCGTGGGACAGATTGTGAAATTGAGGCTTGGGATGCGGATGTTGTTGTTGGTGGTACTGTTGGTGCTGGTAATGTTGCTGAAGCTGGTACATTTTGCACCATACTTTTCACGGCTACAACTCGCGTGCGAAACTCGTTGATTTCTTCTATTATTCCGAGATAATTGTCGGTCGGAACGAGCGGATGAATAAGATTTAGAATTGTGGATAGAATATAATTGTGTTGAGATACTCTGGAAATGAGAGAGAAAATGGTGTGTCGAACAGGTTCGCCGGTAAGTGCTTCAGGTTCCTCGTCGAGAGGAGAATGTGGTGGATGAAAGGGATCACCTTCCTCTTGTCTCCAATGATTAAGTAGACTACGAACTCATCAGATGATTTGAGGATGGCTGATTGATTGATTCATTCTGGTGACGCTGCTTTCGGAGCTGGAGTGGGACACCATATCGGAATCCGAGGGACTTGAACTAGTGGTGAGTTCCATTGCGCACGATTGAATAAAGGATTTTTCGATATGAAATGATTTTCGGATATCGGATGATATTCTATTTACATAGAATACCTATACATAGTACAGAAGATCCCGTAGATTACGAAGGGAATTAAGGAAACGTGTCAGATAAAGTCTACCGTAACAGACACGCTAAGATATGAATTAGCAGATTCGCTAAGATATGAATTTTATCTATACATTATTCATGCAGTCAATGCAGTAAGATGTGTCTAGACTAAGAATGATAAGCAGGTAATTTTCGACAATTGGTGGTAAGCAAAAACTTTTGACATGCAGACCAGGTTCAAGTCCAGACTCATTAATATAACCTAACAACTACTAGGTCGAAGTCCAGACTTCACTAATGCATCCTAACAACTACCTATTAGACACACTAATGCAGACCTGGTTCGCTAAGACCACCGCTCTGATACCACCTGTGATGCCCCGACCAAATCCATATGGACGAGAACATTACATATGATTACATCGTGAGGTGCTTGACCTCTAAATGATACATTTTACAAACATTGCATTCGTTTTTAAAAGGCAACCTTTCATTTCATCGAAAGTTGACAGGTATGCATACCATTTCATAATATCCAAACTATAAATGACCTAATCTGTCATTTACTTAATAATAATCTCTAATGAACTTCAACGACTCGAATGCAACGTCTTTTGAAATATGTCATGAATGACTCCAAGTAATATCCTTAAAATGAGCTAATGCACAGCGGAAGATTTCTTTCAAACCTGAGAATAAACATGCTTTAAAGTGTCAACCAAAAGGTTGGTGAGTTCATTAGTTTATCATAATCATTCATTTCCATCATTTTAATAGATCACAAGATTTAATATATTTCCATATTTCCATTTCTCATAATCTGCATGCATGCATTTAAGTTGATTATAGGGTGAACACCTGGTAACCGACATTAACAAAAACGCGACTAGAATATCCCCTATCATTCCGGGAAAACCATCGGACATGATATACAACAACATCGAAGTACTAAAGCATCCACAACAATTAGTAACTGGTTTACTAATTCTTCGGATGGGGTTCGTCGGGCCCATAGATCTATCTTTAGGATTCGCGTCAATTAGGAGCTCGGTTTCCTAATTCTTAGATTACCAGACTATAAAGGGGCATATCCGGCTTCGATCCATTCACCTATATAATGTACATTTTAATTACTTGTGTCTATTTCATAATATATTCATAAAAGTTGCGCATGTATTCTCAGCCCCAAAAATATAAAGAGTAAAAGGGGAAAAGGCAAATGAAACTCACCATACTGTATTTTGTAGTAAAAATACATATAGCGTCATTTAACAAGTGTAGGGTTGACCTCGGATTCACGAACCTATATCATTCATATATATATTAACACATATAATGGTAATCGAACAATTTTATATATATTTAGTGATTTACTTGTTATTTTAAATCATGGGTTTTATTAATGACTTAATTAATTATGTTTAATATATAATTAAATGTAGTGTTAATATAATTATAGCATATGTAATAAGTATATTTTTGGTATACAAAATATATATTTGTCATAGTATAATAATAATAATAATAGTTATAATAAAAATGATACTTTTAAAAATGTTAATTTTTATAATAATGATAATAATAATAATAATAATAATAATAATAATAATAATAATAATAATAATAATAATAATAATAATAATAATAATAATAATAATAATATTAATGTTGATAATAAAAATGATGATAATTCCTAATAATACTAGTAGTAAAAATAATGATATTTTTAGTAATGATAATACTATCCTAATTCTAATAATGGTAATAATAATAGTAAGGATAAAAATAATAATAATAATGTTAAAAATAATAATAAAAGTTATAATAATAATAATAATTTTACTAATGATGATACCAATAATAATAATACTTAATTTAAGAAATGTAATGATAATAATAATACTAATAATAATAATAATAATGATAATAATAAAAACTACCTCAAGAATAAGTTCCAAATAAAAAAGTGCCCTTGCCCGGGCTCGAACCCGCGATCTCCCACTAACCCGCTAACACCTCTAAACCATCACTCTGTCTTTGTTTTTGAATTAATGCATAGCTTAAATTCATTTAACCTATATTGTATCTATTCTTCTTCTTCATCAATAAACAATCATCACGTCTCATAAACATAAACATCATGTATTATCATCTTTAATCCTCATCGTCATCTTCAGCGCACTTAACATTATTGTCATTATTTAATTATCATCGAACCACAACCTAGTCATCATCTAAACTTTATGAACTTAGCATCATAATCATTCATCACGCTCGTTATTCATCACCATTCTTTTTCCTATCTTCTAATTATTATTTTCGTCATTCATTATTTCACGTACATCCTCTTTAACATACATAACCTATTCATTATCGTCATTTATTTTATCCCTCAACATCGTCATGATCAACATATATCGTGATCACATGACCTATATCATCAACAAGTGAGTAACTAGTAGGTTTGTACTTGATGAACCAATTCACGGCCCAAGGAAATGGAATAATAACAGCCCAATCGAAACTTGATAGCCCAACCGTGAAACTTCTGGCCCAACAAGATGAGTATGGCAGCCCACTAAAGAACTAAACATAATGGCCCAATTAATAGTCTATAGCGAAAATAATATGCCTGTGATTTAGAATTCGGTGGAGACTTACAAAACAAATGCTACTTTACAGCTCATCTTCGTTATAAAATATATCAAGTGGCCTAATGATTCAATTAACTAATCTCTCCACTAGGCTAAGGAAAGGATAACATGTCGGCAATCAGGAAAAAGTGACAGGCGAAATTCTTCATCATCATATCATTTATCATTTAACCGTCACTATTTATCATCGTCATCATCTATCTTCTCCATCGTTCTCATCATCATTCTCATCTTCATTGTAAAAAAAAATAAAAAATGAAAAGATACTGCAGTAGTAGCGAAAGAAAATAGCAGTAGCAGATCATGGGGTTTGAAGTTGGTTTTTGGATGAAGGTTCACCACATAAAATTCGTAGCAGCAGCGGTGATGGTGACTAAATGGGTTTGGTTTTGTTCGATTGAAATAATTATACAGAAGGGGTCGTTGGGTGTTGATTGGTGATGACGGTTTATGACAGACCACGAGATAATAGTTTAGTTGCAGTAGCATCGAGCAAGGTTCTCGGTTAATCACAGTGAAATTTAAATAGATAAAGCGAATAGGATAAACAGTAGTATACCATTGATTTGCAGGTGGTTTTGGTTATGATGAATAATAATTACAGCAGTTTTGAAAGGACTCGTTCATATACATTATAAACGATTCACAATAGTTGATTACATTGCGAGGTATTTGACCTCTACATGATACATTTTACAAACATTGCATTCGTTTTTAAAAGACAAACTTTCTTTACATCGAAAATTGACAGGCATGCATACCATTTCATAATATCAACTATCTAACTATAAATTGATTTAATAATAATCTTTGATGAACTCAATGACTCGAATGCAACGTTCTTTGAAATATGCTATGAAAGACTCCAAGTAATATCTTTAAAATGAGCAAATGCACAGCGGAAGATTTCTTTAACACCTGAGAATAAACATGCTTTAAAGTGTCAACCAAAAGGTTGGTGAGTTCATTAGTTTATCATAATCAATTATTTCCATCATTTTAATAGACCACAAGAATTTCATTTCCAGTTCTCATAAATATACGTCCCATGGATAGAGACAAAAATAATCATTCATATGGTGAACACCTGGTAACCGACATTAACTAGATACATATAAGAATATCCCCTATCATTCCGGGATCCTCCTTCGGACATGATATAAATTTGGAAGTACTAAAGCATCCGGTACTTTGGATGGGGTTTGTTAGGCCCAATAGATCTATCTTTAGGATTCGCGTCAATTAGGGTGTCTGTTCCCTAATTCTTAGATTACCAGACTTTAATAAAAAGGGGCATATTCGATTTCGATAATTCAACCATAGAATGTAGTTTCAATTACTTGTGTCTATTTCGTCAAACATTAATAAAAGCGCATGTATTCTCAGTCCCAAAAATATATAGGGTAAAAGGCAAATGAAACTCACCATACTGTATTTCGTAGTAAAAATACATATAACGTCAATGAACAAGTGCAAGGTTGGCCTCGGATTCACGAACCTAAATTAATTATATATATTTATGTGTTGGTCAATATTTTTCTAACAAATTAGGTCAAGTTATAGTGTACCACAATCCTAATGCTCGAGACTAATATGCAAAAGTCAACAAAAGTAAATTTGACTCAAAATAATTTCCAAAAATCTATACATGATTAATATATTAGTTTAAATATCGTCGTTTTATATTTTTAAATATTTTTAAAAGATTTATTGGAGTAAATAATATAATTTATTTATTAATAAATAAAATTTTATATTAAATTTATATAATAAAATATACTTTTATATATTAAGTAATAAAATTTATAGGGTTCATTTAATATCATAAAGATAATATGATAGGTATTATTAAAGTAAGTTATTACACGTAGTAAAATATGTTTGTATCACATATTTATTTGATAAAATAATATCTATAATGATAGTAAGTAAAAGTTGTATTATTTTATAATAATAATTATTATTATAAAAATATCAATATTTATAATTACTAAGATGACATTATGATAAAACGATAATTCTAATTATGATAACTTTAATATTTACGATAATTTTTAATATTATCTTTAAAATAATAATTCTATTTAAAATAATAATAATAATAATGATATTTTATAGTAACAATGACATTTCTATTAAAATGATAATTTTTGTTAAAATGATAGTTTTAATACTAACGATACTTTTTAATAATAATAGTAATGATAAAAATAATAAGAACGATAATTTTATCTAAATCAATATCTTATAATATTTTAATTTCATCATGATACTCTTACTCATTATTTCCTAATCGTTTCATTTAATAGCTTTTAATCGTCTTTTATATCGTGTTCATAATAATGATAATAATAGTAATCAAAATAATTAGGTGTTACAAATATTTGTTTTAATTACACTAATATTAATAATAATAGTTACTATAACATTATTAACGATAATACTAATAATTATCTTAATGATAATATAGTAATAATAATAATAACAATAACAATAACCATTTTTAAATAATGATATATATATTAATAATGATAATAATAATAATAATAATAATACTAATAATAATAATAATAATAATAATAATAATAATAATAATAATAATAATAATAATAATAATAATAATAATAATAATAATAATAATAATAATAATAATAATAATAATAATAATAATTGGATAATAATAATAATACTAATTATAACTTTAACGATAATAACGATAGTAATAAAAAATAACAATTTTTAATGATAAATCCCTTTTATTGATAAAGATAATAATAATGATAATAATAAGATAAAACTAGAACGACGATAAAAATGACGATAATAATAATCATTTTTAATAAAAATATCGAAAATTCAATTGATTATAACTTCTAATTCGTTCATCGAAACCATTCGATATCTAAAGGAAAAGTTCTTAATTTTTCGCTAGCTTTCCAAGGACATGCATATCTTATACCTTATCTCAACCGCAAGTGTAACTAATTCAAGATTCAACCTAACCTGTCTAAGGGCAATATCAAAAGTACAAGCATGCATAATCCTAAATACTCGAGCACTAGTCAGGGATACACTATTAGTATGTAAAAGTTAAATTATGAGTACTCACGTATCAATATTGAGATTCAATATTGCAGGAAAGGTACGTAGACGCAACAGAAATGATAAACACTATATTGACCTCAAGAGTATACCCATGAACCATACTCAATCACCTCCATAGCTATAACCCATAATTTCCTTAATCCTATCCTGCTCGAAAAACAATTTTGAAATCACTCGGACAGCACTCCGTCGTAATATTTTATGTATATTAATAATATCTTGAAATAATACGGAGTAAATATATATATGTAAATCGATTGAGAGAGTTTAGAGAAAAATATTTTCAAGTTTCTATGAAATAATGAAACCTATTGAATTCTATTTATAATAGATTTTTGAATTATTAAATTGAATTATTAAAGTATGAATTATTAAAGTGAATTATTAAAGTATGAATTATTAAAGTGAATTATTAAAGTATGAATTATTAAAGTGAATTATTAAAGTATGAATTATTAAAGTGAATTATTAAAGTATAAATTATTAAAGTGAATTATTAAAGTTAAAGTAATGTAAAAATAAAGTAAAGGTAAAGTTTAAGTATAGTAAAAGTATAAAACTATGTACGTATAATACGCGTATAAATATATATAATATTAATTTAAATCGTTATATATATTTAATAAAATAAAATATAAATATCGTTATCTTTATCATACTAGTTAAGTAATGAGTTGTCAAAAGTGGTTCTAGATATTTATAAAAGTTATATACGTTTTAATAATAAAGTTCTTTTTAAACTGAAAAGGTTTTTGTACATTTGAAACTAAATAGATCAATCGAGTCTTTATGAGATTTAATCTTCCACTATCCTTTGTCTAGTTCTCAATGATTGACAATTTGTTCTTATTTATAAATCACTTTACCATTTTTCGAATATTGTTAAAATAGAAAGTTTTCTCAAATCAACGTGGACCTTTCAACAGAGACTTGTAATCATAATTCAATATATCTGATAATTCAATCATTTGATCTTATCTTCTAATTCCATTGATAAACATTTTGAAACAGATACAATCATGTAAAGTATTTAATCTAATATTTTGTTTACGTTTCAAGTTATAATATATATACACATATACATATATAATCATATTCGTTTAATGGTTCGTGAATCGTTGGAACTTGGTCGAGGTTGAATGAATGTATGAACATAGTTTAAAATTCTTGAAATTTAACTTAACAAATATTGCTTATCGTTTCGGAAACATATAAAGATTAAAGTTTAAATTTGGTTGGAAATTTCCGGGTTGTCACAGTACCTACCCGTTAAAGAAATTTCGTCCCGAAATTTGAGTGGAAAGGTCGTGAATGATAATAAGTATGTTTTCATGATGCATACGGGCTAAAAATTAGAGTTTTATCATCAGCGAATAATTTGGATAAACAATCCAGTTATATGAAGAGTACGAATGAAGCTAACATAGAAGAGTGAAATGAGTAAGTGTAGATTCATCTTATCATTTGACGTAGATATGATTGATTCCCAGATTTCAAGGGATTTGAAGAAAATCTTCTTAATAAGATTTGACTCTCCGGTAATCAAGGGAATTAGGATCTCTTTAAATGCGATCGTCCATTTTATTTGTTCTGTCAGAGATTTTCTTATAAATTCACCTCCTTCGTTTCCTTACAACTCACACCTTCTGTTGATGCATTTTATGCAAGTCCCTAGACATCTACCCACGTCCATTGCAGGTACAACAGTTTACAGGCCATCATGATTGCTCGTTATTATCCTATCCGTGTTTGTATGTGGTTACAGGAACTGCAGGAATGAGATTTAGATGTTTGACTATGTTAGACTTAGTCAGACGTACGAGTGAAGCCTCACTAGTACGGCTGACAGGCTCATACGCAGGGTTGATGCTGAGCAAAGTCACAATTACAACCTAAATGAGAAGACACGAGTGAGTGATCACCCGTACAGCTGATGAAGCCAACTCGTATGTGTGATGAATGAATCATATGGGTGAGTCAACAGCAGGGGTATATAAAGTCTTATGTTCTTCATTTTAGGTTAAGCCTCTCATTTATTACACACACTCAGATCTAGTGAGCTCCTCCGATTCTCTCTCAGTCCAAATCACCCAGGTGGTGAATAATAGCTCTAGGTGTTGATATAATCACACTTGATTTAGTTGTGGTTTGACTAAATTAATCAAACAAAAAAACTTAACCTATTCACTAAAGGGTTTGATTCACTTATTCCGCCATTGTGTGAGTTAAATCTGTTGATTTCTAAGTTTCTAGTCATGTTTCATCACCTTCTATTCTTTCCCCCTCAACTCATATTTTAAAGTATTCATCAATATGCTCCATCCAGTTCTGATTCTCGATATACTTCTAACTTTCATATCGGTCATTCTTCTGTTTCATCTACCGCTGGAAGAATCTATTTACTTCTACTATACTCTTGGGTTTATAGTGTTTCTAGTTCTCCCGTGTCTTTATATTGCTATATGCATCGATATATATGGTTTATAATTTCTGGTTTGTCGTTGGGCTTTATATGTTCCCTTATATTTCAAAGTCTCTGCTTCTGTCTTCTATAATCATTATCATTCACAGTTAATGATCTCTTTTATTTGTTGCAATTTATACCCCAATTTCTATTTCGGAGTTTTGTCCTTTCGTTTCTTCTTCTTGCGATTAAGCACCGCTTGTAATGGTCCAGAATTCACAGATATGAATTTCAGAATGAACATTGTTAATGTTCTAGGAAGGAAATTGTGATGGAACGATCTTGACTTGTCAAATTACTAGAATACCTTGGAAAATGCCGAATCATCAAGAAATATTTTCTTGATATTTTATAGGTTAAATAGAATACAAGAGTTGTATAACATGGCACATGATGATGTTATGATCTGTGAATCATCACGTTCCATTTAGAAACTCAGCATGACTTACTGTAATATAATCACATTGATCAAGTGTCATTATATTATACTAATTCATGCTTCAGTTTCCAACACTACTTCAAAATATTCCTATTTTAAACTTGAATGTTTCAGAATTTAGAAACTAAAATAGTTTCTTTTATGATGTAATACAGATAGCGCGAAGAGGTAAATGATTTCAAATAAGAAAAATTAAGAAAATATCTTCAGAAATATGGAGGATATTTATAATGAAAGATATGATGATATTTTAGAATTTCTAATATCAGAGGATGATGAAGAATATTGTCCGCAGGGGTTTAGAGTCAGGAGCAAGGTATTCTTTAATGACTTCAGTAGGTACTGAATCATTTGGATCCTTTGAAGTCAGGTTCAGTCTTTGTAATTTGTCCACAGCCTCCTTCCTACTTTGCTCAATCCGTTTTCCAGTTCCAAAACTTCTCTTTTTCTGCGCTTTGCCAGCACACTTCATCATTATCATTCAGCTTTTACCGTTTAAAGTCGTTTATAGTTTTTGCTGCTTCATCAGCATTTTTTTCATTTTCGGAGAACCAATTCGTAGTTCGGAGTGTTTTTCATAAACTTTACATTCAAATTAAGTCCAGAAGATAGACGTTATATATACACATATAACTGTTGGCGTAGACATGCTGCGAGATTTCAAAATACTGATTGCTAATTCCCAATGATTCGTATGACAATTCTCATTACAAGATGCGAATGAGTAAATGATGGGATTTCAATGAATAATTATAATAACTTTTTGGAGAGGCTAAAGTCAAAGGGTAATGAAGTTGTCGGTACATCTGCTAATAATGTGGTGGAATGTAAAAGGTTCCCTAGTAACGATGGTGTATATCTCAAGGTTATAATAAGGTTAGTCTGACTGAAAAGTCGAAGTTGACTTGCTGGAGCTGTGAAAAAACTGGCTACTTTGAATAGGAGTCGCAAAGTTATTTTTGCTAATAAATGCCAAAGAATCTGACGCGGATACGTTGTTTAAACTTTTACTTTGGTTTCAAGAGTTTTTCGGGTATATAACTGTGGGTAACATGTGGTTGGATCATCATCTCGATTGCTCATCATTCGAAGTGTCTTCAGAAATTTTCGAAGGGTTTGAACACAGATTGTAATCGTTAACATACAATTGATGTTCTAACACAGTTTTGAAGTCAAAATATAGCTTGTGAAAGATGTAAGGATCTAAGAGTGATGATTTTGGTCATATCTCAAGTTGAATTTTGAGATTTCAAAATCAGAATATGTAATTAAATTTTGAATGAGTATGGTTGCTTTGATTTCTATAAAAGAATATATATTGTTGTGAAAGTAGGGAGTATAATGGATGATTTGCTGAATCAGATTCGAAGAATGTAACATATTAATTGTGAATTTATATATATCTCTCGGGTATTACCTACCCGTTAAAAAAAATTTCACAATTAATATTTTGTATAAAAGAATTTTATTACAGTCTTTATGAAAATATATATATGTATATTTTCTTCAGATGTAACATAGATTTAATGAGTTAATGTTAAATTAAACTCATTTGATTTACGGTTGAAACTAGAATTGACTAATCTCTAAAGGCTTTAAAAAGTACATAACTTTTACGCAGTATTTCTTTAATGAAATTGAAATTATGAATCAATACTTCGTTATTTGTTGAGGTATGATGTTCGGTTTGTAGAATTCTTGTGAATTTCGCAAAGTACGAATGATGTTATCTGAAAATTTTCGGGTACATCGATGATGAAAGTGTAAAATCAAATATATACTTGATTTATTATGAATTGGAATTTGTTGAATTGCGACAGAGATTGTAGTTAACACTGGTTAAGTTGCGGCCGAAGGACATACATTATTGCATATTTGTAATATGAATTAACCGAGTAGTTAAGATTCACACACAATAGCTTAGCACGGAAGGATTTATTTCAATATATATATATATATATATATATATATATATATATATATATATAATACATATAATTTCTTCAGAGGGAATGAGTTAATTCTTCATAACTCGTTGATACAATATACACGTTATTGATTCGTAATGATGTCCACAGTGATTCTTGAACTGACGGAGTTTGTGATGTTATCGGTGTTGTTGATTCGGATGTTGACTGTACTGACGATGCTAGTAACGCTGACGGTACTGTTGATGCTGTTGGTAAAGCAAGTTTAGCTTGTTAATCACACACCATTTTTGTCAGGGTTTCTACTCTTCCTTACATCATTTTGGTTCGCTTAACTGATTTATGGTTAGGGCTAGATTAGATAATCTCTAAGACTTTAGAGATTACATAATCGCCACGGAAATGTTTCTCCAATGAAGTTATGAATTAATACTTTGTCAGTTATTGTTGTTGGTACTCCTTGGTATCTATGGTGCGTATGACGTTGATGCTCGTAGGACAGATTGTGAAGTTGAGGTTTACGACGCGGTTGTGGTTGGAGGTGGTAATGGTACTGTTGGCGTTGATGATGGTGGTACTGGTTATGCTGCTGATGCTGCTGCTGGTGTTTGTAATCTCTGCACCATATTCTCCAAAGCCACTACCCGAGCGCGAAGCTCGTTGACTTCTTCTATTACACCGGGGTGATTGTCGGTTCGGACGAGCGGATAAATAAAATCTAAAATTTAATGTAATATATAATCGTGACGTGATACTCTGGAAATGAGCGAGAAAATGGTATTTCGGACAGGTTCGCCGGTAAGTGCTTCAGGTTCTTCGTCAAGAGGGCAATGTGGTGGATGGAAGGAATCACCTTCTTCTTGTCTCCAATGATTGAGGAGGCTACGAACCCATCCCCAATTCATCCAGAATAGGTGATGACTGATTGGTTGATCTATTCCGGTCACACTACTTTCGGAGCTTGAATGTGATTCCACTTCGGAATCTGAGTGACTTGAACTGATGACGAATTCCATTTCGTACGATTGGATAAAGGATTTTTTTTTTTTGATATGAAATGATTTTGGCTAACGGATGGTATTCTAATTACATAGAATATATATATATATATATATATATATATATATATATATATATATATATATATATATATATATATATATACACACACACACACATACATATAGATCAAAAGATTTCGTAGATTACGGAGGACTTTGCGGGATATGTTAGGCAAAGTTTAAAGTAACAGATACGATAAGATATGATTTAGCATATATGCTAAGATATGAATTTTTGTCTATACACTATTCATGCAATCAATGCAGCAAGATGTGTCTTAGACTAAAAATGATAAGCAGATAATTTCCTGAAGATGATAAGTAGTTAATTTTCGACACAAAATGATAAGCAAAACTTTTGACATGTAGACACGGTCGAAGTCCAGACTCACTAATGCATCCTATCGACTTATCACTTAGACACACTAATGCAGACCTGGTTCACTAAGACCACCGCTCTGATACCAACTGAAAGGACTCGTTCATATACATTATAAACGATTCACAATAGTTGATTACATTGCGAGGTATTTGACCTCTACATGATACATTTTACAAACATTGCATTCGTTTTTAAAAGACAAACTTTCTTTACATCGAAAATTGACAGGCATGCATACCATTTCATAATATCAACTATCTAACTATAAATTGATTTAATAATAATCTTTGATGAACTCAATGACTCGAATGCAACGTTCTTCGAAATATGCTATGAAAGACTCCAAGTAATATCTTTAAAATGAGCAAATGCACAGCGGAAGATTTCTTTAACACCTGAGAATAAACATGCTTTAAAGTGTCAACCAAAAGGTTGGTGAGTTCATTAGTTTATCATAATCAATTATTTACATCATTTTAATAGACCACAAGAATTTCATTTCCAGTTCTCATAAATATACGTCCCATGCATAGAGACAAAAATAATCATTCATATGGTGAACACCTGGTAACCGACATTAACTAGATACATATAAGAATATCCCCTATCATTCCGGGATCCTCCTTCGGACATGATATAAATTTCGAAGTACTAAAGCATCCGGTACTTTGGATGGGGTTTGTTAGGCCCAATAGATCTATCTTTAGGATTCGCGTCAATTAGGGTGTCTGTTCCCTAATTCTTAGATTACCAGACTTTAATAAAAAGGGGCATATTCGATTTCGATAATTCAACCATAGAATGTAGTTTCAATTACTTGTGTCTATTTCTTCAAACATTAATAAAAGTGCATGTATTCTCAGTCCCAAAAATATATAGGGTAAAAGGCAAATGAAACTCACCATACTGTATTTCGTAGTAAAAATACATATAACGTCAATGAACAAGTGCAAGGTTGGCCTCGGATTCACGAACCTAAATTAATTATATATATTTATGTGTTGGTCAATATTTTTCTAACAAATTAGGTCAAGTTATAGTGTACCACAATCCTAATGCTCGAGACTAATATGCAAAAGTCAACAAAAGTAAATTTGACTCAAAATAATTTCCAAAAATCTATACATGATTAATATATTAGTTTAAATATCGTCGTTTTATATTTTTAAATATTTTTAAAAGATTTATTGGAGTAAATAATATAATTTATTTATTAATAAATAAAATTTTATATTAAATTTATATAATAAAATATACTTTTATATATTAAGTAATAAAATTTATTGGGTTCATTTAATATCATAAAGATAATATGATAGGTATTATTAAAGTAAGTTATTACACGTAGTAAAATATGTTTGTATCACATATTTATTTGATAAAATAATATCTATAATGATAGTAAGTAAAAGTTGTATTATTTTATAATAATAATTATTATTATAAAAATATCAATATTTATAATTACTAAGATGACATTATGATAAAACGATAATTCTAATTATGATAACTTTAATATTTACGATAATTTTTAATATTATCTTTAAAATAATAATTCTATTTAAAATAATAATAATAATAATGATATTTTATAGTAACAATGACATTTCTATTAAAATGATAATTTTTGTTAAAATGATAGTTTTAATACTAACGATACTTTTTAATAATAATAGTAATGATAAAAATAATAAGAACGATAATTTTATCTAAATCAATATCTTATAATATTTTAATTTCATCATGATACTCTTACTCATTATTTCCTAATCGTTTCATTTAATAGCTTTTAATCGTCTTTTATATCGTGTTCATAATAATGATAATAATAGTAATCAAAATAATTAGGTGTTACAAATATTTGTTTTAATTACACTAATATTAATAATAATAGTTACTATAACATTATTAACGATAATACTAATAATTATCTTAATGATAATATAGTAATAATAATAATAACAATAACAATAACCATTTTTAAATAATGATATATATATTAATAATGATAATAATAATAATAATAATAATAATAATACTAATAATAATAATAATAATAATAATAATAATAATAATAATAATAATAATAATAATTGGATAATAATAATAATACTAATTATAACTTTAACGATAATAACGATAGTAATAAAAAAATAACAATTTTTAATGATAAATCCCTTTTATTGATAAAGATAATAATAATAAGATAAAACTAGAACGACGATAAAAATGACGATAATAATAATCATTTTTAATAAAAATATCGAAAATTCAATTGATTATAACTTCTAATCCGTTCATCGAAACCATTCGATATCTAAAGGAAAAGTTCTTAATTTTTCGCTAGCTTTCCAAGGACATGCATATCTTATACCTTATCTCAACCGCAAGTGTAACTAATTCAAGATTCAACCTAACCTGTCTAAGGGCAATATCAAAAGTACAAGCATGCATAATCCTAAATACTCGAGCACTAGTCAGGGATACACTATTAGTATGTAAAAGTTAAATTATGAGTACTCACGTATCAATATTGAGATTCAATATTGCAGGAAAGGTACGTAGACGCAACAGAAATGATAAACACTATATTGACCTCAAGAGTATACCCATGAACCATACTCAATCACCTCCATAGCTATAACCCATAATTTCCTTAATCCTATCCTGCTCGAAAAACAATTTTGAAATCACTCGGACAGCACTCCGTCGTAATATTTTATGTATATTAATAATATCTTGAAATAATACGGAGTAAATATATATATGTAAATCGATTGAGAGAGTTTAGAGAAAAATATTTTCAAGTTTCTATGAAATAATGAAACCTATTGAATTCTATTTATAATAGATTTTTGAATTATTAAATTGAATTATTAAAGTATGAATTATTAAAGTGAATTATTAAAGTATGAATTATTAAAGTGAATTATTAAAGTATGAATTATTAAAGTGAATTATTAAAGTATGAATTATTAAAGTGAATTATTAAAGTATAAATTATTAAAGTAAATTATTAAAGTTAAAGTAATGTAAAAATAAAGTAAAGGTAAAGTTTAAGTATAGTAAAAGTATAAAACTATGTACGTATAATACGCGTATAAATATATATAATATTAATTTAAATCGTTATATATATTTAATAAAATAAAATATAAATATCGTTATCTTTATCATACTAGTTAAGTAATGAGTTGTCAAAAGTGGTTCTAGATATTTATAAAAGTTATATACGTTTTAATAATAAAGTTCTTTTTAAACTGAAAACGTTTTTGTACATTTGAAACTAAATAGATCAATCGAGTCTTTATGAGATTTAATCTTCCACTATCCTTTGTCTAGTTCTCAATGATTGACAATTTGTTCTTATTTATAAATCACTTTACCATTTTTCGAATATTGTTAAAATAGAAAGTTTTCTCAAATCAACGTGGACCTTTCAACAGAGACTTGTAATCATAATTCAATATATCTGATAATTCAATCATTTGATCTTATCTTCTAATTCCATTGATAAACATTTTGAAACAGATACAATCATGTAAAGTATTTAATCTAATATTTTGTTTACGTTTCAAGTTATAATATATATACACATATACATATATAATCATATTCGTTTAATGGTTCGTGAATCGTTGGAACTTGGTCGAGGTTGAATGAATGTATGAACATAGTTTAAAATTCTTGAAATTTAACTTAACAAATATTGCTTATCGTTTCGGAAACATATAAAGATTAAAGTTTAAATTTGGTTGGAAATTTCCGGGTTGTCACAAGTTTTTGGGTGGTTGAAGATGGCAAGTAAGTGTTGGTCTTAGTCCCAAACATAAACCGGAACAAGAAAAATCATCGGAGGTTTGTGGTATTCAAAACCAGAAGTAGAATAATTGGTGGGTTCGTGGGGTGGTTTCCGGTGAAGTTGTTATGGTGACTGTGTAGCAGTAGGACAACGAAATAAGTGGCGTTTAATGGTGATTTTGGACGGGACAGAAATAGAAAGAAAATAGTCGCAGATGGTTTTTGGGGTTGAACATAAAGACGATAGACAATGATGATAGATGGCGGTGATGGTGTCATGGTGGTGCAGGGTGGTGATCATGTGTGGTTTTAATGATTAACAAACCCCGTAGCAATACTTTCAAAATATGCAGCATATGGTTTTGTGGTTTGTTTTGATCTTGAGTTAGAAGTTATCAAACACAAACACGAGGTGGGGTGTTCAAATGATTGAAGAAAGATGAAGAAGTTTGTGAATCACTTAGTGTGTGTATATCTATAAGTCTCATATTCATTCAATCATATGTACTATATTGAGATATATTCATCAATCAACAATAGTGATTGAATAATAATAATAACATAATAATACTCACTACTCATTTGAATGAAATGGTACGTGAAGAAACAGTAATCGAAGTAGTGGAGCTCACCTTTACAGCTCAAATTTAACTTTGTTGATATAATACCACGGATGGAATTTGGAAATCGGAATCAAAATGAAAATGATATGTAACAACTTATATTCGCGTAATTATTTATTTATATAATATATTTAATATTAATACTTACTACATATATTAATTATAATAATGTTGTTAATATTAATAGTATTAATTATCATAATAATAATAAATATTAATAATAATTATTAATAATAGTGTTAGTAATAATATAATAATTACATTAATATAACAAGTTAACATTAACACATAATTATTTACACAAAATGAAATATTATAAATCTTTACATATAATAATTACAATATAAATGATTTTGTATAGGATTTATATATCTATATATATACACATATATTTATACATATCTAATTAGGTCGTTCGTGAATCGTCGAGAAATGGTCGAAAGTCAAATGATTATATGATACAGTTCAAAGATTTTATGACTCAACATTACAGACTTTGCTTATCGTGTCGGAATCATATAAAGATTAAAGTTTAAATTTGGTCGGAAATTCCCGGGTCATCACATAGTACAAATCCCATCGACTCACCTAATAATAATGAAGAGTCGAATATATTTTGGGAAGATTCACAAATTCCCGAAGAGGAACCGGAAGAAGAGGAACCGGAATAATAGGAACCGGAAGAGGAGGAACCGGAAGAGGAGGAACCGGAAGAGGAGGAACCGGAAGAAGAGGAACCGGAGGGGGAAATTTTAGGAACAACTGAAAAACAGACAAATAAAAGAAAACCCTCAACTAATGGACCAAAATTAATAATGGTCAATGGTGTTTCCGCCGAGGAAGCAAAATATTGGGAAGATTACCAATTTCCGATGAATCGGATCCCGATGAGGATTCCGATGAGGTTATAGAAATTACCTTGACCCAATTTGAAAAAGCAAAAGAAAATAATAAGGGAACGGGCATTAAAATAGAGAAACTTGATTCCAATCCCGATGAACTATATATGTATCGTCAACACCCGTATTTCTTAAGTTGTAACAATAACCTGGGAACCTCTAAGCCACCAGGTTTTTTTAGACCATTTGTGAAAAGAACGGCTCGTATTAGGGGAGCACCATATATCCCTAGAAAGTTAGCAAAACGAAACAAGTCCGAAGAGGGAGAAACAAGTGAGTCGGAATAAAGAGTTGTAATCATGAGGTGTAAAATATGTAATATAAGTGTGCTTGTACTATTATGTTGTATGTGAAAATTGCTTGTATTATTTGATAATTATCTTTTACAAATCTAACCCTTGTCTATTTTTACAGTATAAAAATAAAATGGATGTTAAGGATAGACAACCAAAAATTTTAGAAGACCTACCCGGGGACATGATTGATGAAATCTGTCTAAAGTCGGTCAGAATTCGTCGGCACAGTTATTTAAGGAAAAATTACTTTGTAGAATATTTGATGAACGTTCCAGGCATGCCTTAGTTTATAAAAGGCTTTCATTTGAAAGATGGGATATATCACATTGGGGAGACTGTAAGTTACGCCGTGTTTTCTTTAAAGCGTTAAATGCGGGGAACTCAAATACAATTTTACGCTATGGGTTAAAAACCTATTTTGACTCAACATATCCCAACATAGGACTTCGAACTTTAGAAAGAGCTGCTAACATGCAACATAAAGAAGCATGTTATGCTTACGGGTTAGTGATGTTCGCTTCTCACCAAAGTGAGAAAAAGAACATCGGATTTCAACTTTTAAATAAAACCTTCCCACAAGTGACGGATTCAGTAGTTGGGGTGAGAAACAAGGTGTTTAGATTATTGCGGGGTGGTTGGACATTACGAAACCCTCGTCCATTCGACGATGTTACAACATGCTGTCTTGTCAACGGCCACAACGGTTATGTTCCACAAGACCAAGGATGGGAAGTAGTCTTAGTAAAATTAGAATGCATGACTTGTTTCTGGACGTATGAATTACGTGTCTTTATTGCCTTTGTTGAACGACTTGCGTATTAACTAGAATTGTCTTCGCAACTGCTTTGTATCAAAGTTTTTATGTGCTATATTTCATGCTATATGTAAAATAGCGGTATTGTAAGTTTGCAAAATATTGTATATAAGTTTAAATGTGAAATATTATTGTAATCAGTTTTTCATATAGAATTGTAGTAGTTGAATTGTATATTAGCTACTAAGTATGAACTTAAATGGTAGGTACTACCCGAATTAAAACTATAAAATGCTAATATGAAGAAAAAGCTTTTATAAATAAGTTCATATTATGCTACGAAATACTATTGACTACTCTTAATATTCTATATGATTAACTTAATTCTTTTGGCTATTTTTGAAGGAAATGGCACCGACTACTCGTTAGAACTTGAACATGAGCGAGGAAGACTTCCGTGTTTTCCTTGCTGCGAACATAGCTGCGGTGCAAGCCGCAATGCAAAATAATAACAATAACTCTGGTTTTATCAGTGGAACAAATTCCACAAGAACTCGTGTAGGATGCTCCTACAAAGAATTCACTGCCTGGAAACCTTTGGAATTCGATGGAACCGAGAGTCCAATCGGATTGAAACGGTGGACCGAAAAGGTGGAATCAGTGTTTGCTATAAGTAAATGTACTGAAGAAGATAAAGTAAAGTACGGTACGCATACCTTCACAGGTACTGCGTTAACATGGTGGAATACCTACCTCGAGCAAGTGCGACAAGATGGTGCTTACGCATTACCATGGTCAGCATTCAAACACCTGATGACTGAGCAGTATCGTCCCAAAAATGAGGTCAGGTAGAGCTTAGAGGATTACGAACGCAAGGTTTTGACATCACCACGTACGAACGACGATTCACATAGTTATGCCTATTGTGTCCAAGAGCGTTCGAAGATGAAGAGGAGAAGATCGACGCATTTGTAAAAGGGTTACCGGAGAGGATTCAAGAAGATGTGAGTTCACACGAGCCCGCCTCCATACAAAAGGCAAGTCGAATGGCTCACAAACTCATAAATCAGATTGAGGAAAGAATTAAGGAGCAGGCGGCCGAAGAGGCCAAAACGAAGCAAGTCAAGAGAAAGTGGGAAGAACCCAGTGACAAGAGTCACAATTTCAACAATCAACACAACAACAGTAACTATCGCTTCAACAATCAACACCACAACCACAACCAAAATCGCACCATTTTTTCGCAACAACAAACGCAACAAAAACCATTCCAACAACAACAACTACAACAATCATCCCAACAACAATACCAACCGCAACAACAACAATCCCAACAACAAGCTCAATATCAACACTGGTATTCAAAATCTGAAAATTCTGTGTCTAAGGTGTGAAGGGTACCATCCAACTACTTTTTGTCCGGCAACATGTACCAAATGTAATAGAAAGGGTCATGATGCAACGAAGTGTGAAGTTTATGGACCATCGGGTAAAGGAACAAGTAATGCCCACATTATTTGTTATGGATGCGGGAAGAAGGGCCACTACAAAACTGCGTGCCCAAACCAGGGAAATAATAATGGGCAAAGTTGTGGGAGAGTTTTTAACATTAATGCGGAAGAAGTGCAGGAAGACCCGGAGCTTGTTACGGGTACGTTTCTTATCAATGAAAAACCTGCTTATGTTTTATTTGATTCGGGTGCAGATAGAAGCTATATGAGTAGAGATTTTTGTGCTAAATTAAGTGGTCCATTGATGCCTATGAATAATAAATTTTTACTCGAATTAGCACACGGTAATTTAATTTTGGCAGATAAAATATGTCGGAATCGAGAAATTAAACTGGTTAGTGAAACGTTTAAGATTGATTTGATACCAGTAGAGTTAGGGAGTTTTGATGTAATAATTGGCATGGACTGGTTGAAAAAGGAGAAAGCAGAGATCGTATGTTACAAAAATGCAATTCGCATTGTACGAGAAGAAGGAAACCCCTTAATGGTATACGGAGAAAAGAGCAACGCGAAGCAAAATCTTATTAGTAATTTGAAGGTGCAAAATCTAATAAGAAAAGGTTGTTATGATGTGCTAGCACATGTCGAGAAAGTACAAACCGAAGAAAAGAACATCAATGATGTTCCCGTTGCAAAAGAATTTCCCGATGTATTTCCGAAAGAATTACCGGGACTACCGCCACACCGATCTGTTGAATTTCAAATAGATCTTGTACCAGGAGCTGCACCAATAGCTCGTGCTCCATACAAACTCGCACCCAGCGAAATGAAGGAACTCCAAAGTCAATTACAAGAACTTTTAGAGCGTGGTTTCATTCGACCAAGCACATCACCGTGGGGAGCTCCTATTTTGTTTGTCAAGAAGAAAGATGGTACATTCAGGTTGTGTATCGACTACCGAGAGTTGAACAAGCTTACCATCAAGAACCGTTACCCACTACCGAGAATCGACGACTTATTTGATCAACTACAAGGCTCGTCGGTTTATTCGAAGATCGATTTACGTTCCGGGTATCATTAAATGCGGGTGAAGGAGGATGATATTCCAAAGACTACTTTCAGGACGCGTTACAATCATTACGAGTTTATGGTTATGCCGTTTGGATTGACTAACGCACCAGCTGTGTTCATGGACCTCATGAACCGTGTGTGTGGACCATATCTCGACAAGTTTGTCATTATTTTTATCGATGACATACTTATTTACTCAAAGAATGAGCAAGAGCACGAAGAACATTTGAGAAAAGTGCTAGAGTTGTTAAGGAAAGATAAACAGTAAGCTAAGTTTTCAAAGTGTGCATTTTGGTTAGAAGAAGTTCAATTCCTCGGTCACATAGTGAACAAAGAAGGTATTCAGGTGGATCCGACAAAGATTGAAACTGTTGAAAAATGGGAAACCCCGAAAACTCCAAAACATATACGCCAATTTTTAGGACTAGCTGGTTACTATAGAAGATTCATCCAAGATTTTTCCAAAATAGCAAAACCCTTGACTGCATTAACGCATAAAGGGAAGAAATTCGAATAGAAGGATGAGCAGGAGAAAGCGTTTCAATTGTTGAAGAAAAAGTTAACTACGACACCTATATTGTCATTGCCTGAAGGGAATGATGATTTTGTGATATATTGTGACGCCTTAAAGCAAGGTCTCGGTTGTGTATTAATGCAACGAACGAAGGTAATTGCTTATGCATCTAGACAATTGAAGATTCACGAGTAGAATTATACGAGGCATGATTTGGAATTAGGAGCGGTTGTTTTTGCATTAAAGACTTGGAGGCACTATTTATATGGGGTCAAAAGTATTACATATACCGACCACAAAAGTCTTCAACACATATTTAATCAGAAACACTTGAACATGAGGCAGCGTAGATGGATTGAGTTATTGAATGATTACGATTTTGAGATTCGTTACCACCTGGGGAAGGTGAATGTGGTAGCCGATGCTTTGAGTAGAAAGGACAGAGAACCTATACGGGTAAAAGCTATGAATATAATTATTCGTACTAACCTTACTACTCAAATAAAGGAGGCGCAACAGGGAGTTGTAAAAGAAGGGAATTTGAAAAATGAAATACCCAAATGTTGGGATTTAACAAGTTCATAATACTACTTAAACGTTTGAAGATCAAATTAAAGCAGAAGCATGTAAGTATTACCATTTTAGAACATGTTAATCTTTAACCTTTTAAAGTTAAATCCCAAATAGGATCAAGTTGTGAAACATACTTACAAACTACAAGTAAGAAAGGAGTTTATACCTTCTCCAAGCTAGGTAGTAAATGATGAGGATGATGATGATGAATGGAGCTCCAAAAGAATGAAACCTCAAGTAGTTATACCCCAAACTTATGCACCAACTCCCTAGCTTTTGGTTAGGATTTAATGACACTTGAAATGAGCTTCCAAATAAACTCAAAAACTCACCCTTCTCCCTTGAAAGTCACGGCCAGAAACAGCAAGAAAGGAGAGTGTTGTGCAGTTTTTTTTTTATGTGTTTGCATGTGTTTTTTAGTCTCCAACAAGTCTTGGTACTTATGCCTCTTGATAAATGGAAGTAACCACACACATGGCTAGTCAAATGGCATGCTTGCTTCTCTTCCAATGCCACTCACAAGTTTATAAAATAGTTTTATAAAACTAGATATATTTTATAAACTTCCTTTTATAAAATTGTTTTTACAAAATCTAATTTTATAAAAACATATTTTATGAACTTCCATTTTATAAATTATTTATTTTATAAAATCAATTTTATAAAAAGTAACATAACTTAATTAATTATTTAACCTATAAATAATTAAATCCATATTATATAAATTATTCCATAATTTATATATATACACACATCAAGTAATATTATTTAGAAAACCATTTTTCTTAAAATTCAAGTGTCGCGTATTTAATCAATGATCCAATCGTTAAGATCAAATACGAATAAGGTGTCGGTAAGCTTGTTATTGGGTATGACCCGACTTGGATCAAAACATATTAGCCACGTTAATTTAATATGTCTCACGGGCATACGAAATACCTTCACCAAAGGGTCGGAGAAACACATTAATATTCGGGAAGACGGTACTCGATATAGAGCTGAAAGAATTTGGGTACCAAGGTTTGGAGATGTGAGAAAAAAGGTACTTAAGGAAGCACATAAAACCAGATATTCAATACATCCCGGAGCGGAGAAGATGTACAAAGATCTCAAGAAACACTTTTGGTGGCCGGGTATGAAAGCCGATATTGCTAGATACGTAGGAGAATGTTTGACGTGTTCTAAGGTCAAAGCTGAACATCAGAAACCATCAGGTCTACTTCAACAACCCAAAATCCCGGAATGGAAATGGGAAAACATTACCATGGATTTCATTACTAAATTGCCAAGGACTGCAAGTGGTTATGATACTATTTGGGTAATAGTCGATCGTCTCACCAAGTCAGCACACTTTCTGCCAATGAGAGAAGATGATAAAATGGAGAAGTTAGCACGACTATACTTGAAGGAAGTTGTCTCCAGACATGGAATACCAGTCTCTATTATCTCTGATAGGGATGGCAGATTTGTTTCAAGATTCTGGCAGACGTTACAACAAGCATTAGGGACTCGTCTAGACATGAGTACTGCCTATCATCAACAAACTGATGGGCAGAGCGAAGGGACGATACAAATGCTTGAAGACATGCTACGAGCATGTGTTATTAATTTTGGAAACAGTTGGGATCGACATCTACCATTAGCAGAGTTTTCCTACAATAACAGTTACCATTCGAGTATTGAGATGGTACCGTTTGAAGCACTCTATGGTAGAAAGTGCAGGTCTCCAATTTGTTGGAGTGAAGTGGGAGATAGACAGATTACGGGTTCGAAGATAATTCAAGAAACTACCGAGAAGATCATTCAAATTCAACAATGGTTGAAAATCGCCCAAAGTTGACAAAAGAGTTACGCGGACATTAAAAGAAAAGACATAGAATTTGAAGTTGGAGAGATGGTCATGCTTAAGGTTTCACCTTGGAAAGGCATTGTTCGATTTGGTAAACGGGGGAAACTAAATCCAAGGTACATTTGACCATTCAAGATTATAGATCGTGTCGGATCGGTAGCTTACCGACTTGAGTTACCACAACAACTCGGGCTGTACATAACACTTTCCACGTCTCGAATTTGAAGAAGTGTTTTGCTAAAGAAGATCTCACTATTCCAGTAGACGAAATTCAAATCAATGAAAAGCTTCAATTCATCGAAGAACCCGTCGAAATAATGGATCGTGAGGTTAAAAGACTTAAGCAAAATAAAATACCAATCGTTAAGGTGCGATGGAATGCTCGTAGAGGACCCGAGTTCACCTGGAAACGTGAAGATCAGATGAAGAAGAAATACCCGCATCTATTTCCAGAAGATTCGTCAACACCTTCAACAACTTAAAATTTCAGGACGAAATTTATTTAACGGGTAGGTACTGTAGTGACCCAAACTTTTTCATGTTTATATATATTAAATGAGATTGATATTTACATGATTAAATATTTCCAACATGATAAGCAATCAAACTTGTTAAGACTTGATTATTTGAAATGAGTTTCATATAGACAATTGACCACCCAAGTTGACCGGCGATTCACGAACGTTAAAAACTTGTAAAAACTACATGATGTTATATAAATGGATATATATATGGTTAACATAAGATTATGATAAGTAAGTATCTCCATAAATATGTTAATAATGAGTTATATACAAACAAAAGAGATTATTGATTTAAGAAACTCGGAAATGATATATATAACGATTATCGTTATAATAACGTCTTACTAAATACATATGTATCATATTAAGATATTGTTACACTATATTTAACATGATAAAATGATAATTAAGTAAATCATTAAGTGTATTAACAATGAACTACATATGTAAAAACAAGACTACTAACTTAAGGATTTCGAAACGAGACATATATGTAACGATTATCGTTGTAATAGTATTTTAACATATATATATGATGTTAAGATATATTTATAAACCATGTTATTATAATAACATAACAATTTAACATCTTATTTAAGTATTATAACAATGGATTAATTACATTTAACAAGATCGTTAACTTAAAGGTTTCAAAACAACACTTACATGTAACGACTAACGGTGACTTAAGGACTCAGTTAAAATGTATATACATGTAGTTTATTAATATGTATTAGTACACTTTTGAATGACTTCAAGACACATATCAAAGTACTTCTACTTAGCAAAAATGCTCACAATTACATTCTCATTCATTTTCATCAACAATTCTACTCGTATGTACCTGTATTCGTACTCGTACAATACACAGCTTCTAGATGTATTTACTATTAGTATATACACCTTTAATCATTCATTCTTAGCAGCCATCTTAGAGTCAAAAATATGTGGAACCATTATTTAACAACTTGTATGAATAATGAGCTAAAAACAAACTTAAGGATCTTTTTTTTCTTTATAACAAGTAATCCCGTTTTTATGATTTCACCCCATTTTTCCATTCCATTTTCTCATACTTACACTTCAAATTCTCTCTCTCAAAATACTCCTAACATCATACTTGATCATCTCCAAGCATTTTCACCATCTTTTAGCTTCAATTACAAGCTTTAATCATCATAAAAACAACCATTCAAGAACACTTCAAGAAATCTTTCAAACTTGCTAGCTTACTTCCAATCTTGCAAATCCATTTCAAGTGATCATTAAATCTCAAGAAATCTTTCTTATTTACAGTAAGATATCTTTCTAATTCAAGGTAATACTCATACTCAAACTTTGATTCAATTTCGATAACTATAACAATCTTATTTCGAGTGGAAATCTTACTTGAACTTGTTTTCGTGTCATGATTCTACTTCAAGAACTTTCAAGCCATCCAAGGATCCTTTGAAGCTAGATCTATTTTTCTCTTTTATAGTAGGTTTATCCACAAAACTTGAGGTAGTAATGATGTTCATAACATCATTCAATTCATACATATAAAACTATCTTATTCGAAGATTTAAACTTGTAATCAATAGAACATAGTTTAGTTAATTCTAAACTTGTTCGCAAATAAAGTTAATCCTTCTAACTTGACTTTTAAAATCAACTAAACACATGTTCTAAATCTATATGATATGCTAACTTAATGATTTAAAATCTGGAAACACGAAAAACATCGTAAAATCGAACATACGCCGTCGTAGTAACACCACGGGCTGTTTTGGGTTAGTTAATTAAAAACTATGATAAACTTTGATTTAAAAGTTGTTCTTCTGGGAAAATGATTTTTCTTATGAACATGAAACTATATCCAAAAATCATGGTTAAACTCAAAGTGGAAGTATGTTTTTCAAAATGGTCATCAAGACGTCGTTCTTTCGACTGAAATGACTACCTCTTATAATATTGACTTGTAACCTGTATTTCCGACTATAAACTTATACTTTTTCTGTTTAGATTCATAAACTTAAGTTCAATATGAAGCCATAGCAACTTGAATCACTCAAAACGGATTTAAAACGAAGAAGTTATGGGTAAAACAAAATTGGAAAATTTTACTTGTTGTAGCTACGAAAATTTTCTAACAAATCCATATTAATCATATCCTAGCTAACTTATATTGTATTATACATGTATTATGTAATCTTGGGATACCATAGACACGTATACAATGTTTTGACATATCATATCGACCCATGTATATATATTATTTGAAACAACCATAAACACTCTATATGCAGTAATGCTTGAGTTAGCTATACAGGGTTGAGGTTGATTCCAAAAATATATATACTTTGAGTTGTGATCTAGCCTGAGACGTGTATACACTGGATCGTGGATTGATTCAAAATAATATATATATTGATTTATTTCTGTACATCTAACTGTGGACAACTAGTTGTAGGTTACTAACGAGGACAGCTGACTTAATAAACTTAAATCATTAAAATGTAATAAAAAATGTTGTGAATATATTTCGATCATACTTTGATGTATATGTACATATTGTTATAGGTTCGTGAATCGACCAGTGGCCAAGTCTTATTTCTGGCAAAGTAAAAATCTGTGAAAGTGAGTTACAGTCCCACTTTTAAAATCTATTATTTTGGGATGAGAATACATGCAGTTTATAAATGTTTTAAAAAATAAACACAAGTAATCAAAACTACTTTCTATATTGGATTATCGAACCGAATATGCCCCTTTTTAGCTTGGTAGCCTAAGAATTAGGGAAATGGCCCCTAATTGACGCGAATCCTAAAGATAGATCTATTTAGCCCAACAAGCCTCATCCGAGTACGAATGCTTTAGTACTTCGAATTATCATATCCGATGAGAGTCCCGGAATGATGGGGATATTATATATGCATACTGTTAAGGTCGGTTACCAGGTGTTCAACATATGAATGAATTTTTATCTCTATGCAGTTTGCGAAATGCCTGATATGAGATGTATATTTATGGAAAAAATGAAATCTTGTGGTCTATTATTATGATTTGATAATATATAGGTTAAACCAATAACTCACCAACATTTTTTTGACGTTTTAAGCATGTTTATTCTCAGGTGATTATTAAGAGCTTCCGATGTTGCATATTAAATTAAGGACAAGATTTGGAGTCCATGATTGTATGATATTGTGTAAAAACTGCATTCAAGATCTTAGTTCGACTGTAACATATTTTTATTGTAAATCATTATGTAATGGTCGTGTGTAAACGGTATATTTTAGATTATCATTTCTTGATAATCTACGTAATGCTTTTTAAACCTTTATCGATAAAAATAAAGGTTATGGTTATTTTAAAAATGAATGCAGTCTTTGAAAAACGTCTCATATAGAGGTCAAAACCTCGTGACGAAATCAATTAATATGGAACGTTCATAGTCAATATGAATGGGACATTTCATTCATTTTCTTCATTAACTGGGATATCATCATTTTTTTTCAATTAGTAACCTCTTTCTAGTTGTATTCTCATGCTCAACATACACATCAAATTTCCTAATTGATGAGTCCATTTTCATATGCATAAGCATCCTGGTAATATCTTCATGGTCAACTAAAAGTTGTAACCCAACATCCAACGGTTTATTCAGTTCAAGAAACCTAAATGTAACCACTTTTTCATAATCATAACCTAATTCCCTAAGAACCGCATTCAATTGCATTATTCTAAATCTTTCTACATCAAAACTGTCAATGTAGGTGGTTTAACCACTATAAACCAGTCCAGTCCCTTTTTTCATTAGATAACCACCATGATGTAAGATAATTGTGAACAAATCAGGGTAACAATTTGCAGAAAAATAAAAAATAAAAAATTACGGTTTAATCGGGTCTAGGGTTCTTATATCTGCAATTGCACAATTTAAAGTATATAAGTATAGAAATACATACCGTATATGTCATCGATTGACTTTGGATCCAACTCTGGTGCACGAATCTGCCTAGACATAGAATTTTTTAGAGACAAACGAGAGGATGCTGTGTGAAATGAGGAATTAGGGTTTTCAATTAAGGTATAATATTGCCAGATGATTAAAAAAGACGAAATTACCCATCACGTTTCAGGCACGTGATGGGGCTTAACGTCCAAAGTTAACGTTTGGTTGACGGAGGAATACTGAAACACAAATTTGAAAAATAGAGGGACGCTGTAAGCAGAAAAAAATGAAAGGGATGTTGTTCACTTTTTGGTGTATAATGGAGGGACCAACGGCACAAAAAAGTCTTATAACTATAATTATAATAAAATTAAATCATAATTTATAATTAATTATTATAATAATTATATTACTCCGTAAACTCCCTCCATCCAAAATCTATTTTTCATTATTTTATTTTAAGATGTCCTAAATTAAATTTTCAACTTCTATATATAGAAAATAATAATGTGATAAGTTCTTTCGTGTTATATATATATATATATATATATATATATATATATATATATATATATATATATATATATATATATATATATATATATATATATATATATATAAGACAAAAAGATAGTTAAAAAGTAATGATAAGACTGAAAAATTAACTATAAATATATTTGATAGTCACTTTTTTTTTTAACTTATGTTTTTTGTGTAAAAAAGAAGAATAGAATTGGAAGGGTGGTAGTATAAACTAGCAAAAAGTTCGGCCGCGCGTTGCGATAGCGGCTTCCGAAGTAATTTTTTTTAGAATATATTTACAAGTTTTCTTAAAGTAGTAATACTACAGATCCAATTGTTTCCAACAAAAGTTCCATTTGTTATACATAATAAGAGTTGGACAATATGATCTAAGGTACAATAATCTTAGGGCCTGTTTATTTTTAGCTTAATTGGGATTATTGTTCTGAAGGGATTATTCGGTCACCACCCTACCTTGTTTACTTTTGACTTAATTTTCTGAGCCATCTATATAGGAAGCTTTATGATTAATGCAGAAAAGGGCTGTTGTCCCCGTATGGCCATTTGATTTTCACCTTTACCCATTTCATGATTTCATCTTCACAACCCCAAAAAACAAAAAACCTCAACTAATAAACTAAAAATAACAACAATCAAAATTCATCATCTTCTTCAAACAACCCTCTGGTCGCCGTCACTTGTTCCTCCGGTGCCGTCACTTTCTCCTCTAGTAGTCGCCTCGTGCTTCTCTAAGGTTGAAGTTATTATATATGATGATGAAGATTAAACACTAATTAAGAATTGAAAGTTGTGGTGGATGTTATAAAAATGGTTGATTTCGTTTTAAGGTTGGTTGTGAAATCGGGTCAATTTTTTTCATGTTTACTTCATAAAAAATGGATGAGAAAAGAGTAATTAGGTGGCGATAGCTTTTAACAAACTGGAAATTATTGCTTGTTATTAGGGAGATGCTATAAGCTGTACATGAATATGGAATTGGGTTTTAAAAAAGAAAGTGTTGAAGTATCTAGAGATATACACATGGTGGATGGTAAAATGCACAGATGGTGGATTCCGTATCGATAGTAATTATTTATTACAACAATTACAATTTATTTGCAATTATAATAATAATAATAATTATAATTATAATTATTACAATACAAATTATATTAACTTATAACAAAAAAAAAATAATAATAATTATAATTATACATATAATAAAAGATAGTATACGGATTATTTAAATTAAAAATATATTGTTTAGGGGTAAAATAGTTATTTTTATCATTCAGTCCGTTTATTCTGTCTAAAAAGTAAACAATAATAATTTTTCACTGATCATATTCATACTGCTATCTATATCCATACTACCATCTATATCCTTATAGAACTTAATGTAAAAAAAAGTAAACAGACCCTGAGTCGTATAGCCATAATTGCAGCTCACCTAATAAAAAACAGAACACGGATGCTATAAGTGTATCTCATATTAATATAAAACTTGTAGAATTAACTAAATAAAGACATAAGTACATAACCATATGTTGTGCAACTTACCACATTTAGTAGGCAACCTCAAATGAATATGGATCACGTTTACTGTTACTTTAGAGGGCATCAAGGTGCACCCACATATGCCTATTTAGACCTGGAAAACAATAAACGTAGAACCAAAACTCGCAGTCAGTCGGTCAGAAACAACACAACAACACAGAAGCAAGCAAATCAAAATAACATAGAGGGAACAAATGAAAATAATGCAACATAGAATCCTTAAGTTACCACAAAAGTAAAAGGAATTCAGAAGCAACGCAGAGTTGTAGGGAAAACTTGCGAACAACCCGATATAATTCTTTTTACTTTTCCACTCATTGAAATCAAGAGAAACTGCAATTGTGGATAAACATCACACAAAAATTCAATAATCATTGTTGTAGCAAGAAAAAGTCACAATCTTCATAGAACATAAATAGCTTGACTCGGTAGAGTCGATACCTTGCAAATGGAAGCTAATTTTACCAACTTGAACCATCAAATCACTTGGGATATCAGTTCCAACATATCTATACATATAATCATCATAGAACATTGAATATTTAAGTTTGTTAACTGAACTTGATCTTTAAGTTCGACAAATAAACTTTGACTAATAGTTGCTTATCAAGATTGACCTTTTTGTTACAATTTGTCACTTTGAACCCCATGGTTGGTTTTAAGAGCTGTCAACTAACTAATGTATATCATAATCATAAAAAAATTAGTAGTTTGACATTTATATGTCATATTTTGTGTGTACTTACAGTTTTAAATCATTGTTGCAATTCTAATTATTAGTCCTTTCGTTATTTGTCAATCCTTTTCCAACGCTAGCCATCCCGGTTCGGTTCTTAGCCCACTATGAAACTGCAGTTTCATGAATCTTTGAGGTTCGATTGAAAGCTACAAAATCTAAAGTTTTGTAGCTGCAAAACATCATAAAATCTAATATTTTAAATTATAAATTAAGAAACCTCTGAAAAGTCAGATTCGAATATGTGTTTTACATTAATAAAAAGGCAAAGATAAGGCTAAAACTAACCTTAATTCCTATACAGCAAGAATACCGTTGGCTATATTTCTTCATCTTCTATAACTCTCTTGTAGATTTCCTAAACTGTAGTAGCCACGATATTGAGTTCACTAATTGAAAACAACATAAAATCATCTAAACATCTGTAAATGTATTAAGTTTCCAAATCCCACATGCTGAAAAACTCAAAATTGTTGGAACATTTACTGCAATGAGAATAAACAGGGATATGATCAATATTAGAAACATCACATAAAGTCATCTCAGAATACTGGTATTTGTATACAGTTTCAAGATAGTATGTTGTTGTTGGAGAGGCCGAAATGATTTGCTTGTTAACTATATAAATATTATTTACATACTTACACTTCGTAATTACAGTTTGCAACAGTCATTAAATCCTCAGTTATTGAGGCGTATGTTTTTCATCCATTCCCTAAGTCCCCAAAATTGCCTTATCTTGAGTTTTAAGCGTGCACTTTCTCTAGCCTGTGCTTGTGCTGCTGCTTCTTTTTTGACATCGCCCTTGCTGATTTTTGTAGATAGTCTTTCATTAGAACATTATGTATATGCTTCGTTAAGTTAAATGGTGTGCTCTTGACCTTGAAACACTATATCAATAATACACTTTTAGGTGAGTTCACCTTTGTTTAATATCTCCCAAACTCAACTGTTTCACATATGTTACATTCATTTGTTGATATATATATAAGAGATGGGGTGTGGGCAACTAAAACCATTTCCATATGAATGGGGTAATTGAGGTTAGGTTTGATTTCCAATGGGTGACACATGTAGAAAAGCTTAAAAGGAACCTGGCCATATGGTTTGAAAGTCACTGATTAAACAAAACAGTTTTTTAATGAAAAACTATAAAACTTTTTTAGTCATATATGATAAAGTAATTATTTGAAAATTTCTATAATTAGATATGTATATTGAATAGTGACTTTCATCTTAAATTCAACCCATTTTGACACCTTTATTTCATCATATAATTCTTAAATGAGAGATTCAAACCTCTTGACCTGCAATATCCATGTAATATTTCTTTGAGGATTCTATTATTTCATAAGGATGTATGTGTTTTTGAGCAGTAATTGGAATACAACATCCAGTGGTGGTAGATTTCGATCTGTATTTAGATACTTAACAACACAAACTTGGATTTCAGTTTTCTAATGTCAGTTGATATATGTATATTACATAAACGGAAGCTCAAAACATAAACCAAAGCCACTAATTGCAGTTAACAACATAATCCAAAAAAGCTAATACACATCTAATTCAAGACTATGCAATTAAAGGTGTAATACAGCAAGTGAGAAACAAACTGAATATTAAGAAACAAAGATAGCAACAAATTGAAAACCCAACAAACACTTACAAATAAAATGTAAATAAGTTTCTCATCGGAGTGCAATTCTTTTTTTATACACAAAATAAACACAGTATTTTATACACACATAATAATGAAAATCAACATATACAATTGGACGAAGCAAAACTGTTACAAATTACCTGATGAGCATATCGACGGTGACCACAATCGCATCCATCTCCAGAGTGCCGACATCAATAACACTTCTCAAATTATTGCTAACAACCATCCCAAAAATCTGTCGATAAGTTATCTCATAATTTGTAATCCGTAACAATTATTTAAGAATTATACCTGTTGTGATGTTGTCGATAGCAACAATGCAAAATCCAATGATAATTAACAACGATATCCCAGAAAAAACGCAGGTGAAAACCATCAACGACGGGTACAAAACCTACGATGGTACTGACGATGGTTTCACATTGATGAAAAATTTCTCTTACAAATCAGAAATTGCTGTCAAAAAATTAAACACTCGGGGTTAAAGGACAATCAGTGACAGGAATTGAAAACCCCAAAGGTTATATGATAATCACACAGACAAAAAGCCAACGAATCCAAAACCCTAGGGCTGAATCCAACCAAAACCACCCAAAAAGTAAACAATCGGATCAATTCACCACGAAATCCAAAAAAATGCAGGGTCGATTAGCGACGGGTGCAAGTGAATTGTAAACCCTAGATTTAAGGAGTAGGTGAACACAAAAGAAGAGAGGAGGGGAAGGAACGAAGGGCGATGGTTTTTTTCGTAGGGTAACAAATAATGCCGTTTTAGGGGATTTTGTAAAGAAAACGACCAAAAACCTGGTGGCAACTAGTGGTGGCAACTAGTATGTATGTAAGGGTAATAATTTATAAAGAAAAAAGATAAAATTTTATTATTACACTGGCACGTGTCTTGTGACGTGCAATGTTGCCTTGGCGTTCTTCTCTCTCTGCAAGCTGCAAAAAGCCCCCCAAACATCTCTCCTTCTTCCTCCTCATTTTAGAGAGAGAAAGTAAGTTTAGAGAGAGAAAATGCACGTCTGAATAATTCTTCTCCTAACTCAGGTATACTTTATTTATCAATTTTCTTCTCAACCCTATGATTACACACAATTAAACTCTCAATTTCACAATTCGATTTATTTTACTTATTTTTTTCGGACGTTTGCAGTTCAACTTTTTGCAATTTATTTTAATTTCTTTATAAATGCAGAAAATTTCATGTTAATTTAGTTCCGATTCATGTTTACTTACTAATACTTGTAGTAATTTTTCAGCAAAATCTGTGTATGTATAAATCTACTTACACACATATAGATATACGTGTATGTGAAACAGCTCAGAACTGATGATTCAACACAATAAGCATGACCATATCAAAATATTTAAAATATAAGGCGAATTATTTTAATTAATAGCTCCGTGTTCATGTAGTTTATGCTTATTGTTTAAATTTTTCATGTTTTATCAGGTTTTTATATATTATTTTTTAATTCTAGTATTTATATATTTATATTAATATTAATTTATGTACTATATATATATGAACAATTTTATTGGACAAATAAAAAATAATAATTTATAATTTATGATTTATGGAATTTTTTATTTTTAGCAATGTAATAATTGGGATGAATGAGAGGACAATTTTGCAAATTCATTATTCATTATTCATTACTTGGTTATATATGATTGGTAAATCTCTTTGGACTTTGGTGGGTGCTGTGTTACTTTCCCTTGTTTGATATGGATTATGGAAACGACAAAATACACCTTACCTTTTTTTTTTTTTTTTTTTTGATTATTTTTTTTGTTAATATTCTTTCTTCTGCTGTTATGAATCAAGATAAGATCCCATTAGAATGATTTTGCCGGTTTAGGGAAGTACCTGTTTCCATTATACATAGACTCTGATACGATTAAATAGTGAGCAGAAGCATAATTTTTATAGAAGCTTTTTTTGGGTTAGCGAGGAAACTCCCCTATGACAATCACATTGGCTCCCCCATAGAGGGTAAAACCTTGGGTAATCAAGGCCCCCGAGCGCGAGACCTGGTATCAGGTGAATTGCGCATTATGCGCACCCTCTGGTCACTCTCCCTTTCTGAACAATTTGACATAGCCATGAATTGAATCCGGGTGATGTGCTTCATTGGGCAACTCGGTGGGCACTCAGGCAAGCCTGCGTGGTTAATTTTTATAGAATCTTGTATTGCAATAGTTTAGCAGAAGCATAATCCTTATAGATCTCTTGTATAGCAGTAATTTGATTCCATGATCTTCCGTCCTTGTGTCCCAGAATGGTGTAATGAATTGCACCGGCACTGACAAGGCGATTTGCTCACTTCATAGATTCCATTTTTCTTCACATATGTACATATGTATGTGTGTGTGTGTGTGTGTTATACTCCTTACATATGTTGATTTTACGTCTATTGGATATGCAAGCATGTCATATCGTTGTCTTAAGTACAAGCCTAACTGGTTTTGCAGCTTCGTGCGTATTTCACTAAGATATTAAATTTGATTGTTACTACTAGCTTACCATATTTGGTAAGAACAAATATGATATAGAACTGTTACAATCTTTTAATCAAGTTCGTCCAATCGTGACTACACTACACCATTTTTGACTGAATAATTGAGACTTAACTTGTATTTTTCTTATAGTGTGTATAACTTTTATACTTCAATAAAAAGAAAAGGCATCTTCCCTTTTAAAATAAAACATCAGTTCTTGGAAAAGCATTTTGCATATCAGTATGACGGTGTTGACTGTTTAGGGGTGATATACTTTTGTCTGATTAGGGTATGATTTCCAATAAATTATTGATGCATTACATGTACACACTAGGAGCGACATGTAAACGTATAGACAACGATATCTTGTCGTGGGGCCGCAAGAAATTTTATTGTGTGTTTAACCTTCCAATTTTGTAGCAGACTTGTTTAAATTTTTCCCTTATTTCATTTTTGTTACAGCCAAGTAAGCACTGGTTTTCCGTTGAATCCGTTTGAAACGATTTTCCATGGGCAGCTGTGAAGAGACAAAGGCTTGTAAACCTGAAAAATCACCTTCACCGCCACGTGTAAGCCCAAAAAATATGACATATTTCTCAGTTTATTTACAACTAGAACTATATTAAAATCTGCATTCTTAGGTTCACTTACAGAATTTTTGTTACTGATTGTGGCAGGAGAATCAGCCACCCAATGTTCATGCATACCCCGATTGGGCAACCATGCAGGTTTTGTTGACTACAAATGCCTTTGTAATCTAAGAAGACTATTTACATATTGTTGCAATTTTCTAAACTTGGTTAATCTTGTTTCTGCAGGCTTATTATGGCCCTAGAATGGCCGTACCACCATATTACCACTCAAGTGTTGCTCCTGGTCATGCACCTCCTCCTCCTTACATGTGGGCTCCACCACAGGTACCGTCCAATGCAATTGTGCAAACACTACCCACACATATTGTAACGTGTTGAAAACATATGATGGTTGTTATCATGTTGACTTCTATATGTTCTTGTAATTTCAGCATATGATGCCACCTTATGCTGCTATGTATCCACATGGAGGTCTTTACTCGCATTCCGGAGTTCCTCTCGTGAGTACTCCCACTTTTTAAATATATGTTTCCATCATGACCTATTAAAATGTGGGTTATATGTATTTTAACTTTTGTTTGGTTAAATATTATATGCAGGCAAGTCCTATGAACGTTGATTCTCCTGCCAAGTCATCAGGGAATAGCGATCATGGTTTGATGAAGAAGTTGAAACGATTGGATGGCTTGGCAATGTCATTAGGCAACGGCAACGGTAATGGTGATAGTGATAGTGATAGTGCTTGTGATGGAACTGACAATGTGAACTCTCACTGGTACCATCACCATCAATATTCACAATCTTATCTATCATATGGCTATTGCAATCTTAGTATAGTATGGCGTTGTCCATTCCCCTAAAGTTGGAAAATTTGCGAGACGGAGACGAGTCGGTCGGGACTTTGAAACGACTAGTCGGTTGAGTCAGGGTCACGTCGGACGTTGACTTTTAGTAACATATATATTACACATAAATATTTTCAAATTAAATATTTCAAACATATGTATAAGGCACGAATTCTAAGTCTAAAAATTTTAAAATTTTGACCTACTTTGATCTATCTTGATTCTAACCGACTTTGACTCTAACCAACTCAGACTCGAGTCAGACCGTTCTGACCGACTTTGATTAAATTTGACCCTACTTTTCAGCGTTGACTGACTTATTAGACGTGTTTGGGCGAAAAGGGGCTGGCTAGTCACCAAACAGATTGGTTGGCCGATACGGCCGCCATTTACAACACTGTATGCCCCTCTGGTCATATATATTATCATAGTAGAAGTTATATGCCTGTATTACATTTAGTAAGATCATTAAATTTTTTGGCAGTGGGGAGACTGAAGGTTCTAGTGAAGGAAGTGATGGTAATATGACAAAGGTAGAAAAGCTACTTTCTTCCAGCTAACATTCAACTATTCAAGTATATTTGTTGCCCTGTTAGTTCGTGTATAATATCTTTCCACTTTCCATTTCAGGGGTTTCAAAATAGTGGGAAAAGGAGTCGTGAAGATTCACCAAATGCCCGTAAGTTTCATAATTTACATAGGTTGTTCTTTGAAAAATGTTCTCAGTTGCAACTGTTATACTTACAACAACAACAACAACAAAACCCAATCCCACATAAGTGGGGTATGGGGAGTTAAGATGTAGACAATCCTTCCCCTATCCTAGAATAAAGAGAAGTCATTTCTCTACCAGGAGTAGATAAAGTCCTCCCTCTCAATGTTCTATAGATAGAGATTGCTTCCAAAAGGACCTTGGGCCTATAAGTAAGTAAAAAAAAAATAAAAAAATATGAGTCACCATGAATATGGTAAAATCAAATTTTCATGGGTTTTAAAACCTGCTTGAAATTCAATTTAGGCTCTAAGCAGCAGTCAAGTCGCCAATAAATTGACGCTTGTTGCAACTGTTATACTTACATCTTCACTTATGTTCATATCAGCAGCTCATGTTTGCAAGACTGAACCACTGAGTGGCCAATTTTTTCTTACTGAAACCCCATCTAAGGTCTCTGATTCTGAGCTGAAAAAATCCCCCACTGTGATGACATCAGCTGCTCTTGCAATGGTGCCGAGCGAGGCCTTGTTTCAGGTTTGTCTTATTAAATCTTTATTCGCGTCGTAAGTAATGACCATGTGTTGGAAAATGGTAAAATAAACTTGGATACTTTGTTTTCTTGATATAAATTCTAAATTTTTCCCTTATGAAATGTAATAGAACGAGCGAGAACTTAAAAGGGAGAGGAGAAAGCAGTCTAATCGAGAATCGGCCAGGAGGTCTAGATTAAGAAAACAGGTATCGGGATCTTATTCTAGTACAAATTTTATCTATACAGAGTTGTTTATTCCAAAATATTTGCGACAATTTCGTTTCTTAGATGTCCAAATAAATACACATCCGGAGTATATGATAAATTTTCAATGTTATGAACATTACCCTTTAGCCCATTAAAACTCATTTTACAAGAAATAAACATCAACAATTCTTTCGAAGAATAGCATTTAGATTGGAGACAATATTTTGACCAATTTCTTTTATATTCAAATCAATAATATTACATTATACAAATGTTTAAAATTCTCATTATTCAGGCTGAAGCTGAAGAACTAGCGATAAAAGTTGAGGCCCTCACTAATGAAAATTTGAACCTTAAGTCAGAGATTAACTGCTTGACTAATAAATCAGAGAAACTCAAGTATCAAAACACCATTCTAACGGTAAGAGTTAACCGTAATACTTCCTAAGTCGAATTTTTTTTATCTCCTTGTCACTTATATTTTCCTCCACAGGAGAAACTTAAAGGCGCACAGAAAAAACAAGATACCGAAGACCCACGACCCGTTGACCCAACGGGTCTGTCTCTTAGCACAGTCAACCTTCTCTCTAGAGTCGACAACGGTTCTACTTTGGGCTATGGTCATGGGGAAGAGGTTTATGAAAGTAACAATAACCAAAAATCTGGTGCAAGGTTGCGTCAACTTTTGGACGCTAGCCCGCGCGCTGATGCTGTTGCTGCAAACTAATACATATCATTGTCATCAAGTAACCCGACCTGCTATAAGTACTCTGTTTGATTTCTTTAGATTTGAAAGCTGATTATGTAATTTAGGCGTCATTTTGAAGCGGTAAATCGGTAATCATTACTAACAATAGTAGCCAATCGAACTACCTGAATAGGATTTGTGACTTGGGTGGTGGTGATAAGATAAACAACTGGGATTTTTAAATTCCGTCTGGTCGTGCTTTAAAACTTCGGAGGTGAACCTGTAACGTGTTTTTAGTTTCAGAGTTCGCTTCGAAGTTGGCCACCGACGGTTTACTTTATCTTGTAATTATTATAAGAATAAGAAGTGGAGAGAGAAGGATGTTAGATGTTGTCATGGATCTTATATATGTATGGTTTGTGTAATATAATGGATATATTGGATGGTTATGACTTCAAAGTTTTCTTTTTTCTTCTCTTGTTTTGAAGGTTTTCTTGATTTGTTACGTGCATGTTTACTCCATAGATTTAGCTATTCTAAATCTGTTATTTGGTTGAATCGCAACTGAAACAGCGACTCATAGTTGGTTTTTGGAGTTGTGCTGTTTGGTTGATCTGTTTTAAGGTATTAATATTTGATCCATTTTAAGATTAATTTGTTTTTGTCAACACTGTGACATTTCGTTAGCCCATGCGTTCGACTATACATTTTTGTTTGGCATGAGGATATGATAATAGCAAAAAAGTAAGGATGTGCTTGATTTACCTCTTAATATGATTAATGCTGAATTATAGTTGGTTTTTGGAGTTGTGCTGTTTGGTTGATCTATTTTCAGGTCTTAATATTTGATCCATTTTAAGATCAATTTGTTTTTGTCAACACTCTGACATTTGGTTAGCCCATGCGTTCGACTATACATTTTTGTTTGGCATGAGGATATGATAATAGCAAAAAAGTAAGGATGTGCTTGATTACCTCTTAATTAATATGATTAATGCTGAATCATAGTTGGTTTTTGGAGTTGTGCTGTTTGGTTGATCTATTTTCAGGTCTTAATATTTGATCCATTTTAAGATCAATTTGTTTTTGTCAACACTCTGACATTTGGTTAGCCCATGCGTTCGACTATACATTTTTGTTTGGCATTAGGATATGATAATAGCAAAAAAGTAAGGATGTGCTTGATTACCTCTTAATATGATTAATGCTGAATCGTTTAACATTCAACGTGTTATTTTGTAACTTTAGAATGACAAATGGTTGAACGGAAGACAATATTTGTGCCGAACAATAAGAAAATATATTATTTTTATTCAGAACTAATAATTCAGATTTTAAATCATTCAACGCTTAATCATTTTAGTTTATTAAATGCGCTTAGTATTTCAGCGGTGGTATTAGTATCTCAAAAAGGCATTAGGTAATCACCTAAACTTTTTCCGTCGGAGTAAAACACATTTTTCCTCTTTCAAGGGTAAGAAGTGGAAGTGCACCGTGGTGCAGTCTATAGAACCTGTCGCCATTTGGGTTATGGGACTTGTATTGCCAACTTTTACTCAAAGTTTTCTTGAAGGGGCCGAGTAAGGTTGGATATGATGGTTGTCAACTATAACTTTTCCTCACCTTTTGGTTTATGCGACCCGCATTGCCAACTTTCAGGGGAGGCTCGGAGGGGAACAAAGTGATCGACCGCTTGGGCCTCAGGGTTTTAAAAAAACATAAAAACTCTGCCAAGTGCCAAATAAACCGACTTTTTTTTTTTTTAGAAAACAAATGTTTATATTATTCGTTGAGTATAAGGGAATCTTCAAATAGCTTATACTATTTTTTTTTTAATCTCGTTCTAGGTAATTAAATCTCGGGACCGCTCTGCCAAGTGCCAACTTTTACTCGAACTTTACTAAAAAGGGTCGAGTTTCGAATTGAGATTTTTTTTCCAGCAACTAATATGATAAATTCGTCGATTGGAAAGATAATTGAGTTGAGAACGGTCCATTAATTGTCACATATGCACGGTTATGTCACCTGGACATCGATGTAGATTGCTTCCTGGATCGATTGGCATATAGAAAGCACGTGGAGATATCCTGGTCGTCGAATGATATAGGAGGATGCAATGTGGATTTTGTAAACCAACTAGAATATAAATTGGCTAATGTTCAGCTCTTGAAGACGGAGGACGATTGGGTTGCAGTTTTGCACCTGATGAAATTTTTTCAGTCAAACTAGTCCGTCAACATGTTGATAACGTCACGCTTCCTTCACTGGACCCGAGTACTCATTAGATTAAAGAAGTGCCTTCCAATATATTCTTATGGAGAATTAGTTAATTACATTAGATTGCATTGCATCCCTACTAGTAGAGTATTCACACTAGGTTCGGTATCTAATTTCAGTGTCTAAGTTGATAATTTTAATACTGAAGGCAAAATTGTGTAAATTGTTCGGTGTCTAATTTCAGTGTCAAATTCATTGAGGATTGGGTAGTGGTTAAGTGCAAATTGAAAGTCGTGGAGACGGCACTAAAGGGCGACGATTAGCAGCGCCGGTGGTTTAACGTCCGACACCGACGCTGGTGGCTCAGCTTCGGATTTGGGAAACGGAAAAAAAAGATATCAACTTCGTGTGCTCTTGATTTTTCATTACGGTGTGTGTGTGCATCTCTGTGTGTGTGTGTATATATATATATATATATATATATATATATATATATATATATATGGGCTAATCAAGACCGAAGTGAATTTTAGGAAGGAAGAGGGAAGTAATTTTTTTTATAAGAAAAGTTAGTTACAAATGTCAAGATCAGCAGAAAATATTAACATTTAAAAAAGACACTTAGTGATGAATTATATATATTATGTTCGTTGTCAGATGTCTACAACGCAACACACGTAATGTTGATTTCCTATTGCTTGCGATCTATGGTCTAATATTCATTTTTGGACAAATTTATATTTTCCATCATTTAATTTGTGGAGGGATTAGCTATCATAGATTGAGAATTGGAGAGGGTTGACTTCGGTGAAAACTCCTTTAGTGGTGATTAGCACGATTTTGGTGTGGGTCAATTAGAAATTCTAAAATAGTGTTATATATATAACTTGAATTCTATAAACATGAGCCAATTGGTCGAGTCGATTTGTAGGCATGTTTCTGACTGGATTCGTTATAGGGGAAAGAAGCATGTTGTAGACATTATTTAAGGATCTTAGAATCAATCTAACACGACCTAGATGCGGAATAATGCTAGAACAAGCGATAATACGAAAATCTAAAGGTTTTCGGGTTCGTACGAGTCAAACCAAGATTCGATCTTGATTGACACGAAGCCTAGAGCGATCTGTGGTATTTGGACGTAGGGATCGAGTTGCAGTCGACCTAGGGTTAATATGATGCGTAACCTAACAAATGAGGCATAAACCCGTTTATATAATGTCTGCAGAGACAGTCGGTCGACTGACTCTATCAGTCGGTCGACTGCCTGCTTAGTTGATCAAAGATCAACTTCCACCGACCTGGACTGTCGGTCGACAGTGGTCACAGTCGATCGACTCGGTCGACTGTCAGGTCAGTTTAACTATTGATTTGAGACATTTCACGTAAGATAACTAATATTCAATAGTCACAATATTCATTATTACAGACCGAATTATACGATTTAGAGTCCAGAACTAGGGATTCACAATTATGCACCAACACATGTTAACTAGAATAATTGACTATGTAATTTGATGTTATTTTAGCCTTCGCATTTAGCTGAGTGGCTACTGCTCTTTTCTAGGTGTTCGAGTTGCAAATGGTGAGTTCTGTTCATATATAGCAAGGTTCTCTCGGAGGGTAATTTTTTTTTTTTTTGATGCAATATCCCAATGTTTCATTTAACGAGGGTAGGAAATGAGCATGATCTGTATGAAATGCGAAAGAATTGAAGATTGAATCAAGAACATATTTCATTGATTACTGATTGAAATTACATAGATGATACAAATGAGCTTAATCAGCTATTTATTCACCAACAACTCTAACCTCTGTTAACGATGACCTAATAACTATATAACTACCTTCTAATAGTCATTAACATATTTACACTATAAGCCCCTCTACTTTATAACTTTACTATTTTTAGCATAACATAGCATATATTCTATATACCCCACAAGTTGGAGGTGATGAAACACCCAACTTGGAAGTCAATAAAGAGTGTTGTAAATGACCAAAAGCCTTTGTCATGAGATCTGCAAGCTGTTGATTAGAAGGAATATATGAAGTTTGAAGAAACCCATCTTGCACCTTGTCTCTTGTGAAGTGGCAGTCAATGTCCAAGTGCTTTGTTTTATGATAACAAGGATACCATATGAAATGCGGAAGAATTGAAGATTAAATCAAGAACATATTTCATTGATTACTGATTGAAATTACATAAATGATACAAATGAGCTTAATAAGCTATTTATTCACCAACCACTCTAACCTCTATTAACGATGACCTAACAACTATATAACTTCCTTCTAACGGTCATAAACATATTTACACTATAAGCCCCTCTACTTTATAACTTTACTATTTATAGCATAAAATAGCATACGGCTCTAGTTATTGAGTCGACAACAAGCGTCGATTTATTGGCAACTTGATTGACTCTTAGAGCCTAAATTAAATTTCAGGAAGGATTTAAAACCCATGAAAATTTGATTTTACCATTTTCATGGCGTCTCAATTTTATTTTAATTTTTAAAAAACTTTTTCCTACTTATTGGCCGGAGGTCCACTCGAAAGCAATCTCTCTATCCGTCGAATAGAGAGAGGGATGACTTTCTCTACTTTTGAGACTGTATTCACTCTGGGTGGAGAAATGACTTGTCTTTATTCTCGAATAGGGGAAAGATTGTCTACATCTCACCTCCTCATACACCACTTATGTGCTATTGGGTTTTTGTTTTTGTAGTTGTAGCATAAAATAGCATATATTCTATAACCTGTAATTTCTTGAAGATGATCGGATTAGTGGCTAAGGGCCCGTATGACCTTAATAGTGCTGAAAAAATGATGTTATTTCCCCTCCTATTTTCTTGGTAAAAGATTGTTCATTAGAGCTTTTACTTTGAAATTTTAATATTAAAATCCGCTTTCTATATATAACATATTAAATTAATTAATAACATGATATAATACGTAGTAAAAAGATCCTCTCAAAAATGTTAACATCTTAATTTTTCAAATTTTTGAAAGGCAAAAAGAATTTTATTAATCATATAATAATATTTACAACTTGAAAGTATAGAACTCTCGAACTATACAAGATCCTCGAATATCTTGTTCCTCTAATTTTATTATACAATTTCTTGCATGGTATCATAATCTTTTACTGTAGTTACTTGACTCGTCAAATTAGGCCATATGACTACTGAAGTCTAAAATTGTAGATCTGTCGTATTACGTTTTCCTTGTCACATGTGTTAATGTCGATTAATTGTCTACTTTAGTTTAGTGATAGACATAATATGTGCATGCTGTTGTATTAGCTGTACATTATCTATATTTGGCGATACATTGTATTATTAAAGTGTACATATCCCTCCCTAAATTAAAGGAGATTAGTTACCCTCTTGATGTAATTATTTATTTACGATGTAAATCAATGAGGATGACACGCAATTGTTTCTTATAATTAGGACAATTTATTTATTTATTTATTTATTTATTTATTTTGTCATGGGATCTGGTAGACAATCACAGTTGTCATGTTTTCTACTCTCTTTAAAATTGATTCCTAACGTATAGATGTATCCTATTCGGATTAAGCCAAGCCCAATATGAGGCCTAATATCTTGCCCAATCCTCCTAAATAGATATCCCAAATACAAAGAATTACGTAAAAACCCGCTTTTTGTTAGACATAATATTTAGCATTATTATCTTAGCTCATGTATTAGGTTGCTTGGGCTGAGCCCACTTGTATCTTCTAGGTCATTTGGCTATATATGTCTTCTCATGATATACTGTGTCGATCAATAAAACATATCTTCTATTTCATTGTAACATGGTATCGAGCCTCTTGTAGGGTTTTTTGTTCCTTTTTTTTTTTCCTCATCCTTCAATTCATTGCTTACCCACCAACGATTGATATCCATAAACCACCGCCACTGTCATTTTATCTCAATATTCTCCATTAGAAAATAATTATATTTCATCTCTCATATTCATGTGCTTACTACCCTTTATTTTCAAAGCCACCACAGTAATCATTTTTTATCTTTGCCACCCAATCTTTTGTCGACAAATTGTATTACTCACCAATTTCAGTTTACTTTAAACAATAGCATATGACATATCCATTATTTAATTGACTAAACTCTTGTTCCTATCGAGTATCGACAACACAGCACATCCACAATTAATTAATTGAGTGCACTCTTTTCTATTACTCAACTGTAATATATTTTTGTGGAATGTTTGGTTTTACATCAACGAGATAGTATTACGGAAGATTAATTATTTGTTCAAAGTTCATCTCAAAGCATCGCAAATATGAACATCGTTGACAACAGCGGCTGTAGGTCTACCAACTCAGAAGCCCAATTACTTAAAGTTATTCAGGCCCAAAATTGTATTTTAGCCCAACAGCAGTCCCAACAGCAAGCCCAACAGCAGGCCCAACAGCAGGCTCAACAGCAGGCTCAATGCTTTTACACAGAACATCCCGCTTCTTTTACTGATCACGGTGCTGCCAGGTGGCACATGGACACGGGTGCGTCTTCACATCTTACCTCCTGTATTAATAATCTTAGTTCCGTTTTTAATCATAGCAAATATTCATCTGTAGCCGTTGGTAACGGGAACACCATTCCCGTCACTAATACCGGCCATAGCTTGTTACCAAATGTTCACCGGCCGTTACATTTAAATAACGTTCTTGTAACCCCTAACATCATCAAAAACCTCATATCTGTTCGTCAATTTACCCGTGATAATCTAGTTTCCGTTGAATTTGATCCTTTTGGTTTTTCCGTGAAAGATTATCTGACTCATCGTTTGCTTCTCCGATGTGATAGCACCGGGGATCTCTACCCACTTACATCACCCACATCTCATTCTTCTCAGCAGGCTCTTCTCACCAGTCCGGTTATCTGGCATCAGCGTTTAGGACATCCCGGACATGATGTTTTTCGAAAACTCCTTTCTAATAAAGATATCATTTGTAATAAATCGCCGTCCCCAGTTATTTGTCATGCCTGTCAGCTTGGCAAACACGTGCGACTCCCGTTTTATGTTTCTAGTTCTAATGTTAATGCTGCCTTTGATATTATCCATTCAGATTTATGGACATCTCCTGTATCTAGTCTTAGTGGTTTAAAATATTATATTATATTTCTTGATCATTTTTCGCATTATATATGGGTTTTTCCGCTACGCAATAAATCTGACGCACTTACCACATTCATACAATTTCGTACATTTGTTCGTACTCAATTTAACCAAGAAATCAAAGCTTTTCAATGTGATAATGGGGGTGAATTCGATAACACCTCTTTCCATCAACTCCTTTTAACTAATGGTATTCAATTTCGATTCTCATGCCCTCACACCTCACAGCAAAACGGAAAATCTGAACGCATGCTACGCACTATTAACAATCTAATTCGCACCCTACTCTTTCAAGCTCATCTTCCGCCCACTTACTGGGTGGAAGCTCTCCACATGGCAGCCTACCTTCTTAACATTCTTCCCTCTTCCGCCATTAATCACGAAATACCACACTACCGTCTCTTCAAACAAAAACCTGATTACACCACACTACGAGTATTCGGTTGTCTTTGCTACCCTCATCTTCCTATCACTCACAAACTCGCACCGCGCTCCACTCCCTGTATCTTTCTCGGGTACCCCTCCAACCACCGGGGATACCGTTGTCTGGATCTCACTAGTAACAGAATCATTCTATCTCGTCATGTCACCTTTGATGAGACCTCTTTTCCCTTCGGCTCCATGACCCCCACTCAGCCACCATCCTATGACTTCCTCGATCCTCCGCCGAGTCTATTTTCCCGATCCTTCCACCTTCCTGCACATAACATATCCTCTCCTACTCCTACCCACTCTTCGGAGACGCAGCCTCCTCCTGTTGAGGCTACCACTGACACTTCTCACCCTACTCCATCTCCGGAGACTCAGCCTCCTCCTACTGAGGCTACCGTCACTAACACTGCTCAAAATCCCACCTCGGAGACACAACATCCTCCTACTGAGGCTACATCTTCTTCTTCCTCCGTTCATCCTATGATCACACGCACACGTGTTGGTTCCACCAAACCTGTTCAGCGTCTTAATCTTTACACCACTGTCATCTCTCCCATTCCACGCACCTACCCTGAAGCCCTTCGGGACTCTAACTGGAAACAAGCTATGACTGATGAATATAATGCTTTAATTAATAACAGTACTTGGACACTTGTGCCTCGCCCATCGAACACGAACATAGTTCGCTCCATGTGGCTTTTTAAGCACAAGTTTAATGCAGATGGTAATTTGAGTAGGTACAAGGCTCGACTCGTTGCTAACGGTCGTAGTCAGCAGGTCGGCATTGATTGTGATGAGACATTTAGCCCAGTTGTCAAACCAGCATCGATACGCACTGTCCTTAGTCTGGCGATCTCTCGACATTGGCCTGTTCATCAGCTAGATGTCAAGAACGCCTTTCTTCATGGACAACTCTAAGAGACTGTCTACATGCACCAGCCACCAGGGTTTCGGGACCCCAGATTCCCGGATCATGTCTGCTTATTGCAGAAGTCATTATATGGTCTTAAGCAGGCCCCTCGCGCTTGGTTTCAGTGATTTGCAGGTTATGCTCAGAGGATTGGCTTTCATTGTAACACTTTTAAGTAGTTTAAATGATTACAAACATAAGAAAGGCTCGAAAAATCTACTTGACAAACTTTCTTATGGACGGCTTCGTGAGAATACGACCAAATGCGTTTGTTTTAGGAGTGTTCACGGTAGGGGTGTGCACCATTTGGTTTCAAACCGAATAAACCGAATATCGAATTGAATCCAAACCAAAAAAAATCAAACTGAATTTTTCAGTTTTTGGATCGATCGAAACCGAAATCGAATCCGTAATTCGATTTTTGGTTTTGAAAATTTTAAATTTGGTAAATCGAAAACCGAATTCAAATTAATAACATATTAAAACATATTTATAATTATAATATTTGTATATTTATATTATTATATTATATTTGACGTATTGTTACATTTTTATTAAACAATAAACATGTTATATATCCTGTATACTTAAATTAATTCTACAACCGTTATTCCTAATTAATATGTAAGTTTACGCTGGTTAGGATTTTTATTTTTAATGATTTTTGGTTTTAACCGAAACCAACCCGAAATCAAATTCCGTTTTCGGCTTGGTTTTGGTTATGATTTTGATATTTAAATTTGGTTTCGGTTTGGTTTTCGGTTTGAATTTTATAAGTTTCAAAACCGAAAAAATCAAACCGAATAAACCGAAAAACCAAAAACCGAACCGATGAACACCCCTAGTTCACGGTCCGGTTTGGTCTGGCTTTGACTAAATCTCGAACCAAACTGACATTTTCGGTTTCAACAGATGTCAAACTAGAGCGGACCAAGTAAATCGTCTCTCTAAACTGCACCAGACCGTGTAAGTTGGTCCGGTTTGAATGTTTTGACGGTTTCAAGTTCACTAACATTGATAATTAACATCTGATCAAAATATCTAGTAAGGTTATAGTAATAATTAATTAAATTAGAGTCATACGAGTCAAGTAAGTGTTATTTTCACAAAATGGACGTAGTTTATTGTCCAGCTAAACTATTTATAACAAAAGATAGTTGTAAACTTGTAATATACAATTATACCACGAACTTTTAAATAAAAATGGACTCAGCCACTCCGCTTACACTTTATTTTATTACTCAAAAGAAAATAAAGGAAAAGTGTTATAATTCAGTAGGCTTATAACTACCTTTAGAAGAAAGAGGAGAGTAAATTCTTATTGAAGAATGGTGTACATATCTTTACAATTGAGTGAGTATTTATAATACTAAAACTTAACTGTACATTACTCGTTTTCATCTTCAATTATAGAGTAGGTGAAATAGTAATCAATAATTCATAATTTTACTGTGCAAGATTATCAATCATCTCTATTCATCTGCATGCGTACAAAATGAGAATCCATCCATATCATAACACTCCCCCTTGGATGATAATTTTGTTTCGTTAGAGATCAACTAGTACTGTCTCGTTAAAAACCTTACTAAAGAAAAACCTAGTGGGATAAAAACTTTAGCCAAGGGAAAAAGAGTGCAGCATAGAGTTAACTTCCCCTCAAGTGGACATCGTTGAGCTGTTACATCTTTTGAATATGCCTCATGCCAATATTGTGAACGTATGTACTGAAAACAGCAGTTGGAAGTGCTTTGGTTAAAAGATCGACAGAGTTTTGCTGGATTGAACATATCTCATTTCAATCTGGTTGTCCTTGATGAGATCTTGAGTGTATGAGAAGAATCTAGGAGGTATGTGTTTTGTTCGGTCACTTTTGATATACCCTTCTTTCATTTGTGCTATGCAAGCTGCATTATCTTCATAGATAGTTGTTGGACTTTTATCGCGTTCTAGTCCACAAGAATCAGTAATGAGTTGTGTCATTGATCTCAACTAAAAACATTCCCGAGTGGCTTCATGTAATGCAATCACTTTGGCATGATTTGATGATGTTGCAACAAGTGTTTGTTTTTGAGAACGCAATGATATTGCGGTGCCTCTATTTAGGAATACATATCCAGTTTGAGATTTAGCTTTATGTGGATCAGATAAATAATCTGCATCTGTATAACCAAACAAAACTTGTTTCGAGTTGTTAGAATAAAATAATTATAAACCGGTAGTTCCCCGAAGGTATCAAAATATGTGTTTGATCTCATTCCAATGTCTTTTGGTAGAGGCTGAGCTGAACCTTGTCAACAAATTAACTGCAAAAGAAATGTCAGGTCTTGTATAATTTGTAAGATACATAAGAGTCCCAATTGCACTAAAATATAGAACTTCTGAACCAAGAAGATCTTCATGATCTCTTAGAGGATGAAATGGATCAGTATCAATATTGAGATCTAACAACCATAGGAGTGCTTAATGTTTTTTGTCTTGTCCATATTAAAATGTTTTAAAAACTTTTCTGTATAAGTTGTTTGATGTATAAGTAATTCATTAGTCATATGCTCAATATGTAAATCAACGTAATACTTGATTTTTTCATTTCAAAATCTTTCTTTAGAAGTTGAATGGTTTCATAGATTTCTTTATTGACATAAACAACTACGATCACATATCCGAACATTGTTTTTATAAAACACACGTGCAAATAAGTTTATATGTATACCCTTTTCTTATCAAGTAGTCATTTAATCGGTTATACCACATACGTCCCGATTGTATAAACCCATTTAGAAATCTTTGTGATTTAATGGAATATATTCCCTTGGGTTTTGCATTAGATGCTTATGATACCTTAACCCTTCAGGTATATTCATATATATCACTATTAAGTGATATACAGATAAGTAGTAACTACATCCATGAGATGCATTTAAATAACTACCAGGTTGATTAAGTATCTAATAAGTAATTGTATCCATTACAGGAGGATAAGTTTTCCTCCTAATTTATTTCTGGTCTTTGTAGGAAATCTTGAGTTACAAGTCTAATTTTGCCTTGTAACTTCATTTGCACATTTCTTTTCCGGATAAAAATTTATTTGTATCCCATACGTTTCACATCTTTAAAAGTGAACGATTGATCCGAAAACTTTTCTTTTATCGAGCGATTCTAATTCAGCTCGTATTGCTCCTTTCCATTGAGCTCAATCATGTCCATTTTGATATTCAATGACAGATTTTAGTTCCAGATCATCATCTTTATTCATGATGTCTTTGTAACATTATATGAAAATATCTCATCAAGATTTTTCATTTCATTTCGGTTCCATAATATTGCATAATTTATCGTAATTTATGTATTTACATTTATCAATATCCTCTGCAGAAGGAATATTGATTTGTGGTTATTCTTGAACACTTTCTTTTACCTCATTATCAGCTGATTTTCCTTTTCGAGGATTTTTATCTTTGGAACCAATTGGTCTTTCATGTTTCAGACGTGGCAAAGACTCATGAGTGACATTATTGCCAGCTTTTAAAATTTCAATTCGAGCTGAAGCATTTCCTGCTATTATATATGATTTAGTCACTCTTTTTGTATCTTTAAATGCATAAAGTAATTAATTTGCAATTTCTTGCATATGCATTATTTTTGAACTTTCATTTCGCATTATTTTGTGCGAGTTCTATATACCTTAATTGATGTTCACATCATGAAGCATCTTTTTTTTATTTTTCATTTCTCCCCCTAATCTAGAGAATAATTTTTCATTAAAATGACAATCAGCAAAAAGTGCTGTAAAAACATCACCCGTCATGGGTTCAATATATCTTATGATTGAAGATGTTTCATATCCAACATCTATTTCCATCCTTCTTTGAGGAACCATTTTAGTGCGTTGTGGTGGTGCAATCGGAAAATACGCTGCACAACTAAATGTTCTAAGGTGGAAAACATTTGGCTCTTGACCAAAATTAAGTTGGTAGGGGAGAATATTTATGACTTGTACTTGGTTTAATGCGAATTAATGTCGCATTATGTAAATTTATATGTCCCCATATAAATATTGAGAGTTTTGTACTCATTACCAATTGTCTAGTTATTAGCTCCAAGCGTTAATCTATTGATTCAGCTAAACCAATTTTTAAATGCACATAAGCAACTGGATGTTCAACAACAATCCTTATAGATATATAATAATCATTAAATGCTTGAAATGTTAACTCACCAGCATTATCAGGTCTCACCCTTTTAATGGTGTAATCGAAAAATGTGTTCTTTATTTAATAATTCGTGCAAGAAACTTTGCAAATACCATATTACGGCTTGATAACACACAAAACATGAGACCATCCGCTAGATGCGTCTATTAGAACTATGAAATATCAAAATGGTTCACATGATGGATGAAATTGTCCATATATATAACCTTGAATTCTTTCAAGAAACATTGGTGATTGTTTCTCAATATTTTTTCATTAATCACCATATATGCTTTTCCATTAATCATCATATGTGCTTTTCATTAATCACCATATGTGCTTTTTCATTAATCACCATATGTGCTTTTTCATTAATCACCATATGCGCTTTTTATTAATATACGCTTTTCATCATATGCGCTTTTAATCATATGTGCATAGCTTTTCATCATATGCGTTTTTCATCATATGCGCTACACTTTTCATCATATGCGCCTTTAATCATATGCGCTTTTAATCATATGCGCTGCGCTTTTCGTTCCTTATATCAAGTTTGCAAGACCTGATATAGTATTTATGATTCATTCATTTGATTTAAATCAATGAAATATTTCTTATATTTGATCATAGTGTGTATGCTACAATTATCTACAATACATAGGTCTTTATCATTTAATTGATGTTGTATTCTCAGTCCCAAAAAATGTAAAGAGTAAAAGGGAATCAAATGAACTCACCATACGATATTTTGTAGTAAAAATATGCATACGACGGAACTGAACAATGCAAGGTTGGCCTCGGATTCACGAACCTCCAAAAAGAATAGGCTAAAATAATGCCCCAGCCCGGGCTCGAACCCGCGACCTCCCGTTCGCCAGACACACCCCTTAACCATCTAAGCTGTTTCGTTTTTCTATTCTAATTAATAACCGAAATTTACTTAACCCTTATCATTCTGTTTCCCATTTTCTTCTTCTTCTTCTTCTTCTTCATAAAACACAACCCATAACTATTCCTCATCATCTATTATTTTCATTTTCGAGCTTCATCATAAATTCTCGTTTGATCATAAAAGGAAATAGAATAAATACGTGCTCGATCAGCAAGAATAAATAAAAAAAATAATCACATCGCAGGTGGTGAATTTGAAAACCCCGTCTAATTATTATGATGAAGCCCAAAAAGCAATTAACGAAGCCCAAGACAAACAATTACAGCCCAAGTTGCTCCGGTCCAGCAGGATAAAGAAACACGGCCCAAGTTTAAATGACGTTATAATTTTTAAACAGAAATTGAATAGGAAGCTGGGTAACAGATGTAAAGACCTAATTTGCATCACCTCCATAGCTGGAAAGCAGAAGAAAAATAGAAATCGAGATTGCCTAAAAAAAATTCGCCCCCACAAGATGACACCATGTCTGCCACTTTTATTTTGTCATTTGAAATGTGATATATTAGGATTAAAAGCAAAATTGATTGGTTATTTCTTTTTGTGGTGGGTTCATTGTTAAGGAAAAAGAAACATAAAATAGGAAATGAATTATTATACGTCAACTTTAGCTTTAACATTTAAAGATTCATGACTTGTAATTTCATCCTTAAACACGAAGATAATAGCAACATCAGAAGTAGGGATCGAATAATGAGAAGAGAAAAAGTAATACATAGTGGTATGCATGTAACTCGAAGAGTAAACAGAAAGATTTAGGCGATGGTGGACTGTGTGTTAGAAGATCTTGGAGGCCCAAGGCCCGTTTTTGTAGCAGCCCAATCGACCCAATAATAATTTAAGTCTCGGCCCTTTAGCATATGGTAGTCAAAAAGTGATTAGTTCGATGGAATAAAAAAAATCAGCTGTAGGAGATTCAATCATTAATAGCAACAATATTATACCATACTTAAATCAAGTGGGGTTCTCTTGATTATTTTGTGTCGGCCAAAAGAAGGAACAATAGAAAGAAAAAAAAACGCCAAGTGGTATCATTTATTAACTTAATATCAATCACCTCATCAAAATAAATAAACAATTTGTTATAGGCTTGCAAGTGGTACTTGGTGTCGAGAGATGATTATGGAGCAAGTAGTCCAAATAAATAAAATAGTTTAATTATTTTACTTGGCTCCACAACTTGGACTGTTGAAAACGAATTGGCAAACAGGAGGGCCCGATCTAAGATATGATTTTTGATCTAATTATAGGAATATACGTGATATTTTAGGATCCAAGAAACTATGTCCCCATGTGACCCCTTCCCCCATTCAACTTTTCATTCTTATAAAGCAATACCATCATTTATGTTATTGTTTATTCTCTTCACTATCCTTCACGTCAAATTCTAACATAACAGATTAGAAACAGAAATTTGCAGCGACAAGATGGCTGTTAACAGGAAACCGAAACAAAGAAACAATAATACTACCGTAGCAGTATATCAGAAATTCAAAGGTGGTGTTGGGTTTTCGTTTGTATCATGAAGAAGAACAAATGGGTTGTGAGATGGTTGTTTTATATGTGTAAGTAATATATGTATATGTATCTTCATATTTCTCTTTTTTAACTATCCCTCTCAAAACAGGTTCATTTTATGATCGTTGTAAAGTCTTGGTTTTCTTGTTAATTAATTAATTCAAAGTAATTTAAATTAAATAACGTCAACAATTTTTGGAATACCTGATGAGTATAACTTAGTGATGGAAGAATCCAAGCTGATAACTTCTTGATGAGAAGACACATCGGAGGTTTCAGGATCTTCCGACGGTTTCAGCGGTGGAGGAAGGTGGCCGGCAGAAATCTTGAGAGGTGGAAGTGGTGGTTGAGCAACTAGAAGAATCACCATGATTATACGGAGCTCTTCGTGCTGATAACGTGTTATAATTCAGTAGGCTTATAACTACCTTTAGAAGAAAGAGGAGAGTAAATTCTTATTGAAGAATGGTGTACATATCTTTACAATTGAGTGAGTATTTATAATACTAAAACTTAACTGTACATTACTTGTTTTCATCTTCAATTATAGAGTAGGTGAAATAGTAATTAATAATTCATAATTTTATTGTGCAAGATTATCAATCATCTCTATTCATCTGCATGTGTACAAAATGACAATCCATCCATATCATAACAAAAAGAAAATACTAAAAGGATAATTACAGTAAAATTATTGAACTTACGGGCATAGCCCAACGGTTCTCCCCATGTACTTTGTATCATGGGATAAGGAGAGGTCATGGGTTTGATCCTTAGGGATGACATAATTTTCTTTAAAACAATTGAACACCAATAATGGTGGTATATATTGACCTCATAGGGAGGTTTTACCGGATTCGTTCACGGACTTCTACCCAGGAACATTGCCCGAATGGATGTAATCCCTGGGTACCTTCATTTTCTGTTATCTAACAAAACTTGAAAACACGAACTTTTTTAAATCTTTTTTACAACATTTTATATCAAAATACAACTCTAGAACTCGACGTAATTGACTAGTTTTATTTATTCAATTCATAAAAAGTGCATCACTTAAGCTCAGTTACCGAGTTATTTTTTGAAAGGAATGAAATGAGATGAAAATGAATGAAGGGAAGTGGGATACTTCCAATTTGTAAGGAAGGATTGAGAAGAAAATTACACTAAAATTATCAATCCACTTTCTTCCTTTTCTTACATATCAAAACTCTGGGAACACTAGTTGTTTTAGATTTCTTTTCATTTCTTTGCATTTCTTTCTAAAATAAAATTCTTGAACAGAGTGTTATGCTTCTAAGAAAAAATGGTATTGGCTTGTGGTTATTTTTTTATTTTTATTTTTTATTTTTTTTGGCAAAAAACTAAACTTATATAAAAACTCATGAACTATCATCGAAAAGATGAAGCCACGAAACAATTACAACCTAAGGCACCAAAGCCACACAACGAGACTAACACTAAACCAACCACCAAACGGGCCTAACGCTAAAAGAACAAAACCTCCGACAACTTATGATAACTAACATCACCACCATACAACTCAAAGACGCAACATGGAAAAAAGCAAAATAAATTACAAAAACAAAAAACACCTGCAACAAGTCAAATCCCCTCTACATTAAACCTCCTCAACTCCTCCCCATGAACCTTTCGAACCTTGGGCTTTCTTTTTTGTTTTTGCGTTACCTTTGGACCCACACTCGAACTAAGCAATTTCCCTTCAACCCAAATATCTTTAAGGTCCCTCCTAGCCTCATCGAAAAAATTTACTAAATTACCTAACGACGAAACAAAGTCATCGCCCCTGATATGCTCCACCGAAGTACCAACCTTGTCACGATCATCTAGTATTGATCCGGAAAAAACTGCCGATGACGGAGCATTAACCCCTCGCTCCTCTGACCAACGGACGAAACCCACACTCTGCACATCCTGTTTAGCAGGTGAAGCCCAACTAAAACCCGAAGACGAGCTACCATCCTTAACCAAAACACACCCCGAAAAACAAGCTTCAACTTTCCTGTTTGCATTTTCGAATAACCTTTGTAACGCATTCCTGAAATCAATGTCAACAACATTATCGTGTAATTTTGTCTCACTCGCCTTGTTGTTTTTCTTCTTATCCGCACCCGTCTTTTTACCAACATCACCATGGTTAGAAACGCGGTTGGAAATGATGCCCTGAGCCGAAACCTGGATATCTAAACCTGATTGGTCGTCCAACAACTTGCTTTTTCCTTTATCTTTGTTACTTGATAAAAAACTGGCGTTGTCATTTTTTTACCACATCTTCAAATGTCGAAACATCTGCCAAAACGGTAGGAGTAGCAGCTTTTACAGCTTCTATATCATGAGAAAACATATCATTTCTAGAAATAACACGATTACAAACGTCAACCTCCACTGATCCAAATTTGATACCCGATGAACGAAGGTTAGGACAATCCTTTTTAGCCGAACCCACATAATCCCGACGACCAATAAACCCTTCGGTCCTCACTCCATTCGACACCACAAATCTATTAGTCGACTCCATCAACGTTTGATCAAACTCGTCGAATAAGAACCGATGTAAACCATTAGTGTCCGATAATTCCGACACTCAAACCTGACAATTCGCAAATTCTGACCCCTTCACATCTACTTCCACCACATCATGAATGTGTCTCGCATTTGAGGATTTAACAAACGCAAATAACGAACCCACAGTTCCCAACATAGAGGTAGACCTGGACACTGTTACAACCTCACCAAATAATTCACCTATAGTCGTTGCATTCTCTTTTGAAATGCAATTAACCGGAACCCCCAATATTTCCAACCACGCAAACCGATGAAATGTGTTAGACAACTCTGAGAACGGGGAAATCCTAACAAACTCCTTAGAACTAGAATTGATGACGTTGTTAAAGCTAATTCCATCAGCACATATACATAAACATCTGAAAGGACCAAGTTTACTAATGTGCGAAACATGTGCGTTACATGAAATAAGAAAACTAGATACCTTAGTATCCGTCACAGGAACAATATCAAGCAATAGGACAGTCAGTTGCAACTTATGAACAACACCCGGATTCGGATCAATAGAACAACGAAGCTTCTTATGCGTTGTAAATCCCGTTCGTCGATGCTCCCTGTGATCCCTCGACTTCGGCCAACCCACGGAAATTGTCTTGCCAAAAACTCTTGACCCGTTCAACTCTAAGACAGCCCTTTGTGCATCCGTTGAATCAACAAAGGAAACGCAGCAGTACCGTCGCGATGTCCAGAATTTAATCTCCTTAAGCGTACCTATTTTGCTGAAGGTAGACTCCACCATAGAACGGTTAACAGAGCTACATATCCTACCAATAAAAATCGTATCCTTCTATGACGACCCTCAATTTTCCAGTTCTGTTATTACTGTTCCACTATTTAGATTTCTTGTGCTCATGAACTTTGTTTAACCAACTTTGATTAAATGGTAAGTTTTGATCAATATTCCCGTTAACATAAGTTTATGTATTTGTATGTCATTTTTATTATATAAGCTATATGTATTAATTTAAATGTGACATTATATAACTATTCAAAAAAACTGATTAGAAGTAAATTTAAATTTATAAAAGTTAGGGACTAACAATTAAATAAAATGTATCTAAATAAACGTAACCTTAATAATAATAATAATAATAACTTTATAAAAAAAATATAAAATATATAAATATAGTAAATGCCGTAAAAAAATAATATATATATATATATATATATATATATATATATATATATATATATATATATATATATATATATATATATATATGTATTTGTATATAATTTCGGCTAGTTAAAAAAATAGGGATATTAATACTTGATCACTAAGTATCCACAAATCCTAGTTTAAGCCTAATACAACTCCTTTATCTTCAAGTAATTCTAGTGAGATTAGGAAACCCAAACACAACTATTTAAACCCTCATGTTATTCCATATTTTGCAAAAAAATAAATAAATAAATAAATAAACCCTTAAACCTGCTGCATTAGTCGACTGGTTTCCAATTTCTTTCCCCCTATTTTTGTCGCCTAAACAGCCACCATCCAGCCTTCTATTAGTCGACCAACAACCCTCAAAAACCCTCCTGCAAATCGACAATCAAACAGCTCCTTAAACCCTTGTTCCTGCATTCTTCAATCACCACCAAAACAGCCTGCATATTGGTCCTTTGTTGCTACTATGTTGCTGCTTTCTGTCAAACCCAAAACAGACCCAACTGCGTCAAAATTGTTGCTGCTGAATCTGCCTGTTGTTTCAGTTTTCATAATCATCATCTTCTTGATCTTAATCCTCATAAGGTAGCCCTAAAACCCTAGCTTCATGTCACTTATAAACTTATTTACTTTAAGTATTATTAATGAATATGAATTATGAATGTGTATGAATAAATATAATGAATATGATTAGTTATTAAGTTAATAAGATTAAAAGTATCATAAAAGATTATGTTGATTGTTAAATTAAAAGTAATAAGGTTAAGTATGATCATGAAGTATTAATAGCTTGTTAAGAATAAGGGTGATGGTTAAAAAGATAAAAGAGTATGTTTATGATTTTATGTGTTAAGGTTTAATGAATTAGTGTTGAATAAGATTAAGTAATTGATTTGATCATGAAGCTAGTTAATAATAATAGTTAAAGATGAAGATTATGATCATGATTATTGTATATGAATATGAATTGATTGATAAGTTGTTAGGTTGTGATTATGTTATGATAAAAGATTGAACATGAATTGGTTGTGATTATGAATAATGATTTATGTAAAGATAGAAGTTTAGGTTTAGTAAAAAGTTATGATTTATGATTAGTAATGTATAATGATAATGATATACATGCATGCATGCATGCATGCATACGTATGTATGTACATGTATACATTGTATATATATGTGTGTGTATATGTAAATATATACATACGTGTATATGTATGTGTATATATGTAAGTATATGTACGTGTGTATGTATGTATGAGTGTGTATTGTGTAAGTATATAAGGTTAGTAAATATAAAAAGAAAAGTAATAAGTGTATGTATATATGTATCATCTTTAAACTAATGTATATGTAACACTTACATATAATATATACATATATCATATAGCTATAAACATATACATGTATAATAATAATAATAAAGAAAAGTAATAAGTGTATGTATATATGTATCATCTTTACACTAATGTATATGTAACACTTACATATAATATATACATATATCATATAGCTATAAACATATACATGTATAATAATAATAATAAAGAATATATATGTATTTATATGTATCACATAGGTGTATATTTATATATGTAACATATAATGATAAGGTTAAAAAATAGTTGATTAGTTAATAAATAATAATATTATTATAACTTATAAAATTATCTATATAGTAACACTTAATTACACTAAGTATATTATCACATATATATATATAATTAATAAGTACAATAATAATTTGTTATGTGAAGGTTATAATTAAAGATAACGTACAAAGACTACAAGCATCACCGCTACATGTGGCCTAGGGTGATCCTTGTTGCCTTATGGGAATCACTTGTGGATTTCGAATGCCATGACTTAGATTCTGGTCAAGAATCCTGGGCACCCGGTAACAATAGATCATTCGAGTGACTTGCATGTTAGCAATGAAGTTTAGGCGAGATTGTACAATATTTTTGTTAAGAATTATAACCCGAACTTCTTTAACTAGAAGCTTACTATAAGTGGAAACTTTCCATAAATAGTAGGCTTCCAAAAATATAAACTTTTGAGAAATAGAAACTTTTCTCGAAAACCGTCACTGTTAATATAGTTTTTATAATAATAAACAAACTTTATGTTTATTAGACATTAACTAATCAAAGGTTATGTCTCTAGGTTGAGATCTCCGAACACATACACCGTTCTTACATCTTGCGTGGAATTACTTACTTGCTACTAAGGTGAACTTCATAGCCCCTCTTTTTACTATTTTTTAACTGTTTTATAAACTTTGGGGTGAGACACATGCTTGCTTTTAAAACTGTTTTACGCTTAGACACAAGTACTCGAAAACTTTATCTTGATTAGTTCAAACTGTGCTATGACATGCTTTGTTTCATGATAAATCCCTGCCATGATATCGTTAATTGCTACTTTGAAATGCAAACTTAGTTATTGTGAGTAGGCCTACTGAGAGCGACGCCTCTAACCATTTGACCGTTGGTCTTTGGTTACATAATAATGATTTCAACAACACCGACAGTTCAAGGTGTCACGGGGTAACTTTGTTTAGTCTCGATATCATACACCTCATCACTACTAACGAACTGATTAAACTTTATAACTAAATCTTGTGGTCTAAAACTATTATAAACCTATGTTGTTCACTCAACCATTTTTGGTTGACACTTTAAGCATGTTTTGTCTCAGGTGAAGATTGCTAAAGATTGTTTGCTATTTGGACTTTGCTGCTTTTGGAGTCCGCATTTTACATTTATGTTATTGCATTAAAACATATTAGATTACATTTACATTTTAAGGATTCATTTGTAATGACTTAATACTTTTCGCTGCTTTAATACATTGGTTTTTAATTAAAACGTCTCATTTAGAGTCGTTCTCGCTTTACACTTGTGTTATGATATTTGTTAGTCACATGTGACCCCCAGTCTCATTTAGGGGGTGTGACAGATTGGTATCAGAGCCAGGTTATTATAGAGAACCATGATTGCATTTTATGTGTGCCTTATGTGTTAGTTAGGTGCCTTAGCAATCTATAGATCTATAACCTTTCTTGTTTTAGTTTCTAGTGCTTTTCCCCTTACATTTTATTCGTGTTTTTGCATCATCCTTAGAACCTACCTAATTATCTCTCTTTCTTTTCATTTAGGATGTCTCGCCTTAACCCGATCGTCATTTCTGACTCCGAGGGATTCGACTCCGAAAGATCTGTCCGCATACCGGCTTATGGACCCATTTCCCCACCATTATCACCAACTCACCCATATTATATACCTGCTACTCCACCACACTCCCCTCTTATGGAAGAATCCCACACTAATGCTAACTATGATGGGGATGACGAGCAGGAAGAGTTTGTGGAAGAGATGATTGAGGAAGAAGTGGAGGAGGAGCCTTCCGAGGAAGAACCCGAGGAAGAATCTAAGTCCGAGCCCTCTGTTGCCTTACCTCCTTCTTTAAAAAGAAAGGAACCTGAAACATCAAAAACCGAGAGTTCAAGTTCATCCAAAGAACCCTGTCTTACCACTGTTCCAGTGTATTGCACGAACTCTGTTGAACATGCTAAGGTAAAGAGTGATATACATGAAGTGAAGACAGAGTTTGGTATGTTAAAGGAACTTCTTGATGGTCACTTTAGTACGCTTGAAGATCAACAAGAGGAATTGTCAACATACTCATATGATGTGTATAACATCTTCAAAAAGACTGCTAAGAGACATGATAGAGAAATTGAGCTTCAAGATCAAAGGATTGAGGAACTGGAGAAGGAGGTGCAGTTTCTCAAGGATCTTCTGTGGGAACATTTCAAGACCCAACCCCCATCTCCTAAGAAGAATTAGATCTTAGGATTTCTTTTCCGTATCCGTATTAGTGTTTTCCATTCATTGTAAAGGCTTTGCCTAAACCTACTATCTTTATTTCGTTTCGTGTTTATTCTAGTTTCGTGATTATTCTAGTTTCGTGTTTATTCTAGTTTCGTTTCGTGTGTAATAAAAGATGTTAGTTATCTTTGTGATGTTTAATAAAATTCAAGTGTTTTAATACATCTCGTTGTTTCCCCTATTTATCCTTTTACGCGTTGTGTGAATCTTGCGCATTTATTTAGCGAATTTATAAATTTATTAGCACCATAACTCTTCAACTAATATTGTTTCGTGTATTGAATATCAATGGCTCAATCAACTCATGGTGCTAACGCTCTTCCAAATGTTACTTTGACTCCCGCACAATTTCAACAACTGTTGGCTGCCGTGCAAGGCAATGGTAACAATGGCGTACCGCGAAATCTTTCGACTATTTGTTCACCTCAAAATTTCATGAACTACCAGCCCCCTACATACAAGAGTACTGAAAGACCTGGGCTTAGAAATATGGAAAAGGTGAATGCTGATCTCATGAGCTACACCAACCGATTTCAAGAATTTGCTCTCATGACTACTTTCGAGTATCTAGGGATCCAATGCTACGTCAATGGATTACATGATGAAGTCCGGAGAGATGTTACCTTGATGAACCCAAGCACTATACAAGAAGCTGCTTGCATGGCAAGCTATTTCATCGACGAATATTAGAAGAAAGAAGGTGCAAAAAGGAAGAGGGAAGGAATGGAGCAAGAAAATTCTAAGGGAAAATTCAACAAGCTGTATAAGGGAAGGCGTCCTTATTGCAAAAGATGTGAGAAACATCATGAAGGATGGTGTAAGGCTAAGTGCACCAAGTGTAAGAAGGTGGGTCACATTGCCAAGAATTGTAGAGTTGTTATTCCTGTAACAAAAACTCCAGTCACAAAGGCAAATGCAACCATTCCTACTTGCTATAACTGCGGAGGAGTAGGGCATTTCAAAAATAAATGTTCGGATAAGAAGAAGAATAGAGAGGCACAATGAAGAGTTTTTGGAAACTACTAGAGTCATTTAAATTACTCATTTTCATAGTGTTCTTTATGTTACCATTTAGTACTTCTATATTTTGGAAGATTTCGTTAAGTTTCTGTGTAATACTCTGGTTATTTTCTTTAAAATGAATGAATGATGTTATTTTCTTTTCTTTCATTTTCCATTGAATCATTCACCTCGAAGAAGATGAATATTGACTAGATGACATAAGTAGTAACTTTATGGAGTGATAAAAGTATGATTTAGTATAATATAGTGGCGCCTGATCAACATAGTTATATTATGATAAGTCATGCAGAAATCCTAATGGATCATGATGGAAATAAGGTCTGATCAATCTTAGGACCACTGTGTACCGTTGCCCACTCCTTATCTCTATATTGTCAACTAAAAATATCAACCCTAGATATTATATCATCTTTTGCTTTCAAATTATCCACGCCCGGCGCTACTTGTTGTAAAGGCACCATACCGGTTAGCTCCATCCGAAATGAAGGAGTTATCCAGCCAACTCCAAAGAACTTTTGGAGCAAAGTTTCATTCGTCCTAGCTTGTTTTAGTGGGGAGCACCCGTTCTATTTATTAAGAAGAAAGATGGCACGTTGAGTATGTGTATTAATTATGTGACGACCCAGAAATTTTTGACCAAATTTAAAGTTAATCTTATAATGATTCCGACACGATAAGTAAGTCTATTAAACCGAGTCTCAAAATGTTGGAACTATTTTTCGTAAATGCATTTGACCTTGACTATTCCCGACGATTCACGAACAACTATTTGTAAATAGATACATACATATATATATATATATATATATATATATATATATATATATATATATATATATATATATATATATAATGATTGGAAATATAATTTGAAATAAAATGCTATTTAAGAGTTAGAAGTAAAAATATAAAATAAAATAAAATAAGATATAATAAAGTTTTTTTTAAAAATGAATCTATATATATACAAAGTATATTAAATATAATAAATAAATGATTGTAATATTAAATGTAATTACAAGTTGTAAATATAACTGTTATGGTCATATTATTATTACTTTTATTATTACTATTAATATCAGTATTAGTATTATTAATATTATTATTATTATTATTATTGATATAATTAAAGTTAAAGGGTTATGATTACCAAAATAAAGATGTTAAATATAAATATTATTATGAGAATAATTAAAATTATAATTTAAGTGTAATTCAAATATTATTAGTTATTATTATTATTAATATTATTATTCTTATTAATATTATTACTTTTATAATTACTATTAACATTAAAAATTGTTGTTATAATTATAAGATATCATTGTTATCATAAATTTTTTTATCATTTACAATATTATTATTATCATCGTTAAAATCATTATTATTATAATTATATTATTATTATTATTATTGCTTTTAGGATTATTAATATTATTATTATTATTATTTCTATTATTATTAATATAATTATATTTATTTATTATTATTAATAAATAATGCGTATAACATCAGATATAGATAATTGAAGTCAGTACATGTCACTATCGGGTTATTTATTTATTTATATTGTTTTTGTTCTTGTCTAAAATCGTTACCCGTCGAAATCAGTTTGCAATACCAACAAAAATCGATCCCATCAGTATTACAAGCTTCAATCATTTGATTACCATTTATATACGATGCTATTATTTACTAAAATTTCAGAATTTAAAACAGAAAGAGGAAGAACAGATGTCGACCCATGTCTTTAACTCAAAATTCAACAAGCTCGATTTAAGTTTTAATTTAAAAATCCATTAATGCAGTTTTGTTAGGAGTCTTTTATTCAATCTATCTGCAATTTTTCAAAATCCAATTCATCTTATTGATTTTCAATTTTCGAGTCAAAGTTTAAACTTCAAAAAGTCAAAATATTGTTCTTCGCGAATTTCGAATTCGTTTCAAAGTTTCTGGTTCAATTAATGATTTAGGAACTTTTTAGAGGTGATTTAAAATATATTTCATGTTGGAATCTTGGTCTGAAAAGATCTTAAAATCAAATTCAAGGTTTGTGTTCTTGGTCATTCGCAAGTCGATACAGCAACAGCCTTTGTTTCATTTTTTTTATTTTTTTTTCAGTCCAGTTAAGTATAAATAAATATTTCTGTTTTAATTTTAAAACTTAAACTTAACTGGTAACTCAATTTTTGGTTGAGCAAGTGATTGAATCGTATGAATTTTTTTTTGAGAAGAATGAGAAGAGAGTGGAAAACAGAAAAATGGGCTAAGTTAATTTGAGTCTGTAAATGAAACAGAAAAACAGATTGGTTTAAATGGTTAGGGTGTTTGTAATTAATCAAGTGGTCGCGGGATCGAGACTGAGCTGGAACGTTTTCTTTTTAGAAATCCAATTTTCATAAGGTAGTTTAATTATTATTATTATTATTATTATTATTATTATTATTATTATTATTATTATTATTATTATTATTATTATTATTATTATTATTATTATTATGATTATTATTATTTGTATTGTTATTATTATGATTAATATCATTATTACACTTATCATTATTGTTAATATTATTATTATTATTATCATCACGTATTAGAATTATTAATATTATTATTAAGTATTATGAATATTAGTTATTACCATTATTATTACTAATATAAGTATTAGTTAGCATTTATTATTAATATTATTATCATAACCCTAGTTACAATTATGGTTATTAATATTGTTATTGTTAAGCTAAGTATTATTATTACTATCATACTACAAATTAATTTTTATTCTCATAAATATTAGTACCGTATCATTTTTAGTACTATCACTGTTATTAGTAACAAAAGTATTATTAATATGATTATCATTATTAGTAATGTTAATATTAGAAATTATTATCATTTTTACCAAAAATTTGTTATTTTGATATCATTACAACTACATAATTATTATTATCATAACCTTAGTTACAATTATAATAATTATTATTATCATTGTTATTACTAATATTATTATCAATATAAGTATTATTATTAAGTAATATGATTATTAATATTATCATTATTAATATCAAAAACTATTTTAAGCAAATAAATATTTTGTACATAAAATATACTTATTACATATACTATAATTATATTAAAATCTCACATAACTATATATATCAAACCTACTAAAATTATTTATATAAATACTTAGTGATAACAAACTATCAATTTTTAAATATAACATTAAACAAGTATGTATATAAATATGGATATATTAATATACCTATATAAATATTAACCATTTTGAATATATACACAAATTAAATATACATAATATATAAATTAAGGATATAATAAATAAATTTGTTCAGTTACGATTATATGTTTTAATATAAATACAAATGAAATAGGTTCGTGAATCCAAAGCCAACCCTGCATTGTTCAATGCCGTCATATGTATTTTTACTACAAAATACAGTATTGTGAGTTTCCTTACTCCCTTTTTAAATGCTTTTGCAATATATATTTTTGGGACTGAGAGTACATGCGCTGCTTTTATAAATGCTTTACGAAATAGACACAAGTGATCGAAACTATATTCTATGGTTGAATTATCAAACCGAATATGCCCCTTTTCAGCTTGGTAGCCTAAGAATTAGGGAACTGGCCCCTAATTGACGCGAATCCTAAAGGTAGATCTACGGGAACTAACAACCCCCATTCTGAAATTTGGAATGCTTTAGTACTTCGAGTTTATCATGTCCGATGGATGTCCCGGAATGATAGGGGATATTCTTATATGCATCTTGTTAAGGTCGGTTACCAGGTGTTCACGATATGAATGATTTTTTTATCTCTATGCAGTTTGCGAAATGCCTGATATGAGATGTGTATTTATGAGAAATGAAAATCTTGTGGTCTATTAAAATGATGAAAATGATCGTTTATGATAAACTAATGAACTCACTAACCTTTTGGTTGACACTTTAAAGCATGTTTATTCTCAGGTATGAAAGAAATCTTCCGCTGTGCATTTGCTCATTTTAAGGATATTATTTGGAGTCATTCATGACATATTTTAAAAGACGTTGCATTCGGGTCGTTGAGTTCATCAAGATTATTATTAAGTCAATTATAGTTGGATAGTGGATATTATGAAATGGTATGCATGCCTATCAATTTTCGATGTAAAGAAAGTTTGTCTTTTAAAAACGAATGCAATGTTTATAAAATGTAACATATAGAGGTCAAATACCTCGCAATGAAATAAACTATTGTGAATCGTTTGTAATTGATATGGACTTCATCCAGATGGATTAGGAGGGGTTATGAGAGTTGGTATCAGAGCGGTGGTCTTAGCGAACCAGGTCTTGCATTAGTGTGTCTAACTAGTAGTTGTTAGGATGCATTAATGAGTCTGGACTTCGACCGTATCTGCATGTCAAAAGTTTTGCTTATCATTTCGTGTCGAAAATTACCTGCTTATCATTGTTGTCGAAAATCACTTGCTTATCATTCTTAGTCTAGACACATCTTACTGCTTTGATTGCATGAATAGTGTATAGATAAAAAAATTCATATCTTAGCGTATCTGATAATTCATATCTTATCGCATATGTTACTGTAGACTTTGCCTGACATATTCCACAAATTCCTCTGTAATCAACGAAATCTTTTAGAATATCATCTGGAATCCTAAAATCATTTCATATCGAAAAATCCTTTACTCAATCGTATGAAATGGAACTCGTCACTAGTTCAAGTTCTTCGGAACCCGACAACTATTCCGACATGAATGTTCACCTAAGCTTCGGAAGCAGCGTCACCAGAATGAATCAGAAAATCAGCCATCCTCAATTCATCTGATGGATTCGTAGTCTACTTAATCAATGGAGACGAGAAGAAAGCGATCCTTTCCACCAACCAACTTCACCTCTTGGCAATGAACCTAAAGCACTTACCGACGAATCCATTTGAAACACCATTTTCACACTCATTTTCCGAATATCTCGCCACGATTATATTCTATCTCAGATTCTAAACCTTATTCATTCGCTCGTTCTTACCGACAATCATCCCGGAGTAATCGAAGAAGTCAACGAACTTCGCGCTCGAGTAATCAACTTGGAAAATATGGTGCAAAACGTACCCGCTTCAGCAACATCACCGGCACCAACAGTACCACCAACAACCCAAGTTTCAACATCTCATTCTGTACTTCGAGTATAATCATCGTTCTACATGACGTTCTACATCATTTATCTTCGTTCGACGTGATGATTATGTAATCTCTAATGTTTTAGAGATTATATATTCATGTTCTAACGGTAAATCAAATGAGTTTAATATCATATTAACTCATTAAATCTATATTACATCTGAAGAAAATATATATATATGAGTATATTTTCATAAAGATTGTAATTAAATTTTTTTTTGTACAAACTGTTAATGGTGAAAATATTTTAACGGGTAGGTAATACCCTAGAAATATTTAGATTTCACATTAATAAGTTACACTGTACATTCTTCGAATCTGATTCAACAGTCATTTACTATCCTACTTACATCCACCAATATACATATTCGTTCACCACAGAATAACCATTTTCATTCAATTTCATATTTGGATTTTGATTTATCAAAATTCATCAAGTGGCATAATGAAGAAAACATTGGACAAAATAAAATTTGTTAGAAACAAACAAATTAACTATGAGAAATTCTGTTAAGAATCCACGCTAACAAAGTCCTAGCTAACTGTTCCTAGCTAACTGTTAATTCCTTATTACATTTATTTATCGCAATTTAATTATCGCAAATTTAATTCTCTCAATTTTATTTATCGTCATTTAATTTCCGTTATTTATTTTACGCACTTTAAATATCGGGACACGTATACAAGGATTTGACATATCATATCGACGCATCTGTATATATTATTTAGAATAACCATAGACACTCTATATGCAGTAATGATAGAGTTAGCTATACAGGGTTGAGGTTGATTCTTAAATAATATATATACTTTGAGTTGTGATCGAGTCTGAGACATGTACATGGGTCACGATACGTTTAAATTAATTCGAATATTATATATTAAACTATATATGAATTATTGGACTGTTAACTTTGGACTATCGACTATGGACTAATAACATTGGACAATTAAAATGAATTAAAATATTGATTATAACATATGAAACTAAACATTTCTTCAAGTTTTCCACTTGACTTCATGTTAAACCTCATTTGTATCTTGACGATTACAATCTGCGTTCAAACCTTTTATGATTCTTGAAAACACCTCAATTGAGAGGATGAACCAACCGCACTTCATCTACGGAAGAAAATATTGATGCATATAGTTATGCACCTGAAAACACTCAGAACCTGAGTAAACGTTTAACACGTATCTGTGCTAGTTCCTTTGGCATTTCTATTACCAAAAATAACATTGCAATTCTTTTTCAAATTAGCCAATTTTGTCACAGCTCCAGCAAATCAACTTCGAATTTCATTCGGATTAACCTTATTATAACCTTGATATATAAGTTTGCCTTTCGTCATCGTTACCGGAGAACCCTTTATATTCCACCACATTAGCAGTAAACTTACCAACAACTTCATTTCCTCATTGACTTAAGTCTTTTCGAAAAACTACTATATTTGTTCATTAAAACCCTATCATATATTTATCTGTATCCTGTAATGAGAATTGTCATACCAATTACCGGAAATCAGCAATCAGTATTTTAAAAACTCGCAGCATGCCTACATCAACAGTTATATGTATACATATAACATCTATCTCTTAGAATTATGATCTTCCATTCTGAAATCCTAGAAAGCATCCAGTCTGTGAATCAGTACACGAAATGTTAAAAAAGCTGAATGAAGCAGCACAAATTGTAAACGACCTTAACAGTCAAAAGTTTGATGATAAAGAATGGAGTGTTGAAAAAGCTCAAAAGTTTTGATTCTGAAAAACGAATTGAGCAAACCATGAAGGAGGCTATGGAAAAATCACAAAGTCTAAACCTGCTTCAAAGAATCCAAATGATCCAGTATCAACGAATACCATGCTCCTGACTCTACACTTTTACAAACAAATCTTCATCATCATCCATCGATATTAGAAATTCTAAGATATCATCGTATCTTTCATTATAAATATCCTCGATATTTCTGAAGATATTCTCATAACTATTCTTATCTGAAATCATTATCTCTTCGCGCTATCAGTGTTACATCATATAAGAAACTGTTAGTTTCTATATTCTGTAAACTTTCGAGTTTAAACTATGAATGTTTTTGAAGTAGTGTTGGGAACTGATGCATGAGTTAGTATAATATAATGACACTTGATCAACGTGATTAAATTACAGTAAGTCATGCTAAGTTTCTAATGAAACGTGATGATTCACAGACCCTAACGCCATCATGTGCCATGTTACACGACTCTTACATTCTACTTAATCTCCAAACATATTAAGATCATATCTTCTTGATAAATATATTTTTCCAGGATATTCTGGTAATTTGACAAATCAAGATCGTGCCATTACAATTTCCTTCTTAGAACATAAATTGTGTTCATTCCGAACTTCATATCTACAAATTCTGGACCATTATTTTCTTGACTTAAAGTCGGGAAGAGAAAACAGAAGGATGGAACTCCATAATATAAAGGAAATGAAGAGGGTGGATTTCTAGTGAAATATCCGACAGAACAATTAAAGTAGATTATCGCATTTAACCAAAGATGATCCTAATTTCCGTAATTATCGAAGAACCAAATTTTATTACGAATATTTTCTCCAAATCCCTTGAACTCTGGAAATCAATCCTATCTATGTCAAAAGATATGACGAATCCACACTTACTCATTTCACTCTTTTGTGATAACTTCACTCGTACGCTTCACTTAAGCAAATTATTTTATCCATATTGCTCACTGATGATAAAACTCTATTTATCAAATCATATTCGTCATGAAAACATTTTTATTGTTAACCATGACGACCTCGATCAAATTTCGAGACGAAATTTCTTTAACGGGTAGGTACTGTGACGACCCGGAAATTTTCGACCAAATTTAAACTTAATCATATAATGATTCTGACACGATAAGTAAAGTCTATTAAACCGAGTCTGAAAATGTTGGAACTATTTTTCGTAAATGCATTTGACCTTGACTATTCTCGACGATTCACGAACAACTATTTGTAAATAGATACATACATACATACATATATATATATATATATATATATATATATATATATATATATATATATATATATATATATATATATATATATATATATATATATATATATAATGATTAGAAATATAATTTGAAATAAAATGCTATTTAAGAGTTTGAAGTAAAAATGTAAAATAAAATAAAATAAGATTTAATAAAGTTGTATTTAAAAATGAATCTATATATATACAAAGTATATTAAATATAATAATATTAAATGTAATTACAAGTTGGAAATATAACTGTTATGGTAATATTATTATTACTTTTATTATTACTATTAATATTAATATCAATATTAGTATTAATATTATTATTATTATTATTATTATTATTATTATTATTATTGATATAATTATAGTTAAAGGGTTATGATTACCAAAATAAAGATGTTAAATATAAATATTATTATGAGAATAATTAAAATTATAATTTAAATGTAATTCAAATATTATTAGTTATTATTATTATTATTAATATTATTATTCTTATTAATATTATTACTTTTATAATTACTATTAACATTAAAAATTGTTGTTATAATTATAAGATATCATTGTTATCATAAAAAAATTTATCATTTACAATATTATTATTATCATCATTAATATCATTATTATTATAATTATATTATTATTATTATTATTATTACTTTTAGGATTATTAATATTATTATTATTATTATTTCTATTATTATTAATATAATTATATTTATTTATTATTATTAATAAATAATGTGTATAACATCAGATATAGATAATTGAAGTCAGTACATGTCACTATCGGGTTATTTATTTATTTATATTGTTTTTGTTATTGTCTAAAATCGTTACCCGTCGAAATCAGTTTGCAATACCAACAAAAATCGATCCCATCAGTATTACAAGCTTCAATCATTCGATTACCATTTATATACGATGCTATTATTTACTAAAATTTTGAAATTTAAAACAGAAAGAGGAAGAACAGATGTCGACCCCTGTCTTTAACTCAAAATTCAACAAGCTCGATTTAAGTTTTAATTTAAAAATCCATTAATGCAGTTTTGTTAGGAGTCTTTTATTCAATCTATCTGCAATTTTTCAAAATCCAATTCATCTTATTGATTTTCAATTTTCGTGTCAAAGTTTAAACTTCAAAAAGTCAAAATATTGTTCTTCGCGAAATTCGAATTCGTTTCAAAGTTTCTGGTTCAATTAATGATTTAGGAAGTTTTTAGAGGTGATTTAAAATATATTTCATGTTGGAATCTTGGTCTGAAACGATCTTAAAATCAAATTCAAGGTTTGTGTTCTTGGTCATTCGCAAGTCGATATAGCAACAGCCTTTGTTTTATTTTTTTATTTTTTTCAGTCCAGTTAAGTATAAATAAATATTTCTGTTATGATTTTAAAACTTAAACTTAACTGGTAACTCAATTTTTGGTTGAGCAAGTGATTGAATCGTATGAATTTTTTTTTAGAAGAAGGAGAAGAGAGTGGAAAACAGAAAAATGGGCTAAGTTAATTTGAGTTTGTAAATGAAACAGAAAAACAGATTGGTTTAAATGGTTAGGGTATTTGTAATTAAGCAAGTGGTCGCGGGATCGAGACTGAACTGGAACGTTTTCTTTTTCGAAATCTGATTTTCATAAGGTAGTTTAATTATTATTATTATTATTATTATTATTATTATTATTATTATTATTATTATTATTATTATTATTATTATTATTATTATTATTATTATTATTATTATTATTATTATTATTTGTATTGTTATTATTATGATTAATATCATTATTACACTTATCATTATTGTTAATACTATTATTATTATTATCATCACGTATTAGAATTATTAATATTATTATTAAGTATTATATATGAATATTAGTTATTACTGTTATTATTACTAATATAAGTATTAGTTATCATTTATTATTAATATTATTATCATAACCCTATTTACAATTATGGTTATTAATATTGTTATTGTTAAGCTAAGTATTATTATTACTATCATACTACAAATTAATTTTTATTCTCATAAATATTAGTAACGTATCATTTTTAGTACTATCACTGTTATTAGTAACAAAAGTATTATTAATATGATTATCATTATTAGTAATGTTAATATTAGAAATTATTATCATTTTTACGAAAAAATTGTTATTTTGATATCATTACAACTACATAATTATTATTATCATAACCTTAGTTACAATTATAATAATTATTATTATCATTGTTATTACTAATATTATTATCAATATAAGTATTATTATTAAGTAATATGATTATTAATATTATCATTATTAATATCAAAAACTATTTTAAGCAAATAAATATTTTGTACATAAAATATACTTATTACATATACTATAATTATATTAAAATCTCACATAACTATATATATCAAACCTACTAAAATTATTTATATAAATACTTACAGATAACAAACTATCGATTTTTAAATATAACATTAAATAAGTTTGTATATAAATATGGATATATTAATATAACTATATAAATATTAACCATTTTGAATATATACACAAATTAAATATACATAATATATAAATTAAGGATATAATAAATAAATTTGTTCAGTTACGATTATATGTTTTAATATATATACAAATGAAATAGGTTCGTGAATCCAAGGCCAACCCTGCATTGTTCACTGTTGTCATATGTATTTTTACTACAAAATACAGTATTGTGAGTTTCATTACTCCCTTTTTAAATGCTTTTGCAATATTTATTTTTGGGACTGAGAATACATGCGCTGCTTTTATAAATGCTTTACGATATAGACACAAGTGATTGAAACTACATTCTATGGTTGAATTATCAAACCGAATATGCCCCTTTTTAGCTTGGTAGCCTAAGAATTAGGGAACTGGCCCCTAATTAAAGGGAATCCTAAAGGTAGATCTACGGGAACTAACAACCCCCATTCTGGAATTTGGAATGCTTTAGTACTTCGAGTTTATCATGTCCGATGGATGTCTCGGAATGATAGGGGATATTCTTATATGCATCTTGTTAAGGTCGGTTACCAGGTGTTCATCATATGAATGATTTTTTTTTATCTCTATGTAGTTTGCGAAATGCCTGATATGAGATGTTTATTTATGAGAAATGAAAATCTTGTGGTCTATTAAAATGATGAAAATGATCGTTTATGATAAACTAATGAACTTACCAACCTTTTGGTTGACACTTTAAAGCATTATATTCTCAGGTATCAAAGAAATCTTTCGCTGTGCATTTGCTCATTTTAAGGATATTATTTGGAGTCATTCATGACATATTTCAAAATACGTTGCATTCAGGTCGTTGAGTTCATCAAGATTATTATTAAGTCAATTATAGTTGGATAGTGGATATTATGAAATGGTATGCATGCCTGTCAATTTTTTATGTAAAGAAAGTTTGTCTTTTAAAAACGAATGCAATGTATATAAAATGTAACATATAGAGGTCAAACACCTAGCAATGAAATCAGCTATTGTGAATCGTTTGTAATCGATATGGACTTCGTCCAGATGGATTAGGACGTGTTATGAGAAATTACCGAGAACTCAATAAGCTAACCATCAAGAATCGTTATCCATTCTCGCTTATTCATGACCTGTTAGACCAACTGCAAGGGTCAAGTATCTATTCGAAGATTAATCTTAGATCGGGTTACCATCAATGATGTTCTAATCTATTCCAAGAGCGAGAAATAGCATGAGCAATATCTACGATTGATTCTAGAGCTCTTAAAGAAGGAACAACTGTATGCTAAGTTCTCCAAATGTGAAATTTGGCTGCGAACTGTACAAATACTCAGACATGTAGTTGATAGTGAAGGAATACATGTCGAACCTATAAAAATCTCCGCTATTCAGAAATTTTTGAGAACTAGTCTTGGATGAAGTACATAAGACTAGATGTTCTATTCACCTAGGCTCTTTTGGCTGAAACTCCTTACAATATCAGCTATCACTCAAGTATTAAGGCTGCACCATTTGAGACCTCATACGGATGAAAATTTAGATCCCCACTGTAATTAAGTGTAAACTTTGCTTTAACAAAATGTTGACCGAATGGTAATTTTTAGTCAACACTCCCTGTTAATTAAAGTTCATACATTTCACATCTCGAATCTTAAAAAGTGTCTTGCTGATGACACGCTCCTTATTCCGTTAGATGACATACGCATTGATGATAAAATGCACTTCGTTGAAGAACCAACAGAGATTATGAATCAAGAGATCAAGCATTTAAAGCAGAGTAATATTCCTATTGTTAAGATCCATTGGAATTCACGACGTGGCCCCAAGTATACCTGGAAACGTGAAGACCAAATGAAGCGGAAATATCCCCATCTTTTCTCAACCGAAACTTCAGGACGAAGTTTTTATTAACGGGGAGGTACTATGACGACCCTCAATTTTCCAGTTCTGTTATTACTGTTCCACTATTTAGATTTCTTGTGCTCATGAACTTTGTTTAACCAACATTGATTAAATGGTAATTTTTGATCAATAGTCCCGTTAACATAAGTTTATGTATTTGTGTGTCATTTTTATTATATAAGCTATATGTATTAATTTAAATGTGACATTATATAACTATTAAAAAAACTGATTAGGAGTAAATTTAAATTTATAAAAGTTAGGGACTAATAATTAAATAAAATGTATTTAAATAAACGTAACCTTAATAATAATAATAATAATAATAATAATAATAATAATAATAATAATAATAATAATAATAATAACTATATAAAAAACAAATATAAAATATATAAATATAGTAAATGCCGTAAAAAATAATATATATATATATATATATATATATATATATATATATATATATATATATATATATATATATATATATATATATATAATTTCGGCTAGTTAAAAAAAATAGGGATATTAATACTTGATCACTAAGTATCCACAAATCCTAGTTTAAGCCTAATACAACTCCTTGATCTTCAAGTAATTCTAGTGGGATTAGGAAACCCAAACACAACTATTTAAACCCTCATGTTATTCTATATTTTGCAAAAAAAATAAAAAAAATAAACCCTTAAACCCGCTGCATTAGTCGACTGGTTTCTAGTTTCTTTCCCCCTATTTTTGTCGACTAAACAGCCACCATCCAGCCTTCTTTTATTCGACCAATGTGAAGACCCGTCCTAATCAATCCGGACGAAGTCCATATTGATTATAAACGATTTACAACAGTTGATTACATCGCGAGGTACTTGACCTCTATATGATACATTTTACAAACATTGCATTCGTTTTTGGAAAAGACAATCTTTCAATTCATCGAAAGTTAACGACATGCATACCATTTCATAATATATCTAACTATAATTAACTTAATAATAATCTTGATGAACTCGATGACTCGAATGCAACGTCTTTTGAAATATGTCATGAATGACTCCAAGTAATATCCTTAAAATGAGCAAATGCACAGCGGAAGATTTCTTTCATACCTGAAAATAAACATGCTTTAAAGTGTCAACCAAAAGGTTGGTGAGTTCATTAGTTTAACTTAAATAATCATTTCACAATTTTAATAGACCACAAGATTTCATATTTCCATTTCTCATAAACATACGTCCCATGCATAGAGACAAAAATCATTCATATGGATTGAACACCTGGTAACCGACATTCACAATATGTATATAAGAATATCCCCATCATTCCGGGATCCTCCATCGGACATGATATAAATTTCAAAGTACTAAAGCATCCGGTACTTTGGATGGGGCTTGTTGGGCCCGATAGATCTATCTTTAGAGTTTGCTTCAATTAGGGTGTCTGTTCCCTAATTCTTAGATTACCAGACTTAATAAAAAGGGGCATATTCGATTTCGATCATTCAACCATATAATGTAGTTTCAATTACTTGTGTCTATTTCGTAAAACAGTTATAAAAATAGCGCATGTATTCTCAGTCCCAAAAATATATATTGCAAAAGCATTTAAAAAGGGAGTAATGAAACTCACCTAATGTATTTTGTAGTAAAAATACATATGACGTCATTAAACAAACTGAACAATGCAGGGTTGGCCTCGGATTCACGAACCTATATTATTTATATATATATTAACACACATAATTGTAATCAAACGAATTTATATATATCATTAGTGATTTAATTGTTATTTTAATTATGTGTTTCATTAATAACCTAATTAATTACATTTATTAATATTTATTATAATAAAGTATTAATATAGTTATGTTATATGTGGTAATTACGATTTTTATATAACTAATAGATATATGATAAAATAGTCCTGATAATAATAATAAATAAAAAGTTGTTTTATTTTACAATAATAATAACAATAATAATAATAATAATAATAATAATAATAATAATAATAATAATAATAATAATAATAATAATAATAATAATAATAATAATTATTATTATTATTATTATTATGATAATAATAGTGGTACTAGTATTAAAAATAACAATAATAATATATAAATAATAATATTGTTGTTAAAATAATAATAATGATAATCCTAATCATAATATTACCTATATCAATATTACTAATACTAGTAATAATTACACTAATAATGTTTAATGATGTTACATGGTAATAAAATTATAATAATATTAATATTATTCATAATTGTAATTATATTTATAATAATAACTAACATTTATTTTAGCCTTACTAATAATAACAATTATAAATAATGATAACAATACTAATAACAATAGTAGTAACTAAAATTATATCAATAATAATGATAATAATTAGTTTTTAAAATAAAACTACCTCAAGAGTAAAAGCTTCAAAATAAATAAGGAACATAAAGTGCCTCCGTCCAGGCTCGAACTCGCGACCTCTCGTTCCAAGCAAACACCCCTAAACTATCTGTCTGTTTTCGTTTTTCTGATTTAGAACGCATCTTGTATCTATATATCTCGAATGTCTATCAGTTTGCTATTTTATTCTCCTTCTAAAATTAAATGACCATATAACCCTAATTATCATCTCTTCATTCTTTATGCTCGTAATACTATCATCATAATTATCATATCATCATAATAAATGCATCATCATCGTTCTAAAATTATCATCATCATCATCTTAACATCTTTCATCACCTTCATTCAGGTTCGTTTCTCATCATCACAGAACCATCATCAAGCATCGTCATCTTATCATCTCCAACCTCACGATAGTCACTATTTATCATCACTTTTATATTCTCGTCATCATCTGTTACCCTTTTCATTACATCGTTACTCATGGTTTACCTATGTAAGAAGCAGATGGGCTTAAAGTTTCCTTCATCCTTAATTCATGTCCAAGCCCAACAAAACAAACCCACTAAAAGCCTGATTCAAGTTTAATTTGGCCCAAGTTCTATCAAATAAATAAAGGACTTCGGTGTACAGATATGTTTACGAAGCAGTAGGAAACAGTATGCAGGTCACATGCTAACAGACTGTAGCAGTAGTAAAATAATAATATCATGATCAAATTGCAAGATAGATTTTTGTAGTGGTGGGGTTTTACGTACACAATTGAACTGAGATTGGTTCTACATCACTCGATTGCCTCCACCTCAAAAAGAAAGTGACACATTGTTGGCCACTTTGCATTAATGTACAAATGTCACTTAATCATAATGGGCATTATTGATACTTTTTCTTTATTAATTCTATTACTATAATAACAAGTGATAATGTTTCGGCCCACCATAGGAGGAAACATACTCTTAGATATCATTAACGCATTACCTCATTATATATCATCATTTGCTTCGCCATTTTAATAGAAACAATCGGTGCAGCAGAAATTTCAGGTTATAGTAAGGAGTTGTGGTGGTGTTTAATTCAAGGTGGAAGGTGGTTTTGTGATGGAGTTCGTGGGTAACGATTTGAGATATATGCAGTTTAACGAGAGGAAAGAAATAATATAGAACACGTACCCTAGTAGAAGTGAGCATGAAGTTTGCTAGTTGTTTATGGTGGAGCTACGAGTGGTGGAGTTTGATCTTGATTCACGGTGTTGGTGGTTTAGGAGGAGAGAAAGGTTTTTGCATCTATATGTATATTATTTCTTCCATATGTGTAACTTATATATGCATATATGTAGTGGTTGAATCTTAAACAGAAAGGAGGAAAACAATGTTAATGCGAATCTTTAAAACACGGATAAGATATTTGATTATACATTAATTTTCTACTTTACAGATCATGCAAAATTTGATTCTTGTTAATCGACAAAATTACACAAAGAAAAGAATGGAAAGTTGATGTTGAAGTATAACAAGATCAAATCATTATTTGATATTATATATTATATTTAATAATTGATAATTAATAAATATAAATACATTAACAATAATACAGCCATAATACTATTAATAATAACAAAATAATAATACAATTAATATTAATATTAATTATAATAATGATAATAATAATAACAATGATAATAATAATGATAATGTTAATAATAATATTATTATTAATCATATTAATAAATTATATTATTTTTATAATAATAGTAATGATAATCTATAATAATGATAATAATAATAATGATTCTTGATGATAATACCTAAATATTTATTCTAATCATTATTGCATAAAATTTGTTATTAAATGATTAAATAAATATTAACCCAATTATTAGTACTCAATCCTAGGTCAAATATAAAAAATGTTAAAATTTAATAATTAGGTCTTAAATATACTTTTAGTAAAACTATAATTTATATAACTTATTTTCGGATTACCGTTTATTTTAAAATAATATAAGTTTGACTTTAACTTACTTAATATCGATCGAATGACAATTGAGCGTTATTGTCGCCTACAAAATAAATTCAGAACTATATATATTCAATATACCTCATTTACATATATAGATAATAATTAACATATATTATTTTATTTTACATTATTAATTCTATCAATTACTTCATATAATATTTCAATTTATATTTCCAATTAATATATATATATATATATATATATATATATATATATATATATATATATATATATATACACACACACCCATATCTATTTACAAATAGTTGTTCGTGAATCGTTGAGAACAGTCGAAGTGTAATTTAATATATGAACATCGTTTCAAAATTTTTCTAGACTCAACATTACATACTTTGCTTATCGTATCGAAATCATATAAAGATTAAGTTTAAATTTAGTCGGAAATTCCCGGGTCGTCACAGTACCTACCCGTTAAAGAAATTTCGTCCCAAAATTTGAGTGAGGTCGTCATTGCTAACAATAAAAAATGTTTTCATGACGAATATGAGTTGATAAATAGAGTTTTTATCATCGTTGAGTAATGCGGATAAAATGATTCAATTAATCGAAGCATATGAGTGAAGCTATTATAAAAGATTGAGATGAAGAAATGGAGATTTTCCATAACTTTTGACGTAGTCGCAATTGAATTTAGAAAATAAGATGCGTCTTAACTTTTGACAGAGTCAGGGTTGAATTCCAGAATTCAAGGGATTTAAAGAAAATCTTCGAAATCTAAAAGATTTGATTCTTCTGCGAATAAGGAAATTTAGATTTCTATAATTAAATGCGGTGATCTGCCTCGATTCCTCTGTCTGATATTTTCACTATAAATTTTACCTTTTCCGTTCCATTAATTTTCACCACTTCAATACTCAATTCCCAAATTCAAAAGATCGTGAAAATGCTTAATCTAGTTCTGATCCTTGTCCTTATCCTGATTATCGCAACAATCATTCTCCTTTTCCAACTTCCACCGAAGGAATCCGTTTATTTCTACTATGCTCTAGGGATTATTGTATTTATAATCCTCCCGTGTCTTTATATTGCTATACGCACTGATATGCACGGTTTGTAATTTATGTGTTGTTATCGGGCTTTATATCTTCCCTTATACTTCGAAGCTCTATGCTTTTGTTTTTCTATTCCCGACTTCAAGTCAAGTGAATAATGGTCCAGAATTCGTAGATATAGTGTTTCGAATGATTATAATGTTCTAAGCAGGAAGGAACGTGATAGCACGATTTGATTTTCAAATTTATCAACATCACGGAAGATAGAACCATCAAGAATACATTTTCTTGATTTGTTCAGGAGTTAAGTAGAATGAAAGAGTTATATACCATGGTACATGATGACGTTATGATCAGTGAATCATCACATTCCAATAGAAGCTTAGCATGACTTACTATAATATAATCACGTTGATCAAGTGTCATTATATTATACTAACTCATGCATCAGTTCCCAACACTACTTCAATAACATTCATATTTTAAGCTCGAAAGTTTACAGAATATAGAAACTAACAGTTTCTATATGATGTAACACTGATAGCACGAAGAGATTAATGATTTCAGATAAGAATAGTTATGAAAATATCTTCAGAAATATGAAGGATATTTATAATAAAAGATACGATGATATCTTGGAATTTCTAATATCTATGGATGATGAAGAAGATTTATCCGTAAAGGTTTAGATTCGGAAGCAAGGTATTCGCTAAAGATTTCATCAGAAACAGAATCATTTAGATTCTTTGAAGTCAAACTTATTCTTTGCGATTTGTCCACGGCGTTCTTCATAGTTTCGCATAATCTGCTTTTCGGTACTAAATTTTCTATTGAATGTTTCCAATATAATGATACACAGGAAGCACGAAGAGGTATATAATTTCGGATGAAAATATTTATGAAAATATTCTCAGAAATATCGAAGATATTGATGATGATATTTTGGAATTTCTAAGTTCGATGGTTGATGGAGAAAGATTTTCCGCAAGATTTTAACATGACTTCGGAGCAAGATATTCTCTAAAGATTTCAACGGATCTAGATTTATCTGGGTTCTATGAATTTAGGGTATGTTACTTGTATTTCTCCTTGGTTTCCTTTAGGGTTAGCTCAATCCGCTTTCCAGTTCCAACTTTTCTGAGCTTTTCCAACATACTAATCTTTATCATCAAACTTTCGATGATTATGGTCATTTACGGTTATCTACAGTTTCTGCTGCTTCATTCAGCTTTTTCAACATTCAGAGTATTGATTTGTGACTGAGTGCTTTTCAGAATTTCAGAATGAGAGATCATAATTCTAAGAGATAAATGTCATATATATAACTGTTGATGTAGATATGCTGTGAGTTCTCAAAGTACTGATTGCTGATTCCCGGTAATTGTTATGGCAGTTCTCGTTATAAGATGCGGATGAGTATATGATAGGGTTTCAATGAATAAATATAATGATTTATCAGAGAGATTTAAGCCAAAAAGCAACGAGGTTGCTGGTACGTCTGCTGGTAATATGGTGGAATATAAAAGAATCCTCCGGTATCAAAAGGGTAATTGTATATATCAGGATTATAGTAAGGCTACTTCGAATGAAAAGTCGAAGTTGACTTGCTGGAGCTGTGACAAAATTGGCTACTTTAAAAAGGGATCGCAAAGTTATTTTTGCTAATAAATGTCAAAGGATCTGACGCGGCTACGTGTTAAACTTTTACTCAGTTGCCGAGAGTTTCTCAAGTGCATAACTATATGCATAAATCTTTCCTTCCGTTAATGAAGTGCGGTTGATTCATCCTATCGATTGAGGTGTTTTCAAGAATCATGAAGGTTTGAACGCAGATTGTAATCGTCAAGATACAAATGAGGTTTAAGATGAAATCAAGTGGCAACTTGAAGAAATGTTTAGTTTCATATGTTATATTCAATATTTTAATTCATTTTAATTATCCAATGTTATTAGTCCACAGTCGATAGTCCACAGTTGACAGTCCAATAATTCATATATAATTTAATTTATAATATTCTAATTGATTAATATCGTGACCCGTGTACATGTCTCAGACTCGATCACAACTCAAAGTATATATATTATTATAGAATCAACCTCAACCCTGTATAGAGAACTCGATCATTACTACATATAGAGTGTCTATGGTGATTCCAAATAATATATATAGATGCGTCGATATGATATGTCAAAACCTTGTATTCGTGTTCCAATATTTAAAGTGCGTAAAATAAATAACAGAATTTAAATAACGATAAATAAAGTGCATAAAGTAAATAACAGAAATTAAATGACGATAAATAAAATTACGAGAATGTAAATTACGATAATTAAATTGCGATAAATAAAATGTAATCAGTTAACTAGGAACAATTAGTTAGGAACAGTTAGCGTGGATTCTTAACAAAATTTCTCATAGTTAATTTGTTTGTTTCTAACAATTTTATTTTGTCAAATGTTTTCTTCATTATGCCACTTGTTGGATTCTGATAAATCAAAATCCCAATATGAAATTGGATGAAATGGTTATTCTGTGGTGAACGGATACGTATATCGGTGGATGTAAGTAGGATAGTAAATGACTGTTGAATCAGATTCGAAGAATGTACAGTGTAACTTATTAATATGAAATTTAAATGTTCCTCGGGTATTACCTACTCGTTAAAATATTTTCACCATTAACAGTTTGTACAAAAGAATTTTTAATTACAATCTTTATGAATACATATATACATATATATTTTCTTCAAATGTAATCATAGATTTAATGAGTTAATATGATATTAAACTCATTTGCTTTTCGATTGGAAATAGAATAAATAATCTCTAAAACATTAGAAATTACATATTCGCCATGTCGAACGAAGATAAATGAGGTAGAACGATACGTAGAACAAAGATCATACTCAAAGTACATATGATGATATTGAAGCATGGATTGTTGATGGTACTGGTGCTGTTATTGATTGTACTATTGGTGCCGGTGATGTTGCTGAAGCTGGTACATTTTGCACCATATTCTCCGAATTGATTATTCGAGCGCGAAGTTCGTTGAGTTATTACTCCAGGATGATTGTCGGTCGGAACGAGTGGATGAATAAGGTTCAGAATTGTGGATAGAATATGATCTTGTCGAGTTACCCTGAAAATGGGGCTGAAAATGGTGTCTCGAACAGGTTCGCCGGTAAACCCTTCAGGTTCATTGTCAAGAGGTTAAGTCGGTTGGTGGAAGGGATTGCCTTCTACGTGTTTCCATTAATTAAGTCGAATACGAACCCATCAGATGAATTGATAATGGCTGATTGGTTGATTCATGCCGGTGACGCTGTTTTCGGAGCTTAGGTGAACTTCTATGTCAGAATAGCTGTCAGAATATCTATCGGAATAGCTATCAGAATCTGAGGAATTCAAACTGGTTGAGGGATTCATCTCGTACAATCAGATGAAGGATTTTCGATAAGAAATAGATTATAGGATGTAGATTAGTACCTTGCAATACATAATTTACATATGCATATATAATACTAAAATCCCATAAGTTACGGAGGAATCTACGGAATATGTCAGACAAAGTTACAGTAACAGATACACTAAGATATGAAGTAGCAGATACGCTAAGATATGAAGTTTGTCTATATACTATTCATGAAGTCAATGCAGTAAAACGTGTCTAGACTAAGAATGATAAGCAAGTGATTCTCTAAGAATGATAAGCAGGTAATTTTTTTTCGACACGAAATGATAAGCAAAACTTATGACATGCAGACACGGTCGAAGTCCAGACTCACTAATGCCTCCTAACGACTTATCAGTTAGACACACTAATGCAGACCTGGTTCGCTAAGACCTCTGCTCTGATGCCAACTGTGAAGACCCGTCCTAATCCATCCGGACGAAGTCCATATCGATTATAAACGATTTACAACAGTTGATTACATTGCGAGGTACTTGACCTCTATATGATACATTTTACAAACATTGCATTCATTTTTGGAAAAGACAATCTTTCAATTCATCGAAAGTTAATGACATGCATACCATTTCATAATATATCTAACTATAATTAACTTAATAATAATCTTGATGAACTCGACGACTTGAATGCAACGTCTTTTGAAATATGTCATGAATGACTCCAAGTAATATCCTTAAAATGAGCAAATGCACAGCGGAAGATTTCTTTCATACCTGAGAATAAACATGCTTTAAAGTGTCAACCAAAAGGTTGGTGAGTTCATTAGTTTAACTTAAATAATCATTTCATAATTTTAATAGACCACAAGATTTCATATTTCCATTTCTCATAAACATACGTCCCATGCATAGAGACAAAATATCATTCATATGGATTGAACATCTGGTAACCGACATTCACAATATGTATATAAGAATATCCCCATCATTCCGGGATCCTCCATCGGACATAATATAAATTTCAAAGTACTAAAGCATCCGGTACTTTGGATGGGGCTTGTTGGGCCCGATAGATCTATCTTTAGAGTTCGCGTCAATTAGGGTGTCTGTTCCCTAATTCTTAGATTACCAGACTTAATAAAAAGGGGCATATTTGATTTCAATCATTCAACCATATAATGTAGTTTTAATTACTTATGTCTATTTCGTAAAACAGTTATAAAAACAGCGCATGTATTCTCAGTCCCAAAAATATATATTGCAAAAGCATTTAAAAAGGGAGTAATGAAACTCACCTAATGTATTTTATAGTAAAAATACATATGACGTCATTAAACAAACTGAACAATGCAGGGTTGGCCTCGAATTCACGAACCTATATTATTTATATATATATTAACACACATAATTGTAATCAAACGAATTTATATATATCATTAGTGATTTAATTGTTATTTTAATTATGTGTTTCATTAATAACCTAATTAATTACATTTATTAATATTTATTATAATAAAGTATTAATATAGTTATGTTATATGTGGTAATTACGATTTTTATATAACTAATAGATATATGATAAAATAGTCCTGATAATAATAATAAATAAAAAGTTGTTTTATTTTACAATAATAATAACAATAATAATAATAATAATAATAATAATAATAATAATAATAATAATAATAATAATAATTATTATTATTATTATTATTATTATTATTATGATAATAATAGTGGTACTAGTATTAAAAATAACAATAATAATATATAAATAATAATATTGTTGTTAAAATAATAATAATGATAATCCTAATCATAATATTACCTATATCAATATTACTAATACTAGTAATAATTACACTAATAATGTTTAATGATGTTACATGGTAATAAAATTATAATAATATTAATATTATTCATAATTGTAATTATATTTATAATAATAACTAACATTTATTTTAGCCTTACTAATAATAACAATTATAACTAATGATAACAATACTAATAACAATAGTAGTAACTAAAATTATATCAATAATAATGATAATAATTAGTTTTTAAAATAAAACTACCTCAAGAGTAAAACTTCAAAATAAATAAGGAACATAAAGTGCCTCCGTCCAGGCTCGAACTCGCGACCTCTCGTTCCAAGCAAACAACCCTAAACCATCTGTCTGTTTTCGTTTTTCTGATTTAGAACGCATCTTGTATCTATATATCTCAATTGTCTTTCAGTTTGCTAATTTATTCTCCTTCTAAAATTAAATGACCATATAACCCTAATTATCATCTCTTCATTCTTTATGCTCGTAATACTATCATCATAATTATCATATCATCATAATAAATGCATCATCATCGTTCTAAAATTATCATCATCATCATCTTAACATCTTTCATCACCTTCATCCTGGTTCGTTAATCACCATCATTGTTATTACCATGAAATCATCTCATCATCACAGAACCATCATCAAGCATCGTCATCTTATCATCTCCAACCTCACGATAGTCACTATTTATCATCACTTTTATATTCTCGTCATCATCTGTTACCCTTTTCATTACATCGTTACTCATGGTTTACCTATGTAAGAAGCAGATGGGCTTAAAGTTTCCTTCATCCTTAATTCATGTCCAAGCCCAACAAAACAAACCCACTAAAAGCCTGATTCAAGTTTAATTTGGCCCAAGTTCTATCAAATAAATAAAGGACTTCGGTGTACAGATATGTTTACGAAGCAGTAGGAAACAGTATGCAGGTCACACGCTAACAGACTGTAGCAGTAGTAAAATAATAATATCATGATCAAATTGCAAGATAGATTTTTGTAGTGGTGGGGTTTTACGTACACAATTGAACTGAGATTGGTTCTACATCACTCGATTGCCTCCACCTCAAAAAGAAAGTGACACATTGTTGGCCACTTTGCATTAATGTACAAATGTCTCTTAATCATAATGGGCATTATCGATACTTTTTCTTTATTAATTCTATTACTATAATAACAAGTGATAATGTTTCGGCCCACCATAAGAGGAAACATACTCTTAGATATCATTAACGCATTACCTCATTAAATATCATCATTTGCTTCGCCATTTTAATAGAAACAATCGGTGCAACAGAAATTTCAGGTTATAGTAAGGAGTTGTGGTGGTGTTTAATTCAAGGTGGAAGGTGGTTTTGTGATGGAGTTCGTGGGTAACGATTTGAGATATATGCAGTTTAACGAGAGGAAAGAAATAATATAGAACACGTACCCTAGTAGAAGTGAGCATGAAGTTTGCTAGTTGTTTATGGTGGAGCTACGAGTGGTGGAGTTTGATCTTGATTCACGTTGTTGGTGGTTTAGGAGGAGAGAAGTTTTTTGCATCTATATGTATATTATTTCTTCCATATGTGTAACTTATATATGCATATATGTAGTGGTTGAATCTTAAACAGAAAGGAGGAAAATAATGTTAATGCGAATCTTTAAAACACGGATAAGATATTTGATTATACAGTAATTTTCTACTTTACAGATCATGCAAAATTTGATTCTAGTTAATCGACAAAATTTCACAAAGAAAAGAATGGAAAGTTGATGTTGAAGTATAACAAGATCAAATCATTATTTGATATTATATATTATATTTAATAATTGATAATTAATAAATATAAATACATTAACAATAATACAGCCGTAATACTATTAATAATAACAAAATAATAATACAATTAATATTAATATTAATTATAATAATAATAATAAAATTAATAACAATGATAATAATAATGATAATGTTAATAATAATATTATTATTAATCATATTAATAAATTATATTATTTTTATAATAATAGTAATGATAATCTATAATAATGATAATAATAATAATGATTCTTGATGATAATACCTAAATATTTATTCTAATCATTATTGCATAAAATTTGTTATTAAATGATTAAATAAAAATTAACCCAATTATTAGTACTCAATCCTAGGTCAAATATAAAAACTGTTAAAATTTAATAATTAGGTCTTAAATATACTTTTAGTAAAACTATAATTTATATAACTTATTTTCAGATTACCGTTTATTTTAAAATAATATAAGTTTGACTTCAACTTACTTAATATCGATCGAATGACAATTGAGCGTTATTGTCGCTTATAAAATAAATTCAGAACTATATATGTTCAATATACTTCATTTACATATATAGATAATAATTAACATATATTATTTTATTTTACATTATTAGTTCTATCAATTACTTCATATAATATTTCAATTTATATTTCCAATTAATATTTACATATATATATATATACACACACACACACACACACACATATCTATTTACAAATAGTTGTTCGTGAATCGTTGAGAACAGTCAAAGTGTAATTTAATATATGAACATCGTTTCAAAATTTTTCTAGACTCAACATTACATACTTTGCTTATCGTATCAAATTCATATAAAGATTAAGTTTAAATTTAGTCGGAAATTCCTGGGTCGTCACAACCAACAACCCTCAAAAACCCTCCTGCAAATCGACAATCAAACAGCTCCTTAAACCCTTGTTCCTGCATTCGTCAATCACCACCAAAATAGCCTGCATATTGGTCCTTTGTTGCTGCTATGTTGCTGCTTTCTGTCGAACCCAAAACAGACCCAATTGGGTCGAAATTGTTGCTGCTGAATATGCCTGCTGTTTCAGTTTTCATAATCATCATCTTCTTGATCTTAATCCTCATAAGGTAGCCCTAAAACCCTAGCTTCATGTCACTTATAAACTTATTTACTTTAAGTATTATTAATGAATATGAATTATGAATGTGTATGAATAAATATAATGAATATGATTAGTTATTAAGTTAATAAGATTATAAGTATCATAAAAGATTATGTTGATTGTTAAATTGAAAGTAATAAGGTTAAGTATGATCATGAAATATTAATAGCTTGTAAGAATAAGGGTGATGGTTAAAAAGATAAAAGAGTATGTTTATGATTCTATGTGTTAATGTTTAATGAATTAGTGTTGAATAAGATTAACTAATTGATTTGATCATGAAGCTAGTTAATAATAATAGTTGAAGATGAAGATTATGATCATGATTATTGTATATGAATATGAATTTATTAATAAGTTGTTAGGTTGTGATTAGGTTATGATAAAAGTTGAACATGAATTGGTTGTGGTTACGAATAATGATTTATGTAAAGATAGAAGTTTAGGTTTAGTAAAAAGTTATGATTTTATGATTAGTAATGTATAATGATAATGATATACATGCATGCATACGTATGTATGTACATGTATACATTGTATATATATATATATGTGTGTGTATATGTAAATATATACATACATGTATATGTATGTGTATATATGTAAGTATATGTACGTGTGTATGTATGTATGAGTGTGTATTGTGTAAGTATATAAGGTTAGTAAATATAAAAAGAAAAGTAGTAAGTGTATGTATATATGTATCATCTTTACACTAATGTATATGTAACACTTACATATAATATATACATATATCATATAGCTATAAACATATACATGTATAATAATAATAATAAAGAATATATATGTATTTATATGTATCACATAGGTGTATATTTATATATGTAACATATAATGATAAGGTTAAATAATAGTTGATTAATTAATAAATAATACTATTATTATAACTTATAAACTTATCTATATAGTAACACTTAATTACACTAAGTATATTATCACCTATATATATATAATTAATAAGTACAATAATAATTTGTTATGTGAAGGTTATAATTGAAGATAACGTACAAATACTACAAACATCACCGCTACATGTGGCCTAGGGTGATCCTTGTTGCCTTATGGGAATCGCTTGTGGATTTCGAATGCCATGACTTAGATTCTGGTCAAGAATCCTGGGCGCCCAGTAACAATAGATCATTCGAGTGACTTGCATGTTAGCAACGAAGTTTGGGTGAGATTGTACAACATCTTTGTTAAGAATTATAACCCGAACTTCTTTAACTAGAAGCTTACTATAAGTGGAAGCTTTTCATAAATAATAGGCTTCCAAAAATATAAACTTTTGAGAAATAGGAACTTGATGTGTGCGAGGTGTAGTACGAAATAGTATTATTTTTAATATGAAATACGGCAAAATATGATACAAGTTTTATTTATTTATATAGATGGGATATACCTAAACCTTGCTACAACACTTATAGGCAGTGTACCTAATCATAGAGTAGTGTAGTTTTTAGTAAGTCCGGTTCGTTCCACAGGGAGCTAGTGATTACGTACTATATTTTTAACAACTATATTTATATAAAATATATATAATTATATATAGTAATATTATTATTATAAAAGAGGGTTTTTACCATTTAATGATCGGTTTGTTGATTTTATGTTTTTAAACGTAAAGATAAATGACAATAATTAAAGTGCGTAAAATAAATAACAATATTAAAATGACAATAAATAAAATGACAGTAAATAAAAGTACTATGAGAATACAATAAAAGAATTATGCTTATTAAAACTTCCGTAACCATGATGTTTGACGTTTTGATTTTAATTTATTACTCTGGGTTAATTGTCCTTTGTACTGGCTTATTTGATACCTATATGGGTTTTGCCCATAATAGTCCATCAGTCATAATTATAAAATGCTCATCAAATTAACCTTATTCCCGAAGTCAAATATTCCAACTAATTAGGGATTCGAACTGTAACAAGGTTTTAATACTTTGTTAATAATTACACCAGGTTATCGACTGCGTGTAATCCAAGGTTTTAATACTTTGTTAACAATTACACCAATTATCCTTGTATGTAATCCACCCCTATTTTAATTAGTCCATGATACATTAATTTATTCACTTGGCCATAATGAATAATCAATTACCCAATCCAATTGATTAATTAAATGATTGTAAACGATGTCGTATAAACGTCACTAAATAGGACATTCATAATCATTTAATAATTATTAGATTAAATAATTTGAAGATAGGTTCGACAGATTCTAATGAGTTGTCATTCGATTAGACAATACCCCCATCTATTAATAGTCCATAGTCTGATGTTCACAAGTGACGGTCTTTTGTCCAAACCCTAATTATGGTAGAAAATCCAATAACCCAGACTTTAATATTTAGTCTAACATCACGATTACTTCAGCTTAAATAAGCATAATAATAACTTAGTTACGAGACATTAATTTAAAAGGGAAGAACATAGCTTACAGTGATTATTTATCGCGTAGCGTTACCCGGACAGAATTTTGACTTTAAAACCCGTAAAACATTTCTTACAATAACCTAATTATTATTAAACTTTATTATTAAAATTAACTTAAATTAAAATTATAATATAAATATATATTACATAAGAGAGAAAGAAATATATGAAGGTGTGTGTAATTCGAGCAGAAAACGTTCCAATTTATAGATGTGGCCAGTCTTCTGGTGTCATGCGATCGCATGATATTAATGCTTCCTAGCAATGCGATCGCATGGCCAGCTGGATCAGACCACTTTGAGTTTAAAACGTGGGCGGCTTTGATTAAATTAATATATAATATAATATATATAATTATATATAATTATATATATATTATATTCTTGTACATAGTTGACTCGTAATTTTAGGTCCGTTGACTCGCGCGTTGATGCTCGGCTTATGTCTCGGTTCTGGATTTTCGAACGTCTTTTCGTACGCTTTGAAATCTTGTACTTTATGTTCCGCGGCTTGTACTCTTGTTATTTTTAGACGTTATTTATCAATAATTGGAACCATTTGGATTGTAGCTTGTACATTTGAGCTTTTTGGTCATTTGCGTCTTTAAATCGTCGTTTTCTTCTTTTGTCTTCGCACTTATTTAATATAAACAAATATTACTTGAAAATAGAACAATTACAACTGAAAACTTTACATATTGGAAGGATATTGCGACTAAATATATGTTCATTTAGAGCACTATTAAATATCCCCACACTTGAACATTGCTTGTCCTCAAGCAATACAGAACTTGAAATAAAATTACACTTCACTCGAATCACTTTTTTATTCTCACACTTTGTACATCAGTGATTTTGATACGACGGTATAAACAATGATAGTAACGATGTGGTTTACAGTCCCACATGACTATGAAAATTTAGATCCTTTAAGGAAATTGGATCTTTATGAAAACATTTGATCTTTTGAAAATTCATTCTAGCTTTTACCCTAGATAGGTTTTCCAGAATAACCCTTCACCGGTGTTTGCAAAATATTTTTGTGGGTTGCGTGGGTTTCATATTTTAAAATTTTAGCTCAAAACTTGCGGTTTTGTGTCACCCACTTGCTAACCTTGTATTAGGAAAGCAACACGTCCAGTATACTTGCTCCGTATATTACCTTTCGGTAAACTACCATCCGGTTGTAAAGGAAAGCGTTGAACAAGCAACTGTTAAGGGAATGTCTAATGACATGCAGATGTTCATGGTCCACAACGTGTCGGATGCAATTACTATCCTTTGTAGGAGAAATAGTAAAGATCACCCTATAGTTTTTCGGTCTGGCACAAGGTCCTGTCTTCGACCATGCTATGCAACCACCGTTCTTACGGTTGACACCCGATTTGGTTCAGGTGACCTAATGAATTTCAGGTGAATTCTTAGGATTTTACGTTCAATGGTAATGAACGCATTGAAAATAGGTTTTCAGAAAACAAATCGGTTTTATTTTTGATCAAAATATTTTCTCGTTCAAGCTCGAGTTTAGATATCATTGAATTCCATGAGTTTGTAATTCTCAATCTTTAAGGTCAAACTCAAGGATTGAGCAATATCAGGCTTAAAAGCTGATTTTTAATCTTTAAGGAGATTATTCTTTCTGGGGGTCTGCTTCATTAGTCATATTAAGCTAATTTGCACGGCGCCCTCCCCATTTTACGAGACAGATCCTCTCATGGTTAGGATAAGTCTGACCACATGGCGACCCTGTTTGATACTGAGGTCCGTGGATTTCCTGCTGATTTTAGAGATGACTTTTATAGATTTTTCGCCAACCTACAGCTGGTCTGGACGATAACTTTTTGAGCTAAATCAAGAAGCGCGTGTCTTTTTCGGAAGACTTTACTTCCTTTTAATGATGGAATTGATTCATCGTGTAGATCTATCTTTTCATTTATGTTACAGTAAACTGAGTAAAACTTATTAGTATCGTCCAAAGCAAAAGTACCTGCAATAATCTGTACAAAAATATGTGATATATGTTTTTAAAGAACTTGGTAAATTCTTCCCACACTTAGCTTTTATTTATTTATTTATTTATTTTTCTATTCCATTTTAAATGAATTCAAGCCTTTTGGGTTGTTTCTCAAATTATGTTCTTTCCGAGGTAACAATAATTTCGGTATTATCACATAGTTTTATCGTTCATAAATATGTATAAACATGATTTTGAGTTCATATAATTGAAAATTTTTCAAATTTTCACAAAATTTGGCAAATAAACCAAGTGTAAACCCGAGAGAATTTATAACCCTTCCCCACACTTGAGATCATGCAATGCCCTCATTTGCATGAAATCAGACTATAATTATAAATTCATGAGTGTGATTAGTGTAGAAAAGTAGTTAAAGATACCTAGTTTCTAATTATAAAGCTCGTCGAATGATAGATGGCGCGCCTCATCGTTCATTCTTTTTTTTTATCACACATTTTTTTCCTTCAAAAACGGTTGCTTTTCCGAACTGTTTGCTAATCATTGAAAATGCGTTGTTTTACCCTGTTTTGTATATAACATAACATACAAACATATATATACATATTTTCGAAGTTGGGTATATTACCCCACATTCATATAATATTTTTAGCATACTTTAGATCAATAATATTAAAATAATGATAATAAAATTTTTCGCCCCGTCCTTGGGTAAAGCAATTTCGGTTCCATAACCTAGTCTTTAACTTACGACGAATTTTAGAAAATCATTTTTTTAAAACTTAATGAAATAAAGTAAATTTTGTTTTTAAATTCACACAAAACTTAAATTTAAAAAGCATATTTATTTTATACAAAACCTATAAAACAAAAAAATTCAGAATGGGGGGGAGAAAACTAGTTTTTTAGTGTCTGCTAGTGGAAAAGACCAATCGGATTACATTCTCAGAAACTATACGAGAACAGAACAACTAACTCTAAACATCATTTTTTTTCTTAGAACATTTGAATCTCCCCACACTTAGGTAGCTGTGGTGTCGAAATTGTGATTAACTTCATTGTCAATTTCTTTTGGACCATAATCAACTTGCATATCTGTGACTTTTGCTTTAAGCCATTGGTCGGATTCCTGTGTAATATCCACAAATTCAACTAGTTTCGCCTTTTCTTTAGGCGATAGATTGGATACTAACCGGTTACATTACTTAAAGTTTCCCTTAGTTCTAGCATCGCGAATCCGTTTAATAAGTTTCTTCATTGAACTGTTAATAACAGGGTCATTTAATTTCGTATCAACAATGGGGTTCTTTGTTATCAGGTCATCATTGGGTGTTACTTCATCTTCCCCACACTTAGGCGTTTTATTAAGCACTACCGTTGGAGTTGGTAAAACAATATGCTTCTCACCGATTGTTTTTATTGGTTCAACGGTTTTGGTTGGTGGAGATTTAGACTTTCGAATCATAAAGGTGACTGATTTGTCACCATCACTAAGTGTCATTCTACCCTCTCTTACATCAAATAATGCCCCGGTGGATGCTAAGACTGGTCGACCTAAAATTAGAGGAATGTTTGAGTCCTCTTCTATGTCATTGACAATAAATTCGACTAGAAAGGTTAAATTACCTACTTGAATGGGTAGGTTGTCAGCAATTCCAACTGGGTGCTTAATGGTTTGATCAAGGAGTCAAACACTCATTTTCATTGGACTTAGCTCACATACTCCTAATCTATTATATAATGAAAGAGGCATAACACTCACACTCACACCTAAATCTGCTAGTGCATCATACATGACACAATCACTAAGTAGACAAGGAACAATAAATTCACCAGGATCACCTAACCTGGGTGGAAGTTTTGGTGGAACTGTCTTTACCAGGTTTATTTTTACGGTTTTAGTTTCTTGTACTTTCTTATTCTTCTTATTTTTTCCTAAGGTATCACAAACTTTATTACCTATCACTTGCTCATACTCAACTCCTTTTCTTGGAAACCGGATGGGTGGTCTGTATGGTGCCACCACTGGCTTTACATACTTGGGTGGTGGTGGTGGTGTTGTAACTTTTTCATTTCTTACTCACATCGAAAACCTTCCCATCTTCTGATGCTGGTTTTTCAGAATTCGTTGATACCATATTAACATTTTCATTCCGAGGATTTACTTCAGTATTACTCGGTAGCTTTCCTTGTTCCCTCTCACTCATCAAGCTAGCAAGAGAACCTATGTGTTTTTCTAGATTCAAAATGGAAGCTTGTTGAGTTCTTAATGACTGATCAAACCTCTCATTTGTTTGGGTTTGAGATGTAATAAATTGTGTTTGAGATTCCATTAGCTTTGCCATCATTTCTTCTAGATTTGACTTTTTCTCTTCGGTTTGTTGTGGTGGTTTATATAAGCCAGGTCTTTGTTGATTGATAGTGTTGTTTTGAGTTGGTTGGTTATTCGGACCTTGTTGGTTGTACGAGTTATTGTTGGGTCCATTTGGATTGTAAAGAATGTTTTGATTTCAATTGAAGTTTGGCCTTGGCGGTTGATAATTATTTTTATAATTATTTCCCGACCTTTGGTTCATGTAGGAAACATTCTCACATTTTTCCATCATTTGCTCAATGTGACAATCTTTTGTTAAGTATGGTCCACCGCATTGCTCACAACTGATTCGTATTGCGTGAATATCTTTAGTTATCTTTTCCATTCGTCTCTCAAAAGCATCTATTTTTGTAGAAACGGAATCAAAGTCATGGCTAGAATCGGCTCTAGCCGCTTTAGATGAACGAAAAATATCTTTTTCCTGGTGCCACTCATGTGAGTGGGAGGCTGTGTTATCAATAATTTTGTGAGCTTCGGTTGTGGTTTTCTTCATAATGGAACCACCATCTGCTATGTCGATGTCTTTTCGTGTAGCAACATCGACACCTTGGTAGAATATTTGTACTATTTGATAAGTTTCTAAACCGTGTTGAGGACATCCTCTCAACAACTTTCCGAATCTTGTCCACGCTTCATATAATGTTTCATTTGGCTTTTGCGCGAACGTAACAATTTCTCCTTGAAGTCTCACGGCTTTAGATGCCGGAAAGAATCTTTTAAGAAATTTCTCAACTAAAACATCTCATGTATCAATTGCTCCTTCGAGTAACGATTCTAACCAATCTTTGGCTTCTCCCTTTAAAGTCCAGGGAAACAACATGAGATAGATCTGTTCATCCTCAACTTCTCTGATTTTAAATAGAGTACAGATCCTATTAAAGGTTCGAAGATGTTCGTTTGGATCTTCTTTTGGCGTACCACTATATTGGCATTGATTAGTTACCTTGTATAGGATTTGTCCTTTGATTTCATAATCTGGCGCATTAACATCTGGCCGAATAATGGCGTGACCTTGGCCAGTGCGTGGGGCTCTCATTCGGTCTTCCATACTTTGAGGTTCCATTACTTCCATAATTGAATTTGTTGAATACGAATCACTAGAGGATTCTGATTTAATGGTTTGTAGTTCAGGAGGAATGATTAGTGGTTCAGGATCTTGGAATTGTCCTTGAATATCCTCCGGGCTCTCAATTGTGAGATCGGGTTAAAAAAATGGATTATCGGAAATTTGAATTGGAGTACTTGTTCAACTAGATGATGATTCTTGTGACGACCCGGAAATTTCCGACCAAATTTAAACTTAATCTTTATATGATTTCGACACGATAAGCAAAGTCTGTAAGGTTGAGTCTTAAAAATTTTGAACTATGTTATGAATTCATTTGACCTTCGACTATTCTGGACGATTCACGAACCACTATCTGTAAATAAATACATATATATTTAAATATATATATATATATATATATATATATATATATATATATATATAAATTTGAAATAGAAACTTATATGATTTAATTCATTTGTGTAAATAAAATAATATATGATATTATTATAAATCTATATATATATATAAAAAGTATATTGAATATGACTTTAATTTAGAATTTATTTAATAAATGTTCATGCGCTCGGTTGTCATTTTGATAGTTATTAATCAAGTTAGAAACGAACTTATGTGATTTTAAAATAAACGGTGATACGAAAATGAGTTCTATAAATTTTAGGCTTATTAAAAATGTATTTAGGAACTATTTGTTAAGTTTTAACACTTTTTTATATTTTACCCTGAATTGAGCGGGACAGTTGATGTAATTTTTATTTAATAAATTAATGATCGAATTTTATATCATAATGACTGAAATAAATAAAGGAATTTAATGTGAAAATTTGAGAATTTTTCAAAGACTTTTGTCCGCCACTGATTAACAACGGGGCACGATATTATATCCATATTAAATTGTCGGTAGAAATAATACAAAGGAAACAGTTGGTGCACACTATAATTCTCTAAGTTGTATTATTATATTATCACATGTTAATTTCTATATCTAATTACATATACATATACTCGACATTAGCTTAACCAACATCATTCTTTACTTCATCTTTCTTCTTCTTCTTCGACATCACCACTTCACCGGATAACCACCGGCTGCCCAACAAACCATCAGCACCATGAATCAACCCTCACGACCTTCACCATCTTCGTACAACAATCACCAAGAAGACACCACAAAATCCGCCTTCATAACCACAAACAACTCACCTATGTTGATTGCTACTAAGGCTGCTTTTATGTCTCTAATCTCGAAACCATCACCACCATCAACCTTGATCACCATCTCCACCATAGAACACCAATCATCACCACAAAGCTGCAAAACCGTCACCCACATCACCACAAAACATGCTGCAAAGTTCCCGTTCCTATGTTGTTTCTGTTTAACGTCTACTCGACAACCAAACACCACAACCATTGAACCCCGTCTAGCTACTACTAACTGTTTTCTTTTCAGGCTCAGTTCAACTCATATAACCCACGTAAAATACTCAAAACAAAGCCATCATCACCCTTCATCTTCACCACGAACTCCATAAGACATACTGAAATGTCCCGTTCTTATTGATTAAAAACGTTCCATATTAATTGATTTCGTTGCGAGGTTTTGACCTCTATATGAGACGTTTTTCAAAGACTGCATTCATTTTTAAAACAAACCATAACCTTTATTTCATAAATAAAGGTTTAAAAAGCTTTACGTAGATTATTAAATAATGATAATCTAAAATATCCTGTTTACACACGACCATTACATAATGGTTTACAATACAAATATGTTACATCGAAATCAATTTCTTGAATGCAGTTTTTACACAATATCATACAAACATGGACTCCAATTCTTGTTCTTATTTTAGTATGCAACAGCGGAAGCTCTTAGTATTCACCTGAGAATAAACATGCTTTAAACGTCAACAAAAATGTTGGTGAGTTATAGGTTTAACCTATATATATCAAATCGTAACAATAGACCACAAGATTTCATATTTCAATACACATCCCATACATAGAGATAAAAATCATTCATATGGTGAACACCTGGTAACCGACATTAACAAGATGCATATATAAGAATATCCCCATCATTCCGGGACACCCTTCGGATATGATATAAATTTCGAAGTACTAAAGCATCCGGTACTTTGGATGGGGTTTGTTAGGCCCAATAGATCTATCTTTAGGATTCGCGTCAATTAGGGTGTCTGTTCCCTAATTCTTAGATTACCAGACTTAATAAAAAGGGGCATATTCGATTTCGATAATTCAACCATAGAATGTAGTTTCACGTACTTGTGTCTATTTTGTGAATCATTTATAAAACCTGCATGTATTCTCATCCCAAAAATATTAGATTTTAAAAGTGAGACTATAACTCACTTTCACAGATTTTTACTTCATCGGGAAGTAAGACTTGGCCACTGGTTGATTCACGAACCTATAACAATATATACATATATATCAAAGTATGTTCAAAATATATTTACAACACTTTTAATATATTTTGATGTTTTAAGTTTATTAAGTCAGCTGTCCTCGTTAGTAACCTACAACTAGTTGTCCACAGTTAGATGTACAGAAATAAATCGATAAATATTATCTTGAATCAATCCACGACCCAGTGTATACGTATCTCAGTATTGATCACAACTCAAACTATATATATTTTGGAATCAACCTCAACCCTGTATAGCTAACTCCAACATTCACATATAGAGTGTCTATGGTTGTTCCGAAATATATATAGATGTGTCGACATGATAGGTCGAAACATTGTATACGTGTCTATGGTATCTCAAGATTACATAATATACAATACAAGTTGATTAAGTTATGGTTGGAATAGATTTGTTACCAATTTTCACGTAGCTAAAATGAGAAAAATTATCCAATCTTGTTTTACCCATAACTTCTTCATTTTAAATCCGTTTTGAGTGAATCAAATTGCTATGGTTTCATATTGAACTCTATTTTATGAATCTAAACAGAAAAAGTATAGGTTTATAGTCGGAAAAATAAGTTACAAGTCATTTTTGTAAAGGTAGTCATTTCAGTCGAAAGAACGACGTCTGGATGACCATTTTAGAAAATATACTTCCACTTTGAGTTTAAGCATAATTTTTGGATATAGTTTCATGTTCATAATAAAAATCATTTTCCCAGAATAATAACTTTTAAATCAAAGTTTATCATAGTTTTTAATTAACTAACCCAAAACAGCCCGCGGTGTTACTACGACGGCGTAAATCCGGTTTTACGGTGTTTTTCGTGTTTCCAGGTTTTAAATCAATAAGTTAGCATATCATATAGATATAGAACATGTGTTTAGTTGATTTTAAAAGTCAAGTTAGAAGGATTAACTTTTATTTGCGAACAAGTTTAGAATTAACAAAACTATGTTCTAGTGATTACAAGTTTAAACCTTCGAATAAGATAGCTTTTTATGTATGAATCGAATGATGCTATGAACATCATTACTACCTCAAGTTCCTTGGATAAACCTACTGGAAATGAGAAAAATAGATCTAGCTTCAAAGAATCCTTGGATGGCTTGAAAGTTCTTGAAGCAGAATCATGACACGAAAACAATTTCAAGTAAGATTTCCACTCGAAATAAGATTGTTATAGTTATAGAAATTGAATTAAAGTTTGAATATGATTATTACCTTGTATTAGAAAGATAACCTACTGTAAGTAACAAAGGTTTCTTGATCTTGGATGATTACTTGGAAGGATTTATAAAACTTGGAAGTAAACTTGCAATCTTGGAAGTATTCTTGATTTTATGAAACGAGAACTTTTGGAATTTATGAAGAACATTTAGAACTTGAAGATAGAACTTGAGAGAGATCAATTAGATGAAGAAAATTGAAGAATGAAAGTGTTTGTAGGTGTTTTTGGTCGTTGGTGTATGGATTAGATATAAAGGATATGTAATTTTGTTTTCATGTAAATAAGTCATGAATGATTACTCATATTTTTGTAATTTTATTAGATATTCATGCTAGTTGTCAAATGATGGTTTCCACATGTACATACATCTAAAAGCTGTGTATTGTACGAGTACGAATACGGGTGCATACGAGTAGAATTGTTGATGAAACTGAACGAGGATGTAATTGTAAGCATTTTTGTTAAGTAGAAGTATTTTGATAAGTGTCTTGAAGTCTTTAAAAAGTGTATGAATACATATTAAAACACTACATGTATATACATTTTAACTGAGTCGTTAAGTCATCGTTAGTCGTTACATGTAAATGTTGTTTTGAAACCTTTAGGTTAACGATCTTGTTGAATGTTGTTAACCCATTGTTTATTATAACAAATGAGATGTTAAATTGTTATATTATCATGATATTATGATATATAATATATCTTAGTATGATATATATACAGTTAAATGCCGTTACAACGATAATCGTTACATATATGTCTCGTTTCGAAATCATTAAGTTAGTAGTCTTATTTTTACATATGTATTTTATTGTTAATACACTTAATAATATATTTACTTATCATTTAACATAATTAACCAAGTGTATCAATATCTTAATATGATTCATATGTACCTAGTAAGACGTTGTTATAACGATAATCGTTATATATATCGTTTTCGAGTTTCTTAAATTAATAGTCTCATTTTTATGTATATAACTCATTGTTAAAATACCTAATGAGATATATACTTATAATAAAATCATGTTAACTATATATATAACCATATATATGTAATCGTATAGTTTTTAAAAGTTTTAGCGTTCGTGAATCACCGGTCAACTTGGGTGGTCAATTGTCTATATGAAACCTATTTCAATTAATCAAGTCTTAACAAGTTTGATTGCTTAACATGTTGGAAACACTTAATCATGTAAATAACAATTTCATTTAATATATATATAAACATGGAAAAGTTCGGGTCACTACAGTACCTACCCGTTAAATAAATTTCGTCCCGAAATTTTAAGCAGTTGGAGGTGTTGACGTATCTTCTGGAAATAAATGCGGGTATTTCTTCTTCATCTGATCTTCACGCTCCCAGGTGAACTCGGGTCCTCTACGAGCATTCCATCGAACCTTAACAATCGGTATCTTGTTTTGTTTAAGTCTCTTAACCTCACGATCCATTATTTCGACGGGTTCTTCAATGAATTGAAGTTTTTCATTGATTTGGATTTCGTTCAATGGAATAGTGAGATCTTCTTTAGCAAAATATTTCTTCAAATTTGAGATGTGGAAAGTGTTATGTACAGCCGCGAGTTGTTGAGGTAGCTCCAGTTGGTAAGCTACTGGTCCGACACGATCTATAATCTTGAATGGTCCAATGTACCTTGGATTTAGTTTCCCCCGTTTACCAAATCGAACAACGCCTTTCCAAGGTGAAACCTTAAGCATGACCATTTCTCTAATTTCAAACTCTATATCTTTTCTTTTACTGTCCGCGTAGCTCTTTTGTCGACTCTGGGCGGTTTTCAATCTTTGTTGAATTTGGATGATTTTCTCGGTAGTTTCTTGTATTATCTCCGGACCCGTAATCTGTCTATCCCCCACTTCACTCCAACAAATCGGAGACCTGTACTTTCTACCATAAAGTGCTTCAAACGGCGCCATCTCAATGATTGAATGGTAGCTGTTGTTGTAGGAAAATTCTGCTAACGGTAGATGTCGATCCCAACTGTTTCCGAAATCAATAACACAAGCTCGTAGCATGTCTTCAAGCGTTTGTATCATCCTTTCGCTCTGCCCATCAGTTTGTGGATGATAGGCAGTACTCATGTCTAGACGAGTTCCCAATGCTTGCTGTAATGTCTGCCAGAATCTTGAAATAAATCTGCCATCCCTATCAGAGATAATAGAGATTGGTATTCCATGTCTGGAGACGACTTCCTTCAAATACAGTCGTGCTAACTTCTCCATCTTGTCATCTTCTCTTATTGGCAGGAAGTGTGCTGATTTGATGAGACGATCAACTATTACCTAAATAGTATCAAAACCACTTGCAGTCCTTGGAAATTTAGTGATGAAATCCATGGTAATGTTTTCCCATTTCCATTCCGGGATTTTGGGTTGTTGAAGTAGACCTGATGGTTTCTGATGCTCAGCTTTGACCTTAGAACACGTCAAACATTCTCCTACGTATTTAGCAACATCGGCTTTCATACCCGGCCACCAAAAATGTTTCTTGAGATCCTTGTACATCTTCCCCGTTCCAGGATGTATTGAGTATCTGGTTTTATGAACTTCTCTAAGTACCATTTCTCTCATATCTCCAAATTTTGGTACCCAAATCCTTTCAGCCCTATAACGGGTTCCGTCTTCCCGAATATTAAGATGCTTCTCCGATCCTTTGGGTATTTCATCCTTTAAATTTCCCTCTTTTAAAACTCTTTGTTGCGCCTCCTTTATTTGAGTAGTAAGGTTATTGTGAATCATTATATTCATAGATTTTACTCGAATGGGTTCTCTGTCCTTCCTGCTCAAGGCGTCGGCTACCACATTTGCCTTCCCCGGGTGGTAACGAATCTCAAAGTCGTAATCATTCAACAATTCAATCCACCTACGCTGCCTCATATTCAGTTGTTTCTGATTAAATATGTGTTGAAGACTTTTGTGGTCGGTATATATAATACTTTTGACCCCATATAAGTAGTGCCTCCAAGTCTTTAATGCAAAAACAACCGCGCCTAATTCCAAATCATGCGTCGTATAATTTTGTTCATGAATCTTCAATTGTCTAGATGCATAAGCAATCACCTTCGTTCGTTGCATTAATACACAACCGAGACCTTGCTTTGATGTGTCACAATAAATTACAAAATCATCATTCCCTTCAGGCAATGACAATATAGGTGCCGTAGTTAGCTTTTTCTTTAATAACTGAAACGCTTTCTCTTGTTCATCCTTCCATTCAAATTTCTTCCCTTTATGCGTTAATGCAGTCAAGGGTTTTGCTATTCTGGAAAAGTCTTGGATGAACCTTCTGTAGTAACCAGCTAGTCCTAAAAACTGGCGTATGTGTTTCGGAGTTTTCGGGGTTTCCCACTTTTCAACAGTTTCTATCTTTGCCGGATCCACCTTAATACCTTTTTTGTTCACTATGTGACCGAGGAATTGAACTTCTTCCAACCAAAATGCACACTTTGAAAATTTAGCGTACAATTCTTCCTTCCTCAATACTTCTAACACCTTTCTCAAATGTTCACCGTGTTCTTGGTCATTCTTTGAGTAAATAAGTATGTCATCAATGAAAACAATGACAAACTTGTCAAGGTATGGTCCGCACACTCGGTTCATAAGGTCCATGAACACAGCTGGTGCATTAGTTAAACCAAACGGCATGACCATAAACTCGTAATGACCGTAACGTGTTCTGAAAGCAGTCTTTGGAATATCATCTTCTTTCACCCGCATTTGATGATACCCGGAACGTAAGTCAATCTTTGAATAAACAGACGAGCCTTGTAGTTGATCAAATAAGTCGTCGATTCTCGGTAGTGGGTAGCGGTTCTTGATGGTAAGTTTGTTCAACTCTCGGTAGTCGATACACAACCTGAATGTACCATCTTTCTTCTTGACAAACAAAACAGGAGCTCCCCACGGTGATGTGCTTGGTCGAATGAAACCACGCTCTAAAAGTTCTTGTAATTGGCTTTGCAGTTCTTTCATCTCGCTGGGTGCGAGTCTGTAAGGAGCACGAACTATTGGTGCAGCTCCTGGTACAAGATCTATTTGAAATTCAACGGATCGATGTGGGGGTAATCCCGGTAATTCTTTCGGAAATACATCGGGAAATTCTTTTGCGACGGGAACATCATTGATGCTCTTTTCTTCAGTTTGTACTTTCTCGACGTGTGCTAGAACAGCATAGCAACCTTTTCTTATTAGTTTTTGTGCCTTCAAATTACTAATAAGATGTAGCTTCATGTTGCCCTTCTCTCCGTACACCATTAAGGGTTCTCCTTCTTCTCGTACAATGCGAATTGCATTTTTATAACATACGATCTCTGCTTTCACCTTCTTCAGCCAGTCCATGCCAACTATTACATCAAAACTCCCTAACTCTACTGGTATCAAATCAATCTTAAATATTTCGCTACCCAGTTTAATTTCTCGATTCCGGCATATATTATCTGCTGAAATTAATTTACCGTTTGCTAATTCGAGTAAAAATTTACTATCCAACGGTGTCATTGGACAACTAATTTAGCACAAAAATCTCTACTCATATAGCTTCTATCCGCACCCGAATCAAATAAAACGTAAGCAGATTTATTGTCAATAAGAAACGTACCCGTAACAAGCTCCGGGTCTTCCTGTGCCTCTGCCGCATTAATATTGAAAACTCTTTCGCAGCCTTGTCCATTCGTGTTCTCCTGGTTCGGGCAATTTCTAATAATGTGGCCCGGTTTTCCACATTTATAACAAACTACATTGGCATAACTTGCTCCGACACTACTTGCTCCGCCATTACTCGTTCCGACACCATTTGTTCCTTTCGTTCTGTTAACCCCTGGTCCGTAGACCTCACACTTCACCGTGCTATGACCATTTCTTTTACACTTGTTGCAAAATTTGGTGCAGAACCCCGAGTGATACTTTTCACACCTTTGGCATAGCTGCTTCTGATTGTTGTTGTTGTTGCGATTGTTATTGTTGTTGGGATGGTTGTTGTAGTTGTTGTTGTTGTTGTTGTTGTTGGGCCGTTTGTTGTAGTTGCGATTGATGTTGCGATTGTTGGGATAATTGTTGCGATTATTATTGTAATTGCTGTTGTTGTTGTATTGGTGATTCTTATCACCGTTTTCCTCCCACTTTCTTTTGACTTGCTTCACATTGGCCTCTTCAGCCGTCTGTTCTTTAATTCTTTCCTCAATCTGGTTTACTAGTTTGTGAGCCATTCTACATGCCTGTTGTATGGAGGCGGGCTAGTGTGAACTTATATCTTCTTGGATTCTTTCCGGTAATCCTTTCACAAACGCGTCGATCTTCTCTTCCTCATCTTCGAACGCTCCCGGACACAATAGGCACAATTCTGTGAATCGTCTTTCGTACGTGGTAATATCAAATCCTTAGGTTCGTAACCCTCTAAGTTCTGTCTTGAGCTTATTGACCTCGGTTCTGGGACGGTACTTCTCGTTCATCAAGTGCTTGAATGCTGACCACGGTAGTGCGTACGCATCATCTTGTCCCACTTGCTCTAGATAGGTATTCCACCATGTTAACGCAGAACCTGTGAAGGTATGCGTAGTGTACTTCACTTTGTCCTCTTCAGTACACTTACTTATGGCAAACACCGATTCGACCTTCTCGGTCCACCGTTTCAATCCGATCGGTCCTTCGTTCCATCAAATTCCAAAGGTTTGCAGGCAGTGAATTCTTTGTAGGTGCATCCTACACGATTTCCTGTACTGCTAGATCCAAGGTTATTGTTGGTATGTAGCGCAGCCTGTACTGCGGCTATGTTTGAAGCTAGAAAAGTACGGAATTCCTCTTCATTCATATTCACGGTGTGTCGAGTAGTCGGTGTCATTTCCTTCAAAATAGTTAAATGGAACAAGTTAATCATACAGAATATTAAGAGTAGTTAATAGTATTTCGTAGCATAATATAAACTCATTTATAAAAGCTTTTTCTTCATATTAGCTTTTTATGAGTTTAAATTCGGGTAGTACCTACCCGTTAAGTTCATACTTAGTAGCTAATATACAATTCAACTACTACAATTCTATATGAAAAACTGATTATAATAATATTTCACGTTCAAACTTTTATACAATATTTTACAAACTTACAATATCGCTTATTTTACATAAAGCATGAAATATAGCACATAATAACTTTGATACAAGATAGTTGTGAAGATAATTCTAGCTAGTACACAAGTCGTTTAGCAAAGGCAATAAAGACACGTAATTCATACGTCCAGAAACAAGTCATGCATTCTGGTTTTACTAGGACTACTTCCCATCCTTGGTCTTGTGGAACATAACCGTTATGGCCGTTGATAAGACAGCGTGTTGTAACGTTGTCAAAGGGACGAGAGTTACGTAATGACCAACAGTCTCGTAATAACCTAAAAACCTCATTTCTTACCCCAATTACCGACTCCGTCACTTGTGGGAACGTTTTGTTTAATAGCTGTAGCCCGATGTTCTTTTTCTCACTTTGGTGAGAAGCGAACATTACTAACCCGTAAGCATAGCATGCTTCTTTATGTTGCATGTTAGCCGCTTTTTCTAAATCATGAAGTCCTATATTCGGATACATTGAGTCAAAATAATTTCTTAACCCGTTGCGTAAAATAGCATTTGGGTTCCCCACAATATATGCGTCAAAGTAAACACATCGTAACTTATGGGTTTCCCAATGTGATATCCCCCATCTTTCAAACGAAAGTCTCTTATAAACCAAGACATTCTTGGAACGTTCTTCGAATGTCTTACAAACTAATTTCGCCGTAAATAGTTGTGCCGAAGAATTCTGACCGACTCTAGACAAGATTTCATCAATCATGTCTCCGGGTAGGTCTCTTAAAATATTGGGTTGTCTATCCATTTTGTGTTTTTAAACTGTAAAATAGACAAGAGTTAGATTCATAAAAAAATACTTATTAATACAAACAATTTTTACATATATCATAAAGCATAAGCACACTATATTACATATATTACACCACAAGAATACAACTATCTTATTCCGACTCGCTCGTTTCTTCTTCTTCGGTTTTGGTTCGTTTTGCCAAGTTTCTAGGGATGTATGATGTTCCCCTAATACGAGCTATCGTTTTTCCACAACGGTTTAGAAAAACCTGGTGGTTTAGAGGTTCCCGGGTCATTGTTACAACTTAAGGGCTTCGGGGGTTGACGATACATATAAAGTTCATCGGGGTTGGAATTAGATTTCTCTATTTTTATGCCCTTTCCCTTATTATTTTCTTTTGCCTTTTTAAATTCAGTTGGGGTAATTTCTATAACATCATCAGAATTCTCGTCGGAATCCGATTCATCGGAGAATTGGTAATCCTCCCAATATTTTGCTTCCTTGGTGGAAACACCATTGACCATAATTAACCTTGGTCAGTTGGTTGAGGATTTTCTTTTACTTAACCGTTTTATTATTTCCCCCACCGGTTTTATTTCCTCCTCCGGTTCCTCCTCTTCCGGTTCTGATTCTTCTTCCGGTTCTGATTCTTCTTCCGGTTCCTCTTCGGGAACTTGTGAATCAGTCCAATATATATTCGACTCTTCGTTATTATTAGGTGAGTCAATGGGATTTGTGCTAGAGGTAGACATCTATCACACAATATCAAACATGTTAAGAGATTAATATATCACATAATATATACATGTTAATAATATATAGTTTCCAACAAAAATGTTAAGCAATCATTTTTAAAGAAAACACGGTCGAAGTCCAGACTCACTAATGCATCCTAACAAACTCAATAAGACACACTAATGCAAATTTTCTGGTTCTCTAAGACCAACGCTCGGATACCAACTGAAATGTCCCGTTCTTATTGATTAAAAACGTTCCATATTAATTGATTTCGTTGCGAGGTTTTGACCTCTATATGAGATGTTTTTCAAAGACTGCATTCATTTTTAAAACAAACCATAACCTTTATTTCATAAATAAAGGTTTAAAAATCTTTACGTAGATTATCAAATAATGATAATCTAAAATATCCTGTTTACTCACGACCATTACATAATGGTTTACAATACAAATATGTTACATCGAAATCAGTTTCTTGAATGCAGTTTTTACACAATATCATACAAACATGGACTCCAAATCTTGTTCTTATTTTAGTATGCAACAGCGGAAGCTCTTAGTATTCACCTGAGAATAAATATGCTTTAAACGTCAACAAAAATGTTGGTGAGTTATAGGTTTAACCTATATATATCAAATCGTAACAATAGACCACAAGATTTCATATTTCAATACACATCCCATACATAGAGATAAAAATTATTCATATGGTGAACACCTGGTAACCGACATTAACAAGATGCATATATAAGAATATCCCCATCATTTCGGGACACCCTTCGGATATGATATAAATTTCGAAGTACTAAAGCATCCGGTACTTTGGATGGGGTTTGTTAGGCCCAATAGATCTATCTTTAGGATTCGCGTCAATTAGGGTGTCTGTTCCCTAATTCTTAGATTACCAGACTTAATAAAAAGGGGCATATTCGATTTCGATAATTCAACCATAGAATGTAGTTTCACGTACTTGTGTCTATTTTGTGAATCATTTATAAAACTTTCATGTATTCTCATCCCAAAAATATTAGATTTTAAAAGTGGGACTATAACTCACTTTCACAGATTTTTACTTCGTCGGGAAGTAAGACTTCGCCACTGGTTGATTCACGAACCTATAACAATATATACATATATATCAAAGTTTGTTCAAAATATATTTACAACACTTTTAATATATTTTGATGTTTTAAGTTTATTAAGTCAGCTGTCCTCGTTAGTAACCTACAACTAGTTGTCCACAGTTAGATGTACAGAAATAAATCGATAAATATTATCTTGAATCAATCCACGACCCAGTGTATACGTATCTCAGTATTGATCACAACTCAAACTATATATATTTTGGAATCAACCTCAACCCTGTATAGCTAACTCCAACATTCACATATAGAGTGTCTATGGTTGTTCCGAAATATATATAGATGTGTCGACATGATAGGTCGAAACATTGTATACGTGTCTATGGTATCTCAAGATTACATAATATATAATACAAGTTGATTAAGTTATGGTTGGAATAGATTTGTTACCAATTTTCACGTAGCTAAAATGAGAAAAATTATCCAATCTTGTTTTACCCATAACTTCTTCATTTTAAATCCGTTTTAAGTGAATTAAATTGCTATGGTTTCATATTGAACTCTATTTTATGAATCTAAACAGAAAAAGTATAGGTTTATAGTCGGAAAAATAAGTTACAAGTCGTTTTTGTAAAGGTAGTCATTTCAGTCGAAAGAACGACGTCTGGATGACCATTTTAGAAAACATACTTCCACTTTGAGTTTAAGCATAATTTTTAGATATAGTTTCATGTTCATAATAAAAATCATTTTCCCAGAATAACAACTTTTAAATCAAAGTTTATCATAGTTTTTAATTAACTAACCCAAAACAGCCCGCGGTGTTACTACGACGGCGTAAATCCGGTTTTACGGTGTTTTTCGTGTTTCCAGGTTTTAAATCATTAAGTTAGCATATCATATAGATATAGAACATGTGTTTAGTTGATTTTAAAAGTCAAGTTAGAAGGATTAACTTTTATTTGCGAACAAGTTTAGAATTAACTAAACTATGTTCTAGTGATTACAAGTTTAAACCTTCGAATAAGATAGCTTTATATGTATGAATCAAATGATGTTATGAACATCATTACTACCTCAAGTTCCTTGGATAAACCTACTGTAAATGAGAAAAATAGATCTAGCTTTAAAGGATCCTTGGATGGCTTGAAAGTTCTTGAAGCAGAATCATGACACGAAAACAATTTCAAGTAAGATTTCCACTCGAAATAAGATTGTTATAGTTATAGAAATTGAATTAAAGTTTGAATATGATTATTACCTTGTATTAGAAAGATAACCTACTGTAAGTAACAAAGGTTTCTTGATCTTGGATGATTACTTGGAATGGATTTAGAAAACTTGGAAGTAAACTTGCAATCTTGGAAGTATTCTTGATTTTATGAAACTAGAACTTTTGGAATTTATGAAGAACACTTAGAACTTGAAGATAGAACTTGAGAGAGATCAATTAGATGAAGAAAATTGAAGAATGAAAGTGTTTGTAGGTGTTTTTGGTCGTTGGTGTATGGATTAGATATAAAGGATATGTAATTTTGTTTTCATATAAATAAGTCATGAATAATTACTCATATTTTTGTAATTTTATTAGATATTTCATGCTAGTTGCCAAATTATGGTTCTCACATGTGTTAGGTGACTCACATGGGCTGCTAAGAGCTGATTATTGGAGTGTATATACTAATAGTACATACATCTAAAAGCTGTGTATTGTACGAGTACGAATACGGGTGCATACGAGTAGAATTGTTGATGAAACTGAACGAGGATGTAATTGTAAGCATTTTTGTTAAGTAGAAGTATTTTGATAAGTGTCTTGAAGTCTTTTAAAAGTGTATGAATACATATTAAAACACTACATGTATATACATTTTAACTGAGTCGTTAAGTCATCGTTAGTCGTTACATGTAAATGTTGTTTTGAAACCTTTAGGTTAACGATCTTGTTGAATGTTGTTAACCCATTGTTTATTATAACAAATGAGATATTAAATTATTATATTATAATGATATTATGATATATAATATATCTTAGTATGATATATATACAGTTAAATGCCGTTACAACGATAATCGTTACATATATGTCTCGTTTCGAAATCATTAAGTTAGTAGTCTTATTTTTACATATGTATTTCATTGTTAATACACTTAATAATATATTTACTTATCATTTAACATAATTAACCAAGTGTATCAATATCTTAATATGATTCATATGTACCTAGTAAGACGTTGTTATAACGATAATCGTTATATATATCATTTTCGAGTTTCTTAAATTAATATTCTCATTTTTATGTATATAACTCATTATTAAAATACCTAATGAGATACATACTTATAATAAAATCATGTTAACTATATATATAACCATATATATGTAATCGTATAGTTTTTACAAGTTTTAACTTTCGTGAATCACCGGTCAACTTGGGTGGTCAATTGTCTATATGAAACCTATTTCAATTAATCAAGTCTTAACAAGTTTGATTGCTTAACATGTTGGAAAAACTTAATCATGTAAATAACAATTTCATTTAATATATATATAAACATGGAAAAGTTCGGGTCACTACACATACAACCTTCTGTCGATCGCCAACCACTTACAATAACTGCTGTACGTGCTATTACTTCTGTTTTCTCCTTCTAATTTGATCGAGTCCCAAACCATAACCATTGTAGACCACCATCGATGACCACACAACCGCCATCTTAAATCACCTAGAGTCACCATAACCTTTAGAAACCCACACCAAACGCCACCCTAAACTGCCAATAGCAGTTGCTGTATGCTTCTGTTTTTGCTTCAATTTTGCAACCCACCATTGTTGAGCATATTAATATATGTGAAACAAGGAGCTAGGCAACTCGAATGTTATGTTAAATATCTTGTGGAATCAAAAGTGGCCTGAGGTAATAATGATCATATTCATTTGTGTAATTTAAAAACTACTACTCCGTAGTAATAAACTTTTACCTATAATAATTACGGAGCTCACGTAAGGTGAAAAACAAGTGAAAATACATGTTTCTGTTTTGGTGTCTTCTGGTTAAAACTACCATTACGTGCAGCCAATCACCTAGACAAATTATGCATGCGGGAATGGTGAGCTGTAAAGTTAGCAAGAAATTGGATAGAGAAGGTAATGATTATTTGGAAGCAAGTGAAATCATCCGTAATTTGAGGCTTTGTGTATTACCTTTTAACTGACCAAGTTGATAACGATTGCTTTGTAATAATTTTTTTTTCTTTTCGGAAGGAGTAACAGATCAAGAAACGGCACTGATTTGTTCCAAGTCTTTTTCTGGACATGCCTTCGGGCTTCATAAAACCAAACAGCCATATATAAATTTTTGGGCTTGTTAAATGGTTTTATTTGTTGGGCTACGGATGTAAATAATAACGGGCTGGAGTCCCCTGCATATTTTTAGGCCTTCAAAAATTCCAACCACCGCTGCCACCTTTTATTCCTGTTTATGTTTCGATCAAAACCCAAATCAAACCAATTCAACCTTTGCCTGGTACTTCTATTGTATGTTAAACCAAAAACTTCACCTACTACGTGCAAGATTAAACCTTGTGTCGAATGGACTATTTCATTAATAAAAGGATATAAAGTGTTGGGCCGTTATGGTCCATTAGACTTGATTATCGGGCTTATGACTTGTGCATGGGTTCGGTTATATGATGATGAAACGATGTTAGATGGTATTCATGATGATAATTAGATTATGATGCTCGATTATATAGACAAGGATTGAATGATGATTACGTGAAGATTATGATAGGAGATACTATGATTATATGCTAGATGATGTTCACAATAGTAAATACGATGATGATGATGAGATAATAATGGTTAAGGATGTTATCAGGTTAGCGGGACGTCGCGGGTACAAACCCTGGCTCGGGCATTTTTTTTGGGACTACCTCTTTGAGGTAGTTTACTTATTACTCATTATTATTATTATTATTATTATTATTATTATTATTATTATTATTATTATTATTATTATTATTATTATTATTATTATTATTATTATTATTATTATTATTATTATTATGTTTAATGTTATTAAATGTTAAGGTTAGGTTTAAAAATAAAATTTAGGATTAAGTTTATGATTTAAAATAAGTTATTGATATGATTATGATTATTAAGAAAAAGTATGAATAAGTTTATGACAAATACCTATTATTAATAATATTATTATTAAAACTAGTACTATTATTAAAACTAGTATTATTATTATTATTATTATTATTATTATTATTATTATTATTATTATTATTATTATTATTATTATTATTAAGTATCATTATTATTATTAGAATTATCACATTAATATTATTTTTACATTAATATTATTATTATCATTTTTATTATTACTAGTATCATTATTATTTTTATAAAAACCATATTACTATTATTATCAATATTACTACTAATATTATTATCATTACTACAATAAAAATTAGTCATATATAAATATACTTAACTAAACTATATTAACATTTTTATTTATTTAAAGAATATAAAATAAATACATTTAATTAAGTTATTAATGAAACACATAAATTATTAAAATAACAAGTATATCACTAATAATATATAAATTCGTTCGATTACAATTATATGTGTTAATATATATATATAAATGATATAGGTTCGTGAATCCGAGGCCAACCCTACACTTGTTCAATGCCGTCATATGTATTTTTACTACAAAATACAGTATAGTGAGTTTCATTTGCTCCCTTTTTAAATGCTTTTGCAATATATATTTTTGGGACTGAGAATACATGCGCTATTTTTATAACTGTTTTACGAAATAGACACAAGTAATTGAAACTACATTCTATGGTTGATTTACCGAAATCGAATATGGCGAATTTATCATGTCCGAAGTTGTCCCGGAATGATGGCGAATTTATCATGTCCGAAGTTGTCCCGGAATGATGGGAATATTCTATATGAATCTTGTTAAGGTCGATTACCAGGTGTTCAATCCACATGAATGATTTTTGTCTCTATGTATGGGACGTATATTTATGAGAAATGGAAATAAAATCTTGTGCTCTATTAAAATTATGGAAATGATCGATTATGATAAACTAATGAACTCACCAACCTTTTGGTTGACACTTTAAAGCATGTTTATTCTCAGGTATTAAGGAAATCTTCCGCTGTGCATTTGCTCATTTTAAAGATATTACTTGGAGTCATTCATGGCATATTTCAAAAGATGTTGCATTCGAATCGTTGAGTTCATCAAGATTATTATTAAGTCAATTATAGTTGGATGTATTATGAAATGGTATGCATGCTGTCAATTTTTTATGTAGAGAAAGTTTGTCTTTTAGAAACGAATGCAATGTTTGTAAAATGTATCATATAGAGGTCAAATAACTCGCGATGTAATCATATGTTATTGTATTCGTTTTTATGGATTAGGACTGGTCTTTACAATTCTAAAGAAAAATCAACGGCGACAATATTGGCTAGATGTCTTGATCGAGTTACAGGAGGTGAACGTATGAAAGGTGGTGAACATTTTACTCGGTGCATTCACTGAATATCCTATTAGTTATAAATATAAAAATTATTAAAGTTATCAAATTAATAGACATTTCTGATTTTGCCCACGTTTCGAATAGCCAATAGATGCAACAGGTAGCCAGGACCCTTTAAATCGAAAGTCCACAACTCGCCACTAACAAATCCAACTATTACTACGAACCAGAAAATTTTGGATGTCTATCAATTTAATCGCTTTTTATAATTTTTCGTCGAAATTTAAAGAAGATAAAGAAAATTCTATGCCCTAAAAACTAGCGCGTAGAAACGAAAAAGAGCGTCGAAAAATGTCGAAAAATAAAAATGAGAAAGAAAAACGTCGAAACTTTAAAGTCTAAAAATTAAATCTAAAAAGTTGTGCCTAAAGGTATTAAAGCTTAAAAGGAATTCTAAACAGAAAACGACAATTACTTAAAAAGCACTAAAATCTATAAAATTAAAACGGCGTCGTAAAATTCTAAAGCGTCTAAATTCTAAATTTAAAGGAAAAGCACTTAAGGGATTTTACGGCAAAGCCAAAAAATCAAGAATTATAAAAATAACTACGGCAAAACTAATCTTAAAACTAAATACGAACGACAAATATAAAAATTACGAAGTTAAACGAATAAAAAGATACAAAATATTATAAAAATGATAAAAATAAAATTTTATATAAAAATATTATATTTATATTATTATTTTATAAAAATATTAATTTATATAATTAATAATAATAAAACTTAATAATACAAATTATATATTAAAACTAAAATTATAAACTAATTAATTAATTAAAACCCTATTTATAATTATAATAATAAACCCTAACGTAATTAATGCTTTAAGGATTCTGACTAGTCAAATCAATCTATGCGATCGCATGGTCTTCATTCTTTTGGATCATGCGATCGCATGATTAGGCTGTCCAGGAAGTCTTTGGGCTTTTATCAGGCTTCGGCCCAGAGTTTATTTTAATTATATTTATTTGATTTTTTTTCAATTTTCAAAATATTACAAAATATTTATATAATTTAAAATAAACTTATATTTTAAATCTAAAAATAAAAGTACTTGTTAATATTATATATAAAATCTTATATATATATATATATATATATATATATATATATATATATATATATATATATATATATATATATATATATATATATATATATATATATATATATATATTCTTTTTATAATTTTTAACACTTATTATAAATACAAAATATTTTACGAAATAAGAAATAATATATTTTTACAAAAATATAGTTTTACTAAAATATAGCGTAAAAATATAGCGTTTCGCCGGGTCCCCGACAGCGGCGCCAAAAACTTGATGTGTGCAAGGTGTAGTACGAAATAGTATTATTTTTAATATGAAATACGGCGAAATATGATACAAGTTTTATTTATTTATATAGATGGGATATACCTAAACCTTGCTACAACACTTATAGGCAGTGTATCTAATCGTAGAGTAGTGTAGTTTTTAGTAAGTCCGGTTCATTCCACAGGGAGCTAGTGATTACGTACTATATTTTTAACAACTATATTTATATAAAATATATATAATTATATATAGTAATATTATTATTATAAAAGGGGGTTTTACCGTTTAATGACCGGTTTGTCGATTTTATGTTTTTAAACGTAAAGATAAATGACAATAATTAAAGTGCGTAAAATAAATAACAATATTAAAATGACAATAAATAAAATGACAGTAAATAAAAGTACGATGAGAAATACAATAAAAGAATTATGCTTATTTAAACTTTCGTAACCATGATGTTTGACGTTTTGATTTTAATTTATTACTCTGGGTTAATTGTCATTTGTCCTGGCTTATTTGATACTTATCTGGGTTTTACCCATAATAGTCCATCGGTCATAATTATAAAATGCTCGTCAAATTAACCTTATTCCCGAAGTCAAATATTCTAACTAATTAGGGATTCAAACTATATCAAGGTTTTAATACTTTGTTAATAATTACACCAGGTTATCGAATGCGTGTAATCCAAGGTTTTAATACTTTGTTAACAATTACACCAATTATCCTTGTATGTAATCCACCCCTATTTTAATTAGTCCATGATACATTAATTTATTCACTTGGCCATAATGAATAGTCAATTACCCAATCCAATTGATTAATTAAATGATTGTAAACGATGTCGTATAAACGTCACTAAATAGGACATTCATAATCATTTAATAATTATTAGATTAAATAATTTGAAGATAGGTTCGACAGATTCTAATGAGTTGTCATTCGATTAGACAATACCCCCATCTATTAATAGTCCATAGTCCGATGTTCACAAGTGTCGGTCTTTTGTCCAAACCCTAATTATGGTACAAAATCCAATAACCCAGACTTTAATATTTAGTCTAACATCACGATTACTTCAGCTTAAATAAGTATAATAATAACTTAGTTATGAGACATTAATTTAAAATGGAAGAACATAACTTACAGTGATTATTTATCACGTAGCGTTACTCGGACAGAATTTCGACTTTAAAACCCGTAAAACATTTCTTACAATAACCCAATTATTATTAAACTTTATTATTAAAATTAACTTAAATTAAAATTATAATATAAATATTACATAAGAGAGAAAGAAATATATGAAGGTGTGTGTAATTCGAGCAGAAAACGTTCCAATTTATAGATGTAGCCAGCCTTCTGGTGTCATGCGATCGCATGATATTCATGCTTCCTGGCCATGCGATCGTATGGCCAGCTGGATCAGACCACTTTGAGTTTAAAACGTGGGCGGCTTTGATTAAATTAATATATAATATAATATATATAATTATATATAATTATATATATATGATATAATATTCTTGTACATAGTTGACTCGTGTGATGACCCGTCCAAATCCATCTGGACGAAGTCATCAACATTAGGTTCCATTGCGATGATCGACTCCAAGTAATGTCCTTAAAATGAGCAAATACACAGCGGAAGACTTAACTCGTACCTGAGAATAAACATGCTTAAAAGTGTCAACCAAAAGGTTGGTTAGTTCATTAGTTTATCATAAACAATCATTTCAATATATTAATAGACCACAAGATTTCCGTTTATAAATATATGTACACTCGCAATTGTATAAAAGTATTCTATAAGTTGTAGGCACCCGGTAACAAGCCTTAACGTTCATGTTTTACCCTCTGAAGTACACCAGATCAGGTGTGTTTAATATAACCTCGAAGTACTAAAGCATCCCATAGTCAGGATGGGGTTTGTCAGGCCCAATAGATCTATCTTTAGAATTCGCGCCTACCGTACATAGATAAGTAGTTTAATGTTACCAAGCTAAGGGTATATTTCTGGTTTAAACCCACGTAGAATTAGTTTTAGTACTCGTGCCTATTTCGTAAAACATATATAAAACAGCGCATGTATTCTCAGCCCAAAAATATATATTGCAAAAGCAACTAAAAAGGGAGCAAATGAAACTCACCATTGTATTTTGTAGTAAAAATACATATGACGACAATGAATAAGTGTGGGGTTGGCCTCGGATTCACGAACCTATATAATTCATATGTATATTAATACATATAATCGTAATTAAATAAATTTATATATTATATCCTTGTATTATATTTTATATATATGTATTTTATGTATATATTTAATTTGATTAGTATATATATATATATATATATATATATATATATATATATATATATATATATATATATATATATATAATTATATTAATATATATGTTTGATTAGTATTACATTAAGACTACCTAATTTGTTATATATGAATATTTACATAAAATTTGTTAATATGATTATTACCTTCTTATATGTAATATTACTTATAAGTATAGTTTTATATACAACATACTTATCTGGTAAAATAATATTAATAGTAGTAATAGAAGTTGTATTTGATTGTATCGATAGTATTAAATATAAAAATATCGATAATAATATTAATTGTAGTAATAATAATAATAACAATAATAATGATACTAGTAATAGAAATGATAATAATAATATAGTTTTAGTGATAACAAAATGGTAATCATATTAATAATACTTTTGTTAATAATAATAATAATACTAATATTTATGAACGATACCGATACTAATATTTAAGAAAGTAATACTAATAATACTAATATGAATGCTAAACGATAATTCTAATACTAACAAAAACAATTCAGTAATAACAATACTAATAATAATAATAATAATAATAATAATAATAATAATAATAATAATAATAATAATAATAATAATAGTAGTAATAGTGATAATACTACTAATTTATAAATGATAATACTGGTAATAATACTGATAATATCATAAATTATATTAATAATCATTTTGTTATTAATAACATCTAACATGATAGCCATAATAACAATTTATAATAAAGATCATAGTAAAAAAAAAATAATAATAACAATAATAAGGATATAATAATAATAAAAATATAATGACTACCTCAAAGTGTAAGCCTCTTAAAAAATATATATGTCACCAACAAGGTTCGAACTCGAGACCTCTCGTATAACATCATCACATCCAGACCAGTTGGGCTACCACCCAGTTTCTGATTTTAAGCCATCCCTTTTTCTTTTAACCCGTAATTATCCTATTATGTTACGTCTTCTTCTTCCCGGTAACTAGTCGATCACAAACAAGAACCCAATCGTTTCCAAGTTTCAACTTAATCATATCCTTTGTTTTAGGATCCAAAATATATACAGAAGCAATTTAAAAGGCGAATTAAATTGGAAGAAAAACATAATAATAAGTCTAACACCTAACCCAAGACCACTTTCGAATTTTAAGCTGTTTTAGCTTACGATTTCTATACAACACAGGTAGGAAATCACTTCTATAAACTTTTTGAACCATCAATTGATTCAGAAACTTCAAAACAAATTCGAATTTCCTTATGAACAATCTGTTTGACTTTTTGTTACAAGGTTTGACTCCAAAAATTCAAACTCGTTATGAACAATTGAGACTTGAAACTTTTCAGGTAATTTGTTTAAAAGATTCCTAACAGAATTGCATTGATACATTTTTGCAATTCGTTTTGAAATTGACCTTTTAAAAAAAAAAACCCAAGAGCAGAGGTGTCGTCGGTTTATATTCAAACTTTCATTTAATTAATCCAATTACGGAGGTATATAATTGAGATTTGTTGATGTTAGGGAAGAGTTGGATAGTCTTATTCATAATATAAACAATTTGTCTGATTTAAAGCTTGAAAAAAAAATCGTTCGAATATTAGTCAGTAAGTAAACAAATAAATAAAAACAAAACTAATAAAAGTAGAAAGGGATTTTTTAACAAACTCGTACGATTATACTGTTATTGATTGTTACCAGTTTCGGACTAGAATCAGAATTAGATATTGCTGAAAGGAACGTATAAGTAATTTGGATTCCAATTCTTTATATATATAATTTCATGTAAATAATATTAATAATTATTAATTGTAATTATATTAATGATAAAAAATAATACTAATAATATTAATAATAATAATAAGAGTAATAATAAGGTTAATAGAAATAATATGATGATATTAATAGTTACAATACTAATGATCTTACTAAGTTAAATAATGTTAATAAAAATGGTAATAACAATGTAAAATAATAATAATAATAATAATATGATTATATTATTAATAATCATAATGATAACAATGATCATAAAAATACTAATAATAATATAATAAATTACATATAACAATTTCTTATAATACTTAATAATAATGATAATGATAATTATATGTATCAAATTTCATGTATGGTAATATTGATAATCATGATATTAATACTAACATTAATATTAATAATGAAGTAATAATAATGTTAATATTAGTATAACCACAATATTTTTATCTTGTAACCACATTTAATATATTATATCTAATTTATTAATTTATATATGATATGATATTATTCATTGAATATTTAATGTTTATAACTTTTATATTTTAAACCATTAACCTCAAAGTATATCATTATATATTTAGTATTCTGATAACATTGGCGAATTAGGTTTGATACTTTTATATACAATATACTATATATATTCAGAATAACAAGCTAAATTACTTAATAGTTCATTAGTATATTTTTATAATTATTTACATATATGATTATTTATATTTACATTTCTGGTTACAATTAAAGGTTCGTGAATCGTCGGGAATAGTCAAAAGGTCAAATGTATACATGAATATAGTTCAAAGTTTTTGAGTTTCAATTAAATAGACTTTGCTTATTATGTCGAAACCATGTAAGAATAAGGTTTAAATTTGGTCGAAAATTTCCGGGTCGTCACAGTACCTACCTGTTAAAGAAATTTTATCCCGAAATTTGAGTGAGGTGGTCATGGCCAACAATGGAAATATTTTCATGACGTATTTAAGTTGATAAATAGAGTTTTATTATCATTGAGTAATATGGATAAAAACAATTCGATTATTCGAAGAGTAAAAGTGAATCTGTCACAAAAGAGTGAAATGAGGAAATTAAAGATTCGTAGTCACGGTGGATTTCTGGAATTCAAGAAATTTAAAGAAATCTTTTAATCAGAAAGAAAATGTAATATCATGATTAATTAGCAAACTACTGGAATCACGGTAAGGATAGAACTATCAAGAAAATAATCTCTTAATATGTTTAGAGGTTAAGTAGAATGAAAGAGTTATGTATCATGGCACATGATGAGGGTAAGATCTGTGAACCATCATCACGTTCCATTAGAAATTCAGCATGACTTACTGTAATATAATCAAGTTGGCCTGACGTCATTATATTATACTAACTCATGCTTCAATTCCCAACACTTCTCCAGAAACCATTCATAATTCAAACTCGAATTTTAAAGAAATTTAGAAACTAAGATAGTTTCCTTTATGACGTAACACGGATAGCACGAAGAGATAGATAATTTCGAATAAAGATATTTATGAAGGTATCTTCAGAAATATTTAAGATATTTATAACGAAAGATACGATGATATCTTTAGAATTTAAAATATTTAAGATCAGAATATGATGAAGAAATTCATCCGTAAGGATTTAGAGTATGGAGCAAGGTATACGCTAAAGATTTCATCAGCTTTTTCAAAACTCAGAAAACTGATTCATAGACTAAAGCGCTTTCAGAAATTCAGAATTGAAGTTTTGTAAATCCAGGAGATAGAATATATATATATACACTTATGTATATATATAATTATTGTCATAGAATCGCTGAGGAATTCGAGATTATCGATTGATGCCTCCCGGTATTTGGTATGGTAATTATCGTTACAAGATGCCGATGAGTTCATAATAAGATTTCAATAGATAAATATAGTGATTTGTCAGAGAGATTTAAACCAAGGAGCAATGAGGTTGCTGATGCGTCTGCTGGTAATATGATGGAATATAAAAGGCTCCCCGGTAACAATAAAAGAGCACTCATATATATCAAGGTTATAATAAGGTTGTTTATAACGAAAAGTCGAAGTTGACTTGTAGGAGCTGTGACAAAATTGACTAATTTGAAAAAAAAATTGAAATGTTATCTTCGGTAATATCAAGGCCAAAGGAGCTAGCACTGATACGTGTTAAACGTTTACTCAGGTTTCGAGTGTTTTCAGGTACATAACTATATGCATAAATCTTTCTTTCCATAGATGAACTGCGGTTGGTTCATCCTCTCGATTGAGGTGTTTTCAAGAATCATGAAAGGTTTGAACATAGATTGTAATCGTCAGGATACAAATGAGATTTAAGATTAAATCAAGTGGCAAACTTGAAGAAATGTTTAGTTTCATATGTTATAATCAATATTTTAATTCATTTTAATTGTCCAATATTATTAGTCCATAGTCGATAGTCCACAGTTAACAATCCAATGATTCATATATAGTTTAATATATAATATTCGAATTAATTAATACGTATCGTGACCCGTATACGTCTCAGACTCGATCACAACTCAAACTATATATATTATTGTAGAATCAACCTCAACCCTGTATAGCTAACTCCCGCATTACTGTATATAGAGTGTCTATGGTTATTCCAAATAATATATATAGATGCGTCGATATGATATGTCAAAACCTTGTATACGTGTCCCGATATTTAAAGTGCGTAAAATAAATAACAGAAATTAAATGACGATAAATAAAATTACGAGAATTAAAATTGCGATAAATAAAATGCGATAAATAAGTTGCGATAAATAAAAGGTAATACGGCATTAACAGTTAGCTAGGATTTTGTTAGCGTGGATTCTTAATAGAAATTTTCATAGTTAATTTGTTTGTTTCTACAAATTTTATTTTGTCCAATGTTTTCTTCATTATGCCACTTGTTGAATTCTGGTAAATCAAAATCCAAATATGAAATTGGATGAAAATGGTTATTCTGTAGTGAACGGATACGTATATCGGTGGTTGTAAGTAGGATAGTGAATGACTGTTGAATCAGATTTGAAGAATGTACAGTGTAACTTATTAATGTGAAATCTAAATATTTCTCAGGTATTACCTACCCGTTAAAATATTTTCACCATTAACAGTTTGTACAAAAGAATTTTTAATTACAATCTTTATGAAAATATACTTACATATATATTTTCTTCAGATGTAATTATAGATTCAGTGAGTTAATATAATGTTAATCTCATTTGATTTACCGTTATAACTAGAATACATAATCTCTAAAACATTAGAGATTACATAATCGCCATGAAGAACGAAGATAATTGATGTAGAACGATACGTAGAACGATGATTATGCTCGAGGTACAGAATGAAATTTTGGGGCATGTGATGTTGAAACTTGTGTTGTTGATGGTATAGTTGATGCCGGTGATGTTGCTGAAGCTGGTACGTTTTGCACCATATTCTCCAAATTGATCACTCGAGCGCGAAGTTCGTTGACTTCTTATATTACTCCGAGATGATTGTTGGTCGGAACGAGTGGATGGATAAGGTTTAGAATTGTGGATAGAATATAATCATGTCGAGCTACTCTAGAAATGAGGCTGAAAATGGTGTTTCGGATAGGTTTGCCGGTAAGTGCTACAGGTTCTTCACCAAGAGGTGAATTCGGTTGGTAGAAAGGATCGCCGTCTTCGCGTCTCCATTGATTAAGTCGACTACGAACCCATCAGATGAATTGGGGATGGCTGATTGATTGATTCATTCTGGTGACACCGCTTTCGGAGTTTAGGTGAATATCCATGTCGGAATAGTTGTCGGAATAACTATCGGAATTGCTATCGAAATCTGAGGGACTCGAACTGGTTGAGGGATTCATCTCGTACGATTAGATGAAGGATTTTCGATAAGAAATAGATTATAGGATGTAGATTAGTACCCTGCAATACATAATTTACATATGCATATATAATACTCAAATCCCATAAGTTACGGAGGAATCTACGGAATACGACAGGCAAAGTTTACAGTAACAGGTACGCTAAGATATGGATTAGCTGATATGCTAAGATATGAGTTTATCTATACACTGTCTATGCAATAGAGGCAGCAAAACGTGTCTAGACTTTAAGGATGATAAGCAAATAATTTTTGACACGAAATGATAAGCAAAACTTTTTGACATGCAGACACGGTCGAAGTCCAGACTCACTAATGCATCTAAACAACTACTAGTTAGACACACTAATGCAAGACCTGGTTCGCTAAGACCACCGCTCTGATACCACCTGTGATGACCCGTCCTAATCCATATGGACGAAGTCATCAACATTAGGTTCCATTGCGATGATCGACTCTAAGTAATGTCCTTAAAATGAGCAAATGCACAGCGGAAGACTTAACTCGTACCTGAGAATAAACATACTTAAAAGTGTCAACCAAAAGGTTGGTGAGTTCATTAGTTTATCATAAACAATCATTTCAATATATTAATAGACCACAAGATTTCCGTTTATAAATATATGTACACTCGCAAGTGTATAAAAGTATTCTATAAGTTGTAGGCACCCGGTAACAAGCCTTAACGTTCATGTTTTACCCTCTAAAGTACACCAGATCAGGTGTGTTTAATATAACCTCGAAGTACTAAAGCCTCCCATAGTCAGGATGGGGTTTGTCAGGCCCAATAGATCTATCTTTAGGATTCGCGCCTACCGTACATAGACAAGTAGTTTAATGTTACCAAGCTAAGGGTATATTTCTGGTTTAAACCCACGTAGAATTAGTTTTAGTACTCGTGCCTATTTCGTAAAACATATATAAAATATCGCATGTATTCTCAGCCCAAAAATATATATTGCAAAAGCAATTAAAAAGGGAGCAAATGAAACTCACCATTGTATTTTGTAGTAAAAATACATATGACGACAATGAACAAGTGTGGGGTTGGCCTCGGATTCACGAACCTATATCATTCATATGTATATTAATACATATAATCGTAATTAAATAAATTTATATATTATATCCTTGTATTATATTTTATATATATGTATTTTGTGTATATATTTAATTTGATTAGTATATATATATATATATATATATATATATATATAATTATATTAATATATATGTTTGATTAGTATTACATTAAGACTACATAATTTGTTATATATGAATATTTACATAAAATTTGTTAATATGATTATTACCTTCTTATATGTAATATTACTTATAAGTATAGTTTTATATACAACATACTTATCTGGTAAAATAATATTAATAGTAGTAATAGAAGTTGTATTTGATTGTATCGATAGTATTAAATATAAAAATACCGATAATAATATTAATTGTAGTAATAATAATAACAATAATAATGATACTAGTAATAGAAATGATAATAATAATATAGTTTTAGTGATAACAAAATGGTAATCATATTAATAATACTTTTGTTAATAATAATAATAATAATACTAATATTTATAGAACGATACCGATACTAATATTTAAGAAAGTAATACTAATAATACTAATATGAATGCTAAACGATAATTCTAATACTAACAAAAACAATTCAGTAATAACAATACTAATAATAATAATAATAATAATAATAATAATAGTAGTGATAATACTAATAATTTATAAATGATAATACTGGTAATAATACTGATAATATCACAAATTATATTAATAATCATTTTGTTATTAATAACATCTAACATGATAGCCATAATAACAATTTATAATAAAGATCATAGTAAAAAAAATTAATAATAACAATAATAAGGATATAATAATAATAAAAATATAATGACTACCTCAAAGTGTAAGCCTCTTAAAAAAATATATATGTCGCCTACAAGGCTCGAACTCGAGACCTCTCGTATAACATCATCACATCCAGACCAGTTGGGCTACCGCCCAGTTTCTGATTTTAAGCCATCCCTTTTTCTTTTAACCCGTAATTATCCTATTATGTTACTTCTTCTTCTTCCTGGTAACTAGTCGAACAAAAACAAGAACCCAATCGTTTCCAAGTTTCAACTTAATCATATCCTTTGTTCTAGGATCCAAAATATATACAGAAGCAATTTAAAAGGCGAATTAAATTGGAAGAAAAAAAATAAGTCTGTTAACAGACTCGTGAAGAACACCTAACCCAAGATCACTTTCGAATTTTTAAGCTGTTTTAGCTTACGATTTCTATACAACACAGGTAGGAAATCACTTCTATAAACTTTTTGAACCATCAATTGATTCAGAAACTTCAAAACAAATTCGAATTTCCTTATGAACAATCTGTTTGACTTTTTGTTACAAGGTTTGACTCCAAAAATTCAAACTCGTTATGAACAATTGAGACTTGAAACTTTTCAGGTAATTTGTTTAAAAGATTCCTAACAGAATTGCATTGATACATTTTTGCAATTCGTTTTGAAATTGAGCTTTTAAAAAAAAAACCCAAGAGCAGAGGTGTCGTCGGTTTATATTCAAACTTTCATTTAATTAATCCAATTACGGAGGTACATAATTGAGATTTGTTGATGTTAGGGAAGAGTTGGATAGTCTTATTCATAATATAAACAATTTGTCTGATTTAAAGCTTGAAAAAAAATCGTTCGAATATTAGTCAGTAAGTAAACAAATAAATAAAAACAAAACTAATAAAAGTAGAAAGGGATTTTTTAACAAACTCGTACGATTATACTGTTATTGATTGTTACCAGTTTCGGACTAGAATCAGAATTAGATATTGCTGAAAGGAACGTACAAGTAATTTGGATTCCAATTCTTTATATATATAATTTCATGTAAATAATATTAATAATTATTAATTGTAATTATATTAATGATAAAAAATATAATACTAATAATATTAATAATAATAATAATAATAATAATAATAATAATAATAATAATAATAATAAGAGTAATAATAAGGTTAATAGAAATAATATGATGATATTAATAGTTACAATACTAATGATCTTACTAAGTTAAATAATGTTAATAAAAATGGTAATAACAATGTAAAAATAATAATAATAATAATATGATTATATTATTAATAATCATAATGATAACAATGATCATAAAAATAATAATAAAAATATAATAAATTACATATAACAATTTCTTATAATACTTAATAATAATGATAATTATATGTATCAAATTTCATGTATGGTAATATTGATAATCATGATATTAATACTAACATTAATATTAATAATGAAGTAATAATAATGTTAATATTAGTATAACCACTATATTTTTATCTTGTAACCACATTTAATATATTATATCTAATTTATTAATTTATATATGATATGATATTATTCATTGAATATTTAATGTTTATAACTTTTATATTTTAAACCATTAACCTCAAATTATATAATTATATATTTAGTATTCTGATAACATTGGCGAATTCGGTTTGATACTTTTATATACAATATACTATATATATTCAGAATAGCAAGCTAAATTACTTAATAGTTCATTAGTATATTTTTATAATTATTTACATATATGATTATTTATATTTACATTTCTGGTTACAATTAAAGGTTCGTGAATCGTCGGGAATAGTCAAAAGGTCAAATGTATACATGAATATAGTTCAAAGTTTTTGAGTTTCAATTAAATAGACTTTGCTTATTATGTCGAAACCATGTAAGAATAAGGTTTAAATTTGGTCGAAAATTTCCGGATCGTCACAACTCGTAATTTTAGGTCCATTGACTCGCGCGTTGATGCTCGGCTTATGTCTCGGTTCCAGATTTTTGAACGTCTTTTCGTACGCTTTGAAATCTTGTACTTTGCGTTTCGCAGCTTGTACTCTTATCATTTTTAGACGTTATTTATCAATAATTGGAACCATTTGGATTGTAACTTGTACATTTGAGCTTTTTGGTCATTTGCGTCTTCAAATCATCATTTTCTTCTTTTGTCTTCGCACTTATTTAATATAAACAAATATTACTTGAAAATAGAACAATTACAACTGAAAACTTTACATATTGGAAGGATATTACGACTAAATATATGTTCATTTGGAGCACTATCAGAACTTTTCTCGAAAACCGTCACTGTTAATATAGTTTTTATAATAATAAACAAACTTTATGTCTATTAGGCATTAACTAATCAAAGTTTATGTCTCTAGGTTGAGATCTCCGAACACATACACCGTTCTTACATCTTGCGTGGAATTACTTACTTGCTACTAAGGTGAACTTCATAGCCCCTCTTTTTACTATTTCTTAACTGTTTTATAAACTTTGGAGTGAGACACATGCTTGCTTTTAAAACTGTTTTACGCATAGACACAAGTACTCGAAAACTTTATCTTGATTAGTTCAAACTGTGCTATGACATGCTTTGTTTCATGCTAAATTCCTGCCATGATATCGTTAATTGCTACTTTGAAACGCAAACTTAGTTATTGTGAGTATGCCTACTGAGAGCGACGTTTCTAACCATTTGACCGTTGGTCTTTGGCTACATAATAATGATTTCAACAACACCGACAGTTCAAGGTGTCACGGGGTAACTTTGTTTAGTCTCGATATCATACACCTCAGCACTACTAACGAACTGATTAAACTTTATAACTAAATCTTGTGGTCTAAAACTAGTATAAACCTATGTTGTTCACTCAACCATTTTTAGTTGACACTTTAAGCATGTTTTGTCTCAGGTGAAGATTGCTAAAGATTGTTTGCTATTTGGACTTTGCTGCTTTTGGAGTCCGCATTTTACATTTATGTTATTGCATTAAAACATATTAGATTACATTTACATTTTAAGGATTCATTTGTAATGACTTAATACTTTCCGCTACTTTAATACATTGATTTTTAATTAAAACATCTCATTTAGAGTCGTTCTCGCTTTACACTTGTGTTATGATATTGGTTAGTCACATGTGACCCCCGGTCCCATTTAGGGGGTGTGACACCTTCGACCCGTTAGACAGAATACCACCAGATCGAAAAGAATTTTCGGCAACGGGGAGAGTAGCGGCACAAATATTTTCCGTACGCAAGTTACCCGATCTAGAAAATTCAGGAGTGGAGGCATCTTCTGAAAGGCTGGGGAACAACGAAGGCTTTAAAAAATCCCCAAAACTGACCGAGAAAGGTTTTGTTGTTTGTGCCGGATAAAGTGGTGACGGAGTGGAAGGTGAGATGGTAAAAATAGGGTTAATAGAAATAGGAGAGGTGTTCATTTGTGCGAGATTAAATAAGAAAAGGAAAGTAAATTGAATGTGGTGGTTTAGAGGTTAAAGAGAGGAAAATAAAACTCGCCGGAGTAAAAGTTAGAACAAAAGAAAATTTTAGATACTTTACCGGTGGCTTGTGGTTATTTAAATCACCATTCAAAGCAAATCATTAATTCTTATATATATATATATATATATATATATATATATATATATATATATATATATATATATATATATATATATATATATATATATATATATATATATATATATATATATATATATATTATTATTATTATTATTAAAAAACAATTTTCCTCTCATTCACGAAAATCAAGATATCAAAAAAGCAACAACTAGCTAGTATCTCTTTTTTCGGTCACCAATATGTCGCCAATGGTCCGGTTACTAGCTTCATACAATCGTTCTTTTCGTTTTCCTTTATTTTTTGTATTTCTACTCCCCTCCTCATTTTCTTCGTTGTGTTTTTCGGGTTGTTGGCCGCATTTCTTCTCCGGTGCTGGTTCACAAGAGACGAGAATAATAGATCTCCGTGGATCGTTGTTGTTGGGTTAGAATGGTGGTTACTCCTCCCAAGTTCCTCAGAGTTTGGTTTCGTATTACATGATATTCGGGTGAAGGTCGTTTTTCAGGTCCCGTAGTATTTTTCCGGCAAACATTTAGAAAAGACGAGTACAATGGTTGCACATTGTACTCTGGCTGGTTTGGAGTTTTCGGTTTTGGTTTGATGTAATTCTCTGGCTTTTTAGTTTTTCCGGTTATTCGACGAGGTTGGGTTCATCGGAGTAACTTCACGATCATTTTCAAGCGGTTATTTCTTTCGTGTTGCCATGGCTTTCATAAATCTCCTCTCACCCTGCTCTCGTCATCTTTCATCGGTCGTCCACCATATTTTACTTTTCGTTGTCTTCTTTGGCTGCGGGTTGGTATTCCGACCCCCACGACTTGAGTTCCTCTCCTTTTTCGTAGCAAATTCACTGATTGGTAGTTTCCACTGTCATGTTGGTGGTGGGTGACTTCTTGGCCACATGCTTTTTGCTCATGTTTTCTTGCTTTTGGCCATCTGTCATTCAAGTCTGTTGTTCTCACACCATCAGGTGTAACTTCCAGTGACTTGGAAGTTTGGGTGTCATATCTCGTGTTTTCCAGTGACAGATCTTTGTTTTTAAAGGTTTTAAGCTTCCAGTGGTTGGGTAAGTGCTAGAATTTTGTTGATTCTTTCGGGCTTTCTTGTTTGCGGTTCTTGGAAGTCTCGGTGGATGGGTGCTGCTTGCTTAAATGGCTTCACGAGTTTTGGTGGTTGTTTGGTCGTTCGTACTGCTTGGTATTTGGAGGAGTTGGGGTTTCAATTGGTATTGGATTGGTTTCTAGGTCCATTTGTAATTGTTTCGTCGACTATCATTCTCAAGACTTGTGAAGATGTAATTGTTATGATGATTTCATTTGGTGTACTGGTTATAGCTTTTTATTTAATCGTTGCAACATGTCAATGTATCTAGGGATAGTTTCAATAATTTAAGTAATTATTTTAAAGTAGGTCGTACGGTCTACACATTAAGTATAGGTCTACAACCAATTTGATATTCAAATCGTTTTAATTTATATTTTTATTAAAAAAATTGTTCCTAAAAGTAAAAAAAAAATAATGAAACAATTAAAAAGTTTGTTGTAACGCTTAAAACCTTATGAAAGTGTTAAAGTGGAAAACCTCAAATGTGAATACATATGAATGTTATACGAGTATTTGAATTCAAGAAAGAAAATACAAAAACTTGGAGTTGGACCAAATCAAAAAGAGTTGACTTTGGTCAAACTGAACTGGTGTGCAAAGCACGTGTACTTTACGACTTTGTCCGTACGAGAAATAAAAAGCAGGCATCCCATTACCACTTTAGAAAGGCCAGGTCGACTGCCGAGGAACGGGGGTGACGCGTAAAAGGAAATAAGTCTTTTCTACTCCTCCTCATTGAAAATTGAAATTGAATTGAATAATCTATGGAATGAATATTATAATTTTTAGCTGCCAAGTGCTTAAGAAACTTGATTGTTCTGTACGTTTAATTCCTACTAAAACCATTTACTATGAGCATTTCTGGCCGGAGGTTCTTTTGGAAGCAATCCCTTTTGCTCTAGAGTAGAGGGAGAGACGACCTTATCCAGGCGTGAGTTCTATACCCGCGAATAGAGTAGTGACTTCCTTCTAATCTAGGGTACGAGGAATGATTGTCTACACCCACCTCTCCCATACCCCACTTTTGTAGGATTGGGTATTGTTGTTGTTGTTGGTGTTGTTGTTGTATGAGGAGGCCAACCACAAAATCAACAATAGAAGGGAGCAATTTTAATTAAGCAACAATTTGATTTTTCTTTTATTTCTTTATTCATCCAACTACCAATTATATTTTACTACATCAACTACAATACTTACAACATAATATTTAGCACAATGCTCTCTCCAACTCGCAACATTGTCACGTCATCATAATTACCCCTACAACTCCACAACACTACAAAAATTTTCAACAACAAATGGTTTAAGGACCCAGTTCATCTGTAATACGGAAAAAGTTTTATAGGACATGTTTTCATAAACATTAAAAGTTTCCCGTATTTAGGTTGCCTAAAAAGTGCAAGCTCCTGATCATGTTATTTCATAGTCAATTTTTAATTATTTCTTTTGTAAGGTAAAATAAAATAAAATTATGTGAATGATCCATGTGATTTGTATCATATTTATATGGTTTCTTTACTTATTTTTACATGGATGGTCCATGTGATTTGCACTTGTAATGTCGTTGATCTTTATCACCTACAATCGTTAAAATATTTTGTTAAATTTCACATGTGCATGGGGCACTGAGGGTATGACCATCATTTAAACTTATTATTCATCTTTTCCTTCTTGATCTCGTGTTAAAAAATGGGGATCCAAAAAATTATTGTTACATTAAATTAACACAAATTCTAAATCACCATTAAAATAAATTTTTAATTACAAATCTTTTATCTATTACAGAGTGTAATATAGACCATTGAAATTGGAATAAATATAGATGGCTTTTCAGTTACAGATTTCACATTAATTTTCAGAAGCAAAAATTAGAACGCTAACGAACAATAAACGTCAAATCCTACTTTACCTAAAATCAAAATTCTTGCATCAAATCCCAACGCTGCGAATTTAATTGTGTTTTTCGATCTCTTCATTAATAAACAACCCTTCGTATCAAACCCTGTTAGAGACAGGATTTTATGCAAGAATGGAGAATCAATTACGCTAAGATCTTACTTGACCTGAACTCACCGTTCTCGCATCAAACATTAAAACCTTGAATTAATCTATTTTGATCGTGTAACTAGATCGGGGTTGAATAGTTACATAGTTGATTAATATCCCTTTTAATGAATGTAACAGCCTCAAGTTGGGGCCTAGAGGCATTTGACCAATTTGCCCTTTTTTATATTAATATTAATTATTTTATAATTGCATGCTTATAATTATTTGACTGGTCAGTTAAAGTGTGATTTGTGACAAGAGTCACAGGACTTATTTTTTTGTTAAAATTGGACTTCGTTAGGGTTGCGTAATGAAGTGTGTGGTGATTTAGATAATTGGTAAATACTCGTATGTATCACGGAATAGGCTTCGCTCATGAGAAGGAAACCTATTTGATTAAAAACCTCGACTATTCAGTTTCCTCTTTTAGAAACTTTGCAAAAACACAGAACACTTACGTCCTAATCTCAATCTCTGCTTTTATTCTTGTTTTAAAACTGAAATTTGTAGCCTGTGATTTCAGTAATTCTATAAGGTATGTCACAGCTGAATTCTTGTACAAATTACTTGTGACATCTTGATTTTGGGTTTAGTTTTAACCTAAATGGGTTTTGAAATCAAAAGTGGCTTTAAGGTATTGCTATACCAATTGGTGTTAGGAAACGTTTACAAATAGTTGCTATATGTTATTTGTACAAGAGTTGGTGTAAAAAAAAAAAATGCAAAAATGAGATTTGAAGTGTTTAAGCTCGAAAATATGACGCTGCTGCAGATGAACTGCATCTGTACGGATGCAGGCTGAATTCTTACGGATGAGTTGTACCCGTACGGAAGGTGGAACCCTGTAACCGTACGGATGAGAATGTACTCGTACGGATGGGACTTGTATCCGTACATATGGGACAGATCCGTATTGATGTACATCGGCAAAGTGTATTTCATTATTTTGTTGTTTTTAAGCATGTGTGCTGCCCGTGTGTCTAATATATGATTAGAACACTTAATTGACTTTGTTTATACTGTCCTTAGGTGATAAAGAGAAGGAGAAGACTCAGTAATATAAGACTTCTGAGTTCTTGTTGACATTAGGTGAATGAGACTAACTTAACTGTTATATGTATGTATTAGCGGGTTATGCTATTGTTGTCCTGCCATGTTTGACCCGATTTGATAATATATGATGTACTGTGTTGCTTGTGATGATACACGCACATTGATATTGTCAGCTCTGATGTGTAGTCGGCAACCAACTATGATTTAAGTAGCTGGTGATGTTTAAAATCGCGTTTATTATTTATAAAAGGAATTACCGGTTATTAAAGTTTACACATTAACGGGAAATGTACCCGATTGTGCAATAGTATAAAGTTGGTAAATCCAAGATCGTTCCAAGGACAGTTTACGCGTGTGAATTAAGATTGTAACTAATGAAAATAAACTAAAGTTAATCTGAGAAAATAGAAAGTACTAGATAATTGTGTTTGTGGCTATTTAACGATTAGCCAAATCAAGGGTAACTTTAACTAATTAACAGAGAAAAACAACATTTTTGGTATTTTTATGTTTAAACTTTAAAGCAAAAAGACAAGATAGTTGTAAAATCAAATAAGAGAACGAATGTTCGTCTAGACCTTTTACACCTAGTGCTGGATGCAACTTAATTAAGCTCAAATTGTGGATTAAAGCATGTGAATTACCTAATCGGTCCACCTGAAATTCCCCAGTGCAGACACAACAACACAGCACGGAATTCCCCGTCACTTAAGACCTCCTAGATGTGATAAAGTTGATTCAACTGATAATCAGGTTCAAATTATGACTCTACTCTCGTAGTAATCAATAATCACACCAACTCTTGTAGTGAGTGATTTACACCAAAATCGTCTAGCCTTTTGAATTCAATTTACTATCGTCTCTGATTAAGCAAACAACCAATTAAGACAAAACAGTTGAAAATATATATATTAAATTGATGAACTCTCGTCCTATCATGCAAACATATAATCAATTGAATCGAAAAGAATAAGTTTCATTATATGCATACATGTATTCAAACTTAAAATCAAAATATTATAATCCAACAATTAATGAAAGTCACATCCAACCCATATGTTTATTAGTCTAGACAAACATTAAAAGACTAGCCAACAATCATGGCTTCAAACAAAATCACAAATAAATATAGATACGAATTCGTTGTTAATGACAAAGAAATCAACCTAAATAAATAAGCAATCGTGAATGATGAACGGATCAAAGGTTGATTCTAGAATGACTAGAGTGATTAGAAGATGAAGGAATTCCCCTAGTTGCTTCCAAAATCGCCCCTTATGCTCCCAAAAAGGGCCAATGTTAATTATGAGGAACTAGGGCAACTTAATTAAAATAAAACTGCTAAAATTTTCGGAGTAAACCCTTAACACACGAGCCTGCGCGCCGCGCATCAACAAGCTGCGCCGCACACTTTGCAAATCACCACCGTGCCGCACACTAAAAGTGGCGCGTCGCGCGCCTTCAGAAATTGCATATGCGCGCCAAATTTAAATGGGGTGCGCCGCACACCATGTGTGTATTCTTGCTGTTTCGATTTTCTTCATAGATTCGTGCCTATATAATTAAAGGGCGCGCCATACACCTTTCAAATCTCGTTTTCTTGACTTTTCTAACACTTTTAAACCACGAAACACCCCGGTAACCAACTTTTAACTCACGACAACATACGAGCTCTAAAAATGCACCAAAATAACATGATTTTCACGATAAATACTCAACGAGCTTCAATTCTTCAGCTTAACTAATAATCACAACAAATAGCCGCCAAACCGTATCCAAATGACCAAAATACGACGGAGATCGCTAAGATAAACATAGTTGAATTATGCAATATAAAATCACTCCACACTAGGGTCTTGCTTGTTCTCAAGCAATATCGACTCGAAAATATCTTCTACCATATAAATACGTCTTCGAAAAATAATATGTAGAACCAATCGAACATGAACCAAATCAAGCAACTAGCGTGGGTACGGTTTTGGAGGAAAATAACAACCCTATGACTTCCACTTGTAATCCCCAAACATCTAACTTCCCAAACATGTATTCGGCATAACATAATAACTCGAACAAAATACTCCAAATATATAATCCAACTAAGTGTAAAAGAATCTCGAACCTTACAATGTCTTCTTCAATATGAATCGGGATACAAGTGGAAGCCGTGAACCGAGCAAACGAACCAACGAACCATACGGGCTACCCCGCGATTGGTCAAGCCAATGCCTCCCACAGTACCTAACATTGTGAGATGTCGGTAAGAAAATAATGTGCTTAGGAGGATACACATTACGTCCAGATATCATCGATAATCATGAGGTGATCATCTGATCCGTTAAATCAATCATAAAGATTGAGGTTCATCAGGCTTAAAAGCTAATTAATCTTTAAGGAGATTATCCTTTCGGGGATCTGATAAATCACTGACATTTTGTGTATGCATGGTGCCCCCGTTTTACGAGACAGATCTCCCTCATCGAGATAAGTCTGACCACCAACTCCCTGTTTGATGCTGAGGCCTGGTGGATTTCCAGACGATGTTAGAGAAGACTTTTCAAGATTGTTCGTCAACCTACAGCTGGTCTGGACTATATCTTATGACATATGTCATCAAGTGTGTCCGTCCGGGAAACTTGACTCCCTTAAGGATGGAGTGGATATATCCTATGGGTAATACAAAGTGGCCGGACGCGACATTGTCCTTGTTAGGAGAAACAATGAGGATCGCCCTATTTTAGTTTTCGATCTAGCGCATGGCGCGGTTTTAACCATGCGATCCAATCACCGTTCATACGGTTGATACCCGTGTAACAACCCAAATCAAATCGCAGTCGAAATATGCAAAATAAAAAAAAATTATTTTGTTCAGCATAGTGGCGCGGCGCGCCAAAACGGTCTGTCCAACTTTTCCTTTTTTGTGAAAAAGATCGCCCACTTCCCGACACATTTAGACGAAACGCTTTTAACAACATATTCAAACATGTAAAACTAACAGGATTCAAACATAAAATGAGTTTTACAAAGCGGGGCCCACATCGGCCGTTTTACGAGTTTCATACAAAAGTTTGAGTTTCGACCACATTAGTTTAATTTCCAAATGACACTACGAGCATGGTGTTTGGGGTTAAACTACCCAAGTCTCGGTCGAACTCCAAAAGCTAACTCTTCCAAATAGCGTCCCCCAACAACAAAACGGGATCTCTAACCCAAGATAATGCCCTTACCCTTGTCCACAATCGAACCTATAAAAAGGTAAACAACGAGAGGGTAAGCAAAGCTTAGTGAATGCAATAATTATACATATGCATATATAATCTATCTACTTGCATTCACTTACATAATACCAGATAACAAGCTAGCAATTTCACAAATATGCAACCATCATGCACAAACCAATATCCGCAATACATAATAAGCTAGCGACCACAATAGCATATAGTTCACAATTGAATATGCTAATACACAACTCACACAACCATGGTTAACCAATCGTAAGAGGAATGGTACTCAAATTTCCCACCGGCGTTCATAACAACCATTAGTGCACAACACATATATCACTAACCCCTGGACAACACATATCCATTCATCAAAATCATTAGTGTACAACACATATAGCACTAAATTGGACAACACATATCCATCCATAAAATTGTTAGTGTACAACGCATATATCACTAATCTTGGACAACACATATCCATTCATACAAATAAACACATCATATACGTACATGTATACTTATTCCACTCACCTCAAAGTCTTCGGTGAATCAATAAACCAAGCTTGAAACTTCAAGGTAACGCACCTATTATAATGTACATATAATCAAACATTCATTCAAGTTGGTCAAACTCACAACACTCACCATTACTAGGTCATTTTGACCCATTTGGACACGTAACCCTAAAATCGAGTCAACTCACACCAAAACCCTAACATTAATCAAGATAGGTTTAAAACACATTTCAACACAAGGTTTATGCATTAATCACAAACATTAACTAACTTAGGTCCATTTTGACCCATTTGACCAATTTAAAGTCAACACACCCATTTCGGGTCATCCACTAACCCACACAACTCCCACTTACATATATATGGGTGTACTAGCAATTTACTAACTAATTTAAGTTCATAAACATCAATCTAACACTTTGAAAACCCTAGTTAGTCATCTTTGAGTCTACATGACCCAATTTCACCCAAAACACCCAATTCACCCACAAATGGGTTTTAAGTTCATCATTTACCCCAAACCCTAACCCTTAATAAAATTAACAAGGAAATTAAGATTAAAGCATACCACTACACTCAAAATGTAGCTAGGAAGTAGATGAACAAATTTATAACTTGAGCTTAAGCAAGATTCCTTCTTCTTCTTCTCCAAAATGAGTTTTCTCACTCTAGGATCTTACTCTCTCTATAGATATTAAATGGAGGTGATAAGGGTTGTTGAAGATGGAGTAAATAAAGCTCCAAGACTGATCTAGGGCCTTTAATTCGGGCCCCCATGTGTAATTACCAAAAAGCTCTTAAAATATCTAATTTAAAAAGAGAAGGGTGAGCTGTCACAGCAGATGGCGCGGCACGCCATAATCCTGCGTGGCGCGCAAATAGCCTGGGCAGAACTCTTTTCTCTTTTTTAAAATATACAAAGAAACTCCACAATTCATTCAACCTAATTACACATATGAACAAGGAAAATATTCGGGTCTTACAACCCGCCTTGGTGCAGGTAACCTACGTATGAATTTTTATGTTCATGTAGGATTTCACATTCAAAATAATGAACATGTTTTGAAAGTTCAACACTTTCACCTCTAACAGTACCTCATCGTGATATGATGGGTAATGAAATGATATAGCTTAAGAGGTATATGTACCAAGTGAAACGGTCGGAAGACTTTACTTCCTTACCAGGATGGAAACCATACATCCAAAGGGTTATCCAGTGGTCGAGCGCATACATTGCCCTGGTTCTGAGCAATGAAGATCGCCCTTAGGGTTTTGATCTGGCGCAAGGTCCGGTTTTTGACCAAGCTATGCAATCACTGCTCTCTCACGGTTTACACCCGTTTTGGTACAGGTGACTTACTATTTAGTTTCCAGAACTCGTAGGATTTCATGTCTAAAATAATGAACATGTGAAACAATTTTGGCTTCTTTGATATCACGAATTAGGCCATGAAATTTTTTAAAATTCCCCATAAATGACCTAAAACGTGATGTTTCACTCATTTTTAGTGTCCAAAATACCAAGCCATATCTAAACCAACACTCATGTTTCAAACACATATTTTATCAATTTTTATAGCATAAATTTTTGGCCGAATTTTCGATTGTTTTTCTAATTTTTTTCCTTCCTAAATTTTTCAAAATTATTTCGAACCAAAACCTGTGAAACGTCAAGAATTTTAGATTCAAAACTCACATGATGACAACTCAATTAACAACCAAACCGATAGATTTTACACCCCACCCCACACTTGAGATCTTGTAATGCCCTCATTACATGAAATCAAATAAAGATTAAAATCTAAAGGGAATGTGAGAAAGAAAATATAAAACTTATCGAGTTTTAACCACAGATCGCGGAATGCCAGTGACAGATGGCACTGAACTGACTACCAGCACAAGAACGTCGTCCATTCTTGATCATCACATAAATATCATCAATCATGAAGTTTTGCTGTACTTAATACCAGTCTTGGAAAATCGTTTCATCAATCACAACTTAACAAAAGAAAAAGAAAAAGAAACTACATAAATGGGACAATGTGGCACCACCCGGTAACCGAAACGCCTTGCCCCTAAATAAGTTTAGAGTACATAACAAGAGTAAATAATTATCTGAGTACAAAACCAACAAAAGAAAATAGTCTTAAATAAAAAAATACAAATGATCAATCAAAATCAAGGCCAACTGTCTCGATTCGGGTTCCACTCCCTGCCATAAGTCTCCCTGAACGCTTGATCCAGATCATAAACAACTGGTGGATTATTATCCACTGGGTTCCACTCTCGATAAACCGGTCTCGGTGTCTCCACATAGTTGCTCAGAACCTGATAAGACAACTGCCGTTGGATCTGTAACTGGTGCCTATGCCAATCAATTTCGGCATGTTGTCTGATTTGTCTGTGTTCTAATTGTATCAACTTGTGGTTCGTCTCACCCATGAGTTGCATAACCTGACCCAGCTGATTCTGAATCGAATCAAAATGCTCATACGAATGTACCTGCATCTCCATCATCTGTATGGAGATGTCCTCAAAACTGCGCTCATTAGAATCCCTCAAATTACCAAAACCATCAACTAGCCCACTAATCTCATCAGAAGTCAGACCACGTTCCCAACCACGACCTGGTCGCTCAGCATCAACCATCGGCACATCTCCTCCTTCATTACCTTCAACCTGACCACCTGCTCCTCTAGGTGGATCCACAAACGGTCAAAGCGTACGGGAATCATCATATCTAAAAAATTTAATATTAATCCAAATCGTGTTGTCTAACGGTGGCATCTCGTGCGAATGTGCAACCAAACGAGACAAATCAATCTTAAGGCTTCGAGTAAATAAAGTTAAAATGACCCCCTAACATCATTTTGCTACTACGAGCAGCCTCAGATACCTTCTGTAGAAAAACACCTACGGCATGAGGAATATCCGTAAAACTCTTATCAGAAAGTTGGTCCATTAACTAAACATCTCTAAAATTAATCTTTTCGTGACTGTTCTTTCGAGCATTAAATGTACAACCAATCAACCTTTGGAAAAGACGATGGTCCTTAGCATTTATAAAACTATTCCTACTTCGGCCCAAAGCAAACTCGCCATCACCAAACCGACGCCATGCGATACTATGATCAAAATCAACTGGCTCAGTGTGAGCTTGCATAAGATACTTCTCTAATTCATCATTGTTCAATTCCGAGTAAATTCCCAAAATCTCGCTCCCATTAAAGCAATCATTTTCCGATTAACACCCCCAATCTAAAAGTAAAGAAACTGTGATAAGTGGGGGCACTAGTCAGATTAAACTTGAAAGTGGTGTAGAATTATTTACACAATTTGGGATAAATTATATCATGTAACGCGAACATCTCCTCCCATGCTTTGATAACGTAGTTCTTTTCAAGGTCCCTGACTCGATAATTCACTCTTAATAACTTTTGAACCCTCGCACGTTCACCCGCTTCTATAAACGGTTCCCAGTCTAAATACCAAGTGGCACCCACTACCGCTTTATCAACTGACTCAAAAACCTCCCCATATTCCTCATGAGTCCTTAAATAGTTTAATCATAAACGTGGATCATTAGGATCTGGTTGAGCACTTGCACTTGTGATGTCAGTGACACGTCCTCTTTTACCACCCTGTACACAAGAAACAACACCAACACAAAATCAAATGTGACATGGCAATGTTAGTCTGGTTTAAACCTTAACCACACATGAGTGTAATTCAATTACTTCATGACCATCACTTATATTCAACACATAACTCAAATCTTTACAATTCAAGTAAACTCATTATACTCATATTCACCAACTTTTCACTAGAAACTACAAAATCACTACTAACATACTTATCAAAATAACACCTCATTCGATTTCATCCGCCACAAACAAAAACTTATCAACATGGTAATACTAGACATTCATCATCCAAAATAGCTAACAATTCAAACAAACATGAACACCACTTTTCCACATCAACACAACCCTACACTTGCTTTTGAGTATATTCTCCAAAATTGAACATCACCATATAACAAGTAATATTCAATAATCATTATAAACACGAATTCAAAGATTTAAGAAACTTTAAAAGCATGAATATTGTAAGTAACTAGGGGGTGAATAGTTACTTAATACGTTTTACCACTTTTTTGATTGATCACCAAATTCTATTAATTATGATCAACCGATTCAACTCAAACTTGATGTGTGTAGTCTATATGTTCAAAATGATGAATAATGTAATGTAAAGAACATATACACAAAGATTTATTGTGGTTCAGGTGGATGTTAACTAATCCACCTTAATCCACTCCCCGATTACACTAATCGGGATTTGTTGCTTCACTAAGCACTTTTCTCCAAACCCAGTGGAGATCCGATTTACAAATCTTCAAATTCTTTGGTAGACAACAAACCTAATCTTTCTATCCTTTTAAAAGATCAACTCCAACCTAGAATAACTTGTCTTCACCTTGGACAAGTATTAATCTTCAAATAAGATTAATCAACTCCCTAAGTACCTTTAAGGAAGTAGATCACTAAGCTAGCCTATGCTTCCACTAATTGAAGTTACAAGACTTATACACTTTGCAATAATGATCCTAAGACAATACTAGGACATACATTACACTAAGTAAACTCACAAGATTAATGATTTTGATTAGTAAGTTTACAACAACCAAATTCTATATCTATAAGATTATAGAACCTTCTCTTGCTTGATCACATTTGAGTAGTAATTAGAGCCCTTGTGATCTCTGGAAATAAGCCTTTGAAATATGCAAGAGGGTCAGCTTCAAATGCTCTTTAATTTTTGCCTTTTATAGTGGGATTCAAAAAATAGCCGTTGACACACGGTTGCCAGCACGGTCGACCGTGGTTCGACCGTGCGTGCTCCAGTCTAAATTTGGAATCCGTTGTATAGATGTTTGACTCAAATTTGAACACCACATTTTAGCACCTTTACTCCTTCTAGCACCTGCAAAAGAAACCAAACATCCTATGCAAGTACTATATGCATTAAGTGTGTGAGTTTTGGTCTTATTGTGTGAAAGTGACTTAACATTCTAAAAGTGGTAAACCCAACATTCTTGGAGAAGTGTCTTGATGTTAAAGCGGAGGGGTACGAAATACTATTAATTTTATTACGAAATACTATTAAATAAGATACAATTTTACACAAGTTATTTATTTATTTATTTAATGGATATACCTAAACCTTGCTACAACACTTATAGGCAGTGTACCTAATCGTAGAGTAGTGTAGTTTTTAGTAAGTCCGGTTCGTTCCACAGGGATACAGCTGAGTTTAACGCTATATTTTTATAAACTATATTTGTGTGTATATATATATATATATATATATATATATATATATATATATATATATATATATATATATATATATATATATATATATATATATATATATATATATATATATATATATATATATAGTATTATTATTATTATAAAAGGGGAGTTTTACCGTTTAATGACCGGTTTGTCGATTTTAAGTCTTATATCACAGTTAAAATCTAATGCAAAATATTAAAATATAAATAGAACTTAATTTAAATCGTAAAGTAAATGACGATAAATAAAGGTGCGATAAAATAAAAGTACGATAATTAAAAGTGCGATAATTTAGAATGACGGTAAATAAAAGTACGATGAGATATAAAATAAAAGAATTATGCTTATTTAAACTTCCGTAATCATGATGTTTGACGTGTTGATTTTAATTTATTTCCAAGGGTTAATTGTCCTTTGTCCTGGATTATTTGATATGTCCATCCGGTTTTGTCCATAATAGTCCATCGGTCATAATCATAAAGTGCGAGAGTCTTCACCCAATTAACCTTATACCCGAAGTCAAATATTCTAACTAATTGGGGGATTTAAACTGTAACAAGGTCTTAATACTTTGTTAATGATTACACCAGGTTATCGACTGCGTGTAATCCAAGGTTTTAATACTTTGTTAACAATTACACCAATTACCCTTGAATGTAATCCACCTCTGTTTTAATGAGTCCATTGACTATTAATCCATCCCCGTGTCCAGTCAAATGAACAACTATTAGTATTTATTAATATCCCTCCCACCGTACCTAGTCAAGCGTATGTGGTTATATATAGATACGTCAAATTGTAACCTTTATATTAAATTAACAAGATATCATTTAGCTAATTAAATATAAAGCCCATTAATAGCCCATAGTCCAATTTCCACAACTGTCGGTCTTTTGTTCAAACCCCAATTATGGTCCAAAGCCCAATAACCCAGTCTTAATATTTAGTCCAACATCATGATTACTTCGGCTTAAATAAGCATAATAATAACTTAGCTACAAGACATTAATTTAAAAAGGAAAAACATAGCTTACAGTGATTATTAATTTTGTAGCGTTACACGGACAGAGTTCCGACTTAAAACCCGTAAAACATTCATTACAATAACCCAACTAACTTATTATTAACTTAAAATTAAAATTAAAATTATAAATATAAATATATAAATATAGATTGAGAGATTGAAGTAGAAAAAGGGATGATGAGTTCGGCAGAATGCGCAGCCTTTTATAGGTCCATTTTGAACTGTACAGCTTCGCGACTACGGAGGTTTTGTTCCTCACAGCTCCGCGACTGCGGAGCTTTGGATTTCAGCTCACCAAAATGAATTAAACGTGGGCTGCTTAATATTTTATAATATATATATATATATATATATATATATATATATATATATATATATATATATATATATATATATATATATATAATTAATTATATATTATATTATATTCTTGTGCATAGTTGACTTATAATTTCAGGTCCGTTGAGTCATACGTTGATAGTTGGTTCATGTCTCAGTTCCGGATTTTTGAACTTCTTTTTGTATGATTTAATATCTTGTACTTTGCGTTCCGCGGCTCGTACTCTTGTAATTTTTAGACGTTTCTCACCAATAATTTGAACCACTTGGATTGTATCTTGTATATTTGAGCGTTTTGGTCATTTACGTCTTCAAATCGTCGATTCTGTCTTTTGTCTTCACCTTTTATTATTTAAACGAATATCACTTGTAAATAGAACAATTGAAACTAAAAGCTTGTCTTTCTTGAAGGATAAAGCTATGAAATATATGTTCGTTTTTAGCATTATCAAATATTCCCACACTTGAGCGTTGCTTGTCCTCAAGCAATATAGATCTTGAATATAACTTTACTATAATCACTTCTTTATTCTTCACACTTTGTACATCAGTGATTTTGATACGGCGGTATGAACAATGATAGTAACGATGTGGTTTACAGTCCCACATGACTATAAAAATTTAGATCCTTAAGGAAATTGGATCTTTATGAAAATATTTGATCTTTTGAAAATTCATTCTAGCTTTTACCCTAGATAAGTTTTTCGGAATAACCCTTCACCGGTGTTTGCAAAATATTTTTGTGGGTTTTGTAGGTTTCAGATTTTAAAATTTTAGCTCAAAACTTGCGGTTTTGTGTCATCCACTTGCTAACCTTGTATTAGGAAAGCAACACGTCCAGTATACTTGCTCCGTATATTACCTTTCGGTAAACTACTGTCCGGTTGTAAAGGAAAGCGTTGAACAAACAACTGTTAAGGCAATGTCTAATGACATGCTTTTGATTATGGTCCACAACGTGTCAGATGCAATTACTATCCTTTATAGGAACAATAGCAAAGATCACCCTATCATTTTTTGGTCTGGCACAAGGTCCTTTCTTCGACCATGCTATGCAACCACCGTTCTTACGGTTGACACCCGATTTTGTTCAGGTGACCTAATGAATTCTGGTGGATTCTTAGGATTTTACGTTCAATGGTAATACGTTCAATGGTAATGAAAGCATTAAAAATAGGTTTTCAGAAAACAAATCGGTTTTAATTTGATCGAAATATTTTCTCGTTCAAGCTCGAGTTTAGATATCATTGAATTCCATGAGTTTGTAATTCTCAATCTTTAAGGTCAATCTCAAGGATTGAGTAATATCAGGCTTAAATGTTTATTTTTAATCTTTTAAGGAGATTATCCTTTCTGGGGATCTGATTCATTAGTCTTATAAGCTAATTTGCACGGTGCCCCCCATTGTACGAGACAGATCCTCTCATGGTTAGGATAAGTCTGACCACTTGGCGACCCTGTTTGATGCTGAGGTCCGTGGATTTCCAGCTAATTTTTGAGAACACTTTTCAAGATTTTTCGTAGACTCTACAATTGGTCTGGACGACAACTTCCTGACCTAAATCAAGAAGTGCGTGTCTTTTTCGGAAGACTTTACTTCCTTTTAAATTCCATTTATATTACATTAAACGGGGTAAAACTGATTTATATCGTCCAAAACAAAAGTATCTTCAATTATTTGTACAAAAATATGTGATATATGTTCTAAATAACTTGGTAAATTTTTCCCACACTTGGCTTTTATTTTTCTTTCTTTGCGTTTTTATTATCTTCTATTCCATTTTAAATGAATTCAAGCGTTTTGGGTTGTTTCTCAATTTATGTCCTTTCCGAGGTAACAATAATTTCGGTGTTAATACCTAGTTTTATTGTTCATAAATATGTATAAACAAGATTTTGAATTCATTTATTTGATTTTTTTTTTTAAATTTAACTAGAAGTGGGTAGTCAGTATATAAGACTAGGGCTGTTCTTTATTATCAGAGAGCACTAGTTTCTAATACAACTACTGCTTTACTAGTATTTTAATGGTGACTATTAAACCAAGTGTATAAGTCAAATATTTAAAACCCGAAAGAATTTAATCCCTTCCCACACTTAAGATCTTGCAATGCCCTCATTTGCAAGAAATTAGAAACAATTTAAATTATTGAGGGTGATTAGCGTAGAAATATGATTAAAATTTTACCAAAGTTTCCAACATATTGTTGTTTGTTTGAATGATAAATGGTGCACATCATTTGTTCATTCCTGCAGTTGTTATTTCACATATATTTTGCATCTTGTCGTCAAAATTAGTAGCTTTTGCTGAACTTAATGACAGTCTTTGAAAGTGCGCTGTTTTACCCTGTTTTGCACATGAGATAAACTACAAACATATATATATATATATATATATATATATATATATATATATATATATATATATATATATATATATATATATATATATATATATATATATATATATATATATATATATATACACATATTTTTGAAGTTGGGTGTATCCCCCCACGTTCAAAATATATAAAATCTAATATTCAAAACGTTAGAAAACTATAAAACTATTACAATACCGAAATAAGTATTAAAAGTAGTAACATTACAAATTATAAAATAAACAAGACTAAGGAAATTAAGGTTGATCCTAAGTGTACTAGTAGGGGTTCCAAGGTTCGTGGTATATGTTTTGATACGCTTGGAATGGATCATATGTAGGAAAAGGTGGTCGTGTATCGTCGGTCCATGGAGGAAAATAGGCCGGTTCAGTAGGAATGTAGTTCCTACCTTGGGAGGCTAAATAGGCTTTGATATATTCTTGATGATATTGCCAAGCCTGAAACTCATGTTGCATAGCCTGATTGTATGCATTTTGGGCCATTATTCTTTGTATATCTGTCATTTGGTTTCCTCCACCCGCATTACCTTGCTCCTGATCTCGTTCTACCTGTGGATGCTTGCCATCATATGGTACTGCAGCGTTATGTCATTTCTTTAAAACCTTTGCACCATGATACACGGGTAAATCAATTCTATCACGGGGTTCTATACTGCAACTAATAATCCCCCCTGACTTCTATCCACATTGAGATACTCAGCAATTAAAGTAATGAAAATTCCACCTCCTATTATACTATTAGGTCGCATACCCCTTACCATTATCGATAAGTAATAACCCACACAATAAGTATGTTTACAACGCTCTGTGGGTCTCGAATACACATGAGGTAAAATAGATCATTTTCATTTACCTTCTCTTTATTCCTACCTCGCTGTGTAATCAAGTTTGCTAAAAATCTATGGATCACTCTTAGCTCAGCTCTATTAATATCAGTATAAGAGTGAGATCCCTCACGAAATCGGTTATGGCTAGACATTCTACTCCATATTCCATTCATATCAAAATTTTGATCAACCCTTCTACCATTAATTATCAACCTTTGACAATCATTAGATACTAATTCCTCAGACATATATATACACAAGGTCCGAGCCATATCTAATAGAGACATATGGCGCATCACACCTCCTAACAAAAATCTAATAAAACTTGATCGGTTAAGCTAGCTACCTGATCATTTATTTCAATAGTACTTAATAATTCCACACACCATTCCCTATATACAGGCCTACGTATAGTGAATAAACGTTCTCAATAAATTAAAAGTAGAATTACCATACCTTTAGTAAAGTAATTCCTTGATTGGTTTGGCTAATCCCACTGTTTCTAATGGTTCCCAATCTAATCACCCTGGGTACTTCAACATCCTTAGACTGAAGAATGTGTAAGTTCCTCTGATATTTTGGATAATCTATCCAACGTCTGTCAAATCTTAAATTAGGGTGTAAATCTGCCTCGTGTAGATTTTGAATATGAAATGAATGGATGCGGTAGATTTTGTCTGTATTGGTCGTTAATCTCCTGTTCGTCTGCATTCTCAGGAGGAGCATTGTGAGCCTGGGAAGCGGATGAAGATTCACCCCTTTCAGTCTGCAAAACACATTAAACAGAATTTTTGTGCATCCAAATATGCATTAGTGTTAGCAAAATCATAAATCAAAACAATCATAATGACATGTTTGAACAATATTAAACTTATACGCACTTTTATAATATTAACAATTCTATACTTTTACAAATAAGCATATATGAAAATGTATACAATGTTCCTAAGCATTCATCTTCTAAAACATGTCAAAAATAATCATTATAGCAATTAAACGAGTTTTAAATGGCCTTCATATCAATTAAATCAAGTTCATGCATTTTTGACTCAAAAAGTCAACAAAAAATCATGTTTAGGATCAAAGTTTGGATCATTTAGCAACCTAAACATGTTACACTACCTAATTAAGCATGAACTAACAACAAAATTCTGCTATAACCTGTTTATATCAAAAAGTCCCAATTTTTCTCAAGAACACAAACCCTATATTGTTAAAAATTTGAAGTTTAAGGCTTCTAATCATGTTAAATAGCATCAATCTAGGTTATACAAGCATAATATATAAACAATTTAAGCATAATTAAACTAGAAATTATCAAAATCAAATTAGGTAAAATTTTGCTCAAGAACACTATAAATCCGAATTAAAGAGTGTTTTGTGTAGAAATTTACCGTTCTCCTTGAAAAGCTTCTTGGTAGGAGTCTCATCATCGTGATTTTAGTGAAGATTTGGTGATTTAAGGTGAAAATCGTGTTTTTGGGAGTGTTTTGTGTGTGTTTTTCGCAGAAAAATAATGGGATAGGGTATTTGGGGACTGGTCTGGGTTTTGGAAGCTCCGCGACTGCGGTGATCTGTGTTACTAAAATCTCTGCGACTGCGGTGCTTTTTTTTTTTTTTATAAAACCTTTAGTAATAAAACAATTAATGGAGTAATTTTTAAAATTTTGTTCCTTTCTTTGGGTTAAGGTCGTTTCGGTACGTTTACCTAGTTCATCCCTCGACAAAATTTTAAAATTTGTAATTTTAAAGCGATTGTTTTAAAAGCAAAGATTTTTGGGTTTTTTAAATGTTTTTGGCATACTTTAAATCAATAAAATTAAAAATAATGATAACAAAATTTTTCGCCCCGCCCACAGGTAAAGCAATTTCGGTTCCACAACCTAGTCTTTAACTCACGATGAATTTTAGAAATCATATTTTTAACTTAATAAAATAAAGTACATTTTTGTTTTTAAATTCACACCAAACTTAAATTTAAAATGCACATTAATAAAATTTCATATAAATATTATTAATATTTAAATATATTAGTTTTACAAACTTAAAATAACATTATTATATATTAATTTTAAAAACAAGATAAAAATAATAAAAACAAAAATATTTTTGGTCTTTTATCCCACTTTAATCAATAAAATATTAATAAAAATATACGTCCCTCTTTTGGGTAAAGTAATTTTGGCTATATTACCTAGTTTTACTCCCGATGAATTTCTGAAATATTTTGAATTGATTGATTAAAGATATTTATACTTTATGAATAAATAGTAAATTTCACAGTGATGAATTAAATTTTTGTATGATATCAATAATTTCGGTTTATTATACCTGATTTTATTGAATATCAATTTAATACTTTATAGCGAACGATTCAGCGTTTATTAACAAAAGGTTAAAAGCAATAAATAAAAATAAAATAAAAACTATACATACTTACATATGAGATAGAATTCTCAGAGACTTGCTTTAGTCGACTCATAGGAGAGTCGTTCGATTTGGTTTTCCATAGCTACATAGGCGTAACCACGAGTTTTCAATAACTTTTCTTCTAAACATATGAACGATCCTTCTCTACATAAAGTAACAAATTCAGAATTGGAATGTGTCTGATTGTTCGAACATTTCCCTTCGTGTGACCATTTTCTGCATTTATGACATCTTTCAAGGTGTCGTGCTCTTCTTTTTGTTGCAGATTTTGATTTTCCTTTACCAAAATGTGTCTTATGATGATCTTTCCTGAGTTCTTTTCTTATGTCGTCCATTTTGCCTCTTATCTCCGACACCAGTTCACTCGGAAAGGTTTTATTATTACGTTTAGTAATCATAGCATGTAGTAGTAGACCATGGTTCAAATCAAATGAATTCTTCATCTCGTAAAACCTAAAAAACAAAAGATTTAGAATGGGGGGAGAAGACTAGTGATAATGCTAAAAACGAACATATATTTCATAGCATTATCCCTCTAGAAAGACAAGCTTTTAGTTGCAACTGTTCTATTTACAAGTGATATTCGTTTAAATAATAAAAGGTGAAGACAAAAGACAGATTCGACAAATTGAAGACGCAAATGACCAAAAAGCTCAAAAGTACAAAATACAATCAAAGTGGTTCCAATTATTGATAAGAAACGTCTCAAAATTACAAGAGTACAAGATGCGAAACGTAAAATACAAGATATTAAATTGTACGCAAGGACGTTCGAAAAACCGGAACTGGGACCAAAGTCAACTCTCAATGCTCGACGCAACGGACTAAAAATTACAAGTCAACTATGCACATAAATATAATATAATATTTAAATAATTCTTATAATTATTTATATATATTATATTTATTTATAAAAACCGTCGGCATACAAAGAAACAAAGTCTTGTGAGCTGGAAAAAGTGGCCATGCGATCGCATGGCCTGGAAGCACATTTTCCATGCGATCGCATGGCAGTAGGTGAGAGGCCACATGCCTATAAATTCGCAGTTTTGGTTGATCATATATCCATCTTTTATCCATCTCTCTATCTATAAACGTATATATATATATATATATATATATATATATATATATATATATATATATATATATATATATATATATATATATATATTAATATTTTAATTTTAATTTTAATTTTAAATTCTAATAATAAGGGTATGTTAGCGAATGTTGTAAGGGTGTAAGTCAAAATTCTGTCCGTGTAACGCTACGCTATTTTTAATCACTGTAAGTTATGGTTAATGTTATTTTTAATTTAATGTCTCGTAGCTAAGTTATTATTATGCTTATTTAATGCCGAAGTAATCGTGATGTTGGGCTAAATACTAAAATTGGGTAATTGGGCTTTGAACCATAATTGGGGTTTGGACAAAAGAACGACACTTGTGGAAATTAGACTATGGGCTATTAATGGACTTTATATTTGTTTAATTAAATGATAGTTTGTTAATTTAATATAAAGATTTACAATTGGACGTACCTATAAATAACCATATACACTCGATCGGACACGATGGGCGGGATATTTATATGTACGAATAATCATTCATTTAACCGGACAGGGGAATGGATTAATAGTTAATAGACTTATTAAAACAGGGGTGAAATTATGAACAAGGACACTTGGCGTAATTGTTACCAAAGTATTAAAACCTTGGATTACACGCAGTCGATATCCTGGTGTAATTATTAAACAAAGTATTAAGACCTTGTTACAGTTTAAGTCCCCAATTAGTTGGAATATTTGACTTCGGATATAAGGATAATTTGACGAGGACACTCGCACTTTATATTTATGACTGATGGACTGTTATGGACAAAAACCAGACGGACATATTGAATAATCCAGGACAAAGGACAATTAACCCATGGGAATAAACTAAAATCAACACGTCAAATATCATGATTACGGAAGTTTAAATAAGCATAATTCCTTTTATTTCATATTTAATTGCACTTTTAATTATCGCACTTTTATTTATTGTCATTGTATTTAATTGCACTTTTAATTATCGTACTTTTTAATTATCGCAATTTTATTTTATCGCACTTTTATTTATCGAAATTTCAGTATCGTTATTTACTTTACGCTTTAAATTAAGTTATATTTACTTTTTTATATTTTACATTAGGTTTTAACTGCGACTAAAGTTTTAAAATCGACAAGCCGGTCATTAAACGGTAAAAACCCCCTTTTTATAATAATAATATTACTTATATATATATTTGTATTTTTATAAGATTAAAACTAATATAGCGTTAAGCTTGTTTAATTTTCACTGTGAAACGAACCGGACTTACTAAAAACTACAATATTGTACGATTAGGTACACTGCCTATAAGTGTTGTAGCAAGGTTTAGGTATATCCATTCTATAAATAAATAAATATCTTGTGTAAAATTGTATCGTATATAATAGTATTTCTTTATAAAAATAATACTATTTCCTAGTACACCTTGCACACATCAAGTATTTTTGGCGCCGCTACCGAGGAAAGTCAAACGCCGGAAGCGAAACGCTATATATAAAAAAAAATTATTATTAAGTTCTTTATATAAAAAAATATACGTTTTAAATAAAAATACAAAAATATAAAAAGAAAATATAAAAAAATTTATATAATTGTTTTTAAGAGTTGTTAAATATATATCAAGTTAAAAAGTATTTTTTTTTAGTTTTTAAAATTTAATTTGTATTTAAGTTATATATTTATTGTATATAAATTAAAACAGAAAAAAAAGAAAAACTCTCGGCCCGGTACTGTAGCAGCCCAAAGTGTGGCCCGAAACCCTAGCTCATGCGATCGCATGAGCCCGAAGGAAAAACTTCATGCGATCGCATGACTGTGTCTGACACGCCACAGTTGACCATCCAACAACAATCATTACGGAGTATTATTATTAATTATAAAACCCTAATTAGGTTTTTAATTATTTATTATTTAAGTTTTAGTTTTTATTAATTTGTATTATTTAGATAAATTAGTTTTAATAAATTATAAAATTTATTGTTTTATAAAATAAATAATATAAAAATAATATTTTTATAAAAATTGTACTTTTTACAACTTTAAGTTTATTTTTATATTTTTGCATCTTTTTATTCGTTTTAGCGTAATATTTGTATTTTTTGCTCGTACTTAGTTTTAAACTTAGTATTTTGCCATAGTTATTTTTATTTTTATATTTTTAAGTTTTGCCGTAAAATTCCTTAAGTGCTTTTTCTTTAGACTAAGATTTAAGTGCTTTAAAATTTTGCGACGCCTTTTTAAGTTTTAGTACTTTTTTAAGTTATTGCCATTTTGGATATAGTATTCCTTTTAAGCTTTAAATCCTTTAGACGCAACTTTTAATTCTTAGTTTTTAGTTCCTTTTTACGTTTCGACGCGCTACTTTCTTATTTTATTTTTCGACTTTTTATTTTTCGACGTTTTTCGACGCGCTCTTTTTCTTTCTTATTTCTCGACATTATAGTTTTTCGGACATAGAATTTTCTATTTCTTCTCTAAATTTCTTTAAAATTTCAACGAAAAATTATTTTAAGCGGTTAAATTGATAGGCATCCATTTTCTGGTTCGTAGTAATAGTTGGATTTTTACATGGACCGGGTTATTGGAGCCAAACAGTACTCAATTATATTGAGACCAAACGAATCATGCCCCTCTGCTGCATCATTTGGCTATTCGAAACGTGGGCAAAATCAAAAAAGTCTATTAATTTGATAACTTATATAATTTTTCTTATTTTTATAACTAATAGGATATTCAGTGAATGCACCGAGCAAAACGTTCACCACCTTTTGTACGTTCACCACCCGTAACTCGATCAAGACATCTAGCAAATATTGTCGCCGTTGATTTTTCTTTAGAATCGTCATCCAGTCGACCAAGTACTCCAATTCAAATTTCCGATAATCCATTTTTTGTACCCGACCTCACAATTGAGAATCCGGAGAATATTCAGGGACAATTCATAGATCCTGAACCATTAATCTTTCCTCCGGAACCACCAATCATTCAAACGGAGATTGTCGAGGAACCAACCATTAAATCAGAATCCTATAGTGATTCAGATTCAACAAATTCAATCATGGAGAATCTGGAACCTCTAAGTATGGAAGACCGAATGAGAGCTAAACGCACTGGCCAAGGTCACGCAATTACTCAACCTGACATTAATGCGCCATATTATGAAATCAGGGGACAAATCCTACACATGGTGAAAAATCAATGCCAATTTAGTGGTGCGCCAAAGGAAGATCCAAATAAACATCTTTGTACCTTTAATAGGATCTGTACTTTATTTAAAATTCGAGAAGTTGAGGATGAACAGATATATCTCATGTTATTTCCCTGGACTTTAAAAGGAGAAGCCAAAGATTGGTTGGAATCGTTACCTGAAGGGGCGATTGATACATGGGACATTTTAGTTGAAAAATTTCTTAAACAATTCTTTCCGGTATCTAAAGCCGTGAGACTTCAAGGAGAAATTGTTACGTTCACACAAAAGCCAAATGAAACTTTATATGAGGCTTGGACAAGATTTGGAAAGTTATTGAGAGGATGTCCGCAACATGGTTTGGACACTTGTCAAATAGTACAAATATTTTACCAAGGATGCGACATCACTACAAGGAAAGACATCGATATAGCAGCTGGTGGTTCCATTATGAAGAAAACAGCAACTGACGCTTACAAAATTATTGATAACACTGCTTCCCACTCACATGAGTGGCATCAAGAAAAAGATATTGCTAGATCATCTAAAGTAGCTAGAGCCGATTCTAGTCATGACTTAGATTCTATTTCTGCAAAGATAGATGCTGTCGAGAGACGAATGGAAAAGATGACTAAAGATATTCACTCAATACGAATTAGTTGTGAGCAGTGTGGAGGACCACATTTGACAAAAGATTGTCTCAGTATTGAACTATCAATGGAACAAAGGGAGAATGTTTCATACATAAACCAAAGGCCTAGAAATAATTATCAGAATAATTATCAACCGCCAAGACCAATCTACAATCAAAATCAGAATTATAACCGAAATGTTCCATACAACAACCAACAAGGTCCAAGTAATCAACAAGTATCTAATAATACTTACAATCAGCAAAGACCTAATTTTCAAAACAAACCACCACAAACCGATGATAAAAAGCCAAATTTAGAAGATATGATGTCAAAGCTAGTTGAATCTCAAACTCAATTTTTCACATCTCAGAAACAAACCAATGAACAAAATGCTCAAGCATTTAGAAATCAACAAGTTTCTATTCAAAATCTGGAACAAGAAGTGAGAAACCTAGCAAGGTTGATAGGTGAAAGAAAACCGAGAAGTCTACCTAGTGATACAAATGCTAACCCACGAAATAAAACAGCTAAAGCCATTACCACAAGAAGTGGTATTACACTTAAACCACCTGAAATGCCTGTAATTTCTGATGAAGCAATTCCTACTCCACAAGAACCACAACCTGAGTAAGATAAGGAAACAGAATCGGTAGTTGAAAAGATTAATGAAGATAACACAGTTAAGGCAAAACCTTATGTTAAACCATACCAACCACCACTTCCTTACCCGAGTAAAATGAGAAAAGAGAGACTTGAAGCCGAGCAATCCAAATTCTTGGATATGTTTAAACAGATAAATGTAAATCTTCCTTTCATTGATGTGATTTCAGGAATACCTAGATATGCTAAATTCTTGAAAGATCTAATCACGAATAGAAAGAAAATGGAAGAACTCTCGGCTGTTACAATGAATGCTAATTGTTCTGCAGTACTGTTGAATAAGATACCAGAAAAACTATTTGATCCAGGAAGTTTCACATTTCCATGTTTTCTGGGTAGTCTTAGTTCAATAGAAGCATTGGCAGACTTAGGTGCTAGTATAAATCTAATGCCGTATTCACTATACACTAAACTAGACCTTGGAGAATTGAAACCAACAAGAATAAGTATACAACTAGCCGATCGATCAGTAAAATATCCTAGAGGGATAATGGAGAACATGCTAGTTAAAGTTGGTACTTTAGTATTTCCAGTAGATTTTGTTATTCTAGACATGGAAGAAGATTCTCAAGTTCCTCTCATATTAGGAAGACCATTCTTAAACACAGCTAAAGCAATGATAGACGTGTTTGGTAAGAAACTGACCCTAAGTATAGAAGACGAGAGTGTTACCTTTTCTGTTAATAGATCAATGCAACAACCGCAATCTGCAGATGATACATGTTATTATATTCAAACTATAGAATCACATGCAGAATTGTTAGAAGAATTTCCAGAATTACAAGGAACAGGAGAATGTTCTTTAGGAGAAGGAACTGAACCAATTGATGAAACTGAAATGTTAGCTACACTTATGGCTAATGGATATGAACCAACAACAGAAGAAATTCAAATGCTAAAAGAGGAAGACAGATATCGATACAAATCATCGATAGAAGAACCACCGACATTAGAATTAAAGCCACTTCCAAACCATTTGGAATATGCTTATTTACATGGTGAGTCTGAATTACCTGTAATAATATCGTCTTCTCTTACTGAAAATGAAAAATCTCAACTCATTTCTGTGCTAAAAGCTCATAAACCAGCTATTGCATGGAAAATTCATGATATTAAAGGAATAAGTCCTTCGTATTGCACACATAAAATCCTTATGGAAGAAGGTCATAAAACGTATGTGCAACGCCAAAGAAGACTAAATTCTAATATGCAAGATGTTGTTAAGAAAGAAATTATTAAACTGCTTGATGCAGGTTTAATTTATCCAATCTCTGATAGTCCATGGGTAAGCCCAGTTCAATGCGTACCTAAGAAGGGTGGCATGTATGTCATCACAAATGAGAAAAATGAGCTTATTCCTACTAGGACTGTAACAGGATGGCGTGTTTGTATTGATTATAGAAAATTAAATGACGCCACCAGAAAAGATCACTTTCCCTTACCTTTTATTGATCAAATGTTGGAAAGATTAGCCGGAGATAGTTACAATTGTTTTCTTGATGGTTTTTCCGGATATTTTCAAATACCAATAGCACCCGAGGACCAAGAGAAAACCACATTCACGTGCCCTTATGGTACTTTTGCTTACAAATGCATGCCATTTGGACTTTGCAACGCCCCTGCAACCTTTCAAAGGTGCATGATGGCGATTTTTCACGACATGATAGAAGAATGCATGGAAGTTTTCATGGATGACTTTTCAGTCTTCGGTGATACATTTGAATCATGTCTAGTTAATCTTGAACGAATGCTTATTAGATGTGAACAATCAAATCTAGTACTTAATTGGGAGAAATGCCATTTCATGGTTAAAGAAGGCATCGTTCTTGGACATAAAATTTTAAAGGAAGGAATTGAAGTGGATAGAGCTAAAGTAGTTGTAATTGCTAAACTTCCACATCCCACCAATGTTAGAGGAGTTAGGAGTTTTCTAGGGCATGCCGGTTTTTACCGACGTTTAATAAAAGATTTTTCTAAAATTGCCACTCCTATGAATAAACTCCTAGAAAAGGATGCTCCATTTATCTTTTCAGATGAATGCATCAAATATTTTAATATACTTAAAGAAAAAATCACTAATGCGCCGATTATGATAACTCCAAATTGGAATCTACCATTTGAACTAATGTGCGATGCAAGTGATTTTGCAATGGGAGCCGTTTTAGGACAAAGGATTAAAAAATGATTTCAACCTATTTATTATGCTAATAAGACGTTACAAGGAGCACAAACAAATTATACAACTACTGAAAAAGAACTCCTTGCTGTTGTCTTTGCTTTCGACAAATTTCGTTCATATCTCGTTCTAGCTAAAACGGTGGTCTATACCGACCATTCTGCTCTTAGATACCTATTTTCAAAACAAGATGCTAAACCACGATTAATCCGTTGGATTTTACTATTACAAGAGTTTGATATTGAAATCCGAGACAAAAAAGGAGCAGAAAATCTCGCAGCGGATCATCTTTCTCGTCTTGAAAATCCTGAATTAGAAGTTCTAAACGAATCGGCCATACAAGACAACTTTCCTGATGAATATCTATTGAAGATAGATTATAATGAAATTCCATAGTTTGCAGACTATGCAAACTACTTATTATGTGGATTCCTTGAAAAAGGATTATCGTACCAAAAACGAAAGAAATTCTTTAGTGATATAAAACACTATTTCTGGGAAGATCCACATTTGTTTAAAAGTTGTCCCGATGGAATAATACGTCGATGTGTATTCGGAGATGAAGCTAGTCAAATCTTAAACCATTGTCACACAGGACCAACAGGAGGGCATTATGGGCCTCAACTTACAGCAAGAAAAGTTTACGATGCTGGATTCTATTGGCCTACAATTTTCAAAGACGCACACCTTCTTTGCAAATCCTGTGATGCTTGTCAAAGGGCCAGAAAAATAAGTCAACGTGATGAAATGCCACAAAATGTCATTCAAGTGTGTGAAGTATTTGACATTTGGGGTATTGACTTTATGGGTCCATTTCCAAAATCTCATAATAATCTCTACATTCTCGTTGCCATTGATTATGTATCTAAATGGGCGGAAGCACAAGCTCTCCCAACTAACGATGCACGAGTTGTAGTCAACTTTTTAAAACGTCTTTTTACAAGGTTTGGAACACCGAAAGCTTTAATAAGTGATCGGGGTACTCATTTTTGTAATAATCAACTTGAGAAAGTTCTTAAAAGATATGGAGTAACTCATAAAATCTCCACCGCTTATCATCCACAGACAAGTGGACAAGTTGAAAATACCAACCGAGCTTTAAAACGTATTCTAGAGAAAACCGTAGGATCAAATCAGAAGGAATGGTCCATGAAATTGGAGGATGCACTCTAGGCTTTTAGAACAGCCTACAAAACTCCAATTGGAACCACACCTTTCAGACTCGTTTACGAAAAAGCATGTCATCTTCCAGTAGAAATTGAACACAAAGTATTTTGGGCTTTGAAGACATGTAATCTTGATTTACATGAAGTCGGACGTCTACGATTAAGTCAACTAAATGAATTAGAAGAATTAAGACATGAAGCATATGAAAATTCGTTAATCTATAAGGAAAGAACGAAGAAATGGCATGATAAAAGAATCAGAAGTTCAAAAGAATTTAAGGAAGGAGACAGAGTTCTTCTTTTCAATTCACGATTCAAGCTATTTTCTGGAAAATTGAAATCAAGATGGTCTGGACCATTCATAGTCAAAAGAGTTTTCCCGTACGGAACAGTAGAATTAATAAATTCAAATGGGATTGAATTTAAGGTTAATGGTCACAGAGTTAAACATTACATAGATAGTCCAATGGAAGTTGACAACGAAGTTAATCACAATTTCGACACCACAGCTAACTAAGTGTGGGGAAAATCAAGTCTTTTTAGGGTAATATGTATTTCTGTTAGAGTTAGATTTTCTGTTTTCGTGTAGTTCTCGAGAATGGAATCTGAATGGTCTTTCCCTAGCAGACCCTAAAGAACTAGTCTTCTCCCCCCATTCTGAATTTTTATTTTTATTTAGGTTTTACGAGATGAAGACTTCCTGTGAACTAAACCATGGTCTAATGCTACACGCTTTAATCACTAAATGTAATAATGACACCCTTCCAAGTGAAATAGTATCATTAATCAGAGGCAAATTGGACGGAGTAAGAAAAGAATCCAGGAACGAAAATAATAAGTTACATTTTGGTAAAGGAAAATCAAAATTCACAGCGAAAAGAAGAGCACGACACCTTGAAAGATGTCACAAATGCGAAAAATGGTCACACGAAGGAAAATGTTCGACGAATCAGACATATTCCAATACCGAATTCGTTACTTTATGCAGAGATGGACCGTTCATATGTTTCGAAGAAAAAACGTTGAATGCTCGAGGTTACGCCTATGTAGCTATGGAAAACCAATTAGTCCGACTATCTTATGAGTGGGCTAAAACAGGTCACTGAGAATTCTATTTCACAGGTAAGTATGTACAGTTTTTATGTTTATTTTTATTACTTTTAACCTTTTGATAATAAACGCTAAATCGTTCGCTATAAAGTATTAAATTGGTATTCAATAAAATTAGGTTTTGCGACCGAAATTATTGATATCATACAAAAATTTATTACATCACTGCAAAATTTACCGTTTATTCTTAAGGTATAAATATCTTTAATCAACCAACCCAAAATATTTCAAAAATTCGTCAGGAGTAAAACTAGATAATATAGCCGAAATTACTTTACCGAAAAGAGGAGCGTATATTTTTGATAATATTTGATTGATTAAAGTGGGATAAAAGACCAAAAAGATTTTAATTTTATTTTTACCATATTTTTAATTAATATTTAAATATTAAATTATTATTGTAAACTTTTTAAAATCAATATATTTAAATTTATAAATATTTGAAAAATTAATATTTTTAATATAAGTTTGCATGTACAAAAACAAAAATATAATTTAAGTTTGGTGTGAATTTTTAATTTTAAAAATATGAATTTTTAATTTTATGCATTTTAAATTTAAGTTTGGTGTGAATTTAAAAACAAAAATTTACTTTATTTCGCTAAGTTAAAAATTGATTTCTAAAAATTCGTCGTGAGTTGAAGACTAGGTCGTTGAACCGAAATTGCTCTACCCAAGGGAGGGACGAGAACTTTTATTATCATTATTTTTAAGCTTATTGAATTAAAGTATGCCAAAAACATTTAAAAAAAAAATCTTTACTTTTAAATCCGCGCTTTGAATTGACAAATTTTAAAATTTTGTCGAGGGACGGACCAGGACAACGATCCAAAACGCCCTCGTCCTAAAAAGAAACAAAATTTTAATTTTTAACTAATTATATGTTTTAAAAGTGTAAGGTTTTATAAAAAAAAAAAAAAAAAAAAACCCAGACCCATGCGATCGCATGAGAGTTTCACTATACCTCCATGCGATCGCATGGAGGCAAAAATCAGGCCAGAAACAAAAGCAGCTCGCTGCTTCTGCTCTGCACTCCACCACACACACATACGCGAAACACACTCAAAACACTCTCAAATTTCACCATTTTTTCACCAAATTTCATTCTACAATCCGCTATAATCATGCCTAGGTTCGAATTTTTCAACAAAAAGGTAAAAATTACACCCCTAAACTCATAAATTTTCTAGTTTTTGTGATAATTACCAATATTTTACCTAATGCAATTTTGTTAATTTCTAGTGTAATTAGAGTTAAATTGTTAGTATTTTATGCATGTATAACCTAGATTGATGTTATTTAACATGATTTGAAGCCAAAAACTTCAAAATTTTTAGAAATCTAGGGTTCGTGTTCTTGAGCAATTTGGGACTTTTTGATATAAACGGGTTATGGCCGATTTTTATCATGAATTAATGCTAAATTAAGTAGTGTAACATGTTTAGGTAGTTAAATGATCCAAACATTGATCCTAAACATGATTTTTGAAGATTTAAGTGGACTTTTTAGGTACAAAATTCATGAACTTGATTAATTTGATATAATTGCCATTTGAGACTTGTTTAATTGCTAGTTATGACTATTTTGACATGTTATTTGAGGTAAATGCTTATGAACTTTGTATACATTTTCATATGTGCTAATTTGAAAAAGTGTAGAATTGTAAAAAATGTGAAATTGTGTATAAGTTTAATTTTGATTTAACATATTATTGTGGTTAATTTAAGTTGTTATTTTGCTAACACTAATGCATATTTGGATGCACAAATTTTGTGTTTAATGTGTTTTGCAGAAAACCGATACTGACGGTGCTTCATCATCATCTAGACAACCACAACAAGAACCTGAACCAAAATATGAGCCGCAATACGAGCCAGGACCCGAACAAGAACCACAACAGGAAAAAAAAATTAGCTTGATCAACATGTACCTTATTATGATCCGCTACAGTTTGCTAATGAATTCATAGTAGTTCCGATGCATCCGCCAGTAGAATACCCAACGATTCCTGAACACACGTTGCATCCTAATATGAGATTCGACAGAAGCTGGAGAGATTACCCGGCATATCAAAGTAATAAATTCAAATTAGTAACGAAAGATGTAGAGGTGCCTAGGGTAATTGATTGGGATCCTTTGGAAAGGGTCTAACTAGCTGACCGTGTTAGGGAGCATCTGATTCAAAGGTATGTCAGTTCTTCTTTTACCGATTGGGAACGTCTATTCACCATTCGTAGACCTGTATATAAGGAATGGTGTGTTGAGCTGATGAGTACTATAGCATTAAATGTAGATGTAGATAGATTAGATGATAGAAGTTTTCTTAGGTTTATACTTGGCCGTAGGATGTATAGGATGTCCATGCTGGACATGGCCAGGGCTTTGCAGATATATACGCTCGCTGAATTACTACTACCCGATTGTATGAATTTGATTTATCGTGATGAAAGGGTAGATAGGAATTTTGACGCAAATGCCGTCTGGAGGCGTATGTCAGAATATAATGTTTTTGGGCAGGCAGGAACACATACCTATTTACATATTAACAGAGCCGAGCTTCGTATAATTCATAGATTTTTGGCTAACTCGATTACATAGAGAGGTCACAACAAGGAAAAATTGACCTTACATGATTTATTTTACCTAAAGTGTATTCGAGACCCAAGAGGCTTTGTTAATATCCCTTACTGTATTGGTTTTTATTTGTCAAAGATGGTGGAAGGAATACAGGAAGGGGGGATAATAGGAGGAGGTATTTTTGTTACTCTCATTGGAGAGTATTTATGTGTAGATAAGGACCAAGGGGGTCCACTTTTAGAATGTAGGGAACAGGTTGAGCTTTTAGGATTGAGGGTTTATGCGAGTGCTTAGGTATTAAAGAGTAGAAGCAACCAGGCAATATCCTATGAAGGTAGTCATCCTCAGGTAGAGAGAGGCTCAGATGAGGAGATGGAGGAAGCGAATGACATTAGGGATGTCATTCGGGAGGCTATGACTGATGTCTACCAGCGTGTAGATGTGGCAAGCCCGGAATGATTACGAGCATTCCAGGCAACGACAGCATGATAGATGGGACTATCATTAGCATCAGATTATGAACCGGCTGTCACCTCAGGATCACTACGTTCTGACCAGACCCGCTTACTATCCTCGACACCAGCCCGAGATAAGACCACCATATACTCTCTACGATCCTAACCAGGCCTACCAGTACACCTATCACCAACCATGGAACCCAGACGACGACATGAACTGGAACCCCTATCCAGATTGATATAGTTCCTATTGGTGATTTCTATGATTTTTATCTTTTTATTATTTTTATTTATTTATGTTTAAACATATGATATTGTGATACATTAATGTATTGTTTAATATTTTTTATTTTGTACTAATATTTTATATTTGATTTTAAAGTGAGATTTTAAGTCCCATTTCAAATTACCATGCATGTTTATATTTGTATTGTATGTATTTTATTTCATGTACACAACAGGGTAAAACATCGCATTTTCAAAGACTGGCATTAAGTTCAGCAAAAGCTAATACTTTTGACGACAAAACGAAAAACAAATGTGATATAACAACAAGACGGAATGAACAAATGATGTGGACCATTTATCATTCAACAAACAAACGCCAATATGTTTGGAAACTTTGGTAAAATTTAATCATTTTTCTACGCTAATCACTCTCAATAATTTAAATTGTTACTGATTTCTTGCAAATGAGGGCATTGCAAGATCTTAAGTGTGGGAAGGGGTTAAATTCTTTCGGAATTTTAAAAATTTTTGACTTATACACTTGGTTACCATTAGAAATACTAGTAACACAGTAGTTGTATTAGAATCTAGTGCTCTCTGATAATAAAGAACAGCTCTAGTCTTATATACTGACTACCCAATTCTAGTAAAATTTTTCAAAATTTTCAATTAAATGAACTCAAAATCATGTTTATACATATTTATGAACGATAAAACTAGGGGTTAACACCGAAATTATTGTTACCTCAGAAAGGACATAAATTGAGAAACAACCTAAAATGTTAGAATTCATTTAAAATGGAATAGAGGACAATAAAAAGGCAAAGAAAGGAAAATAAAAGCCAAGTGTGGGGAAAATTTACCAAGTTATTTAAAACATATATCACATATTTTTGAACAAATAACTGAAGATACTTTTGCTTTAGACTAAACTAAACAGTTTTACCGGATTTACTGTAATATATTTTAAAGAAGGATGGATCTACACGATGAATCAATTCCATCATTAAAAGGAAGTAAAGTCTTCCGAAAAAGACACGCGCTTCTTGATTTAGGTCATGAAGTTGTCGTCCAGACCAGCTGTAGGTTTACAAAAAATCTAGAAAAGTCATCACTAAAATCAGCAGGAAATCCACGGACCTCAGCATCAAACAGGGTCGCCAAGTGGTCAGACTTATCCTAACCATGAGAGGATCTGTCTCGTAAAATGGGGAGGACACCGTGCAAATTAGCTTGATAAGACTAATGAATCAGATCCCCAGAAAGGATAATCTCCTTAAAAGATCAAAAAATCAGCTTTTAAGACTGATATTACTCAATCCTTGAGATTGACTTTTAAAGATTGAGAATTACAAACTCATGGAATTCGATGATATCTAAACTCGAGCTTGAACGAGAAAATATTTTGATCAAAACTAAAAACCGATTTGTTTTCTAAAAACCCATTTTCAATGCGTTCATTACCATTGAACGTAAAATTCTGGGAATTCACCTGGAATTCATTAGGTCACCTGAACCAAATCGGGTGTCAACCGTAAGAACGGTGGTTGCATAGCATGGTCGAAGACAGGACCTTGTGCCAGACCGAAAAATTATAAGGGTGAGCTTTACTATTACTCCTACAAAGGATAGTAATTGCATCCGACACGTTATAGACCATAATTAAAAGCATGTCAGGGGACATTGCCTTAACAGTTGCTTGTTCAACGCTTTCCTTTACAACCGGATGGTAGTTTACCGAAAGGTAATATACGGAACAAGTATACTGGACGTGTTGCTTTCCCAATACAAGGTTAGCAAGTGGGTGACACAAAACCGCAAGTTTTGAGCTAAAATTTTCAAATATGAAACCCACCAAACCCACAAAAACAATTTGCAAACACCGGTGAAGGGTTATTCCGGAAAACTTATCTAGGGTAAAAGCTAGATTTAATTTTCAAAAGATCAAATGTTTTTATAAAGATCCAATTTCCTTAAGGATATAAATTTTTATAGTCATGTGGGACTGTAAACCACATCGTTACTACCATTGTTCATACCGCCGTATAGAAATCACTAATGTACAAAGTGTGAAGAATAAAGAAGTGATTCAAGTATGTTTTTATTTCAAGACTATATTGCTTGAGGACAAGCAACGCTCAAGTGTGGGAATATTTGATATTGCTAAAAACGAACATATATTTCATAGCATTATCCCTCAAGAAAGACAAGCTTTTAGTTGCAACTGTTCTATTTACAAGTGATATTCGTTTAAATAATAAAAGGTGAAGACAAAAGAAAGATTCGACAAATTGAAGACGCAAACGACCAAAAAGCTCAAAAGTACAAAATACAATCAAAGTGGTTCCAATTATTGATAAGAAACGTCTCAAAATTACAAGAGTACAAGATGCGAAATGCAAAATACAAGATATTAAATTGTACGCAAGGACGTTCGAAAAACCGGAACCGGGACCAAAGTCAACTCTCAATGCTCGACGCAACGGACTAAAAATTACAAGTCAACTATGCACATAAATATAATATAATATTTAAATAATTCTTATAATTATTTATATAATATATTTATCTATAAAAACCGTCGGCATACAAAGAAACAAAGTCTTGTGAGCTGGAAAAAGTGGCCATGCGATTGCATGGCCTGGAAGCACATTTTCCATGCGATCGCATGGCAGTAGGTGAGAGGCCACATGCCTATAAATTCGCAGTTTTGGTTGATCATATATCCATCTTTTATCCATCTCTCTATCTATAAACGTATATATATATATATATATATATATATATATATATATATATATATATATATATATATTTATATTTTAATTTTAATGTTAATATTAAATTCTAATAATAAGGGTATGTTAGCGAATGTTGTAAGGGTGTAAGTCGAAATTCTGTCCGTGTAACGCTACGCTATTTTTAATCACTGTAAGTTATGGTTAATGTTATTTTTAATTTAATGACTCGTAGCTAAGTTATTATTATGCTTATTTAATGCCGAAGTAATCGTGATGTTGGGCTAAATACTAAAATTGGGTAATTGGGGTTTGAACCATAATTGGGGTTTGGACAAAAGAACGACACTTGTGGAAATTAGACTATGGGCTATTAATGGACTTTATATTTGTTTAATTAAATGATAGTTTGTTAATTTAATATAAAGATTTACAATTGGACGTACCTATAAATAACCATATACACTCGATCAGACACGATGGGCGGGATATTTATATGTACGAATAATCGTTCATTTAACCGGACACGGGAATGGATTAATAGTTAATAGACTTATTAAAACAGCGGTGAAATTATGAACAAGGACACTTGGCGTAATTATTAACAAAGTATTAAAACCTTGGGTTACACGCAGTCGATATCCTGGTGTAATTATTAAACAAAGTATTAAGACCTTGTTACAGTTTAAGTCCCCAATTAGTTGGAATATTTGACTTTGGATATAAGGATAATTTGACGAGGACACTCGCACTTTATATTTATGACTGATGGACTGTTATGGACAAAAACCAGACGGCCATATTGAATAATCCAGGACAAAGGACAATTAACCCATGGGAATAAACTAAAATCAACACGTCAAACATCATGATTACGGAAGTTTAAATAAGCATAATTCCTTTTATTTCATATTTAATTGCACTTTTAATTATCGCACTTTTATTTATTGTCATTGTATTTAATTGCACTTTTAATTATCGTACTTTTAATTATCGCACTTTTATTTATCGAAATTTCAGTATCGTTATTTGCTTTACGCTTTAAATTAAGTTATATTTACTTTTTTATATTTTACATTAGGTTTTAACTGCGACTAAAGTTTTAAAATCGACAAACCGGTCATTAAATGGTAAAAACCCCCTTTTTATAATAATAATATTACTTATATATATATTTGTATTTTTATAAGATTAAAACTACTATAGCGTTAAGCTTGTTTAATTTTCCCTGTGGAACGAACCGGATTTACTAAAAACTACACTACTGTACGATTAGGTACACTGCCTATAAGTGTTGTAGCAAGGTTTAGGTATATCCATTCAATAAATAAATAAATATCTTGTGTAAAATTGTATCGTATTTAATAGTATTTCTTTATAAAAATAATACTATTACCTAGTACACCTCGCACACATCAAGTATTTACTTTACGCTTTAAATTAAGTTATATTTACTTTTTTATATTTTACATTAGGTTTTATATTTCCTAGTTCTTTAGGGTCTGCTAGGGAAAGACCATTCAGATTCCATTCTCAAGAACTACATGAAAACAGAGAATCTAACTCTAGACAGCATTATATTATCCTTTAAAACATTTGAATCTCCCCGCACTTAGTTAGTTGTGGTGTCAAACTTGTGATTAACTTCATTATTAATTTCAATTGGAACATCAACAACTTGCATATCTTTGACTTTTGCTTCAAGCCATTTGTTGATTTCCTCTGTAACATTCACAAATTTAACTAACATCGCCGTTTCTTTAGGCGAAAAATTGGATACTAATCGGTTACATAACTTAAAGTTCCCCTTAATCCTAGCATCTTGAATCCGTTTATAAAGTTTCTTCGTTGAACTGTTAAAAACGGGTTCATCTAATTTTGTATCAACAACGGGGTTCTTTGTTATCAGGTCATCATTAGGTGTTTCTTCATCTTCCTCACACTTAGGCATTTTTATTGGTTCAACAGTTTTGGTTGGTGGAGATTTAAACTTTCGATCACAAAGGTGACCGATTTGTCACCATCACTAAGTGTCATTCTACCCTCTCTTACATCAAAGAATGCCTCGGTGGATGCTAAAAATGGGCGACCTAAAATTAGAGGAATATCAAGGTCTTCCTCCATATTAATAACTATGAAATCTGTAACAAAGGTCAAACTTCCCACTTTAATAAGTAAATTGTTGGCTATTCCAACCGGGTGTTTAATGGTTTGGTCAAATGATTGAACACCTATGCTAGTTGGTCTTAATTTACCCACACCTAATCTTTTGTATAAGGAAAGAGGCATAACATTCGCACTTGCTCCTAAATCTGCGAGCCCATTATACATAGCACCATCATTAAGCAAGCAAGAAATGATAAATTCACCTGGGTCTCCTAATTTAGGAGGTGGAGTTAGTTTGTTAACCTTTTCCGGGTGATCTTTTCTTGGTTCTTCCACTTCTACTTGGACTTCTTGTTCATATTCTTCTTTGTTTCTTGGAATGGGAGGTTTATATAGAAATTCTTCTTCATCACTCCAATTTGAAACCTCCCCGTCTTCCAGTTTTGGCTTTTCATATGTCGTTGAAAACATATTTATGTTTTCATTTTGAGGGTTTTCTTTGGTGGTGAAATTATGATTAACTTCATTGTCAACTTCCATCGGACCATGTATATAGTGTTTAACTCAGTGACCATTAACTTTAAATTCAATCTCATTTGAATTTATTAACTCTATTGTTCCATATGGAAAAACTCTTTTGACTATGAATGGTCCACACCATCTTGATTTCAAATTTCCAGAAAATAGCTTGAATCGTGAATTGAAAAGAAGAACTCGGTCTCATTCCTTAAATTCTTTTGAACTTCTGATTCTTTTATCATGCCATTTCTTTGTTCTTTCCTTATAGATTAACGAATTTTCATATGCATCATGTCTTAATTCTTCTAATTCATTTAGTTGACTTAATCGTAGACGACCGGCTTCATGCAAATCAAGATTACATGTCTTTAAAGCCCAAAATGCTTTATGTTCTATTTCTACTGGAAGGTGACATGTTTTTCCGTAAACGAGTTTAAAAGGTGTGGTTCCAATTGGAGTTTTGTAGGCTGTTCTAAAAGCCCAGAGTGCATCCTCCAATTTCATGGACCATTCCTTCGGATTTGATCCTATAGTTTTCTCTAGAATACGTTTTAAAGCTCGGTTGGTATTTTCAACTTGTCCACTTGTTTGTGGATGATAAGCGGTTGAGATTTTATGAGTTACTCCATATCTTTTGAGAACTTTCTCAAGTTAATTATTACAGAAATGAGTACACTGATCACTTATTAAAGCTTTCGGTGTTTCGAACCTAGCAAAAAGTCATTTTAAGAAGTTGACTACAACTCGTGCATCGTTAGTTGGGAGAGCTTGTGCTTCCGCCCATTTAGATACATAATCAATGGCAACGAGAATGTAGAGATTATTATGAGATTTTGGAAATGGACCCATAAAGTCAATACCCCAAACGTCAAATACTTCACATACTTGAATGACGTTTTGTGGCATTTCATCACGTTGACTTATTTTTTCGGCGCTTTGACATGCATTACAGGATTTACAAAGAAGGTGTGTGTCATAACCCGTCCTTAACCATAAGAACGTGTTAGATAACGTATGATTTCATTGCGAGGTATTGACCTCTATATGCGACATTTTTAAAAGAACAACTACATATATTTTACATTACAAACCATAATTCTTATTTTGATACAAGCTTTAGACAAAATAAAGATGATTATCGTTTAGCGATAATCTTAGACTTACAAACTTTACAAATGATGATAACAACACGATTTCTAGCATATTTTACAATACAAATCCTCGGATATGCAGTTTTATTTTTGACACAAATATGAGTACGCAAGATCCTGCTTAAATTCAACATGTTGCAGCGGAAGCTTCTAATTATCACCTGAGAATAGACATGCTTAAAACGTCAACATAAAGTTGGTGAGATATAGGTTTAATGCCGGCAGCAATATATATATATATATATAGACCACAAGATTTCATATATAAACGTTTTAATAAAAATATTCTAAGTGGTTGAGCACTTGGTAACCATACTTAACATTTAATCACGTCGCATATTCCCTTTATTATGAAATCTTACTACACCGTACCAAGTGTAGTCACAAAACGAAGTACTGTGCAACCGTTGAATACTGGTCGTCCAGTCCGGTTGGGGTTGTCAGGCCCGATAGATCTATCAACAGGATTCGCGTTTACAATACCGCTGTAAATAACAGTTACCAAGCTACAGGGAAGTATGCCAGTGGAACAACTCAACGTAGAATATATTTTTCAGTTACTTGTGTCCATAACGTAAAACATAAAATACATGTATTCTCATCCCGAAATACTTAGAGTTTAAAAGTGGGACTATATACTCACTTTCGTCTTGAAGATATGTAATTTTGACTTGGTCTCCGATTGATATCACGAACCTATCCATATATAATATATCAATACCTTTTCTTTTTAAACAAACGTCACATATATATACTTATAATACTTTTAATACTTTTAATAATTCCTTAGTCCGTAGTTAGCAGTCCGATGTTAGTAATTCAATTTTAATGGTTCATTTTTAGGTGTTTAATAAACCCCCAATGAAATAAATAAAAACCCCCATCGTATATGTATTGGTCGAGATTAATCTTGACCCACGGTACCGGTGTTGTCAAATGACGTGTTGCGTACATAAAGTACCGGTGTTGTCAAATGACGTGTTGCGTACAATCATGGGATCTTATGATTAATCTTCTCGTATTGTTTACGGGTGATCCTGAACCATATAAAATTAAATTATGAGTACATATATATAAAATATCATGTTATTTTAAAAAGATGTGATTTATTTAATTTTCTCCAATTATTTTCGTAGCTAAACTAGTCTTAGATATCCGATCTCGTTTTGGTCATAGTTTCTTCGTTACAACTCCGTTTTCGTTGATTCAACTTGCCACTTCCTTGGACCGAGTCCCTCTTTATTAGACTATGAACTGTAAATACCCTAGTTTGTATTCGAAATCACAGGTCATAGGTCAAACTTTAGTGAAACTTACGAAGTTAATCATTTTCCATCATGTAAACAACCTTAAATGATTATTTTTCTAAAAATACTTATACTTTGAGTTAAATCATGAAATTTTTATGTGTTATCATATTCATAGTAAAAATCATTTTTCCAGAAAATAAACCTCCAATTCAAAGTTTAAGATGGTTTTTAATTATCCAACCCAAAACAGCCCCCGGTTGCACTCCGACGTCGTAAATTCAGTTTTTAAGGTGTTCTTTGAAAAACCAAGTTATACCTTGTTAAATTAGCATATATTTATGATATATTACAGGTCTTGAAGTATTTTAAAAGTTAAGTGAGAAGGATCTATTTAGTTTGCAAACAAGTTTGAAAACATTCAAACTATGTTCTTGTTGTTAAAATTTTATACCACAAAATAAGATAGCTATATATATATATGAATCGAATAAGGTTATGAACAAAGTTACTACCTCAAGTTACTTGGACAAGATTGCTGTAAAAGAGAAGTAAAAATCTAGAACCAAAAGAGTGATGGAGTTAGATGAAAGATTGGAAGTAAACTTGTGTTCTTGAAAGGATTCTTGAAGTGTTTTTGTAAGGTTTTTCTTATGGTGTTTAAGTGATGTTTTTATGGCTAGATCTTCATGGATACTAGCTGAATGGTTATGGAGTTTCTTAAGAGTGTGTTTTTGGTTAAAGAAATGAGGTAATAAAATTTGAAAATGGAAGATGTATTTAAGGCCATAAAAACATGATTAATGGAAAAACATGGACAAAATTTCATGTTGTATTTTTATGTAATTAGTCATACTAAATATCAAAAGTAGTTACCTTATACATAAGGCATGAACAAGAGAGTTACCTTATACATAAAGCATGAACAAGGGCTGGTTGGTGGTGATTTGATGTGTATATACCAATAGTAAATACGTATAGAAGCTAGGTATGATACGAGTACATATACTCTAGATATACGTATAGAAAATCTTGTGAAAAATGGAATGAGAATTCAAATATAGCTATCTTTTGTGAATATACTTATATTGTTTTATGTATTTAAGTCTTTAAAAGTGATTAAATACATTACATATACGATATATGTATAAACATTATATGTTATAAGTATTTATGTCAAATAACGTTACGTATGGTTATCGTTTTGAAAACTTAAGTTAGTAGTTTCAAAATATACTTATAACTTATTGTTATTAATATAAAATGAGATATTAAAACATCCTTAGATCATGTTAAATATGTATATATACATATATATACACAAACGTATAATTATCATATGTTATATAGTTCGTGATATCATCGGTCAAACTAGACGGTCAAACGTTGTGTAAAACTCATTTCAAAAACATAAGTCTCAACAATTTGGATTGCTTATCATGTTGGTAAGGTTTAATTTATGTAAATATTAATCTTATAAGTATAGAACGATCGAAAAAGTGCGGGTCATTACAGTACCTACCCGTTAAATAAATTTCGTCCCGAAATTTTAAAATTGTACCTATTTTGCGTCATCGAGAAACAAGTGTGGATACTTTTGTTTCATCTAATCCTCTCATTCCCAAGTAAACTCGGGACCCCTTCGAGCATTCCAACGAACCTTAACGATCGGTATGTTGCTCTGCTTGAGCTGTTTAACTTCACGGTCCATGATTTCGATTGGTTCTTCGACGAATTGTAGTTTCTCGTCGACATGGATTTCTTCAAGAGGAATGGTGAAATCTTCCTTTGCAAGACACTTCTTAAGGTTTGAGACGTGAAAGGTATTATGTACTCCGGCGAGTTGTTACGGTAACTCGAGTCGATAAGCTACCGGTCCAATGCGTTCGATGATCTTGAACGGGCCTACATATCTTGGGTTCAGTTTACCCCTTTTTCCAAAACGTATTACACCTTTCCATGGTGACACCTTTAACATAACCATGTCACCGATCTGAAACTCTAATGGTTTCCTTCGGACATCGGCGTAGCTCTTTTGGTGACTACGGGCTGTTTTCAATCTCTCCTTGATTTGTACTATCTTTTCAGTAGTTTCATGTATGATCTCGGGACCAGTTAATTGTCGATCTCCTACTTCATTCCAACAGATAGGAGATCTACACTTCCTTCCGTACAATGCTTCGAATGGTGCAGCTTTAATGCTCGCATGATAACTATTATTATACGAGAATTCTGCTAATGGTAGATACTTGATGATGTAGCGTGAGGGTACGAAATACTATTATTTTTACTAGGAAATACTACAAAATATGACACAAGTTTTATTAATTTACGGATGGGATATACCTAAACCTTGCTACAACACTATAGGCAGTGTACCTAATCGTAAAGTAGTGTAGTTTTTAGTAAGTCCGGTTCGTTCCACAGGGAGCTGGTGAAACTTACTATATTTTTAACTATATTTATACAAAATATATATAATTATATAAGTAGTAATATTATTATAAAAGGGGGGTTTTACCGTTTAATGACCGGTTTGTCGATTCTATATTTTAAGCGTAAAGATAAATGACGATAATTAAAGTGCGTAAAATAATGACAATAAATAAAATGACAGTAAATAAAATTGCGAGTAATAAAATGACAGTAAATAAAGATACGATGAGAAATATAATAAAAGAATTATGCTTATTTAAACTTCCGTAATCATGATGTTTGACGTGTTGATTTTAATTTATTACCATGGGTTAATTGTCCTTTGTCCTGGTTTATTTGATACGTCTATCTGGTTTTTGTCCATAATAGTCCATCGGTCATAAATATAAAGTGCGAGTATCCTCGTCAAATTACCCTTATACCCGAAGATAAATATTCCAACTAATTGGGGATTCGAATTGTAACAAGGTTTTAATACTTTGTTTAATGAATACACCAGGTTATCGACTGCGTGTAAACCAAGGTTTTACTACTTTGTTAACAATTACACCAATTACCCTTGAATGTAATTTCACCCCTGTTTTAATTATTCTAGTGGCTATTAATCCATTCCCGTGTCCGGTTAAATGAACGATTATTCGTACATATAAATACCCCGCCCATCGTGTCCGATTGAGTGTATATGGTAATTTATAGGGACGCCCAATTGTAAATCTTTATATTAACATTAACAAACTTTCATTTAGTTAAACAAATATAAAGCCCATTAATAGCCCATAGTCTAGTTTCCACAAGTGTCGTTCTTTTGTCCAAACCCCAATTATGGTACAAAGTTCAATAACCCAATTTTAGTAATTAGCCCAACATCATGAGTACTTCATTTTAAATAAGCATAATAACGACTTAGCTACGAGACATTAATGTAAAAAGGTTGAACATAACTTACAATGATTAAAAATAGCGTAGCGTTACACGGACAGAATTTCGACTTACACACTCAAACGATCTCTATCATAAATCTTATTATTATCATAATTTAAAATTAAAATTAAGATTATTGTTATATCTGATTACATTAACATTATGATAGAGAATTATAAATATAGATATTGATATTTGATAGATAGAAAAATAAGAAAAAGATAGAAGAAGAAAAAAAAGATCGGAAAAAAAGTTCTCCTCTTCATCGTAATACATCGTTCCTTTTATAGGAAAATTAGAATTCAAATTTTCATTTACGACCCCTGAACTATGCTCAATTAACAACTTTTTATTATTTAATATTATTCTTATTATGAATTATTTAAATATTATATTTTATTCTTGTGCATAGTTGACTCGTAATTTTTACACCGTTGCGTCGAGCGCTGAAAGTTGGTTCATGCCTCGGTTCCGGATTTTCGAACGTCCTTTCGTACAATTTTATATCTTGTACTTTGTGTTTTGTAACTTGTACTCTTGTCATTTTTAGACGTTCTTCATCAATAAATTGAACCTTTTGAATTGTATCTTGTACATTTGAGCTTTTTGGACGTTTTGGTCTTTCAAATCTTCGTTTTTGTCTTTAAATCTTCATTTTCGAGCAATTTGCGTCTTTCGTCTTCGCACTTATTTATTTAACTATTACAACTAAAAATAAGGAAATTACATTTAAAAACTTTACATATTGGAACGATATTGCTACAAAATATATGTTCATTTGGAGCACTATCAAATATCTCCACACTTGAGCGTTGCTTGTCCTCAAGCAATACAGAACTTGAAATAAAAACATACATGAATCACTTTTTTATTCATCACATTTTGTACATCAGTGATTTTGATATAGCGGTATAAACAATGACAGTAATGATGGTTAAAGGTGGGTGTGTCATCCACAGTTGCCTCGGGTTTAGGTCAACGACACTTGCAATCAAATAGCCGATTTACTTTCGGTTTCCAAAGCAAAGTGCACATTTGAAAGGCGGTTTACAGTCCCACATGACTATAAAAATTTAGATCCTTTAAGGAAATTGGATCTTTATGAAAACATTTGATCTTTTGAAAATTCAAGCTAGATTTTACCCTAGATAAGTTTTCTGATTTGATCCACCATTGGTGTTGCAAAATATATTTGTGGATCAATATTTTGGCTAAAAACATTTAGGTTTGTGTAATCCACTGCTATCCCGGTATCGGAAAGCACACATCCAGTTTACGTGTTCCGTATATTACCTTTCGGCAAACTACCGTCCGGTTGTAAAGGAAAGCGATGAACAAGAAACTGTTAAGGCAATGTCCCGTGACATGCAGATGATTATGGTCTTTTAACGTGTCGGATGCTAGAACTATCCTTGGTAGGAGCGATAGTAAAGATCATCCTATGATTTTTCGGTCTGGCACAAGGTCCTGTCTCCGACCATGCTATGCAACCACCGTTCTTACGGTTGACACCCGATTTGGTTCAAGTGACCTAATGAATTCCAGGTGAATTCCTAGGATTTTACGTTCAATGGTAATGAACGCATTGAAAATGGGCTTTCAGAAAACAAATCGGTTTGTATTTTTGATCAAAATATTTTCTCGTTCAAGCTCGAGTTTAGATATCATTGAATTCCATGAGTTTGAATTCTCAATCTTTAAGGTCAATCTCAAGGATTGAGTAATATCAGTCTTAAAAGCTGATTTTTAATCTTTAAGGAGATTATCCTTTCTGGGGATCTGATTCATTAGTCTTATCAAGCTAATTTGCACGGTGCCTCCCCATTGTACGAGATAAATCCTTCTCATGGTTAGGATAAATCTGACCACTTGGCGACCCTGTTTGATGCTGAGGTCCGTGGATTTCCTGCTGATTTTAGAGATGACTTTTCTAGATTTTTCGTCAACCTACAGCTGGTCTGGACGACAACTTCATGACCTAAATCAAGAAGCGCGTGTCTTTTTCGGAAGACTTTACTTCCTTCAAATGATGGAATTGATTCATCGTGTAGATCCATCTCTTCTTTTCTTTCATCGGATAAAACAGTTGATTATTGTTCAAAACAAAAGTATTTTCAATTGTTTGTACAAAAATATGTGATAGATAGTTTTTAATTGAATAACTTGGTACATTCTCCCCACACTTAGTTTCTTTCTTTGCCTTTTTATTCTCCTTTATTCCATTTTAAATGAATTCAAGCGTTTTAAGTTGTTTCTCAATTTATGTCCTTTTCGAGGTAACGATAATTTCGGTATTAACACCTAGTTTTCATCGTTCATAAATATGTATAAACATGATTTTGAGTTCATTTAATTGAAAATTTTTCAAATTTTCACAAAATTTGGCAAATAAACTAAGTGTAAACCCGAGAGAATTTATAACCCTTCCCCACACTTGAGATCATGCAATGCCCTCATTTGCATGAAATCAGACTATAATTATAAATTCATGAGGGTGATTAGTGTAGAAAAGTGATTAAAAATACCCAGTTTGTAAGCATATTATTTTACATCACATTTGATATTTTGCGCCTTGTCATCAAAATTAGTAGCTTTTTGTTGAACTTAATGACAGTCTTTGAAAGTGCGCTGTTTTACCCTGTTGTGTACATAACATAAAATACAAACATATATACATATTTTTGAAGTTTGGTATATAATCCCTACGTTCAAAAATTAATATAATATATATATATATTTTTTTTTTACATACTTTAGATCAATAAAATTAAATGATAACAAAATTTGTCGCCCCGCCCTCGGGTAAAGCAATTTCGGCTCAACGACCTAGTCTTTAACTCACGACGAGTTTAGAAATCATTTTTTAAACTTAATGAATTAAAGTAAATTTTGTTTTTAAAATCACACAAAACTTAAAAGCATATTAATTTCATATAAAACCTAAAAAAAACAAAAATTCAGAATGGGGGGAGAAAACTAGTTCTTTAGTGTCTGCTAGCGGAAAAGACCAATCGAATTCCATTCTCGGAACTACACGAGAACAGAACAACTAACTACAAACAGCATTTTCTTTTTAGAATATTTGAATCTCCTCACACTTAGGTAGATGTGGTGTCGAAATTGTGATTAACTTCATCGTTAATTTCTCTTGGTCCATAATCAACTTGCATATCCGTGACTTTTTCTTTAAGCCATTGGTCGGATTCCTGTGTAATATCCACAATTTCAACTAGTTTCTCCTTTTCTTTAGGTGATAGATTGGATACTAACCGGTTACATAACTTAAAGTTCCCTTTGGTTCTAGCATCGCGAATCCGTTTAATAAGTTTCTTCATTGAACTATTAATAACGGGATTATTTAATTTCGTATCAACAACGGGGTTCTTTGTTATCAAGTCATCATTAGGTTTTACTTCATTTTCCCCACACTTAGGCGTTTTATTATTATTAAGCACTACCGTTGGAGTTGGTAAAACAACATGGTTGTTACCAATCGTTTTTGCTGGTTCAATGGTTTTGGTTGGTGGAGATTTAGACTTTCGAATCATAAAGGTGATCGATTTGTTACCACTACTAAGTGTCATTCTTCCATTTCCTACATCAAATAACGCTCCGGTGGACGCTAAGAATGGCCGACCTAAAATTAGAGGAATGTTTGGGTCCTCTTCTATGTCAATGACAATGAATTCGACTAGAAAGGTTAAATTACCTACTTGAATGGGTAGGTTGTCAGCAATTCCAACTGGGTGCTTAATGGTTTGATCAAAGAGTCGAACACTCATATCCGTTGGACTTAACTTACCTACACCTAATCTCTTATATAAGGAAAGAGGCATAACACTTACACTCGCACCTAAATCTGCTAGTGCATCATACATGACACAATCACTAAGTAGACAAGGAACAATAAATTCACCCGGATCACCTACCCTAGGTGGAGGTTTTGGTGTAACTGTCTTCACCGGGTTTATATTTACGGCTTTTGTTTCTTGCACTTTCTTATTCTTTTTCTTCTTCTTCTTTCCAGAGGTATCACAATCTTTATTACCTATCACTTGCTCATACTCAACTCCTTTTCTTGGAAACGGGATGGGTGGTTTGTATGGTGCCACCATTGGTTTTACATACTCGGGTGGTGGTGGTGTAACTTCTTCATTGTTACTCTCATCTAAAACCTTCCCATCTTCTGGTGCTGGTTTTTCAGAATTCGTTGAAACCATATTAACATTCTCATTCCGAGGATTTACTTCAGTATTACTCGGTAGCTTTCCTTGTTCCCTCTCACTCATCATGCTAGCAAGAGTACCTACGTGTTTTTCTAGATTCAAAATGGAAGCTTGTTGAGTTCTTAATGACTGATCAAACCTCTCGTTCGTTTGGGTTTGAGTTTCAATAAATTGTGTTTGAGATTCAACTAGCTTAAATACCACGTCTTCCATATTTGACTTTTTCTCTTCGGTTTGTTGTGGTGGTTTATACAAGCCATGTCTTTGTGGATTGAAAGTGTTGTTTTGAGTTGGTTGGTTATTCGAACCTTGTTGGTTATACGAGTTGTTGTTGGGTCCGTTTGGATTGTAAAGAATGTTTTGATTTCGATTGAAGTTTAACTTTGGCGGTTGATAATTATTTCCAGGCCTTTGGTTCATATAAGAAACATTCTCTCGTTGTTCCATCGTTGGTTCAATGTGACAATCTTTCAATAAGTGTGGTCCACCGCATTGCTCACAACTGATTCGTATTGCGTGAATATCTTTATTCATCTTTTCCATTCGTCTTTCGAAAGCATCTATTTTTGCGGAAACGGAATCAAAGTCATGGCTAGAATCGGCTCTAGCCGCTTTAGATGATCGAAAGATATCTTTTTCTTGGTGCCACTCATGCGAGTGGGAGGCTGTGTTATCAATAATTTTGTAAGCTTCAGTTGCGGTTTTCTTCATAATGGATCCACCAGCGGTTATGTCGATGTCTTTTCGTGTGGCGATGTCTACGCCTTTATAGAAGATTTGTACTATTTGAAAAGTATCTAATCCGTGTTGAGGACATCCTCTCAACATCCTTCCGAATCTTGTCCACGCCTCATATAATGTTTCATTTGGCTTTTGCGCGAACGTAACAATTTCTCCTTGAAGTCTCACGGCTTTAGATGCCGGAAAGAATTGTTTAAGAAATTTTTCAACTAAAACATCCCATGTGTCAATCGCCCCTTCAGGTAACGATTCTAACCAATCTTTGGCTTCTCCCTTTAAAGTCCAGGGAAACAACATGAGATAGATCTGCTCATCTTCCACTTCTCGGATTTTGAATAGTGTACAAATTCTTTTAAACGTACGAAGGTGTTCGTTTGGATCTTCATTCGGCGCACCACTATATTGGCACTGATTAGTTACCATGTTTAGAATTTGTCCTTTGATTTCATAATCTGGAGCATTAACTTCTGGCTTAATAATGGCGTGACCTTGGCCCGTGCGTGTGGCTCTCATTCGGTCTTCCATACTTAGAGGTTCTAGATTTTCCATGATTGGAAGTGTTGTATCTGAATCACTAGAGGTTTCTGATTTAATGGTTTCTTCCTCAACAATCTCTGTTTGAATGATTGGTGGTTCCGGAGGAAAGTTTAATGGTTCGGGATCTACAAACCGTTCCTGAATATTCTCCGGATTCTCAATTGTGAGGTTTGTTTCAAAAACTGGATTATCGGAAATTTGAGTTTGAGGATTTGGTCGACTTGATGACGATTCTAAAGAAAAATCAACGGCGGCGATATTCGTTAAACGATGTCTTGATCGAGTTACAGGTGGTGAACGTATGACCGGCGGCGAACGTCTTGCTCGGTGCATTCACTGAATATCCTATTAGTTTTTAAAAAGGAAAGAAAAATTATAATAAGTTATCCAACCAATAGACTTTTCTGATTTTGCCCACGTTTCGAATAGCCAAAAGATGCAGCAGAGGGGCAGGATTCGTTTGGTCTCAATATAATTGAGGACTGTTTGGCTCCAATAACCCGGTCCACGTACAAATCCAACTATTACTACGAACCAGAAAATTTTGATGTCTATCAATTTAACCACTTAAAATAAATTTTCGTAATTTTAAGAAATTTAGAGAAGAAGTAGAAAAAAATTCTAAGTCCTAAAAACTAGAATGGCGAGAAATAAGAAAGAAATAGATTGCGCGTCGAAAAATGTCGAAAAATAAAAGGTCGAAAAATAGGCGTCGAAAAATAAAAATAAGAAAGTAGTGCGAAATACGGCGTCGTAAAATTCTAAAGCACCTAAAACTTAGTCTAAGGAATAAGCACTTAAGGGATTTTACGGCAAAGCCTAAAAATTCTAGAAGTAAAAATAACTATGGCAAAAACTAAACTTAATACTAAAAGTTGCGACTATAGTCTAAAAATCTAAAGGTAATAAAACTAAAAAAAACATTTTTTTTTTTTTTTTTATAGAAAAAATATAATTTTTTTTTTAATAATTTTTTTTTTTTTTTTACGTTTTTTTTTTTTTTTTTTTTTTTTTTTATTTTTTTTTAAAAACGATTTTTTTTTTTTACAAAATTTTTTTTTTTTAAAACGAATTTTTTTTTTTCTTTTAAAAAAAAAAAAAACGATTTTTTTTTTTTTTTTTTAAAAACGAAATTTTTTTTTTTTTTTTTAAAAAAAACGATTTTTTTTTTTTTTTTTTTTTTTTAAAACGATTTTTTTTTTACAAATTAATAATTTTTTTATAATTATAATTTTTTTTTAAAACTTTTTTTTTTTTTAATTCATTTACTATTCATGAATAGTAAATGAAAATAAATTAATTAATTTACTATTCACATGAAAGCGACATGATAGCAATTATTAATTATAAGTTACATAATATACCCCTGAAGTATTTAATAAATACGACTTTTTTTTTTAAAAATTTACGTAAATTTTGATTCTTAAATATTTTTATATTATTATATTCTATTTCAATATTATTATATTATTATATTCTATTTCAATATTATTATATTATTATATTTTATTTCAATATTATTATAATTAAAAATATAGCGTTTTAGCGCTCCCCGGCAGCGGCGCCAAAAACTTGATGATGTAGCGTGAGGGTACGAAATACTATTATTTTTACTAGGAAATACTACAAAATATGACACAAGTTTTATTAATTTACGGATGGGATATACCTAAACCTTGCTACAACACTATAGGCAGTGTACCTAATCGTAAAGTAGTGTAGTTTTTAGTAAGTCCGGTTCGTTCCACAGGGAGCTGGTGAAACTTACTATATTTTTAACTATATTTATACAAAATATATATAATTATATAAGTAGTAATATTATTATAAAAGGGGGGTTTTACCGTTTAATGACCGGTTTGTCGATTCTATATTTTAAGCGTAAAGATAAATGACGATAATTAAAGTGCGTAAAATAATGACAATAAATAAAATGACAGTAAATAAAATTGCGAGTAATAAAATGACAGTAAATAAAGATACGATGAGAAATATAATAAAAGAATTATGCTTATTTAAACTTCCGTAATCATGATGTTTGACGTGTTGATTTTAATTTATTACCATGGGTTAATTGTCCTTTGTCCTGGTTTATTTGATACGTCTATCTGGTTTTTGTCCATAATAGTCCATCGGTCATAAATATAAAGTGCGAGTATCCTCGTCAAATTACCCTTATACCCGAAGATAAATATTCCAACTAATTGGGGATTCGAATTGTAACAAGGTTTTAATACTTTGTTTAATGAATACACCAGGTTATCGACTGCGTGTAAACCAAGGTTTTACTACTTTGTTAACAATTACACCAATTACCCTTGAATGTAATTTCACCCCTGTTTTAATTATTCTAGTGGCTATTAATCCATTCCCGTGTCCGGTTAAATGAACGATTATTCGTACATATAAATACCCCGCCCATCGTGTCCGATTGAGTGTATATGGTAATTTATAGGGACGCCCAATTGTAAATCTTTATATTAACATTAACAAACTTTCATTTAGTTAAACAAATATAAAGCCCATTAATAGCCCATAGTCTAGTTTCCACAAGTGTCGTTCTTTTGTCCAAACCCCAATTATGGTACAAAGTTCAATAACCCAATTTTAGTAATTAGCCCAACATCATGAGTACTTCATTTTAAATAAGCATAATAACGACTTAGCTACGAGACATTAATGTAAAAAGGTTGAACATAACTTACAATGATTAAAAATAGCGTAGCGTTACACGGACAGAATTTCGACTTACACACTCAAACGATCTCTATCATAAATCTTATTATTATCATAATTTAAAATTAAAATTAAGATTATTGTTATATCTGATTACATTAACATTATGATAGAGAATTATAAATATAGATATTGATATTTGATAGATAGAAAAATAAGAAAAAGATAGAAGAAGAAAAAAAAGATCGGAAAAAAAGTTCTCCTCTTCATCGTAATACATCGTTCCTTTTATAGGAAAATTAGAATTCAAATTTTCATTTACGACCCCTGAACTATGCTCAATTAACAACTTTTTATTATTTAATATTATTCTTATTATGAATTATTTAAATATTATATTTTATTCTTGTGCATAGTTGACTCGTAATTTTTACACCGTTGCGTCGAGCGCTGAAAGTTGGTTCATGCCTCGGTTCCGGATTTTCGAACGTCCTTTCGTACAATTTTATATCTTGTACTTTGTGTTTTGTAACTTGTACTCTTGTCATTTTTAGACGTTCTTCATCAATAAATTGAACCTTTTGAATTGTATCTTGTACATTTGAGCTTTTTGGACGTTTTGGTCTTTCAAATCTTCGTTTTTGTCTTTAAATCTTCATTTTCGAGCAATTTGCGTCTTTCGTCTTCGCACTTATTTATTTAACTATTACAACTAAAAATAAGGAAATTACATTTAAAAACTTTACATATTGGAACGATATTGCTACAAAATATATGTTCATTTGGAGCACTATCAATACTTATCCCATCCGTTTCCAAAATCGATCACACATGCCCTGAGCATGTCTTCAAGAGTCTGAATTGTTCTTTCACTCTGCCCGTCCGTTTGCGGATGATATGCGGTACTCATATCCAAACGAGTTCCTAGTGCCTCCTGTAGTGATTGCCAGAACTTTGAGGTAAATCTACTATCACTATCAGATATAATGGAAATAGGTATTCCATGCCTCGAAACAATTTCTTTTATATACAATCGTAATAGTTTCTCCATCCTATCCGTTTCCTTTATAGGCAAGAAATGTGCAGACTTGGTGAGACGATCAAAAATCACCCAAATGGTGTCGTATCCCCAGGCAGTCTTTGGTAACTTCGTGATGAAATCCATGGTAATACCATCCCATTTCCATTCTGGGATTTCTGGTTGTTGAAGTAACCCCGACGGCTTCTGGTGTTCTGCTTTGACCTTAGAACAAGTTAAACACTCCCCAACATATGTTGCAACGTCTGTCTTTAAATTAGGCCACCAATAACGTGTCTTAAGATCTTGGTACATCTTTCCAACTCCAGAATGTATCGAGTATCTTGTCTTATGTGCCTCGTTCAATATCAACTTCCTTAATCCACCCAACTTCGGTACCCAAATACGATTTGCAAAATATCGAATTCCATCTTCCCGTATAAAGAGTTGCTTCTCATACTTCTTCATTATTTCATTTCTTATGTTTTCTTTAGTAAGTGCTTCTCGTTGAACTTCTTTGATTTGTGAGTTGAGATTCATGCGAATTTTTATGTTCATCGCTCGTACTCGAATTGGTTCTCGTTCCTTTCTGCTTAATGCGTCAGCCACCACATTCGCTTTCCCGGGATGATAACGAATTTCACAATCATAGTCGTTTATTAACTCGACCCACCTACGTTGCCTCATGTTAAGCTGTTTCTGATTTAAAATATGTTGAAGGCTTTTATGATCAGTAAACACAGTGCATTTAACTCCATACAAGTAGTGTCTCCACATCTTCAATGCAAACACGACTGCTCCCAATTCTAGATCATGCGTCGTATAATTTCGCTCGTGAATCTTCAATTGTCGGGATGCGTATGCAATAACTTTCTTCCGTTGCATAAGAACGCAACCAAAACCTTGTCGCGAAGCGTCACAATATATTTCAAAATCATCGTTCCCTTCTGGTAACGATAAAATAGGCGCCGTAGTTAACTTCTTCTTCAGTAATTGAAATGCACTCTCCTGCTCAGAGGTCCATTCATATTTCTTCCCTTTTTGCGTTAACGCTGTCAACGGCTTAGCTATTCGGGAAAAATCTTGAATAAACCTTCTATAATAACCGGCTAAACCCAAAAATTGGCGTATCTGCGTTGGTGTCTTAGGAGTCTCCCATTTTCCAATGGCTTCAATTTTTGCTGGATCAACCTGAATTCCTTTGCTACTAACAACGTGGCCAAGAAATTGCACTTCTTTCAACCAGAAAGCACATTTAGAAAATTTAGCATATAGCTGTTCTTTTCTCAACAACTCTAATATCAACCTTAAATGCTGTTCATGCTCTTGCTCACTCTTGGAATAGATAAGAATATCATCAATGAAAACGATAACAAACTTATCTAAATATGGACTACAAACTCGATTCATGAGGTCCATGAATACAGCTGGCGCATTCGTCAATCCAAACGGCATGACCAAAAATTCGTAATGACCATAACGTGTCCGAAAAGCAGTTTTCGGAATGTCCTCTTCTTTGACACGTAATTGATGATAACCCGATCTTAGGTCGATTTTCGAATAAACACATGATCCTTGCAGTTGATCAAATAAGTCATCAATTCTCGGTAGTGGATACCGATTCTTGATAGTTAACTTATTTAATTCACGATAATCTATACACATCCTAAAAGATCCATCTTTCTTCTTAACAAATAAAATTGGAGCTCCCCACGGTGAAGTGCTTGGTCGTATGAATCCACGGTCTAGTAATTCTTTTAACTGACTTTGAAGTTCTTTTAATTCGGACGGTGCAAGTCTATATGGAGCACGAGCCACTGGTGCAGCTCCTGGTACTAAATCTATTTGAAATTCTACAGATCTAAATGGAGGTAATCCCGGCAACTCTTCCGGAAAAACTTCAGGAAAATCTCTTGCCACAGGCACATCGTTGATGCACTTCTCTTTTTCTTTCTTTTCGACTTTATTAACATGTGCTAGAATAGCATAACATCCCTTTTCTAAACACTTCTTGGCTTTCAAACAGCTAATGAGTTTTAGCTTTGAATTACCCTTCTCTCCATAAATCATCACCGGCATTTTATCCTTACTAGGAATGCGAATTGCCTTCTTGGCACACACAACTTCAGCTCCTACTTTGGACATCCAGTCCATGCCGACTATTACATCAAAACTTCCTAATTCTACGGGTATTAAGTCAATTTTAAACGTTTCTCCGGCTAAATTTATTTCACAATCACGACAAATTTTATCGGCTTTAATTAGTTTACCATTAGCTAACTCAATCATGTACTTAGCATCTAGAGGTAATGATGAACAATTCAATTTAGTGTAAAAATTTCTACACACGTAACTTCTATCGGCACCAGTATCAAATATAATAGACGCTGATAAGTTATTAATGGTAAACATACCCGTAACAAGCTCCGGGTCTTCACGTGCCTCTCTAGCATTAATAATAAATGCTCTCCCACGTGCAGGTCCGACATTCTTCTCTGGATTCGGGCACTGGCTCTTATAGTGACCTTGTTTTCCACACCCAAAACAAGTAACGGTAGCCAAAGCAGTTCTATTTGCATTGGTGGCAGGAGTCTTGGTACCATTTGTATTTGTAACGAGAGCCCTACAATCTTTAGCAAGATGACCCTATCGATTACACTTGTTGCATACCACACTACAGTAACCAAAATGATGTTTGTGGCATCGGTTGCATAAAGGACTTTGTCCTTTGTAACCAAAACCTGAACCACTACCCGCACCTTTCGTGGTTTCTTGTTTCTTAAAAGATTGTTGTTGGTTACCTCGATCATAATTTCCATTCCACTTTCTTTTGTTACCCAATACCTTCACATCAGTATTGGATGATTTCTTATCCAAGATGACCTGATCCATTAGCTCGTTTGCCATGGTTATAGCTTCATGAATTGTCTTAGGTCTCGATGCTGTAACGTTTGCCTTGACCTTTGTGGGCAAACCATCTTTGTACATTTCAATCTTCCGTTCTTCGGTTGGAACCAATTCAGGACATAGCAAAACTAATTCCATGAATCGCTGATTGTAGTTGGTGATTTCAGTACCAACAACCTTCAGACTTCGTAATTCATCTTCCAACTTCCTAACCTCGTTCCTTGGACAATATTCGTTGATTAACATTGTTTTGAATTCTTCCCATGGAGTATCATAAGCTACATCTCCTCCTACAGCCTTCACATAATTTTTCCACCACGTGAGTGCACTATCTTGTAAAGTGCACGATGCATACTTGGTCATGTCCTTTTCAACACAACCACTGATTTTAAACACAGTCTCCATCTTTTCTATCCACCGGGTTAAACCGATCGGTCCTTCCGTTCCACTGAATGATGAGGGCTTGCAAGCTTGAAACGTCTTGTAGGTGCATCCTACACGAGGATTTGGGTTAACTGCAGCAGCTCTTGCAGCTTCGACCCATAACATTCTGTCATTGACTCGCTGGTTGATGAATTCCTCGACTTCTTGTTCCGTCATTCGATTCAATCGCGCCATTTCCTAATGAAAGAAAATAATTATTCACATGGAATATTATAGATGTAGTGTGTATTTATAGTACATTATAGCTTGTTAATAATATGAACTAGGTATTATTATAAAAGCCTTTTCTTCTTATTAGCGTTTTATAATTATATCTAGGGTAGTACCTACCCGTTAATGTTCATACTTAATAGCTTAGTACAGAACCAATTACTACAATCTAAATAATACTTAACCATGGAAAATTATTGCATTTCATACTTCACTATTTTACATATGCTTATCTTACATCGAACATTAAGCAAACCACTCTAATAATATTATACAAAACATTATATGATCCCATGGTTTAATACGGCAGCGCATCGTTTGGTCTATTTTCTAGGACGTTTAGGTTCAAGGAATGGCCTAACGCTTATCCTAGCTGTCTGCCTATATTTTGGCGGTGGGGCTGAAGAACTGGATGCCGAGATAGAACGAATAGGTATAGCGGGAATAGGGGTGGTAGTGTTTAGTGGAGTTGGTGCCACATCATCCTCACTAAACTCGGGATTTGAATTTTCTAATTCATTAGCCTTTCGTTTCTTTCCTAATTCGAACTTGTCTTTCGTAATTTCCTGTATTTCTTCCTCGGGTTCACTTTCCTCCTCGGGTTCACTTTCCTCCTCGGGTTCACTTTCCGGGTTCCCTATAGTTGGTTCATCCGGAATTTGTGTGTCTTCCCCAAAGATATTATTTTCGTCATCGGATAGGTTAATGACTGAAACGCCATCTGAAGATTCTGATTCGGAGTCGCTGAATGTGATAATAAGTTTCGAGCCCGACATCTATCACATAACAACTAACCCATTAGTACTACATAATATTTACATATAAATTTTAACCAACAATGATAAGCAATGGTTTTTAAATCAGACCCGGTCAAAGTCCAGACTTACTAATGTATCCTAACTACTTATCAGTTAGACACACTAATGCAAACCTGGTTCGCTAAGACCACCGCTCTGATACCACATGTCATAACCCATCCTTAACCATAAGAACGTGTTAGATAACGTATGATTTCATTGCGAGGTATTGACCTCTATATGCGACATTTTTAAAAGAACAACTGCATATATTTTACATTACAAACCATAATTCTTATTTTGATACAAGCTTTAGACAAAATAAAGATGATTATCGTTTAGCGATAATCTTAGACTTACAAACTTTACAAATGATGATAACAACACGATTTCTAGCATATTTTACAATACAAATCCTCGGATATGCAGTTTTATTTTTGACACAAATATGAGTACGCAAGATCCTGCTTAAATTCAACATGTTGTAGCGGAAGCTTCTAATTATCACCTGAGAATAGACATGCTTAAAACGTCAACATAAAGTTGGTGAGATATAGGTTTAATGCCGGCAGCAATATATATATATATATATATATATATATATATATATATATAGACCACAAGATTTCATATATAAACGTTTTAATAAAAATATTCTAAGTGGTTGAGCACTTGGTAACCATACTTAACATTTAATCACGTCGCATATTCCCTTTATTATGAAATCTTACTACACCGTACCAAGTGTAGTCACAAAACGAAGTACTGTGCAACCGTTGAATACTGGTCGTCCAGTCCGGTTGGGGTTGTCAGGCCCGATAGATCTATCAACAGGATTCGCGTTTACAATACCGCTGTAAATAACAGTTACCAAGCTACAGGGAAGTATGCCAGTGGTACAACTCAACGTAGAATATATTTTTCAGTTACTTGTGTCCATAACGTAAAACATAAAATACATGTATTCTCATCCCGAAATACTTAGAGTTTAAAAGTGGGACTATATACTCACTTTCGTCTTGAAGATATGTAATTTTGACTTGGTCTCCGATTGATATCACGAACCTATCCATATATAATATATCAATACCTTTTCTTTTTAAACAAACGTCACATATATATACTTATAATACTTTTAATACTTTTAATAATTCCTTAGTCCGTAGTTAGCAGTCCGATGTTAGTAATTCAATTTTAATGGTTCATTTTTAGGTGTTTAATAAACCCCCAATGAAATAAATAAAAACCCCCATCGTATATGTATTGGTCGAGATTAATCTTGACCCACGGTACCGGTGTTGTCAAATGACGTGTTGCGTACATAAAGTACCGGTGTTGTCAAATGACGTGTTGCGTACAATCATGGGATCTTATGATTAATCTTCTCGTATTGTTTACGGGTGATCCTGAACCATATAAAATTAAATTATGAGTACATATATATAAAATATCATGTTATTTTAAAAAGATGTGATTTATTTAATTTTCTCCAATTATTTTCGTAGCTAAACTAGTCTTAGATATCCGATCTCGTTTTGGTCATAGTTTCTTCGTTACAACTCCGTTTTCGTTGATTCAACTTGCCACTTCCTTGGACCGAGTCCCTCTTTATTAGACTATGAACTGTAAATACCCTAGTTTGTATTCGAAATCACAGGTCATAGGTCAAACTTTAGTGAAACTTACGAAGTTAATCATTTTCCATCATGTAAACAACCTTAAATGATTATTTTTCTAAAAATACTTATACTTTGAGTTAAATCATGAAATTTTTATGTGTTATCATATTCATAGTAAAAATCATTTTTCCAGAAAATAAACCTCCAATTCAAAGTTTAAGATGGTTTTTAATTATCCAACCCAAAACAGCCCCCGGTTGCACTCCGACGTCGTAAATTCAGTTTTTAAGGTGTTCTTTGAAAAACCAAGTTATACCTTGTTAAATTAGCATATATTTATGATATATTACAGGTCTTGAAGTATTTTAAAAGTTAAGTGAGAAGGATCTATTTAGTTTGCAAACAAGTTTGAAAACATTCAAACTATGTTCTTGTTGTTAAAATTTTATACCACAAAATAAGATAGCTATATATATATGAATCGAATAAGGTTATGAACAAAGTTACTACCTCAAGTTACTTGGACAAGATTGCTGTAAAAGAGAAGTAAAAATCTAGAACCAAAAGAGTGATGGAGTTGGATGAAAGATTGGAAGTAAACTTGTGTTCTTGAAAGGATTCTTGAAGTGTTTTTGTAAGGTTTTTCTTATGGTGTTTAAGTGATGTTTTTATGGCTAGATCTTCATGGATACTAGCTGAATGGTTATGGAGTTTCTTAAGAGTGTGTTTTTGGTTAAAGAAATGAGGTAATAAAATTTGAAAATGGAAGATGTATTTAAGGCCATAAAAACATGATTAATGGAAAAACATGGACAAAATTTCATGTTGTATTTTTATGTAATTAGTCATACTAAACATCAAAAGTAGTTACCTTATACATAAGGCATGAACAAGAGAGTTACCTTATACATAAGGCATGAACAAGGGCTGGTTGGTGGTGATTTGATGTGTATATACCAATAGTAAATACGTATAGAAGCTAGGTATGATACGAGTACATATACTCTAGATATACGTATAGAAAATCTTGTGAAAAATGGAATGAGAATTCAAATATAGCTATCTTTTGTGAATATACTTATATTGTTTTATGTATTTAAGTCTTTAAAAGTGATTAAATACATTACATATACGATATATGTATAAACATTATATGTTATAAGTATTTATGTCAAATAACGTTACGTATGGTTATCGTTTTGAAAACTTAAGTTAGTAGTTTCAAAATATACTTATAACTTATTGTTATTAATACAAAATGAGATATTAAAACATCCTTAGATCATGTTAAATATGTATATATACATATATATACACAAACGTATAATTATCATATGTTATATAGTTCGTGATATCATCGGTCAAACTAGACGGTCAAACGTTGTGTAAAACTCATTTCAAAAACATAAGTCTCAACAATTTGGATTGCTTATCATGTTGGTAAGGTTTAATTTATGTAAATATTAATCTTATAAGTATAGAACGATCGAAAAAGTGCGGGTCATTACAGTGTGCGTCCTTGAAAATTGTAGGCCAACAGAATCCAGCATCGTAGACTTTCCTTGCTGTGAGTTGAGGCCCATAATGCCCTCCTGTTGGTCCTGTGTGATAATGGTTTAAGATTTGACTAGCTTCATCGCCGAATACGCATCGACGTATTATTCCATCGGGACAACTATTAAACAGATGTGGATTCTCGCAAAAATAGTGTTTTATATCACTAAAGAATTTCTTTCGTTTTTGGTACGACAACCCTTTTCAAGGAATCCACATACTAAGTAGTTTGCATCGTCTGAAAACCATGGAATTTCATTATAATCGATTTTCAAGCGATATTCATCAGGAAAGTTGTCTTGTATGGCCGATTCATTTAGAACTTCTAATTCAGGATTTTCAAGGCGAGAAAGATGATCAGCGGCTAGATTTTCTGCTCCCTTTTTGTCTCGGATTTCAATATCGAACTCTTGTAAGAGTAAGATCTAACGGAATAATCGTGATTTGGCATCTTATTTTGAAAATAGGTATCTAAGAGCAGAATGGTCGGTATAGACCACCGTTTTAGCTAGAACGAGATATGAACGAAATTTGTCAAAAGCAAAGACAATAGCAAGGAGTTCTTTTTCAGTAGTTGTGTAATTTGTTTGTGCTCCTTGTAATGTCTTACTAGCGTAATAGATAGGTTAAAATCATTTTTCAATTCTTTGACCTAAAACGGCTCCCATTGCAAAATCACTTGCATCACACATGAGTTCAAATGGTAGATTTAAATTTGGAGTTATCATGATCGGCGCATTAGTGAATTTTTCTTTAAGAATATTAAAAGATTTGATGCATTCATCCGAAAAGATAAATGGGACATCCTTTTCAAGGAGTTTATTCATAGGAGTGACAATTTTAGAAAAATCTTTTATGAAACGTCGGTAAAAACCGGCATGCCCTAGAAAACTCCTAACTCATCTAACATTAGTGGGATGTGGAAGTTTAGCAATTACATCTACTTTAGCTCTATCCACTTCAATTCCTTCACTTGAAATTTTATGACCAAGAACGATGCCTTCTTTAACCATGAAATGGCATTTCTCCCAATTAAGTACTAGATTTGATTTCTCACATCTAATAAGCATTCGTTCAAGATTAACTAGACATGTTTCAAAAGTATCACCGAAGACTGAAAAGTCATCCATGAAAACTTCCATGCATTCTTCTATCATGTCGTGAAAAAACGCCATCATGCACATTTGAAAAGTTGCAGGGGCGTTGCAAAGTCCAAATGGCATGCGTTTGTAAGCAAAAGTACCATAAGGGCACGTGAAGGTGGTTTTATCTTGGTCCTCGGGTGCGATTGGAATTTGAAAGTATCCGGAAAAATCATCAAGAAAACAATAGTAACTGTTCCCAGCTAACCTTTCCAACATTTGATCAATGAAAGGTAAGGGAAAGTGATCTTTTCTGGTGGCTTCATTTAACTTTCTATAATCAATACAAACACGCCATCCTGTTACAGTCCTAATAGGAATAAGCTAATCTTTTTCATTTATGATGACAGTGATGCCACCCTTCTTAGGTACGCATTGAACTAGGCTTACCCATGGACTATCAGAGATTGGATAAATTAAACCTGCATCGAATAGTTTAATAATTTCTTTCTTAACAACATCTTGCATATTTGGATTTAGTCTTCGTTGGCGTTGCACATATATTTTATGACCTTCTTCTATAAGGATTTTATGTGTACAATACTGTAACATCCCGCATTTTTCCGTTAAATTATTTTAACGCTCGTCTTTTTATTTTAAATAATATCCTTCGTAACTAGATTCGTATCCCCCGTTAGCTAACATTCTTAATAATTTTGTTATTGGATTATAACGTCTCCCATACTCTCGTGAAATTCAAAATAATTCGTTCGGTTAATTTCCGCACCTGACTACAAACTTGAGGGACTAAACTTTCCAAAATGCCAAAATGGTGACTAGGTCAAAGGAGTCAAACTCCATCCTCATCCATTCATTTTTCTATTTCCTTTTTCCTTTTTCTTTCATACTTCCACATTTTCTCTCAATCTTCAATCCAAAGATTCATCATCCAAATCAAATCGAGCAAGCATCAATCCAAACAAATTACATATTCGGAATCCTCTCATCTTCCTCTTCGATTCCATACCGATTTCATCAAGTTTGGGTAACTTTTTAAAATCACTAGATTTGGTGTTCTTAATGTTTTTAACTTATGAAGTTATTAATTAGTGTCTATGACTCAAGTCTAACATGAATATATGATTTATATGCTCGATTTTGTTATTTGAAGTAACTTGCATGAACTTGAAATTTGGTGTGTTTGATTTGATGATTTGGTTGTTTAAATGTTGTTAAATGTTGCAAGTTCAGGTATTAAATGTGTTCCTAGCATCATTAGCTTCAATTTGATGTGTAGGTTGATTAAGAAGACTTCACTAACATGATTATTGATTTTTGTGAATTTTGGTTAGGGTTTGATAGACTTAAAATGAACTTTTGATGTTTTGAATGCCATGAAATGTTATTAGTAAGTGTTTGATTGTATCGTATGTTTAATTACCTTCGAAACGGCGTATCATACATGTAAATTGGTTGCCCGAATCATGAAATGCATTTTACAAACTTGAAGCTTTTGGTTATGAACGTTTATGGAACATTCGACGAGAGTTTGACTATTGTAAATTCTAGTTTTGATTGATGATATGTTCTTAGTTGTGTCCTTTGTCAAAAGAGATTTCCAACGATATAAGATGCGTGTTCTAAGCGTTTACGGTTTGTGATTTATGCAAAATTGAAGTTTGGAAAAGACTTGAACTTTTGAAACTGACCAGGCACCGGACCACGCTCATTGTCGCGGCGCGGAGCCCTTGGTCGCGACGCGGCATTTGCCGTGTTTAGCTTCTGACCTACTTTGTCAAATTTCGAAAAATGTTTGCTATGGTACGCACCTCCGATTCACATGTAACTTGTTCTAACATGCTTATATATGATTAATAACCTCAAGAAAATAGTTCGGGACCCGACCCGAACATGTTGACTTTTTCGTTGACTTTGACCCGACCAAGTTTGACTTTTAATCAAACTTAACCGAATACTTATGCAACCTTTATAACTTGTTTCTATACTTGTATCTTGCATGAAACTTGACAATTTGATTCACATGCTACATAATCGAGTCGTAACGAGCCATAGGACTAATTGAACAACTTTGACTAATCGTGTTTACCGTTATTGATACAACTTACTTGTTTAGGTCAAGACTAGCATTTGTTTTATGCACAAATTCTTGTTGAAGTATCTTTTTACTCTTGCACTCGAGGTGAGATCATAGTCCCACTTTTACTCTTTTTGAACTTACATTTGGGATGAGAAAACATAAACATTTCTTTTACTAAGTGAACACAAATACAGGAAAACAAACATTCTACATACGAGTTTAGAACAAAATCCTCAATTCGATTATCATTAGTTACACTTGTCGGGTGTAAGCGAGAACTTATGTTGTATGGATCCATATGGGTTTGACAAAACCTCATTCAAACGGTTCACTACCGTTTATGAATGGAATATATTTTCGAGAAAAAGTGTATGTTCTAACACTATTGTGATGGGGTTCTATGGAAGGAATGTTAAGCATTGATAATTGGGTGCTCGTGACAATAATTTTTGGAATGGTTAACTATTATTGAAATGTTATAAATCTTGTGGTTCATTTGTATTTACTCACTTACTTACTTAAACATATGATTTCACCAACATTTTCGTTGACAGATTTCTATGTTTTTCTCAGGTCTTTGAACGATTTGTGATACATGCTTCCGCTCATTATTTTGATACTTGCATTGGATGTCGAGTATATGTGCATACATGGAGCGTCTTTTAACTTTATTTAAAACTGTGTCGCATAGGTTTCATTTATATTTATAACTTTGTAACGCAACTTTTGGTTGAACCATTCTTGTAAACTTGGAAACAATCTTTACTTTTGAAATGAAGGCGACGCATTTTGGTCAAACGTTATTTTAAAGACTTATGACCACGTAACGGGACCTAAGTAGTCGGCGCCATCAATGACGATTTTATCGGGTCACTACAGATGGTATCAGAGCATTGGTTGTAGGGATTTATAGTTCATTAGTGTCGACCCCGAGTCATAGGGTACATTAGTGAATCTAGACTACAACCGGCATATGAAATGTCCCGTTCTTATTGATTAAAAACGTTCCATATTAATTTATTTCGTTGCGAGGTTTTGACCTCTATATGAGACGTTTTTCAAAGACTGCATTCATTTTAAAACAAACCATAACCTTTATTTCATCAATAAAGGTTTAAAAAGCTTTACGTAGATTATCAAATAATGATAATCTAAAATATCCTGTTTACACACGACCATTACATAATAGTTTATAATACAAATATGTTACAACAAAATAAGTTTCTTGAATGCAGTTTTTACACAATATCATACAAGCATGGTGAAATGTCCCGTTCTTATTGATTAAAAAACGTTCCATATTAATTGATTTCGTTGCGAGGTTTTGACCTCTATATGAGACGTTTTTCAAAGACTGCATTCATTTTTAAAACAAACCATAACCTTTATTTCATAAATAAAGGTTTAAAAAGCTTTACGTAGATTATCAAATAATGATAATCTAAAATATCCTGTTTACACACGACCATTACATAATGGTTTACAATACAAATATGTTACATCGAAATCAGTTTCTTGAATGCAGTTTTTACACAATATCATACAAACATGGACTCCAAATCTTGTCCTTATTTTAGTATGCAACAGCGGAAGCTCTTAATATTCACCTGAGAATAAACATGCTTTAAACGTCAACAAAAATGTTGGTGAGTTATAGGTTTAACCTATATATATCAAATCGTAACAATAGACCACAAGATTTCATATTTCAATACACATCCCATACATAGAGATAAAAATCATTCATATAGTGAACACCTGGTAACCGACATTAACAAGATGCATATATAAGAATATCCCCATCATTCCGGGACACCCTTCGGATATGATATAAATTTCGAAGTACTAAAGCATCCGGTACTTTGGATGGGGTTTGTTAGGCCCAATAGATCTATCTTTAGGATTCGCGTCAATTAGGGTGTCTGTTCCCTAATTCTTAGATTACCAGACTTAATACAAAGGGGCATATTCGATTTCGATAATTCAACCATAGAATGTAGTTTCACGTACTTGTGTCTATTTTGTAAATCATTTATAAAACCTGCATGTATTCTCATCCCAAAAATATTAGATTTTAAAAGTGGGACTATAACTCACTTTCACAGATTTTTACTTCGTCGGGAAGTAAGACTTGGCCACTGGTTGATTCACGAACCTATAACAATATATACATATATATCAAAGTATGTTCAAAATATATTTACAACACTTTTAATATATTTTGATGTTTTAAGTTTATTAAGTCAGCTGTCCTCGTTAGTAACCTACAACTAGTTGTCCACAGTTAGATGTACAGAAATAAATCGATAAATATTATCTTGAATCAATCCACGACCCAGTGTATACGTATCTCAGTATTGATCACAACTCAAACTATATATATTTTGGAATCAACCTCAACCCTGTATAGCTAACTCCAACATTCACATATAGAGTGTCTATGGTTGTTCCGAAATATATATAGATGTGTCGACATGATAGGTCGAAACATTGTATACGTGTCTATGGTATCTCAAGATTACATAATATACAATACAAGTTGATTAAGTTATGGTTGGAATAGATTTGTTACTAATTTTCACGTAGCTAAAATGAGAAAAATTATCCAATCTTGTTTTACCCATAACTTCTTCATTTTAAATCCGTTTTGAGTGAATCAAATTGCTATGGTTTCATATTGAACTCTATTTTATGAATCTAAACAGAAAAGTATAGGTTTATAGTCGGAAAAATAAGTTACAAGTCGTTTTTGTAAAGGTAGTCATTTCAGTCGAAAGAACGACGTCTAGATGACCATTTTAGAAAACATACTTCCACTTTGAGTTTAATCATAATTTTTGGATATAGTTTCATGTTCATAATAAAAATCATTTTCTCAGAATAACAACTTTAAAATCAAAGTTTATCATAGTTTTTAATTAACTAACCCAAAACAGCCCGCGGTGTTACTACGACGGCGTAAATCCGGTTTTACGGTGTTTTTCGTGTTTCCAGGTTTTAAATCATTAAGTTAGCATATCATATAGATATAGAACATGTGTTTAGTTGATTTTAAAAGTCAAGTTAGAAGGATTAACTTTTGTTTGCGAACAAGTTTAGAATTAACTAAACTATGTTCTAGTGATTACAAGTTTAAACCTTCGAATAAGATAACTTTATATGTATGAATCGAATGATGTTATGAACATCATTACTACCTTAAGTTCCTTGGATAAACCTACTGGAAAGGAGAAAAATGGATCTAGCTTCAATGGATCCTTGGATGGCTCGAAGTTCTTGAAGCAGAATCATGACACGAAAACAAGTTCAAGTAAGATCATCACTTGAAATAAGATTGTTATAGTTATAGAAATTGAACCAAAGTTTGAATATGATTATTACCTTGTATTAGAATGATAACCTACTGTAAGAAACAAAGATTTCTTGAGGTTGGATGATCACCTTTACAAGATTGGAAGTGAGCTATCAAACTTGAAAGTATTCTTGATTTTATGAAACTAGAACTTTTGGAATTTATGAAGAACACTTAGAACTTGAAGATAGAACTTGAGAGAGATCAATTAGATGAAGAAAATTGAAGAATGAAAGTGTTTGTAGGTGTTTTTGGTCGTTGGTGTATGGATTAGATATAAAGGATATGTAATTTTGTTTTCATGTAAATAAGTCATGGATGATTACTCATATTTTTGTAATTTTATGAGATATTTCATGCTAGTTGCCAAATGATGGTTCCCACATGTGTTAGGTGACTCACATGGGCTGCTAAGAGCTGATCATTGGAGTGTATATACCAATAGTACATTCATCTAAAAGCTGTGTATTGTACGAGTACGAATACGGGTGCATACGAGTAGAATTGTTGATGAAACTGAACGAGGATGTAATTGTAAGCATTTTCGATAAGTAGAAGTATTTTGATAAGTGTATTGAAGTCTTTCAAAAGTGTATGAATACATATTAAAACACTACATGTATATACATTTTAACTGAGTCGTTAAGTCATCGTTAGTCGTTACATGTAAATGTTGTTTTGAAACCTTTAGGTTAATGATCTTGTTTAATGTTGTTAACCCAATGTTTATAATATCAAATGAGATTTTAAATTATTATATTATCATGATATTATCATGTATGAATATCTCTTAATATGATATATATACATTAAATGTCTTTACAACGATAATCGTTACATATATGTCTCGTTTAAAAATCATTAAGTTAGTAGTCTTGTTTTTACATATGTAGTTCATTGTTAATATACTTAATGATATGTTTACTTATCATAGTATCATGTTAACTATATATATATCCATATATATGTCATCATATAGTTTTTACAAGTTTTAACGTTCGTGAATCACCGGTCAACTTGGGTGGTCAATTGTCTATATGAAACATATTTCAATTAATCAAGTCTTAACAAGTTTGATTGCTTAACATGTTGGAAACATTTAATCATGTAAATATCAATCTCAATTAATATATATAAACATGGAAAAGTTCGGGTCACTACAGTACCTACCCGTTAAATAAATTTCGTCCCGAAATTTTAAGCTGTTGAAGGTGTTGACGAATCTTCTGGAAATAGATGCGGGTATTTCTTCTTCATCTGATCTTCACGCTCCCAGGTGAACTCGGGTCCTCTACGAGCATTCCATCGAACCTTAACAATTGGTATCTTGTTTTGCTTAAGTCTTTTAACCTCACGATCCATTATTTCGACGGGTTCTTCGATGAATTGAAGTTTTTCGTTGATTTGGATTTCATCTAACGGAATAGTGAGATCTTCTTTAGCAAAACATTTCTTTAAATTCGAGACGTGGAAAGTGTTATGTACAGCCGCGATTTGTTGAGGTAACTCTAGTCGGTAAGCTACTGGTCCGATACGATCAATAATCTTGAATGGTCCAATATACCTTGGATTTAATTTCCCTCGTTTACCAAATCGAACAACGCCTTTCCAAGGTGCAACTTTAAGCATGACCATCTCTCCAATTTCAAATTCTATATCTTTTCTTTTAATGTCAGCGTAGCTCTTTTGTCGACTTTGGGCGGTTTTCAACCGTTGTTGAATTTGGATGATCTTCTCGGTAGTTTCTTGTATAATCTCTGGACCCGTAATCTGTCTATCCCCCACTTCACTCCAACAAATCGGAGACCTGCACTTTCTACCATAAAGTGCTTCAAACGGCGCCATCTCAATGCTTGAATGGTAGCTGTTGTTGTAGGAAAATTCTGCTAACGGTAGATGTCGATCCCAACTGTTTCCGAAATCAATAACACATGCTCGTAGCATGTCTTCAAGCGTTTGTATCGTCCTTTAGCTCTGCCCATCAGTTTGTGGATGATAGGCAGTACTCATGTCTAGACGAGTTCCTAATGCTTGCTGTAATGTCTGCCAGAATCTTGAAATAAATCTGCCATCCCTATCAGAGATAATAGAGATTGGTATTCCATGTCTGGAGATGACTTCCTTCAAATACAGTCGTGCTAACTTCTCCATCTTGTCATCTTCTCTTATTGGCAAGAAGTGTGCTGATTTGGTGAGACGGTCAACTATTACCCAAATAGTATCAAAACCACTTGCAGTCCTTGGCAATTTAGTGATGAAATCCATGGTAATGTTTTCCCATTTCCATTCTGGGATTTCGGGTTGTTGAAGTAGACCTGATGGTTTCTGATGCTCAGCTTTGACCTTAGAACACGTCAAACATTCTCCTACGTATTTAGCAACATCGGCTTTCATACCCGGCCACCAAAAATATTTCCTGAGATCCTTGTACATCTTCCCCGTTCCAGGATGTATTGAGTATCTAGTTTTATGAGCTTCTCTAAGTACCATTTCTCTCATATCTCCAAATTTTGGTACCCAAATCCTTTCAGCCCTATACCGGGTTCCGTCTTCCCGAATATTAAGATGCTTCTCCGATCCTTTGGGTATTTCATCCTTTAAATTTCCCTCTTTTAAAACTCCTTGTTGCGCCTCCTTTATTTGAGTAGTAAGGTTATTATGAATCATTATATTCATAGATTTTACTCGAATGGGTTCTCTGTCCTTCCTGCTCAAGGCATCGGCTACCACATTTGCCTTCCCCGGGTGGTAACGAATCTCAAAGTCGTAATCATTTAACAATTCAATCCACCTACGCTGCCTCATATTCAGTTGTTTCTGATTAAATATGTGTTGAAGACTTTTGTGGTCGGTATATATAATACTTTTGACCCCATATAAGTAGTGCCTCCAAGTCTTTAATGCAAAAACAACCGCGCCTAATTCCAAATCATGCGTCGTATAATTTTGTTCGTGAATCTTCAATTGTCTAGACGCATAAGCAATCACCTTCGTTCGTTGCATTAATACACAACCGAGACCTTGCTTTGATGCGTCACAATAAATCACAAAATCATCATTCCCTTCAGGCAATGACAATATAGGTGCCGTAGTTAGCTTTTTCTTCAATAACTGAAACGCTTTCTCTTGTTCATCATTCCATTCAAATTTCTTCCCTTTATGCGTTAATGCAGTCAAGGGTTTTGCTATTCTGGAAAAGTCTTGGATGAACCTTCTGTAGTAACCAGCTAGTCCTAAAAACTGGCGTATGTGTTTCGGAGTTTTCGGGGTTTCCCACTTTTCAACAGTTTCTATCTTTGCCAGATCCACCTTAATACCTTCTTTGTTCACTATGTGACCGAGGAATTGAACTTCTTCCAACCAAAATGCACACTTTGAAAACTTAGCGTACAATTCTTCCTTCCTCAATACTTCTAACACCTTTCTTAAATGTTCACCGTGTTCTTGGTCATTCTTTGAGTAAATAAGTATGTCATCAATGAAAACAATGACAAACTTGTCAAGGTATGGTCCACACACTCGGTTCATAAGGTCCATGAACACAGCTGGTGCATTAGTTAAACCAAACGGCATGACCATAAACTCGTAATGACCGTAACGTGTTCTGAAAGCAGTCTTTGGAATATCATCTTCTTTCACCCGCATTTGATGATACCCGGAACGTAAGTCAATCTTTGAATAAACAGACGAGCCTTGTAGTTGATCAAATAAGTCATCGATTCTCGGTAGTGGGTAGCGGTTCTTGATGGTAAGTTTGTTCAACTCTCGGTAGTCGATACACAACCTGAATGTACCATCTTTCTTCTTGACAAACAAAACAGGAGCTCCCCACGGTGATGTGCTTGGTCGAATGAAACCACGCTCTAAAAGTTCTTGTAATTGGCTTTGTAGTTCTTTCATCTCGCTGGGTGCGAGTCTGTAAGGAGCACGAGCTATTGGTGCAGCTCCTGGTACAAGATCTATTTGAAATTCAACGGATCGATGTGGGGGTAATCCCGGTAATTCTTTCGGAAATACATCAGGAAATTCTTTTGCGACGGGAACATCATTGATGCTCTTTTCTTCAGTTTGTACTTTCTCGACGTGTGCTAGAACAGCATAGCAACCTTTTCTTATTAGTTTTTGTGCCTTCAAATTACTAATAAGATGTAGCTTCGTGTTGCCCTTTTCTCCGTACACCATTAAGGGTTTTCCTTTTTCTCGTATAATGCGAATTGCATTTTTGTAACAAACGATCTCCGCTTTCACTTCTTTCAACCAGTCCATACCGATTATCACATCAAAACTCCCTAACTCTACTGGTATCAAATCAATCTTAAATGTTTCGCTAACCAGTTTAATTTCTCGATTCTGACATATATTATCTGCTGAAATTAATTTACCATTTGCTAATTTGAGTAAAAATTTACTATCCAAAGGCGTCAATGGACAACTTAATTTAGCACAAAAATCTCTACTCATATAGCTTCTATCCGCACCCGAATCAAATAAAACGTAAGCAGATTTATTGTCAATAAGAAACGTACCCGTAACAAGCTCCGGGTCTTCCTGTGCCTCTGCCGCATTAATATTGAAAACTCTTCCACGGCCTTGTCCATTCGTGTTCTCCTGGTTCGGGCAATTTCTAATAATGTGGCCCGGTTTTCCACATTTATAACAAACTACATTGGCATAACTTGCTCCGACACTACTTGCTCCGCCATTACTCGTTCCGACACCATTTGTTCCTTTCGTTCTATTAACCCCTGGTCCGTAGACCTCACACTTCGCCGCGCTATGACCATTTCTTTTACACTTGTTGCAAAATTTGGTGCAGAACCCCGAGTGATTCTTTTCACACCTTTGGCATAGCTGCTTCTGATTGTTGTTGTTGTTGCGGTTATTATTGTTGTTGGGATGATTGTTGTAGTTGCTGTTGTTGTTGTTGTTGTTGTTGTTGTTGGGCCGTTTGTTGTAGTTGCGATTGATGTTGCGATTGTTGGGATAATTGTTGCGATTATTGTTGTAATTGCTGTTGTTGTTGTATTGGTGATTCTTATCACCGTTTTCCTCCCACTTTCTTTTGACTTGCTTCACATTGGCCTCTTCAGCAGTCTGTTCTTTAATTCTTTCTTCAATTTGGTTCACGAGTTTGTGAGCCATTCTACATGCCTGTTGTATGGAGGCGGGCTCGTGTGAACTTATATCTTCTTGGATTCTTTCCGGTAATCCTTTCACAAACGCGTCGATCTTCTCTTCCTCATCTTCGAATGCTCCCGGACACAATAGGCACAATTCTGTGAATCGTCTTTCGTACGTGGTAATATCAAATCCTTGGGTTCGTAACCCTCAAAGTTCTGTCTTGAGCTTATTGACCTCGGTTCTGGGACGGTACTTCTCGTTCATCAAGTGCTTGAATGCTGACCACGGTAGTGCGTACGCATCGTCTTGTCCCACTTGCTCTAGATTGGTATTCCACCATGTTAACGCAGAACCTGTGAAGGTATGCGTAGCGTACTTTACTTTGTCCTCTTCAGTACACTTACTTATGGCAAACACCGATTCGAACTTCTCGGTCCGCCGTTTCAATCCGATCGGTCCTTCGGTTCCATCAAATTCCAAAGGTTTGCAGGCAGTGAATTCTTTGTAGGTGCATCCTACACGATTTCCTGTACTGCTAGATCCAAGGTTATTGTTGGTATGTAGCGCAGCCTGTACTGCGGCTATGTTTGAAGCTAGAAAAGTACGGAATTCCTCTTCATTCATATTCACGGTGTGTCGAGTAGTCGGTGCCATTTCCTTCAAAATAGTTAAATGGAACAAGTTAATCATACAGAATATTAAGAGTAGTTAATAGTATTTCGTAGCATAATATGAACTCATTTATAAAAGCTTTTTCTTCATATTAGCGTTTTATAAGTTTAAATTCGGGTAGTACCTACCCGTTAAGTTCATACTTAGTAGCTAATATACAATTCAACTACTACAATTCTATATGAAAAACTGATTATAATAATATTTCGCGTTCAAACTTTTATACAATATTTTACAAACTTACAATACCGCTTATTTTACATAAAGCATGAAATATAGCACACAATAACTTTGATACAAGATAGTTGTGAAGATAATTCTAGCTAGTACACAAGTCATTCAGTAAAGGCAATAAAGACACGTAATTCATACGTCCAGAAACAAGTCATGCATTCTGGTTTTACTAGGACTACTTCCCATCCTTGGTCTTGTGCAACATAACCGTTATGGCCGTTGATAAGACAGCGTGTTGTAACGTCGTCAAAGGGACGAGGGTTACGTAATGTCCAACAGTCCCGTAATAATCTAAAAACCTCATTTCTTACCCCAATTACCGACTCCGTCACTTGTGGAAACGTTTTGTTTAATAGTTGTAGCCCGATGTTCTTGTTCTCACTTTGGTGAGAAGCGAACATTACTAATCCGTAAGCATAACATGCTTCTTTATGTTGCATGTTAGCCGCTTTTTCTAAATCACGAAGTCCAATATTCGGATATATTGAGTCAAAATAATTTCTTAACCCGTTGCGTAAAATAGCATTTGGGTTCCCCGCAATATATGCGTCAAAGTAAACACATCGTAACTTATGGGTTTCCCAATGTGATATCCCCCATCTTTCAAACGAAAGTCTCTTATAAACCAAGACATTCTTGGAACGTTCTTCGAATGTCTTACAAACTGATCTCGCCTTAAATAGTTGTGTCGAGGAATTCTGGCCGACTCTAGACAAGATTTCATCAATCATGTCTCCGGGTAGGTCTCTTAAAATATTGGGTTGTCTATCCATTTTGTGTTTTTAAACTGTAAAATAGACAAGAGTTAGATTCATAAAAAAATACTTATTAATACAAGCAATTTTTACATATATCATAAAGCATAAGAACACTATATTACATATATTACACCACACGAATACAACTATCTTATTCCGACTCGCTCGTTTCTTCTTCTTCGGTTTTGGTTCGTTTTGCCAAGTTTCTAGGGATATATGACGTTCCCCTAATACGAGCCATCGTTGTCCACATTGGTTTAGAAAAACCTGGTGGTTTAGAGGTTCCCGGGTCATTGTTACAACTTAAGGACTTTGGGCGTTGACGATACATATAAAGTTCATCGGGGTTGGAATTAGATTTCTCTATTTTTATGCCCTTTCCCTTATTATTTTCTTTTTCCTTTTTAAATTCAGTTGGGGTAATTTCTATAACATCATCGGAATTCTTGTCGGAATCCGATTCATCGGAGAATTGGTAATCCTCCCAATATTTTGCTTCCTTGGCGGAAACACCATTGACCATAATTAACCTTGGTCGGTTGGTTGAGGATTTTCTTTTACTTAACCGTTTTATTATTTCCCCCACCGGTTCTATTTCTTCATCCGGTTCCGATTCTTCTTCCGGTTCCGATTCTTCTTCCGGTTCCGACTCTTCTTCCGGTTCCTCTTCGGGAACTTGTGAATCAGTCCACGAATCATTCCAATTTACATTTGACTCTTCATTATTATTAGGTGAGTCAATGGGACTTGTTCTAGAGGTAGACATCTATCACATAATATTAAACACATTAAGAGATTAATATATCACATAATATTCATATGTTAAAAATATATAGTTTCCAACAAAAATGTTAAGCAATCATTTTTAAAGAAAACACGGTCGAAGTCCAGACTCACTAATGCATCCTAACAAACTCGATAAGACACACTAATGAAAAATTCTGGTTCTCTAAGACCAACGCTCGGATACCAACTGAAATGTCCCGTTCTTATTGATTAAAAAACGTTCCATATTAATTGATTTCGTTGCGAGGTTTTGACCTCTATATGAGACGTTTTTCAAAGACTGCATTCATTTTTAAAACAAACCATAACCTTTATTTCATAAATAAAGGTTTAAAAAGCTTTACGTAGATTATCAAATAATGATAATCTAAAATATCCTGTTTACACACGACCATTACATAATGGTTTACAATACAAATATGTTACATCGAAATCAGTTTCTTGAATGCAGTTTTTACACAATATCATACAAACATGGACTCCAAATCTTGTCCTTATTTTAGTATGCAACAGCGGAAGCTCTTAATATTCACCTGAGAATAAACATGCTTTAAACGTCAACAAAAATGTTGGTGAGTTATAGGTTTAACCTATATATATCAAATCGTAACAATAGACCACAAGATTTCATATTTCAATACACATCCCATACATAGAGATAAAAATCATTCATATAGTGAACACCTGGTAACCGACATTAACAAGATGCATATATAAGAATATCCCCATCATTCCGGGACACCCTTCGGATATGATATAAATTTCGAAGTACTAAAGCATCCGGTACTTTGGATGGGGTTTGTTAGGCCCAATAGATCTATCTTTAGGATTCGCGTCAATTAGGGTGTCTGTTCCCTAATTCTTAGATTACCAGACTTAATACAAAGGGGCATATTCGATTTCGATAATTCAACCATAGAATGTAGTTTCACGTACTTGTGTCTATTTTGTAAATCATTTATAAAACCTGCATGTATTCTCATCCCAAAAATATTAGATTTTAAAAGTGGGACTATAACTCACTTTCACAGATTTTTACTTCGTCGGGAAGTAAGACTTGGCCACTGGTTGATTCATGAACCTATAACAATATATACATATATATCAAAGTATGTTCAAAATATATTTATAACACTTTTAATATATTTTGATGTTTTAAGTTTATTAAGTCAGCTGTCCTCGTTAGTAACCTACAACTAGTTGTCCACAGTTAGATGTACAGAAATAAATCGATAAATATTATCTTGAATCAATCCACGACCCAGTGTATACGTATCTCAGTATTGATCACAACTCAAACTATATATATTTTGGAATCAACCTCAACCCTGTATAGCTAACTCTAACATTCACATATAGAGTGTCTATGGTTGTTCCGAAATATATATAGATGTGTCGACATGATAGGTCGAAACATTGTATACGTGTCTATGGTATCTCAAGATTACATAATATACAATACAAGTTGATTAAGTTATGGTTGGAATAGATTTGTTACTAATTTTCACGTAGCTAAAATGAGAAAAATTATCCAATCTTGTTTTACCCATAACTTCTTCATTTTAAATCCGTTTTGAGTGAATCAAATTGCTATGGTTTCATATTGAACTCTATTTTATGAATCTAAACAGAAAAGTATAGGTTTATAGTCGGAAAAATAAGTTACAAGTCGTTTTTGTAAAGGTAGTCATTTCAGTCGAAAGAACGACGTCTAGATGACCATTTTAGAAAACATACTTCCACTTTGAGTTTAATCATAATTTTTTGATATAGTTTCATGTTCATAATAAAAATCATTTTCTCAGAATAACAACTTTAAAATCAAAGTTTATCATAGTTTTTAATTAACTAACCCAAAACAGCCCGCGGTGTTACTACGACGGCGTAAATCCGGTTTTACGGTGTTTTTCGTGTTTCCAGGTTTTAAATCATTAAGTTAGCATATCATATAGATATTGAACATGTGTTTAGTTGATTTTAAAAGTCAAGTTAGAAGGATTAACTTTTGTTTGCGAACAAGTTTAGAATTAACTAAACTATGTTCTAGTGATTACAAGTTTAAACCTTCGAATAAGATAGCTTTATATGTATGAATCGAATGATGTTATGAACATCATTACTACCTTAAGTTCCTTGGATAAACCTACTGGAAAGGAGAAAAATGGATCTAGCTTCAATGGATCCTTGGATGGCTCGAAGTTCTTGAAGCAGAATCATGACACGAAAACAAGTTCAAGTAAGATCATCACTTGAAATAAGATTGTTATAGTTATAGAAATTGAACCAAAGTTTGAATATGATTATTACCTTGTATTAGAATGATAACCTACTGTAAGAAACAAAGATTTCTTGAGGTTGGATGATCACCTTTACAAGATTGGAAGTGAGCTAGCAAACTTGAAAGTATTCTTGATTTTATGAAACTAGAACTTTTGGAATTTATGAAGAACACTTAGAACTTGAAGATAGAACTTGAGAGAGATCAATTAGATGAAGAAAATTGAAGAATGAAAGTGTTTGTAGGTGTTTTTGGTCGTTGGTGTATGGATTAGATATAAAGGATATGTAATTTTGTTTTCATGTAAATAAGTCATGGATGATTACTCATATTTTTGTAATTTTATGAGATATTTCATGCTAGTTGCCAAATGATGGTTCCCACATGTGTTAGGTGACTCACATGGGCTGCTAAGAGCTGATCATTGGAGTGTATATACCAATAGTACATTCATCTAAAAGCTGTGTATTGTACGAGTACGAATACGGGTGCATACGAGTAGAATTGTTGATGAAACTGAACGAGGATGTAATTGTAAGCATTTTCTTTAAGTAGAAGTATTTTTATAAGTGTATTGAAGTCTTTAAAAAGTGTATGAATACATATTAAAACACTACATGTATATACATTTTAACTGAGTCGTTAAGTCATCGTTAGTCGTTACATGTAAATGTTGTTTTGAAACCTTTAGGTTAATGATCATGTTGAATGTTGTTAACCCAATGTTTATAATATCAAATGAGATTTTAAATTATTATATTATCATGATATTATCATGTATGAATATCTCTTAATATGATATATATACATTAAATGTCTTTACAACGATAATCGTTACATATATGTCTCGTTTAAAAATCATTAAGTTAGTAGTCTTGTTTTTACATATGTAGTTCATTGTTAATATACTTAATGATATGTTTACTTATCATAGTATCATGTTAACTGTATATATATCCATATATATGTCATCATATAGTTTTTACAAGTTTTAACGTTCGTGAATCACCGGTCAACTTGGGTGGTCAATTGTCTATATGAAACATATTTCAATTAATCAAGTCTTAACAAGTTTGATTGCTTAACATGTTGGAAACATTTAATCATGTAAATATCAATCTCAATTAATATATATAAACATGGAAAAGTTCGGGTCACTACACATGGACTCCAAATCTCGTCCTTATTTAAGTATGTGACAGCGGAAGCTCTTAATAATCACCTGAGAATAAACATGCTTAAAACGTCAACAAAAATGTTGGTGAGTTATAGGTTTAACCTATATATATCAAATCATAATAATAGACCACAAGATTTCATATTTCAATACACATCCCATACATAGAGATAAAAATCATTCATATGGTGAACACCTGGTAACCGACATTAACAAGATGCATATATAAGAATATCCCCATCATTCCGGGACACCCTTCGGATATGATATAAATTTCGAAGTACTAAAGCATCCGGTACTTTGGATGGGGTTTGTTAGGCCCAATAGATCTATCTTTAGGATTCGCGTCAATTAGGGTGTCTGTTCCCTAATTCTTAGATTACCAGACTTAATAAAAAGGGGCATATTCGATTTCGATAATTCAACCATAGAATGTAGTTTCACGTACTTGTGTCTATTTTGTAAATTATTTATAAAACCTGCATGTATTCTCATCCCAAAAATATTAGATTTTAAAAGTGGGATTATAACTCACTTTCACAGATTTTTATTTCGTCGGGAAGTAAGACTTGGCCACTGGTTGATTCACGAACCTATAACAATATATACATATATATCAAAGTATGTTCAAAATATATTTACAACACTTTTAATATATTTTGATGTTTTAAGTTTATTGAGTCAGCTGTCCTCGTTAGTAACCTATAACTAGTTGTCCACAGTTAGATGTACAGAAATAAATCGATAAATATTATCTTGAATCAATCCACGACCCAGTGTATACGTATCTCAGTATTGATCACAACTCAAACTATATATATTTTGGAATCAACCTCAACCCTGTATAGCTAACTCCAACATTCACATATAGAGTGTCTATGGTTGTTCCGAAATATATATAGATGTGTCGACATGATAGGTCGAAACATTGTATACGTGTCTATGGTATCTCAAGATTACATAATATACAATACAAGTTGATTAAGTTATGGTTGGAATAGATTTGTTACCAATTTTCACGTAGCTAAAATGAGAAAAATTATCCAATCTTGTTTTACCCATAACTTCTTCATTTTAAATCCGTTTTGAGTGAATCAAATTGCTATGGTTTCATATTGAACTCTATTTTATGAATCTAAACAGAAAAAGTATAGGTTTATAGTCGGAAAAATAAGTTACAAGTCATTTTTGTAAAGGTAGTCATTTCAGTCGAAAGAACGACGTCTAGATGACCATTTTAGAAAACATACTTTCACTTTGAGTTTAACCATAATTTTTGGATATAGTTTCATGTTCATAATAAAAATCATTTTCTCAGAATAACAACTTTTAAATCAAAGTTTATCATAGTTTTTAATTAACTAACCCAAAACAGCCCGCGGTGTTACTATGACGGCGTAAATCCGGTTTTACGGTGTTTTTCGTGTTTCCAGGTTTTAAATCATTAAGTTAGCATATCATATAGATATAGAACATGTGTTTAGTTGATTTTAAAAGTCAAGTTAGAAGGATTAACTTTTGTTTGCTAACAAGTTTAGAATTAACTAAACTATGTTCTAGTGATTACAAGTTTAAACCTTCGAATAAGATAGCTTTATATGTATGAATCGAATGATGTTATGAACATCATTACTACCTTAAGTTCCTTGGATAAACCTACTAGAAAAGAGAAAAATGGATCTAGCTTCAACGGATCCTTGGATGGCTCGAAGTTCTTGAAGCAGAATCATGACACGAAAACAAGTTCAAGTAAGATCATCACTTGAAATAAGATTGTTATAGTTATAGAAATTGAACCAAAGTTTGAATATGATTATTACCTTGTATTAGAATGATAACCTACTGTAAGAAACAAAGATTTCTTGAGGTTGGATGATCACCTTACAAGATTGGAAGTGAGCTAGCAAACTTGAAAGTATTCTTGATTTTATGTAACTAGAACTTGTAGAATATATGAAGAACACTTAGAACTTGAAGATAGAACTTGAGAGAGATCAATTAGATGAATAAAATTGAAGAATGAAAGTGTTTGTAGGTGTTTTTGTTCGTTGGTGTATGGATTAGATATAAAGGATATGTAATTTTGTTTTCATGTAAATAAGTCGTGAATGATTACTCATATTTTTGTAATTTTATGAGATATTTCATGCTAGTTGCCAAATGATAGTTCCCACATGTGTTATGTGACTCACATGGGCTGCTAAGAGCTGATTATTGGAGTGTATATACCAATAGTACATACATCTAAAAGCTGTGTATTGTACGAGTACGAATACGGGTGCATACGAGTAGAATTGTTGATGAAACTGAACGAGGATGTAATTGTAAGCATTTTTGTTAAGTAGAAGTATTTTGATAAATATATTGAAGTCTTTCAAAAGTGTATAAATACATATTAAAACACTACATGTATATACATTTTAACTGAGTCGTTAAGTCATCGTTAGTCGTTACATGTAAGTGTTGTTTTGAAACCTTTAGGTTAACGATCTTGTTAAATGTTGTTAACCCAATGTTTATAATATCAAATGAGATTTTAAATTATTATATTATCATGATATTATCATGTATGAATATCTCTTAATATGATATATATACATTAAATGTCTTTACAACGATAGTCGTTACATATATGTCTGGTTTAAAAATCATTAAGTTAGTAGTCTTGTTTTTACATATGTAGTTCATTGTTAATATACTTAATGATATGTTTACTTATCATAGTATCATGTTAACTATATATATATCCATATATATGTCATCATATAGTTTTTACAAGTTTTAACGTTCGTGAATCACCGGTCAACTTGGGTGGTCAATTGTCTATATGAAACATATTTCAATTAATCACTACAGTACCTACCCGTTAAATAAATTTCGTCCCGAAATTTTAAGCTCTTGAAGGTGTTGACGAATCTTCTGGAAATAGATGCGGGTATTTCTTCTTCATCTGATCTTCACGCTCCCAGGTGAACTCGGGTCCTCTACGAGCATTCCATCAAACCTTAACAATTGGTATCTTGTTTTGCTTAAGTCTTTTAACCTCGCGATCCATTATTTCGACGGATTCTTCGATGAATTGAAGTTTTTTGTTGATTTGGATTTCATCTAACAGAATAGTGAGATCTTCTTTAGCAAAACATTTCTTCAAATTCGAGATGTAGAAAGTGTTATGTACAGCCGCGAGTTGTTGAGGTAACTCAAGTCGGTAAGCTACTGGTCTGACACGATCAATAATCTTGAATGGTCCAATATACCTTGGATTTAATTTCCTTCGTTTACCAAATCGAACAACTCCTTTCAAAGGTGCAACTTTAAGCATGACCATCTCTCCAATTTCAAATTCTATATCTTTTCTTTTAATGTCAGCGTAGCTCTTTTGTCGACTTTGGGCGGTTTTCAACCGTTGTTGAATTTAGATGATCTTCTCGGTAGTTTCTTGTATAATCTCCGGACCCGTAATCTGTCTATCCCCCACTTCACTCCAACAAATCGGAGACCTGCACTTTCTACCATAAAGTGCTTCAAACGGTGCCATCTCAATGCTTGAATGGTAGCTGTTGTTGTAGGAAAATTCTGCTAACGGTAGATGTCGATCCCAACTGTTTCCGAAATCAATAACACATGCTCGTAGCATGTCTTCAAGCGTTTGTATCATCCTTTCGCTCTGCCCATCAGTTTGAGGATGATAGGCAGTACTCATGTCTAGACGAGTTCCTAATGCTTGCTGTAATGTCTGCCAGAATCTTGAAATAAATCTGCCATCCCTATCAGAGATAATAGAGATTGGTATTCCATGTCTGGAGACGACTTCCTTCAAATACAGTCGTGCTAACTTCTCCATCTTATCATCTTCTCTTATTGGCAGGAAGTGTGCTGATTTGGTGAGACGATCAACTATTACCCAAATAGTATCAAAACCACTTGCAGTCCTTGGCAATTTAGTGATGAAATCCATGGTAATGTTTTCCCATTTCCATTCCGGGATTTCGGGTTGTTGAAGTAGACCTGATGGTTTCTGATGCTCAGCTTTGACCTTAGAACACGTCAAACATTCTCCTACGTATTTAGCAACATCGGCTTTCATACCCGGCCACCAAAAATATTTCTTGAGATCCTTGTACATCTTCCCCGTTCCAGGATGTATTGAGATCTGGTTTTATGAGCTTCTCTAAGTACCATTTCTCTCACATCTCCAAATTTTGGTACCCAAATCCTTTCAGCCCTATACTGGGTTCCGTCTTCCCGAATATTAAGATGCTTCTCCGATCCTTTGGGTATTTCATCCTTTAAATTTCCCTTTTTTAAAACTCCTTGTTGCGCCTCCTTTATTTGAGTAGTAAGGTTATTATGAATCATTATATTCATAGATTTTACTCGAATGGGTTCTCTGTCCTTCCTGCTCAAGGCATCGGCTACCACATTTGCCTTCCCCGGGTGGTAACGAATCTCAAAGTCGTAATCATTTAATAATTCAATCCACCTACGCTGCCTCATATTCAGTTGGTTCTGATTAAATATGTGTTGAAGACTTTTGTGGTCGGTATATATAATACTTTTGACCCCATATAAGTAGTGCCTCCAAGTCTTTAATGCAAAAACAACCGCGCCTAATTCCAAATCATGCGTCGTATAATTTTGTTCGTGAATCTTCAATTGTCTAGACGCATAAGCAATCACCTTCGTTCGTTGCATTAATACACAACCGAGACCTTGCTTTGATGCGTCACAATAAATCACAAAATCATCATTCCCTTCAGGCAATGACAATATAGGTGCCGTAGTTAGCTTTTTCTTCAATAACTGAAACGCTTTCTCTTGTTCATCATTCCATTCAAATTTCTTCCCTTTATGCGTTAATGCAGTCAAGGGTTTTGCTATTCTGGAAAAGTCTTGGATGAACCTTCTGTAGTAAGTAGCTAGTCCTAAAAACTGGCGTATGTGTTTCGGAGTTTTCGGGGTTTCCCACTTTTCAACAGTTTCTATCTTTGCCGGATCCACCTTAATACCTTCTTTGTTCACTATGTGACCGAGGAATTGAACTTCTTCCAACCAAAATGCACACTTTGAAATCTTAGCGTACAATTCTTCCTTCCTCAATACTTCTAACACCTTTCTCAAATGTTCACCGTGTTCTTGGTCATTCTTTGAGTAAATAAGTATGTCATCAATGAAAACAATGACAAACTTGTCAAGGTATGGTCCACACACTCGGTTCATAAGGTCCATGAACACAGCTGGTGCATTAGTTAAACCAGACGGCATGACCATAAACTCGTAATGACCGTAACGTGTTCTGAAAGCAGTCTTTGGAATATCATCTTCTTTCACCCGCATTTGATGATACCCGGAACGTAAGTCAATCTTTGAATAAACAGACGAGCCTTGTAGTTGATCAAATAAGTCGTCGATTCTCGGTAGTCGGTAGCGGTTCTTGATGGTAAGTTTGTTCAACTCTCGGTAGTCGATACACAACCTGAATGTACCATCTTTCTTCTTGACAAACAAAACAGGAGCTCCCCACGGTGATGTGCTTGGTTGAATGAAACCACGCTCTAAAAGTTCTTGTAATTGGCTTTGCAGTTCTTTCATCTCGCTGGGTGCAAGTCTGTAAGGAGCACGAGCTATTGGTGCAGCTCCTGGTACAAGATCTATTTGAAATTCAACGGATCGATGTGGGGGTAATCCCGGTAATTCTTTCGGAAATACATCGGAAAATTCTTTTGCAATGGGAACATCATTGATGCTCTTTTCTTCAGTTTGTACTTTCTCGACGTGTGCTAGAACAGCATAGCAACCTTTTCTTATTAGTTTTTGTGCCTTCAAATTACAAATAAGATGTAGCTTCGTGTTGCCCTTTTCTCCGTACACCATTAAGGGTTTTCCTTTTTCTCGTATAATGCGAATTGCATTTTTGTAACAAACGATCTCTGCTTTCACTTCTTTCAACCAGTCCATACCGATTATCACATCAAAACTCCCTAACTCTACTGGTATCAAATCAATCTTAAATGTTTCGCTAACCAGTTTAATTTCTCGATTCCGACATATATTATCTGCTGAAATTAATTTACCATTTGCTAATTCGAGTAAAAATTTACTATCCAAAGGCGTCAATGGACAACTTAATTTAGCACAAAAATCTCTACTCATATAGCTTCTATCCGCACCCGAATCAAATAAAATGTAAGCAGATTTATTGTCAATAAGAAACGTACCCGTAAGAAGCTCCGGGTCTTCCTGTGCCTCTGCCGTATTAATATTGAAAACTCTTCCGCGGCCTTATCCATTCGTGTTCTCCTGGTTCGGGCAATTTCTAATAATGTGGCCCGGTTTTCCACATTTATAACAAACTACATTGGCATAACTTGCTCCGACACTACTTGCTCCGCCATTACTCGTTCCGACACCATTTGTTCCTTTCGTTCTATTAACCCCTGGTCCGTAGACCTCACACTTCGCCGCGCTATGACCATTTCTTTTACACTTGTTGCAAAATTTGGTGCAGAACCCCGAGTGATACTTTTCACACCTTTGGCATAGCTGCTTCTGATTGTTGTTGTTGTTACGGTTATTATTGTTGTTGGGATGATTGTTGTAGTTGCTGCTGTTGTTGTTGTTGTTGTTGTTGTTGTTGGGCCGTTTATTGTAGTTGCGATTGATGTTCCGATTGTTGGGATAATTGTTGCGATTATTGTTGTAATTGCTGTTGTTGTTGTATTGGTGATTCTTATCACCGTTTTCCTCCCACTTTCTTTTGACTTGCTTCACATTGGCCTCTTCAGCAGTCTGTTCTTTAATTCTTTCTTCAATCTGGTTCACTAGTTTGTGAGCCATTCTACATGCCTGTTGTATGGAGGCGGGCTCGTGTGAACTTATATCTTCTTGGATTCTTTCCGGTAATCCTTTCACAAACGCGTCGATCTTCTCTTCCTCATCTTCGAATGCTCCCGAACACAATAGGCACAATTCTGTGAATCGTCTTTCGTACGTGGTAATATCAAATCCTTGGGTTCGTAACCCTCTAAGTTCTGTCTTGAGCTTATTGACCTCGGTTCTGGGACGGTACTTCTCGTTCATCAAGTGCTTGAATGCTAACCACGGTAGTGCGTACACATCATCTTGTCCCACTTGCTCTAGATAGGTATTCCACCATGTTAACGCAGAACCTGTGAAGGTACGCGTAGCGTACTTTACTTTGTCCTCTTCAGTACACTTACTTATGGCAAACACCGATTCGACCTTCTCGGTCCACCGTTTCAATCCGATCGGTCCTTCGGTTCCATCAAATTCCAAAGGTTTGCAGGCAGTGAATTCTATGTAGGTGCATCCTACACGATTTCCTGTACTGCTAGATCCAAGGTTATTGTTGGTATGTAGCGCAGCCTGTACTGCGGCTATGTTTGAAGCTAGAAAAGTACGGAATTCCTCTTCATTCATATTCACGGTGTGTCGAGTAGTCGGTGCCATTTCCTTCAAAATAGTCAAATGGAACAAGTTAATCATACAGAATATTAAGAGTAGTTAATAGTATTTCGTAGCATAATATGAACTCATTTATAAAAGCTTTTTCTTCATATTAGAGTTTTATAAGTTTAAATTCGGGTAGTACCTACCCGTTAAGTTCATACTTAGTAGCTAATATACAATTCAACTACTACAATTCTATATGAGAAACTGATTATAATAATATTTCACGTTCAAACTTTTACACAATATTTTACAAACTTACAATACCGCTTATTTTACATATAGCATGAAATATAGCACACAATAAATTTAATACAAGATGGTTGTGAAGATAATTCTAGCTAGTACACAAGTCGTTCAGCAAAGGCAATAAAGACACGTAATTCATACATCCAGAAACAAGTCATGCATTCTGGTTTTACTAGGATTACTCCCATCCTTGGTCTTGTGGAACATAACCGTTATGGTCGTTAATAAGACAGCGTGTTGTAACGTCATCAAAGGGACGAGGGTTACGTAATGTCCAACAGTCCCGTAACAATCTAAAAACCTCATTTCTTACCCCAATTACCGACTCCGTCACTTGTGGAAACATTTTGTTTAATAGTTGTAGCCCGATGTTCTTGTTCTCACTTTGGTGAGAAGCGAACATTACTAATCCATAAACATAACATGCTTCTTTATGTTGCATGTTAGCCGCTTTTTCTAAATCACGAAGTCCAATATTCGGATATATTGAGTCAAAATAATTTCTTAACCCATTGCGTAAAATAGCATTTGGGTTCCCCGCAATATATGCGTCAAAGTAAACACATCGTAACTTATGGATTTCCCAATGTGATATCCCCCATTTTTCGAATGAAAGCCTTTTATAAACCAAGACATTCTTGGAACGTTCTTCGAATGTCTTACAAACTGATCTCGCCTTAAATAGTTGTGCCGAAGAATTCTGACCGACTTTAGACAAGATTTCATCAATCATGTCTCCGGGTAGGTCTCTTAAAATATTGGGTTGTCTATCCATTTTGTGTTTTTATACTGTAAAATAGACAAGAGTTAGATTCATAAAAAAAATACTTATTAATACAAGCAATTTTTACATATATCATAAAGCATAAGCACACTATATTACATATATTACACCACACGAATACAACTATCTTATTCCGACTCGCTTGTTTCTTCTTCTTCGGTTTTGGTTCGTTTTGCCAAGTTTCTAGGGATATATGATGTTCCCCTAATACGAGCCGTCGTTTTTCACATTGGTTTAGAAAAACCTGGTGGTTTAGAGGTTCCCGGGTCATTGTTACAACTTAAGGACTTCGGGGGTTGACGATACATATAAAGTTCATCGGGGTTGGAATTAGATTTCTCTATTTTTATGCCCTTTCCCTTATTATTTTCTTTTGCCTTTTTAAATTCAGTTGGGGTAATTTCTATAACATCATCGGAATTCTCGTCGGAATCCGATTCATCGGAGAATTGGTAATCCTCCCAATATTTTGCTTCCTTGGCGGAAACACCATTGACCATAATTAACCTTGGTCGGTTGGTTGAGGATTTTCTTTTACTTAACCGTTTTATTATTTCCCCCACCGGTTCTATTTCTTCATCCGGTTCCGATTCTTCTTCCGGTTCCGATTCTTCTTCCGGTTCCGACTCTTCTTCCGGTTCCTCTTCGGGAACTTGTGAATCAGTCCATGAATCATTCCAATTTACATTTGACTCTTCATTATTATTAGGTGAGTCAATGGGACTTGTTCTAGAGGTAGACATCTATCGCATAATATCAAACACGTTAAGAGATTAATATATCACATAATATTCACATGTTAAAAATATATAGTTTCCAACAAAATTTGTTAAGCAATCATTTTTCAAGTAAACACGGTCGAAGTCCAGACTCACTAATGCATCCTAACAAACTCGATAAGACACACTAATGCAAAATTCAAGTTCTCTAAGACCAACGCTCGGATACCAACTGAAATATCCCGTTCTTATTGATTAAAAACGTTCCATATTAATTGTTTTCGTTGCGAGGTTTTGACCTCTATATGAGACGTTTTTCAAAGACTGCATTCATTTTAAAACAAACCATAACCTTTATTTCATCAATAAAGGTTTAAAAAGCTTTACGTAGATTATCAAATAATGATAATCTAAAATATCCTGTTTACACACGACCATTACATAATAGTTTACAATACAAATATGTTACAACAAAATAAGTGTCTTGAATGCAGTTTTTATACAATATCATACAAGCATGGACTCCAAATCTTGTCCTTATTTAAGTATGCGACAGCGGAAGCTCTTAATAATTACCTGAGAATAAACATGCTTAAAACGTCAACAAAAATGTTGGTGTGTTATAGGTTTAACCTATATATATCAAATCATAATAATAGACCACAAGATTTCATATTTCAATACACATCCCATACATAGAGATAAAAATCATTCATATGGTGAACACCTGGTAACCGACATTAACAAGATGCATATATAAGAATATCCCCATCATTCCGGGACACCCTTCGGATATGATATAAATTTCGAAGTACTAAAGCATCCGGTACTTTGGATGGGGTTTGTTAGGTCCAATAGATCTATCTTTAGGATTCGCGTCAATTAGGGTGTTTGTTCCCTAATTCTTAGATTACCAGACTTAATAAAAAGGGGCATATTCGATTTCGATAATTCAACCATAGAATGTAGTTTCACGTACTTGTGTCTATTTTGTAAATCATTTATAAAACCTGCATGTATTCTTATCCCAAAAATATTACATTTTAAAAGTGGGACTATAACTCACTTTCACAGATTTTTACTTCGTCGGGAAGTAAGACTTGGCCACTGGTTGATTCACGAATCTATAACAATATATACATATATATCAAAGTATGTTCAAAATATATTTACAACACTTTTAATATATTTTGATGTTTTAAGTTTATTAAGTCAGCTGTCCTCGTTAGTAACCTACAACTAGTTGTCCACAGTTAGATGTACAGAAATAAATCGATAAATATTATCTTGAATCAATCCACGACCCAGTGTATACGTATCTCAGTATTGATCACAACTCAAACTATATATATTTTGGAATCAACCTCAACCCTGTATAGCTAACTCCAACATTCACATATAGAGTGTCTATGGTTGTTCCGAAATATATATAGATGTGTTGACATGATAGGTCGAAACATTGTATACGTGTCTATGGTATCTCAAGATTACATAATATACAATACAAGTTGATTAAGTTATGGTTGGAATAGATTTGTTACCAATTTTCACGTAGCTAAAATGAGAAAAATTATCCAATCTTGTTTTACCCATAACTTCTTCATTTTAAATCCGTTTTGAGTGAATCAAATTGCTATGGTTTCATATTGAACTCTATTTTATGAATCTAAACAGAAAAAGTATAGGTTTATAGTCGGAAAAATAAGTTACAAGTCGTTTTTGTAAAGGTAGTCATTTCAGTCGAAAGAAACGACGTCTAGATGACCATTTTAGAAAACATACTTCCACTTTGAGTTTAACCATAATTTTTGGATATAGTTTCATGTTCATAATAAAAATCATTTTCTCAGAATAACAACTTTTAAATCAAAGTTTATCATAGTTTTTAATTAACTAACCCAAAACAGCCCGCGGTGTTACTACGACGGCGTAAATCCGGTTTTACGGTGTTTTTCGTGTTTCCAGGTTTTAAATCATTAAGTTAGCATATCATATAGATATAGAACATGTGTTTAGTTGATTTTAAAAGTCAAGTTAGAAGGATTAACTTTTGTTTGCTAACAAGTTTAGAATTAACTAAACTATGTTCTAGTGATTACAAGTTTAAACCTTCGAATAAGATAGCTTTATATGTATGAATCGAATGATGTTATGAACATCATTACTACCTTAAGTTCCTTGGATAAACCTACTGGAAAAGAGAAAAATGGATCTAGCTTCAACGGATCCTTGGATGGCTCGAAGTTCTTGAAGCAGAATCATGACACGAAAACAAGTTCAAGTAAGATCATCACTTGAAATAAGATTGTTATAGTTATAGAAATTGAACCAAAGTTTGAATATGATTATTACCTTGTATTGGAATGATAACCTACTGTAAGAAAAAAAGATTTCTTGAGGTTGAATGATCACCTTACAAGATTGGAAGTGAGCTAGCAAACTTGAAAGTATTCTTGATTTTATGTAACTAGAACTTGTAGAATATATGAAGAACACTTAGAACTTGAAGATAGAACTTGAGAGAGATCAATTAGATGAATAAAATTGAAGAATGAAAGTGTTTGTAGGTGTTTTTGGTCGTTGGTGTATGGATTAGATATAAAGGATATGTAATTTTGTTTTCATGTAAATAAGTCATGAATGATTACTCATATTTTTGTAATTTTATGAGATATTTCATGCTAGTTGCCAAATGATGATTCCCACATGTGTTAGGTGACTCACATGGGCTGCTAAGAGCTGATTATTGGAGTGTATATACCAATAGTACATACATCTAAAAGCTGTGTATTGTACGAGTACGAATACGGGTGCATACGAGTAGAATTGTTGATGAAACTGAACGAGGATGTAATTGTAAGCATTTTTGTTAAGTAGAAGTATTTTGATAAGTGTATTGAAGTCTTTCAAAAGTGTATAAATACATATTAAAACACTACATGTATATACATTTTAACTGAGTCGTTAAGTCATCGTTAGTCGTTACATGTAAGTGTTGTTTTGAAACCTTTAGGTTAACGATCTTGTTAAATGTTGTTAACCCAATGTTTATAATATCAAATGAGATTTTAAATTATTATATTATCATGATATTATCATGTATGAATATCTCTTAATATGATATATATACATTAAATGTCTTTACAACGATAGTCGTTACATTTATGTCTAGTTTAAAAATCATTAAGTTAGTAGTCTTGTTTTTACATATGTAGTTCATTGTTAATATACTTAATGATATGTTTACTTATCATAGTATCATGTTAACTATATATATATCCATATATATTTCATCATATAGTTTTTACAAGTTTTAACGTTCGTGAATCACCGGTCAACTTGGGTGGTCAATTGTCTATATGAAACATATTTCAATTAATCAAGTATTAACAAGTTTGATTGCTTAACATGTTGGAAACATTTAATCATGTAAATATCAATCTCAATTAATATATATAAACATGGAAAAGTTCGGGTCACTACAGCATATAGACTTGAAGTAGGAATTACTTGACTACTTGTGCATTTATACTCGAACTCTTTTATTCACATCTAACTCTTGTTCTACCTTAATCTCACGTGGTTGATTTGATTGACACGCCACCTTGACTATATGAAATGATGTCGAATGCACATATGAATCAGGGTAATATAATTTCCGGGATTATATTACGGTGACTCATATGAACGTTCCGACATTATGACATAAAGAATTTAAGGCGAGTCAAGGAAAAAATTTCTCTTTATCTTGATTCCATATCACGATTAGTATTATTGATAATACTAATTAACGGTATTCTTGTGTCATGAAGGAACGATGGCTCACCAAGGTCAACACAATACCCCTCCCGAAACTCTCAAACAAGCTCTTCAACGAATGATAGCCACCGCCGTGGGAGAGGCCGTGGCCAGTCACTTCTCTAACAACAACAACAATCATGGGGCCGGTAATTCAAACGGGGGGTGCTCCTACAAAAACTTCATGAAGTACAACCCTCCCACTTTCGATGGAACCGGGAGACCGGTTGCTCTCACCCGATGGTTCGAACAAACGGAAGCCATTTTTAGCATAAGCGAATGTTGGGACCAAGATAAGGTCAAGTTTTCCACCCTCACTCTCACTGGTATTGCCCTCTCATGGTGGAACACGTATGTACAATCGGTGGGTATCGATGAAACCCTTACACTCTCTTGGACCGAATTAAGAGAAAGAATGATCACCGAATACTTCCCGTGCGAAGAGACTCGAAGGCTCGAACAGGGGCCAAGAAATTTAAAAATAGCCCGAGATGACCTCGAAGCTTATAATCAACGGTTTGCCGAACTAACCTCAATTTGTCCAAACTTCCGGGCTCCCGGGCCTCACGGAGTTGAGTTTTACATGGATGGCCTCCCTAAGAGCATTCCACACAGGGTAATGCCATTAAGACCCGCCGACCTACAAGAGGCTGTGATTATAACCCGCTAATTTATAAAAACGGTGGATGAAATTGAAGCGCCGGCTCCAACGGCCGAGGCCCAACCGGTTAACAACAAAAGAAAACAGGAAGCCTCTCCATCAAGCAACCACAACCATAACGACTCCACCAAGAAGCCTTTCACCCCCGGCGGCAGGAAAAATTATGCCGGAACACGACCTTTTTGCAACACGTGCCACAAACATCATTATGGAAAATGTGGCAAACCATTTTGCATCAAGTGTCAAAGAAGTGGTCATGTGGCCCATGGTTGTAAAGGTGCCGCCCCCGTCGCTAAAAAGGTGCCCAATGCACGCAGAAGGGGTGCTTGTTTCGAATGTGGACAACTGGGTCATTTTAAGAATGCATGTCCCAAGAAGAACGCCAACCCCAATGTACGTGAATGAGCTTTCAACATTAACACCTAAGATGCCCGGAATGACAATTAGTTACGGGTACGTTTCTTCTCAACGACTCTTATGTTTCATGTTTATCCTATTCGGGTATCGATAAATGTTTTGTATCCAAGGCTTTGGAGCCTACTCTTTGCACTCCACCCCTCCCCCTAGATATTACTTACGCCATTCAAGTGACCAATGGAAAACCATTGCGTACCGATAAATTTTATCGGAGGGTGTACGTTAAACTTATTGGGTGGATAATTTGAATTTTGACTTGATACCTATAGAACTAGGGAGCTCAAAACCTATTCGTTAAGAAGAAAATGATTCCTTACATGAGTATGGATTATTGTGAACTAAATAATTTCCGGTTGAGAACCGATATCCTCTTCCCCGTATGAACAACCTCTTGAACCGTTACAAGGATCTCGCGTGTATTTCAAATTCGACCTTCATGCTGGTTATCATCAATTGAGGGTTAAGGGAGACAATGCCTCCTAAACCACTTTCCGAACTCGCTACGATAGTTATAATTTTCTTTTAATATCGTTAAGTTTAACTAAGGCTCCGTCCGTATTCATAGACCTCCTGAACCGCCTATGCAAACTTATCTAGACAAATCCATTATCGTATTTACAAATGATGTCTAAACCTATTCAGGTAAATAAGAAAACGAGCAACGTCTCCGTCTTACACTTGAACTCTCGAGAAAGGAGCAACTCTATATACCGAATTCTCCAAGTGAGAATTTTGGTTAAACGAAGTTCAAATCCTAGACCATGTTGTTAGTGGTCAAGGTATTACAATAAATCTCGCAATCGAAGCCCCACGTAATCGGGAAACCCTCACGACTCTGACTTGTATTTGTAAAATCTTAGATCTCGCCGGTTATTACCGTAGATTCATTTCCGACTTTTTCTCGTGTTGCTCGTCCTTTAACCCCGTTAACTCACCGAGGAAAGAATTAAACATCTCTGTGTACGAACTTTAAACGCGATTATTCATACCAACCTTACTACATAAATTCGTGTAGCACAATGGAATTCAAATATGGAAATATTTCTACTTGAACGCCTGAAAGGCATACTCTCTCGACTCGAAATCAAGGAAACTGAAATTCGTTATTTTGCAAGAAAAATTTGAATACTTATTTATGGATCCGATCAATCTTCTTGTCATCACGTACCACAATACATAACTCTGCTATTTCACTATGATCGTCTGATATTACTGGGACCCAAGATGACACACAATCCAAGGATACCTCCTTCTTCTTTGACTTATCGCTCTTATGCTTCTGATATGGCCAACTACTACTCAACTCCGAACTATACAACTACGTGTACTATCTCGTTTTCCCACCAAGTCTCAACATTTGACCACTAGATGCGCGACATGGTTACCTCAAGGTGTGAACTCATCCTATTCTAAGTTCTCATTTCACTCCTGTCTTTTCGCTCGCACTTCCGTATAAGGAAACTTTTTATAAAATTTTTCAATGGAGAGAGAAACTCTTCACATTATATTAGTATTCGCCACGAGGGTGAATAGTCCTAACGAACATTTTCGGAAACCGATAGATCTTCTGCGGCGCGGACCTCTTGAGAGACGAAACCTATTCAAACGTGTTTTAAAGAAAATTCTAGTTCGGCACGGCGTGCCATCTCCATTAAAATTTCAGATCGGGATACTCGTCTCACTTCTAAATTCGGGATGCCTTACAAGGAACCTCGGGGACCCATCCAAACATGAGTACTGCGTATCATCCACAAACCAGCAGACCAAACAAACGTACGATTCAAATCTTCAAAAGACATGTTACAAACTTGTATTGTTGCCTTTAGTTGTCTCCTCTCACAACAGTAGTTACCACTCGTATATTAACGCCGCACCTTTCGAAACCTTACATTACCACAAGTGTTGTTCTCCTATTTCGCTGGACCAAAGTAGGTGACAAGCAAATCATCAGATTCGAAATCATTTAAGAAATAACCGTTGAGATAATTCAAGTCCGAGAAGGGCTCAAGACGACCCGCAATCACCAAAGGAGTTATACCGAGTTTAGATGAAAACCTCTCAAGTTCAAAGTCAGTAGCCGTGTAATATTGAAAAACCGCACCTCGGAAAGGTGTAATCCGTTTCAGGAAATCGAGGAAAGTTATATCCGCAATATTGATCCTTTTGAAATCTTGGGGCGTATTGGAACCGCTTCCTACCGTTTAGGTCTCCTGACTCAATTAAGTTATTGTTTACCTTACGTTCCATGTAACAAACTTAGAGACGTGTCATGCGGAACATGAACGAGCTATCATTCCAGATAAACTTACTATCGATGATAACTCCTCTTCGTAGAAAAACCGGTTGAAATTGTGGATCGTAAAACCAAGCCTTAATACAACGTGAAATCCCGAATGTCAAAGTTCATGAGAATGCCCAAGGACGTATCTTCACTTATTCATAGCATTGACAACGCAAGGTCTCAAGGAAGAGACATCGACTATTGCTTCCAACTAAATTTCGGGACAAAATTTCTTTTAAGGTGTGGGTAATGTAACATCCCGCATTTTTCCGTTAAATTATTTAAACGCTCGTCTTTTTATTTTAAATAATATCCTTCGTAACTAGATTCGTATCCCCCGTTAGCTAACATTCTTAATAATTTTGTTATTGGATTATAACGTCTCCCGTACTCTCGTGAAATTCAAAATAATTCGTTCGGTTAATTTCCGCACCCGACTACAAACTTGAGGGACTAAACTTTCCAAAATGCCAAAATGGTGACTAGGTCAAAGGATTCAAACTCCATCCTCATCCATTCATTTTTCTATTTCCTTTTTCCTTTTTCTTTCATACTTCCACATTTTCTCTCAATCTTCAATCCAAAGATTCATCATCCAAATCAAATCGAGCAAGCATCAATCAAAACAAATTACATATTCGGAATCCTCTCATCTTCCTCTTCGATTCCATACCGATTTCATCAAGTTTGGGTAACTTTCTAAAATCACTAGATTTGGTGTTCTTGATGTTTTTAACTTATAAAGTTATTAATTAGTGTCTATGACTCAAGTCTAACATGAATATATGATTTATATGCTCGATTTTGTTATTTGAAGTAACTTGCATGAACTTGAAATTTGGTGTGTTTGATTTGATGATTTGGTTGTTTAAATGTTGTTAAATGTTGCAAGTTCATGTATTAAATGTGTTCCTAGCATCATTAGCTTCAATTTGATGTGTAGGTTGATTAAGAAGACTTCACTAACATGATTATTGATTTTTGTGAATTTTGGTTAGGGTTTGATAGACTTAAAACGAACTTTGATGTTTTGAATGCCATTAAATGTTATTAGTAAGTGTTTGATTGTATCGTATGTTTAATTACCTTCGAAACGGCGTATCATACATGTAAATTGGTTGCTCGAATCATGAAATGCGTTTTACAAACTTGAAGCTTTTGGTTATGAACGTTTATGGAACATTCGACGAGAGTTTGACTATTGTAAATGCTAGTTTTGAGTGATGATATGTTCTTAGTTGTGTCCTTTGTCAAAAGAGCTTTCCAACGACATAAGATGCGTGTTCTAAGCGTTTACGGTTTGTGATTTATACAAAATTGAAGTTTGGAAAAGACTTGAACTTTTGAAACTGACCAGGCACCAGACCACGTTCATTGTCGCGGTGCGGCGCCCCTGGTCGCGGCGCGGCATTTGCCGTGTTTGGCTTCTGACCAACTTTGTCAAATTTCGAAAAATGTTTTCTATGCTACGCACCTCCGATTCACATGTAACTTGTTCTAACATGCTTATATATGATTAATAACCTCAGGAAAATAGTTCAGGACCCGACCCGAACATGTTGACATTTTTCGTTGACTTTGACCCAACCAAGTTTGACTTTTAATCAAACTTAACCGAATACTGATGCAACCTTTCTAACTTGTTTCTATACTTGTATCTTGCATGAAACTTGACAATTTGATTCACATGCTACATAATCGAGTCGTAATGAGCCATAGGACTAATTGAACAACTTTGACCAATCGTGTTTACCGTTATTGATACAACTTACTTGTGTAGGTCAAGACTAGCATTTGTTCTGTGCACAAATTCTTGTTGAAGAATCTTTTTACTCTTGCACTCGAGGTGAGATCATAGTGCCACTTTTACTCTTTTTGAACTTACATTTGGGATGAGAAAACATAAACATTTCTTTTACTAAGTGAACACAAGTTCAGGAAAACAAACATTCTACATACGAGTTTAGAACAAAATCCTCAATTCGATTATCATTAGTTACACTTGCCAGGTGTAAGCGAGAACTTATGTTGTATGGATCCATATGGGTTTCACAAACCCTCATTCAAACGGTTCGCTACCGTTTACGAATGGAATATATTTTCGAGAAACAGTGTATGTTCTAACACTATTGTGATGGGGTTCTATGGAAGGAATGTTAAGCATTGATAATTGGGTGATCGTGACAACAATTTTTGGAATGGTTAACTATTATTGAAATGTTATAAATCTTGTGGTTCATTTATATTTACTCACTTACTTACTTAAACCTATGATTTCACCAACGTTTTCGTTGACAGATTTCTATGTTTTTCTCTGGTCTTTGAACGATTTGTGATACATGCTTCAGCTCATTATTTTGATACTTGCATTGGATGTCGAGTATATGTGCATACATAGAGCGTCTTTTGACTTTATTTAAAATTGTGTTGCATAGGTTTCATTTGTACTTATAACTTTGTAACGTAACTTTTGGTTGAACCATTCTTGTAAACTTGGAAACAATCTTTAGTTTTGAAATGAAGGCGACGCATTTTGGTCAAACGTTATTTTAAAGACTTATGACCACGTAACGGGACCTAAGTAGTCGGTGCCGTCAATGACGATTTCGTCGGGTCGCGACAAATACGAAGGACTTATACCTTTAATGTCATGAATCTTCCATGCAATAGCTGGTTTATGAGCTTTTAGCACAGAAATGAGTTGAGATTTTTCATTTTCCGTAAGAGAAGACGAGATTATTACAGGTAATTCAGATTCACCATGTAAATAAGCGTATTCCAAATGGTTTGGAAGTGGCTTAAACTCTAATATCGGTGGTTCTTCTATCGATGATTTATATCGATATCTGTCTTCCACTTTCAGCATTTGAAGTTCTTCTGTTGTTGGTTCGTATTCATTAGCTATGAGTGTAGCTAACATTTCAGCTTCATCAATTGGTTCAGTTCCTTCTCCTAAAGAACATTCTCCTGTTCTTTGTAATTCTGGAAATTCTTGTAACAATTCTGCATGCGAATCTATAGTTTGAGTATAATAACATGTATCATCTGCAGATTGTGGTTGTTGCATGGCTCTATCAACAGAAAAGGTAACACTCTCGTCCTCTATACTTAGGGTCAGTTTCTTACCGAACACGTCTATTATTGCTTTAGCCGTGTTTAAGAATGTTCTTCCTAATAAAAGAGGAACTCGAGAATCTTCTTCCATGTCCAGGATAACAAAGTCTACTGAAAATACTAAAGTACCAACTTTAACTAGCATGTTCTCCATTATCCCTCTAGGATATTTTATTGATCGATGGGCTAGTTGTATGCTTATTCTTTTTGGTTTCAATTCTCCAAGGTCTAGTTTAGCGTATACTGAATATGGCATTAAATTTATACTAGCACCTAAGTTTGTCAATGCTTCTATTGAACTAAGACTACCCAGAAAACATGGAATTGTGAAACTTCCTGGATCTGATAGTTTTTCTGGTATCTTATTCAACAGCACTGCAGAACAATTAGCATTCATTGTAACAGTCGAGATTTCTTCCATTTTCTTTCTATTTGTGATTAGATCTTTCAAGAATTTAGCATATCTTGGCATTCCTGAAATCACATCAATGAAAGGAAGATTGACATTTATTTGTTTAAACATATTCAAAAATTTGGATTGCTCGGCTTCAAGTCTTTCTTTTCTCATTTTACTCGGGTAAGGAAGTGGTGGTTGGTATGGTTTAACATAAGGCTTTGCCTTTACTATGTTATCTTCATTAACCTTTTCAACTACCAGTTCTGATTCCTTCTCTTGCTCAGGCTGTGGTGCCTGTGTAGTATGAATAGAATCATCAGAAATTATAGGTATTTAAGGTGGTTTAAGTGTAATACCACTTTTTGTGGTAATGGCTTTAGCTGTTTTATTTCGGGGGTTAGCATTTGTGTCGCTAGGTAGACTCCCCGGTTTTCTTTCACCTATCAACCTTGCTAGGTTACTCACTTCTTGTTCCAGATTTTGTATAGAAGCTTGTTGATTTCTAAATGCTTGAGCATTTTTTTTTATTAGTTTGTTTCTGAGATGTGAAAAACTGCGTTTGAGATTCAACTAGCTTCGACATCATATCTTCTAAATTTGGCTTTTTATCATCGGTTTGTGGCGGTTTATTTGGAAAAATAGGTATTTGCTGGTTGTAAGTATTATTAGATACTTTTTGATTGCTAGGACCTTATTGGTTGTTGTATGGAACATTTCAGTTATAATTCTGATTTTTATTGTAGTTTGGTCTTGGCGGTTAATAATTATTCTGATAATTATTTCCCGGCCTTTAGTTCATGTATGAAACATTCTCTCTTTGTTCCATTGTTTGTTCAACACTGAGACAATCTTTTGTCAAATGTGGTCCTCCACACTGCTCACAACTAATTCGTATTGCGTGAATATTTTTAGTCATCTTTTCCATTCGTCTCTCGAAAGCATCTAACTTTGCGGAAATGAAATCAAAGTCATGGCTAGAATCGGCTCTAGCCGCTTTAGATGATCGAAAAATATCTTTTTCTTGATGCCACTCATGTGAGTGGGAGGCTGTGTTATCAATAATTTTATGAGCTTCAGTTGTGGTTTTCTTCATAATGGAACCACCAGCTGCTGTGTCGATGTCTTTCGTGTAGCAACGTCGACACCTTGGTAGAATATTTATACTATTTGATAAGTGTCTAAACCGTGCTGAGGACATCCTCTCAACAACTTTCCAAATCTTGTCCACGCCTCATATAGAGTTTCATTTGGCTTTTGCGCGAACGTAACAATTTCTCCTTGAAGTCTCACGGCTTTAGATGCCGGAAAGAATCTTTTAAGAAATTTCTCAACTAAAACATCCCATGTATCAATCGTTCATTCAGGTAACGATTCTAACCAATCTTTGGCTTCTCCCTTTAAAGTCCAGGGGAACAACATGAGATAGATCTGTTCATCCTACTTCTCTGATTTTAAATAGAGTACAGATCCTATTAAAGGTTCGAAGATGTTCGTTTGGATCTTCTTTTGGCGTACCACTAAATTGGAATTTATTAGTTACCATGTGTAGGATTTGTCCTTTGATTTCATAATCTGGCGCATTAATGTCTGGTTGAGTAATGGCATGACCTTGGCCCGTGCGTGTAGCTCTCATTCTATCCTCCATACTTAGAAGTTCCTGATTTTCCATGATTGAATTTGTTGAATCTGAATCACTAGAGGATTCTGATTTAATGGTTTCTTCCTCGATAACCTCTGGTTGTATGATTTGTAGTTCAGGAGGAATGATTAGTGGATCAGGATCTCTGAATTTTCCTAGAATATCCTCCGGGTTCTCAATTGTGATGTCGGGTTCAAAAAATGGATTATCAAAAATTTGAATTGGAGTACTCGTTTGACTAGATGATGATTCTAAAGAAAAATCAACGGCGATAATATTGGCTAGATGTCTTGATTGAGTTACAGGTGGTGAACGTATGAAAGGTGGTGAACGTTTTGCTCGGTGCATTCACTGAATATCCTATTAGTTATAAATATAAAAATTATATAAGTTATCAAATTAATAGACTTTTCTGATTTTGCCCACATTTCGAATAACCAATAGATGCAGCAGGTAGCCGGCCCTTTAAATCGGAAGTCCACAACTCGCCACTAACAAATCCAACTATTACTACGAACCAGAAAATTTTGGATGTCTATCAACTTAACCTCTTAAAATAATTTTTCATTGAAATTTGAAGAAAATAAATAAAATTCTATGTCATAAAAACTAGAGCGTAGAAATGATAAAGAAAAAGCGCGTCGAAAAATAAGAGGTCGAAAAACAAGCGTCGAAAAATAAAAAGTCGAAAAAAATAATAAGAAAGTAAAGCGTCGAAACTTAAAAGTCTAAAACTAAATCTAAAAAGTTGCGCCTAAAGGTATTAAAGCTTAAAAAGAATTCTAAACAGAAAACGGCAAATACTTAATTAGGCACTAAAATCTAAAGACTGCGTCGCAAAATTCTAAAACACCTAAATCTTAATCTAAAGAAAAAGCACTTAAGGAATTTTATGGCAAAGCCTAAAAATCTAGAAGTATAAAATAACTACGGCAAAAACTAAGTTTAGTACTAATTACGAACGATAAATATACAAATTATGAATTTAACGATAAAAAATACAAAATACAAAAAAAAGCTAAGTTGATAAAAATACAATTTTATAAAAATATTATTTTTATATTATTATTTTATAAAAATATTATTCTATATATTTAATAATAATATTTAAACTTAATATTACAAATTATATATGTATATATATATATATATTATTTTAATTTATAGAAAATATTATATAATTTAACTAAATCTTATATTTTAAAAAAAATTACTTATTAGTTTTTATAACTTAAAAAAAATAAACTTTTTAATTTAAACACTTAAAAGTATAGAAATTTATTATTATTTTTTATATATTTTTGTATTTTTATGTTTAAAACTTATTATATTTTTACAAAAATAGATTAAACACTTCAATTTTTTTATTTTTTTTATATAGCGTTTCGCTTTCGGATCCCCGGCCGCGGCGCCAAAAATACTTGATGTTAAAGTGGAGGGGTACGAAATACTATTAATTTTATTACGAAATAATATTAAATACGATACAATTTTACACAAGTTATTTATTTATTTATAGAATGGATAGACCTAAACCTTGCTACAACACTTATAGGCAGTGTACCTAATCGTAGAGTAGTGTAGTTTTTAGTAAGTCAGGTTCGTTCCACAGGGATCCACTTATTGTGTACACAATATTTTTAAACAATTATATATATATATATATATATATATATATATATATATATATATATATATATATATATATATATATATATATATATATATATATATATATATATATATATATATATATATGTATATATATATATATGTATATATATATGTATATATATATGTATATATATATATGTATATATATATATTAGTAATATAGTAGTATTATTATTATTATAAAAGGGGGGTTTTACCGTTTAATGACCGGTTTGTCGATTTTAAGTCTTATATCACAGTTAAAACCTAATGCAGAATATTAAAATATAAATAGAACTTAATTTAAAGTGTAAAGTAAATGACGATAAATAAAAGTGCGATAAAATAAAAGTACGATAATTAAAATTGCGATAATTTAGAATGACGGTAAATAAAAGTACGATGAGATATAAAATAAAAGAATTATACTTATTTAAACTTTCGTAATCATGACGTTTGACGTGTTGATTTTAATTTATTTCCAAGGGTTAATTGTCCTTTGTCATGGATTATTTGATAAGTCCATCTAGTTTTGTCCATAATAGTCCATCGGTCATAATTATAAAGTGCGAGGGTCTTCGCCAAATTAACCTTATACCCGAAGTCAAATATTCCAACTAATTGGGGATTTAAACTGTAACAAGGTCTTAATACTTTGTTAATGATTACACCAGGTTATCGACTGCGTGTAATCCAAGGTTTTAATACTTTGTTAACAATTACCCTTGAATGTAATCCACCCCTGTTTTAATGAGTCCATTGACTATTAATCCATCCCCGTGTCCGGTTAAATGAACAATTATTAGTATTTATAAATATCCCGCCCACCGTACCCAGTCAAGCGTATGTGGTTATACATAGATACGTCAAATTGTAACCTTTATATTAAATTAACAAGATATCATTTAGCTAATTAAATATAAAGCCCGTTAATAGCCAATAGTCCAATTTCCACAAGTGTCGGTCTTTTGTTCAAACCACAATTATGGTCCAAAGCCCAATAATCCAATCATAATATTTAGTCCAACATCATGATTACTTCGGCTTAAATAAGCTTAATAATAATTTAGCTACAAGACATTAATTTAAAAAGGAAAAACATAGCTTACAGTGATTATTAATTTCGTTGCATTACACGGACAGAGTTCCGACTTAAAACCCGTAAAACATTCGTTGCAATAACCCAACTAACTTATTATTAACTTAAAATTAAAATTAAAATTATAAATATAAATATATAAATACAGATTGAGAGATTGAAGTAGAAAAAGGAATTATGAGTTCGACAGAATGCGCGGCCTTTTATAGGCCCATTTTGAACTGTACAGCTCCGAGACTGTGGAGGTTTTGTTCCTCACAACTCCGCGACTGCGGAGCTTTGGATTCCAACTCACCAAAATGAATTAAACGTGGGCTGCTTAATATTATATATATATATATATATATATATATATATATATATATATATATATATATATATATATATATATATATATATATATATATATATATATATAATTACTTATAGGGGCAGGATCAATGGGGAAGTAACCAATCGGGGGGAAGCGGGGGGAAGCAAAAAAAAATTCGTTTTTTTTTGGAAATTTTTTTCCGGCATCAAGATCACACGAAAATATGAACATTTAGAAATGACACTTCGTGATGAATGTTATTAGGCAGGAAAACGATCGACAAAATAACATTCAAGATAATATTGTTTGTGAAGAATGTTAACGTTTTTTTTCTTCATGTTTTGTGAAGTAAAATTTAGCCCGATTTAGAGTTTAGGGTTTAGGGTTTGGTGTTTTGGGTTTATTCCATAAACCCAAAACACCAAACCCTAAACCCTAAACTCTAAACCCTAAACTCTAAACCGTTCGTGTAAAAAACTCAATCTAAATCCTAAATCTAAACCCTAAATCTAAACCCTAAACCCTAAATTTCTAAACCCTAATATCTAAACCCTATAAACCCTAATATCTAAACCCTAATATATAAACCCTAAGAGCTAAAACCTCAACATACGCTCGAAAAACACGATAATTATTATATATTACTTCTTCGAGCGTTTTCCCGCTAAAATAAAAACATTTATCACAAAGTGTCTTTATTAAGTGTTCATATTTTCATTTCTTGAACAAAGTTTTTTCAAAAAACGAAAAAAAAACTTTTTGCTTCCCCTCGCTTCCCCCCGATTGGTTACTTCCCTCTTGATTCTACCAAATTAATTATATATTATATTATATTCTTGTGCATAGTTGACTTGTAATTTCAGGTCCATTGAGTCGTACGTTGATAGTTGGTTCACGTCTCGGTTTCGAATTTTTGAACGTCCTTTTGTATGATTTAATATCTTGTACTTTGCATTTCGCGGCTCGTACTCTTGTAATTTTTAGACGTTTCTCACCAACAATTTAAACCACTTGGATTGTATCTTGTACATTTGAGTGTTTTGGTCATTTGCGTCTTCAAATCGTCAATTCTGTCTTTTGTCTTCACCTTTTATTATTTAAACGAATATCACTTGTAAATAGAACAATTGCAACTAAAAGCTTGTCTTTATTGAAGGATAAAGCTATGAAATATATGTTCATTTTTAGCATTATCATGTCTTGATGGATATTTTGGGAAATCTCAGTTTCGTCAACACTTAGTTAGTCACATTAATGCCTTTGGTTCAATTCTAAAGACTAGTCACTATGTCATTAACTTCCTAGTTTCAATTAATCACAAGTCATGTTCCATTTGAGTTTAGGTGGAGATTAATTGAGTGATATCTTTCTAAGATAATCATTAAGTATGTAGAGATATCAAAGTTAAGTCATACTTGAATAAGCAATCATATTTAGTTACTTAGACTAGACCAAATAGACAATTGACTATAATTTTATTGTGAACCATTTTACACTTAATTTATTAGAGTAGGTTAGTTACTTGAATCATAACTAGTAAGCACATAGCAAACATATTAATCAAATTGACAAATTTATGAGTATTAAGCATATTGGCAAGGAGCAAGTAATACTCACACATAGTAAGAGATAGTTATTCTAGGATCAATCATATAGATATTTGCACAACTTATAATTCAAGCTTTTAGCAAGCTTACTTGCAATATAACATATTGCATGATTAATGTGTAAGCACACATTAATGTCCAACACATGCACAGGGAAGAGCAATCTCTAGTTGGGACTTGGTGACCATCCTAAATGTATCTAAGTGTATTTTAGGATTACAAGTCTTTACTAGTTACACTTGAAAGCATTTCCTTTAATTAATCACTAAGTCATCTTTAATAGTAATTATTGTTCTAGTGAAATTGGCTTAAGTGTGTTGGTACTTGATGATCATACTAAGGATGTCTAGAAAAGAATTAAGATCACAAGTTGTTGATTAACACTTATGTGTTATGCCTAATCTTGGTTAATTTTTCATTAAGATGTCATTAGGCGTAATTAACCATGATTAGTGTTTTTATGACCAAAACTCAATTGAGTATGGAGAAGACATCTATGCTAAGCATGTTGGGAAAGGTTTCATGAATTATAGATGTCGGGAACTAGTCAAACTTTATTTGGTCAAAATTGGTAACATATAAAACTGTGGTCGCACTGCGGTTGACCGTGGTAGCGACCGTGTAACTTGTTTTCACAAAACTGCATTGCAATTTAGTTTGGGGTTCTGCGGCTGGCTATGCGGTCGACCGTGTCTTTGACCGTGTATGTTGCTGAACTTTTAATTCTATTCTTTTAAGCTATGTTTGACTTGGTCATTTACAAGATAAAGTATGGATTAGTGACCTTGCGTGTTTTATGTTAAGATGTCGGTCATCACTTATGCATATGTATGTGTCATCATCAAAACATATTCTTTGGTTAATCATCATACTATTCTTTGGTTAATCATCATACTTAACTTTGTCGTTTAGTTCATTAACCAACATTCAACCAATAAATATGTAATGAGAGCATGTAATCATCCTAAAATCATGTTATCCATAACAATTATAACAATGAAACATGTTATCATCAACCAATCTAAGAAAAACATACAACCCCTAAACATTATTATACTAGCAATTCAGAAATCTAGCAATTATAATGAAGAATTGGAAGTAATAATAGAAAAATTGGAGATTACACATACCCTATTCATGTTTAATTGAAGTTCCTTGAGAAAATTAATGTAGAAGATGAAGATTTGAGTGAGTTAGGGTTTGGGAGTGATGAAGAATTAAGAGAGAAAAAAAAGTGAAGTGTGTGTAAAAACTGAAGCAATTAACCCAAGTTTGTCTTTTAAACTCGTATCATTGGGCCTAAGGTTAATGTTTTTGATCAACAGCCCACCACTCACGAAAATCGACCTGTGCGGCACGGTAATCAGGCGTGCGCGGTAATCAGGCGTGCGTGGTGCTCTACTTGCGTGACGAATTAATATTTTGCGCGGCGCAAACCAAGTAAAAAAATTGGCTGTTGTAAGTGTTGGGTTTTACAACGCATCTGCGCGGTGCATTTAAATAGGTGCGGCGGACGAATTAAGCGCAGCGAATTAACCCTTACGCGCGGCGTAACATTAGTTCCAAAAATGACTGACTTGTTTTCCTTTGCAATTGCGCGACGGACAAATTAATTTGCGGCGCACAACCGCCTGCGCGGCACGGTTTATATGTGTACGTGGCGCGCGAGCTTCATTCAGCACTTATCACTTAAAAAAAATTTATTTTGTACTTTATAAGCCACCCAATACATCTCATCTAACAAATATTACCAATCGCGCTAAAAATACCACAATATCAGTCAAAACATTACCCATTACCAATCACGTTGAGCACCCCGATTGATCAAAATAAAAATTTACCCATACATATACAAACTCTACAACTACGTGAACTTCAAATTTAGGCGTTGTTGGCATTAAAGATGAGTTTAACCTCATCTTCAACCTTCTTTAAACCGTCAACATAGTGCCTGACCCGTTGGCCATTCACCTTGAACTCCTCTCCTTTCGAGTTTACCAAGTCTATCGCCCCCTGAGGATAGAATTTTCTCACCACAAATGGTCCCGACCATTTCGATTTCAACTTTCCGAGAAACAACTTAAACCTCGAGTTGAAAAGAAGGACACGATCCCCCTCCTTAATTTCTTTCAGATCTTTTAAATGACTATCGTGCCACTTCTTGGTCATCTCCTTACATAACAACGAGTTATCATAAGCTTCTAGCCTTAACTCGTCTAATTCATTCAATTAGCTCAAACTAAGGCGACCCGCCTCCTTGAGATCAAGATTGCACATTTTGAGAGCCCAAAAAGCTTTGTGTTCTATCTCCACGGGGAGATGACATGCTTTTCCGCATAGTAAATGGAAGGGAGTGGTTCCAGTTGGTGTTTGTCGTTCTAAATGTCCATAAGGCATCATTAAGCTTAAATGACCACTTCTTTGGATTAGATCCAACTGTTTTTCGAGAATTCTTTTTAATGCTCAGTTGGTATTTTTGACTTGCCCATTCGTTTGAGGATGGTAGGATGTAGAAACTTTATGGGTTTCCCCATATATTTTCAACACCTTTTCAAGTTGGGCATTTCAAAAGTGAGTTCCCCGATCACTAATTAAAGCTTTTCGGGGTACCAAATCGAGAAAAGTTTTGTTTAAGAAATGAAACTACAAACCGCGCATCTTTAGTAGGCAAAGCTTGCGCTTCGACCCATTTTGAGACATAATCAATGGCAATGAGAATGTAGAGCTTGTTATTAGATTTCAGAAACGGGCCCATGAAGTCAATCCCCCATATATCAAAAACCTCGCAAACTTGGATGACATTTTGAGGCATCTCATCTCGTTGGGTGATTTGACCAGCCCATTGGCATTAATCGCACGATTGACATATTCGGTGGGCATCCTTGAAGATAGTAGGACAATAAAAACCGACCTCAAAGCCTTTACGCCCCGTGACTTGAGGACCATAATGCCCACTCGTAGGTCCATGATGATACTGGATAAGAATTCGAGTGCATTCCTCTCCGGAAACACACCGGCGAATCATCCCATCGGGACACCGCCTAAAAAGATAAAGATCCTCCCAGAAATAGTATTGAGGTCACTGAAGAATTTCTTCCTCTTTTGATGTGACCACCCTTTTTCCAAGAATTTCCCGACAAGGAAATTAGCAATGTCCACATACCATGGCTCATCCACCTTGTCCATCTTCATGAGATACTCATCGGGAAAACCATCGTGAATACTCGACTCATGAAGGACTTCGGGATTTGGATTCTCGAGTTTAGACAAGTGATCGGCTGCAAGATTCTCGACACCCTTATTAACCCGGATCTCGATATCGAATTCTTGCAAAAGCAAGATACATCTAAGCAATCGAGGTTTGGAATCTGGTTTTGAGAAAAGGTATTACAAAGCCTAGTGGTCCGTAAAAACAATAGTCTTTGACAGAACTAGATAGGACCTGAACTTATAAAACGAAAAGACCACAACAAGGAGCTCTTTTTCAGTAGTAGTGTAGTTTAACTGTGCTCCTTGGAAGGTCTTGCTTGCATAATAGACGTGTCAGAAATTTTTCTCAACCCTTTGTCCCAAAACAGCACCAACAACAAAATCAGATGCATCACACATAAGCTCGAATGGAAGAGACCAATGCGAAGCAATTATGATAGGTGCATATATGAGTTTCTCCTTAAGAAGTTCGAATACCTTTTGGCAGTCTTCGAAGAAGTCCCAAGGTGTGTCCTTTTTGAGGAGTTTGTTTATAGGGTTAGAGATTTTGGAAAAATCCTTTATGAATTACCGGTAAAAACCGGCGTGCCCGAGAAAACTCCGAACACCCTTGACATTGGTGGGAGGTGGAAGGTATTTAATAGCAGTTACCTTCATAGGATCCACCGCAATACCATTCTTAGAGATCTTGTGGCCGAGGACTATGCCCTCTTGTATCATGAGATGGCACATTTCCCAATTGAGCACAAGATTGGATTTTTCACACTTTACCAACATCCTTTCTACGTTAAGAAGGCATGAATCGAAAGTGTCACCGAAGACCGAAAAGTCATCCATGAACACCTCAATGCAATCTTCTATCATATCATGAAATATGGCCATCATGCACCTTTGAAAAGTGGCTGGAGCATTACAAAGGCCAAAGGGCATACGACAGTATGAGAATATTCCATACGGGCACGTGAAGGTGGTTTTATCTTAGTCCTCGGGCAAGATAGGAATTTGGAAGTAGCCCGAAAAACCATTAAGAAAACTATAAAAGCTGTTTCCCGCTAACCTCTCTAGCATTTGATCCATGAAAGGTAACGGGAAATGGTCTTTTCATGTGGCGTCGTTCAACTTTCGATAGTCAATACAAACATCCCACCCCGTGACAGTCCGAGTGAAAATTAGCTCGTTTTATCGTTGGTGGTAACAGTCATACCCCTTTCTTAGGTACGCAATGTACTGGACTTATCCACGGACTATCAGAAATCAGGTAAATAAGACCTGTATCAAAGAGGTTAATGATCTCTTTCTTCACGACATCTTGCATGTGAGGGTTCAACCTCCTTTGGCGTTGCACCACAGGTTTATGGGCCTTTAGCATGGTTACAAGCTCAGATTTTTTACCTATAGTAAGAGAAGAAGAAATAATTACCGGGAGCTTAGATTCCTCCTGTAAATAAGCGTATTCCAGATGGTCTGGAAGTGGCTTCAATTCTAACTCTGGAGGTACTTCAATGGAAGACTTGCTCCGGTAATCAGCATCACGGTCAAGTTCCTTGAACTCTTCCTCGGTTGGCTCATAGTCATTTTCCATCAAGGTGGTCAAAATATCCACCTCTTCAACCTGCAACTCCTCTTCAATTTCAACCAAAGAACATTATCCTGAACCCTATAACTCTGGGAATTCCTGCAAAAACTCAGACTGGACATCCACAGTGTTAAGAAAATAACATGTATCATCGGTGTAAGCAGGGTATTTTAAAGCATGGTCGATTGAGAATGTTGCACTCAAGTCATCTATCCTAAGGGTCAATTGTTGGCCATAAACATTGATGATACATCTAGCCGTATTTAAAAATGGCCGACCCAAAATAAGTAGAATCCTTTCATCCACTTCCATATCCAACACCACAAAATCAGCCTGGAAAACCAATGATGCGGTGTTAACTAGCATATTCTCTATGATTCCATGAGGGAATTTAATAGAGCGGTCAGCTAGCTGAATAGCCATGCGAGTGGGTTTTAACTCCCCTGGGTCTAGCTTTAAATAAATAGAATAAGGCATTAAATTTATGCTAGCCCCCAAATCTGCCAACGCACTCATAGAATCCAAGTTACCCAGTAAATAAGGGATGCTAAAACTTCCAGGATCCTCAAGCTTCTCGAGAAGCTTGTTTGCCACCACCGCTGAGCATGCGGCGTTCAACTTTACTGAAGACACGTTCTCCAGCTTTTTCCTGTTTGTGATCAAATCCTTAAGAAACCTTGCATACTTTGGCATACCTGTAATCACATCAATAAGAGGAAAATTTATATTAACTTTTTTAATCAAGATCATGAACTTGGACTTCTCGGCCTCCAACTTCTCCAATCTCTGCTTCCTTAGGAATGGGGGCGGTGGTTGATACTCTTTGACTACCGGTTTAGCAGCAACAGTCCCCGGTACCTTCACAACCCTCTCTGTAGTGACACGAACTTTTCCATGTTTATATATATATTAAATGAAATTGTTATTTACATGATTAAGTATTTCCAACATGTTAAGAAATCAAACTTGTTAAGACTTGATTAATTGAAATAGGTTTCATATAGACAATTGACCACCCAAGTTGACCGGTGATTCACGAACGTTAAAACTTGTAAAAACTATACGATGACATATATATGGTTATATATATAGTTAAAATGATTTTATTATAAGTATGTATCTCATTAGGTATTTTAACAATGAGTTATATACATAAAAATGAGACTATTAATTTAAGAAACTCGAAAACGATATATATAACGATTATCGTTATAACAACGTCTTACTATGTACATATGAATCATATTAAGATATTGATACACTTGGTTAATTATGTTAAATGATAAGTAAATATATTATTAAGTGTATTAACAATGAAATACATATGTAAAAATAAGACTACTAACTTAATGATTTCGAAACGAGACATGTATGTAACGATTATCGTTGTAACGACATTTAACTGTATATATATCATACTAAGATATATTATATATCATAATATCATGATAATATAGCAATTTAACATCTCATTTGTTATAATAAACAATGGGTTAACAACATTCAACAAGATCGTTAACCTAAAGGTTTCAAAACAACATTTACATGTAACGACTAACGATGACTTAACGACTCAGTTAAAATGTATATACATGTAGTGTTTTAATATGTATTCATACACTTTTGAAAGACTTCAAGACACTTATCAAAATACTTCTACTTAACAAAAAATGCTTACAATTACATCCTCGTTCAGTTTCATCAATAATTCTACTCGTATGCACCCGTATTCGTACTCGTACATTACACAGCTTTTAGATGTATGTACTATTGGTATATATACTCCAATGATCAGCTCTTAGCAGCCCATGTGAGTCACCTAACACATGTGGGAACCATCATTTGGCAACTAGCATGAAATAGCTCATAAAATTACAAAAATATGAGTAATCATTCATGACTTATTTACATGAAAACAAAATTACATATCCTTTATATCTAATCCATACACCAACGACCAAAAACACCTACAAACACTTTCATTCTTCAATTTTCTTCATCTAATTGATCTCTCTCAAGTTCTATCTTCAAGTTCTAAGTGTTCTTCATAAATTCCAAAAGTTCTAGTTTCATAAAATCAAGAATACTTCCAAGATTGCAAGTTTACTTCCAAGTTTTCTAAATCCATTCCAAGTAATCATCCAAGATCAAGAAACCTTTGTTACTTACAGTAGGTTATCTTTCTAATACAAGGTAATAATCATATTCAAACTTTAATTCAATTTCTATAACTATAACAATCTTATTTCGAGTGGAAATCTTACTTGAAATTGTTTTCGTGTCATGATTCTTATTTCTAGTAGGTTTATCCAAGGAACTTGAGGTAGTAATAATGTTCATAACATCATTCGATTCATATATATAAAGCTATCTTATTCGAAGGTTTAAACTTGTAATCACTAGAACATAGTTTAGTTAATTCTAAACTTGTTCGCAAATAAAAGTTAATCCTTCTAACTTGACTTTTAAAATCAACTAAACACATATTCTATATCTATATGATATACTAACTTAATGATTTAAAACCTGGAAACACGAAAAACACCGTAAAACCGGATTTACGCCGTCGTAGTAACACCGCGGGCTATTTTGGGTTAGTTCATTAAAAAATATGATAAACATTGATTTAAAAGTTGTTATTCTGGGAAAATGATTTTTATTATGAACATGAAACTATATCCAAAAATTATGGTTAAACTCAAAGTGGAAGTATGTTTTCTAAAATGGTCATCTAGACGTCGTTCTTTCGACTGAAATGACTACCTTTACAAAAATGACTTGTAACTTATTTTTCCGACTATAAACCTATACTTTTTCTGTTTAGATTCATAAAATAGAGTTCAATATGAAACCATAGCAAATTGATTCACTCAAAACGGATTTAAAATGAAGAAGTTATGTGTAAAACAAGATTGGATAATTTTTCTCATTTTAGCTACGTGAAAATTGGTAACAAATCTATTCCAACCATAACTTAATCAACTTGTATTGTATATTATGTAATCTTGAGATACCATAGACACGTATACAATGTTTCGACCTATCATGTCAACAATTCTATATATATTTCGGAACAACCATAGACACTCTATATGTGAATGTTGGAGTTAGCTATACAGGGTTGAGGTTGATTCCAAAATATATATAGTTTGAGTTGTGATTAATACTGAGATATGTATACACTGGGTCGTGGATTGATTCAATATAATATTTATCAATTTATTTCTGTACATCTAACTGTGGACAACTAGTTGTAGGTTACTAACGAGGACAGATAACTTAATAAACTTAAAACATCAAAATATATTAAAAGTGTTGTAAATATATTTTGAACATACTTTGATATATATGTATATATTGTTATAGGTTCGTGAATCCTAAACATAGATCTATTGGGCCTAACAAACCCCATCCAAAGTAACGGATGCTTTAGTACTTCGAAATTTATATCATATCCGAAGGGTGTCCCAGAATGATGGGGATATTCTTAAATATGCATCTTGTTAATGTCGGTTACCAGGTGTTCACCATATGAATGATTTTTATCTCTATATATGGGATGTGTATTGAAATATGAAATCTTGTGGTCTATTGTTACGATTTGATATATATAGGTTAAACCTATAACTCACCAACATTTTTGTTGACGTTTAAGCATGTTTATTCTCAGGTGAATAATAAGAGCTTCCGCTGTTGCATACTAAAATAAGGACAAGATTTGGAGTCCATGTTTGTATGATATTATGTAAAAACTGCATTCAAGAAACTGATTTCGATGTAATATATTTGTATTGTAAACCATTATGTAATGGTCGTGTGTAAACAGGATATTTTAGATTATCATTATTTGATAATCTACGTAAAGCTTTTTAAACCTTTATTTATGAAATAAAGGTTATGGTTTATTTTAAAAATGAATGCAGTCTTTGAAAAACGTCTCATATAGAGGTCAAAACCTCGCAACGAAATCAATTAATATGGAACGTTTTTAATCAATAAGAACGGGACATTTCAGTTGGTATCCGAGCGTTGGTCTTAGAGAACCAGAAAATTTGCATTAGTGTGTCTTATCGAGTTTGTTAGGATGCATTAGTGAGTCTGGACTTCGACCGTGTTTTCTTTAAAAATGATTGTTTAACATTTTTGTTGGAAACTATATATTATTAACATGTATATATTATGTGATATATTAATCTCTTAACATGTTTGATATTGTGTGATAGATCTCTACCTCGAGCACAAATCCCATTGACTCACCTAATAATAACGAAGAGTCGAATATATATTGGACTGATTCACAAGTTCCCGAAGAAGAACCGGAAGAAGAATCAGAACCGGAAGAAGAATCAGAACCGGAAGAGGAAGAACCGGAGGAGGAAATAGAACCGGTGGGGGAAATAATAAAACGGTTAAGTAAAAGAAAATCCTCAACCAACCGACCAAGGTTAATTATGGTCAATGGTGTTTCCGCCAAGGAAGCAAAATATTGGGAGGATTACCAATTCTCCGATGAATCGGATTCCGACGAGAATTCCGATGATGTTATAGAAATTACCCCAACTGAATTTAAAAAGGCAAAAGAAAATAATAAGGGAAAGGGCATAAAAATAGAGAAATCTAATTCCAACCCCGATGAACTTTATATGTATCGTCAACCCCCGAAGCCCTTAAGTTGTAACAATGACCCGGGAACCTCTAAACCACCAGGTTTTTCTAAACCGTTGTGAAAAACGACAGCTCGTATTAGGGGAACATCATATATCCCTAGAAACTTGGCAAAACGAACCAAAACCGAAGAAGAAGAAACGAGCGAGTTGGAATAAGATAGTTGTATTCGTGTGGTGTAATATATGTAATATAGTGTGCTTATGCTTTATGATATATGTAAAAATTGCTTGTATTAATAAGTATTTTTTTTTATGAATCTAACTCTTGTCTATTTTACAGTATAAAAACACAAAATGGATAGACAACCCAATATTTTAAGAGACCTACCCGGAGACATGATTGATGAAATCTTGTCTAAGAGTCGGTCAGAATTCTTCGGCACAACTATTTACGGCGAAATCAGTTTGTAAGACATTCGAAGAACGTTCCAAGAATGTCTTGGTTTATAAGAGATTTTCATTTGAAAGATGGGGGATATCACATTGGGAAACCCATAAGTTACGATGTGTTTACTTTGATGCATATATTGCGGGGAACCCAAATGCTATTTTACGCAACGGGTTAAGAAATTATTTTGACTCAATGTATCCGAATATAGGACTTCATGATTTAGAAAAAGCGGCTAACATGCAACATAAAGAAGCATGCTATGCTTACGGGTTAGTAATGTTCGCTTCTCACCAAAGTGAGAAAAAGAACATCGGGCTACAACTATTAAACAAAACGTTCGCACAAGTGACGGAGTCGGTAATTGGGGTAAGAAATGAGGTTTTTAGGTTATTACGAGACTGTTGGTCATTACGTAACCCTCGTCCCTTTGACGACGTTACAACACGCTGTCTTATCAACGGCCATAACGGTTATGTTCCACAAGACCAAGGATGGGAAGTAGTCCTAGTAAAACCAGAATGCATGACTTGTTTCTGGACGTATGAATTACGTGTCTTTATTGCCTTTGCTGAACGACTTGTGTACTAGCTAGAATTATCTTCACAACTATCTTGTATCAAAGTTATTGTATGCTATATTTCATGCTTTATGTAAAATAAGCGGTATTGTAAGTTTGTAAAATATTGTATAAAAGTTTGAACGCGAAATATTATTATAATCAGTTTTTCATATAGAATTGTAGTAGTTGAATTGTATATTAGCTACTAAGTATGAACTTAACGGGTAGGTACTACCCGAATTTAAACTTATAAAACGCTAATATGAAGAAAAAGCTTTTATAAATGAGTTCATATTATGCTACGAAATACTATTAACTACTCTTAATATTCTGTATGATTAACTTGTTCCATTTGACTATTTTGAAGGAAATGGCACCGACTACTCGACACACCGTGAATATGAATGAAGAGGAATTCTGTACTTTTCTAGCTTCAAACATAGCCGCAGTACAGGCTGCACTACATACCAACAATAACCTTGAATCTAGCAGTACAGGAAATCGTGTAGGATGCACCTACAAAAAATTCACTGCCTGCAAACCTTTGGAATTTGATGAAACCGAAGGACCGATCGGATTGAAACGGTGGACCGAGAAGGTCGAATCGGTGTTTGCCATAAGTAAGTGTACTGAAGAGGACAAAGTGAAGTACGCTACGCATACCTTCACAGGTTCTGCGTTAACATGGTGGAATACCTATCTAGAGCAAGTGGGACAAGATGATGCGTACGCACTACCGTGGTCAGCATTCAAGCACTTGATGAACGAGAAGTACCGTCCCAGAACCGAGGTCAATAAGCTCAAGACAGAACTTAGAGGGTTACGAACCCAAGGATTTGATATTACCACGTACGTAAGACGATTCACAGAATTGTGCCTATTGTGTCCGGGAGCGTTCGAAGATGAGGAAGAGAAGATCGACGCGTTTGTGAAAGGATTACCAGAAAGAATCCAAGAAGATATAAGTTCACATGAGCCCGCCTCCATACAACAGGCATGTAGAATGGCTCACAAACTAGTGAACCAGATTGAGGAAAGAATTAAAGAACAGACGGCTGAAGAGGCCAATGTGAAGCAAGTCAAAAGAAAGTGGGAGGAAAACGGTGATAAGAATCACCAATACAACAACAACAGCAATTACAATAATAATCGCAACAATTATCCCAACAATCGCAACATCAATCGCAACTATAACAAACGGCCCAACAACAACAACAACAACAACAATAACAACAACAACAACAACAACTACAATAATCATCCCAACAACAATAACAACCGCAACAACAACAACAATCAGAAGCAGCTATGCCAAAGGTGTGAAAAGTATCACTCGGGGTTCTGCACCAAATTTTTCAACAAGTGTAAAAGAAATGGTCATAGCGCGGTGAAGTGTGAGGTCTACGGACCAGGGGTTAACAGAACGAAAGGAACAAATGGTGTCGGAACGAGTAATGGCGGAGCAAGTAGTGTCGGAGCAAGTAGTGTCGGAGCAAGTTATGCCAATGTAGTTTGTTATAAATGTGGAAAACCGAGCCACATTATTAGAAATTGCCCGAACCAGGAGAACACGAATGGACAAGGCCGCGGAAGAGTTTTCAATATTAATGCGGCAGAGGCACAGGAAGACCCGGAGCTTGTTACGGGTACGTTTCTTATTGACAATAAATCTGCTTACGTTTTATTTGATTCGGGTGCGGATAGAAGCTATATGAGTAGAGATTTTTGTGCTTAATTAAGTTGTCCATTGATGTCGTTGGATAGTAAATTTTTACTTGAATTAGCAAACGGTAAATTAATTTCAGCAGATAATATATGCCGGAATCGAGAAATTAAACTGGGTAGTGAAATATTTAAGATTGATTTGATACCAGTAGAGTTAGGGAGTTTTGATGTAATAGTTGGCATGGACTGGCTGAAGAAGGTGAAAGTAGAGATCGTATATTATAAAAATGTAATTCGCATTGTACGAGAAGAAGGAGAACCCTTAATGGTGTACGGAGAAAAGGGCAACATGAAGCTACATCTTATTAGTAATTTGAAGGCACAAAAACTAATAAGAAAAGGTTGCTATGTTGTTCTAGCACACGTCGAGAAAGTACAAACTGAAGAAAAGAGCATCAATGATGTTCCCGTCGCAAAAGAATTTCCCGATGTATTTCCGAAAGAATTACCGGGACTACCTCCACATCGATCTGTTGAATTTCAAATAGATCTTGTACCAGGAGCTGCACCAATAGCTCGTGCTCCTTATAGACTCGCACCCAACGAGATGAAAGAACTGCAAAGCCAACTGCAAGAACTATTAGAACGTGGTTTCATTCGATCAAGCACATCACCATGGGGAGCTCCTGTTTTGTTTGTCAAGAAGAAGGATGGTACATTTAGGTTGTGTATTGACTAAAGAGAGTTGAACAAACTTACCATCAAAAACCGTTATCCACTGCCGAGAATTGACGACTTATTTGATCAACTACAAGGCTCGTCGGTTTATTCGAAGATCGATTTACGTTCTGGATATCATCAAATGCGAGTAAAGGAGGATGATATTCCAAAAACTGCTTTTAGGACGCGTTATGGTCATTACGAGTTTATGGTTATGCCGTTTGGATTGACTAACGCACCAGCTGTGTTCATGGACCTTATGAACTGAGTGTGTGGGCCATATCTTGACAAGTTTGTCATTGTTTTCATCGATGACATACTTATTTACTCAAAGAATGATCAAGAGCACGAAGAACATTTGAAAAAAGTGCTAGAAGTATTGAGGAAAGAAAAACTGTACGCTAAGTTTTCAAAGTGTGCATTTTGGTTGGAAGAAGTTCAATTCCTCGGTCACATAGTGAACAAAGAAGGTATCTAGGTGGACCCGGCAAAGATCGAAACCGTTGAAAAGTGGGAAACCCCAAAAACTCCGAAGCATATACGTCAATTTTTAGGATTGGCTGGTTACTACAGAAGATTCATCCAAGATTTCTCCAAAATAGCAAAACCCTTGACTGCATTAACGCATAAAGGGAAGAAATTTGAATAGAAGGATGAACAAGAGAAGGCGTTTCAATTATTGAAGAAAAAGCTAACTACGGCACCTATATTGTCATTGCCTGAAGGGAATGATGATTTTGTGATTTATTGTGACGCATCAAAGCAAGGTCTCGGTTGCGTATTAATGCAACGGACGAAGGTGATTGCTTATGCATCTAGACAATTGAAGATTCACGAGCAAAATTATACGATGCATGATTTGGAATTAGGCGCGGTTGTTTTTGCATTAAAGACTTGGAGGCACTACTTATATGGGGTCAAAAGTATTATATATACCGACCACAAAAGTCTTCAACACATATTTAATCAAAAACAACTGAATATGAGGCAGCGTAGGTGGATTGAATTGTTGAATGATTACGACTTTGAGATTCGTTACCACCCGGGGAAGGCAAATGTGGTAGCCGACGCCTTGAGTAGAAAGAACAGAGAACCCATTCGAGTAAAATCTATGAATATAATGATTCACACTAACCTTACTACTCAAATAAAGGAGGCGCAACAAGGAGATTTTAAAAGAGGGAAATTTAAAGGATGAAATACCCAAAGGATCGGAGAAGCATCTTAATATTCGGGAAGACGGAACCCGGTATAGGGCTGAAAGAATTTGGGTACCAAAATTTGGAGATATGAGAGAAATGGTACTTAGAGAAGCTCATAAAACCAGATACTCAATACATCCTGGAACGGGGAAGATGTACAAGGATCTTAAGAAACATTTTTGGTGGCCAGGTATGAAAGCCGATATTGCTAAATATGTAGGAGAATGTTTGACGTGTTCTAAGGTCAAAGCTGAACATCAGAAACTATCAGGTCTACTACAACAACCTGAAATCCCGGAATGGAAATGGGAAAACATTACCATGGATTTCATTACTAAATTGCCAAGGACTGCAAGTGGTTATGATACTATTTGGGTAATAGTTAATCGTCTCACCAAGTCAGCACACTTCCTGCCAATAAGAAAAGATGACAAGATGGAGAAGTTAGCACCACTGTATTTGAAGGAAGTCGTCTCCAGACATGGAATACCAATCTCTATTATCTCTGATAGGGATGGCAGATTTATTTCAAGATTCTGGCAGACATTACAGCAAGCATTGGGAACTCGTCTAGACATGAGTACTGCCTATCATCCACAAACTGATGGGCAGAGTGAAAGGACGATACAAACACTTGAAGACATGCTACGAGCTTGTGTTATTGATTTCGGAAACAGTTGGGATCGACATCTACCGTTAGCAGAATTTTCCTACAACAACAGCTACCATTCAAGCATTGAGATGGCACCGTTTGAAGCACTTTATGGTAGAAAGTGCAGGTCTCCGATTTGTTGGAGTGAAGTGGGGGATAGACAGATTACGGGTCCAGAGATAATACAAGAAACTACCGAGAAAATCATCCAAATTCAACAAAGATTGAAAACCGTCCAGAGTCGACAAAAGAGCTACGCGGACAGTAAAAGAAAAGATATAGAGTTTGAAATTGAAGAAATGGTCATGCTTAAGGTTTCACCTTGGAAAGGCGTTGTTCGATTTGGTAAAACGGGGGAAACTAAATCCAAGGTACATTGGACGATTCAAGATTATAGATCGTGTCGGACCAGTAGCTTAACAACTGGAGCTACCTCAACAACTCGCGGCTGTACATAACACTTCCCACATCTCAAATTTGAAGAAATGTTTTGCTAAAGAAGATCTCACTATTCCATTGGACGAAATCCAAATCAATGAAAAACTTCAATTCATTGAAGAACCCGTCGAAATAATGGATCGTGGGGTTAAGAGACTTAAACAAAACAAGATACTGATTGTTAAGGTTCGATGGAATGATCATAGAGGACCCGAGTTTACCTGGGAGCGTGAATATCAGATGAAGAAGAAATACCCGCATTTATTTCCATAAGATACGTCAACACCTCCAACTGCTTAAAATTTCAGGACGAAATTTATTTAACGGGTAGGTACTGTAGTGACCCGAACTTTTCCATGTTTATATATATATATATATATATATATATATATATATATATATATATATTAAATGAAATTGTTATTTACATGATTAAGTATTTCCAACATGTTAAGCAATCAAACTTGTTAAGACTTGATTAATTGAAATAGGTTTCATATAGACAATTGACCACCCAAGTTGACCGGTGATTCACGAACGTTAAAACTTGTAAAAACTATACGATGACATATATATGGTTATATATATAGTTAACATGATTTTATTATAAGTATGTATCTCATTAGGTATTTTAACAATGAGTTATATACATAAAAATGAGACTATTAATTTAAGAAACTCGAAAACGATATATATAACGATTATCGTTATAACAACGTCTTACTAGGTACATATGAATCATATTAAGATATTGATACACTTGGTTAATTATGTTAAATGATAAGTAAATATATTATTAAGTGTATTAACAATGAAATACATATGTAAAAATAAGACTACTAACTTAATGATTTCAAAACGAGACATATATGTAACGCTTATCGTTGTAACGACATTTAAATGTATATATATCATACTAAGATATATTATATATCATAATATCATGATAATATAACAATTTAAAATCTCATTTGTTATAATAAACAATGGGTTAACAACATTCAACATGATCGTTAACCTAAAGGTTTCAAAACAACATATTCATGTAACGACTAACGATGACTTAACGACTCAGTTAAAATGTATATACATGTAGTGTTTTAATATGTATTCATACACTTTTTAAAGACTTCAAGACACTTATCAAAATACTTCTACTTAACAAAAATGCTTTCAATTACATCCTCGTTCAGTTTCATCAACAATTCTACTCGTATGCACCCGTATTCGTACTCGTACAATACACAGCTTTTAGATATATGTACTATTGGTATATACACTCCAATGATCAGCTTTTAGTAGCCCATGTGAGTCACCTAACACATGTGGGAACCATCATTTGGCAACTAGCATGAAATATCTCATAAAATTACAAAAATATGAGTAATCATTCATGACTTATTTACATGAAAACAAAATTACATATCCTTTATATCTAATCCATACACCAACGACCAAAAACACCTACAAACACTTTCATTCCCCAATTTTATTCATCTAATTGATCTCTCTCAAGTTCTATCTTCAAGTTCTAAGTGTTCTTCATAAATTCCAAAAGTTCTAGTTTCATAAAATCAAGAATACTTCCAAGATTGCAAGTTTAATTCCAAGTTTTCTAAATCCATTCCAAGTAATCATCCAAGATCAAGAAACCTTTGTTACTTACAGTAGGTTATCTTTCTAATACAAGGTAATAATCATATTCAAACTTTAATTCAATTTCTATAACTATAACAATCTTATTTCGAGTGGAAATCTTACTTGAAATTGTTTTCGTGTCATGATTCTGCTTCAAGAACTTTCAAGCCATCCAAGGATCCTTTGAAGCTAGATCCATTTTTCTTATTTCTAGTAGGTTTATCCAAGGAACTTGAGGTAGTAATGATGTTCATAACATCATTCGATTCATACATATAAAGCTATCTTATTCGAAGGTTTAAACTTGTAATCACTAGAACATAATTTAGTTAATTCTAAACTTGTTCGCAAATAAAAGTTAATCCTTCTAACTTGACTTTTAAAATCAACTAAATACATATTCTATATCTATATGATATACTAACTTAATGATTTAAAACCTGGAAACACGAAAAACACCGTAAAACCGGATTTACGCCGTCGTAGTAACACCGCGGGCTGTTTTGGGTTAGTTAATTAAAAACTATGATAAACTTTGATTTAAAAGTTGTTATTCTGGGAAAATGATTTTTATTATGAACATGAAACTATATCCAAAAATTATGGTTAAACTCAAAGTGGAAGTATGTTTTCTAAAATGGTCATCTAGACGTCGTTCTTTCGACTGAAATGACTACCTTTACAAAAACGACTTGTAACTTATTTTTCCGACTATAAACCTATACTTTTTCTGTTTAGATTCATAAAATAGAGTTTAATATGAAACCATAGCAATTTGATTCACTCAAAACGGATTTAAAATGAAGAAGTTATGGGTAAAACAAGATTGGATAATTTTTCTCATTTTAGCTACGTGAAAATTGGTAACAAATCTATTCCAACCATAACTTAATCAACTTGTATTGTATATTATGTAATCTTGAGATACCATAGACACGTATACAATGTTTCGACCTATCATGTCGACACATCTATATATTTCGGAACAACCATAGACACTCTATATGTGAATGTTGGAGTTAGCTATACAGGGTTGAGGTTGATTCCAAAATATATATAGTTTGAGTTGTGATCAATACTGAGATACATATACACTGGGTTGTGGATTGATTCAAGATAATATTTATCAATTTATTTCTGTACATCTAACTGTGGACAACTAGTTGTAGGTTACTAACGAGGACAGCTGACTTAATAAACTTAAAACATCAAAATATATTAAAAGTGTTGTAAATATATTTTGAACATACTTTGATATATATGTATATATTGTTATAGGTTCGTGAATCAACCAGTGGCCAAGTCTTACTTCCCGACGAAGTAAAAATCTGTGAAAGTGAGTTATAGTCCCACTTTTAAAATCTAATATTTTTGGGATGAGAATACATGCAGGTTTTATAAATGATTTACAAAATAGACACAAGTACGTGAAACTACATTCTATGGTTGAATTATCGAAATCGAATATGCCCCTTTTTATTAAGTCTGGTAATTTAAGAATTAGGGAACAGACACCCTAATTGACGCGAATCCTAAAGATAGATCTATTGGGCCTAACAAACCTCATCCAAAGTAACGGATGCTTTAGTACTTCGAAATTTATATCATATCCGAAGGGTGTCCCGGAATGATGGGGATATTCTTAAATATGCATCTTGTTAATGTCGGTTACCAGGTGTTCACCATATGAATAATTTTTATCTCTATGTATGGGATGTGTATTGAAATATGAAATCTTGTGGTCTATTGTTACGATATGATATATATAGGTTAAACCTATAACTCACCAACATTTTTGTGGAAGTTTAAAGCATGTTTATTCTTAGGTGAATACTAAGAGCTTCCGCTGTTGCATACTAAAATAAGGACAAGATTTGGAGTCCATGTTTGTATGATATTATGTAAAAACTGCATTCAAGAAACTGATTTCGATGTAACATATTTGTATTGTAAACCATTATGTAATGGTCGTGTGTAAACAGGATATTTTAGATTATCATTATTTGGTAATCTACGTAAAGCTTTTTAAACCTTTATTTATGAAATAAAGGTTATGGTTTATTTTAAAAATGAATGCAGTCTTTGAAAAACGTCTCATATAGAGGTCAAAACCTCGCAATGAAATCAATTAATATGGAACGTTTTTAATCAATAAGAACGGGACATTTCAGTTGGTATTCGAGCGTTGGTCTTAGAGAACCAGAAAATTTGCATTAGTGTGTCTTATCGAGTTTGTTAGAATGCATTAGTGAGTCTGGACTTCGACCGTGTTTTCTTTAAAAATGATTGTTTAACATTTTTGTTGGAAACTATATATTATTAACATGTATATATTATGTGATATATTAATCTCTTAACATGTTTGATATTGTGTGATAGATGTCTACCTCTAGCACAAATCCCATTGACTCACCTAATAATAACGAAGAGTCGAATATATATTGGACTGATTCACAAGTTCCCGAAGAAGAACCGGAAGAAGAATCAGAACCGGAAGAAGAATCAGAACCGGAAGAGGAAGAACCGGAGGAGGAAATAGAACTGGTGGGGGAAATAATAAAACGGTTAAGTAAAAGAAAATCCTCAACCAACCGACCAAGGTTAATTATGGTCAATGGTGTTTCCGCCAAGGAAGCAAAATATTGGGAGGATTACCAATTCTCCGATGAATCGGATTCCGACGAGAATTCCGATGATGTTATAGAAATTACCCCAACTGAATTTAAAAAGGCAAAAGAAAATAATAAGGGAAAGGGCATAAAAATAGAGAAATATAATTCCAACCCCGATGACCTTTATATGTATCGTCAACTCCCGAAGCCCTTAAGTTGTAACAATGACCCGATGTTCACCATATGAATGATTTTTATCTCTATGTATGGGATGTGTATTGAAATATGAAATCTTGTGGTCTATTGTTACGATTTGATATATATAGGTTAAACCTATAACTCACCAACATTTTTGTTGACGTTTAAAGCATGTTTATTCTCAGGTGAATACTAAGAGCTTCCGCTGTTTCATACTAAAATAAGGACAAGATTTGGAGTCCATGTTTGTATGATATTGTGTAAAAACTGCATTCAAGAAACTGATTTCGATGTAACATATTTGTATTGTAAACCATTATGTAATGGTCGTGTGTAAACAGGATATTTTAGATTATCATTATTTGATAATCTACGTAAAGCTTTTTAAACCTTTATTTATGAAATAAAAGTTATGGTTTATTTTAAAAATGAATGCAGTCTTTGAAAAACGTCTCATATAGAGGTCAAAACCTCGCAACGAAATCAATTAATATGGAACGTTTTTATTCAATAAGAACGGGACATTTCAGTTGGTATCCGAGCGTTGGTCTTAGAGAACCAGAAAATTTGCATTAGTGTGTCTTATCGAGTTTGTTAGGATGCATTAGTGAGTCTGGACTTCGACCGTGTTTTCTTTAAAAATGATTGTTTAACATTTTTGTTGGAAACTATATATTATTAACATGTATATATTATGTGATATATTAATCTCTTAACATGTTTGATATTGTGTGATAGATGTCTACCTCTAGCACAAATCCCATTGACTCACCTAATAATAACGAAGAGTCGAATATATATTGGACTGATTCACAAGTTCCCGAAGAAGAACCGGAAGAAGAATCAGAACCGGAAGAAGAATCAGAACCGGAAGAGGAAGAACCGGAGAAGGAAATAGAACCGGTGGGGGAAATAATAAAACGGTTAAGTAAAAGAAAATCCTCAACCAACCGACCAAGGTTAATTATGGTCAATGGTGTTTCCGCCAAGGAAGCAAAATATTGGGAGGATTACCAATTCTCCGATGAATCGGATTCCGACGAGAATTCCGATGATGTTATAGAAATTACCCCAACTGAATTTAAAAAGACAAAAGAAAATAATAAGGGAAAGGGCATAAAAATAGAGAAATCTAATTCCAACCCCGATGACCTTTATATGTATCGTCAACCCCCGAAGCCCTTAAGTTGTAACAATGACCCGGTGTTCACCATATGAATGATTTTTATCTCTATGTATGGGATGTGTATTGAAATATGAAATCTTGTGGTCTATTGTTACGATTTGATATATATAGGTTAAACCTATAACTCACCAACATTTTTGTTGACGTTTAAAGCATGTTTATTCTCAGGTGAATACTAAGAGCTTCCGCTGTTTCATACTAAAATAAGGACAAGATTTGGAGTCCATGTTTGTATGATATTGTGTAAAAACTGCATTCAAGAAACTGATTTCGATGTAACATATTTGTATTGTAAACCATTATGTAATGGTCGTGTGTAAACAGGATATTTTAGATTATCATTATTTGATAATCTACGTAAAGCTTTTTAAACCTTTATTTATGAAATAAAGGTTATGGTTTATTTTAAAAATGAATGCAGTCTTTGAAAAACGTCTCATATAGAGGTCAAAACCTCGCAACGAAATCAATTAATATGGAACGTTTTTAATCAATAAGAACAGGGCATTTCACTCTCAATCACCTGTTCCGCCTCCTTTTCCCCCTCCGGTTCACTAACAATAACCGGCTCACTCTCCTTAACTAACGGAACCCGCAAATCATAGTCATCGGGCTTTTTCGGTGGATCATATGCTAAACCACTACGGGTGGTGATAGCATTAACGTGCCCAATCTTCGGGTTAGTATCCGTGTTACTAGGTAACTCCCCTAGTTTCCTCTCATTCCTGTGATTAGCAATTTGACCAATCTGCTTCTCTAAATTCTGAATAGCGGCTTGTTGATTTCGAAACAATTGATCATTCTTCTCATTGGTTTGAGTAACGGTAGTAATGAGCTGAGTTTGGGATACCATAAGCTTTTCTAGCATAGCTTCAAGATTAGACTTCTTTTCCTCAACTTGGGGTTTTTGGAAATACCCCGGAGCTTGCTGTTGAAAACCCCCACTAGAACCTGGTTGAAACCTCGAACCTTGATTTCCTTGAGGATTATAAGGATCATTGAAATTTTTGTTGAACTCAGATCTTCCTTGAAACTGATTGTTATTATGTTGACTAATAAAAGCAATTTCTTTTTTCTGATTCATAGTCAAATCCGCATCGCAATCCTTAGCCAAATGAAGCCCACCACAGAATTCACACCCAACTTTCATACCATGGATGTCTTTGTCCAGCTTCTCTAAGTGTCTCCCAAACTTATCCCGCTTTGCATTGATCGAACCATAGTCTTCGTAAGCACCGATGTGTAGTGACCCGGGAATTTCTGACCAAATTTAAACTTAAGCTTTATAAGGTTTCGACACGATAAGCAAAATCTGTAATGTTAAGTCTCGAAAAGTTTTGAAATCTATATTCATGTAATCAAATACCCCCTTAACTATTGCCGATGATTCACGAACAACAAATTATAAATAGATAACATATAGATATGAAAGTTGAAATATAAATAAATTGTTACATTATTACTATTCTAAATAATATGTGTATTATAAAAATTAGTATTTAATGTAATTAGGAGTAAAGTTATAATTTTAACTATTATGAATAAAATTAGTATTATTAGTAAATATTAATAATATCAATATCATTAAGAACAATTGTTATTATTATAAATTATTATTATCATTATCATTATTATCCTTATTATTATTTTTATCGTTAATATTATTATTACTTCTATTATTATTAATAGTATTTCTTTCATTATTAAAGGTATTATTATTATTAATATATTTATTATTTATTAATATAAAACATAAAGTTTGTTAATTATTCAAAGTTGTTTTAAGTCACTATCGGGTTTTTGTTTTTACTGTCTGTCTCTATTGCTCGAATTATGATACACCTTCATGAAACAATAAACAATAACCTCATATTATTGACAAAAACCCCACATGCATGTGTATCCAGATTTTTTTTTATCACCGAATAATCAAACACTTTAATTATACATACATACATATACATATGTGTTACAAATACTAACAACTCATCACTTCAACATCATCACCAAACTTTAACTACTAAATTGCTATTCGATCACCCCTTGTATATCCTATTCCATGATCGATAAAACCACCACCTTTTGTTTCTTGTTTTAATCATCGGTCACCATCTCCATTCAATCATCACCTTCAAACCTCAACACCAAACCAAACCCATATGGTGTGAATCCTATATTTTACTTTTCTGTCTTAAGAACACTATCGAAGACGACCATTTAATTACCTGCAACAATGAACCGCTACTAATGCTAGTTTCTTTCTTCCTTTCTCCTTTGTGAACCCCATTAACACAATATTCATTCACCACCACCCTACGACCACTATAGCCCAAACTGCCACCACCTGCGTGTTACAGCTACTAATATACTCCTCGTCTCCTGTCAACCAAACCGAAACCAAAATGATTGTTGACCCATCCTGTCCTGATCTATACTCGACCCAAACTAAATCAACACTTCACATTTTCATTTGCAATTCACCAACTTCACCATAAGAACTATCGGTCACCATCATTGCTACGGCTGCTATTTAGTTTTCTGTTATTTTCGATGAACCCCCTTCCAACTGTCGAGCAATCACCTGCAAATTTTTCAATTTCATGTTTAATATGAGAAAACCATACACCATTCAAAAACTTGTAAAATTCTACTCACCCTGATGACCAATCACCACCAATCCCAGCCTCATGCAGCTGCAATATTTTCTGTTGTGCTACACCTTTTTAGCTATCGGACCAATCCACAAAAACTGCTGCAGTTCGGTCACTATTGCTTCCATTCTCAGATTCTGTACGACTAACCCAAACATCACCTAATCAGGTAACTGCTAATTCATTGTGATTATAATTTTCCTTTTGATTATTTCATGATTCTTGTTAGACCAACACGTAATAAAAATCACAATAATCAAGAAACAATCGAAGGCCTGATGTATGCTGATGTCCAATTTAATCAAACCCATTCAATTATGCATATACTATTATCGTTTCTGTTCCAAGATAACAAATCAACACCTCCTGTCACTACTTGGGTTCGAAAATTACTACTGCCCTGTTTAGGGTTTGGCTCACCCTTCGAACACCCCTAACTTTTTTTTTATCATCGTCAAACCATCAGAAATATCATTAATTGTTACTATTAATTTACTAAATAAATATACAGGAAGTATAGACGGATTAAGGAAAATTACTAAGAATATAAATGAATCGATTATTACCTGAATTAACTGATGAATTGAATACTTAATCGATTGGCGGTGGATGACGATTAAAGATGATTATGAATACTGATATCGATAAATCCATAACCTACTAATCATTGATTGCTGCTTAATCGATTGGTGAAGAAAAATACGATGATGTTTCTGAAACAAAGAAGATTGAAATTAATGACCTGCTGATGTTTATGCGAGGTGTATATAAAATAGCTATTATATTTTAGCAGGAAATACTATTAAATACGATACAATTTTACACAAGATATTTATTTATTTAGAGAATGGATATACTTAAACCTTGCTACAACACTTATAGGCAGTGTACCTAATCGTACAGTAGTGTAGTTTTTAGTAAGTCCGGTTCGTTCCACAGGGAAAATCTTTAAACAAAGCTTAACGCTATATTAGTTTACTTTTATAAAAATACAAATATATATATAAGTAATATTATTATTATAAAGGGGGGTTTTTACCGTTTAATGACCGGTTTGTCGATTTTAAAACTTTAGTCGCAGTTAAAACCAAATGTAAAATATTAAAAATAAATACAAGACTTAAATTAAAGCGTAACGTAAATAACGATAATGAAATTACGAATAATAAAAGTGCGATAAAATAAACTTGCGATAATTAAAAAGTACGATAATTAAAAGTGCAATTAAATACAATAACAATAAAAATGCGATAATTAGAAGTGCAATTAAATATAAAATAAAGGAAATTAAATATGAAATAAAAGAATTATGCTTATTTAAACTTCCGTAATCATGATGTTTGACGTGTTGATTTTAGTTTTATGCCCATGGGTTAATTGTCCTTTGTCCTGGATTATTTAATATGTCCATCTGGTTTTTGTCCATAACAGTCCATCAGTCATAAATATAAAGTGCGAGTGTCCTCGTCAAATTATCCTTATACCCGAAGTTAAATATTCCAACTAATTGGGGACTTAAACTGTAACAAGATTTTAATACTTTGTTTAATAATTACACCAGGATGTCGACTGAGTGTAACCCAAGGTTTTAATATTTTGTTATCAATTATACCAAGTGTCCTTGTACATAATTTCACCCCTGTTTTAATTATTCTAGTGGCTATTAATCCATTCCCGTATCCGGTTAAATGAACGATTATTCGTACATATAAATACCCCGCCCATCGTGTCCGATCGAGTGTATATGGTAATTTATAGGGACGCCCAATTGTAAATCTTTATATTAACATTAACAAACTATCATTTAGTTAAACAAATATAAAGCCCATTAATAGCCCATAGTCTAATTTCCACAAGTGTCGTTCTTTTTTCCAAACCCCAATTATGGTACAAAGCCCAATTACCCAATTTTAGTAATTAGCCCAACATCATGATTACTTCGGATTAAATAAGCATAATAATCACTTAGCTACGAGACATTAAATTAAAAAGGTTGAACATAACTTACAATGATTAAAAATAGCGTAGCGTTACACGGACAGAATTTCGACTTACACTCTTACAACATTTGCTAACATACCCTTATTATTAGGATTTAAAATTAAAATTAAAATTAAAATATAAATTATATATATATTTTTACGTATATATTGAGAGAGAGATAGATATATGATATCAAAAATGATCAGAATTCGGTTGGCTTTATAGGGAATTGAGCTCAGGGGTACTCCGCGACTCGCGGCATTTTTTGCCTTCAAACTCCGCGAGTCGCGGAGTTTGAAATTCCAGCTCACAAACTTTGGAGTCTTTCTTGCCGACGGATTTTTATTATTTATATAATATATAAATAATTATAAGAATTATTTAAATATTATATTATATTTATGTGCATAGTTGACTTGTAATTTTTAGTCCGTTGCGTCGAGCGTTGAGAGTTGACTCTGGTCCCGGTTCCGGATTTTCGAACGTCCTTGCGTACAATTTAATATCTTGTACTTTGCGTTTTGAATCTTGTACTCTTGTAATTTCGAGACGTTTCTTATCAATAATTGGAACCTCTTTGATTGTATTTTGTACTTTTGAGCTTTTTGGTCGTTTGCGTCTTTAATTCGTCGAATCTGTCTTTTGTCTTCACCTTTTATTATTTAAACGAATATCACTTTTAAATAGAATAATTGCAACTAAAAGCTTGTCTTTCTTGAGGAATAATGCTATGAAATATATGTTCGTTTTTAGCATTATCAAATATTCCCACACTTAAGCGTTGCTTGTCCTCAAGCAATATCGTCTTGAAATACTACAATCACTTCTTTATTCTTCACACTTTGTACATCAGTGATTTCTATACAGCGGTATAAACAATGGTAGTAACGATATGGTTTACAGTCCCACATGACTATAAAAATTTAGATCCATTAAGGAAATTGGATCTTTATGAAAACATTTGATCTTTTGAAAATTAAATCTAGTTTTTACCCTAGATAAGTTTTCCGGAATAACCCTTTACCGGTGTTTGCAAAATATTTTTGTGGGTTTGGTGGGTTTCAGATTTGAAAATTTTAGCTCAAAACTTGCGATTTTGTGTCACCCACTTGCTAACCTTGTACTTGGAAAGCAACACGTCCAGTTTACTTGTCCCGTATATTACCTTTCGGTAAACTACCGTCCGGTTGTAAAGGAAAGCGTTGAACAAGCAACTGTTAAGGCAATGTCCCCTGACATGCTTTTAATTATGGTCTATAACATGTCGGACGCAATTACTATCCTTGGTAGGAGCAATAGTAAAGCTCACCCTTATGATTTTTCGGTCTGGCACAAGGTCCTGTCTTTGACCACTATGCAACCATCGTTCTTACGGTTGACACCCGATTTAGTTCAGGTGACCTAATGAATTCCAGGTGAATTCCTAGGATTTTACGTTCAATGGTAATGAACGCATTGAAAATAGGGTTTTCAGAAAACAAATCGGTTTGTAATTTTGATCAAAATATTTTCTCGTTCAAGCTCGAGTTTAGATATCATTGAATTCCATGAGTTTGTAATTCTCAATCTTTAAGGTCAATCTCAAGGATTGAGTAATATCATGCTTAAAAGCTGATTTTTGATCTTTTAAGGAGATTATCCTTTCTGGGGATCTGATTCATTAGTCATATCCAGCTAATTTGCATGGTGCCCCCCATTTTACGAGATAAATCCTTCTCATGGTTAGGATAAATCTGACCACTTGGCGACCCTGTTTAATGCTGAGGTCCGTGGATTTCCTGCTGATTTTAGTGATGACTTTTCTAGATTTTTCGTCAACCTACAGCTGGTCTGGACGACAACTTCTTGACTTAAATCAAGAAGCGCGTTTCTTTTTCGGAAGACTTTACTTCCTTTTAATGATGGAATTGATTCATCGTGTAGATCCATCTTTCTTACAGTAAATCAGGTAAAACTTTTTAGTTTAGTCCAAAACAAAAGTATTTTCAGTTATTTGTACAAAAATATGTGATATATGTTTTGAATAACTTGGAGAATTTTCCCACACTTGGCTTTTATTTTCCTTTTTATTGTCCTCTATTCCATTTTAAATGAATTTTAACATTTTGGTTTGTTTCTCAATTTATGTCCTTTCCGAGGTAACAATAATTTCGGTGTTAACACCTAGTTTTATCGTTCATAAATATGTATAAACATGATTTTGAGTTCATTTAATTGAAAATATTGAAAAATTTTACTAGAATTGGGTAGTCAGTATATATAAGACTAGGGCTGTTCTTTATTATCAGAGAGCACTAGAGTCTAATACAACTACTACTTTACTAGTATTTCTAATGGTAACCAAGTGTTTAAAGTAAAAAAAATTTAAAGATTCGAAAGAATTTAACCCCTTCCCACACTTAAGATCTTGCAATGCCCTCATTTGCAAGAAATCAGTAACAATTTAAATTATTGAGGGTGATTAGCGTAGAAAAATGATTAAATTTTACCAAAGTTTCCAAATATATTGGCGTTTGTTTGCTGAATGATAAATGGTGCACATCATTTGTTCATTCCGTCTTGTTGTTATTTCACATATATTTTGTATCTTGTCGTCAAAATTAGTTGCTTTTGCTGAACTTAATGCCAGTCTTTGAAAATGCGTTGTTTTACCCTGTTGTGTACATAAGATAAACTGCAAACATATATACATATTTTTGAAGTTTGGTATATTACCCCACATTCAAAAATTATTAAAATCTAAGAATAAAAGTTAGAAAATTATAAAAACTATTACAATATTAACATAAGTATTAAACGTATCAACATTACAAATTACAAAATAAATAAAACTAAGTAGACTAGGGATGATACTGATACCAATAGGGGTTCCATGCATAACCATAGGTGCTATAAAATGCTTCGGCTGGGTTATACGTAGGATACGGTGGTTGCATCTCTATAGACCATGGAGGGAATATGGGTTTTGGAGTAGGAATATAGTTTCTACCTATATATTGGCAATGAGCTATGATTTGGTTTTGATGAACTTGCCAATCTTCAAATGCTCTCTGTCTAGCATTTTCGTACTCCTGTGAAGCTATAAACCTTTGCATTTCTTGCATTTCATTTCCCCCTCCTACATTACCTTGCTGTTGGTTTCTCTCAACCTGTGGATGTCTACCATGGTATTGTACTGCGGCGTTATTTTGCCTCTTTAAAACTTTCGCACCATGGTATACAGTTAAACCTATTGTATCACGGGGTTCTGGTTCTTCGACTAATAATCCCCCCCGACTTATATCCACACCGAGATATTCAGCAATCAAAGTAATAAAAATACCACCTCCTATTATGCTATGCGGTCTCATCCCCCTAACCATAGCTGATAAATAATAACCCACACAATAAGGTATACTTACAGCGCTTTGTGGGTCTCGAATACACATATGGTAAAACAAATCCTGTTCATTTACCTTTTCCTTATTCTTACCTCTTTGTGTAATCGAATTAGCTAAAAACCTATGAATCACTCTTAATTCAGCTCTATCTATATCCAAATAAGAGTAATTTCCCCCTTTGAATCGGTGATGGCTTGTCATTTGACTCCATACACCATGTGTATCAAAATTTTCATCTATCTTTCTACCATTTAGTATCAACCCTCTACAATCAGCAGATGCTAACTCCTCAGGCGTATATATACGTAAAGCCTGAGCCATGTCTAGTAAAGACATGTGGCGCATCGAACCTCCTAACAAAAATCTAATAAAAGATCGATCGGTTAAACTAGCTACCCGATCATTTAATTCTATACTACACAACAATTCTTCACACCATACTTTATATACAGGTCTACGCATGGTGAATAAACGTACCCAGTCGTTAAAAGTAGAATTACCATACCTCTGTGCAAGTAATTCCCTAATTGGCCCGGCCAATTCTACAGCTTCTAATGGTCCCCATTCTATGACCCTAGGTACCTCAACAACTTTAGAATGAAGAGTATGCAAACCCCTTTGGTATTTTGGATAATCTATCCAAAGTCTGTCAAATCTCAGGTTCGGGTGCAAATCTTCCAAGTGCATATCAGAAAATATCATGACTGGATGGGGTATATCTTGCTTGTAGTAGTTATCCACCTCCTGTTGTTCCGCATTCTCAGCAGGAGCATTGCGAGCTTGGGATGAAGATTCACCCCTTTTAGTCTGCAAAACACATCAAACACAATTTTTGTGCATCCAAATATACATTAGTGTCAGCAAAATCATCAATCAAAATAATTACAATGACATGATCAATTTATATCAAACTTAAGCTCATTTTCATATTTTCATCAAATCTACACTTTTTCAAATAAGCATATACGAAAATGTTCGCCAAGTTCATAAGCATTCAACTCAAATAACATGTCAAAATAATCATTACTAGCAATTAAACAAGTTTCAAATGGCATTATCTTTCAAAAATCAAGTTCATGAATTTTAGACTTGAAAAAGTCCACTTTAATTTTCAAAATCATGTTTAGGCTCAAAGTTTGGATCATTTAACTACCTAAACATGTTACACTACTTAATTTAGCAACAATTCATGACAAAAATCGGCCATAACCTGTTTATATCAAAAAGCCCCAAATTTGCTCAAGAACACAAACCCTAGATTACTTAAAATTTGAAGTTTAAGGCTTCTAATCATGTTAAATAGCATCAATCTAGGTTATACAAGCATAATACATAAACAATTTAAGTATAATTACACTAAAAAGCATCAAAATCAAATTGGGAAAAAAATTGCTCAAGAACACTAATTTTCGGATTAAATGGTGTTTAGGTGCAGAAATTTACCGTTTTTCTTGAGTAATTCCTTGATAGCATCCTTCTCAACATGATTTTAGTAAAAGATTTGATGATTAACGGATAAAAATTGTGATTTTGGGGGTATTTTTGCGGGTTTTTGCGCGCAATATTTTAGCTGTATGTGTTTTTGTGGTGTGTGGTTTGAGCTGTTCGTTCAGCTTTATTTTTTTCTGTAATTTGGTCCCTCCGCGAGTCGCGGGGTTTAAACCTTCAAACTCCGCGAGTCGCGGGGTTTTTTTTTTTTTTTTTTTTTTTATAACATCTTATACTAATTAAAACAATTAAGTAATTAATTTTAAAATTTTGTTTCCCTTGTTATTTAGGACGAGGTCGTTTCGGATCGATGTCCTAGTCCGTCCTTCGACAAAATTTTAAAATTTGTCTTTTTGTAGCGATTGTTTTAAAAGCTAAGATTTTTGGGTTTTTTTAATGTTTTTGGCATACTTTAATTCAATAAGATTAAAAATAATGATAATAAAAGTTCTCGTCCCTCCCTCTGGTAAAGCAATTTCGGTTCAAAGACCTAGTCTTCAACTCACGACGAATTTTAAAAATCATATTTTTAACTTAATGAGATAAAGTAAATTTTTATTTTTAAATTCACACAATTTAAATATAAAATTCAAAATTAATATTAAAAATTCACACCAAACTTTAAAATTTAAAATGCATAAAATTAAAAATTCATATTTTTAAAAAATTAAAGATTCACACCAAACTTAATTTAAAAATTCATATTATAAATTCACACCAAACTTATATAAATTTTTCAAATATTTACAATTTTAAATATATTATTTTTACAAAGTTTACAATATTAATTTAAGATTTATATATTAATTTTAAAAATATGGTAAAAATAAAATTAAAAATCTTTTTGGCTTTTTATCCCACTTTAATCAATCAAATATTATCAAAAATATGCGCCCCTCTTTTCGGCAAAGTAATTTCGGTTCCATGACCTAATTTAACTCATGACGAATTTTTGAAATATTTTGGGTTGATTGATTAAAGATATTTATACCTTAAGAATAAACGTTAAATTTCGCAGTGATGTAATAAATTTTTGAATGATATCAATAATTTCGATCGCCAAACCTAATTTTATTCAATACCAATTTAATACTTTATAGTGAACAAATTAGCGTTTATTATCAAAAGGTTAAAAATAAAAATAATAAAAACTGTACAAACATACCTGTGAAATAGATTTCTTAGTTATATGATCTATCCCATTCATAAGATAGTCGGTTTAATTGGTTTTCCATGGCTACATAGGCGTAACCTCGAGCATTCAGTGTCTTTTCTTCTAAACATATGAACGGTCCTTCTCTGCATAAAGTAACAAATTCGGTGTTTGAATAGGTTTGATTATTTGAACATTTACCTCCATGTGACCATTTTCCGCATTTGTGACATCTTTCTAGGTGTCGTGCTCTTCTTTTCGCTGCGGATTTTGATTTTCCTTTACCAAATTGTAACTTATTATCTTCGCATCTGGATTCTTTTCTAACTCCGTCCAATCTTTCTCTGATTACTGATACTATTTCACTCGGTAGTGTGTCATTATTACGTTTAGTGATCAAAGCGTGTAGCATTAGACCATGGTTTAGTTCACAGGCAGTCTTCATTTTGGAAAAACCTAAAAAAAATAAAAATTCAGAATGGGGGGAGAAGACTAGTTCTTTAGGGTCTGCTAGGGAAAGACCATTCGGGTTCCACTTTCGAGAACTACACGAAAACAGACAATCTAACTCTAACAGAAATACATATTATCCTTTAAAGACTTGATTCTCCCCACACTTAGTTAGCTGTGGTGTCGAAATTGTGATTAACTTCGTTGTCGACTTCCATCGGACTATCTATGTAGTGTTTAACTCTGTGACCATTAACTTTAAATTCAATCCCATTTGAATTTATTAATTCTATCGTTCCGTATGGAAAAACTCTTTTGATTATGAATGGTCCAGACCATCTTGATTTCAATTTTCCAGGAAATAGCTTGAATCGTGAATTGAAAAGAAGAACTCTGTCTCCTTCTTTAAATTCTTTTGAACTTCTGATTCTTTTATCATGTCATTTCTTCGTTCTTTCTTTATAGATTAACGAATTTTCGTATGCTTCATGTCTTAATTCTTCTAATTCGTTTAGTTTACTTAATCGTAGACGTCCAGCTTCATGTATATCAAGATTACATGTCTTCAAAGCCCAAAATGCTTTGTGTTCAATTTCTACTGGAAGATGACATGCTTTTCCATAAACAAGTCTAAAAGGTGTGGTTCCAATTGGAGTTTTGTAGGCTGTTCTAAAAGCCCAGAGTGCATCCTCCAATTTAATGGACCATTCCTTCGGATTTGATCCTACGGTTTTCTCTAGAATACGTTTTAAAACTCGGTTGGTATTTTCAACTTGTCCACTTGTTTGTGGATGATATGCGGTGGAGATTTTATGAGTTACTCCATATCTTTTAAGAACTTTCTCAAGTTGATTATTACAGAAATGAGTACCCCGATCACTTATTAAAGCTTTCGGTGTTCCAAACCTTGCAAAAAGACGTTTTAAAAAGTTGACTACAACTCGTGCATCGTTAGTTGGGAGAGCTTGTGCTTCCGCCCATTTAGATACATAATCAATGGCTATGAGTATATATAGATTATTATGAGATTTTGGAAATGGACCCATAAAGTCAATACCCCAAATGTCAAATACTTCACATACTTGGATGACATTTTGTGGCATTTCATCACGTTGACTTATTTTTCCGGCCCTTTGACAAGCATCACAGGATTTGCAAAGAAGGTGTGCGTCTTTGTAAATTTTAGGCCAATAGAATCCAGCATCATAAACTTTTCTTACTGTTAGTTGAGGCCCATAATGCCCTCCTGTTGGTCCTGTGTGACAATGGTTTAAAATTTTACTAGCTTCATCTCCAAATACACATCGGCGTATTATTCCATCGGGACAACTTTTAAACAAATGTGGATCTTCCCAAAAATAGTGTTTTATATCACTGAAGAATTTCTTTCCTCTTTGGTACGATAATCCTTTTTCAAGGAATCCACAAACTAAGTAGTTTGCATAGTCTGCAAACCATGGAATTTCTTTATAATCTATCTTTAATAGATATTCATCAGGAAAGTTGTCTTGTATGGCCGATTCATTTAGAACTTCTAATTCGGGATTTTCAAGATGAGAAAGATGATCAGCGGCGAGATTTTCTGCTCCTCTTTTATCTCGGATTTCAATATCAAACTCTTGTAAGAGCAAGATCTAACGGATTAATCTTGGTTTAGCATCTTGTTTTGAAAATAGGTATCTAAGAGCAGAATGGTCGGTATAGACCACCGTTTTTGCTAGAACGAGATATGATCGAAATTTGTCAAAAGCAAAGACAATAGCAAGGAGTTATTTTTCAGTAGTTGTATAGTTCATTTGTGCTCCTTGTAATGTCTTACTAGCATAATATATAGGTTGAAATCGTTTTTCAATCCTTTGTCCTAAAACGGCTCCCATTGCAAAATCACTTACATCGCACATTAGTTCAAATGGTAGATTCCAATTTGGTGTTATCATGATCGGCGCATTAGTGAGTTTCTCTTTAAGAATATTAAAAGATTTGATACACTCATCTGAAAAGATGAATGGAGCATCCTTTTCTAGGAGTTTATTCATAGGAGTGGCAATTTTAGAAAAATCTTTTATGAAACGTCGGTAAAAACCGGCATGCCCTAGAAAACTCCTAACTCCTCTAACATTGGTGGGATGTGGAAGTTTAGAAATTACATCTACTTTAGCTCTATCCACTTCAATTCCTTCTTTTGAAATTTTATGACCAAGAACGATGCCTTTTTTAACCATAAAATGGCATTTCTCCTAATTAAGAACTAGATTTGATTGTTCGCATCTAATAAGCATTCGTTCCAGATTAACTAGACATGATTCAAATGTATCACCGAAGACTGAAAAGTCATCCATGAAAACTTCCATGCATTCTTCTATCATGTCATGAAAAATCGCCATCATACACCTTTGAAAGGTTGCAGGGGCGTTGCAAAGTTTAAATGGCATGCGTTTGTAAGCAAAAGTACCATAAGGGCACGTGAATGTGGTTTTCTCTTGATCTTCGGGTGCTATTGGAATTTGAAAATATCCGGAAAATCCATCTAGAAAACAATAGTAACTATTTCCGGCTAATCTTTCCAACATTTGATCAATGAAAGGTAAGGGAAAGTGATCTTTTCTGGTGGCGTCATTTAATTTTCTATAATCAATACACACACGCCATCCTGTTACAGTTCTAGTAGGAATAAGCTCATTTTTTTCATTTGTAATGACAGTCATGCCACCCTTCTTAGGCACACATTGAACTGGGCTTACCCATGAACTATCAGAAATTGGATAAATTAGACCTGCATCTAGCAGTTTAATAATTTTTTTTTTTTAACTACATCTTGCATATTAGGATTTTATGTGTGCAATACGAAGGACTTATTCCTTTAATATCATGAATCATCCATGCAATAGCTGGTTTATGAACTTTCAACACAGAAATGAGTTGTGATTTCTCATTTTCAGTAAGAGAAGACGATATTATTACAGGTAATTCAGATTCACCATGTAAATAAGCGTATTCCAAATGGTTTGGAAGTGGCTTTAACTCTAATTTCGGAGGTTCTTCTATCGATGATTTGTATCGATATCTGTCTTCTTCTTTTAGCATTTGAATTTCTTCTGTTGTTGGTTCATATCCATTAGCTATAAGTGTAGCTAACATTTCAGCTTCATCAATTGGTTCATTACCTTCTCCTAAAGAACATTCTCCTGTCCCTTGTAATTCTGAAAATTCTTCTAATAATTCTGCATGTGCATCTATAGTTTGAATATAATAACATGTATCATCTGCAGATTGTGGTTGTTGCATTGCTCTATCAACTGAAAAGGTAACACTCTCATCCTCTATACTTAGGGTCAATTTCTTACCGAACACGTCTATCATTGCTTTAGCCGTGTTTAAGAATGGTCTTCCTAATATGAGAGGAACTTGAGAATCTTCTTCCATATCCAGAACAACAAAATCTACTGGAAATACTAAAGTACCAACTTTAACTAGCATGTTCTCCATTATCCCTCTAGGATATTTTATTGATCTATCGGCTAGTTGTATGCTTATTCTGGTTGGTTTCAATTCTCCAAGGTCTAGTTTAGCGTATAGTGAATACGACATTAGATTTATACTAGCACCTAAATCTGCTAATGCTTCTATTGAACTAAGACTACCCAGAAAACATGGAATCGTGAAACTTCCTGGATCAGATAGTTTTTCTGGTATCTTATTCAACAGCACTGCTGAACAATTAGCATTCATGGTAACAGCCGAGAGTTCTTCCATTTTCTTTCTATTCGTGATTAGATCTTTCAAGAATTTAGCATATCTAGGCATTCCTGAAATCACATCAATGAAAGGAAGATTTACATTTATCTGTTTAAACATATCCAAGAATTTGGATTGCTCGGCTTCAAGTTTCTCTTTCTTCATTTTACTCGGGTAAGGAAGTGGTGGTTGGTATGGTTTAACAAAAGGTTTAGCCTTAACTGTGTTATCTTCATTAACCTTTTCAACTACCGGTTCTTTTTCCTTATCTTGATTAGGTTGGGGTTCTTGTGGAGTAGGAATAGCTTCATCAGAAGTTACAGGTATTTCAGGTGGTTTAAGTGTTGTACCACTTCTTGTGGTAATGGCTTTAGCTGTTTCATTTCGAGGGTTAGCGTTTGTATCACTAGGTAGACTTCCCGGTTTTCTTTCACCTATTAACCTTGCTAGGTTACTTACTTCTTGTTCCAGATTTTGAATAGAAGCTTGTTGATTTCTAAATGCTTGAGCATTTTGTTCATTAGTTTGTTTCTGAGATGTGAAAAATTGCGTTTGAGTTTCAACTAGCTTCGTCATCATATCTTCTAAATTCGGCTTTTTATCATCGGTTTGTTGTGGTGGTTTGTTTTGAAAATTAGGTCTTTGCTGATTGTAATTATTATTGGATACTTGTTGATTGCTAGGACCTTGTTGGTTGTTGTATGGAATATTTCTGTTATAATTCTGGTTTTGATTGTAAATCGGTCTTGGCGGTTGATAATTATTCTGATAATTATTTCCAGGCCTTTGGTTTATGTATGAAATATTCTCTCTTTGTTCCATTGTTAATTCAATACTGAGACAATCTTTTGTCAAATGTGGTCCTCCACACTGCTCACAACTAATTCGTATTGAGTGAATATCTTTAGTCATCTTTTCCATTCGTCTCTCGACAGCATCTATCTTTGCGGAAATGGAATCTAAGTCATGGCTAGAATCGGCTCTAGCTGCTTTAGATGATCTAACGATATCTTTTTCTTGGTGCCACTCATGTGAGTGGGAAGCAGTGTTATCAATAATTTTGTAAGCATCAGTTTCGGTTTTCTTCATAATAGAACCACCAGCTGCTATATCTATGTCTTTCCTTGTAGTGATGTCGCATCCTTGGTAGAATATTTGTACTATTTGACAGGTGTCTAAACCATGTTGCGGACATCCTCTCAACAACTTTCCAAATCTTGTCCACGCCTCATATAGAGTTTCATTTGGCTTCTGTGTAAACGTAACAATTTCTGCTTGAAGTCTTACGGCTTTAGATGCCGGAAAGAATTGTTTAAGAAATTTTTCAACTAAAACGTCCCATGTATCAATCGCCCCTTCAGGTAACGAGAGGGGTATTGTGTTGAAGAGCTTGTTCTAGAGTTTCGAGAGGGGTATTGTGTTGACCTTGGTGAGCCATTGTTCCTTCATGACACAAGAATATCGTTGATTAGTATTCTTAACAATACTAACCGTGATATGGAATAAGGATAGAGAGAAAATTTTTCCTTGACTCGCCTTAAATTCTTTATGTCATAATGTCGGAACGTCCATGTGAATCACCGTAATATAATCCCGGAAATTATATTACCCTGATTCTCATGTGCATTTAACATTACCTCATAAAGTCAAGGTGGCGTGCCAACAAAATTTATCAACGTAAGATCAAGATCGAATACGAGTTAGATATGATAGAAAAGTTCGAGTATAATGCACAAATAGTCAAGTAATTCCTACTTCAGTCTATATGCTGGTTGTAGTCTAGATTCACCTATGTACCCTATGACTCGGGGTGGACACAAATGAACTCTAAATCCCTACAACCAAGGCTCTGATACCACTTGTAGCGACCCCGACAAATCGTCAAGTGACGGCGTCGTCTACATGGGTCCCATTACCTGGTCATAAGTCTTTATGACAACGTTTGACCAAAATATGTCGCTTTCATTTCAACATAAAGATTGTTTCCAAAGTTTAAAAGAATTGTTCAACCAAAAGTTAAGTTACAAGGTTATAAGTACAAATGAAATCTAGGCGACACGGTTTAAAGTAAAGTCATAAGACGCTCCATGAAATGCATGTATACTCGACATCCAATGCAAGTATCAAATAATGAGCGGAAGCATGTATCACATATCGTGCAAGACCTGAGAAAAACATAGAAATCTGTCAACGAAAACGTTGGTGAAATCATAGGTTTAAGTAAGTATGTGAGTAAAAGTAAAGTAAGCCGAACCACAAGATTTGTAAAGTTGAAATAATAGTAATACATTCTAAAGTTAATATTCACGAGCACCCAATTATCAAAGCTTAACATTCCGTCCGTTGAATACCCCATTAATTAGTGCTAGAACAACACTGTTTCTCGAAAATATATTTCATCCGTAGACGGTAGCGAACCGTCAAAGATGAGGGTTGTCAAACCCATATGGCCATACAACATAAGTTCACGCCTACACTTACACCCTGCAAATGTAACTAATGATAATTGAATTGAGGATTTTGTTCTAAACTCGTATGTAGAATGTTTGTTTTCCCGTTCTTGTGTTCACTTAGTTCAAAAGGATCGTTTATGTTTTCTCATCCCAAAAGTAAGTTCAAAAGAGTAAAAAGTGGGACTATGATCTCACCTTGAGTGCAAGAGTTAATAAAGTACTTCAACAAGTAAACGCGTGCAAAGACAAAGCTAGTCTTGACCTAAACATATAGGTTATATCAATAACGGTAAACACAAACGGTCAAAGATGTTCAATTAGTCCTATGGCTCGTTACGACTCGATTATATTAGCATGTGAATCAATTTGTCAAGTTTCATGCAAGATACAAGTAAAGAAACATGTTAGAATGATGGCATGATTGTTTGGTTAGGTTTGACAAAAAGTCAAACTTTGGTCGGGTCAAAGTCAACAAAAAGTCAACGCGTTCGGGTCGGGTCCCGAACTAATTTTCTGAGGTTTTTAATCATATATAAGCATGTTAGAACAAGTTTCATGTGAATCGGAGGTCGATAGCTAGTCAAACATTTTACGTGAAAAGGGACAAAGTGGGCAGAATCTGGCCAGGCCAGATTGCGCGCCGCGCGGGGTGAGGTGCGCGCCGCGCACCATGCTGTTCAGCCATTTTTCTGTTTTTCAAAATTATGCACGAGCCAAAACCATTTCCAACACAACTCGTGACCCGCAAACACTTATAACGCCTATCATACATCGTTGGAAAAGTATTTTGACGAGTAATACAACTAAGCACTTATCATCAAACAACAACATCATTTACAATAGCCGAAATCTCATCAAATGATCATTAAAGGTCCATTTTCTAAGTTTCAAGTTCACAAATTTGCATTTCATGATTCGGGCATCCGATTTACATGTATGATATGCCGTTTCGAAGATAATTAGACATACAATACAACTAAACACTTACAAAATAACATGGCAAGCATTCAATGCATCAAAAGTTCATTTTACTTTCATCAAACCCTAACTCAAAATCACAAATTTAGCAATTATGTTTATGAAACTAATCCATGCCAACCTACATACCAAATTGAAGCTAATGATGCTAGTAACACATTTAATACATGAACTTTAACAAATTAACAACATTTAATCTTCCAAAATCAAAGATTAAGCAAGCACTTTTCATATTCAAGCTAGTTACACCAAAAACAACAAATCGAGCATACAAATTACATACACGACATCACAATGAGCCATAGACACTAATTAACAACTTTATAAGTCAAGAACACGAATTTAAAGAAATCTAGTGATTTTAGAAAGTTACCCAAATGAGATGAAATTGGTATGGAATCGAAGAGAAAGTTGCAAGGATTCCAAATATGTAATTTGTTTGGATTGAAGCTTGACCGATTTGATTTAGATGATGAATCTTCAAACTGGAGAATTGAGAGAAATTATGGAAGTAGTGAAAGAAAAGGAAAAATGAAAATGAAAAAGATGGGAGGTGGGATTGACTAGTCAAAAGCTAGTCACCTCTTTGTCTTTTTGGCAAAACTAGTCCCTCTAGTTTGTAGTCGGGTGCGGGAATTAACCGAACGAATATTTTAACTTCACGAGAGTACGGGGGACGTTATAATCCAATAACGAAAATATTTTAAGAATGTAGCTAATAGAGGATACGAATCGAGATGCTGAGGATATTAAATAAATAAATAAAAAAGACGGCGTTAAAATAATTTAACGGAAAAATGCGGGATGTTACATTATCCACACCTCAAAAGAAATTTCGTCCCGAAATTTAGTTGGAAGTAATAATCGATGCCTCTCACTCGAGACCGGAGATGTCAATGCTATGAATAAGTGAAGGTACGTCCTTGAGTGTTCTCATGAATTGGATAGTTAGGGTTTCACGTTGTATTAAGGTTTGGTTTTTTTTTTTTTTTACGATCCCTGGTTTCAACTGGTTTTCCTATGAAGAGTAGTTTGTCATCGATAGTTGATGTATCTAGCAGGATTGCACGTTCCTGTTCTGCAGGTCACGTTTCTAAGTTTGTTACACGAAATGTAGGGTAAACGGAAACTTAATTGAGTCGGAAGTTCTAAACGGTAGGAAACGGTTCCAATACGCCCCAAGGTTTCAAAAGGTTCAATATTGCGGATATAGCCTTTCTCGATTTCTCAAAATGGATTACACCCTTCCAAGGTGCGGTTTCTCAATATTACGCGGTTACACACTGGGTTTGGTGAGGTTTTCATCTAAGTTCGGCATAACTCTTCTGGCGACAATGGGTTATCTCGAGCCCTTCTCGGACTTGAACGATCTCAATTGTTGTTTCTTGATGGAGTTCAGATTTCGGTGGTTGATGCTTTGGTTAAATGAACAGGGGTATGACATTAGCGGTCATATAGGGTTTCGGAAAGTGCTGCGTTAATATACGAGTGATAGCTGTCGTTGTAAGAGGAACTACTGAAGGTGACAATACCAGTCTGTAACATGTCTTTCCAAGATTGAATCGTACGTTTGCTCGGTTCGTCGGTTGTGGGAGATACGCGGTACATGTGTCTAAGCGGGTTCCCAAGGTTTCTTGTAACACTAGAAGTGAAACGAGTATTTCGATACAGGATAAATGACGAAGATACACCGTGTTGGTGTAGAATCTCTTAAGATATGTTTGAACAAGTCAGTTAGGGTTCGAAAAAAAATGTTCGTTAGGACTATTCACCCTCGTGGCGAATACTAATGTAATATAAGGAGTTTCTCTATCCATGGAGAAATGTTACAAGGAGTTTCCTTAAACGGAAATGCGAGCGATAAAGATAGGAGTGAAATGAGGACCTAGAATAGGATGAGCTTACATCTCGAGGTTGCCATAACGTGCCTCTAGTTGTCAAAAGTTGAAGTCTGAAAGAGAAACGAGGTAGTACACGTAGTTGTATAGTTCGGGGTTGAACAATAGTTGACCGATTATCAGAAACACAAGGGCGTTAAGTCAAAGAAGAGTGAAGTATCGTTGGATTGTGTGTTATCTTAAATTCCAGTAATATCAGACGGTGATGGTGAAATAACAGAGGTAGGTAGTGTGGTACGGGATGACGAGAAAATTGATCGGAACCACAATTTAGTATTCGAATTCTTCGTGCAAAATAACAAATTTTAGTTATGTTGATTTTTGAGTCGAGAGAGTATGCCTTTCGTCGTTCAAGTAGAAATATTTCCATGTTTGAGTTCCATCTGTTGCTATACGATTTTTAACTAGAAATTTTGGTGTGAAGAATCACGCTCAAGGTGCGAACACGGAGAGGTTTAAAGTTTTCCTTAGTGAGTTAACGAGTTTAAAAGTCGTGTAACACGAGAAAAGTCAGAAATGAATCTTCGGTAATAACAGACGAGATCTAAGATTTTTACGAATACAAGTCCGAGTTGGTAGAGTTTCCTGATTACATGTGGCTTGATTTCGAGATAGATTGTAATGCCTTGACCATTAACATCATGGTCTAGAAAATTGGACTTCGTTCAACAGAAATTCTCACTCGGAGAATTTGGTATAGAGTTGCTCTTTTCTCAAAAGTTCGAGCGTAAGATGGTGATGTTGTTCGTTTTCCTTCTTTACTTAAATAAGTTAAGATGTCATCCATAAATACGATAACAGATTTGTCTAGATAAGTTGCATACGTGGTTTAGGAGGTTCATGAATACGGACGGAGTCCTAAATAAATCAAACGGTACTAAGAGAGATTTACAACTAACGTTGCGAGTTCGGAAAAATGGCTTAGGAGACATCGTCTCCCTTAACCCCCAATTGATGATAACCGGAACGGAGGTCGATTTGGAATACACGGGATCCACGCAAATAATCATGAGGTAATGGATACGAGGAAGAGGGTATCGGTTTCCAACCGAAAATTACTCGGTTCACAATAATCTATACCTAGTTGTAGGGAAACAATTTCTCCCTAACGAATAGGTTCTGAGCTCCTTAGTTCTATAGGTGTCGAGTCAAATTTCTTAACGCATATCCTCCGATAAAAATTTATAGACACACAATATCTTTCCGTTGGTCGCTTACATTGCCTAAGTAGTATCTAGGGGAAAAAGGTGGAATGTAAAGAGTACAAGTCAAGGTCTCGATTGTAAAACGTCTAGCGGTAATCGAATCGAATAAGTATGAAATATACGGTTTGTTGTGAAGAAACGTACCCGTGACTAGTCCATCGTCGTCTCAGGCATCCTAGGCGTTGATGTTGAAAGTTCAACGGCGTGCGTTGGGGTTGATTTCTTCTTTGGGCACACATTCCTAAAATGACCCAGTTGACCACATTCGAAGCAAGCACCCGTCCTGTGTGCGTTAGGCATCATTCGAGCGACGGGGGTGGTACTTCCACAACGTTTGGTGACGTGACCACTTCCTTGGCGCCGGTGGCGAAACCTGCCACATCCTTCAAAGTGATGCTTGTGGCATTCGTTACAAAAAGGTAGTTTTCCGGCATAGCCTTTCTTGTCGTTGGAGGTGAAAGGCTTCTTGGCGGGGTTGTTGTTATTGTTGTGGTTGCTAAATTGAGAGGCTCCCCATGTTCTTTTGTTGTTACTCGGGTGGTTCTCGACCATTGGTGCCGGTGCTTCCATTTCGTTCACCATTTCCAAAGTTTGGTGGGCCTTTGCTAAAGCCTCTTGTAGGTTAGTGGGTTGGGATGTCATTATCCCGTGTTGAATGCTCTTAGGGAGGCCATCCATGTAAAGTTCGACTCTTAGGGATTCGGGAGTCATGAGATTGGGACACATTGAGGCTAGTTCGGTAAACCGTTGATTATAAGCTTCGAGGTCATTCCCGACCGTTTTTAAATTCCTTAGACCCTGTTCGAGCCTTCGAGTCTCGTCGCGCAGAAAATATTCGGTGATCATTCTTTCTCTTAATTCGGTCCATGAGAGTGTGTGGGCTCCATCGATATCCACCGATTGTACGTACTTGTTCCACCATGAGAGAGCAATGCCGGTGAAAGTGAGGGTGGAAAACTTGACCTTATCTTGGTCTCGACAACCGCTTGTGTTAAAAATGGTCTCCATTTGTTCAAACCATCGGGTGAGAACAACCGGTCCTCCGGTTCCATCGAAAGTGGGAGGGTTGTACTTCATGAAGTTCTTGTAGGAGCAACCTTCGCTTGAATTACCGGCTCCACGATTGGTGTTGTTGGAAAAGTGATCGGCCACGGCCGTACCCACGGCGGTGGTTATCATTCGTTGAAGAGCTTGTTCTAGAGTTTCGAGAGGGGTATTGTGTTGACCTTGGTGAGCCATTGTTCCTTCATGACACAAGAATATCGTTGATTAGTATTCTTAACAATACTAACCGTGATATGGAATAAGGATAGAGAGAAAATTTTTCCTTGACTCGCCTTAAATTCTTTATGTCATAATGTCGGAACGTCCATGTGAATCACCGTAATATAATCCCGGAAATTATATTACCCTGATTCTCATGTGCATTTAACATTACCTCATAAAGTCAAGGTGGCGTGAAAACAAAATTTATCAACGTAAGATCAAGATCGAATACGAGTTAGATATGATAGAAAAGTTCGAGTATAATGCACAAATAGTCAAGTAATTCCTACTTCAGTCTATATGCCGGTTGTAGTCTAGATTCACCTATGTACCCTATGACTCGGGGTGGACACAAATGAACTCTAAATCCCTACAACCAAGGCTCTGATACCACTTGTAGCGACCCCGACAAATCGTCAAGTGACGGCGTCGTCTACATGGGTCCCATTACCTGGTCATAAGTCTTTATGACAACGTTTGACTAAAATATGTCGCCTTCATTTCAACATAAAGATTGTTTCCAAAGTTTAAAAGAATTGTTCAACCAAAAGTTAAGTTACAAGGTTATAAGTACAAATGAAATCTAGGCGACACGGTTTAAAGTAAAGTCATAAGACGCTCCATGAAATGCATGTATACTCGACATCCAATGCAAGTATCAAATAATGAGCGGAAGCATGTATCACATATCGTGCAAGACCTGAGAAAAACATAGAAATCTGTCAACGAAAACGTTGGTGAAATCATAGGTTTAAGTAAGTATGTGAGTAAAAGTAAAGTAAGCCGAACCACAAGATTTGTAAAGTTGAAATAATAGTAATACATTCTAAAGTTAATATTCACGAGCACCCAATTATCAAAGCTTAACATTCCGTCCGTTGAATACCCCATTAATTAGTGCTAGAACAACACTGTTTCTCGAAAATATATTTCATCCGTAGACGGTAGCGAACCGTCAAAGATGAGGGTTGTCAAACCCATATGGCCATACAACATAAGTTCACGCCTACACTTACACCCTGCAAATGTAACTAATGATAATTGAATTGAGGATTTTGTTCTAAACTCGTATGTAGAATGTTTGTTTTCCCGTTCTTGTGTTCACTTAGTTCAAAAGGATCGTTTATGTTTTCTCATCCCAAAAGTAAGTTCAAAAGAGTAAAAAGTGGGACTATGATCTCACCTTGAGTGCAAGAGTTAATAAAGTACTTCAACAAGTAAACGCGTGCAAAGACAAAGCTAGTCTTGACCTAAACATATAGGTTATATCAATAACGGTAAACACAAACGGTCAAAGATGTTCAATTAGTCCTATGGCTCGTTACGACTCGATTATATTAGCATGTGAATCAATTTGTCAAGTTTCATCCAAGATACAAGTAAAGAAACATGTTAGAATGATGGCATGATTGTTTGGTTAGGTTTGACAAAAAGTCAAACTTTGGTCGGGTCAAAGTCAACAAAAAGTCAACGCGTTCGGGTCGGGTCCCGAACTAATTTTCTGAGGTTTTTAATCATATATAAGCATGTTAGAACAAGTTTCATGTGAATCGGAGATCGATAGCTAGTCAAACATTTTACGTGAAAAGGGACAAAGTGGGCAGAATCTGGCCAGGCCAGATTGCGCGCCGCGCGGGGTGAGGTGCGCGCCGCGCACCATGCTGTTCAGCCATTTTTCTGTTTTTCAAAATTATGCACGAGCCAAAACCATTTCCAACACAACTCGTGACCCGCAAACACTTATAACGCCTATCATACATCGTTGGAAAAGTATTTTGACGAGTAATACAACTAAGCACTTATCATCAAACAACAACATCATTTACAATAGCCGAAATCTCATCAAATGATCATTAAAGGTCCATTTTCTAAGTTTCAAGTTCACAAATTTGCATTTCATGATTCGGGCATCCGATTTACATGTATGATATGCCGTTTCGAAGATAATTAGACATACAATACAACTAAACACTTACAAAACAACATGGCAAGCATTCAATGCATCAAAAGTTTATTTTACTTTCATCAAACCCTAACTCAAAATCACAAATTTAGCAATTATGTTTATGAAACTAATCCATGCCAACCTACATACCAAATTGAAGCTAATGATGCTAGTAACACATTTAATACATGAACTTTAACAAATTAACAACATTTAATCTTCCAAAATCAAAGATTAAGCAAGCACTTTTCATATTCAAGCTAGTTACACCAAAAACAACAAATCGAGCATACAAATTACATACACGACATCACAATGAGCCATAGACACTAATTAACAACTTTATAAGTCAAGAACACGAATTTAAAGAAATCTAGTGATTTTAGAAAGTTACCCAAATGAGATGAAATTGGTATGGAATCGAAGAGAAAGTTGCAAGGATTCCAAATATGTAATTTGTTTGGATTGAAGCTTGACCGATTTGATTTAGATGATGAATCTTCAAAATGGAGAATTGAGAGAAATTATGGAAGTAGTGAAAGAAAAGGAAAAATGAAAATGAAAAAGATGGGAGGTGGGGTTGACTAGTCAAAAGCTAGTCACCTCTTTGTCTTTTTGGCAAAACTAGTCCCTCTAGTTTGTAGTCGGGTGCGGGAATTAACCGAACGAATATTTTAACTTCACGAGAGTACGGGGGACGTTATAATCCAATAACGAAAATATTTTAAGAATGTAGCTAATAGAGGATACGAATCGAGATGCTGAGGATATTAAATAAATAAATAAAAAAGACGGCGTTAAAATAATTTAACGGAAAAATGCGGGATGTTACATTATCAAACTCCTAAAAATATTTATATTTTTATTTTTATTTTAGTATTTTTGAATATTTAAAACGTATTTTTATAAAAACGAATTTTAATAAAAGTAAACTAAAAATCTTTTTTTTTTTTTTTTATATTAGCGTTGCTTCCCGCTTTTAAGCTAGATTGTTCCCCGGCAGCGGCGCCAAAAATACTTGATGTTTATGCGAGGTGTATATAAAATAGCTATTATATTTTAGCAGGAAATACTATTAAATACGATACAATTTTACACAAGATATTTATTTATTTAGAGAATGGATATACTTAAACCTTGCTACAACACTTATAGGCAGTGTACCTAATCGTACAGTAGTGTAGTTTTTAGTAAGTCCGGTTCGTTCCACAGGGAAAATCTTTAAACAAAGCTTAACGCTATATTAGTTTACTTTTATAAAAATACAAATATATATATAAGTAATATTATTATTATAAAGGGGGGTTTTTACCGTTTAATGACCAGTTTGTCGATTTTAAAACTTTAGTCGCAGTTAAAACCAAATGTAAAATATTAAAAATAAATACAAGACTTAAATTAAAGTGTAACGTAAATAACGATAATGAAATTGCGAATAATAAAAGTGCGATAAAATAAACTTGCGATAATTAAAAAGTACGATAATTAAAAGTGCAATTAAATACAATAACAATAAAAATGCGATAATTAGAAGTGCAATTAAATATAAAATAAAGGAAATTAAATATGAAATAAAAGAATTATGCTTATTTAAACTTCCGTAATCATGATGTTTGACGTGTTGATTTTAGTTTTATGCCCATGGGTTAATTGTCCTTTGTCCTGGATTATTTAATATGTCCATCTGGTTTTTGTCCATAACAGTCCATCAGTCATAAATATAAAGTGCGAGTGTCCTCGTCAAATTATCCTTATACCCGAAGTTAAATATTCCAACTAATTGGGGACTTAAACTGTAACAAGATTTTAATACTTTGTTTAATAATTACACCAGGATGTCGACTGAGTGTAACCCAAGGTTTTAATATTTTGTTATCAATTATACCAAGTGTCCTTGTACATAATTTCACCCCTGTTTTAATTATTCTAGTGGCTATTAATCCATTCCCGTGTCCGGTTAAATGAACGATTATTCGTACATATAAATACCCCGCCCATCGTGTCCGATCGAGTGTATATGGTAATTTATAGGGACGCCCAATTGTAAATCTTTATATTAACATTAACAAACTATCATTTAGTTAAACAAATATAAAGCCCATTAATATCCCATAGTCTAATTTCCACAAGTGTCGTTCTTTTGTCCAAACCCCAATTATGGTACAAAGCCCAATTACCCAATTTTAGTAATTAGCCCAACATCATGATTACTTCGGATTAAATAAGCATAATAATCACTTAGCTACGAGACATTAAATTAAAAAGGTTGAACATAACTTACAATGATTAAAAATAGCGTAGCGTTACACGGACAGAATTTCGACTTACACCCTTACAACATTTGCTAACATACCCTTATTATTAGGATTTAAAATTAAAATTAAAATTAAAATATAAATTATATATATATATTTTTACGTATATATTGAGAGAGAGATAGATATATGATATCAAAAATGATCAGAATTCGGTTGGCTTTATAGGGAATTGAGTTCAGGGGTACTCCGCGACTCACGGCATTTTTTGCCTTCAAACTCCGCGAGTCGCGGAGTTTGAAATTCCAGCTCACAAACTTTGAAGTCTTTCTTGCCGACGGATTTTTATTATTTATATAATATATAAATAATTATAAGAATTATTTAAATATTATATTATATTTATGTGTATAGTTGACTTGTAATTTTTAGTCCGTTGCGTCGAGCATTGAGAGTTAACTCTGGTCCCGGTTCCGGATTTTTGAACGTCCTTGCGTACAATTTAATATCTTGTACTTTGCATTTTGAATCTTGTACTCTTGTAATTTCGAGACGTTTCTTATCAATAATTAGAACCTCTTTGATTGTATTTTGTACTTTTGAGCTTTTTGGTCGTTTGCGCCTTCAATTCGTCGAATCTGTCTTTTGTCTTCACCTTTTATTATTTAAACGAATATCACTTTTAAATAGAACAATTGCAACTAAAATCTTGTCTTTCTTGAGGAATAATGCTATGAAATATATGATCGTTTTTAGCATTATCACCTGCTAATTGGATTGATTGATACTCGAATGATAGTGAGGATGGACCAATGATCTATTCATCATCGATGGTTAAGAAGAAATCAATGGATCGATTGTTGAACTGAAGATCCCACGAGCCATCACGATTTTTCACCTTCTTCGTTTGTTTCTGCCCTTGTTGTTCTGATTGAGCCACCATCAAACGCACCCTAACTTTCTTTTTAATTTATATTATTAATTATTAATTATTATTATTATTATTATTATTATTATTATTATTATTATTATTATTATTATTATTATTATTATTATTATTATTATTATTATTATTACCATTATTATTATTATTATAAATGTCATTATTATTATCATTATCAAATTATTATATATATATATATATATATATATATATATATATATATATATATATATATATATTTTGTAAATAAGTATCTTTGATATATGAATGTATTTACCACACATAATACTATAAATATATTAACATTACATATTATTATATTTTAGAATAATTATACATAATAATATTACAATTTATATATATATATATATATATATATATATATATATATATATATCACATAAATATATTCATATAAGTTATACTATAAAATACATTTAAAACCTTGATATAAAATAAATTGAGAATATTAACATAATTATATAATACTTTATGCAACAAAATTAAACATTATTATTATATTAATACTAAGATATAAAAATAAATGACATATATTTTATATAACAATTATAAATTAGTTATTAAATTTATTTTTAAAGAATATTACTCTAATAATAACTTATTAAGATAGTTTAAGGTATGATCTAAATATAATACTTAGGTGTATAAAATTGATAAAAATAATTATATAACATATATAAGAGTATAAATATATCGATATATAACATTTAAAATCACAAAAATATTGCTAAACTAAAAATATTAAATAACAATTGTTTTATAGTTTTATGACATTAATTGACATAAATAATTGGTATAGGTTCGTGAATCCGAGGCCAACCCTACATTGTTCAGTTTCATCATATGTATTTTTACTACAAAATACAGTATGGTGAGTTTCATTATTCCCTTTTTATATACATTTTTGGGCTGAGAATACATGCAAATGCTTTATTAACTGTTTTACAATATTTATATGCGTGAGTTTCATTTGTCCCCTTTTAGTCTTTACGTTTTGGGCTGAGAATACATGCAAATGCTTTATTAACTGTTTTACAATATTTATATGCGTGAGTTTCATTTGATCCCCTTTTACTCTTTACATTTTTGGGGCTGAGAATACATGCAAATGTTTTATTAACTGTTTTACAATAATTATATGCGTGAGTTTCATTTGCTCCCTTTTTAAATGCTTTTGCAATATATATTTTTGGGACTGAGAATACATGCGCTGCTTTTATAAATGTTTTATGGAATAGACACAAGTAATTGAAACTACATTATATGGTTGAATTATCGAAATCGAATATGCCCCTTTTTAGTCTGGTAATCTAAGAATTAGGGAACAGACACCCTAATTGACGCGAATCCTAAAGATAGATCTATTGGGCCCAACAAGCCCCATCCAAAGTATCGGATGCTTTAGTACTTCGAAATTTATATCATATCTGAAGGAGGATCCCGGAATGATGGGGATATTCTGATATACATATTGTGAATGTCGGTTACCAGGTGTTCAATCCATATGAATGATATTTTTTGTCTCTATGCATGGGACGTATGTTTATGAGAAATGGAAATATGAAATCTTGTGGTCTATTAAAATTATGAAATGATTATTTATGCTAAACTAATGAACTCACCAACCTTTTGGTTGACACTTGAAAGCATGTTTATTCTCAGGTACGAAAGAATTCTTCCGCTGTGCATTTGATCATTTTAAAGATATTACTTGGAGTCATTCATGACATATTTCAAAAGACGTTGCATTCGAGTCGTTGAGTTTATCAAGATCATTATTAAGTCAATTATAGTTGGATATATTATGAAATGGTATGCATGTCTGTCAACTTCAGATGAAATGAAAGATTGTCTTTTCAAAACGAATGCAATGTTTGTAAAATGTATCATATAGAGGTCAAGTACCTCGCGACGTAATCAACTGTTGTGAATCGTTTATAATCGATATGGACTTCATCCGGATGGATTAGGACGGGTCCTTTCAGTTGGTATCAGAGCGGTGGTCTTAGTGAACTGGGTCTGCATTATTGTGTCTAACTGATAAGTCGTTAGGATGCATTAGTGAGTCTGGACTTCGACCGTGTCTGCATGTCAAAAGTTTTGCTTATCATTTCTAGTCGGAAATCATCCGATTTTCATCCTTAGGAAATCACTTGCTTATCATTCTTAGTCTAGATATGTTTTACTGCATTGACTGTATGAATAGTGTATAGACAAAATTCATATCTTAGCGTATCTGCTACTTCATATCTTAGCGTATCTGTTACTGTAACTATGCCTGATGTATTCCGCAGATTCCTCCATAACTTATGGGATTTTAGTATTATATATGCATATGTAAATTATGTATTGCAGGGTACTAATCTACATCCTATAACCTAATTCTTATCGAAAGTCTTTCATCTGATCGTACGAGATGAGTCCCTCACCCAGTTCGAGTCCGGTATATTCCAATAACTATTCCGATAGTTATTCCGACAGCTATTCCGACATAGAGTATCCATCGAGCTCCGAAAGCAGTGTCACCGGAATAAATCAACCTGTCAGCCATCCCCTATTCATTTGATGGGTTCATAGTCTACTTAATCATTGGAGACAAGAAGAGGGTGATCCTTTCTGTCAACCGAATTCACCTCTTGGCGAAGCACCTGAAACACTTACCGGCGAACTTATTCGAAACACCATTTTCAGCCTCATTTCCAGAGTATCTCGAAACGATTATATTCTATCCACAATTCTAAACCTTGTTCATCCACTCGTTCTGACCGACAATCATCCCGGAACCATAGAAGAAGTCAACGAGCTTCGCGCTCGAGTAATCAATTTGAAAAATGTAGTGCAAAATGTACCAGCTTCAGCAACATCACCGGCACCAACAGTACCATCAATAACAGCACCAGTACCATCAACAATCCATGCTTTAATATCATCATCTGTACTTTGAGTATGATCTTCGTTCTACGTATCATTCTACATCATTTATCTTCGTTCGATATGGTCATTATGTAATCTCTAATATGTTAGAGATTATATATATTCTTGTTCTAACGATAAATCAAATGGGTTTAATATCATATTGACTCATTAAATCCATGATTACATCTGAAGAAAATATATATGTATATAGGTTTTCAAAAAGATTGTAATTAAAAATTCTTTTGTACAAACTGTTAATGGTGAAAATATTTTAACGGGTAGGTGATACCCGAGGAATATTTAAATTTCACATTAATAAGTTACACTGTATATTCTTCGAATCTGATTCAACAATTATTCACTATCCTATTTACAACCACCTAGATACGTATCCGTTCACCAAAGAATAACTATTTTCATTTAAATTCAATTTCATAGTTGGATTTTGACCTATCAGAATCCAACAAGTGGCATAATGAAGAAATAATGGACACAATAAAAATTGATTAGAAACAGACTAATTAACAATACTAAATTTTATTAAGAAACCACGCTAACAAAATTCTAGCTAACTGTTCCTAGCTAACTGTTAATTCCGTATTACATTTTATTTATCACAATTTAATTATCGCAATTTACATTTTCGCAATTTTTTTTATCGTCATTTAATTTCTGTTATTTATTTTACGCACTTTATTTATCGTCATTCTGTTATTTACGTATTTTAAATATCGGGACACGTATACAATGTTTTGACATATCATATCGACCCATCTATATATATATATATATAATTTGAGTTGTGATTGAGTCTGAGACCTGTACACGGGTCACGATATGTATTAATTAATTCGAATATTATGTATTAAATTATTGAACTGCTAACTGTGACTATCAACTAAGAACTATCAACATTGGACAATTAAAAATAAATTAAAATATTGATTATAACATATGAAACTAAACAATTCTTCAAGTTTGCCACTTGATTTCATCTTAAACCCCATTTGTATCTTGACGATTACAATCTGCGTTCAAACCTTTCATGATTCTTGAAAACACCTCAATCGATAGGATGAATCAACCGCACTTTATCTACGAAAGGAAAGATTTATGCACATAGTTATGCATCTGAGAAACTCTCGGCAACTGAGTAAAAGTTTAACACGTAGCCGCGTTAGATCTTTTGGCATTTATTAGCAAAAAAAATAATTTTGCGATCCCTTTTCAAAGTAGCTAATTTTGTCACAGCTGCAGCAATTCAACTTCGACTTTTCATTCGAAGTAGCCTTACTATAATCCTGATATATATACGATTACCCTTTTGATACCGGAGAATTCTTTTATATTCCACCATATTACCAGCAAACGTACCAGCAACCTCGTTGCTTCTTGGCTTAGATCTCTCTGACAAATCATTATATTTATTCATTGAAACCCTATCATATACTCATCCGCATCTTGTAACGAGAACTGCCATACCAATTACCGGGAATCAGCAATCAGTACTTTGAAAACTCACATCATATCTACATCAACAGTTATATGTATGACATTTATCTCTTAGAATTATGATCTCTCATTCTGAAATTCTGAAAAGCACTCAGTCACAAATCAATACTATGAATGTTGAAAAAGTTGAATGAAGCAGCTGAAACCATAGACAACCGTAAATGACCTTAATCATCGGAAGTTTGATGATAAAGAATAGTATGTTGGAAAAGCTCAGAAAAGTTGGAACTAGAAAACGGATTGAGCTAACCACGAAGGAGACCAAGGACAAATACAAGGACCAAACCCTATATTAAAAAAATCCAGGTAATTCTGAATCCGATGAAATCTTTAGAGAATATCTTGCTCCGAAGTCATGTTAAAATTTTGCGGAAAATCTTTCTCCATCAACCATCGAACTTAGAAATTCCAAAATATCATCATCAATATCTTCGATATTTCTGAGGATATTTTCAAAAATATTCTCGTCCGAAATTATATACCTCTTCGTGCTTCCTGTGTATCATTATATTGGAAACATTCAAGAGAAAATTTAGTACCGAAAAGCAGATTATGCGAAACTATGAAGAAAGCCGTGAACAAATCACAAAGAATAAGTTTGACTTCAAAGAATCCAAATGATTCAATGTCTGCTAAAGTCTTTAGTGAATATCTTGCTCCTTACTCTAAACCCTTGCAGATAATAGTTTCTATCATCCTCTGATCTTAGATATTCTGAGATATTATCGTATCTTTCATTATAAATATCCTCCATAATTCTGGAGATATTTTTATAACTATTCTTATCAGAAATCATTAATCTTTTCGTGCTATCAGTATTACATCATATAGAAACTGTTAGTTTCTATATTCTGTAAACTTTCGAGCTTAAAATATGAATGTTATTGAAGTAATGTTGGGAACTGATGCATGAGTTAGTATAATATAATGACACTTGATCAACGTGATTATATTATAGTAAGACATGCTGAGTTCTAATGAGACGTGATATTTCACAGATCATAACGTCATCACGTGCCATGCTACATAACTCTTTCATTCTGCGTAACTTCTGAACATATCAAAAATATATATTCTTGATAGTTCTATACTCAGTGATTCTGATAATTTGACAAATCAAATCGTGCTAATACCTTCTTTCTTATTTAGAACATGATGTTTATCCGAAATTCCAAACTTACGAATTCTGGACCATTACTCGCTTTACTAGAGGTCGGGAGAATAATAAAAAGGCAAAGAGATCCAAAATATAAGAGAAAATATAAAGCCCAAAAACAACACCGAAATTACAAACCGTGGATATCAGTGCGTATAACAATATAAAGACACGGGAGGATTATAAATACAATAATCCCTAGAGCATAGTAGAAATAAACAGATTCATCCTGTGGAAGTTGGAAAAGGAGAATGATTGTTATGACAGTCAGGATAAGGACAAGGATTAGAACTGGATTAAGCATTCTTATAATCTTTTGAGTATATGAACTGAGAAAGAAGGTATAGGAGTGGTGAAAACAGTAACATCACCATCAACCCGTAGTATGATATTGTCCGCTTTGGACACAAGCCGATCACCGACGGGCTACCCGCGCACGAGTACAACCCCGGATCGCACTTCAACCTCACGGATTTGCTTCTCGGGTAAACACCCTCAAAACGCGTCATACCAGAAGAGGTATCCACACCCTTATAAGGAGTGCTTTGTTTTCCTCTCCCACCGATGTGGGACGAGTCTCTTACAACTCTCCCCCCCTTCGGGACAATGCGTCCCCGCAGTGCACATCAATGCGGGCCCCAGCTCTGATACCATAAGTAACATCACCATCAGCCCGTAGTATGATATTGTCCGCTTTGGACACAAGCCGATCACCGACGGGCTACCCGCGCACGAGTACAACCCCGGATCGCACTTCAACCTCACGGATTTGCTTCTCGGGTAAACACCCTCAAAACGCGTCATACCAGAAGAGGTATCCACACCCTTATAAGGAGTGCTTTGTTTTCCTCTCCCACCGATGTGGGACGAGTCTGTTACAAAAACTAATGGAACGGAAGAGTTTGATTTATAATGGAAATACCAGACAGAGTAATCGAGGCAGATCACCGTATTTATTTATATAGATCTTAATCTCCTTATTCACCGAAGAATCAAATCTCACAGATTTCGAAGATTTTCTTTAAATCCCTCGAATTCCGAAAATTCAACCAAGACAACGTCAAAAGTTAAGACGCACCTTATGTTCTAAATTCAACCCTGGTTACGTCAAAAGCTAAGACGAATCTCTATTTCTTCATTTCATTCTTTCGTGATAGCTTCACTGGTACGCTTTGAATAATCGAATTATTTTATCCAGGTTACACCCTGTGATAAAATTCTATTTATCAACTCATATTTGCCATGAAAACGTTTTTATTGTTAGCCATGACAACCTCACTCAAATTTCGGGACGAAATTTCTTTAACGGGTAGGTACTATAGTGACCCGGGAATTTCCGACCAAATTTAAACTTAAGCTTTATAAGGTTTCGACACGATAAGCAAAATCTGTAATGTTAAGTCTCGAAAAGTTTTGAAATCTATATTCATGTAATCAAATACCCCCTTAACTATTGCCGATGATTCACGAACAACAAATTGTAAATAGATAACATATAGATATGAAAGTTGAAATATAAATAAATTGTTACATTATTACTATTCTAAATAATATGTGTATTATAAAAATTAGTATTTAATGTAATTAGGAGTAAAGTTATAATTTTAACTATTATGAATAAAATTAGTATTATTAGTAAATATTAATAATATCAATATCATTAAGAACTATTGTTATTATTATAAATTAGTATTATCATTATTATCCTTATTATTATTTTTATCGTTAATATTATTATTACTTCTATTATTATTAATAGTATTTCTTTCATTATTAAAGGTATTATTATTATTAATATATTTATTATTTATTAATATAAAACATAAAGTTTGTTAATTATTCAAAGTTGTTTTAAGTCACTATCGGGTTTTTGTTTTTACTGTCTGTCTCTATTGCTCGAATTATGATACACCTTCATGAAACAATAAACAATAACCTCATATTATTGACAAAAACCCCACATGCATGTGTATCCAGATTTTTTTTTATCACCGAATAATCAAACACTTTAATTATACATACATACATATACATATGTATTACAAATACTAACAACTCATCACTTCAACATCATCACCAAACTTTAACTACTAAATTGCTATCCGATCACCCCTTGTATATCCTATTCCATGATCGATAAAACCACCACCTTTTGTTTCTTGTTTTAATCATCGGTCACCATCTCCATTCAATCATCACCTTCAAACCTCAACACCAAACCAAACCCATATGGTGTGAATCCTATATTTTACTTTTCTGTCTTAAGAACACTATCGAAGACGACCATTTAATTACCTGCAACAATGAACCGCTACTAATGCTAGTTTCTTTCTTCCTTTCTCCTTTGTGAGCCCCATTAACACAATCTTCATTCACCACCACCCTACGACCACTATAGCCCAAACCACCACCACCTGCGTGTTACAGCTACTAATATACTCCTCGTCTCCTGTCAACCAAACCGAAACCAAAATGATTGTTGACCCTTCCTGTCCTGATCTATACTCGACCCAAACTAAATCAACACTTCACATTTTCATTTGCAATTCATCAACTTCACCATAAGAACTATCGGTCACCATCATTGCTACGGCTGCTATTTAATTTTCTGTTATTTTCGATGAACCCCCTTCCAACTGTCGAGCAATCACCTGCAAATTTTTCAATTTCATGTTTAATATGAGAAAACCAAACACCATTCAAAAACTTGTAAAATTCTACTCACCCTGATGACCAATCACCACCAATCCCAGCCTCATGCAGCTACAATATTTTCTGTTGTGCTACACCTTTTTAGCTATCGGACCAATCCACAAAAACTGCTGCAGTTCGGTCACTATTGCTTCCATTCTCAGATTCTGTACGACTAACCCAAACATCACCTAATCAGGTAACTGCTAATTCATTGTGATTATAATTTTCCTTTTGATTATTTCATGATTCTTGTTAGATCAACACGTAATAAAAATCACAATAATCAAGAAACAATCGAAGGCCTGATGTATGCTGATGTCCAATTTAATCAAACCCATTCAATTATGCATATACTATTATCGTTTCTGTTCCAAGATAACAAATCAACACCTCCTGTCACTACTTGGGTTCGAAAATTACTACTGCCCTGTTTAGGGTTTGGCTCACCCTTCGAACACCCCTAACTTTTTTTTTATCATCGTCAAACCATCAGAAATATCATTAATTGTTACTATTAATTTACTAACTAAATATACAGGAAGTATAGACGGATTAAGGAAAATTACTAAGAATATAAATGAATCGATTATTACCTGAATTAACTGATGAATTGAATACTTAATCGATTGGCGGTGGATGACGATTAAAGATGATTATGAATACTGATATCGATAAATCCATAACCTACTAATCATTGATTGCTGCTTAATCGATTGGTGAAGAAAAATACGATGATGTTTCTGAAACAAAGAAGATTGAAATTAATGACCTGCTAATTGGATTGATTGATACTCGAATGATAGTGAGGATGGACCAATGATCTATTCATCATCGATGGTTAAGAAGAAATCAATGGATCGATTGTTGAACTGAAGATCCCACGAGCCATCACGATTTTTCACCTTCTTCGTTTGTTTCTGCCCTTGTTGTTCTGATTGAGCCACCATCAAACGCACCCTAACTTTCTTTTTAATTTATATTATTAATTATTAATTATTATTATTATTATTATTATTATTATTATTATTATTATTACCATTATTATTATTATTATAAATGTCATTATTATTATCATTATCAAATTATTATTATATATATATATATATATTTTTTTTGTAAATAAGTATCTTTGATATATGAATGTATTTACCACACATAATACTATAAATATATTAACATTACATATTATTATATTTTAGAATAATTATACATAATAATATTACAATTTATATATATATATATATATATATATATATATATATATATATATATATATATATATATATATATATATCACATAAATATATTCATATAAGTTATACTATAAAATACATTTAAAACCTTGATATAAAATAAATTGAGAATATTAACATAATTATATAATACTTTATGCAACAAAATTAAACACTATTATTATATTAATACTAAGATATAAAAATAAATGACATATATTTTATATAACAATTATAAATTAGTTATTAAATTTATTTTTAAAGAATATTACTCTAATAATAACTTATTAAGATAGTTTAAGGCATGATCTAAATATAATACTTAGGTATATAAAATTGATAAAAATAATTATATAACATATATAAGAGTATAAATATATCGATATATAACATTTAAAATCACAAAAATATTGCTAAACTAAAAATATTAAATAACAATTGTTTTATAGTTTTATGACATTAATTGACATAAATAATTGGTATAGGTTCGTGAATCCGAGGCCAACCCTACATTGTTCAGTTTCATCATATGTATTTTTACTACAAAATACAGTATGGTGAGTTTCATTATTCCCTTTTTATATACATTTTTGGGCTGAGAATACATGCAAATGCTTTATTAACTGTTTTACAATATTTATATGCGTGAGTTTCATTTGTCCCCTTTTAGTCTTTACGTTTTGGGCTGAGAATACATGAAAATGCTTTATTAACTGTTTTACAATATTTATATGCGTGAGTTTCATTTGATCCCCTTTTACTCTTTACATTTTTGGGGCTGAGAATACATGCAAATGTTTTATTAACTGTTTTACAATAATTATATGCGTGAGTTTCATTTGCTCCCTTTTTAAATGCTTTTGCAATATATATTTTTGGGGCTGAGAATACATGCGCTGCTTTTATAAATGTTTTACGGAATAGACACAAGTAATTGAAACTACATTATATGGTTGAATTATCGAAATCGAATATGCCCCTTTTTAGTCTGGTAATCTAAGAATTAGGGAACAGACACCCTAATTGACGCGAATCCTAAAGATAGATCTATTGGGCCCAACAAGCCCCATCCAAAGTACCGGATGCTTTAGTACTTCGAAATTTATATCATGTCCGAAGGAGGATCCCGGAATGATGGGGATATTCTGATATACATATTGTGAATGTCGATTACCAGGTGTTCAATCCATATGAATGATATTTTTTGTCTCTATGCATGGGACGTATGTTTATGAGAAATGGAAATATGAAATCTTGTGGTCTATTAAAATTATGAAATGATTATTTATGCTAAACTAATGAACTCACCAACCTTTTTGTTGACACTTGAAAGCATGTTTATTCTCAGGTACGAAAGAATTCTTCCGCTGTGCATTTGATCATTTTAAAGATATTACTTGGAGTCATTCATGACATATTTCAAAAGACGTTGCATTCGAGTCGTTGAGTTTATCAAGATCATTATTAAGTCAATTATAGTTGGATATATTATGAAATGGTATGCATGTCTGTCAACTTCAGATGAAATGAAAGATTGTCTTTTCAAAACGAATGCAATGTTTGTAAAATGTATCATATAGAGGTCAAGTACCTCGCGACGTAATCAACTGTTGTGAATCGTTTATAATTGATATGGACTTCATCCAGATGGATTAGGACGGGTCCTTTCACGATGCTTGCGACTGAAGAAGAGGAACGAGATAAATCATTATCCTCATGCTACTCACGAGAGTACTCAACTTGCCTCTCAATTATCTAATACGCCTCTTATTCTATTTTGTTCATGAGACTACCCCCTGCTGCTTGATCAATAGTAACATGGGTACTGATGTTACACCCCTTATAAAAAGTTTGTACCTTGTGAAAGGTAATTAACCCGTGTTGAGGACAGGATCGCAACAACCGGCTGAAGCGATTTCAAGCATCATAAAGAGTCTCATTAGACTTTTGACGAAACTGAGAAATCTCTTGTTGAAGTTGAGTAGCCTTAGACGCAGGAAAATACTTGCTTAAAAACTTTTCCATCAATGTGTTCCAATCCTCAATCGTACCCTCAGGTAAACTGTCCAACCAAACTCTAGCTTCCCCTTTTAGTGACCATGGGAAAAGCTTCAAGTAAATAACATGATCATGGACATTCCTGAACTTGAACAGCCCACAAATCTGCAGAAAAATACGAAGATACTCGTTAGCATCCTCTTTTGGTTCTCCTCCAAACTGACATTTGGACCTAATCATGATGGGGCCCTTGAAATCGAAATCATCAGTAACTTCTGGAGTTCTGATAGCGTTACCCTGGCCAACTCGTGAGGCCTTCATCCTTTCCGCCATACTCTGACCTTGTTGTGCCATTTGATGAACTACTGAAACCTCTTGTATAACCAGATTATTAGGAACAACTGGAGTATTAGGTACCACTGGTTGCTGAGGGACAACCGGTGTCTCTTCAGTTTCAAACACAACCGAATCGGTAAAACTTTCCAAATTAATCACGAGGTTGCTAGTTGATGGTGCAGCGAAAATATTAGTTTATGAATCCAGCGTGTTGGATTTAACTTAATTACGGCTCCAAATAAATCTCTCTGGATCAGGATAAGGCAAATACAACTCGGCGTTTGACGAGCGTGTATCTGGCATACACTACCTGTAAACTGCAAAATCACAACTAACAAACTGATTAAACGCACCGACTCTGTAACGACCTGTCAAAATCGCTATTAACGTGGTACAATATTCATTGATTTCATAGTGAGGTTTTGACCTCTACGTGATACGTTTTGTAAACATTGCATTCTTTTGAAAAGACACATCATAAATGAATATCTAATTCCAAGGTTTTTGACATCTGATGATTTCTACATATAGACAATCATCGTAAATAATAGTTTACAATAATACATCCGTTGACAATGCAGTCAAAATAAGATACATGGTGATGATTTTGTGAATGCAAAGTTTTCTTGAATAAAGCATGTATGACTCCATGCACATAGCTTGTATAACGTATAAGCAAACAGCTGAAGACTTCTAGGAACCTGAGAATAAACATGCTTAAAAGTGTCAACACAAAGGTTGGTGAGTTCATAGTTTTAATATTGCGCATACTCTGTATATAAAGGTGGATCACAAGATTTCAGTTGTTTCATCCAAAATGTTTATCAAAATATTCTATGAAATTGAGCACCCTGGTAACTAAACTTAACATATATATAATAGGTACCCGTGTTTTAACATACACGCAACCAACATGTACAATACACGCAAACCAACGTGTACTAAACTCAAATAGCATACGTCCGCTTTATAGTTCAGGCTAGGGTCTCTATACCTGGAACGGACAAGAATGTCAAGCCCTATGGATCCATATACAACTACTCGCGCCCACCAGTTCTTATAACTGGCTAGTTACCAAAGCTAAGGGTTTTCGGTTCAAACTCAGTGTAGAATTTAGTATGTACTTGTATCCATTGCGTTTAAAATATAGTGCATGTATTCTCAGCCCAAAAATATATATTGCAAAAGCAATTAAAAAGAGATCTATAAACTCACATATCAATATTGTGGTTCAATATTGTAGGAAAAGTATGCAGACGCAACGAAAATGACAAATGAAAGGTTAGCCTTTGATTCACCCATGGTACCGACGAACATTACTCATAACCTCCATATCTATAACTCATAATTTCCTTAGCTTTAACCCGTTTTGAAATCACTCGAACATAACTCCGTCGTAATATTTTATGTATAATACTAATAATAATAATAATAAGATTAATATCATTAATCTTAATAATAATAATAATAATAATAATAATAATAATAATAATAATAATAATAATAATAATAATAATAATAATAATAATAATAATATTAATAATATATATATATATATATATATATATATATATATATATATATATATATATTAGAGAGAATGAGGTCGAGAGATAGGAAAGATCAAATGAATTTGGCAGAAACGATCGAGTATATATATATAGATATAATAATAATAATTTAAATAATATAAAAATATAGAAAATAAAAATGTGACAATTAACATTCAATAATATCTGCCGACAGTTTTCGCGGACCGGTATTTCGTACTCTGTTGCGAATAATTGACGGATAAAAGTATAAATAAAAAGAATTCCACTTTTTATAATTGAATACATATATTTATTTTGGTCTTAATCTTTATAAAACTAGTTGTAAAAAGGTCCATTTATTTATAAAATTACTATATACGTTCGATGTAGAGTGTACGTACTAGTCTGCTGATCATTCCGTGCCACCGTAAATCACGGAATTCATTTAATTCAATCGAATAAATGAATTTTAATATTTTAAAAAGTCGTATTTATTAAATATTTCAGGGGTATCTTATGTAACTTATAATTAATAATTTCTATCATATCGCTTTCATGTGAATAGTAAATTAATTAATTACATTTCATTTACTATTCACATGAATAGCAAATGAATAAATTTTAATTCAACTATTTAAGTTACATTGTTGTACGTTGTGCTTTACAACTTGTACATCTTTGATTTAACTACGTGGCTTCTTAAAAATTTAAAAAAAATACATCATAAAAATAAAACGATTATATACGTAAAAATTTTAATTTGAAATTGTATCATTCACTAGTAAATTTTTATCATTTCGTATATAAATATTATTCGCATGTTTCCGTATATATATATATATACATACACAATTATATAATTATATAATTATATATACATACACAATTATATAATTATCACAAGTTATGACGTTCGTGAATCGTCGGACAAACAAGGTGGTCAACCGTTATATAAAACTCATTTACAAAAGTTTTAAAACTTGTCAAAATGCATTGCTTAAATATTAAATCATATAGAGAATTGGTTTAAATAAGTCGAAATTTTCCGGGTCATCACAGTACCTCCCCGTTAAAGAAAATTTCGCCCCGAAATTTAAGTGGGGTTGTCATGGTTAACAATAAGAAAATTTTCATGACGAATATGAGTTGATAACTAAGAGTTTTATCATTATTGAGTAATATAGATAAAACGATTCGGTTACTTGAAGTGCATGAGAGGAGCTATCGCAAAAGAGTGAAATGATGAAATCAAAGATTCGTTTCAACTCTTGACGTAGTTACGGTTAATTTCCGGAATTCAAGGAAATTAAAGAAGATCTTTATAATCTCTATAAGATTTGATTCTTCGGTGATTAATGAAATTATGATTTTCTTTGATTAAATGCGTAATCTGCCTCGATTGTTATGTCCGTTATTTCGCTATAAATCAACCTCTTATGTTCCATTATTTTCATCACTCCTACATCTTCTTCCTCATTTCATACCTTTAAAAGATTGTGAAAATGCATCATCCAGTTCTGCTTCTTGATCTCATTCTGACTATCACCACAATCATCCTTCTATTCCAACTCTCACCGGAGGAATCTGTTTACTTCTACTTCGCTCTTGGGGTAGTGGTTTTCATAATCCTTCCTTGCATATGTCTTTCCATAATTATTGACATCTACGGTTAATGATCTCTTCTATTTGCTGTGATTTATACTCCTCTCTATATTTCGAAGCTTCGTGTTATTGTTTTCTCTTCTCGACTTTGTGTGAATCAAGTAATGGTCCAGAATTCGTAAGTATGAAGTTTCGGATGAACATAACTAATGTTCTGAGAAAGAAATGGTAATAGTACGATCTGACTTGTTAAATTACCAGAAAATCACGGAAAAGACCGATTCATCAAGAAAAATATTTTCTTGATATGTTTAGAGGTTAAATAGAATGAAAGAGTTATGTAACATGGCACATGATAAGGGTATGATCTGTGAACCTTTATCATGTTCCATTAGAAACTCAACATGGCTTACTGTAATACAATCACGTTGGCCAGGCATCATTATATTATACTAACTCATGCTTCAACTCCCAACACTTCTCCAGAAATCATTCATAATTTAAACTCAAATTTTACAGAAGGATAGAAACTAAAACAGTTTCTTTTACGATGTAACATAGATAGCACGAGGAGATAGATGATTTCATACAAGAATAATTATGAAGGTATCTTCAGAGATATCAAGGATATTTATACTTAAAGATACAAGATATCTTAGAATTTCTAAGATCGAAGGATGATGAAGAGGATTTGTTCGCAAAGGTTTAGAGTCAGGAGCAAGGTATTTGCTAAAGATCTCAGCAGATACTGAATCATTTGGATTCTTTGAAGGTAGATTTAGTCTTTGTGATTTGTCCACAGCCTCCTTCATGGTTTGCTCTATCCGTTTTTCAGTACCAAATTTTCCCATTTTCTGAGCTTTTTCAACACGCTATTCTTTATCATCAAACTTTTGACTGTTAAGGTCATTTACAGTTTTTGCTGCTTCATCAGCTTTTTCAAAATTTCGAGAACCGATTCGTAAACTGGGGTGCTTATTCAGAAATTCAGAATTGAAGTACGTAAGCCTATGAGATAGAAGTTATATGTATATATAACGAAAAATGATGATTAATACTTCCCGGTATTTGGTATGGCAATTATCGTTAGAAGATGTAGACGAGTACATGATAGGGTTTCAATGAATAAATATAGTGATTTTTGGGAGAGACTTAAGTCACATATTAAAGAAGTTGCTGGTACGTTTACTATTAATATGGTAGAATATAAAAGGTTCCCCGGTAACAAGAACATATATATATCAAGGTTATAATAAGGCTGATCTGAAAAGTCGAGGTTGACTTGTTGGAAGTGTGATAAAACTGGATACTTTAAAAAATTTGCAAGGTTATTTTCGGTAATAACAATGCCAATGGATCAAAGATTTATGCTAAATCTTTACTTAGGTTCCGGGAGTTTTCAGGTGCATAGCTATATGCATAAATCTTTCTTTTCATAGATAATGTGTGGTTGAATCATCCTCTCGATTGTTTCTTAATTGAGGTGTTTTCAAGAATCATGAAGGGTTTGAACGCAGATTGTAATCGTCAATATCTAGAATTTTGAATGATACGAATATTTTTCTGGGTTTTAGAAGTGATGTTCTAGCACAGTTTTGAAGTCAAAGTATAGCTTTGAAAGATGTAGGAATCTAAGAGTGATGATATCGGTTATATCTCGACTTGGATTCTGATATGTTAAAATCAGAATATGTAATTGGATTTGAATGAGTATGGTTGCTCAGATTTCTATGAAAGAATGTATATCGTTGTGAAAGTAATGAGTATAGTTAATGATTATTGATTAATTGAATGATGTACCGTGTAACATATTAATTGTGAACTCAAATATTTCTCAGGTATTACCTACCCGTTAAAAAAATTTCACAATTAATATTTTTGTACAATAGAATTTTACTACAGTCTTTATGAAAATATATATGTATACTTTCTTCAGATGTAATACCTATTTAATGAGTTAATATATTATTAAACTCATTTGATTTTCGGCTGGAACTAGAAATGAATAATCTCTAAAACATTAGAGATTACATAATCTTCGCGGAGTATTTGACTAATGTCATCAATACTTCATTATCTATTCTTATTGACATTCCTCGGTGAAGGATATTAGTGCTTGTGAAATTTTGTGAACTTCGCAAGGTACGAGTGATATTTTCTAGAAAGTTTTGAATACATCGATAATGAAAGTGTAACATCAAACATGTAATTGAGTAATACACTTAGTTTATTAGGAGATGGAATTCATTGAGTTGAAACAGAGATTGTAGTTAACGATGGTTAAGTCGTACATCATAGCATATTAGTAATATGAATTAACCGAGTAGTACTTACCCTTAAAAATTCATACATAATAGTTTAGTACGAAAAGATATATTATGGTTTCCAAAATTCATATATATTTAATATATAAATTCTTTAGAAATAATGGGTTAATACTCCATAACTCGTTATTTCAATATAACCATTGGTGGTTGTGTTGTCGATATCGTCGGTGGTTATGGAGCTGGTGGAGCTTGTGGTGCTACAGGTGTTGCTGGTGTTGGTGATACTGATGGTGATGCTGGTGGCGCTTGTACAACAAGTCTAGCTTGTAAATCACACACCATTCTTGTCAGGGTTTCCTTTATCATCTCTATCCATCTACTCATCTGGTTTACGGTTAAAACTAGAATAATTAATCTCTAAAACTTTTAGAAACTACATGTTCTCTGCAGAATATTTCTTCAATGAAGTGATGAATTAATACTTCATCGTTTGTTGTTGTTGGTACTCCTTGGTACCTATGGTGCGTATGATGTTGATGTCCGAGGTACAGATTGTGATGTTGAGGCGTGTGATGTGGATGTGGCTGTTGGTGGTGGTAATGATACTGTTGGTGTTGATGATGGTGGTACTGTTGATGTCGGTGATGCTGCTAGTGCTTGTGGTATTGAAGCTTGCGATGTGGATGTTGTTGGTGGTACTGGTGTTGTTGTTGGTGCTTGTAATCTTTGCACCATATTCTCCAACGCCACTACTCGAGCGCAAAGATTGTTGACTTCTTCTATTACACTGGGATGATTGGCGGTTCGAACGAGCGGATGAATAAGATTTAGAATAGTAGATGTTACGTAATCGTTGCGAGCTATTCTGGAAATGAGGGTGAAAATGGTGTTACGGATTGGTTCGCCGGTAAGTGCTTCAGGTTCTTCGCCCAGAAGGAAATGTGGTGGATGGAAAGGATCACCTTCTTCCTGTCTCCAATGATTAAGTAGATTACGAACCCATCCAAATTCATCCAGAATAGATGATGGCTAATTGGTTGATCCATTCCGGTTACGCTGCTTTCAGAGCTTAGGTAGAATTCCGTATCAGAAGAGCTATCGGAATCTACGGAATTTGAATTAGATGCGGGATCCATATTGTATAATCAGGGAAATGATTTTTGATATGGAATATATTATAGGATTTAGATTAGTATCCTTCAATACATAATTTACATATGCATATGTAATACTAAAATCCCATAAATTACGGAGAAATCTTCGGAAGATGTCAGGCAAAGTTTACAGTAACAGATATGCTAAGATATGAATTCGTTTATACATTATCTATTCAATAAATGCAGGAAAACGTGTCTAGACTTAAGAATGATAAGTATGTAATTTCTGACAAGAAATGATAAGCAAAAATCGGTAAAAACAAATACGGTCATAGTCCAGACTCACTAATGCATCCTAACAATTACCAGTTAAACACACTAATGCAAATTCTGGTTCTCTATGACCTCAAGCTCGGATACCAACTTTAACGTTGGGGACGCATCCCACTCAGTGTCTTCCCAGCTAACCGCCTGGTGACCACTGAGCGTACCTCAGACACTGATTTTACAGCCCTGCCTCTCGTCAAAGCAAACCATAATCGGACCGCGAGGAGTAAGAGCCAATGCTTTGTCACAGGTTACACTGTGAGAACCCCCTCTACGATTAAGCCGATTAAACAGCTTAAACCAGCTCTGATACCAACTGTAACGACCCGTCAAAATCGCTATTAACGCGGTACGATATTCATTGATTTCATAGTGAGGTTTTGACCTCTACATGATACGTTTTGTAAACATTGCATTCTTTTGAAAAGACACACCATAAATGAATATTTAATTCCAAGGTTTTTGACATATGATGATTTCTACATATAGACAATCACCGTAAATAATAGTTTACAATAATACATCCGTTGACAATGCAGTCAAAATAAGATACATGGTGATGATTTTGTGAATGCAAAGTTTTCTCGAATAAAGCATGTATGACTCCATGCACATAGCTTGTATAACGTATAAGTAAACAGCGGAAGACTTCTAGGAACCTGAGAATAAACATGTTTAAAAGTGTCAATACAAAGGTTGGTGAGTTCATAGTTTTAATATTGCACATACTCTGTATATAAAGATAGATCACAAGATTTCAGTTGTTTCATCCAAAATGTTTATCAAAATATTCTACGAAATTGAGCACCCTGGTAACTAAACTTAACATATATATAATAGGTACCCCTGTTTTAACATACATACAACCAACATGTACAATACACGCAAACCAACGTGTACTAAACTCAAATAGCATACGTTCGCTTTATAGTTCAGGCTTGGGTCTCTATACCTGGAAAGGACGGGGATGTCAAGCGCTATGGATCCATATACAACTACTCACGCCCACCAGTTCTTATAACTGGTAGTTACTAGTTACCAAAGCTAAGGGATTTTTGGTTCAAACTCAGTGTAGAATTTAGTATGTACTTGTATCCATTGCGTTTAAAATATAGTGCATGTATTCTCAGCCCAAAAATATATATATTGAAAAAGCAATTAAAAAGGGATCTATAAACTCACATATCAATATTGTGGTTCAATATTGTAGGAAAAGTATGCAGACGCAACGGAAATGACAAATGAAAGGTTAGCCTTTGATTCACCCATGGTACCGACGAACATTACCCATAACCTCCATAGCTATAACTCATAATTTCCTTAGCTTTAACCCGTTTTGAAATCACTTGAACATAACCCCGTCGTGATATTTTATGTATAATACTAATAATAATAATAAGATTAATATCATTAATCTTAATAATAATAATAATAATAATAATAATAATAATAATAATAATAATAATAATAATAATTATAATAATAATAATAATATTAATAATAATAATAATATTAATAATATATATATATATATATATATATATATATATATATATATATATATATATATATATATATATATATATATATATATATATATATATATATATATATTAGAGAGAATGAGGTCGAGAGATAGGAAAGATCAAATGAATTTGGCAGAAACGATCCAGTATATATATAGATATAATAATAATAATTTAAATAATATAATAATATAGAAAATAAAAACGTGACAATTAACATTCAATAATATCTGCCAACAGTTTTCACGGACCGGTATTTCGTGCTCTGTTGCTAATAATTGACGGATAAAAGTATAAATAAAAAGAATTCCACTTTTTATAATTGAATACATATATTTATTTTGGTCTTAAGCTTTATAAAACTTGTTGTAAAAAGGTCCATTTTTTTATAAAATTACTATATACGTTCGATGTAGAGTGTACGTACTAGTCTGCTGATCATTCCGTGCCACCGTAAATCACGGAATTCATTTAATTCAATCGAATAAATGAATTTTAATATTTTAAAAAGTCATATTTATTAAATACTTTAGGGGTATCTTATGTAACTTATAATTAATAATTTCAATCATATCGCTTTCATGTGAATAATAAATTAATTAATTACGTTTCATTTACTATTCACATGAATAGTAAATGAATTAATTTTAATTCAACTATTTAAGTTACGTTGTTGTACGTTGTGCTTTACAACTTGTACATCTTTGATTTAACTTCGTGTCTTCTTAAAAATTTAAAAAAATACATCATAAAAATAAAACGATTATATACGTAAAATTTTTAATTTGAAATTGTATCATTCACTAGTAAATTTTTATCATTTCGTATATAAATATTATTCGCATGTTTCCGTATATATATATATATACATACACAATTATATAATTATATATACATACACAATTATATAATTATCACAAGTTATGACGTTCGTGAATCGTCGGACAAACAAGGTGGTCAACCGTTATATAAAACTCATTTACAAAAGTTTTAAAACTTGTCAAAATGCATTGCTTAAATATTAAATCATATAGAGAATTGGTTTAAATAAATCAAAATTTTCCGGGTCATCACAGACTCAAACAAGAATAAACTAAGAACAAAAATAAACTAGCAAACTAGGACTCAACTAAGAACAATTAGATGACAATCTTAATTTTCGACACAACTGTCCCCGACAGCGGCGCCAAAAACTTGATGTGTAAAATCGCGTCTATTATATATAAAAGGAATTACCGGTTATTAAAGATTACACACTAACGAGCTGTGTACCCGATCGTGCAATAATATAAAGTTGGTAAATCCAAGATCATTTCAAGGACAGTTTACGCGTGTGAATTAAGATTGTAACTAATGAAAATAAACTAAAGTTAATCTAAGAAAATAGAAAGTACTAGATAATTGTGTTTGTAGCTATTTAACGATTAGCCAAATCAAGGGTAACTTTAACTAATTAACATAGAAAAACAATATTTGTGGTATTTCTATGTTTAAGCTTTAAAGCAAAAAGACAAGATAGTTGTAAAATCAAATAATAGAACATATGTTCGTCTAGACCTTTTATATCTAGTGCTGGATGCAATTTAATTAAGCTCAAATTGTGGATTAAAGCATGTGAATTACCTAATCGGTCCACCTGGAATTCCTCAGTGCAGACACAACAACTAAGATTACACAGCACGGAATTCCCCGTCACTTAAGACCTTCTAGATGTGATAAAGTTGATTCAACTGATAATCATGTTCAAATTATGACTCTACGCTCGTAGTAATCAATAATCACACCAACTCTCGTTGTGAGTGATTTACACCTAAATCGTATAGCCTTTTGAATTCAATTTACTATCGTCTCCGATTAAGCAAACAACCAATTAAGACAAACCAGTTAAAAATATATATTAAAATGATGAACTCTCGTCCTATCAAACAAACATATAATCAATTGTATCGAAAAGAATAAGTTTCATTAGATGCATACATGTATTCACACTTAAAATCAAAATACTTATAGTCCAACAATTAATGAAAATCACATCCAACACATAGGTTTATTAGTCTAGACAAACATTAAAAGACTAGCCAACAATAATGGCTTCAAATGAAATCACAAATAAATATAAATAAGAATTCATTGTTAATAACAAAGAAATCAACCTAAATAAATATAATCGTGAATGATGAAAGGATCGAAGGTTGATTCTAGAATGATTAGAGTGATTGGAAGATGAAGGAATTCCCCTGATTGCTTCCAAAATCGCCCCTTATGCTCCCAAAAACGGTCAATGTTAGTTATGAGGAACTAGGGCAACTTAATTAAAATAAAACTGCTAAAATTTTCGGAGTAAACCCATGCCACGCGAGCCTGCGCGCCGCGCATCAACAAGCCGCGCCGTACACTTTGCAAATCACCACCGCGCCGCACACTAAAAGTGGCGCGCTGCGCGCCTTCATAAACTGCATATGCACGCCGAATTTAAATGGGGGTGCGCCGCACACCATATGTGTATTCTTGATGTTTCGATTCATAGATGCGCGCCTATATACTTAAAGGCGCGAACACCTTTCAAACCTCATTTTCTTGACTTTTCAAACACTTGAAACCACGAAACACCCCGGTAACCAGCTTTTAACTCACGACAACATACGAGTTCTAAAAATACACCAAAATAACATGATTTCCGCGATAAATACTCAACGAGCTCCAATTCATCAACTTAACTAATAATCACAACAAATAGCCTCCAAACCGTATTCAAAGGACCAAAATACGACGGGTATTGCTAAGATAAACATAGTTGAATTATGCAATATCACTGGGCAGGAGGTCAATCATGATGTCCGGTTGAGTTCAAGTGTTACTAATCGTGTAGTATATTTTGAATGGCGTATCCCCTGCGTCCGGATTACTATAGTTTGAATGACATATCCCCTGCATCCAAGTCATCGAAGTCGTTCTTCTCTTAGCTTCTCAATAATGCTTCTAACTTCAAGGTTCTTTACTATTAGTTATCATATCTGTAATGGTTTTATCACACATCCACCTAAGCATCCTCATTTCCACCCCCTCCATCCTTGCTTATTGAGCATTCATTACTAGCCAACACTCTGATCCGTACCACATCGCAGGTCTACTTGCCACTTTGAAAAATTATCCTTTTAGTTCAAGGGGTATCTTCTTGTCGCATAAGTCTCATGTCGTTTCTCTCCACTTCAACCAACCTACCTTAATACAATGAATCACGTCCTCATCTATCATCCCGATGAGTCACATCTGAATGGATATATTCATAGTAATCACGTGATGTTTTCTTTTTCGATTGTGCTTTGTCGATTGTTTAGTGTGTTATGGTTGTTCCTTTCATGATTTTATGGTGTAGTAGTAATTAGGGTCGGTTGTAGCTATCGTCTACTTGTGACGTTTTCTTGTTTCGAGCCGTCCGATTTCGTTATATCATTTTGGCTCTTCATTTTTCGATGAAGATTCAATTTATATAGTAGCATTCGTTATTTTTGTAAAAAAAATTGCATAAAATCTCTATGGAGTTAAAAAATGTTCACAATTTTCGTCATTTATGGTAAAAAAATATTTCACAAGTCTTGTCATTTTATGTTTGAACATATGACGATCCTAAAGAAACACATACGGAGTATTTATTTGTAGTATTAAATTTCATGGACTAGTTTCATATAATTCAAAAGACATTTCTTGTAAGTTTGAGATACTCATCTATTAGATTTATCAATTAATTAAAGAATTTAATTCAATTATTGGTGCCATGTACGTGTTTATCATTCTATATACTTCATATCTGGATAACGATTTGAGCACAAATGATTTGATGGATACATTTTTATTTACATGACTGTTAATCGGTTGTCCATTCCTCTTTCATTTCAAATTTTCAATCAACTTGAAGTTCTTTCTTGAAGGAACATCTGTTAAGACCCTTTGTCGTTAAAGCAAGAGTTAAACGATAATTATAAGTAATAAGGAGATTAAGGAGGTTCGACCATATATACTAAGGAGATTAATTAAGGAGATCAAGTATGAGAATTCACCTAATATTCAAAGTAGTTAAATTATATTGATCTTATCAATTGTTACTTGATTCCTGAAATCATGGGATATGGCATGATCTCCTAAAGGAAGAAATTATGATTGGAATTAGCGATTCCATTAACCCTAAATATTGTCGTATAAATAGATTAGGCGTACGTCATATTCTATAGCCTTATTACGTGAACTATTAGTGATTGTAATCTGTGTATTTTCGATTAATCTATTCTATATAAAACACCATACAATACATTGAATCTCTCTTTGTTCAACTTTTGTGTTACACACTGATGTTGCTACAAACAAACATCAATATTAATCATTGAATACTTTTTTGATATTGATAACTAAGTTTTTGGGCTATCATTACTACCTCAACTATATTATGCTAGGAACCTGTGTTTAGTGTATTAGTGATAACCCGAATTCCTATATGAGAGGTTAGGGGTTCGATCTTTATGAGCAGTAAAATATTTTTCTTGAGATTATCCATCCATTTCATGGGCTTTGGAGGTTGCGAACGTCTTGCGTTCGAGCCTCACCCAATGGTGTTTACCACACGCGATGCCCGTATGGATTCATTGTGAGGATTTTCTTCTGAGTGGCAGCAAGACTGTAATGTCCGTAACAAGTAAATGATCGGGAAGATGGGTTCTGACATCGCGTCCGGACTCCGTCAGTGATTGTGGTCTAGTGGTTCACCCCTTTGCACTTGTGCATTGGGATGGGGGTGGGGAGGTCTCAAGTTCGAGTCTCTCCCTTTAAAATATACGTGGGATTTATTTCTTGAAAGCCGAATTGCCCCGAGAAAGGTTTTACCGACCCGTATTCACGACCCAAGTCCGACCGCCTGCCCCTCGGGATGGTATAAGGTTCGGATCCCTTTAATGCGGTTCGGGTTTCCTGCCCGAAAACGCGTGCGTGCGTGGCAAATGAGAGTATTCGGTGCCAACAACTTGCCTTTAAAAAAAAAAAAAAAAAAAAAAAAAAAACTATATTATGCTAGGAAAGAATTGTGGTTGTCAACTTCGTGACATAGATTCATCCATCTTTTCACACGAGAATGCATAGAACTTCCATAGAGAGTAGTCTTGGACAAATTACTTTTACATGCTAGCAGTACAAGAAAACTAGCTTTTCTGGACGCCTAAACCAGATGACAAATCGTTCGTATAGTGTTTTCGGACAACGTGACGTTCGGGATGTCGTCTGGAAAATTTCATGCGATAAGGTTTTCCGGACGAACTTTGTCAACTTTGAAATGTTTTTTTACAAAGTATCCTACAATTTATATAGGATGTCACTAAATTTAAATTTAGGACCTATGTATTTTTAGAATTTATGATTTTTTAAGATAAATAGTAACTAAAATAGTATTCAAATATAAATAGTTTTAAAAAAAAAGTTAGGACCCTAATTTTCAAACCTAGATTCGCCTCTGTGAATAGGACACACAATCACAAACTTTTTCGAACGACGAGGTAATATTAATTTATCAATAATAAATTAATTAAATAAGATTTTATTTTATCCCTTCACAACGACATGTACTTTCTTTATACTGATTTTTTCTTTTATAATTTGTAGATATGTTTCAGAGTTATTATTGTTATTTTATATATACTGATTTTCTTTTGTTTTTTTATAAAGACTTACATTGATGAATATTTTTAAAATATAATAAGAATGATTGGAGCACAATGGCAACATAAAGGCCTTACGCCCTCAAAAACGACCAATGACAACAATAGTCAAAACACTCAAACACAAGCCTAACGACTTATCAAGACTAAGCCACTAGACTTCTACATCGCGCAACTTCCAAATACCGCTAATTCGAGCCACATTGGAAGAACTTTTATAACGAATCATCATTAACTTCAACTGAACATTTGAAATTATAACATCGAATACTCGGTTCTCTGTCTGAAAAATCTACTTAAAAATTTTGTAGTTTCTCTCGCCACAGACCATAAATAGTTGCTGCTATAAACACAACTTAGAAACAACAATATGAGCCAAATTTAGAGATGCTATTGGCGTAAATTAATTTTTCACCAGATTCGAATGTTAGTGGACCAATATAGTGTAAAGCGTAAAATAATTATCTTCTTTTTCTTTCTTTTTTATTACAGATATGTTCTCGATTACTCGTTTCTTCTTTAATATACCGGAGACTGGAGATTGGATGTTAAAGTGTTGTTGCTCATTATAAGCACACAAACACGGTTATGTACAATAGTTATATGGACTATGTTGATGTGATACTATTTTTAAGTGAAAAATTTAGATAAATTAAATGTATATTCTAAATGCATTATTGTGTTTGCTACGCTGAACATGTGTTGTCGTAAGGACGGAAGAAATTGGTAATAAAGGGGTGAAAATAATAGTAGCATGATATAGGGTTGCATTTAAAAATCAAAATGAAATACTAATTTTGAAACGAGAAAGTATATGTAAATAAATAATACAATACATACTTGTGTATCTTCATATACTTGTTATCAATCGAACTAATTAGAAATCAATAATATTATCAATGTTAGGATTATGAAAATGTGGATTATATAAACAATTGAGAGTCGAATTTGTTTTAAGATAAATAACTATAACCAGTGTTGTAAAAAAACCCGATTACTCGCCGATTAATCTCCGATTAATCATTTTTAGGAACAATCCGTTCCGATTTTCAAAAATCTGTTTAATTAAACGGTCGACGTGAATTAATAGATCAAAATCGAATTTGGTAATTAAAGTCAGTCAAAGTAAAAAATGATTAACTTTTTAACATGAATTTAAACTAGAATTTTGTAGTTTTGAAGCAAAATGAACAATTTTAGATGATTATGTTAAAAATTATCTATATTTATGGTTTTTTCCTATAATTACTCATTTAAATATTAAAATTTAATATTTAAATGTATACAGTACAATCCGATTAATCTCCGATTAATCCCTGAATTGCCGATTAATCCTTCTAAAGTCTCGGCCGATTAATACCTGAATAACGCATTTTGCAACCTTGACTATAGAATGTAACACAAACCAAGGGGGTGAAATGTATTTATATGATAAATGAAGTACCAAATGTACAGAATCACAATTTATTATCATCGTTGGCCCATTTGCCATCCCCTAGCTTCTTGATCCAATTTCCTTCATCAAGTTGAAACCTTTTTGTCTCCCCCGACAATTTAAATTAAAAAATAATTGAATAAATCTCATACTTCCTTAAATTTTATTTTATTTTCTGTTTTTATTTTTCCAAATCTTGACCGTTTGTACAATTTACATGTACTTCACGTATCTTCCACGTCCTTCACAGTCCTTTACCAGATAGAAATTTCAAGGTACCCCTTTTCATTTACTTCCTCCTTAATTTTTGCTTAAATTTAAATTTTTTTTTATTATATATTTGCACATGTTTTCACAATCTTGCCTCTTACCCCATGTTTATTTATTCTCTTTTTCTCTAGTTTTTTTTAATAAAGCTTCAAACTTTATTTAAGGTTCTTGATTTTTCCTCACAGGTACTTTTTATTTGAAGCCTAAACCATCAATGTGAGTGAATCTTTTTTATTTTATGATTATATTTATAATTGTTATTGTGTTATTTATCTACTGTTTATTGTTTCTCCAAGTGGGTCTTTTTTAGATTCAGTACTATTGTTGTTGTTATTATAAATATGTAGTTCGTTACTGTATCAGAAAGTTGTGTATGGTGTTTGGATCCAAAATTAAAAATTGTAGGAATTGGGTTATATATATATATATATATATATATATATATATATATATATATATATATATATATATATATATATATATATTTTAAATTGGTAATGTAGGATGTATGTAATTCAAAGATTGTGTTTTAATTTTCTTGAATTGGTGGGGTGGTACTTGGTATTAGTAACTTCAAGTTTTTTCATTTATAGTTATTTGTGAGATTTGATTTTGATTTTAGGGATATGGGTTTTGTTCTTTAAATATATAGGAATCATTTGTTGGAAGTTTTCCATGGGCCTGAACCCCTAAGAATCATCCATTTTCCAAATATATTTTTTTTGTAATATAAGTTTTTAGAAGTTAAGTCAAATTTTGTAAATATTGGTTTAAGAGTCTATTGTTTGATGTTTGTATTTCAATTCAAAGGTAGGTTTTATGATTAAGGATAAACCGTTTTAACAGTAAATTTGGTTCTTTGATTGTTTAAAAAAGGGACTAAGTTTGTTTTATTATTTATGCTTCATTTTCATACATCTTACTTGATTAATTTGGTTGGATTCTTTTATGTTATGAACTTTGTGTAGAAGTTTAAGCCTCTGTCATTTTGTATTCTAACTGTTGTGGGCTAAGTTCTTTTAGGAATTATAGGTCTTTTAAACGGTAAAGTTGGCTGATTTTCTACTTGGATTTTTAATTCTTGAACTTAAGGTAGAGGATCATTTATGTTAATTATTATTTAATCATATGAGTAATATTGTTCTGAGAGTGATTGAGTCATCTTATAATGAACATGTGTTTTGCTTGCTATGTACTAAATTTGATTGCTTTTAGTTTTATGTGAAAGTTAGGTTGAAATATTAGGTGAGGATTCGTGCATCACAATCTTGACTTTTGTCTATCTTATCCTTTGCTAGGTGTATTGAATAGAAGCATTCATTTTCAAACTACAATTCAAATTGGATTCAGGTTGATCCATTTTCAAGACCCGGTTTTATGGAAGAATTTGACGGTGCGATTGAAATCAAATTTGAATAAGTAGCGGCAGTTTTTATTGATTGTTCACAACATTAGGTTTTGTGAAAGCTAATATAAGAGACAAAAGAAAATGGGACACTCTGCAGCAGTTTGGGATTCACGATTGGCCCTTGAAACGATTAAGGATTGGAATGGAATCGAGCAAATTGTGCTTCGAAACCCACAAGGAGCTTCGGCTAGGGTTAGTTTAGTTTTAACTTTTGTAAACATAAGAATCTTGTTTGATTTCAAGAAAATCATGCACTAATTTGATCTTTGATATGTGCATTTATGCAGGTTAGCTTGCTTGGCGGTCAAGTAATTTCATGGCGAAATGAACGGGGTGAAGAACTTTTGTTCACAAGTAGTAAGGTGCGGGTTCTTTTTTTGTTGTTGTTGTATTTCATTTTTGTTTTATGATGATGATGATAAACTTGCAAGATTTTGGTTCGATTTTTACTGATTATAGTTTGTTAATCCGTACTTAACAATTTTAGAGTATTTTAAAGCCCCCGAAGGCTATGCGAGGAGGTATTCCAATTTGCTTTCCTCAGGTATGTTTTTTGTAATGCATAAAGTTAACTTACGCGTTCATGTATATAACCTATAACCGGTTGATATAGTTTGGGAACTGCGATTCGCTCGAGCAACATGGGTTTGCAAGAAACAAACTTTGGACTATTGATGACGATCCTCCACCGTTTCCCGCAAACGATTCTAACGGAAAATCGTTTGTCGATTTGCTACTTAAACCTTCAGAAGAAGATTTGAAGTTTTGGCCACACATGTTTGAGTTTCGTCTTCGAGTCTCTCTTGCAATGGACGGGAACTTGACGTTGATATCTCGCATTAGGAACGTTAACGGGAAGCCGTTCAGTTTCTCTTTCGGTTATCACTCGTATCTTTCTGTTTCAGACATAAGGTATTTTTTCTTAATATATTTATTACTAAAAGTCAACGTTGGTCAACATCTGACTAGTCCCGACTCAACCGAAAACAAACGGGGCCTTAATGTAATATAATCTTGTGATACATAGTGAAGTGAGAGTTGAAGGGCTAGAAACGATGGACTACTTCGACAATCTTTTTAAAAGAGAGCGTTTTACAGAACAAGGAGATGCTATCACGTTTGAATCCGAGGTATCTTGAACTTAATGCATTAAAAGTGTTATCGATAATAATAAAGTATACGTTTGCCTTGATCGATGATGTTATGTTTGGGTTGAATATTCAGATTGATCGTGTTTATCTTAGTTCTCCGAATTGTATTGCTGTACTTGATCATGAAAGAAAGCGTACTTACGTGATACGAAAGGAAGGACTACCGGACGTTGGTAAGTTGTTACTAAAGTTATTGGCTTTTATCTAATACTAATTGTGTACTTCATCCAGCCGCCTTTAAGAAAAAAAAAAAAAAAAAAAATCAAATTTGTTGAAATTTCTCATAACTTTAAAAGACTAACTTTGAAGTTAGTCTTACCTAAAAAGTCAAATATGTTAATTCGGTATATACTGGTATCTAATGTTGAATTTAAAGCTCATATACAAATTGCAGTTCTTGACTTGTTCCATTTGATTTCTGCAAATTTACTGACTTTCTCTATTCACAATAGCATTCTTTGACTTTTGAAGTCAAACTGACTACATTTCATATTTGAAATCGATATGAATCTTGTTATGAATTCAAGATCAACATTTTTTATTTCCTAAATGTACAACAAAGTCTTATGTTTAAACTTCTCTAAAATCATTTAAAAAGTTATTTCAGTTATTTCCATAGATTCTGAATCTTATTCCTGTTGACTTTAAAAGTCAACTCACATCTTTTCTTGACTTATTTGCTCTTGTAACTCAATTGAAGTGGTGTGGAATCCATGGGACAAGAAATCAAAAGCAATGTATGATTTAGGAGACGATGAGTACAAGCAGATGTTATGTGTCGATGGTGCAGCGATCGAAAAACCGATTACTTTGAAACCAGGTGAAGAATGGACGGGTCGTTTGGAAATTGCTGTCGTGCCATCGAGTTTTTGTAGTGAGGATCTCTGATTTTCAGTTGAGGTGCCTCCAAATAAGATATTACTCTACTTTCATATTTGTTATTTTGGTTTTTAGATTTTTTTTTTTTTTTTTTTTTTTTTTTAGTGTTAATGTATTGTGTAATCTGTGTTTAGGATTGTGACTAGTTAAATATGGTTATGTTTTATCTTCCGAGTTATAAAGATGTGTGCATATTATTAAGTCACACTACACTGTAATCCTGACCAGTGTTCTTACATGTATTTTGAGTAAGTTCTTCATGATAAAATAAATCTGAAATCATCTATTATATCGATTTATTATTTTCCCTTCAAATTCATATCAAATTCAATTTGAAATCATCCGTTCATATCCCTGATGGTTATACAGGTTAATAAATATTCGTTACATATAAAAATTTTGTTAAAAATTATGGTTATCGTAATCGTAATATAGTTTGTTATTAACAAAGACATAGTTGAATAAGCGTTTAATTTTTAATTCTGTGCGTCACGTTTTGATCAACTTTTATACTGATTGGTAACTTTTGTTGTACAGTAATACAAAATTTACATATAATTAAAACAAAATTTTATTCCTCGTTTACATCAAATTTGACTCCTCGTCCCTTTTCTTTTTTGTGTGCATCCCTCGTCCCTATTGTATCACAATTCTACATCCCTCGTCCTCCGTCTACTTTCTGTCAAATTCAAACGTTAAGTGTAGTCATGTGCGAAGCATGTGAGGGTAGTTTCGTCATTTTACATATTTCTTTTCCATTTTCATTCTCTTTCATATTAACCTCCTTCCTTTTCCCATTCTCTTTCATATTAACCTCCTTCCTTTTCCCATTCATCTTCTTCTCATTTTTTTTTTTTTTTTTTTTTTATACCTAATCAACATATCCAACATAAACCCTAATTGAACACAAATAAAAGAGCATAGATATAGACAGTAGTAATCGGAAAAAAAAATTGAAGCAATTATAAACAAATCAAATCTTTTTACAATACCTGATACACTTACGGATTTAATATAGTCGATATGTTAGTACGGAGTAGTATTTTTTTCAAAAATAGTACTCCAGCTTAAATTGAATCAAAGATATGAACACAAAAATGTTAATTGCATCTAAGATCTCTAACATCTACATCGTTAATAAATAAATCAACAATCAACAATTTTAATGATTTTTTTAGCATAAATCAAACCAAACAATTACAACTTTGGACCAAATCGCAAAAAAAGGTAACAAAAATTCTAGATACGCGATATATAACATCAATCAATCGAATATTAAGCAACTCGTAATCGAAAGGAAGAAAACAAATAATTAAATTAAATCCATACAACATACCACAAAATTAAGATCAAAGTATGCATACTGACTAAGCTTGTAGGCGACGTACGTTGAATTTAATTTTTTTTACGGTTTGATTCGTGAAAGTTATGAAATGAATAAGGATGATGGTGGATAACGAGAGGTGAGGTGAGGTGTTTCGTCTGGTGTTTATTATAATTTGATTTCTAGGGTTTTAATTTGGGGATGATTAATGATGATGAGGATGAAAAGATAAGTCAGATAATAAAGAAAATAAATAGATTAAAAAGACTAAAGTACCCTCACATGCTTTGCACATGCTTGAACAAACGGCTGAAATAGACAGAAACTAGACGGGAGGACGAGGGATGTATAATTGTGATACATTAGGGACGAGGGATGCACAAAAAAAAGAAAAAGGACGAGGAGTCAAAGTTGATGCAAACTACAGAGACGAGGAATGAAATTTTGTCTATAATTAATATGAATGTTTATATTGACATCATTTTTCAGTTGATGAAGGTCTTCCTGAAATCAGTCTCGCTCTCATGAACAAAAGATCATTCACTTCCATATTAACCATAATAATAGAACGTAACACGAAGCTAGACAAAGAAGGTTCAAAGAATCTGATCCAAGGTTGAAATTTGCCAAACATATTACAATCGAAACTCCATTAGGTGTCGGCTGTGGTATACGGCATCAATCATAAAACCGTCTCCAGATTGGTACAAATAGATTACAACTAGTAAAATCAATAACATAAGGACGAATACAATAACATATGGTTACATTGCGAGGTTTTGACCTCTATATGATACATTTTACAAACATTGCATTCGTTTTCAAAAGACAACCTTTCATTACATCGAAAGTTGACAGGTATGCATACCACTTCATAATATCCGAACTATAAATGACCTAATCTGTCATTTACTTAATAATAATCTTTATTGAACTCAACGACTTGAATGCAACGTCTTTTGAAATATGCCATGAATGACTCCAAGTAATATCTCTAAAATGAGCAAATGCACAGCGGAAGATTTCTTTAATACCTGAGAATAAACATGCTTCCAAGTGTCAACCAAAAGTGAAATGTCCCGTTCTTATTGATTAAAAACGTTCCATATTAATTGATTTCGTTGCGAGGTTTTGACCTCTATATGAGACGTTTTTCAAAGACTGCATTCATTTTAAAACAAACCATAACCTTTATTTCATCAATAAAGGTTTAAAAAGCTTTACGTAGATTATCAAATAATGATAATATAAAATATCCTGTTTACACACGACCATTACATAATGGTTTACAATACAAATATGTTACAATAAAATAAGTTTCTTGAATGCAGTTTTTACACAATATCATACAAACATGGACTCCAAATCTCGTCCTTATTTAAGTATGCGACAGCGGAAGCTCTTAATAATCACCTGAGAATAAACATGCTTAAAACGTCAACAAAAATGTTGGTGAGTTATAGGTTTAACCTATATATTATCAAATCATAATAATAGACCACAAGATTTCATATTTCAATACACATCCCATACATAGAGATAAAAATCATTCATATGGTGAACACCTGGTAACCGACATTAACAAGATGCATATATAAGAATATCCCCATCATTCCGGGACACCCTTCGGATATGATATAAATTTCGAAGTACTAAAGCATCCGGTACTTTGGATGGGGTTTGTTAGGCCCAATAGATCTATCTTTAGGATTCGCGTCAATTAGGGTGTCTGTTCCCTAATTCTTAGATTACCAGACTTAATAAAAAGGGGCATATTCGATTTCGATAATTCAACCATAGAATGTAGTTTCACGTACTTGTGTCTATTTTGTAAATCATTTATAAAACCTGCATGTATTCTCATCCCAAAAATATTAGATTTTAAAAGTGGGACTATAACTCACTTTCACCAAATATCACTTCGTTGAGAATTTGACTTGGCCACGGGTTGATTCACGAACCTATAACAATATATACATATATATCAAAGTATGTTCAAAATATATTTACAACACTTTTAATACATTTTGATGTTTTAAGTTTATTAAGTTAGCTATCCTCGTTAGTAACCTACAACTAGTTGTCCACAGTTAGATGTACAGAAATAAATCGATATATATTATCTTGAATCAATCCACGACCCAGTGTATACATATCTCAGTATTGATCACAACTCAAACTATATATATTTTGGAATCAACCTCAACCCTGTATAGCTAACTCCAACATTCACATATAGAGTGTCTATGGTTGTTCCGAAATATATATAGATGTGTCGACATGATAGGTCGAAACATTGTATACGTGTCTATGGTATCTCAAGATTACATAATATACAATACAAGTTGATTAAGTTATGGTTGGAATAGATTTGTTATCAATTTTCACGTAGCTAAAATGAGAAAAATTATCCAATCTTGTTTTACCCATAACTTCTTCATTTTAAATCCGTTTTGAGTGAATCAAATTGCTATGGTTTCATATTGAACTCTATTTTATGAATCTAAACAGAAAAAGTATAGGTTTATAGTCGGAAATATAAGTTACAAGTCGTTTTTGTAAAGGTAGTCATTTCAGTCGAAAGAACGACGTCTAGTTGACCATTTTAGAAAACATACTTCCACTTTGAGTTTAACCATGATTTTTGGATATAGTTTCATGTTCATAAGAAAAATCATTTTCCCAGAAGAACAACTTTTAAATCAAAGTTTATCATAGTTTTTAATTAACTAACCCAAAACAGCCCGCGGTGTTACTACGACGGCGTAAATTCGGTTTTACAGTGTTTTTCGTGTTTTCAGGTTTTAAATCATTAAGTTAGCATATCATATAGATATAGAACATGTGTTTAGTTGATTTTAAAAGTCAAGTTAGAAGGATTAACTTTTGTTTGCGAACAAGTTTAAAATTAACTAAACTATGTTCTAGTGATTACAAGTTTAAACCTTCGAATAAGATAGCTTTATATGTATGAATCGAATGATGTTATGAACATCATTACTACCTCAAGTTTTCTGGATAAAACTACTGGAAATGAGAAAAATGGATCTAGCTTCAAAGGATCCTTGGATGGCTCGAAGTTCTTGAAGCAGAATCATGACACGAAAACAAGTTCAAGTAAGATCATCACTTGAAATAAGATTGTTATAGTTATAGAAATTGAACCAAAGTTTGAATATGATTATTACCTTGTATTAGAATGATAACCTACTGTAAGAAACAAAGATTTCTTGAGGTTGGATGATCACCTTACAAGATTGAAAGTGAGCTAGCAAACTTGAAAGTATTCTTGATTTTATGTAACTAGAACTTGTAGAATTTATGAAGAACACTTAGAACTTGAAGATAGAACTTGAGAGAGATCAATTAGATGAAGAAAATTGAAGAATGAAAGTGTTTGTAGGTGTTTTTGGTCGTTGGTGTATGGATTAGATATAAAGGATATGTAATTTTGTTTTCATGTAAATAAGTCATGAATGATTACTCATATTTTTGTAATTTTATGAGATATTTCATGCTAGTTGCCAAATGATGGTTCCCACATGTGTTAGGTGACTCACATGGGCTGCTAAGAGCTGATCATTGGATTGTATATACCAATATTACATACATCTAAAAGCTGTGTATTGTACGAGTACGAATACGGGTGCATACGAGTAGAATTGTTGATGAAACTGAACGAAGATGTAATTGTAAGCATTTTTGTTAAGTAGAAGTATTTTGATAAGTGTATTGAAGTCTTTCAAAAGTGTATGAATACATATTAAAATACTACATGTATATACATTTTAACTGAGTCGTTAAGTTATCGTTAGTCGTTACATGTAAGTGTTGTTTTGAAACCTTTAGGTTAACGATCTTGTTAAATGTTGTTAACCCAATGTTTATAATATCAAATGAGATTTTAAATTATTATATTATAATGATATTATGATGTATGAATATCTCTTAATATGATATATATACATTAAATGTCGTTACAACGATAATTGTTACATATATGTCTCGTTTCCAAATCATTAAGTTAGTAGTCTTGCTTTTACATATGTAGTTCATTGTTAATATACTTAATGATATGTTTACTTATCATAATATCATGTTAAATATATATATAACCATATATATGTCATCATAAAGTTTTTTACAAGTTTTAACGTTCGTGAATCACCGGTCAACTTGGGTGGTCAATTGTCTATATGAAACTTATTTCAATTAATCAAGTCTTAACAAGTTTGATTGCTTAACATGTTAGAAACACTTAATCATGTAAATAACAATTTCATTTAATATAATTATAAACATGGAAAATTTCGGGTCACTACAGTACCTACCCGTTAAATAAATTTCGTCCCGAAATTTTAAGCATTTGGAGGTGTTGACGTATCTTCTGGAAATAAATGCGGGTATTTCTTCTTCATCTGATCTTCTCGTTCCCAGGTGAACTCGGGTCCTCTACGAGCATTCCATCGAACCTTAACAATTGGTATCTTATTTTGCTTAAGTCTTTTAACCTCACGATCCATTATTTCAACGGGTTCTTCGATGAATTGAAGTTTTTCGTTGATTTGGATTTCATCTAACGGAATAGTGAGATCTTCTTTAGCAAAACATTTCTTCAAATTCGAGACGTGGAAAGTGTTATGTACAGCCGCGAGTTGTTGAGGTAACTCAAGTCGGTAAGCTACTGGTCCGACACGATCAATAATCTTGAATGGTCCGATATACCTTGGATTTAATTTCCCTCATTTACCAAATCGAACAACGCCTTTCCAAGGTGCAACTTTAAGCATGACCATCTCTCCAATTTCAAATTCTATATCTTTTCTTTTAATGTCAGCGTAGCTCTTTTGTCGACTTTGGGCGGTTTTCAACCGTTGTTGAATTTGGATGATCTTCTCGGTAGTTTCTTGTATTATCTGCGGACCCGTAATCTGTCTATCCCCCACTTCACTCAAATAAATCGGAGACCTGCACTTTCTACCATAAAGTGCTTCAAACGGCGCCATCTCAATGCTTGAATGATAGCTGTTGTTGTAGGAAAATTCTGCTAACGGTAGATGTCGATCCCAACTGTTTCCAAAATCAATAACACATGCTCGTAGCATGTCTTCAAGCGTTTGTATCGTCCTTTCACTCTGCCCATCAGTTTGTGGATGATAGGCAGTACTCATGTCTAGACGAGTTCCCAATGCTTGCTGTAATGTCGGCCAGAATCTTGAAATAAATCTGCCATCCCTATCAGAGATAATAGAGATTGGTATTCCATGTCTGGAGATGACTTCCTTCAAATACAGTCGTGCTAACTTCTCCATCTTGTCATCTTCTCTTATTGGCAGGAAGTGTGCTGACTTGGTGAGACGGTCAACTATTACCCAAATAGTATCATAACCACTTGCAGTCCTTGGCAATTTAGTAATGAAATCCATGGTAATGTTTTCCCATTTCCATTCCGGGATTTCATACCTGACCACCAAAAATGTTTCTTAAGATCCTTGTACATCTTTCCCGTTCCAGGATGTATTGAGTATCTGGTTTTATGAGCTTCTCTAAGTACCATTTCTCTCATATCTCCAAATTTTGGTACCCAAATTCTTTCAGTCCTATACCGGGTTCCGTCTTCCCAAATATTAAGATGCTTCTCCGATCTTTTGGGTATTTCATCCTTTAAATTTCCCTCTTTTAAAACTCCTTGTTACCCCTCCTTTATTTGAGTAGTAAGGTTAGTGTGAATTATTATATTCATAGATTTTACTCGAATGGGTTCTCTGTCCTTTCTGCTCAAGGCGTCGGCTACCACATTTGCCTTCCCCGGGTGGTAACGAATTTCAAAGTCGTAATCATTCAACAATTCAATCCACCTACGCTGCCTCATATTCAGTTGTTTCTGATTAAATATGTGTTGAAGACTTTTGTGGTCGGTATATATAATACTTTTGACCCCATATAAGTAGTGCCTCCAAGTCTTTAATGCAAAAACAACCGTGCCTAATTCCAAATCATGCGTCGTATAATTTTGCTCGTGAATCTTCAATTGTCTAGACGCATAAGCAATCACCTTCGTCTGTTGCATTAATACACAACCGAGACCTTGCTTTGATGTGTCACAATAAATCACAAAATCATCATTCCCTTCAGGCAATGACAATATAGGTGCATTAGTTAGCTTTTTCTTCAATAATTGAAACGCCTTCTCTTGTTCATCCTTCCATTCAAATTTCTTACCTTTATGCGTTAATGCAGTCAAGGGTTTTGCTATTTTGGAGAAATCTTGGATGAATCTTCTGTAGTAACCAGCCAATCCTAAAAATTGGCGTATATGCTTCGGAGTTTTTGGGGTTTCCCACTTTTCAACGGTTTCGATCTTTGTCGGGTCCACCTGGATACCTTCTTTGTTCACTATGTGACCGAGGAATTGAACTTCTTCCAACCAAAATGCACACTTTGAAAACTTAGCATACAGTTTTTCTTTCCTCAATACTTCTAGCACTTTTCTCAAATGTTCTTCGTGCTCTTGATCATTCTTTGAGTAAATAAGTATGTCATCGATGAAAACAATGACAAACTTGTCAAGATATGGCCCACACACTCGGTTCATAAGGTCCATGAACACAGCTGGTGCGTTAGTCAATCCAAACGGCATAACCATAAACTCGTAATGACCATAACGCGTCCTAAAAGCAGTTTTTGGAATATCATCCTCCTTTACTCGCATTTTATGATATCCAGAACGTAAATCGATCTTCGAATAAACCGACGAGCCTTGTAGTTGATCAAATAAGTCGTCAATTCTCGGCATTGGATAACGGTTTTTGATGGTAAGTTTGTTCAACTCTCTGTAGTCAATACACAACCTAAATGTACCATCCTTCTTCTTGACAAACAAAACAGGAGCTCCCCATGGTGATGTGCTTGGTCGAATGAAATCACGTTCTAATAGTTCTTGCAGTTGGCTTTGCAGTTCTTTCATCTCGCTGGGTGCGAGTCTACAAGGAGCACGAGCTATTGGTGTAGCTCCTGGTACAAGATCTATTTGAAATTCAACAGATCGTTGTGGAGGTAGTCCCGGTAATTCTTTCGGAAATACATGGGGAAATTCTTTTGTGACGGGAACATCATTGATGCTCTTTTCTTCAGTTTGTACTTTCTCGACGTATGCTAGAACAGCATAGCAACCTTTTCTTATTAGTTTTTGTGCCTTCAAATTACTAATAAGATGTAGCTTCATGTTGCCCTTTTCTCCGTACACCATTAAGGGTTCTCCTTCTTCTCGTACAATGCGAATTGCATTTTTATAACATACGATCTCTGCTTTCACCTTCTTCAGCCAGTCCATGCCAACTATTACATCAAAACTCCCTAACTCTACTGGTATCAAATCAATCTTAAATATTTCGCTACCCAGTTTAATTTCTCGATTCCGGCATATATTATCTGCTGAAATTAATTTACCGTTTGCTAATTCGAGTAAAAATTTACTATCCAACGGCGTCAATGGACAACTTAATTTAGCACAAAAATCTCTACTCATATAGCTTCTATCCGCACCCGAATCAAATAAAACGTAAGCAGATTTATTGTCAATAAGAAACGTACCCGTAACAAGCTCCGGGTCTTCCTGTGCCTCTACCGCATTAATATTGAAAACTCTTCCGCGGCCTTGTCCATTCGTGTTCTCCTGGTTCGGGCAATTTCTAATAATGTGGCCCGGTTTTCCACATTTAAAACAAACTACATTGGCATAACTTGCTCCGACACTACTTGCTCCGCCATTACTCGTTCCGACACCATTTGTTCCTTTCGTTCTGTTAACCCCTGGTCCGTAGACCTCACACTTCGCCGCGCTATGACCATTTCTTTTACACTTGTTGCAAAATTTGGTGCAGAACCCCGAGTGATACTTTTTACACCTTTGGCATAGCTGCTTCTGATTGTTGTTGTTGTTGCGGTTGTTATTGTTGTTGGGATGATTGTTGTAGTTGCTGTTGTTGTTGTTGTTGTTGTTGTTGTTGTTGTTGTTGGGCCGTTTGTTGTAGTTGCGATTGATGTTGCGATTGTTGAGATAATTGTTGCGATTATTATTGTAATTGCTGTTGTTGTTGTATTGGTGATTCTTATCACCGTTTTCCTCCCACTTTCTTTTGACTTGCTTCACATTGGCCTCTTCAGCCGTCTGTTCTTTAATTCTTTCCTCAATCTGGTTCACTAGTTTGTGAGCCATTCTACATGCCTGTTGTATGGAGGCGGGCTCGTGTGAACTTATATCTTCTTAGATTCTTTCCGGTAATCCTTTCACAAACGCGTCGATCTTCTCTTCCTCATCTTCGAACGCTCCCGGACACAATAGGCACAATTCTGTGAATCGTCTTTCGTATGTGGTAATATCAAATCCTTGGGCTCGTAACCCTCTAAGTTCTGTCTTGAGCTTATTGACCTCGGTTCTGGGACGGTACTTCTCGTTCATCAAGTGCTTGAATGCTGACCACGGTTGTGCGTAAGCATCATCTTGTCCCACTTGCTCTAGATAGGTATTCCACCATGTTAACGCAGAACCTGTGAAGGTATGCGTAGCATACTTCACTTTGTCCTCTTCAGTACACTTACTTATGGCAAACACCGATTCGACCTTCTCGGTCCACCGTTTCAATCCGATCGGTCCTTCGGTTCCATCAAATTCCAAAGGTTTGCAGGCAGTGAATTCTTTGTAGGTGCATCCTACACGATTTCCTGTACTGCTAGATCCAAGGTTATTGTTGGTATGTAGCGCAGCCTGTGCTGCGTCTATGTTTGAAGCTAGAAAAGTACGGAATTCCTCTTCATTCATATTCATGGTGTGTCGAGTAGTTGGTGCCATTTCCTTCAAAATAGTCAAATGGAACAAGTTAATCATACAGAATATTAAGAGTAGTTAATAGTATTTCGTAGCATAATATGAACTCATTTATAAAAGCTTTTTCTTCATATTAGCGTTTTATAAGTTTAAATTCTGGTAGTACCTACCCGTTAAGTTCATACTTAGTAGCTAATATACAATTCAACTACTACAATTCTATATGAAAAACTGATCATAATAATATTTCGCGTTCAAACTTTTACACAATATTTTACAAACTTACAATACCGCTTATTTTACATATAGCATGAAATATAGCACACAATAAATTTGATACAAGATGGTTGTGAAGATAATTCTAGCTAGTACACAAGTCGTTCAGCAAAGGCAATAAAGACACGTAATTCATACGTCCAGAAACAAGTCATGCATTCCGGTTTTACTAGGACTACTTCCCATCCTTGGTCTTGTGGAACATAACCGTTATGGCCGTTGATAAGACAGCATGTTGTAACGTCATCAAAGGGACGAGGGTTACGTAATGACCAACAGTCTCGTAATAACCTAAAAACCTCATTTCTTACCCCAATTACCGACTCCGTTACTTGTGGGAACGTTTTGTTTAATAGTTGTAGCCCGATGTTCTTTTTCTCACTTTGGTGAGAAGCGAACATTACTAACCCGTAAGCATAGCATGCTTCTTTATGTTGCATATTAGCCTCTTTTTCTAAATCATGAAGTCCTATATTCGGATACATTGAGTCAAAATAATTTCTTAACCCGTTGCGTAAAAGAGCATTTGGGTTCCCCGTAATATATGCGTCAAAGTAAACACATCGTAACTTATGGGTTTCCCAATGTGATATCCCCCATCTTTCAAACGAAAGTCTCTTATAAACCAAGACATTCTTGGAACGTTCTTCGAATGTCTTACAAACTGATTTTCGCCGTAAATAGTTGTGCCGAAGAATTCTAACCGACTCTAGACAAGATTTCATCAATCATGTCTCCGGGTAGGTCTCTTAAAATATTGGGTTGTCTATCCATTTTGTGTTTTTATACTGTAAAATAGACAAGAGTTAGATTCATAAAAAAAAAATTACTTATTAATACAAGCAATTTTTACATATATCATAAAGCATAAGCACACTATATTACATATATTACACCACAGGAATACAACTATCTTATTCCGACTCGCTCGTTTCTTCTTCTTCAGTTTTGGTTCGTTTTGCCAAGTTTCTAGGGATATATGATGTTCCCCTAATACGAGCTGTCGTTTTCCACAACGGTTTAGAAAACCCTGGTGGTTTAGAGGTTCCCGGGTCATTGTTACAACTTAAGGGCTTCGGGGGTTGACGATACATATAAAGTTCATCGGGGTTGAAATTTGATTTCTCTATTTTTATGCCCTTTCCCTTATTATTTTCTTTTGCCTTTTTAAATTCAGTTGGGGTAATTTCTATAACATCATCGGAATTCTCGTCGGAATCCGATTCATCGGAGAATTGGTAATCCTCCCAATATTTTGCTTCCTTGGCGGAAACACCATTGACCATAATTAACCTTGGTCGGTTGGTTGAGGATTTTCTTTTACTTAACCGTTTTATTATTTCCCCCACCGGTTCTATTTCCTCCTCCGGTTCCTCCTCTTCCGGTTCTGATTCTTCTTCCGGTTCTGATTCTTCTTCCGGTTCTTCTTCGGGAACTTGTGAATCAGTCCAATATATATTCGACTCTTCGTTATTATTAGGTGAGTCAATGGGATTTGTGCTAGAGGTAGACATCTATCACACAATATCAAACATGTTAAGAGATTAATATATCACATAATATATACATGTTAATAATATATAGTTTCCAACAAAAATGTTAAGCAATCATTTTTAAAGAAAACACGGTCGAAGTCCAGACTAACTAATGCATCCTAGCAAACTCGATAAGACACACTAATGCAAATTTTTGGTTCTCTAAGACCAACTCTCGAATACCAACTGAAATGTCCTGTTCTTATTGATTAAAAACGTTTAATATTAATTGATTTCGTTGCGAGGTTTTGACCTCTATATGAGACGTTTTTCAAAGACTGCATTCATTTTAAAACAAACCATAACCTTTATTTCATCAATAAAGGTTTAAAAAGCTTTACGTAGATTATCAAATAATGATAATATAAAATATCCTGTTTACACACGACCATTACATAATGGTTTACAATACAAATATGTTACAACAAAATAAATTTCTTGAATGCAGTTTTTACACAATATCATACAAGCATGGACTCCAAATCTCGTCCTTATTTAAGTATGCGACAGCGGAAGCTCTTAATAATCACCTGAGTATAAACATGCTTAAAACGTCAACAAAAATGTTGGTGAGTTATAGGTTTAACCTATATATTATCAAATCATAATAATAGACCACAAGATTTCATATTTCAATACACATCCCATACATAGAGATAAAAATCATTCATATGGTGAACACCTGGTAACCGACATTAACAAGATGCATATATAAGAATATCCCCATCATTCCGGGACACCCTTCGGATATGATATAAATTTCGAAGTACTAAAGCATCCGGTACTTTGGATGGGGTTTGTTAGGCCCAATAGATCTATCTTTAGGAATCGCGTCAATTAGGTTGTCTGTTCCCTAATTCTTAGATTACCAGACTTAATAAAAAGGGGCATATTCGATTTCGATAATTCAACCATAGAATGTAGTTTCACGTACTTGTGTCTATTTTGTAAATCATTTATAAAACCTGCATGTATTCTCATCCCAAAAATATTAGATTTTAAAAGTGGGACTATAACTCACTTTCACCAAATATCACTTCGTTGAGAATTTGACTTGGCTACGGGTTGATTCACGAACCTATAACAATATATACATATATATCAAAGTATGTTCAAAATATATTTACAACACTTTTAATACATTTTGATGTTTTAAGTTTATTAAGTCAGCTGTCCTCGTTAGTAACCTACAACTAGTTGTCCACAGTTAGATGTACAGAAATAAATCGATATATATTATCTTGAATCAATCCATGACCCAGTGTATACATATCTCAGTATTGATCACAACTCAAACTATATATATTTTGGAATCAACCTCAACCCTGTATAGCTAACTCCAACATTCACATATAGAGTGTCTATGGTTGTTCCGAAATATATATAGATGTGTCGACATGATAGGTCGAAACATTGTATACGTGTCTATGGTATCTCAAGATTACATAATATACAATACAAGTTGATTAAGTTATGGTTGGAATAGATTTGTTACCAATTTTCACGTAGCTAAAATGAGAAAAATTATCCAATCTTGTTTTACCCATAACTTCTTCATTTTAAATCTGTTTTGAGTGAATCAAATTGCTATGGTTTCATATTGAACTCTATTTTATGAATCTAAATATAAAAAGTATAGATTTATAGTCGGAAATACAAGTTACAAGTCGTTTTTGTAAAGGTAGTCATTTCAGTCGAAAGAACGACGTCTAGATGACCATTTTAGAAAACATACTTCCACTTTGAGTTTAACCATGATTTTTGGATATAGTTTCATGTTCATAAGAAAAATCATTTTCCCAGAAGAACAACTTTTAAATCAAAGTTTATCATAGTTTTTAATTAACTAACCCAAAACAGCCCGCGGTGTTACTACGACGGCGTAAATTCGGTTTTACAGTGTTTTTCGTGTTTCCAGATTTTAAATTATTAAGTTAGCATATCATATAGATATAGAACATGTGTTTAGTTGATTTTAAAAGTCAAGTTAGAAGGATTAACTTTTGTTTGCGAACAAGTTTAGAATTAACTAAACTATGTTCTAGTAATTACAAGTTTAAACCTTCGAATAAGATAGCTTTATATGTATGAATCAAATGATGTTATGAACATTATTACTACCTCAAGTTTTCTGGATAAAGCTACTGGAAATAAGAAAAATGGATCTAGCTTCAAAGGATCCTTGGATGGCTCGAAGTTCTTGAAGCAGAATCATGACACGAAAACAAGTTCAAGTAAGATCATCACTTGAAATAAGATTGTTATAGTTATAGAAATTGAACCAAAGTTTAAATATGATTATTACCTTGTATTAGAATGATAACCTACTGTAACAAACAAAGATTTCTTGAGGTTGGATGATCACCTTACAAGATTGGAAGTGAGCTAGCAAACTTGAAAGTATTCTTGATTTTATGTAACTAGAACTTGTAGAATTTATGAAGAACACTTAGAACTTGAAGATAGAACTTGAGAGAGATCAATTAGATGAAGAAAATTGAAGAATGAAAGTGTTTGTAGGTGTTTTTGGTCGTTGGTTTATGGATTAGATATAAAGGATATGAAATTTTGTTTTCATGTAAATAAGTCATGAATGATTACTCATATTTTTGTAATTTTATGAGATATTTCATGCTAGTTGCCAAATGATGGTTTCCACATGTGTTAGGTGACTCACATGGGCTGCTAAGATCTGATCATTGGAGTGTATATACCAATAGTACATACATCTAAAAGCTGTGTATTGTACGAGTACGAATACGGGTGCATACGAGTAGAATTGTTGATGAAACTGAACGAGGATGTAATTGTAAGCATTTTTGTTAAGTAGAAGTATTTTGATAAGTGTCTTGAAGTCTTTCAAAAGTGTATGAATACATATTAAAACACTACATGTATATACATTTTAACTGAGTCGTTAAGTCATCGTTAGTCGTTACATGTAAGTGTTGTTTTGAAACCTTTAGGTTAACGATCTTGTTAAATGTTGTTAACTCAATGTTTATAATATCAAATGAGATTTTAAATTATTATATTATCATGATATTATGATGTATGAATATCTCTTAATATGATATATATACATTAAATGTCGTTACAACGATAATTGTTACATATATGTCTCGTTTCAAAATCATTAAGTTAGTAGTCTTGCTTTTACATATGTAGTTCATTGTTAATATACTTAATGATATGTTTAATTATCATAATATTATGTTAACTATATATATAATCATATATATGTCATCATAAAGTTTTTTACAAGTTTTAACGTTCGTGAATCACCGGTCAACTTGGGTGGTCAATTGTCTATATGAAACCTATTTCAATTAATCAAGTCTTAACAAGTTTGATTGCTTAACATGTTAGAAACACTTAATCATGTAAATAACAATTTCATTTAATATAATTATAAACATGAAAAAGTTCGGGTCACTACAAAAAGGTTGGTGAGTTCATTAGTTTATCGTAATCAATCATTTCCATAATTTTAATAGACCACAAGATTTTCATTTCCATTTTTCATAAATATACATCTCATATCAGACATTTCGCAAACTGCATAGAGATAAAAATCATTCATATGGTGAACACCTGGTAACCGACCTTAACAAGATGCATATAGAATATCCCCATCATTTCGGGACAACTTCGGACATGATAAATTCGAAGTACTAAAGCATCCGCGACATGACTGGGGCTTGTTGAGCCCGATAGATCTATCTTTAGGATTCGCGTCAATTAGGGTGTCTGTTCCCTAATTCTTAGATTACCAGGCTAAAAAGGGGCATATTCGATTCGATAATTCAACCATAGAATGTAGTTTCGATTACTTGTGTCTATTTCGTAAAACAGTTATAAAAGCGCATGTATTCTCAGTCCCAAAAATATATATTGCAAAAGCATTTAAAAAGGGAGTAATGAAACTCACAATACTGTATTTCGTAGTAAAATACATATGACGTCATTGAACAAGTGCAAGGTTGGCCTCGGATTCACGAACCTATATTAAGTATATATATTTATATGTTGGTCAATATCTGTCTAACAATTTAGGTCAAGTCGTAGTGTATCACAATCCTAATGCTCGAGACTAATATGCAAAAGTCAACAAAAGTCAATTTGACTCTAAAATGTCTTCCAAAATCTATACATGTTCATTATATAACCTAGCTAGTCGTTTTAAATATATTCATGAGAATTTATTAGAGTAAATAATACACGTCATTTATTAATAATTAAAAATTTATATTAAATTTTATATACGATAAAAATATACTTTTATAAATATCTTAAGTAATATAATTTATAAAATTCAATAATATAGTAGTATGTATTATTGATGAAATTATATTACATGTGGTAAAGATATCTTTGTATTATATATTTATTTGATAAAATAGTATTGATAATAATAATAATAAGTAAAAGTTGTATTATTTTGTAATAATAATAATAATTATTATTATTATACTAATAATAATAACAATATTTATATTTACTAATGATTATAATAAAATAATAATTTTAATCATGATAATCTTAATAATAATAACAGTACTTTTTAATATTAACTGTAATAATAATATTTTGTATAAAAATAATAATTCTATTCAAAATGATAATTTTAAATAATAATAATACTAAATGATAATAATAATGATATTTTATAATAACAATGATATTTCTATTAAAAAATAATTTTAATAAAAATGATAGTTTTAATATTAACATTACTTTTAATAATAATAATAATGATAAAAATAATGAAAACGATATTTTTATCTAAATCAATAACTTGCAATATTTTTATTTCATCATGATACTTATACTCATTATTTCCTAATCGATTCGTTTAATAGCTTTTAGTCTTCTTTTATATCGCATTCATAATAATGATAATATTAGTAGTCATAATAATTAGATAATAGTAATATTCATAAATATTATAATAATATTTATGATAATACTAATAACTATTTTAATGATACTAATACTAATAATAATGATAATAGTAATAATAGTAATGATAATGTTAATAATAATCTTAATGATAGTAACGGTAGTAATACTAAAAAAAAGACAATTTTTAATAATAATACTTATAACAATTATGATATTAATAATAATAATAATTATTATTAGATAATAATTATAACGACAATAATAACGACGATAGTAATAATAATCATTTTAACAATAACTATACTAAAATTAGTAATAATTCAGTTGACTATATCTTTTAATCCGTTCATCGAAATCACATGAGTTCTAAATGAAAAGTTCTTAATTTTTTTGCTAGCTTTCCAACGACATGCATATCATATACCTTATCTCAGTAGCATATGTATTTAATTTAGGATTCAACATAACCTATCTAAAAACAATATTAAATGTACAAGCATGCATACTCCTATATACTCGAGCACTAGTCAGGGATACACTAATAATATATAAAAGTTAAGTTATGAGTGCTCACGTATCAATATTGAGATTCAATATTGCAAGAAAGTATGTAGACGCAACGGAGATGATAAAAACTAGGTTGACCTCACGAGCTACCCCATGAACAATACCCATAACCTCCATAGCTATAACCCATAATTTCCTTAGCTCTATCCCGCTCGAAAACTCGTTTTGACACATTTTGCTCATAACCACGTCGTAGTATTTTATGTATATACTAATAATAATACTACTACTAATAATAATACGATTAATAATAACAATATTAATCTTAATAATAATAATAATATTAATAAAAATATGTATGCAGAGAAAGATAGATAGAATTATGTGTGTGTGTGTGTAAACCAGTGCACGAACTCGATTTAAAGAAGTTACCTGATATCTCCCTCCAAGCGATCGCATGGCTTATGGGAGCTATACTTATGCGATCGCATGAGCACAAGTTCCAGCTCATATGCACTTATTCAAGGCTGCCGACACTCTTGTTTATTATTTATATATATTATATTTAATTTATATAATTATTTATATATTATATTATATTTACATGTATAGGTGACTTATAAATTTAGTTCCAATAAATTGTACGCCGTCACTTGACTAATGTCTCGGTTCCAGTTTCTTGTACGCCTTTTCATACGCTTAGAAAACTAATACTTTCCGTTACGCGACGTGTACCTTTATTAATCATTAGACTTAAATTAATGAACAACTAACCCACTCAAAGTGTAACCTAATCATTCGAGTGTTGTGATCATTTGCTTTTATAAATCGTCGTTTCGATATATATACATATATATGAAATAGTATTTTTTTAAATCAAAACGTTTATAAGGTTAATATTATATTTTATCATTTGGTATACATAATTACATACATATTCATTTAAAATATTTATATAATTTTAAAATATCTATTTAAAAATATTTAGTTTTTCAGATACTACTTACATTTCAAGGTAACATATTATATTGTTTACATAGTAGGAATTATTATATCATATAAAGTTTTCATTTTTAAAACTTAGCTAAGTATAGTTCATTTATGTGCTAACGTTTATTTTAACTTCTTAATGTACTAATTGACATGTGTAAATATCAGTCGAATCAATAAGCGAGTATTACAATCGTTTGCTTAATTAATATGAAATCAAATATATCTAATATGCATCAACACGTTTTAAATGTACGTTGCAAGTTATTTATGTATCTAACAACTAATACTCCACTCACTTTAATTAATCAAAGACTTTTTAAATAATAGAGTTCTATTATTTCAAAAAACGTTTTCGTACATTTGAAACTAAATCAATTGATTAATATGTAATTTAGTCTTCCACTAACTTTTGTCTAATTCTCGTTAAGTGACACATTGTTCTTATATGCAAATCACTTTACCATTTTCCGAATATCGTTAAAAATAATAGATTTCTTAAATCAAGGTGGACCTTTCAACAGAGACTCGTAAACATACAATGTATCTGATAAATCAATCATTTGATATTATCTTCTAATTCCATCGATAAACATAATGAAACAAATACGTTCATGTAAAGTATTATACCTTTAATACTTTGTTAATATTCTCAAGTTATAATATATATATATATATATATATATATATATATATATATATATATATATATATATATATATAATCATATTCGTTCATATAATGGTTCGTGAATCGTCGGAATTTGATCGAGGTTAAATGAATGTATGAACATAGTTTAAAATTCTTGAGATTTAACTTAACAAGCTTTGCTTATCGTGTCGGAAACATATAAAGATCAAAGTTTAAATTTGATCGGAAATTTCCGGGTTGTCACATGTACAAACTTTAAAGCATATTGTACAACCTTCATATAACAATTGTATTTAATTTTTAAAAGAATTTCAAGAGACAATTGTTATATAACACCCTAATTTTTTTTTAAACACAGCGGAAGTAAATACTTGATTACTAAATCATTCCTAGTTAATGTTTACATAACATTGTTTACAAACCAACTTTATACAACAACGGTGTTACGTAAAAACATCAATAATATATAAATCATCAGAGTAAGCTCTTAGTCAAACATGTCTTCTAACCCGTCATCAAAACCTGTCCTAAGAAGCAGTACCTAAACCTGCAAGGGGTGGAAATGTGGGGAAATTAGCACAACTGCTAAGTGAATGGATACTATATAACAGACCAAGCATAAGCAACTGAACATGCAAGGGTCACAAATATGCTAACGTCCTGAACTAACATAAAAACAACTGACAATATGAGGATCGACGACTTGTACGAGCACATGACTTAGCTGATCAGACTACAGTCTACCGATAGTCTGCTTTACTGACTCCACTGCATAACCGTCCAGACGCAACACATGCGTCCTTCTATGCTATACTGAACAATCAGTAACATCATGACCTGACCAGACTACCACAGTCGACCTCACACAAACCCTACCTTGCCGCCTCGGTGGGTTCCCAACCTTGTCGCCTCGGTTGGTGTCCAACTAAAAGTGCGCACATAAGGTCATAGATAATCAATCATGCAATTGTCCTAACTAGTATGGCAATATCTAACTACACATGGTATTCATACTAGATATAAACATAAGAGTAAAGAGTCTGAACAAGTAGCATATTAGCTACTTAATACTCTATCCAAAGATAGACCCACTCACCGAATACCAGCAACTAGCTCAGATAATCTATCACTGAGCTGCGTCCTTATCCTTATTACCTGAACATAAGGCAAACCAAGTTAGTTTCTATCCGTTAGTACAAAACAGCACAGTACAGCAATTCAGTAACAAAAGTGTCACTAAAAGTCCACCTAACACTTATGCATTTTCAGAATTTACATCCTGATCATCATAAGTCACGCGGCAGCATAACGGATAGAAAATAGTCAAATTAAACAATACTGCAATTCTGATCTACACCCGTACGGTTGCATCGTGCATCCGTACAGTTACACACTCATTGCCAGGTTGCACCAACACCACTGTATCCGTACGGTTGCACATGCACCCGTACGGTTGCACAATGTACCCGTGCGGTTGCATGCTGCAACCGTACGGTTGTGTTCTTCGTGCAGCAGCAACAGAAACTGACAGGTTTCGCACCAAAATCACCCAAATCTCAATCTTAGATCTGTTTTTGACCTCAAAACTGCTTATAACTTGTACACAAAACATTTAGAAGCATAAACCCACGAGCTTTGAGCTAAAACAACACCAAATTTAAGCATTAAGACACCACAATCACATTTATCAAAAACCTAGTTTCAAACCCAAATAAAACACTGATTTGGACATAAAATCACGCAATTCTTACCTTGATAGACTCACAATGACACAAGGAAAACGATTTCAAACACAATTTAAGCTCCAAATCAAGATAGAGAGATTAGGGTTTTCAAATGAGAAAGAGTTAGTTACGGGATGTGTTTTAGAAGATTCAAGAAAATGATAGAAATAGCTGGCATATTGCTTATATACTAGTGTTAAATACAATACCCCATCACACACGGGTATTTACCAGTTATCTGATAACTTTCGTACATAATTTGACTGCCCTAATGGAGTCCAAATTAAATAAACGAACCTGTTCTGTGACCCTTGTCACAAACTGATCTTAATCAAATAATAAAATAACACTAAATATTATATTAAAATAAAAGCATAATTAACCACACAATTATACCTAAGGAAAAAAAAAGGTCATCTTACATCTAAGCCCGATATGAGGATGTTACATGTTATTACTAATAATTATTATTAAAAATAAAAATACTTAATTTTTAGGTAAACTTTATTTTTAATAAATTATTATTATTATTATTATTATTATTATTATTATTATTATTATTATTATTATTATTATTATTATTATTATTATTATTATTATTATTATTACTATTATTATTATAATCATTATTATTATTATTATTATTATTAAAATATGAGTTTATAAGGTCAAATTTCATAAAAAGGTAACTATTTTATCTCATTTTTCTAATAAAGGTAACCTATTTCACTTTGGTTCATTTAAAGGACTATTTTAACAAAAGTTAATTAAAAAAAGGGGTTCGTTAACTTTGTCAGTTAAAGGACTATTTTAATTACATCATTCGTCCATCATATTTGCAAACCCTCATTTCATTGGTCCCTCCATTCAATGTCTTTCAAACAAGACCTGCAAATTAGTTCATCATCATCACCATAACCTCCAAGAACAATTTTCGTAGAAACTTGAATTCGAACACAATAGCACTCAAAATCAATCAAAACATGATCCATATTCTGCGATTAGATGATATATGGAAGAATTATTCATCAAAACAACTTTAGATTAACAGAATCATTATGAATGGCTTCGTCATCACAATATGAACTCCAAAAACTAAACTCGATTTTCGTTGCGTTTTAGGAGATGAATTCTTCATGAAAAAGTTCTATATCATCCTCCTTAACTTCGTGACTCGAAATCATAGCCTCTAACAGCCTGAAACTTTCGAATTTGATCTCTGAATTTATTGTTGACTTTGAAGCCGAAATTTGACTTTTCATATTCGAGTTCATATCATGAAATTAGGATCTATAGATTTCCAGAAGGCATCACGACATGCTTTAGAATAGTTCTGCATTTTTAATTTTGGCTATAGGACTCTGAATTGATCCGGAGACTAAATCGGTCCTCGATGAACACGAACGACGAACTCGATCTCAAATTCATGGAATCTGTTGTTGTTTGAAGCTTCTGCTGATGCACAAATGTTTAGTAGGATGTAAGAATCATGTTTCGGAACTCAATTTGTGTTGAGAATCATTGAATGAAGATTTGATAATTTGAGCACTTGATGTATTCGTACAGTGAATAACTTGAGAAATCTGAATTTGTTAATATGATTTATTGGTTCGATCTGGATTTGAATTACGGACAAAGTTAACGATGAATGGGTTAAAGATGATGACGATGGTCATTTAACGGACAAAGTTAACGAAATCCCTTTTTTAATTAACTTTTGTTAAAATAGTCCTTTAAATGAATCAAAGTGAAATAGGTTACCTTTATTAGGAAAATGAGGTATAATAGTTACCTTTTCATGATATTTGCCCTTTTTTAATGATATTAATTACGTTATATATTTATGCTATATAAATGTAAGAATGTCTATTAAGTGATACGAAAGGAGGGCTACCGGACGTTGGTAAGCTGTTACTAAAGTTATTTGCTTTTATCTACTACCAATTGTGTACTTCATCCAGCCGCCTTTAAGTAAAAAAAATCAAATTTGGTGAAATTCCTCATAACTTTAAAAGACTAACTTTGAAGTTAGTCTTACCTAAAAAGTCAAATATGTTATTTCGGTATATACTCGTATCTAATAATGTTGAATTTAAAGCTCATATACAAATTGCAGTTCTTCACTTGTTCGCCCAGAGGCGACTCCACATTATGTGTTATGGGGTTCATTGACCCCACTAAATTTTAATTTCTTTCTATAATTTACTAATAAAAATGTATAGAACACCACTGAATTTGCAAATAGGACCCCATATATTTTTAAAATCAATGATTTTTTTAAAGTAAACGGTAGTATTTTGAAATTTTTTTTACAAAGTAGCACTCAAATTATATAAGGACCCCATTGGTTTTCAATCCTAGAATCGCCACTGCGTTGTTCCATTTGATTTGTGCAAATTTACTGACTTCCTCTATTCACAATAGGATTCTTTGACTTTTGAAGTCAAACTGACTACTTTTCATATTCGAAATCGATATGAACCTTGTTATGAATTCAAGATCAGCATTTTTTTTTTCCAGAATGTACAACATTGTATGTTCAAATATCTCTAAAATCATTTAAACAGTCTTTTCCATTGATTCTGAATCTTATTCCTGTTGACTTTAAAAGTCAACTCACATCTTGACTTGACTTATCTGCTCTTGTAACTCAATTGAAGTGGTGTGGAATCCATGGGACAAGAAATCAAAAGAAATGTCTGATTTAGGAGACGATGAGTACAAGCAGATGTTATGTGTCGATGGTGCAGCGATCGAAAAACCGATTACTTTGAAACCAGGTGAAGAATGGACGGGTCGTTTGGAAATTGCTGTCGTGCCATCGAGTTTTTGTAGTGAGGATCTCTGATTTTCAGTTGAGGTGCCTCCAAATAAGATATTACTCTACTTTCATATTTGTTATTTTGGTTTTTAGATTTTTTTTTTTTTTTTTTTTTTTTTAGTGTTAAAGTATTGTGTAATCTGTGTTTAGGATTGTGACTAGTTAAATATGGTTATTATGTTTTATCTTTGGAGTTATAAAGATGTGTGTATACTAAAGTCACACTACACTGTAATCCTGACCATGTTCTTACATATATTTTGAGTAAGTTTTTCATGCTCAAATAAATTTGAAATCGTGTATATCGATTTATTATTTTTCATCCAAATTGATATCAAAAAATTAGATTTGAAATCATCTGTCCATATCTTGATGGTTAAAACAGGTTAATAAATATTCGTTGCATATAAAAACTATTGAATATTAATAACCATCATTTTAAATAAATATATAATCGGATATATGCAATGATTTAATGCATCTTGATAATAACTTTTAATTGGCTATATTAATCGAGTTAACAGCAAACGTCGATTTATTAGCGACTTGACTGTCGTTTAGAGCCTTAATTAAAATCCAGGCAGGATTTAAACCCATGTAAATTTGATTCTTCCATTTTCATAGCGTCTCATTTTTTTTTTTATAAGATTTTATTTTTATTTTTAAAAATTGTTTCCTATTTATAGGCCGGAGGTCCTTTTGAAAGCAATCTCTCTATCCATAGAACATTGAGAGGGATGATTTTCTTTACTTTTGGGAGTGTTTCGCTTCGGGTTGAGAAATGACTTGTCTTTATTCTAGGATAGAAGGATTGTCTACATCTCACATCCTCATACCTCTCATATGCGATACTGAGTTTTGTTTTTTGTTGTTGTTGATAATAACTTTTAAGGGTGTCTTTAGAAAGCTTTTCAAACAAAGGCCGTCTTTAGAAAACCATTATATATATAAGAACCAATAAGATTTTTTACAATTAACTATATTCATAGTCATAATAAATTTGTAAAAGCCATGAATCTTTTAATTTCGTTTACATTAAATTAGAAATAAAATAGGTTGTATTAAAAAACTGTAAAGTCAAGATTGTGGGTCTATATCAGCCCATTTGAAGTTATACTGAAATACGCACTACAGAGTAATGTTTTAAGAAACACCAACAATATCCAGTTCCACGTATGTTAAGTATGAGAAGGTATGATGTAGATAATTATTTCCGTGCCTTAAAATATAAAGGGAAATTATTTCTCCACCTCGAGTAAAGGTAACCACTGGTAGAGAATTCGTCCCTCCCTAAATTCTAAAAATAAAGAAAAGCTTAAAAATTTAAATTTCGTCGTCAAGATTGACTGATTGCACGTGCTACCCCTAAATACAAAGTATATCCGCCCCTGAATAGGTCTCCTTCCTTTTCTAAGGAGAACTCACTTGATGGGATCCATTTATTAAAACCGATGTGGGGCATGATGAAAGACATCCTCTAATCTATCTTGTGTAAGCATTACCAAAATTCATTTATTTCCTAATTTCGTCAAGTAACTCCCAATTAAAACTGAAAGATGAATAAACTTTGATGCGTTTGATTGATTTCATCCGTGTACATTTATACAGCAATACATCTCTATAAACTAGGTAAGTCTAACAAACTTCCTAACTATTTGCTAATCCTTAGAATCATATACAAAAATAGATAAAGTCAAATGTACAACATAATATATACAATATATGCATATCTAGTCTAATACACCCCCTCAGTCTAAGCGGGAGGAGGTCGAATGCTTAGGCTGTCTCGGAAATCATCAAATAGAACTCGAGGAAGACCCTTCGTGAAGATATCTGCTATTTGAAAACGCGTTGGAACATGCAGAACATGAACCTGGCCACGTGCGACCTTTTCACGAACAAAATGTAAGTCCATTTCAATGTGTTTAGTACGTTGATGTTGTACGGGATTTCCAGACAAATAGATCGCGCTTACATTGTCACAAAATATGATGGTAGATTTCAGGATTGGACAATGTAGTTCGAGTAGCAAATTGCGTTGCCAGCAAGATTCGGAAACAACGTTAGCGACACCCCTATACTCGGCTTCTGCACTAGAACGTGATACCGTAGGTTGTCGTTTAGCGGACCATGAGATTAAGTTGGAGCTGAGAAAAACACAATAGCCGGATGTGGAACGTCGAGTGTCGGGACAACCACCCCAGTCCGCATCAGTATAGGCGACCAAGGAATGGACGTTGGATCTCGTGAGATGTAGTCCATGAGTAATGGTGCCTTTAACATATCGAATGATGCGTTTAAGAGCAAGCATGTGACTTTCTTTGGGTGCGTGCATGTGCAAGCATACTTGTTGCACGGCATAGGATATATCGGGACGTGTGAACGTAAGGTATTGTAGCGCCCCGGCCAAGCTGCGGAAGAGAGTTGGATTCGGATGAGAAGGGCCATCACCGGAACTCAACTTCCCATTTGTATCGACGGGAGTGTTGGCTGAATTAGAATGAGTTAAGCCTGCACGTTCAATGATCTCTTTAGCATATGATTGTTGGTTTAGAAATAAGCCAGATTTAGTTCTCTGTACATCAATACCCAAAAAAGAACTAAGCGGTCCTAAGTTTTTCATAGAGAATTCGCGCCCCAGTAAAGCCATTAGACGAGAGCGAAGATTACTGTTGGATGTGACTAGTACTATGTCATCGACATACAATAGTATGTAAGCCACGTCGCCACCATTTTTGTAAATAAATAAGGAGTGATCACAACGACTGTGAAAAAAACCAAGAGTGTAAACAAACTCAGCAAATCTTTGGTACCAAGCACGTGGTGCTTGTTTGAGACCATAAAGCGAACGTTTTAATAAACAAACGTGATCCGGACGAGAGGTATCACGAAAACCAAATGGCTGATGCATAAACACTGTCTCATGTAATGTACCGTGTAAAAAAGCATTTTTTTACGTCTAGTTGATTAATATCCCACGATTTTGATAGCGCAATGGTCAAAACAGCCCGAATGGTTGCCGGTTTTACCACCGGGCTAAACGTATCAAGACAATCAATGCCCACTCTTTGTGAGCGACCATCACCAACTAACCGCGCTTTGTAGCGTTCAAAGGTACCATCCGCTTTCATTTTATGTCTAAATACCCACATGCTTTGAATGATGTGCATGTCAGGTGTCCTAGGTACTAAAGTCCAAGTCTTATTGTCCATTAAAGCACGAAACTCGTCGGTCATGGCCATTTTCCAGTTGGGATCGGATATAGCTTGTTGTGGAGATTTTGGAAGTGGAGATAAAGATGTAGAGTTAGATAGATTAAATATAGTTTTAGGTTTAGTAATACCTTGCATGGAGCGTGTTATAATGGTGCGAGTAGGCTGAGAAGATTGAGTAGTGGGAATGGATGATTGAGTAGGCTGAGTATTAGATGTAGAAGATGGTGGGGAATTAATTCCAGAATCGAGCAGAAGGGTATCACGATTACTAGTAGGAGATGATTGTGTTGGACTAGATGGTGTAATATTTAATGTTGCTAGGCTAGTTGGATAGGTTGGTGTTGGGCCAATATTTTGATCAGGTGGTGGACTGGATGGACTTGGATTTTGAGCAGAAGGAGAAAAAAAAAACAGTGGATGAATATTATCATGTAGAAACTTGTATGTATTTGAATTAGGAGTAATAGTTTTGGAGAAAGGAAATTCATGTTCATTAAATTGGACATGTCTTGATATGATGAAACGTTTGGTTAAGATATCATAACAAAGATACCCACGATGATTAGGTGGATAACCCAAGAAAACACACGGAGTAGAACGAGGTTGTAATTTATGGATTGTGTTAGATGGGAGTAATGGGTAACATAAACAACAGAAAGTTCGAAGATGTGCGTATGAAGGTAGGCGATTATATAGTATTTGAGTGGGACTTTTGAATTGAAGGAGTTTGGATGGAAGAATGTTTAGAATGTATGTTGCTGTTGAGAGTGCGTGTTGCCAAAAATTTGTGGGAATAGATGTAACATCCCGCGTTTTTGCGTAAAATTTATTTTTAACACTGTCTTTTTTTTAAAAATAATATCTTACGTTATTTAAATTCGTATTTTCCATTGACTAACGTTCATAATATTCCCGTTATTTAATTATAACATCACTCGTTTACTCGAGCGTTTTTAAAATATTCGTTTGGTTAATTCCCGCACCCGCTTTGAAACTTGAGGGACCGAAGTTGCCAAGTGGGCAAACTAGTTGACTAGGTCAACTAGTCAACCCACCTTATCCATCCATTCATTTCACCTCCCACCTTCTTCATCTTTTCTCTCTACTTCCCTTTCATGAACTCAAACACCCATCTTCATAAAATCATCATCTAAATCCGGATCGAGAAGCAAACTTCAAAACAAATTACATATTTGGAATCCTCTCATCATCCTCTACAATTTGATACCAACTTCATCTCGTTTGGGTAACATTTCTAAAACTCTAGATTTCTCTAAAATTCGTGTTTTTGACTTGAAATGGTGTTAGTTAGTGTCTATGGCTCGTGTAAAACATGAATATATGTTTTGTTTGCTCGATTCGTTGTTTTGAGTAACTAGTTTGAACATTTGAAAATGGGTGTGCTTAATCCTTGATTTTGGATGAGTTAATATTGTCAAATTGTTAGAGTTTATGTTTTAAAAGTGTTACTAGCATCTTTAGCATCAATTTGATGTGTAGGTTGATTTGGAACACATCATTAACATGATTATTGGTTTTGTGATTCTTGATTAGGGTTTGATGAACTCTAAAAGGAAATTTTGATGCTTTGAATGCCATGAAATGTTATTAGTTAGTGATTAGTTGTATTGTATGTTTCATTACCTTCAAAACGGCATATCATATGTGTGAATTGCATTCCCGAATCTTAAAATGCGTTTTGTAAACTTGAAACGATGGTTTTGAACATTTAATGACCACTTGACGAGATTTTTGGCTATTGTAAATGATGTTTTTGCTTGATGAAAAGTGGTTAGTTGTATTCCTTGTCAAAATACCTTTCCAACGATATAAGATACTTGTTTTGGATGTTTACGGTTTAGGATTTATGGGTATTTGAAGTTGGATTCGTGCTTGAGTGTGAAAACTGCCAGAATTCTCTGCACAGGTAATGGCGCGGCGCGCCATACACCCGCGCGGCGCGCCAAAGTGGGCTGTCCAATTTTGTCAATTTTCGAATAATGTTTGCTATGCTACGCACCCCCGATTCACATGAGACTTGTTCTAACATGCTTATACATGAATAAAAACCTCAGAAAAATAGTTCGGGACCGAACCCGAACGTGTTGACTTTTTCGTTGACTTTGACCGACCAAAGTTTGACTTTTTGTCAAACTTAACCAAATGATTATGTAATCTTTCTAACATGATTCTTTACTTGTATCTTGCATGAAACTTGATAATTTGATTCACATGCTATATAATCGAGTCATAACGAGCCATAGGACTAATTAAACACATTTCACCCGACCTTGTGTCGTAACCGGTTAATTGATACAACTTATTTGTTTAGGTCAAGGCTAAACAACTATCATGCACACGTTTACTTTGTGAAGTACTTTTATACTCGTGCACTCGAGGTGAGATCATAGTCCCACCTTTTCAACAACTTTTTATACTTTTAAATTGTGGGCTGAGAAACATATACTTTGTTACATTTTGTACTACTTACTTTTATACTTTGAACACAAGTACAAGGAAAACAAACATTCCACAGCGAGTTAGAACAAAAATCCTCAATTCGATTATCATTAGTTACACTTGCAGGGTGTAAGCGAGAACTTATATTGTGTGGCTATACGGGTTTGACAAACCCTCATTACGGACGGTTCGCTACCGTCTACGGATGAAATATATTTTCGAGAAACAGTGTATGTTCTAACACTATTGTAATGGGGTTCTATGGAAGGAAACGTTAAGTCTTGATAATTGGGTGCTCGCGAACAATACTTTTGGAATGCAAACGATTTTGATAATCAACTATGGGAATACTAAATCTTGTGGTTCAAAAACAACGTTTACAAATACATCTATGATTTCACCAACGTTTTTCGTTGACAGTTTTCTATATGTTTCTCAGGTTCATACTCGGCTACTTGATACATGCTTCCGCACACTTTGATTTCTTGCTTGAGGTCAAGCATACATGCATACGCTAGTGATAGCACTTTTGGATTAAACCTTAAAGCATACATACTTACGCTATTTATAGCAACTGTGATTTTCAACTAATTATGTCGCAAGTTATTTCATTTATACATTACTACTTTTGTAAACTTAAACTTGTTGTCGATCCGTTTGGTAAACTAAACTTTGCAAGTCTTGTACTTTTCAAATGAATGCGACATAGTTTTGGTCAAACGAGTCTCATATAGGGACTACGACCACGTAACGGGACCTAAGTTAGCGGCGCCGTCAATGACGATTTTTGTCGGGTCGCTACAGATGGTATCAGAGCGTTGGTTGTAGGGAACTAGGATGTGCATTAGTGTGTCTGACAGAGTCGTTGGGACGCATTAGTGAATCTAGACTACAACCGGATAGTTAGCCATTGCATTCTGACATACATTTGCTATAGATAGCACTTACTTGACTAATTGTGCATTATACTTGAATCATTCTTAGGCAAACTCCTTGATGGTACCAAGCTTTCATCATACGAATCCGTATTCTGCCACTTTCTGGTAACACACGTAAATTCAAGATTCATACAAGTATGGATGACGACGACTTCATTAGTCACACTTGTTCGGGAACTCTGTCTCCCGGATTGTTATTTGCCACCGTTTCAACTTACTATCGGTTTCCCACTGGTGTTTCTTACTATCTACTTTTTGGTGTTACTACCATCACTACTCTAGGTGAGTATCGTCATCAACATTTATCACTACGGTTGCGTGCTACTCGTTATCATGACTCGTTACTCTTTTCATACCTGAATACATTATTGTCTGACTCGAACCGCATTGACGTGAACAAACATTTATACACTTCCCTCGGGGAACGCTTCTTTAGAGTTGCAGAAATTCTTTCGATTTAATACGAGTCACGTTTGATACGTCGTTACACTTTGTTCATTCTAGATCTTCACAGTTACACGAACTTGATGTTATGGAGTGATGTGGGAATGGAGGTATGAGTTAGCGTAATATAACGACACTCGATCAACGTGGTTATATTACGGTAAGCCATACCAAAGTTCTAATGACTCGTGATGGTGATTGGACTCGATCAACCTAATCACCACCATGTGCCATGTACATGATTTCATCTATTCATGTTTGGACATCTGAAAACTCCGTAAGTACTGACAACAACCATACCGGGGACACACCTTCGAATATTGTCGAACCATATTTATGCTTCCGAATGAATGACGAATTCTTTCAACTTCAAACATACGTTATACATGAATACTATCTCGTCCTCGCACAGTTTTATCAACGAACTACAATATACCTGTTATGCTCACACCGAGGTGGAAACTTCTCTCGTATTACACTCGTACTTCCGTATAAGGAAATCTTCTATTCTAAATTTTCAATGGAGAGATAGACTCTTCACGTTATACTAGTACTCGCCTCGAGGGTGAATAGCCCCGACGAACGTTTTCAGAAACCGATGAGAACTTGCTCCGACAAACGTTTTTGGAAAACAGATAAATCTTATCGACACAAATTTCTTGAGAAACTTGTTCTAACTAACATTTTCGAGTCCTGATGTACCCGTTCAAACATACCTTACAGAAATGTACCTCATTTCAGATCGAGATTCTTGTTTCACTTCTAGATTTCGGAGTGCCTTACAAAAAGTCTCGGGACCACGCTTAAACATGAGTACAACACATCAACCACAACCCGACGGACCGAGCAAACATATGATTCAAACTTTGGAAACCATAACACGAGTTCATGTTATCGACTTCAAATTTACTTGAGAAAAGTACTTGCCTTTAGTCAAATTCTCTTACTACAATAAAATTTCATTCGAGTATTAACGTCACACTTTTCGAGGACCCGTATAGCCGTGAATGTCATTTTCTTAAATTGTTGAACCGAAGTAGGTGACAAGCGAACCACCGGACCCGAACTCATTCATGAAACAACCGGAAAATTTTTCAATTCCAGGAAAGGCTCAAGACGGCCCGTAGTCACCAAAAGAGCCATACAAGGGTTAAACGTAAACCTCTCGAATTCCAAGTGGGAAACCGCGTAACGTTAAAAGTCACACCTTGAAAAGGTGTAGTCCGTTTCGGAAACGTAGAAAGCTAAATCCGCGATATTTTTAGTCCTTTTGAAATTTTGGGGTGTGTTGTGCCCGTTGCTTACCGCTTCGAACTTCCGACTCAAACAAATTCCGTTCATCCTACATTCTGTGTATCAAACTTAAAGGCGTGTCTTGCGAGACAAGAACTTGTTATCCTCTTCGATGAACTTACTATCAACGATAAACCTCACTTCCAAGGAGGACCGGTTGAAACTATAAATCGTGGAACCAAACTTTAAACCAACGTAAAATCGCGACTGTCGAAGTTCGTTGAAATACCCAAAGGAGTACCTTCACTTATTCGTAGAACCGACAACGCAAGATCTCGAGAAAGAAACAACTACTACTACTTCCAACTAAATTTCGGGACGAAATTTCTTTTAAGGTGTAGGTAATGTAACATCCCGCGTTTTTGCGTAAAATTTATTTTTAACACTGTCTTTTTTTTTAAAATAATATCTTTCGTTATTTAAATTCGTATTTTCCATTGACTAACGTTCATAATATTCCCGTTATTTAATTATAACATCACTCGTTTACTCGAGCGTTTTTAAAATATTCGTTTGGTTAATTACCGCACCCGCTTTGAAACTTGAGGGACTGAAGTTGCCAAGTGGGCAAACTAGTTGACTAGGTCAACTAGTCAACCCACCTTATCCATCCATTCATTTCACCTCCCACATTCTTCCTCTTTTCTCTCTACTTCCCTTTCATGAACTCAAACACCCATCTTCATAAAATCATCATCTAAATCCGGATCGAGAAGCAAACTTCAAAACAAATTACATATTTGGAATCCTCTCTTCATCCTCTACAATTTGATACCAACTTCATCTCGTTTGGGTAACATTTCTAAAACTCTAGATTTCTCTAAAATTCGTGTTTTTGACTTGAAATGGTGTTAGTTAGTGTCTATGGCTCGTGTAAAACATGAATATATGTTTTGTTTGCTCGATTCGTTGTTTTGAGTAACTAGTTTGAACATTTGAAAATGGGTGTGCTTAATCCTTGATTTTGGATGAGTTAATGTTGTCAAATTGTTAGAGTTTATGTTTTAAAAGTGTTACTAGCATCTTTAGCATCAATTTGATGTGTAGGTTGATTTGGAACACATCATTAACATGATTATTGGTTTTGTGATTCTTGATTAGGGTTTGATGAACTCTAAAAGGAAATTTTGATGCTTTGAATGCCATGAAATGTTATTAGTTAGTGATTAGTTGTATTGTATGTTTCATTACCTTCAAAACGGCATATCATATGTGTGAATTGCATTCCCGAATCTTAAAATGCGTTTTGTAAACTTGAAACGATGGTTTTGAACATTTAATGACCACTTGACGAGATTTTTGGCTATTGTAAATGATGTTTTTGCTTGATGAAAAGTGGTTAGTTGTATTCCTTGTCAAAATACCTTTCCAACGATATAAGATACTTGTTTTGGATGTTTACGGTTTAGGATTTATGGGTATTTGAAGTTGGATTCGTGCTTGAGTGTGAAAACTGCCAGAATTCTCTGCACAGGTAATGGCGCGGCGCGCCATACACCCGCGCGGCGCGCCAAAGTGGGCTGTCCAATTTTGTCAATTTTCGAATAATGTTTGCTATGCTACGCACCCCCGATTCACATGAGACTTGTTCTAACATGCTTATACATGAATAAAAACCTCAGAAAAATAGTTCGGGACCGAACCCGAACGTGTTGACTTTTTCGTTGACTTTGACCGACCAAAGTTTGACTTTTTGTCAAACTTAACCAAATGATTATGCAATCTTTCTAACATGATTCTTTACTTGTATCTTGCATGAAACTTGATAATTTGATTCACATGCTATATAATCGAGTCATAACGAGCCATAGGACTAATTAAACACATTTCACCCGACCTTGTGTCGTAACCGGTTAATTGATACAACTTATTTGTTTAGGTCAAGGCTAAACAACTATCATGCACACGTTTACTTTGTGAAGTACTTTTATACTCGTGCACTCGAGGTGAGATCATAGTCCCACCTTTTCAACAACGTTTTATACTTTTAAATTGTGGGCTGAGAAACATATACTTTGTTACATTTTGTACTACTTACTTTTATACTTTGAACACAAGTACAAGGAAAACAAACATTCCACAACGAGTTAGAACAAAAATCCTCAATTCGATTATCATTAGTTACACTTGCAGGGTGTAAACGAGAACTTATATTGTGTGGCCATACGGGTTTGACAAACCCTCATTACGGACGGTTCGCTACCGTCTACGGATGAAATATATTTTCGAGAAACAGTGTATGTTCTAACACTATTGTGATGGGGTTCTATGGAAGGAAACGTTAAGTCTTGATAATTGGGTGCTCGCGAACAATACTTTTGGAATGCAAACGATTTTGATAATCAACTATGGGAATACTAAATCTTGTGGTTCAAAAACAACGTTTACAAATACATCTATGATTTCACCAACGTTTTTCGTTGACAGTTTTCTATATGTTTCTCAGGTTCATACTCGGCTACTTGATACATGCTTCCGCACACTTTGATTTCTTGCTTGAGGTCAAGCATACATGCATACGCTAGTGATAGCACTTTTGGATTAAACCTTAAAGCATACATACTTATGCTATTTATAGCAACTGTGATTTTCAACTAATTATGTCGCAAGTTATTTCATTTATACATTACTACTTTTGTAAACTTAAACTTGTTGTCGATCCGTTTGGTAAACTAAACTTTGCAAGTCTTGTACTTTTCAAATGAATGCGACATAGTTTTGGTCAAACGAGTCTCATATAGGGACTACGACCACGTAACGGGACCTAAGTTAGCGGCGCCGTCAATGACGATTTTTTCGGGTCGCTACAATAGAAGCATGAGACATGATAGTACGCATGATGTTATTTATGGCTCGTATTTTACGTTCAGATTTTCCGTTTTGAGAAGAAGTGTGTGGACACGAGAAACGAAATGTCATGCCATTCGTGTGACAATAGTGATGAAATTTGTTATTATTGTACTCGGTTCCATTATCACATTGAAAAGACTTTATAGATTTTCCAAATTGAGTCTTAATAAAGGTACTGAATTTAATAAATGTATCATAGACCTCAGATTTTGCACCAAGTGGAAAAGTCCACAAAAAATTTGAATAATCATCAAGAAATAAGACATAATATTTGTGACCAGAGGTACTTGCAATTGGAGATGTCCATACATCACTATGAATTATATCAAATGGCATAATAGTAGAAGAAACCGAATCGTAAAATGGCAACTTTATTTGTTTTCCAAACACACATGATTGACAAAAAGAAGATAAATAAGGTTTATTACAAGAAATAAACTGTTTATTGCTAAGTGATCCTAGTATATTACGCCCCGGGTGACCAAGTCGTTGATGCCAGAGATCACTAGAAGTTGCAAGAAAAGTTGTTGAATGAGCAAGTTGTTGAAGAACATTTGATGTAATAGGGTATAGATCGCCCGTGCTATTACACCGCATTATTTTGGTTCCCTTCGGATATTCCTTCACAGTAAAACCAAGAGGATCAAATTCAAGAGATATATTATTGTCACAAGATAAACGACGTACAGAAATAATATTTTTAATGAGTTGTGGAGCATGTAGAATATTGTTAAGTGTAAGAGGTCGTGAGGAAGATGGTAATGAAGAGTGTCCGAATCCAAGTATTGGTATGCTATGGCCATTTTCGACAATAATTTGTTTGGGTAACTTTAATGGATAATAAGATAGGAATTTACCTTGGTTACCTGCCATGTGAGAGGTGGCTCCAGAGTCCATATACCATGTATTGTCGGGAGGATTGAGAGTCATAGTGTGCATAGCGTTCTCAATGTCAGTAGGAAAATACATGGATCCATCAGTAGTTGAGCTGTTGTGGGCCTGTTGTGGGCGTGGGCCAAGAAGACCAGGCTGAGTATTTGTACTATTAGGACGGGTCCAGCCCATTGTAGGATAAGGACAAGGAGGCTGAGCCCAATTTGAATTTTGCCAAGTCCATGGAGGATATGCAACCCAATAAGGAAACTGGCCTGTTTGGTTGGAATTAAACCCTCGGCCACGTCCTCTGTTGTTAGGGTTTCGGCCTCTGTTCCCACTGTTGCGACCACCAGAACGACCGCGACTGGAAGATTGATTATAGTTGCGAAAATGCCCCGATGAGTGATGTGTAGCAGGATTAGAAACAGCAGAGGTGTGAAGTGCCGTGTCATTCGATGTGACAGGTGTGGAAGTATTCGCCTGATTTTTTATTTGAGTTTCTGCGAGAATCAATCTTGATCGTGCCTCATAAAAAGATGGAAGACGATCGTTTTGTGTAATTTGTTAACCAACAACACGATATGTATCGTTTAACCCTGAGACGAGTTGAAGTACGAGCTTGTCATCACTTACTTCACCATCAACGTTTGTAAGTTGATCAGCAATCACTTTTAGTTCCTGGCAATAGGCAGATACAGAGGAAAATTGGTCAAGCCTGACATTGGCTAATTGTTGTCGCAGGTACACAGCACGAGAATTCTTGTTGTCCTGAAAAATATTACGGAGTCGTTCCCATGCCTGAGCAGCAGTGGACTTAGTCTTCAAGATGATAGTGAGTAGTTCTTCGGAAATAGTTCCGTAGATCCATTGCAAAACTAGTGCATCAATACGGTTCCAGTTTGCATCTTTTAGAGGTGCTTGAACAGTGGAATCGGTGGTGGAAGATTCACCAGTTTCGGTTGAGGGAGTGATGTGATCTAGCACATCATAGGCGGTGCAATGAATGCGAAAAAGTTCTGCCCACGAATTGTACTGTCCTTTGTTCATCTCAAGAACAATAGGTATGACATTTTTTATGTTTGTGATAGTTAAAGCAGGATGGTATTTTTGTGTATTGGCCATTAGAAAGAAAAGACGAACGATAGATTAAAGAAGAAGAGAAAAGAGAGTTTTTAGGCCTGATACCATGAAAGATGAATAAACTTTGATGCGTTTGATTGATTTCATCCGTGTACATTTATACAGCAATACATCTCTATAAACTAGGTAAGTCTAACAAACTTCCTAACTATTTGCTAATCCTTAGAATCATATACAAAAATAGATAAAGTCAAATGTACAACATAATATATACAATATATGCATATCTAGTCTAATAAAAACTATCAAACACCTTTTCAAAATCCTCCTTGAAGAAAAACATTTTGCTCATATTCATTTTGACCGCATAAACCACTTCATTTTCTACGAGAACTCCAGCTAGAATTTGGCACCCATGGATGAAAGCATATTGATTGGGACCGATCACCTTATCAATGACTCGCTTTAACCTATTCACCAAAAGTTTGCTATAATTTTATACTAGCTTTCAATAAGGCTTATAGGCCGATAGTCGTTAAAGATATGCAGGTCTGAGACTTTTGGAATCACTGAAGTAAAGGAGCTATTGCACCCATTGAGAAGCTACCAAACCTAGTAAACTCAGTCACACACTTCTCAATATCATATTTGATAGTCTCCCATAATCGTCTGAAAAAATTGAAATTACATTCGTTCGGGCTGGAGGCTTTTAAACTCGTACAGCTCCAAAATGCAATTATGATTTCCTCCGATTCGAAGTGGCATTCATTGACGATTTTCCGAATTATGAAGCTGCAGGAAATTTGGACTTGGAAAAGATGCAAGACATCATCATTCTCGTCGTCGTCGTCATCGCCGCCATCGTCGTCATCGCCGCCGTCGTTGTCGCTGTCGCCGTCGTCGTCGTCGTCGAGAGCGATGCACGACATTATTTGATCTCACGAAAACGATGAATAAAATAATTTATGGGCTGCTTATTTGATTTCTTAAGGAGTAGAATTCCATCTTCCATCAACATTCACACCCAAAATACAATTAGACCTTTCACACGGTTATGGGCTAAAATGGTACACAAGCGCGGCAAATGAGCTCCACATGAGCTGCACATGCATTCTGTTACGATCTGTTGTTATGAATGTTCGACTGGTTCATTGTATAAATAGTTGCTTTAGTTTCATTAGTGATTAGCTTATGAAATTGTATGGTGTGTAAACACTCATCTTCTCTCCCTATCTATCTAATCTTTAGATTGTGATAATAATTCATTCTAATTGTAATCTCAATCTTCGGCATTCCAATTTTAGAATCTATTCTTCAACTATTAGATTCTTGGTTGTTAGCTAGATTGTTCTCCAATTCTAATTGAATTCAAAACGATCATATCAATTGGTATCAAAAGCTCTTTTCTGGGCAAGCTTTATAAATCGAAAAAAAGGTCTAAGTTTCAAAGTTCCATCAATGAAGACTGTTTGAGAAACAAAACCGAATCAAGAATTTAAGCACGAAATTTTCGGTTCTATCAAACAATCTCTTGAGCAAATTTGCAATTCTATCAAAAATTTTAAACGCGAAGTTGGCAGCTGTTGAAGTCAGTCACGGATTTATAATTGACGAGGTGAGAAAATTAAATGAATATGATTGTGTTGTGTTTGATAATGATGATGATAAACTAATTTTTTGGGATAAAGAGAGTGAAAATGGAAAAAGAAGTAAGGATGTGAAAGGTGCACATGTAGTGTTCGATGAAATGTCTACAACGAGAAATTATAAACACACGAGTATAGTTCAAGAATATAACGAAGCGTTTAATTCTTTGTTCAAAAATAGGGGTTTAGATGAATCAATATCATTGATATCTTTGTTTGGGGGTTGAATCAAGAAATTAAGAAAGGTGTTAGCTTGTTTAAACCCAAATCTCTTCATGATGTTTGGATTGTTTTGCTAGAGTACAAGAAGATACAATAAACGTAATCAATCGCAGATTAAATGCTGATAAAGTTGACCAGTTACATTGTCTACATGGAAGCATTCCTTCTAATGTCAAAGTCATGTTTGAAAAAGATGAGTCACCAACCCGAATGATGGATCCTAATGGAGGAACCCAAATTGAAAAACTCTCATACTGAGTTTAAAGTGATGGACATTCTTGAAAATGTTGACAAGAATGAAAGTCGTGTAATCAACGAATATGATACTCATTAGGTTGAAGACGATGAAGGAATTGGATGGCATGAAATAGTTGATGCCCTTGATGAACTACTTGATGAAGATTTTTGCAGGACACAATGTGTTAACGCTACACATACTGAATGTACTCAGAATATGGAGGGTGTGAAAGAATACAAGTTGAAAATAGATTGTGGAGAGAGTAAAGAGACACGTCAAGTTTCATATCTACCTTAGCTTGTGAAACGTCTAAGAAGGCTACTAATTTCACTAAATGAGTACACTTCACAATGAAGTGCATTCTTAATGATTCATAAAATGTGAACTCGAATAATTTTACTTATCTTTTAGAAAATTATCGTAATGATTGTTAATCAAAGAGATCCTCGATAGGTCAAGTTAGTAGTTCTGTTCAAGAGTTTAATAATGAAACGAATAATGCTCTTTATGATAAGAAAACGTCTTTTTATCTAAAAATGCTTGATGATTGGAAAATGGTATAAAAAGAAAAGGGCATGGGTCACTTGTGACATATGAAAATGGGGCCGATAAAGAAAAATACTTGTAGCATTATAGAAATGATAACTGAATTAAATTAATATAAAGGAATGGTAGATGCACATGGTTTCAATTTTGAAAAAAAAAAACAGGGCGTTCTTGTAAATGACCAAGAATTCACTCATAGTGAAAAGGGTATTGATTCTTTGATGCTCATGGTGTTACTAATGATAATGATAGTGAAATGGTAAAAAAAAAAAAAAGTCAACAAAGAATGGATCTTGACCAAGATGATATGTTGAAAGAGGATATGTTAATTTTGACTACACATGCTGAAGTGTTTGTTTGTGTAGGTCGACAGAGTCTAGAAGTCCAAGGAAATGAATTTAAAAGTGTTGCATATTCTTCATTGCTGCATATTCACAGCCCTAAGGTTCCAAATGAAGTGAATTATGACAACACTTATTTGAAATCACAACTATGTATAAAAGTTAATGATACAAGTGTTGAAGGAACTGATATGCGGCGTACAGTCACTTTTATTTCTCGACGCAAATCGTAGCTGAATCGGTGGAGGTGAAATCTCGCTCGCGCGATCAATGTGTAGTTTTATATTTTTATTTGTTGGGACCTAAATTATACGTACCTTTTATATAGAGTAAATAGAGCAAGTATGGCATAGGGTATCGTTCTTAAAATGCGGTTGAATTGAAATGAAACTTATTTAGACAATTAGTGTTTATTATTATTTTATTGATAGGTTGGTAGGTGATTTCTATATTAAACTAAATTAATGATAAATTAATGATAGAATACAGGAAAATAAAGGTTTGGAGGTAACTGCGGTATTGGAAGTTTAAACAGTGTTTATTATGAATGTAAGTTGCATCCCGGATTGTATTAATTTGTTTTGAGGAATATACTATCACTTTTATTCTATCTAATATATTCTTACCCATTAATTTATTTCCAAGAAACCTAATTCAAGCATAAATAATTAATGTGTTACGTGATAAAAATATAGGGTTTATTATTAAAATGAGTTTCCATTATAATAAAATAGACCAACCCATAAACCACTCTCGAATCTTAACTTGAATACAACTTATCATCCTCAGAAAGACGTTCAGAATGAGAGAACGATACAGACCTTAGAGGATATGTTGAAAGCTTGTGTGCTAGAATACGGTGGCTGGTGGATTCATATCTACCGTTGGTTGAATACGCATATAAGAACTCCTATCACTCGAGTATAGGGATGCCGCCTTACGAGATGTTGTATGGTCGTCATTTCAGAACTCCGACTTGCTGGTTGCAAGCCAGAGAGAAATAGTTTGCGGATCCCGAGATTGTTCAATTAACAGTCGAGAAAGTTGTTGTTGCTCGAGAAAAATTAAAATCCGCTGTTGTGATGTGGTCCAGCGGTTGGTCGCCTACCTCCTATAGGGAGGTCAGGTGTTCGACCCCCGCTGGCTACATATTAACCCACAATTTCATCTCCCGGGAATTTCTGACCAAATTTAAACCTGAATCTTATTTGATTTCGATACGATAAGCAAAGTCTGTAAAGTTGAGTCTCAAAAACTTTGAACTGTGTTCATGTAATCAATTATTTGACCTTTGATTATTCTCGACGATTTACGAACAATTGTTTGTAGAAAAATGTAAATATATATATTTTAAATTTATTTGTTTCAATATATATAATTAATATACTTATTTATGTAATAAAATTTGATAAAACATAATTATAGATATAGTAATTTGAAAATATATGTGTATGAATTCTATACATATATATTATTATATGTATGTTGTAATATATATAAAATTTATAAATATAAAATATTAAATATATATTATGATAATAGTAAATATTACATACTTTATAATATGTAAGGTTAAAATATTAAATTTTATTACGAGTTAAAATAAAATTTGCTATGGTAATATTATTATTTACTTCCAATATTTATATCAATATTTATATTATTAATTATTAATATTAATATTATTATTTAAAGACATAAAATAAAAATATGGAATTTGATACAAATTGATATATTATTATTACTTATATTATTATTATCTTTATTAGTTAGTATTATTATCATTATTATCAATAAAAATGTTATTAGTATCACTTTTCATTATCATTATGGTTACTTATTATTATTATTAATATTTCTATTTCTATTATTATTATTATTATTATTATTATTAATATTATCCTTATTATTGTTATTACTAATAACATTATCAATATCAAGTATTATTATTATTTAGTATTATTGTTATTATTATTATTACCATTATTGATTATTATGATAATATTCAATATTCCCAAAATTATTATTATTAACATGGTTATTAAAAATAGGTATCATTAATATAGTTTATATAAATATCATTACTAATGTTATCCTTAAGTAGTATCATTTTTAATATTATCAGAAGTATTATTATAAATTATTAGTATTTTCGTAAAAATTAACATTATTATCATTTTTAGAACCATTATTAGTAACATAAGTATAATAGTAATATTACTATCATTATTTTTATAATTACTAGAATTAACTTAGTATAAATATAATTACGGTTTTGATAAACAAATATATATTGTTCGATTATAAATATGTATATTAATAAATACACAAATGATATAGGTTCGTGAATCCGAGGCCAACCCTGCATTGTTCAGTTGTTCAATTTAGTCATATGTATTTTTACTACAAAATACATTAGGTGAGTTTCATTATTCCCTTTTTATATACATTTTTGGGTTGAGAATACATGCAAATGCTTTATTAACTATTTTACAATATTTATATGCGTGAGTTTCATTTGCTCCCTTTTTAAATGCTTTTGCAATATATATATTTTTGGGACTGAGAATACATGCGCTGCTTTTATAACTGTTTTACGAAATAGACACAAGTAATCGAAACTACATTATATGGTTGAATTATCAAAATCGAATATGCCCCTTTTTATTAAGTCTGGTAATCTAAGAATTAGGGAACAAACACCCTAATTGACGCGAACTCTAAAGATAGATCTATCGGGCCCAACAAGCCCCATCCAAAGTACCTGATGCTTTAGTACTTCAAAATTTATATCATGTCTGAAAGAGGATCCCGGAATGATGGGGATATTCTTATATGCATATTGTGAATGTCGGTTACCAGGTGTTCAATCCATATGAATGATATTTTTGTCTCTATGCATGGGACGTATGTTTATGAGAAATGGAAATATAAAATCTTGTGGTCTATTAAAATTATGAAATGATTATTTATGTTAAACTAATGAACTCACCAACCTTTTGATTGACACTTGAAAGCATGTTTATTCTCAGGTATGAAAGAAATCTTCCGCTGTACATTTGCTCATTTTAGAGATATTACTTGGAGTCATTCATGACATATTTCAAAAGACGTTGCATTCGAGTCATTGAGTTCATCAAGATTATTATTAAGTCAATTATAGTTGGATATATTCTGAAATGGTATGCATGCCGTCAATTTTCGTTGTAAAGAAAGATTGTCTTTTAAAATGGAATGCAATGTTTGTAAAATGTATCATATAGAGGTCAAATACCTCGCGATGTAATCAACTGTTGTGAATCGTTTATAATCGATATGGACTTCGTCCGGATGGATTAGGACGGGTCCTTTCAGTTGGTATCAGAGCGGTGGTCTTAGCGAACCAGGTCTTGCATTAGTGTGTCTAACTGATAGTTGTTTAGATGCATTATTGAGTCTGGACTTCGACCATGTCTGCATGTCAAAAGTTTTGCTTGTCATTTAGTGTCGAAAATTATTTTCTTATCATCCTTAAAGTCTAGACACGTCTTGCTGCCTCTATTGCATAGACAGTGTATAGATAACTTCATATCTTAGCGTAACTGTTATTGTTACTTTTGTCTGACAGCTTCCGTAGATTCATCCATAACTTATGAGATTTTAGTATTATATATGCATATGTAAATTATGTATTGCAGGGTACTAATCTACATCCTATAATCTATTTCTTATCGAAAAATCCTTCATTTGATCGTACGAGATGAATCCCTCAACCAGTTCGAATTCCTCGGATTCCAACAGCTATTCCGATATGGAGTTTCACTTATCAGCGTCACCAGAAAGAATCAACCAATCAGTCATCCCCAATTCATCTGATGGGTTCGTAGTCGACTTAATCAATGGAGACGCGAAGAAGGCGATCCCTTCCACCAACCGAATTTACCTCTTGCTGATGAACCTGAAGCACTTACCGGCGAACCTGTTCGTAATACTATTTTCTCTCCCAGTTCCCGAATATCTCGCCAAGATTATATTCTATCTAAAATTTTAGATCTTATTCATCCGCTTGTTCCGACCGACAATCATCTCAGAGTAATGGAAGAAGTTAACGAGCTTCGCGCTCGAGTAAAAAATTTGGAGAATATGGTGCAAAATTTACCAGCTTCACAACATCACCGGCACCAACGGTACCATCAGTAACAGCACCAGTACCATCAACAATCCATGCCTCGACGTCTCATTCTATACCTTGAGTACAATCATCGTTCTACGTATCGTTCTACATCATTTATCTTCGTTCGACATGGCGATTATGTAATCTCTAATGTTTTAGAGATTATATATTCTTGTTCCAACGGTAAATCAAATGAGTTTAATATCATATTGACTCATTAAATCCATGGTTACATCTGAAGAAAATATATATGTAAGTATATTTTCATAAAGATTGTAATTAAAAATTCTTTCGTACAAACTGTTAATGGTGAAAATATTTTTAACGGGTAGGTAATACCCGAGGAATATTTAGATTTCACATTAATAAGTATATTGTACATTCTTTCAAATCTAATTCAATAGTCATTTACGATCATATTTACAATCACCGATATACGTATCCGTTCATCACAGAATAACCATTTTCATTCAATTTCATATTTGGATTTTGATCTATCAGAATCCGACAAGTGGCATAATGAAGAAAACACTGGACAAAATAAAATTTGTTAGAAATAAACAAATTAACTACGAGAAAAATGTTGTTAAGAATCCACGCTAACTGTTCCTAGCTAATTGTTCCTAGCTAACTGATTACATTTTATTTATCGCAATTTATTTATCGCAATTTACATTCTCGCAATTTTATTTATCGTCATTTAATTTCTGTTATTTACTTTACGCACTTTATTTATCGTCATTTAATTTTTGTTATTTATTTTTACGCACTTTAAATATCGGGACACGTATACAAGGTTTTGACATATCATATCAACGCATCTATATATATTATTTGGAATAACCATAGACACTCTATATGCAGTAATGCGGGAGTTAGCTATACAGGGTTGAGGTTGATTCTGCAATAATATATATAGTTTGAGTTGTGATCGAGTCTGAGACGTATACGGGTCACGAAACGTATTAATTAATTCGAATATTAAATATTAAACTATATATGAATTATTGGACTGTTAACTGTGGACTATCGACTGTGGACTAATAATATTGGACAATTAAAATGAATTAAAATATTGATTATAACATATGAAACTAAACATTTCTTCAAGTTTGCCACTTGATTTCATCTTAAACCTCATTTGTATCTTGACGATTACAATCTACGTTCAAACCTTTCATGATTCTTGAAAACACCTCAATCGATAGGATGAATCAACCGCACTTCATCTACGGAAGGAAAGATTTATGCATATAGTTATGCACCTGAGAAACTCTCGGCAACTGAGTAAAAGTTTAACACGTAGCCGTGTCAGATCCTTTGGCATTTATTAGCAAAAATAACTTTGCGATCTTTTTTCAAAGTAGACAGCTCCAACAAGTCAGCTTCGACTTTTCATTCGAAGTAGCCTTACTATAATCCTGATATATACAATTACCCTTTTGATACCGGAGAATTCTTTTATATTCCACCATATTACCAGCAGACGTACCAGCAACCTCGTTGCTTTTTGGCTTAAATCTCTCTGACAAATCATTATATTTATTCATCGAAACCCTATCATATACTCATCCGCATCTTGTAACGAGAACTGCCATAACAATTACCGGGAATCAGCAATCAGTACTTTGAAAACTCACAGCATATCTACATCAACAGTTATATGTATGACATTTATCTCTTAGAATTATGATCTCTCATTCTGAAATTCTGAAAAGCACTCAGTTATAAATCAATACTCTGAATGTTGAAAAAGCTGAATGAAGCAGCAGAAACCATAGACAACCGTAAACGACCTTAATCATCGAAAATTTGATGATAAACAATAGTATGTTGGAAAAGCTCAGAAAAGTTAGAACTGGAAAACGGATTGAGCTAACCACGAAGGAAACCAAGGAAAAATACAAGGACCATACCATATATTCAAAGAATCCAGGTAATTCTGGATCCAATGAAACCTTCAACGAATATCTTGCTCTGTACTCATGTTAAAATCTTGCGGAAAATCTTCCTCATCAACCATCGAACTTAGAAATTCCAAAATATCATCATAAATATCTTCGATATTTCTGAAGATATTTTCATAAAGATTCTCGTCCGAAATTATTTATCTCTTCGTGCTATCAGTATTACATCATATAGAAACTGTTAGTTTCTATATTCTGTAAACTTTCGAGCTTAAAATATGAATGTTATTGAAGTAATGTTAGGAACTGATGCATGAGTTAGTATAATATAATGACACTTGATCAACGTGATTATATTACAGTAAGTCATGCTGAGTTTCTAATGGGACGTGATGATTCACAGATCATAACGTCATCATGTGCCATGTTATATAACTCTTTCATTCTACTTAACTCCTGAACAAATCAAGAAAATGTATTCTTGATGGTTCTATCTTCCGTGATGCTGATAAATTTAAAAATCAAATCATGCTATCACGTTCCTTCTTGCTTAGAACATTATAATCATACGAAACTCTATATCTACAAATTCTGGACCATTATTCGCTTGACTTGAAGTCGGGAGGAGAAAACAAAAGCATAGAACTTTGAAATATAAGGGAGAATATAAAGCCCGATAACAACACATAAATTACAAACCGTGTATATCAATGTTTATCGCAACATAAAGACACGGGAGAATTAAAAACATTATAATCCCAAGGGCGAAGTAGAATAAAGCAGATTCCTCTGGTGGAAGTTGGAAAATGAGAATGATTGTTGCGATAGTAAGGATGAGGACAAGGATCAGAACTGGATTAAGCATTTTCACAATCTTTTGGATGTATGAAATAAGAACGAAAGTATAGGAATGGTGAGAATAATAGAATGGAAAAGTTTAATTTATAATGGGAATACCAGATGGAGTAATCGAGACAGATCACCGTATTAATTACAGAGATCTTAATTTCCTTATTCGTTGAAGAATCAAATCTTTTAGATTTTGAAGATTTTCTTTATATCCCTTGAATTCCGGAATTCAACCAAGACAACGTCAAAAGCTAAGACGCACCTTATTTTTTCTAAATTCAACCCTATATGCGTCACAAGATATGACGAAACTTTATCTTTCTCATTTCACTCTTTTGTGATTAGCTTCACTCGTACTCTTCGAATAATTGAATTATTTTATCCATTTTACTCAGTGATGATAAAACTCTATTATCAACACATATTCGTCATGAAAACATTTTTAATGTTAGCCATGACCACCTCACTCAAATTTCGGGACGAAATTTCTTTAACGGGTAGGTACTGTGACGACCCGGGAATTTCCGACCAAATTTAAACCTGAATCTTATTTGATTTCGATACGATAAGCAAAGTCTGTAAAGTTGAGTCTCAAAAACTTTGAACTGTGTTCATGTAATCAATTATTTGACCTTTGATTATTCTCGACGATTCACGAACAATTGTTTGTAGAAAAATGTAAATATATATATTTTAAATTTATTTGTTTCAATATATATAATTAATATACTTATTTATGTAATAAAATTTGATAAAACATAATTATAGATATAGTAATTTGAAAATATATGTGTATGAATTCTATACATATATATTATTATATGTATGTTGTAATATATATAAAATTTATAAATATTAAATATTAAATATATATTATGATAATAGTAAATATTACATACTTTATAATATGTAAGGTTAAAATATTAAATTTTATTACGAGTTAAAATAAAATTTGCTATGGTAATATTATTATTTACTTCCAATATTTATATCAATATTTATATTATTAATTATTAATATTATTATTTAAAGACATAAAATAAAAATATGGAATTTGATACAAATTGATATATTATTATTACTTATATTATTATTATCTTTATTAGTTAGTATTATTATCATTATTATCAATAAAAATGTTATTAGTATCACTTTTCATTATCATTATGCTTACTTATTATTATTATTAATATTTCTATTTATATTATTATTATTATTATTATTAATATTATCCTTATTATTGTTATTACTAATAACATTATCAATATCAAGTATTATTATTATTTAGTATTATTGTTATTATTATTATTACCATTATTGATTATTGATTAGTATTATGATAATATTCAATATTCCCAAAATTATTATTATTAACATGGTTATTAAAAATATGTATCATTAATATAGTTTATATAAATATCATTACTAATGTTATCCTTAAGTAGTATCATTTTTTAATATTATCAGAAGTATTATTATAAATTATTAGTATTTTCGTAAAAATTAACATTATTATCATTTTTAGAACCATTATTAGTAACATAAGTATAATAGTAATATTACTATCATTATTTTTATAATTACTAGAATTAACTTAGTATAAATATAATTACGGTTTTGATAAACAAATATATATTGTTCGATTATAAATATGTATATTAATAAATACACAACTGATATAGGTTCGTGAATCCGAGGCCAACCCTGCATTGTTCAGTTGTTCAATTTAGTCATATGTATTTTTACTACAAAATACATTAGGTGAGTTTCATTATTCCCTTTTTATATACATTTTTGGGTTGAGAATACATGCAAATGCTTTATTAACTATTTTATAATATTTATATGCGTGAGTTTCATTTGCTCCCTTTTTAAATGCTTTTGCAATATATATATTTTTGGGACTGAGAATACATGCGCTGCTTTTATAACTGTTTTACAAAATAGACACAAGTAATCGAAACTACATTATATGGTTGAATTATCGAAATCGAATATGCCCCTTTTTATTAAGTCTGGTAATCTAAGAATTAGGGAACAAACACCCTAATTGACGCGAACTCTAAAGATAGATCTATCGGGCCCAACAAGCCCCATCCAAAGTATCTGATGCTTTAGTATTTCGAAATTTATATCATGTCCGAAAGAGGATCCCGGAATGATGGGGATATTCTTATATGCATATTGTGAATGTCGGTTACCAGGTGTTCAATCCATATGAATGATATTTTTGTCTCTATGCATGGGACGTATGTTTATGAGAAATGGAAATATGAAATCTTGTGGTCTATTAAAATTATGAAATGATTATTTATGTTAAACTAATGAACTCACCAACCTTTTGATTGACACTTGAAAGCATGTTTATTCTCAGGTATGAAAGAAATCTTCCGCTGTACATTTGCTCATTTTAGAGATATTACTTGGAGTCATTCATGACATATTTCAAAAGACGTTGCATTCGAGTCATTGAGTTCATCAAGATTATTATTAAGTCAATTATAGTTGGATATATTCTGAAATGGTATGCATGCCGTCAATTTTCGTTGTAAAGAAAGATTGTCTTTTAAAATGGAATGCAATGTTTGTAAAATGTATCATATAGAGGTCAAATACCTCGCGATGTAATCAACTGTTGTGAATCGTTTATAATCGATATGGACTTCGTCCGGATGGATTAGGATGGGTCCTTTCAATCTTTGCCATGAAGTTCCACCCATGTCACCTTTCCCACATCGCGTTGGGGGGTAAAGAGGAGTGGGGTTTACCGTTCATGCCCCGTATGGGATTGGTGCGGGTTTTCTCCTAGGCACGCAGTTGGGGACGGATATAACTGTGTAGGAGATGAACGCGTAGGTGGTTAAGTCCCCTGGGTGATCCTAACAGCTGTCCAAAAAAAAGAGATAGACAAAAGATGTATGTAGATCGGCGTAGACATTCGGTAACTTTTAATGTGGGAGACCGGATGTACTTAAAGGTTTCTCCATGAAAAAAAGGGGTTATCAGATTTGGTAAATGTGGTAAGCTTGCACCGTGCTACATAGGGTCGTTCCCGATTAGTCAGAAGTTGAACGACCAAACAGTCGTGTTGGATGTTCATCCTAAGTTAGCAGGAATTCATAACACCTTCAACATGTGCTATCCGTGTAAGTGTAAAGTCGATGACAAGACAAAGATTATATAATTAGTGGATTTGAAGGTTGCCTTGAGTAAGAAATTGGTTGAGGAAACGATTCATATAGTTCACCGTAAAATAACCAAGTTGAGAAGGAAACAGATTCCCTTGGTGCTGGTTGTGTGGAAGCACATTTTGGGATCGAACTTTACGCGGAAGACATAGGAGTTGATGAAGGCTCATTTACCCTCACTTGTTTGACCAGGACCAGATACCGAGGACATAATCTCTTTAGGGGGTGGATTTGTAACAGACAGAAACCTAGGCTAGATGTAAGATAACTATTTTGCCCTTAGGTTTAATATTTGTGTTTTATTTTAATTTTATGTTTATTGTTATCTAATTGTTTGGTGTAACGACCCGACTTTTTCGACTTGCTTTTGTGCTTTGTGTTTTCACGAAATTGCGTATTTGTACGTACTGAGCTATATTATACTCTGGGGACTCCCTACATGTTGATTACTTTCGTTTATATGTTAAAACGTATCATTAAGTACGTAGGATACTTAACTTAACCCCTGGAAGCCTTTATGACCGTTAGTGTTACTTGACGCTTTTAACGAACTGTGTACTGCGTACACGTTTAACTTTTGTCATAACCGGAATATTATGACTACGAAATACTAATTGTTATTTTATAATAACAATTACTTGGGTTTTTGGATGCTTAATTACGCTTAGTAATTTACTAGAGCACACTAGTTAGTCTTGTTGGACTTTCTACCTTGTTGGACCTTAGCCCACCCTACACTAGTTAGTGGACTATTTGCTTAGCCCAATTATAAGTAACTAGTGACCCATTAATATGAAAGACAAATGTCCATTTATTAGAGGGAACATACTAGCATTTTTATCAAGTATTATCCTTAATGTTGCATGAGATCCTAACATAAGCAACAACTTTAGACAACCGTTAACCAAAAAGCAAAAAGTTGTCCCTCTTGTCCGCCCACTAAACCCACGGCCAACCCACCCCCTCCCTCACCTCACCACCTATAAATACAAGCCTTATTCCATTCATTTTACACTTGCTTTCATTTGTAATTTACACACACTTACTCTCTAATTCTTTCTCTAGTTATTTCTCTCTCTAAAAAGTGTAAGTATTGATTTTTCTTCTTCTTCTTCTTCCTCTCACTCTCACGAAATCATCATCATCATCATGGGTCTAGCTTTTTAGCTTTTGATCTTGATTACATCTTGTAGATTCAAACATGGATTTGAATCCTTCAAGAACATGAAAGATTCAAGCTTTCTAGCTTTGAATCTTCACCTACTTTGTAGATCTAAATCTTTTAGCTTTAATCTTATTATTTTGTTATAAAGATTCAAACTTGTGTTTGTAATCTTCATGTATCTTAAAGATCCAAGCTTTATGCTTCAAGATCTTCAAGAACACTAAAGATCCAAGCTTTTTAGCTTAGGGTCTCATTATTATGTTAAAGATCTTAGCTTTTTAGCTTATGATCTCATTACTTTCATTATTTTGTTAAAGATCTTAGCTTTATAGCTTATGGTCTCATTAATCTTGTAAAGGTTCAAGCTTTCTAGCTTTGTAATCTTATAACTTGTGTGAAAAGGATCCAAGCTCTCTAGCTTAGGGTTCCATCACTTTATTTGATTTAGATTATGTTCATACTTGTTTAATTGAAGTAAAGTTTGTAGCTTTCATTGTAAATAGAACTTGTAATTGTGTTAAGACTAAGGATATGATGTAACCTTGGTTCATCATCCATCTAAGACTCTTAAATGAGTTGTGTTCTTTCTTGGTCTTAAAATATTGTGTATTGATGGTAGAATCTTGGTCAAGGTGATGCTAACCCATCAATGTGTTGTACACTTGAAGCTACAAGCATCAAGGTTGAGAACCGTGATGAGCATCAAGCACCAAGAACCCTACCGGAACACTTGTTTACCGTTTTTCGGGATCTTATCAGATTCCTGGACTTCTAGAAAATTTATTTCCAGTTAGTTCGTTTCGATTATATGACTTTTCGTTTAGGCCTCGTCTTAATCCGATATACGGTTTAGGATTTATAGCCCTCCGAAAGTCACTACGCCGTTGTAACGTTGTGCTGAAATTTCTGACCTACTCACACTTAAACCGTCGCCACAGTCAAACAAAGACGAATTAGGTTCTGAAAATTTATCAGCGGTTAGAGGACTCATATACGGATCCATAGCCACTGACCACGCGTCTTTTCATTTTGTATAGAGGTCGTAGAAGCTGACCGAAGTCAGCCTATTGTTTTGATCTCTATTCTTGTCAAACTTACTTAGCTTTTATGATGATGAATGGTGATGATGATGACATTTAAACTTAATTTATTCACTTTTACAGTTATTGGGACAACATACAGACCTAGTGACCTTTGACTTAGGTTGACGACCTTTCGGACCGACTTACTACCTGCATACGTTTCGTATCGACTTTTACTGCTTATTCACTGTGAGTTATAGCATCCCTTACTACTTTTTACTATTTTTGGGACTGAGAATACATGCGATTTTTATGTTTTACTTGCTTGACACGAGTACTTAAACTTTACATACGTGTGGGTTATATAACGGCATAAACATTCCCCTTAGCACAGTAACGTTTAATCATTGGTTTTTGAACCGGTGAACGCGAATATTAGATATGGATTCATAGGGTTTGACATCCCCACTCGGGCTAGTCGCGCTAGCATTTAACAGGTGTTTGATACTTCGAGGACATACGCACTCGCCAAGTGTACTTTTAAGGGGTATTATTATTACGTTAAGTTAGTTACCAGGTGCCCACAGATAAGCATATACTTTTCATACTGTTTTGAATACGATAACTCGTGGTCTACATTACTTTACTGTTTACAAACTATAGCTCACCAACATTCGTGTTGACTTTTAAGCGTGTATTTCTCAGGTGCTTAAACGATGTTGCTTCCGCTGTTAGACTTGCTATCTTGGTGTTTTAGACTTGCTGTTATGGACCTGCTGTGTTAGATTTCCGCTGCATTACTTAGAGATGTCTCAATCATGAAACTTTTATCTTGCATTCGTAACTTACGTTATTTTCAAATAATGACTTTGTAATGACCTTTGTGTTACGTTATCTTTTGTAAACGCTATCTTTTTATGAATGCAAACTGGTTTTCAAACAGCATGTAGTACTTGACCGTGTAAAGATCCTGTTGTTGACAAATCGTACACGATGGTTTTGTACGGGGCGTCACATTTGGTATCAGAGCATTGTAGGGAATTAGGTTGCATTAGTGAGTCTTGACCGAGCCGAGTAGGATTCGCTAATAGGACTAATCTATAACTTGCTTGTTTAACTATTTCTGCGGAACTTACTGCATGCTACTGCTTACCTTTACTACTATGTGTACTTGTTGTATGCTACTGCTTATTCTCGCTGCTGCATGCTACTATCTACTTTCGATTGCATGATACTTTTGTAGGATTTTGTTAATATTGCCATGATATGTACTGCTAGGATGCTGTAGTGCCTAATTACGTGCTTGCTATATGTCCTACTGACATGGAAAAAGTTATTTTTCCTTGTTCAGATGTCAGACATGTTGCTCATGACCTTTGACTTCGAGAGTGACTCAGAGACAACTGTTAGCTCGCCTACCATTGTTGCTGACTCACCGCTACCCGTCGACGACTCTGGCGATTCACCTTCCAGTGGACTCGTGCTTGACCTTATGGACTTCTCAGACAGAGACGAGGATCCAGAGGAGATTCCAGCTCCACCTAGCCCTAGACTCCCGGGGCCACAGCACCATCCCGGTGGTACTGTAATTCCTGGGGGAAATGAGGATGGTCCTTTCCGTAATGAGCGAGGACATTGGTTCAGATGCCTTGCTGATGGACGTGTCGTGCCGATCCCACCTAGAAGATATCAACTTATGACCACCGGCCGGGCAGATCCACCCTCAGATGATTCAGACGATTCATCATCCGACGACTCCAGCGAGGAGGATTCCGAAGAGGATTTCGAGGAAGATTTCGAGGAGGACCCTGAGGAGGAGCCCGCAGCCGCCCTCTACCTCGCCGAAGAAGCGGTATCGTTTCGATGGTACCGTTATCCCAGGGATTAACGGAGGAAGACCGTTCGTGGATGCAAATGGATAGTTGGTTAGGGTCACAGCCCGTAAGAGGGTCGTACCGTATCCCGCTATCCATTCGTGCGTAAGACCACCCGCACTATGCCGTCTACATCAGCTCCATCTGCACCGCCTGCACCGCCAGCATCCCCCGTCGTCGAGGAACTGACGAGGGAAGTGCATGCCCTCCGTGCTCGGGTAACTGAGCTCGAGGAACAGATGTCCCACCTGATGGACATCATTTACCCACCATAACCGTAGGATTATTGTATTAGATTTTCTTATGTAACTCTGTTAGTAGTTCCATGTTTTACTCACGTATTGTACGAACCTTATGCGGATGTATGCAACTTTCTTATTAATGAATAGAACTTAATGTTGTTTGAAATTTTGTACGGCGTTCTATTTACGCTACTGTATGATGATTTTGTGGTATCTGTATCTGTTTGCTTTACTTAATTATGTGTTGTGTTCCATACTGGGTGCCTTATGATATAATATTATGGAATGCGGAATTTTGACGTAAGTCGAAACTTTTGTTCAGAGGAACAATGGCAAACGGAAGAGTCCCAAGGGAAACGCCCACAGCGGCACAGATTGAGGAAATGATTGCTGCTCAAATAGCCGCCACTATGGCGAATGCCAACCCTACTCCAGCTCCACCGGCCAACCCAGCTGTTCAGAGCGGGTGTACCTATAAGGAATTCCAGAGCTGCAAGCCCCATAATTTCAGTGGTACTGAAGGGCCAGTAGGACTGACGAGATGGTTTGAGAAGTTGGAAGCTGTGTTCCGTGTGAGCAACTGCTCAGAAGTGAACAAAACAAAGTACGCCTCTTGTACTCTGTCGGACGGCGCTTTAACCTGGTGGAACATGCTTGCTTAGGCTAAAGGAATTGACGAGGCTTATGCTACCCCGTGAGAGGAGTTTAAGAGTGCTATGATCGAGGAGTATTGCCCCCGAACCGAAATTCAAAAAATGGAAGCTTAGTTTTGGGAGCTGAAGGTTGTGGGAACCGACCTTGATGGCTATAACCGAAGATATTTGGAGTTAGCTTTGATGTGCCCAACGATGGTTACCCCTAAATTTAAGCGAATGGAATGATACTTGTGGGGACTTCCCAAGACCATTCAGGTAAATGTTACCTCTTCGAAACTAGGAGATGTCCTGGAAGCTATGTGCATGGCACACACCCCGATGAACCAGATCATCCGCAAGGAACCAGAGAAAGCGAAACCAGAATCAGGAGCTAGTTATGAGAAGCGTAAGTGGGAAAGCAACAATGGGAAGGTCTTTGATCAGAACCCAGCTAAGAGGCATGAGGGTTTCAAGGGAAACAACGACTGGAGGAACCCCAACCGAAACCCTAGCTCGAACCCTAACTACAAGGGTAGTCTTTCGCAGTGCAAGGGATGCTACAAGCATCATACAGGGTACTGCAACATGGTCTGTGAAAAGTGTAAAAGGACTGGGCACATTGGAAGGGACTGCAAGATTACCACCCCAACTGTGAAGACGAACCCTACTGGACCAAGAAAGTGTTTTGAGTGCGGTCAACAGAGCCACTTCAAGAATGAGTGCCCGAACAAGAAGAAGGATGCCGGACCAGCACATGGGAGAGTTTTCAACTTGAATGCTCGAGATGCCCGTGAGGATCCTGATTTGGTCACAGGTATATTCACTATCAATAATCTACTTGCTTCTGTCTTATTTGATACGGGTGCCGATAGGAGTTACGTATGTAGACATTTTTGTTCTAAGATAGACTGGTCGTTAGTACCCTTGGAGGAGAGTATGCTTGTTGAAGTATCCAATGGGAAACTTGATAAAGTTGACCAAATTGGCCGAGGAGGCATAATAAACCTAGCTGGTGTGGACTTTGAGATTGATTTGATACCCATCAAATTGGGAAGCTTTAATGTGATAGTTGGCATGGACTGGTTGTCCAAAGTAAGAGCAGAAGTTGTTTGTGGAGAGAAGATTATCCGTATACCTCGCGAAGATGGTGTGCCATTGATCGTACACGGAGAGAAAGGTAGCCCAAAATTGAATCTCATTAGTTGCATGAAGGAACATGAAGTCATGAGGAAAGGGTGTTTTGCTATTCTAGCACATGTGAATAAGTTAAAAACCGAGGAGAAGAGTGTTAATGATGTGCGGATTGTGAACGAATTTCCCGACGTCTTTCCAGAAGATTTGCCTAGATTACCGCCTCCACGATCAGTGGAATTCCAGATTGATCTATTACCAGGAGCTGCACCTGTAGCCCGCACACTGTATCAACTAGCACCTTCCGAACTACAAGAGTTGCAGAGTCAACTGCAGGAATTGCTAGACCGTGGATTTATCCAACCGAGTTCATCTCCTTGGGGCGCACATGTTTTGTTTGTGAAGAAGAAGGACGGATCTTTTCGCATGTGTATCGATTATCGTGAGCTGAACAAGCTGACGATTAAGAATCGATATCCTCTTCCCAGAATTGGCGATCTTTTCGATCAGCTGCAAGGATCCAGCGTTTACTCTAAGATCGATTTGCGATCAGGATATCACCAGTTGAGGGTGAAGGAGAGCGATGTGATGAAGACTGCGTTCAGAACCCGTTATGGTCATTATGAGTTTCTTGTGATGCCATTCACTTTAACCAACGCACCTGCTGTATTCATGGATCTCATGAATCGAGTATGCAAACCCTACCTGGACAAGTTGGTTATCGTCTTTATAGATGATATCCTCATATATTCCAGAAGTGAAGAAGAGCATGAACAACATCTTCGACTAGTGTTGGAACATTTGAGACAAGAGCAACTCTATGCCAAATTCTCAAAGTACAAATTTTGGTTGAAGGAAGTCCAATTTCTCGGTCATATTGAGCAACCAGGGTAACAAAGTTGACCCCGCAAAGATCGAAACTATCAGCAAGTGGGAAACTCCCACTACTCCTAATAATATCCGCCAATTTTTAGGCCTCACCGGTTATTATCGAAGATTCATTGAAGGTTTCTCTCTGATTGCACGTCCGTTGACTGCATTAACTCATAAGGGGAAGAAGTTCGTTTGGGAGACCGAGCAAGAGTCAGCATTTCAAACCCTGAAGCAGAAGTTAACCACCGCACCTATCCTATCTCTTCCCGAAGGCAGTGATGATTTTTTTTGTGTACTGTGATGCCTCAAAAAATGGTTTTGGTTGCGTATTGATACAAAGAACGAAGGTTATTGGTTACGCCTCTCGACAACTGAAGATTCACGAGAGAAATTACACAACGCACGATCTTGAACTTGGAGCTGTTGTCTTCGCACTCAAACTGTGGAGACACTATCTTTATGGAACCAAGAGTACTATCTTCACCGATCACAAAAGCCTCCAACACATCTTTGATCAGAAGCAACTGAATATGAGACAACGTCGATGGATCGAGATGTTGAATGACTATGATTGTGAAATTCGCTACCACCCTGGCAAGGAAAATGTTGTAGCCGATGCCTTGAGCCGAAAGGAAAGAATGGTACCTCTTCGTGTTCGTGCCTTGAACATCACCATTCAGACGAATCTCAATAACCAGATCTGCGTAGCCCAAGAAGAAGCTCTCAAGGAGGAGAATATTTCTTAAGAGCACTTGAACATTCTCGTTCCTCAATTTGAGGTCAAGGAGACTGGACTCCGATACTTTGTCGGAAGAATTTGGGTGCCTAAATATGGAGATCTACGGAGCCATATTCTAGACGAAGCCCACAAGTCAAGGTATTCGATTCATCCAGGAGCTGGTAAGATGTACCACGACCTCAAGGTTCAATATTGGTGGCCGAACCTGAAGAAAGATGTTGCGACTTATGTTGGAAAGTGTTTGACTTGTTCCAAAATCAAAGCCGAACATCAGAAGCCGTATGGATTACTCCAACAACCCGAAATCCCGCAATGGAAGTGGGAAGGAATAATAATGGATTTGATCACGAAGCTACCGAAGACGATAGGAGGTTATGATACCATCTGGGTTATCGTTGACCGTCTTACCAAATCTGCTCACTTCCTAGCCATGAAGGAAACTGATACGATGGAAAGACTGGTGCAGCTATACATAAAGGAAGTTGTATCTCGCCACGGTGTACCCTTATCGATTATCTCAGATTGCGATACCCGTTTTGCTTCTAGATTTTGACGTTCTTTGCAAGAAGCCTTGGGAACACGTCTCGACATGAGTACCGCATATCACCCGCAAACTGACGGACAAAGTGAACGAATGATTCAGACTTTGGAGGACATGTTACGTACTTGCGTTATTGATTTCGGAAAAGTTTGGGAAAAGCATTTGCCACTAGCCGAATTTTCTTACAACAACAGCTATCATTCGAGTATTAATGCCGCACCTTTTGAAGCTTTGTATGGCCGCAAATTTCGTTCTCCTATTTGTTAGGCCGAAGTAGGTGAGAAGCAAATCACCGGACCCGAGTTAGTCCATGAGACAACGGAGAAGATTGTTCAAATTCAAGCGAGGCTCAAGACGACGCATGATCGTCAGAAGAGTTATGCCCACCTTAAACGCGGGGATCGCAAATTTTAAATCGGCGACCGCGTGATGTTGAAAGTTGCACCTTGGAAGGGTGTAATCTGTTTTGGAAAGCGTGGGAAGTTGAACCCGCGATACATTGGTCCTTTTGAAGTTTTGGAACATGTTGGACCCGTTGCTTACCGTTTGGATCTTCCGACTCAATTGAGCTCCGTTCATCCTACCTTCCATGTATCGAATCTGAAGAAGTGTCTTATGGAACCAGAACTCGTCATACCACTTGAGGAACTTACGATTGATGACAAACTTCATTTTGTGGAAAAACCTGTTGAAATTATGGACCGTGAGGTCAAGACCTTGAAACACAACAAGATTCTGATCGTCTGAGTACGATGGAATGCAAAACGAGGACCAGAGTTTACTTGAGAGCGAGAGGATCAAATGATGCAGAAGTACCCTCACCTCTTCCCGACTCTACCGTCTACCTCAGCCTAAAATTCCGGGACGAAATTTTCATTAACAGGTGGGTAATGTAACGACCCGACTTTTTTGACTTGCTTTTGTGCTTTGTGTTTTCACGAAACTGCGTATTTGTACATACTGAGCTATATTATACTCTGGGGACTCCCTACATGTTGATTACTTTCGTTTATATGTTAAAACATATCATTAAGTACGTAGGATACTTAACTTAACCCCCGGAAGCCTTTATGACCGTTAGTGTTACTTGACGCTTTTAACGAACTGCGTACTGCGTGCACGTTTAACTTTTGTCGTAATTAAAATATTATGACTATGAAATACTAATTGTTATTTTATAATAACAATTACTTGGGTTTTTGAATACTTAATTACGCTTAATAATTTACTAGAGCACACTAGTTAGTCTTGTTGGACTTTCTACCTTGTTGGACCTTAGCCCACCCTACACTAGTTAGTGGACTATTTAATTAGCCCAATTATAAGTAACTAGTGACCCATTAATATGAAAGACAAATGCCCATTTATTAGAGGGAACATACTAGCATTTTTGTCAAGTATTATCCTTAATGTTGCATGGGATCCTAACATAAGCACCAACTTTAGACAACCATTAATCAAAAAGCAAAATGTTGTCCCCCTTGTCCCCCCACTAAACCCACGGCCAATCCACCCCCTCCCTCACCTCACCACCTATAAATACAAGCCTTATTCCATCCATTTTACACTTGCTTTCATTTGTAATTTACTGATAACGCCAAAATCATACATGTTTATTGTCTGTATTCTGATCCAATTTAATATCAATTTGTATGTAATTGTTGTACGTATGTATTGTAATTCATGTATATTTGTAAAAGTCCATTGTGATTGAATAAATGAAGACTAACAGCGAAAACGATGCTTAAAATGAAGTCCGATAACGAAAACAGCCCAGAAATACACTTCCAGACTGAGATGCGGCACATCCCAAAAGAGATGAGGCGCATCTGTATGCGTGTTTTTGCCGAAGGTTTCAGATACGACGTTTTTAGGCGATAAAACGCATTTAGAAGACCAGATGCGGTGCATCTGGTAGGAGATGCGGCGCATCTCCCTTCCTGCCGATAGTTCCTGAGTGCTAAATGAGCTGGATTAAACAAAGTTTAAAGGGATGCGGCGCATCCTAAGGAGATGCGGTGCATCTAGCGATTTTCTGGCCAGTTTACCTAACTTTTGAGCCTATTTAAGAGAGGTTTTGGTTTCATTCTTTGACACACCTTCACTATTGCATTCTCCCTCAGTTTCAATACGATTTTTAAGGCTCAAGGAAGGCTACAAGTCAATCTCCATTCTTTCAACATCAAGATTAAGCTAGGATTATTCATCGCAATCGGTATTATCTATATCTTTTAAACATGAATTCAACTTGTATTAACTGTTCCATTAGTTCTATTATGATTATGTTTGGCTAAAAGCCTTGTGTGTTTGCTTCAATGTAAGATTTATGGCTTGGGGTTGTTCTATACTTTGATGTTATGCTAGTTATATATATGTTTGATTGATTAAATCATCTAGTCCAACTACAAGTTTCATAGTTATGATTATTTAGTTCATCACTTCAATTACATAAATTGTAAACCAATTAATGTGAGTTAACTCGATGAACAATTTATGCTTCAATACAACTAGTAATCTAGACGGTAAGATACATAAGCTTAAGTGATTTTGTTATGTGTTTAATCCGATAATTGAAAGAGTTCCAAAACAACATAGTCATGAAATTACCTCAAGTAACTGTTGTAGTTTAGGTTTTATGTGAGTTTAACCGGGTTGGGTCTAATTAGTTAAATCAATCTAAGTTACCTTGTTCTTTCGAGAAATCCATTGTTGTAACTATCTTTATATCCTAATTCAATTATACGAGTCATGACTTGATTTATGTGAATTTATCAAAGGTTATAACTTGTACTTCAACACCTAGTGATCTAGTCATCTATATGTGAGTATAGGATGGTAATTGGATGATATTTAGGTTTTACAATCGTGTAGTTTACTTAGAGTGATCTTAGTAAACTAGGTTTTATGTGAATTTAACCAAGAAAGAATCCTGTTGATTAAACATAGTTCTTAAGTTTATAGATATTGTGAAATTGATATAAACTGTTCTAATGTAACTATCACATAACAGTTTTAATTATAAAAGAATAATCCATGTCATTTATCAAGCATAGAAGTAAACACCATATTCTCATTCTTGTTATTCATTATATTTATTTACTGTTTCGTTAAACAAAAATACAACTTCAAACACAAACCCCCCTTTAGAATAATTAATCGTTAAAAAGTCCTTAAAACAAACTTCTCCCTATGGTTCGAACTGGTCAATTTACTTGCTAGTTACTGCATGATTGGGTTTAGTCGCCTGTATTATGTGTTAATTATTGAGCATATTGTCTACATTTTAAAGGCTACGTCTTGACACATCAACTTTTTGGTGCCGCTGTCGGGGAGCGGTTTTGTTAAAAGATTTTAATAAACTTTAAATTATTCGACCCTTTTGTAGGAATTCAATTCCTATAAAAGTTACTTTTTATTGTAAGCTTGTGTTTTTGCAATTGGTTTGTTTGTGGTGTTGTGATTGCAGGATAGGTATTGATGCATGAATCTATGTTCTTCTAACTCTAATTTAATTCCTTTATATCCTAAGCCTGAAAGAGAACTTCACGAACGCCTAAGAGCTCAAGATGTAGAGTCTCTTGCTCAGGGTTTAGAATCACTTTCATTAAATTCTAACTCTGAACCAGTTATTCAACCAATCATAGAGCCAGTTATTAAAGAAGAGGAAGAGATGGCTGTGACGACCCGGGAATTTCCGACTAAATTTAAACTAAATCTTTATATGATTTCGATACGATAAGCAAAGTATGTAATGTTGAGTCTAAAATTTTTTGAAACGATGTTCATATATTCAATTGACTTTCTACTGTTCCCGATGATTTATGAACCATTGCTTGTAAATATGTGGATATATATAAATATGTGTATATATAAATATATATAATAACATGAACATTAATAAACTATTATATACATTTATTATTATAAATAAATATGTACAATAAAATACATTGTAATAAAAACTATTATTTTATATGTATATTTCTTGTATATATATATTGTAATATTTAATTTAATTATTTAATATATATTTATGTGCGTAGTAAATTTTGTTATTTAAAACTGTTTATATATATATACATAGTGTATATTAAATATAATTAATTTTGAGCTTAAATGGTAAATGTCTGTAACTTTCGGTTGACGTTTATTTTTTTTAAAATAGGTCTAATATATATATATATATATATATATATATATATATATATATATATATATATATATATATATATATGAAGTTTTAAAATAAGAGTTGTTCCAAAATTTGATTAAAAAGATAGTAGTTTTAATAAATATTTTTTTTTACCTTTTCAATCTAAGTTTTTGTACTCCGTACATATAAATTGGAACAGAAAAGAAATAATTATCGAATCTTTTTGATCAGGTTTCAAACAGGTAATGACTGAAATAAATAAATGGACTTAATTTTAAAATATGTGATTGTTCTGAATTAAATTATCCGTAACTGTTTAGCAATAGAGACACCCCGTGAAAATTATCGGTAGAGTCAGACAATTTAAATTCACATGCACTTGATTACTGTGTTGTTTCACTGTTCTCTCTTTGACTTCATTCACTAACTCACTTATATATTATACATATATATACATACTACATAGAGAGATATAGGAAAGGAACCCAACATTTTTCCTGCTAACATAACCGAGCTCCAACTTCTTTCACCATCACCGCAACATCACCCACCATCTCCGGCAACTACAGTCCATCATCACCATGATCACCATATACATAAACCATCACCAAGAACTAAAACCCACCACCATAACTTGCATCTTTTATAAACTATTTTTTTTCTTCTTCTTATAATACATATACACAATAGAAGAATCATATTGCTCAATGGCTTATATGTCAAGATTCAATAAATAACATCACACTCTCAAGTGATGGTGCGTATATCGCAACATATAGAAGAGATGGTTATCTTCGAGTCTTTGACTTCAAAACTAAACAACTCGTATGTGGAGGTAAAAGCTATTATGGTGTCTTACTATGCTGCACATGGAGTATGGATGGAAAATACATATTCACTGCTATTGATTACAATTAATACTTATCTCTTTTATAGCAACTATTATTACTATTAATCGAGCAAGCCAAAACCTACAACACAAACTCTATAATTGTATGTAAACTTCTTGAGATATTGTTGTTCTATTTCATTGCTAAACCGAAGACCAAACCAACCTCATGACTAAACGACCATCACCAAACTTTCTTTCCTTTTTATGATTCACACCTCAATCACCACAACCATCGAAGTCACTGACCTGCAACATGCTACTATTCGAACAGTCATCAAACCCTATCATAAACCTGCGACTCGCTTTTTTACTGCTTGGCTGCTACTCGAACTATACTAGTCGGTTTTTCGGTGCAAGCTAGATCGAAACCCACTTGGGTTTTATGTTGTTCGAACGTACAACACCCAAACTTCCTCTTCACCAATCATCACCATCAAAACCCGTTGACGCCACCATCGAACCACCATCCGACTGTTTCTATTTTCTGAATTCACTTCGGTTACCATCGAATATCACCACCATCGCTATTCATGATCAATACCTACGTTTGTTTTCTGTCTCCTTGCAAACGCAGCCCAATCAAGAACCAACATACGCTATTGTTTTTCCTTCTGATTTGTTTGAGACCCACCAACTTTTAATCGATCTTTTAATCACACCTGCTACTTTATTTTCATGCTTTTAGTCGATAGGGATGATATATGATTAGTGATGATATTGTTGCGTGCCTTTTCTCTGTTTCTGTCGGCTAAAAAGAAGAAGGAGGAAAAGGAACCGAATAGTTTTTTGTGGAATGTTGATATTGGGCTGCCAGGTTACAAAGCAGGCCGTAATAATCCATTTCCTTGGGCCGAATCCCTTTTTGGTATTATTGGGCCGGGAACAAACTGGTTTACGTTGGGCTGCTGCTATATCTTTGTATTGTCCTCAAGAATAATGATGATATACAACGATTTGGTGATGTTACGAGTTGGGTGATGAATTTTAATGATGGTGAAACAACGCATAAAACGATGATGATGTGGTGATATGATTTGTAATAACGATAAGATGAATGATAAATAAGGATGATGGTGAACGGATGATGTTGATAATAATAATACATGATAATTTGATGATAATGATTATAATTATGATGATGATTAGTTTAGTATGTAGGATGATGATTGATAATGAAATAGATGATAGATGGATCGAATTAGGATGATGAAGTTATAAATGAGTTTTGAATTTTAAGGAAGAAGATGGACACAGAATATATGTTAAAGGAAATTGGTGTATGAATTAAATTAGAAAAACATAGACGGAGGACTGGTTTCTGGTATTATCGGGTTAGCGGGAGGTCGCGGGTTCAAACCCGGACTTGGTCATTTTTTTTTAGGGATACTTCTTGAGGTAGTTTACTTATTATTATTATTATTATTATTATTATTATTATTATTATTATTATTATTATTATTATTATTATTATTATTATTATTATTATTATTATTATTATTATTATTATTATTATTATTATTATTATTATTATTATTATTATTATTATTATTATTATTATTATTATTATTATTATTATTATTATTATTATTATTATTATTATCATTATTATTATTATTATTATTATTATTATTATTATTATTATATTATTATTATTATTATTATTGTTGTTGTTGTTGTTGTTGTTATTATTATCATTATTTACATTAAATTACTATCAAGCATTATTAATAAATATTATTAATATTAAGAATTAGGATCAAAATTATATGATATAAGTTTTTATTATTTATTATCGTTATTATTAAAATTAATATTTTTATTATCATTATTATTATTTTTATCATTATTATTAGTATTAACATTATTAATAATATTTTTATCATTTTTAATATTATTACTATCTTTATTATTACTTTTACCATTATTATTATTACTACTATATTATTATTATTATTATTATTATCAATATTACTACTAATATTATTATTATTACAATAAAAGTTAGTTATATAAAAATATACTTAAGAAAACTACGTTTTTATAAATTATTTATTTAAAGTATATAAAGTAAATATATTTAAGTTAATAATGAAACACATGAATTACTAAAAATAACAGTTATATTAATAATAATACATAAATTTATTTGACTTCAATTATATGTGTTAATATATATATATATATATATATATATATATATATATATATATATATATATATATATATATATATATATATACATGATATAGGTTCGTGAATCCGAGGCCAACCCTACATTGTTCAATATAGTCATATGTATTTTTACTACAAAATACATTAGGTGAGTTTCATTTGCCTTTTTACCCTTTATATTTTTGGGCTGAGAATACATGCAAAATTTTTATAAATGTTTTATGAAATAGACACAAGTAATCGAAATTACATTATATGGTTGAATGATCGAAGCCGAATATGCCCCTTTTGCTTGGTAACCTAAGAATTAGTAAACCGATCTACTAATTGACGCGAATCCTAAAGATAGATCTATTGGGCCTAACGAACCCCATCCAAAGTACCGGATGCTTTAGTACTTCGATGTTGTTTTATCATGTCCGATGGATTTCCTGGATTGATAGGGGATATTCTTATATGCATCTTGTTAATTTCGGTTACCAGGTGTTCAAACCATTTGAATGATTTTTGTCTCTATACATGGGACGTATATTATGAGAACTGGAAACGAAATTCTTGTGGTCTATTAAAATGATGAAAATGAATATTTATGATAAACTAATAAACTCACCAACCTTTTAGTTGACACTTTAAAGCATGTTTATTCTCAGGTATGAAAGAAATCTTCCGCTGTGCATTTGCTCAATTTAGAGATATTACTTGGAGTCATTCATGACATATTTTAAAAGACGTTGCATTCTAGTCGTTGAGTTCATCAAGATTATTATTAAGTCAATTATAGTTGGATATATTATAAAACGGTATGCATGCCGTCAACCTTCAATGTAAAGAAAGTTTGTCTTTTAAAAACAAATGCAATGTTTGTAAAATGTATCATATAGAGGTCAAGTACCTCGCGATGTAATCAATTGTAATGTATTCATCCAGATGGATTAGGACGGGTCCTTTCAGTTGGCATCAGAGCTGGTATAACGCCGTTCATGTATGGCGGGTTAGTCGTAAAGGAGGTTCTCACAGTGTTACCTGTGACGAAGCATTGGCTCTTACTCCTTGCGATCCCTTACAAGGGTTGGCAGTAGCCGAGAGGCAGGCCCTAAAATCAGTATCTGAGGTACACTCAGTGGTCACCAGGCGGTTAGCTGGGAAGGCACTGGGTGGGATGGTGGTTGTCCCCAACTATCTTTCAGTTGGTATCAGAGCGGTGGTCTTAGCGAACCAGGTCTTGCATTAGTGTGTCTAACTGATAGTTATTTAGATGCATTAGTGGGTCTGGACTTCGATCGTGTCTGCATGTCTAAAGTTTTGCTTATCATTTCGTGTCAAAAATTACCTGTTTATCATTCTTAGGGAATCACTTGCTTATCATCTTAAGTCTAGACACGTCTTACTGTATTTAGTGCATCGATAGTGTATAGACAAAATTCATATCTTAGCGTATCAGTTACTGTAAACTTTGCCTGACATATTTCGTAAATTCCTCTGTAATCTACGAAATCTTTTGTTCTATATATATAGATATTCTATGTAATTAGAATATCATCCGATATTCGAAAATCATATCATAAAAATCCTTTGCCTAACCGTGCAAGATGAATTCCGCAACCAGTTCAAGTTCGTCTGATTCCGATAACTATTCCGATATGGATTTTCACTCGAGCTCCGAAAGCAGTGTAACCGGAATGGATCAACTGATTAGCCATCATCTATTCTGGATGAATTAGCGCTGGGTTCGTAGCCTCCTCAATCATTGGAGACAAGAAGAAGGTGATCCTTTTTATCTACCACATTGCCCTCTTGGCGAAGAACTTGAAGCACTTACCGGCGAACCTCTTCGAAACACCATTTTCTCTCTCATTTTCAGAGTATCTCATCACGATTATATACTATACCAAATTCTAGATCATATTTATCCGCTCTTCCGAACCGACAATCACCCCGTGTAATAGAAGAAGTCAACGAGCTTCGTGATCGGGTAGTGGCTTTGGAGAATATGGTGCAAAGATAACAAACACCAGCAGCAGCGCCAACAGCATAACCAGCACCACCATCATCAACGCCAATAGTACCATTACCACCACCAACAACAACCGCATCGCAAACCTTAACTTCACAATCTGTCACACGAACATCAACGTCATATGCACCATAGATACCAAGGAGTACCAACAACAATGAACGATGAAGTATTAATTCATAACTTCATTGAAGAAATATTCTGCGAAGAATATGTGGTTTCTAAAAGTTTTAGAGATTATTTATTCTAGCTCAACCCGAAAATCAGATAAGATTAATATCATATTAACTCATAAATCCATGATTACATCTGAAGAAAATATATATGTACATATGTTTTCATAAATATTGTAGTTAAAAATTCTTTTGTACAAAGTGTTAATGGTGAAAATATTTTAACGGGTAGGTAATACCCGAGGAATATTTAGATTTCACCTTAATAAGTTTCACTGTACATTCTTCGAATATGATTCAACAGTCATTTACTATTCTACCTACATCCACAGATATACGAATTCGTTCATCGCAGAATAACCATTTTCATTCAGTTTCATATATTGGATTTTTACCTATCAGAATCTAACAAATGGCATAATGAAGAAAACATTGGACAAAAATAAAAATTTGTTAGAAACAAACAAATTAACTATGAGAAAATTTTTGTTAAGAATCCACGCTAACTGTTCCTAGCTAACTGTTCCTAGCTAACTGATTATATTTTATTTATCGCAATTTATTTATCACAATTTATATTCTCTCAATTTTATTTATCGTCATTTAATTTCTGTTATTTATTTTACGCACTTTAAATATCGGGACACGTATACCATGTTTTGACATATCATATCGACGCATCTATATACTCCCTCCGTCCCTAAATTATTGTCCAGTATTCCATTTTGGGATGTCCCAAATTAATTGTCTACTTCCATAAATAGAAAGGAAAGGAGATATTTCATTGGTGGATCTGGAGAGAGAAAATATTTCATTGGTGGAGAAATAAAGTTAGTGGGATTTCCTAAAACTGTGTATTTTTTGTCTGGGGACAATTAATCTGGGACGGAGGGAGTATATTATTTGGAATAACTATAGACACTCTATATGCTGTAATGATCGAGTTCGCTATACAGGGTTGAGGTTGATTCTATAATAATATATATACTTTGAGTTGTGATCGAGTATGAGACATGTACACGGGTCACGATACGTATTAATTAATTCGAATATTATATATTAAACTATATATGAATTATTGGATTGTTAACTGTGGACTATCGACTGTGGACTAATAACATTGGACAATTAAAATGAATTAAAATATTGATTATAACATATGAAACTAAACATTTCTTCAAGTTTGCCATTTGATTTCATCTTAAACCTCGTTTGTATCTTGATGATTACAATCTGCGTTCAAACCTTTCATGATTCTTGAAAACACCTCAATAGAGAGGATGAGTCAACCGCACTTCATCGATGGAAGAAAAGATTTATGCATATAGTTATGCACTTGAAAACTCTCAGAACCTGAGTAAACGTTTAACACGTATCTGTGTTAATTTCTTTAGTGTTATTATTACCCAAAATAATTTGGTAATTCCTTTCAAAGTAGCAAATTTTGTCACAGCTCCAGCAAGTCAACTTCGACTTTTCATTCAAAACAACCTTATTATCACATTGATTTATATGTATGCACCTTTATTGTTACCGGGGAACCTTTTATATTTCACCATATTACCATCAGCTTTTAATCATCTAAAAACACAATTCTCCTGAAACCACCTCGGATTGATAACCGATGATTCGGATATCGTAGCATTAAATGCAGAGGAAATAGAAAAATTGTAGATGGTCTAAACGGCCAAAAGTTTGATGATAAAGAAAGGAGTGTTAGGAACGCTCGATAGAAAATTTGGTACTGAAAAACAGATTGAGCTAACCACGAAGGAGGCCAAGGACAAATACAAGGACCATACCCTATGTTCAAAGAATCCAGGTAATTCTGGATCCGTTGAAAACTTTAGAGAATATCTTGCTCCGAAGTCATGTTAAAATCTTGCGAAAAATTTTTCTTCATCAACCTTCGAACTTGGAAATTCCAAAATATCATCATAAATATCTTTGATATTTCTGAGGATATTTTCATAAATATTCTCGTCCGAAATTATATACCTCTTCGTGCTTCCTGTGTTTCATTATATTGGAAACTTCTGTAAAATTTAAGTTTAATTTATGAATGAATTCTGGAGAAATGTAAAGAAATTGATGCATGAATTAGTATAATATAATGACACTTGATCAACGTGATTATATTACAGTAAGTCATGCTGAATTTTTAAATGAAACATGATGATTCACAGATCATAACGTCATCACGTGCTATGTTACATGACTCTTTCATTATATTTAACCTCTGAACATAACAAAAAAATATATTCTTGATAGTTCTGTTCTCAGGAATTCTGGTAATTCGACAAATCAAATCGTGCTATTACCTTTCCTTTCTGCATAGTATATTATGATTATTCAAAACTTAATACCTACGAATTTTGGACCATTATTCGCTTGATTTAAAGTCGGGAAGAGAAAATAAAAGCATGGAACTTCTAAATATAAGGGAGAATATAAAACCCAACAACAACGCAGAGGTTACAAACCGTGGATATTAATACGAATAGAAATATAAAGACACGGTATGATTAAGAATAGTATCACCCCAAGGTAATAGTAAAAGTAAACAGATTTTTTCTGGTGAAAGTTTGAAAAGAAGGATGCCGGAAATGATAATTAGGAAAATATCAAGTATTAGAACTGGATTAAGCATTTTCACAATCTTTTGGATGTATGAACTAAGAAAGAAAGTATAGGAATGGTGAGAATAATGGGACGGAAGAGTTTAATTTATAATGGAAATATCAGACAGAGTAATCGAGGCAGATCATCGTATTTAATTATAGAGATTCTAATTTCCTTATTCACTGAAGAACCATATCTTGTAGATTTTGAAGATTTTCTTTAAATCCCTTGCATTCCGGAAATCAACTGTGACTACGTCAAAAGTTAAGTCGAACCTCTACTTAATTCAATTCACTCTTTTGTGATAACTTCACTCATATGCTTCGAATAATTGAATTGTTTTATCTGTATTACTCAATGATGATAAAACTCTATTCATCAACTCATATTTTTCATGAAAACATTTCTATTGTCAGCCATGACCACCTCACTCAAATTTTGGGACGAAATTTCTTTAACGGGTAGGTACTGTGACGACCCGGGAATTTCCGACTAAATTTAAACTTAATCTTTATATGATTTCGATACGATAAGCAAAGTATGTAATGTTGAGTCTAGAAAATTTTGAAACGATGTTCATATATTCAATTGACTTTCGACTGTTCCCGATGATTCACGAACCATTGCTTGTAAATATGTGGATATATATAAATATGTGTATATATAAATATATGTATAATATATATAATAACATGAACATTAATAAACTATTATATACATTTATTGTTATAAATAAATATGTACAATAAAATACATTGTAATAAAAACTATTATTTTATATGTATATTTCTTGTATATATACTGTAATATTTAATTTAATTATTTAATATATATTTATGTGTGTAACGACCCGCACTTTTTCGATCGTTCTATACTTATAAGATTAATATTTACAAAAATTAAACATTACCAACATGATAAGCAATCCAAATTGTTGAGACTTATGTTTTCGAAAAGAGTTTTACACAACGTTTGACCGTCTAGTTTGACCGATGATATCACGAACTATACAATATATGATAATTATACGTTTGTGTATATATATGTATATATACATATTTAACATGATCTAAGAATGTTTTAATATCTCATTTTGTATTAATAACAATAAGTTATAAGTATATTTTGAAACTACTAACTTAAGTTTTCAAAACGATAACCATACGTAACGTTATTTGACTTAAATACTTATAACCTATAATGTTTATACATATATCGTATAAGTAATGTATTTAATCACTTTTAAAGGGCTTACATACATAAAACAATATAAGTATATTTACAAAAGATAGCTATATTTGAATCCTCGTTCCGTTTTCTCAAAGATTTCTATACGTATACCTAGGGTATATGTACCCGTATCATACGCAGCTTCTAGATGTATTTACTATTGGTATATACCAATAAAAATCTGCTCCTTAGCAGCCTTAAATGATTAAGAAACATGTGGAACCAACCATTTGTCAAGTAGCATGAATTATTTAGCAAGAAAACAAAGTTAGGTATCTTTTTTTTCCTTTATAACCTAAAAACGTTTTTATGCATGCACACCATTTCTTCACCCCATTTTCTCATACTTACACTTCCATTTCTCTCTCAAAATACTCTTAACTTCATACTTGATCATCTCCAAGCATTTTCCCCATCATTTAGCTTCAAAAACAACACTTAAACCTCATAAGAAAACCTTACAAAAACACTTCAAGAAATCCTTCCAAGAACACCAACTTACTTCCAATCTTTCATCCACTTCCATCACCCTTTTGGTTCTAGGTTCTTACTCCTCTTTTACAGCAACCTTGTCCAAGGAACTTGAGGTAGAATCTATGTTCATAACCTTATTCGATTCATATATATATAGCTATCTTATTTTGTGGTATAAAAGTTTAACAACAAGAACATAGTTTGAAAGTTTTCAAACTTGTTTGCAAACTAAATAGATCCTTCTAACTTAACTTTTAAAATACTTCAAGACCTGTAATATATCTTAAATATATGCTAATTTAACAAGGTATAACTTGGTTTTTCAAAGAACACCTTAAAAACTGAATTTACGACATCGGAGTGCAACCGGGGGCTGTTTTGGGTTGGATAATTAAAAACCATCTTAAACTTTGAATTGGAGGTTTATTTTCTGGAAAAATGATTTTTACTATAAATATGATAACACATAAAAATTTCATGATTTAACTCAAAGTATAAGTATTTTTAGAAAAATAATCATTTAAGGTTGTTTACATGATGGAAAATGATTAACTTCATAAGTTTCACTAAAGTTTGACCTATGACCTGTGATTTCGAATACAAACTAAGGTATTTACAGTTCATAGTCTTAAAGAGGGACTCGATCCAAGGAAGTGGCAAGTTGAATCAACGAAAACGGAGTTGTAACGAAGAAACTATGACCAAAACGAGATCGGATATCTAAGACTAGTTTAGCTACGAAAATAATTGGAGAAAATTAAATAAATCACATCCTTTTTAAAATAACATGATATTTTATATATATGTACTCATAATTTAATTTTATATGGTTCAGGATCACCCGTAAACAATACAAGAAGATTAATCATAAGATCCCATGATTGTACGCAACATGTCATTTGACAACACCGGTACTTTATGTACGCAACACGTCATTTGACAACACCGGTACCATGGGTCAAGATTAATCTCGACCAACACATATACGATGGGGTTTTATTTATTTCGTTGGGAGTTTTATTTATTTCATTGCGGGTATATTAAACATCTAAAAATGAACCATTAAAATTGAATTACTAACAACGAACTGCTAACTACGGACTAAGGAATTATTAAAAGTATTAAAAGTATAACAAGTATATATATGTGACGTTTGTTTAAAAAGAAAAGGTATTGATATATTATATATGGATAGGTTCGTGATATCAACCGGAGACCAAGTCAAATTATATATATCTTCAAGACGAAAGTGAGTATATAGTCCCACTTTTAAACTCTAAATATTTTGGGATGAGAATACATGTATTTTATGTTTTACGTTATGGACACAAGTAACTGAAAATATATTCTACATTGAGTTGTACCACTGGCATACTTCCCTGTAGCTTGGTAACTAATATTTACAGCGGTATTGTAAACGCGAATCCTGTTGATAGATCTATCGGGCCTGACAACCCCAACCGGACTGGACGACCAGTATTCAACGGTTGCACAGTACTTCGTTTTGTGACTACACTTGGTACGGTGTAGTAAGATTTCATATTAAAGGGAATATGCGACGTGATTAAATGTTAAGTATGGTTACCAAGTGCTCAACCACTTAGAATATTTTTATGAAAATGTTTATATATGAAATCTTGTGGTCTATATATATATATTGCTGCCGGCACTAAACCTATATCTCACCAACTTTATGTTGACGTTTTAAACATGTTTATTCTCAGGTGATAATTAGAAGCTTCCGCTGCATTATGTTGAATTTGAGCAGGATCTTGCGTACGCATATTTGTGTCAAAAATAAAACTGCATATCCAAGAACTTGTGTTGTAAAATATGCTAGAAATCGTGTTGTTATCATCATTTGTAAAGTTTGTAAGTCGAAGATTATCGCTAAACGATAATCATCTTTATTTCGTCCAAAGCTTGTATCAAAAATAAGAATCATGGTTTGTAATGTATGATATATGCAGTTTTTCTTTTAAAAATATCGCATATAGAGGTCAATACCTCGCAATGAAATCATACGTTATCTAACACGTTCTTACGGTTAAGGACGGGTTATGACATGTGGTATCAGAGCGGTGGTCTTAGCGAACCAGGTTTGCATTAGTGTGTCTAACTGATAAGTCGTTAGGATACATTGGTAAGTCTGGACTTTGACCGGGTCTTATTTAAAAACCATTGCTTATCATCGTTGGTTAAAATTTATATGTAAATATTATGTAGTACTAATGGGTTAGTTGTTGTGTGATAGATGTCGGGCTCAAAACTTGTTATCACATTCAGCGACTCCGAACCAGAATCTTCAGATGATGTTCCAGTCATTAACCTATCCGATGACGAAAATAATATCTTTGGGGAAGACTCACAAATTCCGGATGAACCGACTATAGAGAACCCGGAAAGTGAACCCGAGGAGGAAAGTGAACCCGAGGAGGAAAGTGAACCCGAGGAGGAAAGTGAACCCGAGGAGGAAAGTGAACCCGAGGAAGAAATACAGGAAATTACAAAAGAAGAGTTCGAACTAGGAAAGAAACGAAAGGCTAATGAATTAGAAAATTCAAATCCTGAGTTTAATAAGGATGATGTGGCACCAACTCCACTAGACACTACCACCCCTATTCCCGCTATTCCTATTCGTTCTATCCCGGCATCCAGTTTTTCAGTCCCACAGCCAAAATATAGGCAGACAGCCAGGATAAGCGTTAAGCGATTCTTTGAACCTAAACGTCCTAGAAAATAGACCAAACGATGCGCTGCCGTATTAAACCATGGGATCATATAATGTTTTGTATAATATTATTAGTGTGGTTTGTTTAATGTTCGATGTAAGATAAGCATATGTAAAATAGTGAAGTGTGAAATGCAATAATTTTCCATGGTTAAGTATTATTTAGATGGTAGTAATTGATTCTGTACTAAGCTATTAAGTATGGACATTAACGGGTAGGTACTACCCTATATATAATTATAAAACGCTAATAAGAAGAAAAGGCTTTTATAATAATACCTGGTTCATATTATTAATAAGCTATAATGTACTGTAAATATACACTACATCTATAATATTCCATGTGAATAATTATTTTCTTATCATTCTTATAGAAGAATATGGCGCGATTGAACTGAATGACGGAACAAGAAATCCAGGAACTCATCAATCAGCGAGTGAACGACAGAATGTTATGGGTCGAGGCTGCAAGAGGTGCTGCAGTTAACCCAAATCCTCGTGTGGGGTGCACTTACAAAACTTTTCAAGCTTGCAAGCCCTCATCATTCAGTGGAACAGAAGGACCGATCGGTTTAACCCGGTGGATAGAAAAGATGGAGACTGTGTTTAAAATAAGTGGTTGTGTTGAAAAGGACATGACCAAGTATGCATCATGCACTTTACAAGATAGTGCACTCACGTGGTGGAAAAATTATGTGAAGACTGTAGGAGGAGATGTAGCTTATGATACTCCATGGGAAGAATTCAAAACAATGTTAATCAACGAATATTGTCCAAGGAACGAGGTTAGGAAGTTGGAAGATGAATTACGAAGTCTGAAGGTTATTGGTACTGAAATCACCAACTACAATCAGCGATTCATGGAATTAGTTTTGCTATGTCCTGAATTGGTTCCAACCGAAGAACGGAAAATTGAAATGTACAAAGATGGGTTGCCCAAAAAGGTCAAGGCAAATGTTACAGCATCGAAACCTAAGACAATTCATGAAGCTATAACCATGGCAAACGAGCTAATGGATCAGGTCATCATGGATAAGAAAGTATCCAATACTGATGTGAAGGTATCAGGTAACAAAAGAAAGTGGAATGGAAATTATGATCGAGGTAACCAACAACAATCTTTTAAGAAACAAGAAAACACGCAAGGTGCGGGTAGTGGTTTAAGCTTTGGTTATAAAGGACAAAATCCTTTATGCAACCGATGCCACAAACATCACTCTGGTTACTGTAATGTGGTATGCAACAAATGTAATCGAAAGGGTCATCTTGCTGAAGATTGTAGGGCTCTCGTTACAAATGGTACCAAGACTCCTGCCACCAATGCAAATAGAACTGCTTTGGCTACCATTACTTGTTTTGGGTGTGGAAAACAAGGTCACTATAAGAGCCAGTGCCCGAATCCAGAGAAGAATATTGGACCTGCACGTGGGAGAGCATATGTTATTAATGCTAGGGAGGCATGTGAAGACCCGGAGCTTGTTACGGGTACGTTTACCATTAATAACTTATCCGCATCTATTATATTTGATACTGGTGCCGATAGAAGTTACGTGAGTAGAGGCTTTTACGCTAAATTGAATTGTTCATCATTACCTCTAGATGCTAAGTACATGATTGAGTTAGCTAATGGTAAACTAATTAAAGCCGATAAAATTTGCCGTGATTGTAAAATAAATTTAGCCGGAGAAACATTTAAAATTGACTTAATACCCGTAGAATTAGGAAGTTTTGATGTAATAGTCGGCATGGACTGGATGTCCAAAGTAGGAGCTGAAGTTGTGTGTGCCAAGAAGGCAATTCGCATTCCTTGTAAGGATAGAATGCCGGTGATGATTTATGGAGAGAAGGGTAACTCAAAGCTAAAACTCATTAGTTATTTGAAAGCTCAAAAGTGCTTGAAGAAAGGGTGCTATGCTATCTTAGCACATGTTAATAAAGTCGAAAAGAAAGAAAAAGAGAAGTGCATCAACGACGTGCCTGTGGCAAGAGATTTTCCTGAAGTTTTTCCGGAAGAGTTGCCGGGATTACCTCCATTTAGATCTGTAGAATTTCAAATAGATTTAGTACCAGGAGCCGCACCAGTGGCTCGTGCTCCATATAGACTTGCACCGTCCGAGTTAAAAGAACATCAGAATCAGTTAAAAGAATTACTGGATCATGGATTCATACGACCAAGTACTTCACCGTGGGGAGCTCCGATTCTATTTGTTAAAAAGAAAGATGGATCTTTTAGAATGTGTATAGATTATCGTGAATTAAATAAGTTAACTATCAAAAATCGGTATCCACTACCGAGAATTGACGACTTATTTGATCAACTCCAGGGATCATGTGTTTATTCGAAAATCGACCTAAGATCGGGCTATCATCAACTACGTGTCAAAGAAGAGGACATTCCGAAAACTGCTTTTCGGACACGTTATGGTCATTACGAATTTTTGGTCATGCCGTTTGGATTGACGAATGCGCCAGCTGTATTCATGGACCTCATGAATCGAGTTTGTAGTCCGTATTTAGATAAGTTTGTTATCGTTTTCATTGATGACATTCTTATCTATTCCAAGAGTGAGCAAGAGCATGAGCAGCATTTAAGGTTGATATTAGAGTTATTGAGAAAAGAACAGCTATATGCTAAATTTTCTAAATGTGCTTTCTGGTTGAAAGAAGTGCAATTTCTTGGCCACGTTGTTAGTAGCAAAGGAATTCAGGTTGATCCAGCAAAAATTGAAGCCATTGAAAAATGGGAGACTCCTAAAACACCAATGCAGATACGCCAATTTTTGGGTTTAGCCGGTTATTATAGAAGGTTTATTCAAGATTTTTCCCGAATAGCTAAGCCATTGACAGCATTAACGCAAAAAGGGAAGAAATACGAATGGACTTCGGAGCAGGAGAACGCATTTCAATTACTGAAGAAGAAGTTAACTACGGCGCCTATTTTATCGTTACCTGAAGGGAACGATGATTTTGAAATATATTGTGACGCTTCGCGACAAGGTTTTGGTTGTGTTCTTATGCAACGAAAGAAAGTTATTGCATACGCATCCCGACAATTAAAGATTCACGAGCGAAATTATACGACGCATGATCTAGAACTGGGAGCAGTCGTGTTTGCATTGAAGATATGGAGACACTACTTGTATGGGGTTAAATGCACTGTGTTTACTGATCATAAAAGCCTTCAACAAATTTTCGATCAAAAACAGCTGAACATGAGGCAACGTAGGTGGGTTGAGTTAATAAATGACTATGATTGTGAAATTCGTTATCATCCCGGGAAAGCGAACGTGGTGGCCGACGCTCTAAGCAGAAAGGAACGAGAACCAATTCGAGTACGAGCGATGAACATAAAAATTCGCATGAATCTCAACTCACAAATCAAAGAAGTTCAACGAGAAGCACTTACTAAAGAAAATATAGGAAATGAAATAATGAAGAAGTATGAGAAGCAACTCGTTATGCGGGAAGATGGATTTCGATATTTTGCAAATCGTATTTGGGTACCGAAGTTGGGTGGATTAAGGAAGTTGATATTGAACGAGGCACATAAGACAAGATATTCGATACATCCTGGAGTTGGAAAGATGTACCAAGATCTTAAGATGCATTATTGGTGGCCTAATTTGAAGACAGACGTTGCAACATATGTTGGGGAATGTTTAACTTGTTCCAAAGTCAAAGCAGAACACCAGAAGCCGTCAGGATTACTTCAACAACCAGAAATCCCAGAATGGAAATGGGACGGTATTACCATGGATTTCATCACGAAGTTACCAAAGACTGCCTGGGGATACGACACCATTTGGGTGATTGTTGATCGTCTCACCAAGTCTGCACATTTCCTGCCTATAAAGGAAACGGATAGAATGGAGAAACTATTACGATTGTATATAAAGGAAATTGTTTCAAGACATGGAATACCTATTTCCATTATATCCGATCGTGATAGTAGATTTACCTCAAAGTTCTGGCAATCACTACAGGAGGCACTAGGAACTCGTTTGGATATGAGTACCGCATATCATCCGCAAACCGACGGGCAGAGTGAAAGAACGATTCAGACTCTTGAAGACATGCTCAGGGCATGTGTGATCGATTTTGGAAACGGATGGGATAAATATCTACCATTAGCAGAATTCTCGTATAATAATAGTTATCATGCGAGCATTAAAGCTGCACCATTCGAAGCATTGTATGGAAGGAAGTGTAGATCTCCTATCTGTTGGAATGAAGTAGGAGATCGACAATTAACTGGTCCCGAGATCATACACGAAACGACTGAGAAGATAGTACAAATCAAGGAGAGATTGAAAACAGCCCGTAGTCGCCAAAAGAGCTACGCCGATGTCCGAAGGAAACCATTAGAGTTTCAGATCGGGGACATGGTTATGCTAAAGGTGTCACCTTGGAAAGGTGTAATACGCTTCGGAAAAAGGGGTAAACTGAACCCAAGATATGTAGGCCCGTTCAAGATCATCGAACGCATTGGACCGGTAGCTTATCGACTCGAGTTACCGCAACAACTCGCTGGAGTACATAATACCTTTCACGTCTCAAACCTTAAGAAGTGTCTTGCAAAGGAAGATCTCACCATTCCTCTTGAAGAAATCCATGTCGACGAGAAACTACAATTCATCGAAGAACCAATCGAAATCATGGATCGTGAAGTTAAACAGCTCAAGCAGAGCAACATACCGATAGTTAAGGTTCGTTGGAATGCTAGAAGAGGTCCCGAGTTTACGTGGGAACGAGAGGAACAGATGAAACAAAAGTATCCACACTTGTTTCTCGATGACGCAAAATAGGTACAATTTTAAAATTTCGGGACGAAATTTATTTAACGGGGAGGTAATGTAACGACCCGCACTTTTTCGATCGTTCTATACTTATAAGATTAATATTTACAAAAATTAAACCTTACCAACATGATAAGCAATCCAAATTGTTGAGACTTATGTTTTCGAAAAGAGTTTTACACAACGTTTGACCGTCTAGTTTGACCGATGATATCACGAACTATACAATATATGATAATTATACGTTTATGTATATATATGTATATATACATATTTAACATGATCTAAGAATGTTTTAATATCTCATTTTGTATTAATAACAATAAGTTATAAGTATATTTTGAAACTACTAACTTAAGTTTTCAAAACGATAACCATACGTAACGTTATTTGACTTAAATACTTATAACCTATAATGTTTATACATATATCGTATAAGTAATGTATTTAATCACTTTTAAAGGGCTTACATACATAAAACAATATAAGTATATTTACAAAAGATAGCTATATTTGAATCCTCGTTCCGTTTTCTCAAAGATTTCTATACGTATACCTAGGGTATATGTACCCGTATCATACGCAGCTTCTAGATGTATTTACTATTGGTATATACCAATAAAAATCTGCTCCTTAGCAGCCTTAAATGATTAAGAAACATGTGGAACCAACCATTTGTCAAGTAGCATGAATTATTTAGCAAGAAAACAAAGTTAGGTATCTTTTTTTTCCTTTATAACCTAAAAACGTTTTTATGCATGCACACCATTTCTTCACCCCATTTTCTCATACTTACACTTCCATTTCTCTCTCAAAATACTCTTAACTTCATACTTGATCATCTCCAAGCATTTTCCCCATCATTTAGCTTCAAAAACAACACTTAAACCTCATAAGAAAACCTTACAAAAACACTTCAAGAAATCCTTCCAAGAACACCAACTTACTTCCAATCTTTCATCCACTTCCATCACCCTTTTGGTTCTAGGTTCTTACTCCTCTTTTACAGCAACCTTGTCCAAGGAACTTGAGGTAGAATCTATGTTCATAACCTTATTCGATTCATATATATATAGCTATCTTATTTTGTGGTATAAAAGTTTAACAACAAGAACATAGTTTGAAAGTTTTCAAACTTGTTTGCAAACTAAATAGATCCTTCTAACTTAACTTTTAAAATACTTCAAGACCTGTAATATATCTTAAATATATGCTAATTTAACAAGGTATAACTTGGTTTTTCAAAGAACACCTTAAAAACTGAATTTACGACATCGGAGTGCAACCGGGGGCTGTTTTGGGTTGGATAATTAAAAACCATCTTAAACTTTGAATTGGAGGTTTATTTTCTGGAAAAATGATTTTTACTATTAATATGATAACACATAAAAATTTCATGATTTAACTCAAAGTATAAGTATTTTTAGAAAAATAATCATTTAAGGTTGTTTACATGATGGAAAATGATTAACTTCATAAGTTTCACTAAAGTTTGACCTATGACCTATGATTTTGAATACAAACTAAGGTATTTACAGTTCATAGTCTTAAAGAGGGACTCGATCCAAGGAAGTGGCAAGTTGAATCAACGAAAACGGAGTTGTAACGAAGAAACTATGACCAAAACGAGATCGGATATCTAAGACTAGTTTAGCTACGAAAATAATTGGAGAAAATTAAATAAATCACATCCTTTTTAAAATAACATGATATTTTATATATATGTACTCATAATTTAATTTTATATGGTTCAGGATCACCCGTAAACAATACAAGAAGATTAATCATAAGATCCCATGATTGTACGCAACATGTCATTTGACAACACCGGTACTTTATGTACGCAACACGTCATTTGACAACACCGGTACCATGGGTCAAGATTAATCTCGACCAACACATATACGATGGGGTTTTATTTATTTCGTTGGGAGTTTTATTTATTTCATTGCGGGTATATTAAACATCTAAAAATGAACCATTAAAATTGAATTACTAACAACGAACTGCTAACTACGGACTAAGGAATTATTAAAAGTATTAAAAGTATAACAAGTATATATATGTGACGTTTGTTTAAAAAGAAAAGGTATTGATATATTATATATGGATAGGTTCGTGATATCAACCGGAGACCAAGTCAAATTATATATATCTTCAAGACGAAAGTGAGTATATAGTCCCACTTTTAAACTCTAAATATTTCGGGATGAGAATACATGTATTTTATGTTTTACGTTATGGACACAAGTAACTGAAAATATATTCTACGTTGAGTTGTACCACTGGCATACTTCCCTGTAGCTTGGTAACTAATATTTACAGCGGTATTGTAAACGCGAATCCTGTTGATAGATCTATCGGGCCTGACAACCCCAACCGGACTGGACGACCAGTATTTAACGGTTGCACAGTACTTCGTTTTGTGACTACACTTGGTACGGTGTAGTAAGATTTCATATTAAAGGGAATATGCGACGTGATTAAATGTTAAGTATGGTTACCAAGTGCTCAACCACTTAGAATATTTTTATGAAAATGTTTATATATGAAATCTTGTGGTCTATATATATATATTGCTGCCGGCACTAAACCTATATCTCACCAACTTTATGTTGACGTTTTAAACATGTTTATTCTCAGGTGATAATTAGAAGCTTCCGCTGCATTATGTTGAATTTGAGCAGGATCTTGCGTACGCATATTTGTGTCAAAAATAAAACTGCATATCCAAGAACTTGTGTTGTAAAATATGCTAGAAATCGTGTTGTTATCATCATTTGTAAAGTTTGTAAGTCGAAGATTATCGCTAAACGATAATCATCTTTATTTCGTCCAAAGCTTGTATCAAAAATAAGAATCATGGTTTGTAATGTATGATATATGCAGTTTTTCTTTTAAAAATATCGCATATAGAGGTCAATACCTCGCAATGAAATCATACGTTATCTAACACGTTCTTACGGTTAAGGACGGGTTATGACAATGTGCGTAGTAAATTTTGTTATTTAAAACTGTTTATATATATACATAGTGTATATTAAATATTATTAATTTTGAGCTTAAATGGTAAATGTCTGTAACTTTCGGTTGACGTTTAATTTTTTTTAAAATAGGTCTAATATATATATATATATATATATATATATATATATATATATATATATATATATATATATATATATATATATATATATATATATATATATATATATATATATATATATATATATATATGAAGTTTTAAAATAAAAGTTGTTCCAAAATTTGATTAAAAAGATAGTATTTTTGATAAATATTTTTTTTTACCTTTTCAATCTAAGTTTTTGTACTCCGTACATATAAATTGAAACAGAAAAGAAATAATTATCGAATCTTTTTTATCAAGTTTCAAACAGGTAATGACTGAAATAAATAAATGGACTTAATTTTAAAATATGTGATTTTTCTGAATTAAATTATCCGTAACTGTTTAGCAATGGACACACCCCGTGAAAACTGTCGGTAGAGTCAGACAATTTAAATTCACATGCACTTGATTACTGTGTTGTTTCACTGTTCTCTCTTTGACTTCATTCACTAACTCACTTATATATTATACATATATATACATACTACATAGAGAGAGATATAGGAAAGGAACCCAACATTTTTCCTGCTAACATAACCGAGCTCCAACCTCCTTCACCATCACCTCAACATCACCCACCATCTCCGGCAACCACAGTCCATCATCACCATGATCACCATATAAATAAACCATCACCAAGAACTAAAACCCACCACCATAGCTTGCATCTTTTATAAACTATTTTTTTTATTCTTCTTATAATACATACACACAACAGAAGAATCATATTGCTCAATGGCTTATATGTCAAGGTTCAATAAATAGCATCACACTCTCAAGTGATGGTGCGTATATCGCAACATATAGAAGAGATGGTTATCTTCGAGTCTTTGACTTCAAAACTAAACAGCTCGTATGTGGAGGTAAAAGCTATTATGGTGTCTTATTATGCTCCACATGGAGTATGGATGGAAAATACATATTCACTGCTATCGGTTACTCTTAATACTTGTCTCTTTTATAGCAACTATTATTACTATTAATCGAGCAAGCCAAATCCTACAACACAAACTCTATAATTGTATGTAAACTTCTTGAGATATTGTTGTTCTGTTTCGTTGCTAAACCGAAGACCAAACCAACCTCACGACTAAACGACCATCATCAAACTTTCTTTCCTGTTTATGATTCACACCTCAATCACCACAACCATCGAAGTCACTGACCTGCAACATGCTACTATTCGAACAGTCATCAAACCCCATCATAAACCTGCGACTTGTTTTTTTACTGCTTGCCTGCTACTCAAACTATACTAGTCGGATTTTCGGTGCAAGCTAGATCGAAAATGACTTAGGTTTTATGTTGTTCGAACGTACAACACCCAAACTTCCACTTCACCAATCATCACCATCAAAATCCGTTGACGCCACCATCGAACCACCATCCGACTGTTTCTATTTTCTGAATTCACTTCGGTTACCATCGAATATCACCACCATCGCTATTCATGATTAATACCTATGTTTGTTTTCTGTCTCCTTACAAACGCAGCCCAATCAAGAACCAATATATGCTATTGTTTTTGCTTCTGTTTTGTTTGAGACCCAACAGCTTTTAATCGATCTTTTAATCACACCTGCTACTTTATTTTCCTGCTTTTAGTCGATAGGGATGATAGATGATTAGTGATGATATTGTTGTGTGCCTTTTTTTTTGTTTCTGTCGGCTAAAAAGAAGAAGGAGAAAAAGGAACCGAATATTTTTTTTGTGGAATGTGGATATTGGGCTGCCAGGTTACAAAGCAGGCCGTAATAATCTGTTTCCTTGGGCCGAATCCCTTTTTGGTATTATTGGGCCAGGAACAAACTGGTTTACGTTAGGCTGCTGCTATATCTTTGTATTGTCTTCAAAAATAATGATGATATACAACAATTTGGTGATGTTACGAGTTGGGTGATGAATGTTAATGATGGTGAAACAACGCATAAAACGATGATGATGTGGTGATATGATTTGTAATAATGATAAGATGAATGATAAATAAGGATGATGGTGAACGGATGATGTTGATAATAATAATACATGATAATTTGATGATAATGATTATAATTATGATGATGATTAGTTTAGTATGTAGGATGATGATTGATAATGAAATAGATGATAGATGGATCGAATTAGGATGATGAAGTTATAAATGAGTTTTGAATTTTAAGGAAGAAGATGGACACAGAATATATGTTAAAGGAAATTGGTTTATGAATTAAATTAGAAAAACATAGATGGAGGACTGGTTTCTGGTATTATCTGGTTAGCGGGAGGTCGCGGGTTCAAACCCGGACTTGGGCATTTTTTTTAGGGATACTTCTTGAGGTAGTTTACTTATTACTTATTACTTATTATTATTATTATTATTATTATTATTATTATTATTATTATTATTATTATTATTATTATTATTATTATTATTATTATTATTGTTATTATTATCATTATTTAGATTAAATTACTATCGAGCATTATTAATAAATATTATTAATATTAAGAATTAGGATCAAAATTATATGATATAAGTTTTTATTATTTATTATAGTTATTATTAAAATTAATATTTTTATTATCATTATTATTATTTTTATCATTATTATTAGTATTAACATTATTAATAATATTTTTATCATTTTTAATATTATTACTATCTTTATTATTACTTTTACCATTATTATTATTACTACTATATTATTATTATTATTATCAATATTACTACTAATATTATTATTATTACAATAAAAGTTAGTTATATAAAAATATACTTAAGAAAACTACGTTTTTATAAATTATTTATTTAAAGTATATAAAGTAAATATATTTAAGTTAATAATGAAACACATGAATTACTAAAAATAACAGTTATATTAATAATAATACATAAATTTATTTGACTTCAATTATATGTGTTAATATATATATATACATGATATAGGTTCGTGAATTCGAGGCCAACCCTGCATTGTTCAATATAGTCATATGTATTTTTACTACCAAATACATTAGGTGAGTTTCATTTGCCTTTTTACCCTTTATATTTTTGGGCTGAGAATACATGCGAAATTTTTATAAATGTTTTACGAAATAGACACAAGTAATCGAAACTACATTATATGGTTGAATGATCGAAGCCGAATATGCCCCTTTTGCTTGGTAACCTAAGAATTAGTAAACCGATCTACTAATTGACGTGAATCTTAAAGATAGATCTATTGGGCCTAACGAACCCCATCCAAAGTACTGGATGCTTTAGTACTTCGATGTTGTTTTATCATGTCCGATAGATTTCCCGGAATGATATAGGATATTCTTATATGCATCTTGTTAATGTCGGTTACCAGGTGTTCAAACCATATGAATGATTTTTGTCTCTATGCATGGGACGTATATTATGAGAATTGGAAACGAAATTCTTATGGTCTATTAAAATGATGAAAATGAATATTTATGATAAACTAATGAACTCACCAACCTTTTGGTTGACACTTTAAAGCATGTTTATTCTCAGGTGTGAAAGAAATCTTCCGCTGTGCATTTGCTCAATTTAGAGATATTACTTGGAGTCATTCATGACATATTTCAAAAGACGTTGCATTCGAGTCGTTGAGTTCATCAAGAATATTATTAAGTCAATTATAGTTGGATATATTATGAAATGGTATGCATGCCGTCAACCTTCAATGTAAAGAAAGTTTGTCTTTTAAAAATGAATTCAATGTTTGTAAAATGTATCATATATAGGTCAAGTACCTGGCGATGTAATCAATTGTAATGTATTCGTCCAGATGGATTAGGACGGGTCCTTTCAATGGCTGCTACAAATCAAACGATGGATGCATTAATGAAGGCAACAAGAACAGGTCAAGGCCACGCAATTATTCAACCTACGATGACTGACGGCTTTGAAATAAAGGGTCAATTTCTCCACATGGTGACTAATATATGCCAATTAGGTGGAGCTCCAAATGAGGATGCTAATGAGCATCTTCGTAAGTTTGTAAGCATTTGCAAGCTATTCAAGATCAAGGATGTCACCAATGATATCGCATGTTTAAAAATCTTTCCATGGTCATTAAAGGATGATGCAAGAGATTGGCTAGACTCATTACCAGAAGGTTATATTGAAGATTGGAATGATATGATGGACAAGTTTTTGTCAGAATTCTTCCCTGCTTCAAAAGCAGCAAAGTTGCAAAGTGATATAAATCACTTCAAGCAAAAGCCTAATGAGACTCTTTATGAAGCTTGGATCCGATTCAATAACATTCTTAGGGTATGTCCTCAACACGGGTTGAATACATTCCAAAAGGTCCAAATATTCTATAAAGGAGTCAATGTGGCTACTCGAAAGGATATTGATGTTGCAGCAGGAGGATCAATCATGAAAAAAAGCCTGAAGAAGCTCACACAATCATTGACGATATAGCAGCACATTCTCATAATTGGCATCAAGAGATGGAGTTCTCTAGATCAACCACGGTTGCTAGTATTGAAAGCAACGATGAAATCGCTGCTTTAAAAGTTCAATTGGCAAATCAAGGAAGGCAAATTGAGAAGATGACAAAAGAAATGCATGCTATCAAGGTAGGTTGTGAATTATACCAAGATCCCCATCTTACTAGAGATTGTGATCAAACGACAATGGAAGAGCAAGCAAATTTTTTAGGTTACTTGCGTAAAGGTGAAATAAATTTTGACGACTTTCCGGCAGTTGAAGTAATGAACCGGAAATATCCTCCTATCAACAGTTATCAAATAGGAGGACCTTCAGGTTCAAACAATAATTACCATGGAGGAAATTCAGGTTACCAAAATAACCGGAATTTCCCAAGTCAAAATCAAAGAAATGCACCACCAGGTTACAATTACCTAAACAACCATAATCAACCTCCACGAAATTACTAAAATAATTTCCAACACAATCAACCACAACCACAAGCACATGTACAACCACAACCCGAGAAGAAATCCAGTTTAGAAGATCTTTTGAGAGATTTTATGGTTAAACATGAGCAAAATGGGGAACTTCAAACTCAGCAAATTCGAAATCAACAAGCTATGATTCAGAATTTAGAAAGATATGTTGGAAGGATGTCACAGTTATTAGTAGAAAGGACGCCGGGTGCTCTCCCCTCAAATACTCAAGTGAATCCCAACAACAATCAAACAAGAAATAAGCATGTAAATGCTATAACTACTAGAAGTAGTTTAACTATTAACCCGGAGACCCCTAAGTCCCCGGAATTTCCTTTGTCTCCTTCTGTTTTGCAGGTACCCGTTGATGTAGATGAGCATGTTGAAAAAGAACAAGAGAAAGATGATCCACCAGAGGTCATATCAAAGAAAAGTGAAGAATCACCAGTGAAGGTGTACAAGGCACCTATTCCATACCCAAAAGCATTAAATAAAGATAGACTCGCGAGCTAATATCAGAAATTTACGGATATGATCAAGCAGATCAGCATTAACATGCCACTCACAGAGGTTCTTAAGGGTATGCCCCATTACGGGAAGTTTTTAAAAGATCTCATATCCTCGAAGGGTAAATACCACGAAGTTTTTGCCACATAACTCTATGAGGAGTGTTCAGCCATCTTGAAAAAGCAAAATGTACCTCCAAAATTGAGAGATCCGGGTAGTTTTATCATACCATGTATGATGGGTGATTCGGTAGTGTACGATGCACTAGCCGACCTAGGTGCAAGTGTTAACCTAATGCCTTACTCGTTATATTTAAAACTTGACTTAGGAGACTTGAAACCAACCCGGATGGGTATTCGATTAGCAAACCAATCATTTGATACTCCCATAGGTATAGCCGAGGATATTCTTGTAAAAGTTGGCTCACTTATCTTTCCCGTCGACTTTGTTATTCTAGAAATGCAAGAGGACACAAAAGTTCCTATCATTTTAGGACGTCCTTTCCTTAACACCGCAGATGCTATCATTAATGTCCAAAAAGAACAATTAAGTCTAGGTGTGGGAAACGATAGAATAATTTGTCACATTGACAAGGCCATGAAATGACCCACTTCCACCGATGACTCTTGTTTTCAAATTGATGTTATAAATCTTTGTGTTGAGGATGAATTGCAGGAGCTACTTGAAATTGATACCACGGGGTTTGCCCCGGTAAGTGAAAGTGAATACTTCAATATTGATGAAGATTTTGATGAGTTGATGAAGGTGGTCACGGATGATGAGACCATAGAAGAAGGAATTCCCAAGGAAGAGGAATCATTTGAAGATATCTAAAATAAAGATAGATTCCGTATAAAGAATTCCTTGGAAGAACCACCCGTACTAGAGCTTAAGGAGCAACCCAAACACTTGGAGTATGCTTATCTCGAAGGTACATCTCAATTACAGGTAATTATTGCTTCACATCTTTTCGGTAACGAGAAGGATAGGTTAATCTCTGTTTTGAAAACCCATAAAAAGGCTATAGCTTGGAAAATGACCGACATTCCAGGGATAAACCCGTCTTATTGTACACATAAAATTCTCCTTGAGAATGACTTCAAACAAGTAGTATAAAGACAACGTAGGCTAAATCCCAACATGAAAGAGGTTGTTAAAAAGGAGGTAGTCAAGCTTCTTGATGCTGGGTTAATCTACCCCATCTCCGATAGTCCTTGGGTTAGTCCAGTACAAGTAGTACCCAAAAAGGGGGTACAACCATTATTGTAAATGAAAAGGATGAACTCGTCCCAACTAGAACGGTTACCGGCTGGAGAGTCTGTATTGATTACAGACGTCTCAATGATGCCACTAGAAAGGATCATTTCCCGTTGCCTTTTATTGATCAAATGATTGAACGATTAGCGGGAAAAGAATATTATTGCTTTCTAGATGGTTTCTCCGATTACTTCCAAATTCCAATTGATCCCAACGACCAAGAAAAGACCACATTCACTTGTCCTTTCGGTACCTTTGCCTATCGCCGTATGCCATTTGGTTTATGCAATGCACCCGGAAACTTTCAAAGGTACATGATGGCAATTTTTGATGATATGGTAGAGGATTGTATGGAAGTCTTCATGGATGACTTTTCCATGTTTGGAGACTCCTTTGAATCGTGTCTTTTTAACCTTGAACGTATGCTTATCTGAAAAGCAAACTTGATCCTAAATTGGGAAAAATGCCACTTCATGGTGAAGGAGGGCATTGTACTTGGCCACAGGATATCTCGTGCGGAAATAGAGGTAGATAAAGCTAAAATTGAAGTTATTTCTAAGCTACCTATACCGTTGAATGTTAAGGCCATTAGAAGCTTTCTTGGTCACGCGGGATTCTATAGACGATTTATCAAAGATTTTTCTAAAATCGCCCACCCAATGACCAAACTTCTTGAAAAGGATGCTCCATTTAACTTTGATTCAAATTGCGAGAACGCATTCTTCATTCTAAAGTCAAAACTCACACAAGCTCCCATTATCGTATCTCTGGATTGGAGTATGCCATTTGAGCTAATGTGTGACGCAAGCGACTATGCCTTAGGTGCTGTTTTAGGACAACATCCCGATAATCATTTTCGCCCAAATTATTATGCGAGAAAAACTCTAACGGGAGCTCAAATTAATTATACCACCACGGAAAAGGAGCTCCTGGCGGTTGTTTATGCGTTTGATAAATTTTGGTCATATTTGGTGTTGTCCAAAACCATTGTTTAAACAGACCATTCGGCCCTTAGGTACTTATTCTCGAAACTAGATGCAAAGCATCGTCTCATATGTTGGGTTCTTTTACTTTAAGAATTTGACATTGAGATACGTGACAAGAAAAGAGCCGAGAATCTAGCTGCCGATCATCTATCCCGACTTGAAAACCCTGAATTAGATAAACTCGATGATACAATCATCAAGGACACATTTTTCGACGAATCTCTAATGAGGGTTGACAAGGAATCTGAAATCCCATGGTTTGCCCATTTTGCAAACTATCTTGCTTCAGGCATTCTTCAAAAAGGACTTTCTTATCAACAAAAGAAGAAATTCTTTGCGGATTTGAAATCCTATTTCTGGGAACACCCCGACCTATTTCATGTTGGTGCGGATCAAGTGATTCGCCATTGTGTGTGCGGAAAAGAGGCTCAACAAATTCTTGAGCATTGCCATCAAGGGCCAACCGGCGGTCATTTCGGACCAAACCACACCGCAAGAAAAATCCTTGACTCGGGCTTTTATTGGTCCACGATCTTCAAAAATGCCCATAGTTTCGTTCGGAATTGTGATGCATGCCAACGAATGGGTAACATATCAAAAAGGGATGAGATGCCTCAAAACGGCATCCAAGTTTATGAAGTCTTTGATATTTGGGGAATCGATTTCATGGGACCATTTCCAAGTTCCCATAAGTGCAAGTACATCTTAGTAGACGTTGACTATGTATCCAAGTGGGCTAAAGCAAAAGCTTTGCTTACAAATGATGCTAGGGTGGTGGTGAACTTCTTGAAAAATCTCTCTTCTCGTGCTTTGGAATCCCAAAGGCGCTCATATCCGATCAAGGAACACATTTTGCCAACAACCTATTTGAAAAGATGTTGAAGAAGTATGGCGTAACTCATCATTTCTCTACTCCGTACCACCCGCAAACGAGTGGTCAAGTAGATAACACAAATCGTGCCTTGAAACGCATACTTAAGAAGACGGTTGATAACAACCCTAAGATTTGGCAACACAAGTTAGAAGACGCGTTGTGGGCTTTTCGAACTGCGTTTAAAACACCTATCGGTACCACACTATTTAAACTTGTATATGGTAAAGCGTTCCATCTACCGATTGAAGTAGAACATCGAGCATACTGGGCGTTGAAGCTTTGTAATTTGGACATGGAAAAGGCCGGAGAAAACCGATTCATGCAAATGCATGAATTGGAGGAGTTAAGGTTAGAAGCGTACGAGAATTCGAGCTCGTATAAGGAGAAAACAAAAAGGTGGCATGATGCCCGATTGAAGGAAGTGAAAGAGTTTAAAACCGGTGATAAGGTTTTGGTTTTTAACTCACGGTTTAAATTTTCTCCCGGAAAGTTGAGGTCCCGATGGACGGGACCTTATTTAGTGAAACAAGCATTCCCGTCGGGGTACGTTGAGTTGTTTGGAAACAGAAATACCTTTAAGGTGAATGGTCATCGCTTGAAACTCTATTTCGATGGAGTTGACACAACGGTTCGAGATGACATCACCCTATTCCCCAAGGCTAATTAGCTTGGGACGGAGTCTCGTGAAAGACTCACTAATAAACTTCACACTTTGTATATAGTTCCACTCGTATGTCTCGTTGATAGATTTTAGTGTTTTAATTTAATTTTTCGAGTTTTAATGCGAACCAAGTGATTTAGACACATTACGAACTGAACTAAAGGTGAAAAACATCGAAAACTGGTGAACCAGGGCCAGCTGCGCCGCATCTGTGATGCATGCGCCATATCTGAAGGCATGCAAATCCCGAAGGTTTTGGATGCGCCTCATAGAGGCAATGCGCCTCATTTTTACAGGCAGATGCGCCGCATCTAACCCCAGATACGCCGCATTTGGGGTGTTTTTCCCTGGTTCCTATTTTAAACAGACAGATGCACCGCATTCATCCCCAGATGCGCCGCATCTGGGGTATTTTTCTCCTGGTCTGCGCGATAACTTACACAAATATGGTTGTAAACTCCATTTTTTCATTATTTCACAAACAAAACCGAACCCCATTCCATTTTCTCTCAAAACATTCATCTCTAAACACAAAATCAATCGTTTAATCCCATCTTTCAACAACAAATCCGACTATTAACATGGGAAAGGTAAGATTACTCTTCATTTCTTCATGATTTTTATGTTCTTCATTCTTCAATTCGGATTTTGCTTGTTTTAAGTGTGGGGTGTTTAAATCTTCATTTTTTTGTCATATTATGCTTGTAATGTTTCTATTAATCCTTGTTCATGCTCTAATTTGATGATTAGATGCTTAAATCTTCAATTTGCAAATTAGGGTTCTTGATGAAATTTGGGGGTTTCGAATTTTTGACCATTACTTTTTTAAATTGAGATGTTTGATGTTTAACTACTTGTTTACACTAGCAAAATGCCATGAATCCGATGCTTAATTTGGGGATTTTGACTTATGTTGACTTGTTGTTGTTCTAAGTGGAATTGTTACAATACATTACTAATGCTAAACTCATTTATGCCTTAACTTAGTGTTTATTCGATTTGAAAAATTACATTTGAGAGTTAAAGCATTGTATGCGTTAGGCTTTTTGGTGAAATGTTGGCTTGGCTTGACTTTAATGTTTAAATGTATGAAAACCATAGATAGCATATTGTTAGACATGATTATTGATGAATGCTTATGGTTTAATATGTTATGGCATTGAAAGTTTTGGTGAAATTAAACATGTTTGGTATGATTATGCTTGTAAAAGTGTCTCTAATCATATGACATACTAGTACATGTTTGTTGAAGATGGAATGAGTCTGTACCATGATAGGATTATGTTTCGCATGTAGTTTGAGAGATTATTAGATATGTATAATATAAAATGTTTAAACTTATTCTAAATGGTTTTGGTGTATAAATTGTGGCTAATGTTAGGTTTTGGATTTGGATTTCTAACGCTAATCAATTTGGTTTGTTTTGTTTGGTTTTGTTTTGTCTATTTTGATTGTTTGTAGGATAAAAGGAAGGAACAAGTTTATGAAGGTCCATCAACTAGGAAGAGAAAGGGAAAGGAACCCGCTCAACAAACTCAACAAGAAAGTGAAGAGGAGCAAGAGAGTGAAGAAGAGTTCATGGAAGCATGGCAATACACCGGTCAAGCTATGCAAATTCCTTATCAACGAACCGAAGATAAATGGATCAATGATATCTTGGAAGATCCTCATTATCGCAAGAAGGCAATGAAAGTTAAAGAAAAAGCGATCCATCCAGGGAGATATATTGATTGGTCACCATTAGTGGAGGCAAATGAATTAATGAACATTCGAGAAGTTGTTCGAATCCCATACGAAGGAAGAATTGTTAGAGCTTGGGAACAATTATTTAGTTTAAAAGAAGATGTTTATCCATTGATCACTATTGAGTTTCTAGACACCTTGAGGTGTTGTTTTGGTTCTCCGGGTAATAATTCTTTTATGAGGTTCAGATTAGGTGGCCAAGACCGGACAATGACACTCTTACAATTTGTTCGTGCTCTTGGTATCTATGAGGGAATACCCGTCAACATACTCTCAAATTACTTCGCCAATTGTGAATATTATGTTTCCAACTTTGACCATGCAACTGCATGGAGTAACATGAGCAATGCAGCCTATAGCGCAAGCAAGAATCCATGCACCAAAATAAATGACTACAGAAAGAGGTGCATTCAAAGGTTTATCTTAAGCACCATTAATTTCAGAAAAGATAGTAGTGAAAAAGTCACAAATCTGGATATTTGGTATGTGGAGCGAATTTGGAACAAAGCCCATGTTCATATTCCTAGAATGATTCTTACTTTCTTGTTGGGTGAAAAAGGTGAAAAGAAGATTAGCCCAAACCGCGGGGGGCATTTTGTTACCTTAATTGAAAAATTTTATAACATTGACTTGCATGGTTTGGAGAAGAGAGCAATGGTAGCATTTGACACCCAGTTTTATATTGGGGCAAAAATCTTGCAAAGGGGTTCAGATAAGTTGTTAAGAAGATATGTGGATAGGCAGCCTGCTGCTCAGCCGGAGGAAGGAGGTGATGTTCCTATGGAGGAACAAGTGCACCATGAAGTTGGTACAGGTGTAAGTGGTTCGGGTCCACCGGGTAACTGGGAATCATACATGAACACCCAATTTTCAGAATTACAATTTCATCAAACTCAGGAAACTCAGAGAACAATCGACCATTATGATACAGTTTTTCAAGATTTGATGGGGCACATTGACGAGGGGAATGATAGGACTTGGTACACTCAAGCCGGGCAGCAAGCTCAGCTTAACTGGATACATGATCATACCGTGTCATATGCTGCAGATCCCGCTAACTACTCTCCCTCTCCTTAGCCGGCATACGACCCATGAGTTCGAATGGGTGATCCATATCCACCTCCTTATCCTCCTGCATACCCCCTAACCCTCCTAATGAAGATACTGTTATCACCCCTGCTCAAGCGACCTATCAAGGGTACAACCCTTCAGTATTTCAGGACGACGACTCAGCAAACCAAAACGAAGGTGGAGCTGGACCAAGCAGCTCATTTTGGGGATTTTTCTAACACTTGATTTGTGTTTGCAGGTTTATATTGATGACTTCCGTGGATGATGGTTTGTTTCTTTGATGATTTGAACAATGTTGGTTATGTTTGAAAACAATTTATTTCGTTTGGTTTGTTTAGGATTATGGTAGTTTGAATTGTGATGTAATTTGCTTAATTTGACTTCCTTAGGTTTTTATAAGTGGGGTGTTTTCGGTACACGGAATACAACCCCATGGTTTTTATGAAATGTTTGCTTGGTTTGGATTGATACAGGTGAGCATTGTGCTATGTGTTGCATTTTTACAAAGACTGGAAATAAGTTCAGCACATACTTGATTGATGATTGATTTGTGGTTGCAAGAAGTGAATGATGTTCTTATGCTGGCATTCAGTTCAGCGCCATCATCCCGTACACTTCGGTTTTAAACCTAGAAAGTAATAACTCTCTTATACACTATTTAACCCTCTTGAATTTAATTTTTCTGATTTCATGTAACGAGGGCGATACATGAACTCAAGTGTGGGGAGGAAGTTAAAATTCTTTCGGGTTTTGATTTTGGTTAAAAAGGCTTAAACTGGTGAAAAATTTTGAACTTTTATCTTCATAAATTCAAATTTTGTTTAAAATTTGTAGATTTTAAAACTAGGTGTATACACCGAAATTATTATCACAAAACAAATTAAGAAACAACCAAATGATTGAGTTTATTTTGTTAAAAATCATAAAACTAGTAGTCATATAAAAGAGACAATCATCATGCTATACCACATTCTTAATGAAAAGAATCATCAAGTACTTTGTTGTTCTAACAATCTAATCCAATGCTCATCTATGTAATGATTGTAAAGGAAGTCAAGTCTTCCAATGACACACTTGCTAACCTATGTTAGAAGAAGTAGTCCAGAACAGCTGTAGGTTGATGAAAAATCTTGAAAACTCATCCCTATAATCGGCTGGAAATCTACCTCACCTCAGCATCAAACAGGGTTTTTGGTGGTCAGACTTATCCTAACCATGAGATGGATCTGTCTCGTACAATGGGGGGCACAGTGCAAATTAGCTTTTAAGACTAATGAATCTAATCCCCAGATGGATGATCTCCATAAAGATCAACCGCATCTATGTTGACTGCGGTCAACATACATATGCCATAACAAATTGAGGTGTGCAAACTCATGGTTCACCGATGATATTTGGACATGATATAGTTTCTTCTAAAACTTATGCTATTTTATGAACTATATTGTGTAAAACCATTTTTAGGACATCCGATTTCAAGTTCCATGATACTTCTATCATGGGGGCGAGTAGCTTGCTAAGCGCCGACTGAGGCTTCGGTTTTCAGTTACCCTCAACCGGACTTCGAGGTTAAAAAAGGAAAACTTGATTAGTGTAAAAACTAACATGAATACTTTTCAAAATATCAAAGGTTTTTCGCAAAGGTCCTAATTTCCTTAAGGATCCAAATTTTCAAGAAATGTGGACTTTAAAACCCACCTTTAGACTTTGGTGTGATTTCAATTCGCGTGTGTACTCCAAAGGTGTGTGTATAATCAAAACGCGTGCGTGTGTTACATTGTGAGAAAAAAAATATTGTGAGTATGATCCGAGTGTGTGTTCTATATAGCGTGAGTTCTTATGTTCCAAAATAACTTGTGTGTCTTGTGTACTATATCATGTGAGTGTGATTCCCATTTTTGTGTTCTCAATTAAATGCGTGTGTTCACTATAGTAAATTTTGATTTCTTGTAAGTCTTGCTTGAGGACAAGCAAGGTTTAAGTGTGGGGATTTTGATAACGCCAAAATCATACATGTTTATTATCTGTATTCCGATCCAATTTAATATCAATTTGTATGTAATTGTTGTACGTATGTATTGTAATTCATGTATATTTGTAAAAGTCCATTGTGATTGAATAAATGAAGACCAACAACGAAAACGATGCTTAAAATGAAGTTCGATAACGAAAACAGCCCAGAAATACACTTCCAGACTGAGATGCAGCGCATCCCAAAAGGGATGAGGCGTATCTGTATGCGTGTTTTTGCCGAAGGTTTCAGATACGACATTTTTAGGTAATAAGACGCATTTAGAAGACCAGATGCGGCGCATCTGGTAGGAGATGCGGCGCATCTCCCTTCCTACCGACAGTTCCTGAGTGCTAAATGAGCTGGATTAAACAAAGTTTAAAGGGATGCAGCGCATCCTAAGGAGATGCGGCGCATCTAGTGATTTTCTGGCCAGTTTACCTAACTTTTGAGCCTATTTAAGAGAGGCTTTGGTTTCATTCTTTGACACACCTTCACTATTACATTCTCCCTCAGTTTCAATACGATTTTTAAGGCTCAAGGAAGGCTACAAGTCAATCTCCATTCTTTCAACATCAAGATTAAGCTAGGATTATTCATCGCAATCGGTATTATCGTTCTATATCTTTTAAACATGATTTCAACTTGTATTAACTGTTCCATTAGTTCTATTATGATTATGTTTGGCTAAAAGCCTTATGTGTTTGCTTCAATGTAAGATTTATGTCTTGGGATTGTTCTATACTTTGATGTTATGCTAGTTATATATATGTTTGATTGATTAAATCATCTAGTCCAACTACAAGAACCATAGTTATGATTGTTTAGTTCATCACTTCAATTACATAAATTGTAAACCAATTAATGTGAGTTAACTCGGTGAACAATTTATGCTTCAATACAACTAGTAATCTAGACGGTAAGATACATAAGCTTAAGTGGTTTCGTTATGTGTTTAATCCGATAATTGAAAGAGTTCCAAAACAACATAGTCATGAAATTACCTCAAGTAACTGTTGTAGTTTAGGTTTTACGTGAGTTTAACCGGGTTGGGTCTAATTAGTTAAATCAATCTAAGTTACCTTGTTCTTTCTAGAAATCCATTGTTGTAACTATCTTTATATCCTAATTCAATTATACGAGTCATGACTTGATTTATGTGAATTTATCAAAGGTTATAACTTGTACTTCAACACCTAGTGATCTAGTCATCTATATGTGAGTATAGGATGGTAATTGGATGATATTTAGGTTTTACAATCGTGTAGTTTACTTAGAGTGATCTTAGTAAACTAGGTTTTATGTGAATTTAACCAAGAAAGAATCCTGTTGATTAAACATAGTTCTTAAGTTTATAGATATTGTGAAATTGATATAAACTGTTCTAATGTAACTATCGCATAATGGTTTTAATTATAAAAGAACAATCCCTGTCATTTATCAAGCATAGAAGTAAACACCACATTCTCATTCTTGTTATTCATTATATTTATTTACTGTTTCGTTAAACAAAAATACAACTTCAAACGCAAACCCCTCTTTAGAATAATTAATCGTTAAAAAGTCCTTAAAACAAACTTCTCCCTGTGGTTCGAACTGGTCAATTTACTTGCTAGTTACTGCATGTTCGAGTTTAGTTGCCTGTATTATGTGTTAATTATTGAGCATATTGTCTACATTTTAAAGGTTACGTCTTGGCACATCATTTACACACACTTACTCTCTAATTCTTTCTCTAGTTCTTTCTCTCTCTAAAAAGTGTAAGTATTGATTTTTCTTCTTCTTCTTCCTCTCACTCTCACGAAATCATCATCATCATCATGGGTCTAGCTTTTTAGCTTTTGATCTTGATTACATCTTGTAGATTCAAACATGGATTTGAATCCTTCAAGAACATGGAAGATTCAAGCTTTCTAGATTTGAATCTTCACCTACTTTGTAGATCTAAATCTTTTAGCTTTAATCTTGTTATTTTGTTATAAAGATTCAAACTTGTGTTTGTAATCTTCATGTATCTTAAAGATCCAAGCTTTATGCTTCAAGATCTTCAAGAACACTAAAGATCCAAGCTTTTTAGCTTAGGGTCTCATTATTATGTTAAAGATCTTAGCTTTTTAGCTTATGGTCTCATTACTTTCATTATTTTATTAAAGATCTTAGCTTTATAGCTTATGGTCTCATTAATCTTGTAAAGGTTCAAGCTTTCTAGCTTTGTAATCTTTTAACTTGTGTGAAAAGGTTCCAAGCTCTCTAGCTTAGGGTTCCATCACTTTATTTGATTTAGATTATGTTCATACTTGTTTGATTGAAGTAAAGTTTGTAGCTTTCATTGTAAATAGAACTTGTAATTGTGTTAAAACTAAGGATATGATGTAACCTTGGTTCATCATCCATTTAAGACTCTTAAATGAGTTGTGTTCTTACTTGATCTTAATATATTGTGTGTTGATGGTAGAATCTTGGTCAAAGTGATGCTAACCCATCAATGAGTTGTACACTTGAAGCTACAAGCATCAAGGATGAGAACCGTGATGAGCATCAAGCACCAAGAACCCCACCGGAGCACTTGTTTACTGTTTTTCAGGATCATATCAGATTCCTGGACTTCAGAAAAATTGATTTTCAGTTATTTCGTTTTGAGTAGATGAATTTTCATTTAGGCCTTGTCTTAATCTGATATACGGTTTAGGATTTATAGCCCTCCGAATGTCACTACGCCATTGTACCGTTGTGCTGAAAATCTGACCTACTCGCACTTAAACCGTCACCACAGTCAAACGAAGACGAGTTAGGTTCTGAAAATTGGTCATCGGTTAGAGGACTCATATACGGAGCCATAGCCACTGACTATGCTTCTTTTCCTTTTGTATAGAGGTCGTAGCAGCTGACCGAAGTCAGCCTATTGTTTCGATCTCTATTCTTGTCAAACTTACTTAGCTTTTATGATGATGAATGATGATGATGATGATGACACTTAAACTTAATTTATTCACTTTTACACTTATTGGGACAACATACTGACCTAGTGACCTTTGACTTAGTTTGACAACCTTTCGGACCGACTTACTACCTGCATACGTTTCGTATCGACTTTTACTGCTTATTCACTGTGAGTTATAGCATCCCTTACTACTTTTTACTATTTTTGGGACTGAGAATACATGCGCTTTTTATGTTTTACTTACTTGACACGAGTACTTAAACTTTACATATGTGTGGGTTATATAACGGCATAAACATTCCCCTTAGCACGGTAACGTTTAATCATTGGTTTTTGAACCGGTGAACGCGAATATTAGATATGGATTCATAGGGTTTGACATCCCCACTCGGGCTAGTCGCGCTAGCATTTAACAGGTGTTTAATACTTCGAGGACATACGCACTCGCCAAGTGTACTTTTAGGGGGTATTATTATTACGTTAAGTTAGTTACCAGGTGCCCACAGATAAGCATATACTTTTCATACTGTTTTGAATACGATAACTCGTGGTCTACATTACTTTACTGTTTACAAACTATAGCTCACCAATATTCGTGTTGACTTTTAAGCGTGTATTTCTCAGGTGCTTAAACGATGTTGCTTCTGCTGTTAGACTTGCTATCTTGGTGTTTTAGACTTGCTGTTATGGACCTGCTGTGTTAGATTTCCGCTGCATTACTTAGAGATGTCTCAATCATGAAACTTTTATCTTGCATTCGTAACTTACGTTATTTTCAAATAATGACTTTGTAATGACCTTTGTGTCACGTTATCTTTTGTAAACGCTATCTTTTTATGAATGCAAACTGGTTTTCAAACAGCATGTAGTACTTGACCGTGTAATGATCCTGTTGTTGACGAATCGTACACGATGGTTTTGTACGGGGCGTCACATTTGGTTAAGACCAATTTGTGACAAGGGTCACAGAATATGTTTGTTTATTTAATTTGGACTCCATTAGGGCCGCCTAACGAAGTACGCAAGATATCAAATAACTGATAAATACTCGTGTGTTGTGAGGTATGAGTTTTAAACCCATATGTGTATCTATCTGCTTCTTTTTCTTTTCATTTCAAGAACTTTCCCACATACACTCGTTCACTAAACCTAACCCTTTTTAACCCTAGATCTTCAAATCTCGTTTTTGATACTTGTTTGTGTTAGAAATCAGTGTCTAGTGATTTTAAAAGTACAAACAAGGTAAGATTTGCATCAATTCATGTTTAAATCTGTGTAAAAATGGGTTTATGAGTTACGTTTTTAAAAAGAGTGTTTTGGTGTCAAATTCGCACAAATTTGATGCTGTTTGAGGGTAAAACTTGTGGGTTTAAGTTCCAAAATATTTTGTATACAAGATGTGGTCAGTTTTGAGGTCAAAAACATGTCCTAGAACGTGATTTGGTAATTTTGGCTCTAAACCCGTCATGAAACTTCTCCAGCATCTGATGAACTGCAACTGTACGTATGCAGCTTGTATCTGCATGGATTGGGACTGCATCCGTACGGATGCAATGAAACCGTAGGATGCAAACCCAGTGGATCCGTACAGATGGGCAGTAGATCCGTACGGATAAGCTGAGTCCGTACAGATGTGAATCAGCAGTGTGTGTTTTAGTTTGTTATTGTTGAAGTGTTGTTTTCTAGCCATTATGATGTCCGTGTGTCTAATTTTGATTAGAGGGTGTTACTAACTTAGTTTAGATTGTTCTCAGATGATAAGAACTATGAAGAAGCTCATAAGTTAGATAACTGAGCTGTTGCTGGTAATCGGTGAATGTGTCCTTCTCCGGATAGAGTTTAAGTTGCAGGTTATGCTACCGTGTTTACTCTGTTATCATGCTTTAGTTTGATATATTAGATAATGATTGCCATGCTAGTTAGACATTTCATTTTTATCGTTGTTGTATTATTTTTATATGCGCATTGTGTTTCACACCAGCCGGGCCGAAGAAGGCTTGGACTCTCAACCGGGCCTTTGGAGGTTGAAGTCCGTATGAGGTCAACTGAGCCTGAGGAGGTTGTTCCAAGTCCTACAGTCTGTACAGTATAGCTAAGAAGAAAGGATGGTTTGCGTTTGGAGGGTTATGCAGTAGACTTGGTTGGAGGGACTGTCGGTAGACTCTAGCCAGATCAGCTAATAGTCGTGTGCGCGTATAAGCCACCAATCCTTGTGTTGTCTAGTTTGTATGATAGTTGGTTATTAGCATGTTTATGATGTTGATTGCATGTTTGGTGCTTAAGCTTAGTCTGTTAGATAGATTCCATTCGCATAGCCGAGTGCTAATCCCCACATATTACCCTTACAGGTTTAGGTGCGGCTGGTTTGGTGGGGTGCAGGTGCTGACGATATTTTTGACCCGTGAACTCTGATGTGAACTTTTGTAACAAGTGTTTTAATAAGTAATACCATTTTGTACATATAAACTTAATTACGTGGTTTTCTGTAATCAATGTTATAAATGTTGTGTTTGTTCAGATGAATGTATTCCACTGTAATATTTTTATGAAAATGGCCGGTGTTACATGAGACGTTAAAAATAGGATTGTAAGATTAACTTAAATTTGATACTTTATGTCATATTTTATCATCTTAAAAATTTGTGTGTATATATAATACTTTAAAATGAATTAAGTCTTAATTTGTTATTAACCCTTATATACTAAAAGTCATGGTCAATTGTGTAGTTTCAGTTGTTTAATTGTGTAGTTTCAGTTGTTTTCGATTGTAGTTTTGAGTTTGCGTTCACACTACAATTGGTACCTCAACTTCGGCTCAATTTACACAACAACCCCTCAGGTTTACACTTTTTCAAGGGTAGAATGTGTAAACATAAAATTTTATTAAAATGAAATAAACTAATTCCCCCGGATTTATAACGGACCCTATCTTCTCACTCGGTGCGAGTTAAATTTTTCCGAGAACACCGTTCAACTTGAAAAAGTCTCACGAACCCAACGGGACTAACTTTACGCGAAACGGACACTTTTTAAAAAACGCTTAATACAACGACAACCCGTATCTTTCTGTTCGCCGCAAGTTAAATTTTTTCGACAGCATCGTTACACTCGAAAAATTTTTATGAACAAAACGAAACTAACTACGATCGAAACGAACACTTTTTAAAAAACGCTTAAGACAACGACATCTAAGACGGCGCTTAAGACATGGGCCGTTTTCCCTCTGTAAATACACAACGCTACGTTAAATATGAATACACAGGCTGAAAGCCCCCGCCGCATCACGCGGGCCGGATCCGGACTAGTTGAAGCTAAATAATAACTCCATCATTTTAATTAAATTACCCTTACATTAAAAAAATATGGAGTTTATGATATATTATTATAATTACATTATATTATTAATGTACTTTTCATTTATATTTTATATCTTTTATTTATATTTTTATTTTACATAAATACTTTATTAAAAGTTGAGAAAATTTTTTAATATTTATTTTTATCGATCTACTTAATTATGAAAATGAACAATAGATAGATTTTGGATATAAAAAAGGATATCTCACCATTAAATTTTGATGGATTGCTTTTTTTGAAAACAAACAAAATATATTACTATTACTATATTATCTAATAGACAAAAAAGGTAAATAGTAACTAGGGTCATTTTCATCATTTCAATTTTTCTTTAATTCTAATTATATTTCACTTCACCAACAAAGACCCCCACACTTTTTTAAATATTCAAATCGACCCCTCAAACAGGGGGTAAACTGTCAAATAACCATTTTTATAAAAAAAAATTAAATAAACTCCACCCAAATATTCAACGGGTCATATGTTCTCGCTCGCAACGAGTTAAATTTTTCTGACACTATCGTCAAACTCAAAATAATTTTAGGAACACAATGTCACTAACTATACGCAAAACGAACGCTTTTTAAAAAACGTTAAATATTTGGGGTACTTTTCATACACGTTGATTTTGCGTTAAATTTTTAAAAGTCGATAATTACATAGCTAAACGCGGAGATGGACATATATTATTAATTTAAAATAACATTTAAATCTTTCACGAGTTATACCTTTTAGTTCGACTCGAGTTGCGCTTCAACGACATCATTCTTTAGCCACGAAATAATTTTACAAACTAAACGCAATAAAATACATTGAAAACTGAACCCCCGGCGCGACGCGAGGATTCAACAACTAGTTATTACTAAAATATATAACACCATATTAGAATACATAATTCAGGAACTCGGTTGTACATTCACTCCCCAATTAGTTATTTACTGACTAATATAGATGCCAACTTAGATAAGACATGGGCAGCGTCAAACAGGGGCGGAACCAAGATTTAACGATAGGTGAGGTTTACTCAATAGTTAAAAGAGGCAAATCAACAAAAACTGAAGAGACCAACTTTCTATGTATAATCTATTTTATTTGTTTAATACATATATAGATAACTACTTAACAAAACTTTAGTAAGTATTAAACAATACAAATGCTACTATAAAACTTGCAATATGAAAACTGATATGACTCATCTAAATAATTGATAAGTAAACGTGTACTATATGTTTTAGTTAGTAAAAGCTCTAAGGTTCTCCATGTTCGGGTTACCCTGAAAGGCGAGTAATCCGATCACATACTCTATTGTGCGTAGCCCATCAGAAATACTTTATCGTTGTTTCCAACCTTTCTATGGCCACCCCAAGATTCGAACTTCAGACCTCTTGCAAGGATGTTAGGGTCGAAATCACTAGGCTGCCTTGGGATGACTCTAATATGCTTCAGTTAATATCACTCTGTATTCAAGCTTGAAAGATAGGTAATCCAAACGATTGAGTTAGATGAATCATTGAGGTGGCTTAGTTAATATAATTAACTATGGGCTATTAATATTTCATTAAAACTGGGCTTATTGAGAGAGGCTGAGCACTCCTCTTTCACCTCCCTCTCTCTGCTGGCAGAGCCAGGATTTGAAGTTAGGGGAGTCTTACTCAGTAACATCACCATCAGCCCGTAGTATGATATTGTCCGCTTTGGACACAAGCCGATCACCGACGGGCTACCCGCGCACGAGTACAACCCCGGATCGCACTTCAACCTCACGGATTTGCTTCTCGGGTAAACACCCTCAAAACGCGTCATACCAGAAGAGGTATCCACACCCTTATAAGGAGTGCTTTGTTTTCCTCTCCCACCGATGTGGGACGAGTCTGTTACAACTCTCCCCCCCTTCGGGACACTGCGTCCCCGCAGTGCACATCGATGCGGGCCCCAGCTCTGATACCAACTTGTAACACCGGGCATTTTTTTTTTTTAAAACACAGCGGAAGACTTTATTAGCAAACACACTATAAGTCACGTCATTACGTTTAAGTTTACACAACGGTGTTACGTTATTACAAAACATGATTTATACAAAAGTCCACATCAGAGTTGGGTTGTCGAACATGTCTCCTGCAACAACACCCTTCCCAACTAACAGTACCTAAACCTGCAAGGGGAGAATATGTGGGGGATTAGCGCACCGCTAAGTGAATGGAATCTATCTAACAGATATAGCTTAAGCCACACACAAGCTATATACTAACAACAATACTTGCTAACTACCAACTAGCAAACAATAAGGCAATACGAGGATCGGCGGCTTGTACGAGCACACGACTCCCAGCTGATCGGGCCTGAGTCTACCGATAGTCCCTGCTACTCAATCACAGTATAGATATCCAGATGCAGGGGGTGCATCGTTCACACTATACTCACAATCAGTAGCCTATGGACCCAACCTCACCTAAGCACGGTTGACCTCATACGAACTCTGACCTCACCTAAGCACAGTCAAGAGTCCCCAGTCTCCCCTAAGCACGACTGGTGCCATTCACACAGTGTAGACACAATTCACAAACAGCAATAGGCATACAATATAATCTAACATGGCAACTTTACACTATGCATGGTAAAAGAGTAAAACACGGTAGCATGATATGCTACTTAAACTCTATCCGGAGATAGACCCACTCACCGATTACCAGCTACAGCTCAGTTATCTTACTTCTGAGCTTCTTCCTTGTTCTTATCACCTGAGAACAACACAACGAAGTCAATATACATATCTCAATCAATAGTATAATCAAATCATACTATAAACTAGGTCATAACACCATATATTCATAATTTTATGAATCTACATCATGACTCCATTCAATAATGGCATACAGGTGCGTGCAAAACACGACATACACACTAAAACTCCTTTTCCGACCCAAAAATAGTTTGATTTAGTTTCTTAAAAGTTCATCATTGAAAAGTACTCTTCAATATGATTCCAACGATATTTGATTCATCAAAAACGGAGTTACGGTTTGAAAGTTACGCCCGTTTCAATTTCATAAAAGTACTGTAGCAAATAGTGACACTGTAGCAATTCGTTTACTGTAGCAACTCGGGTACTGTAGCAACTCGGGTACTGTAGCAAACTGGGTTTCGAACCAATTTCGCTGATTTTGATGATTTTTTGCCCAAAACTCAATTTTTAAGCGATTTTGAACAAATTTTAAGCATATGGAAGCTACCAAACATATATATAAGCTATTTCTAACATCAATTAAGCATAACAAACACCAAATATGAAGATTCAAGCTTAAAATCACACTTTTATTCAAGAACACAAAAAAACCCATTTATTCAAGAATCAAAGCAAGGATTCAAGTAAACAAACCTGATTAGATGATCACAAGGATGATATGAATCAATCCTTAAAGCCTTACAATCAAATTTCTAGCTTGGAATAATTTAGGATTTGAGAGGAAATAAGTTAGGTACGTACTAGTTTTTGGGAAATAATGTGAAATGGATGGAAATATCTAGATATTACACTTTTATGTGTTAAAAAAATAATACCCCATCACACACGGGTATTTACCAGTTATCTAAAATCTTTCGCACAAGATTAGGTAGCCCAAACGAGGTCCAAATAAAATAAACAAACCTGTTCTGGGACCCTTGTCACAAACTGGTCTTAACCAATTAATAAAATAACACCAATAAAATAATTAAAATAAAAGCACTTAAAACTAAGCATAACCCTAAGGGCAAGATAGACAACTTACAACTAGCTCGGGTTTCAGTCTGTTACAAATCCACCCCCCTTAAGAAGATTCCGTCCTCGGAATCTGGTCTTGGTCAAACAAATGAGGGTAACGGGCCTTCATCAACTCTTCTGTCTCCCACGTAAGATTCGAACCTAAACTGTGTTTCCACTCGATCAACACCATCGGTATCTCTTTATTTCTCAACTTAGTCACCTTTCGGTCAACTACACGGACCGGCTCTTCCACCAATTTCTTATTTAAATCGACCCTTAAATCTTCTAAAGGAAGAAGTTGCGTTTCATCGTCGACTTTACACTTACGAAGATAACATACGTTAAATGTATTATGAATACCGGCTAACTCTGGCGGAAGATCTAACACCACAGTCTGATCATTTAACACTTCACTGATCGGAAACGGACCAATAAATCTAGGTGCTAACTTACCACGTTTACCGAATCTGATAACCCCTTTCCACGGCGAAACTTTTAGATACACTCGTTCACCCACATTAAAGGTTACCGGACGTCTACGCGGATCAGCATACATTTTCTGCCTATCTCTAGCGGCTTTCAACTTTTCTCTCGCAATTGCAACTTTTTCGGCTGTCATTTGAACAATTTCGGGACCTGAAAACTGTTTCTCCCCAGCTTCTAACCAACAAGTCGGAGTTCTGCAACGACGACCGTACAACATTTCATAGGGCGGCATTCCTATGCTCGAATGATATGAATTATTATACGCGAATTCAACCAATGGCAAATGTGTATCCCACGAACCACCATATTCTAACACACAAGCCCTTAACATATCCTCCAAAGTCTGTATCGTTCTTTCACTCTGTCCGTCTGTCTGTGGATGATATGCTGTACTTAAATTCACACGTGTACCCAGATTCTGTTGAAGACTATTCCAAAAATTGGACACAAATCTGGAATCTCTGTCGGAAACGATCGATAACGGCACACCATGACGACTAACTATTTCTTTCACATACAATTCGGCTAACTCACTTAACGAAGCTGTTTCACGAGTAGCAAGAAAATGAGCACTTTTAGTTAGACGATCCACTATTACCCAAATCATATCATGTCTTTTCTGAGTTCGAGGTAATTTGGTCACAAAATCCATCGTTATATGTTCCCATTTCCACTCTGGAATCTGTAACTGACGTAACGAACCATAAGGTTTCTGATGTTCTGCCTTCACTTGAGCACATATATGACACTTTTCGACATAACGGGCAATATCCGATTTCATTGTTGGCCACCAATACACTGTTTTCAAATCATGATACATCTTATTACTACCCGGATGTACTGTCAATCTGGATTTGTGAGCTTCCGTCATGATTAAATCCCTCAAATCTCCAAGCTTAGGCACCCAAACACGATTGTTTAAGGTCTTTAGTCTACGTGAGTCATCAATTAAGTCCACTTTTCGTTTGGTCATTTGTTCAGATTTAATATGTTCGTCCTCTAAAGCACGGGCCTGAATGGTTCTTAAACTGTTAATCAAATCTGAAGTTATATTCAAACGAAGAAATTTCACATTTTCACTTGACTTTTTACGACTTAGCGCATCTGCAACCACATTTGCCTTACCCGGATGGTATTTAATTTCACAATCGTAATCTTTGATCAACTCTTGCCATCGTCTCTGACGCATATTCAATTCTTTCTGTGAGAAGATATACTGCAAACTCTTGTGATCTGTACATATAACACAATGGGTTCCATACAAATAGTGTCTCCACAGTTTCAAAGCAAACACTACTGCAGCCATTTCAAGATCATGCACTGGATAATTCTTCTCATGAACTTTCAACTGTCGCGAGGCGTAGGCGATTACTTTATCTCTTTGCATTAATACACAACCCAACCCAGCATATGATGCATCACAGTATACCACGAAGTTGTCTGAACCTTCTGGTAAAGCTAACACTGGTGCCTGACACAGTAGCTGTTTCAAAATCTGAAAAGCCTTTTCCTGTTCATCAGTCCATCGAAAGGCTACATCTTTACGAGTCAACTTAGTCAACGGACCCGCTATTTTCGAGAAATCCTTGATAAATCTGCGATAATAACCGGCTAATCCCAGAAAACTCTTAATCTCAGTCGGAGTCTTCGGAGAATTCCAATTCATTACCGCTTCTATCTTTGTCGGATCAACTTTTATACCCTCGGCACAAATCACATGACCCAAAAACTGCACTTCACGTAACCAAAATTCACACTTTGAAAATTTTGCAAATAGTTGTTCACGTTTCAACAAGTTCAAAACCTGTCTCAGATGTTCAGCATGTTCACTAAATACAATAATATACAATAATTATTAACAGACTGTAATTAATATCTGTCATTTGATATAATTATTAATTATAATATACAATAATATTATTATAATTATATAATATAATAATATATAATAATATTAATTATTATTGTAATTATAATTAAATATGTATATTATAATTATATTGTAATAAAACACTTATTAATTATATTATAATATATCGTATATGTTTCAATTAAATTATAATATTGTAGCATATATTAATTTTAGTAAACCAATATTGTGAATTAAATATTTAATATAATTGTTATGACATGTGTATTTAATATATTTAATGTTCTAACTTTGACAAGAAATTCATAACACCAATAAATCTAGGGCTGTAATTCCTTTATGACGCGATCAGAGACTTGAACCATAGTTCATGGTCGAGTGACGCGTAGACTGTATGCTTGATAGACAGTGACAGACCCGGTAGATGTAATTGGACCCGACAGTGGCCTAGTATGAGTGGATTTGTCGAGTATGACCAGTAGGGTTGTCCTAAGGGGTTGTCTTCCTTCTTTGACCTGACTTGACTTTGTGTGACGCTTAGAAAGTAAGTACAGGTAGTTCTCGTGACTTGAGTCTCTAGAGTAGGTAGAGACGTACGTTGACCGGACCGAGGGTTGAGAGTAAGTTGACCCTAAGGTTGAGATTGTGTTCGGCTATAACCTAAGTTACTGGTAGTGTCACCTAGGGACGAAACGGTGATAGTAAGTAGTACCATGTTTAGAAGGTATCATGACTTGTTATGATGGGACTGTACGGAACGTATGTGACCAAGAGATGGTCCATTCGATAGCGAGCAGAGAAGTCATGATAAGGTCTTCAAGAGGGTTGACCGAGCCTGGTATTTTGTAAGGGATTAATAGCTATACTTCGTGATGGATTAGTGGATTCACTTAGGGTCTTGCTCCGAAATACCCGAAATGAAGGTATGATTTGGGATAATGTATTGCGCCTGGCCAACGGAATACATCATGGCGAATCATACAGTAGTTTCGGGAGTCGGAGAAGACATAGTGATTGGTAGTCTGTTTGGGATTTCGGAAGGTTTAGACCGAAATTTGACTATGGTGAATTGGTACTGACGGAGGTAATGTACCTAGACTTGGTATAGTTGTTGATTAGATAGGTTTGGATTGAGGATTCTGACGGGATCTTAACCTAGTGATAGCCTCTGAGATGTAACTTTAATGATACCAGACAGGTAAATTAAGGTTAACTAGCAGACTCAACCCGCAGATAATCACTTCTGGTATAGCATGACGGTAATTCTATACTTGGAAACTATGATTTAGTGGTTAGATTTGACTCAGAACCGTGTGGTTTAGTGGTCCTTCGAGAAGTGAGTTGGACTGAGATGAGTGAATTTTGACGAAATTCTCAAATTTCGCGGTTGGATACAGGTATTAGGTTACGAAACTTGGGTAATTTAGAGTAACCTGGTTTGACTTAGCAGGATTTTAGCGTCGGATTAGCTAAGTTTGAGTGTTTCAAAGTGATCAATGGCATATTGTTCGTGTTTCAGACTGAGTTGATTCGGGAAAATTCGATGAACGTGACTCGGGGATAACCTCAAATCATGAGTGATATGTACTATGTAGTGGGTGCGTTAGTAGTAACTCGAGAGGTTTGTATGTAGAACCTAGACTTGGGTTAGTTAACTCTTAATCCACGAGAAATGGACAGAGCTTTGTAGGTATATGACCGTAAGACCTGTTTTGATTTAGGTCTAGTTGTGACCCGTTGAGGTGGATTGTTGTACCCATGACCTCTGTTGACTTTGATTGACCAGATTCCGAGGACGGAATCTCTTTAAGGGGGGTAGATTTGTAACATCCTGATGTCGGGCCTAGGTGAAATTACCTATTTTGCCCTTTTTGTCCGTTTAGTATTTTAAAAGTGTGTTTTAGTGAAATAATTAATTAATAAGTGTTTTTAATTAATTATTAGTCTAGTGGGTGCGTTTTGTGACAAGGGTCACATAAATATTTTATTTATCAATTTTGAACTTCGTTTGGGCTACCGAACGAAGTGTGTTGCGTTTCAGTAATCAGGTAAATACCCGTGTTTTATAAGGAATGGGATTTAATACCCATTTAAAGACTAAAACCGCCCCTTGTTTTTATTTTAGTTCCAGAACTTGGTCTTCCTCTTCTCTCTCTTCGTTCCCATCGAACCCCAACACCATAAACCCTAGTTCTTTGATTTTTGTTGAAGATGATGATTAATTGCAAGCTCATATTCGGATTTCTTGCTTCTTTAACATCCATAACAGGTTTGTCTTCTACTAATCTTGTATTTGATTCTTGTTAATTTAGGGTTTTTGATAAAAAGTTAGAAAATGCAATTGATGCTTGAATCTTCATTCTTGTATTGTTATTTGTTAGATAAATGTTAGATTAATAATAATTACATGTTTGTATCTCTGATTTCTTGTTTTGTTCTTGATGATTTAGTGTTCTTGACAAAAATGATAAATATTGTATTTTGTGCTTAAATCTTGAATTGATGTGTTCTTTTGCTTGTGGAATGCTAGATTATTGTTGTTGTATGTTTGTTCATCTTTGAGAACCCTTAACTTGGTCAAAATACTGCTCGAAACATGAAAATAGTGGGTGAAATCGAAGGGTTCAGCAGCGTAGCTGCTGCTGCGTTATTTTTTGCTGCTGTGCAGCCTTGCTGCTGCTGTTTTCTGCTGTTATAGCAGCTGATTGCTGCTGTAGCAGCCCTGTCATGATGATATTCGCCCACGTGGTGTGCACCCGTTTGCCCGTACCTTTGTTTTGTGGTTCATGTGCGTTGTTTGGTCGCCTGTGTGGCTCATAACCCATTTTTTGGACATGTTTAGTGTATGTATTATATATTTATATTTAAGTGTGTATATATATATGTATGTATAAGTGTATATATATATGTATATAAGTGTGCGTGTATATATATATATGTATATATAAGTGTGTATATATATGTATATATATAAGTGTGTATATATATGTATATATAAGTGCATATATAAGTGTGTGTGTATATATATTCTTGTATATATATGTGTGTATGATCGTGGACTTGTTTCTTGACCATAAAAACTGCTCGAAACTCGATTTTTGTGGGTGAATCCGGTAGGGACAGCAGCGTAGTTGCTGCTACTGTTTTTCCTGCTGCGCGCGGGCTGTTTCTGCAGCATTTTTGCAGCTGGAGCTGCTGTTAGCTGCTGATTGCAGCCTTTATACTGCTGCTCTGCTGCGCTTCGCCCACCGTAGCGCGCATCGGTTTGGCGTGGTTGCACCCCGATGACCCGTACACATGTTCTATGGTTTATGTGTTGATTTATTCGCCCGTTTGACCCCGTTTGACCCGCTTGGACTATATTGTGTCAAAATGGGTATTTGTTGGTTTTGATACGTCCACGATGTCGATTTAAGTGTATATGCATGTATATATGTAGAAAAGTGAATGTTGGGTCGGTTTAGGTTAATTGGTGATTAATTTGACCTAATTGGACCTAGTATGACTTAATTGGTCATAATTGACCTAGTTTGACTCAATTAGGTTAGTTTGACCTAATGTGACTTAGTTTGGTCATAATTGACCTAGTTTGACTCAATTAGGTTAGTTTGACCTAATGTGACTTAGTTTGGTCATAATTGACCTAGTTTGACTCAATTAGGTTAGTTTGACCTAATGTGACTTATTTTGGTCATAATTGACCTAGTTTGACTCAAATGGGTTAGATTGACCCGTTTTGACCTAGTTTGACCTAATTGGTGTTAATTTGACCCAATTGGACTTGGTTTGACTTATGTGGACTTAGTCGACCTAAGTGGACTTAATTTGGGTGTAGTATGACTCGGTTGACTAGATTGGTTTTAGTTTGACTTGTTATGACTTCCACTTAGTTAGATTGCATGAAAGTGGGCGTTAACTGAGAACATCGGACTGACCGTTAGAGTAACTGTCCGTTAACATGGTTGATGTATGGTGTTTATCTTATATATGATTTATATATACGTATAGTATAGTTAGTATTGTGGTATAGATTACTAACTTGTTCAGTGTTATCCTCAGGTGATACGGACGAGGAGAAGACTCGGTGATATTAGACTACCGAGTTCAGCTGGCTATCGGTGAGTGGGTCTATCAAAGGATAGAGTTTGAGTAGCAAGCCGCGCTACTGTCGTTTACTCTATTTTATTAGACTGTGGTTATATCCGATTGCCATGATTAGATATTTGATTGCCATGTTTAGATAATGGTTAACATGTTAGTGAATTATTACATGTTGATGATATTGTGTGATATTATGTGCACCGTGTTTGACGCCAGCCGGGCCTGGGGAGGCTGGGGACTCATAACCGAGCCTAGGGAGGTTAGAGTCCATATGAGGTCAACCGTGCCTGGGGAGGTTGGGTCCAAAGGCTACTGATTGTGGAGTATAGTTTGAATGACGCATCTCCTGCGTCCAAATGACTATACTGTGAATCGAGTAGCGAGGACTATCGGTAGACTCTAGCCCGATCAACTAGGAGTCGTGTGCTCGTACAAGCCGCCGATCCTCATATTGTCATTGTCTTTGTTTGTATGCTGTTAGGACGTTAGCATACTTTTATGTGGTTGCTGGATTGATGCTTATACTTGATCCGTTAGATAGATTCCATTCACTTAGCAGTTATGCTAATTCCCCCTCATTTCCACCCTTGCAGGTTCAGTATGATTGCATGTTAGATACCAGGGTGAAGATGGGATGTCGGAAGATATGTTTGACGAGTCGGGCCTCTGATGTCGTGTCTTTTTATTACATCAGTCGAGTCGGGTTAAAAACCTGTTTTGTATATATATGGAATATTTATATTTAATAAGCTGTAATTGTAATATTAAACAGGTAATGTGTTTATCCGGTTGTCCGACTTACGAACGGGTCATGCCCGATTTTCTAAAAAAAACGTCTTGTCCGCTGTGTTTTGAAAAAAAAAAAAAATCAGGGTGTTACAACTTGGTATCAGAGCTGGGGCCCGCATCGATGTGCACTGCGGGGACGCAGTGTCCCGAAGGGGGGAGAGTTGTAACAGACTCGTCCCACATCGGTGGGAGAGGAAAACAAAGCACTCCTTATAAGGGTGTGGATACCTCTTCTGGTATGACGCGTTTTGAGGGTGTTTACCCGAGAAGCAAATCCGTGAGGTAGAAGTGCGATCCGGGGTGGTACTCGTGTGCGGGTAGCCCGTCGGTGATCGGCTTGTGTCCAAAGCGGACAATATCATACTACGGGCTGATGGTGATGTTACTTATGGTATCAACTTGTAACACCGGCCATTTTTTTTTTTTTTTTTATACACAGCGGAAGACTTTAATAATAAATACAATATAAGTCACGTCATTACGTTTAAGTTTACACAACGGTGTTACGTTATCACAAAACATTATTTATACAAAAGTCCACATCAGAGTTGGGTTGTCAAACATGTCTTCTGCAACAGCACCCTTCCCGACTAGCAGTACCTAAACCTGCAAGGGGAGAATATGTGGGGGATTAGCGCACCGCTAAGTGAATGGAATCTATCTAACAGATATAGCTTAAGCCACACACAAGCTATATACTAACAACAATACTTGCTAACTACCAACTAGCAAACAATAAGGCAATACGAGAATCGGCGGCTTGTACGAGCACACGACTCCCAGCTGATCGGGCCTGAGTCTACCGATAGTCCCTGCTACTCAATCACAGTATAGATATCCAGATGCAGGGGGTGCATCGTTCACACTATACTCACAATCAGTAGCCTATGGACCCAACCTCCCCTAGGCACGGTTGACCTCATACGAACTCTGACCTCACCTAAGCACAGTCAAGAGTCCCCAGTCTCCCCTAAGCACGACTGGTGCCATTCACACAGTGTACACACAATTCACAAACAGCAATAGGTATACAATATAATCTAACATGGCAACTTTACACTATGCATGGTAAAAGAGTAAAACACGGTAGCATGATATGCTACTTAAACTCTATCCGGAGATAGACCCACTCACCGATTACCAGCTACAGCTCAGTTATCTTACTTCTGAGCTTCTTCCTTGTTCTTATCACCTGAGAACAACACAACGAAGTCAATATACATATCTCAATCAATAGTATAATCAAATCATACTATAAACTAGGTCATAACACCATATATTCATAATTTTATGAATCTACATCATGACTCCATTCAATAATGGCATACAGGTGGGTGCAAAACACGACATACACACTAAAACTCCTTTTCAGACCCAAAAATAGTTTGATCTAGGTTCTTAAAAGTTCACCATTGAAAAGTATTCTTTATTACGATTCTAACGATAGTTTATTCATCAAAAACGGAGTTACGTTTTGAAAGTTACGCCCGTTTCAATTTCATAAAAGTACTGTAGCAAATAGTGACACTGTAGCAAATAGTAACACTGTAGCAACTCGGTACTGTAGCAACTCGGGTACTGTAGCAACTCGGGTACTGTTGCAACTCGGTACTGTAGCAAATAGTGGCACTGTAGCGAATAGTGACACTGTAGCAACTCGGTACTGTAGCAACTCGGGTACTGTAATAACTCGGGTACTGTAGCAAACTGGATTTCGAACCAATTTCGCTGATTTTGATGATTTTTTGCCCAAAACTCAATTTTTAAGCGATTTTGAACAAATTTTAAGCATATGGAAGCTACCAAACATATATATAAGCTATTTCTAACATCAATTAAGCATAACAAACACCAAATATGAAGATTCAAGCTTAAAATCACACTTTAATTCAAGAACACAAAAAAACCCATTTATTCAAAAATCAAAGCAAGGATTCAAGTAAACAAACCTGATTAGATGATCACAAGGATGATATGAATCAATCCTTAAAGCCTTACAATCAAATTTCTAGCTTGGATTAATTTAGGATTTGAGAGGAAATGAAGTTAGGTACGTAGATATTTTTGAGAGAATTCTAGAAATGAGAAGAAAGAAGCAATTTACACTCTTAAGTAGGTGTTAAATCCCATACCCCACAACACACGGGTATTTACCAGTTATCTAAAATCTTTCGCACAAGATTAGGTAGCCCAAACGAGGTCCAAATAAAATAAACAAACATGTTCTGGGACCCTTGTCACAAACTCGTCATAACACAATTATAATAAAACACTAATAAAATAATTAAAATAAAAGCACTTAAGACTAAGCACAAACCCTAAGGGCAAAATAGGCAACTTACAACTAGCCCGGGTTTCAGCCTGTTACAAATCCACCCCCCTTAAGAAGATTTCGTCCTCGGAATCTGGTATTGGTCAAACAAACAAGGGTAGCGATTTCTCATCAACTCTTCTGTCTCCCACGTAAAGTTAGAACCCAAACTGTGTTTCCACTCAATCAACACCATCGGATAATCTTTCTTTCTCAGCTTAGTCACCTTTTGGTCAACCACACGGACCGGCATAGAGTTTCAGAGTAAGTTTGAAGCGAACAGATTTGATACCACATGACAGATATTTAATCAAATAACAAGTTGTATATACGAGATATTTAATCAAATTTCATATTAGGAATTGAATGAGTTAGCTGATTATAAAATTAATTTAATATTATAATGTATTTTAGTATATAATATTAATTAACACATATATTTTAGTTGAATACGTGAATATTTTTAGTTGTGTATCAGACACTTTAATACAACCACCCAAAAGATGTACTTATAAGAACTTCCGTGATTGCAAACCCTCTGAGTTTTCTGGAAGTACTGATCCAACAGTAACTCTCAATTGGTTGCGAGAAATTGAAAGGGTATTTGAAGCGTGTCAGTGTGAACCTGAGCTGAAAGTAACATATGCTAGTCGAATGTTGAAAGGTAGGGCTATGATTTGGTGGGATTCTGTGATTTCCAGTATACCAAAGGAGCAAGTGAGTATGATCACGTGGGAGCAGTTTTATGGAAAGGTGTGTGAACAGTATTGTAATCCGTTTGATATGAATCGAATCAAGACTGAGTTTCTTGAAATGAAGATGACACCTCATATGACGATCGATGAGGTGGTAGAGAAGTATATGGATAAACTGAGGTTTGTACAACAATGGGTGCCAGACGAAGCATCTCGTATCCAGCATTTTGTTAATATCATTTTGCCAGAGTACCGAACTTTTGTTAGAACAGCTACATCGTTGTCTCAAGCTGTTGTGATGGCTAAGATGGTAGAAAGTGATGTTCAGGCCGCCAGAAACAGAATGTTTTGTAATGTGCTACAACGAGGTGGGCAAGTATCTGGTCAATCAGGATCTAAACCCAAGAAGTCTAGTGGGTTTAAATTGAAGGGTAAAAGTGGTCAGAGTAGTTTTGTATCTGGAGCAGGTAATAGGAATTGGTGTCACACGTGTCGATCTTCTCACAGTGGTCAATGTTCTGAGGCTACAAGAAGATGCTTAAATTGTGGTGTTGTTGGACATGAGTCTTCAGCATGTCCGTATCCGAATAGTGTGTGTTGGACTTGTCACAAACCAGGGCATCGTGCAGTTAGTTGTCCGTCGAAGAGTGGTAGTTCCGGGGCAGGGTCAGGGGCGCGTTCGGCATCAGTCGTAGGTTCAACTGCCTCAAGTGGGCAGAAGAGGAAGAACCCTCCAACAGCAGAGGCTAGAGCTTTTCAGATGTCGGTTGAGAATGCTGTGACAGCCGACGAAGTGATAACCGGTATGTTTCTAATCAACTCAATACCTGCTCGTGTATTGTTTGATTGTGGTGCCAATAGGTGTTTTATGTCCCTAGATTTCTGTGCTAAGTTGAAATTACCAGTTACTGTGTTACCCAAGCCGGTTAGTGTAGAAGTAGCCGATGGTAAGATCATACCCATCACAACATATGTGTCTGGGGTTTGTATAGAAATCGAAGGGAAGTCTTTCCCGGTGACTTGTTTAGTGTCACCTATTCATAGTTTTGATGTAGTACTAGGAATGGATTGGTTGAGCTCGCTTAGGGCTAATATTAAGTGTGATAGGAAAATGATTACCTTTCGTTCGACCGATGGAACCCGTGTTGTGGCCTGAGGGGAGAGGGGAGGGTATAATTTTCCGTTGATAACCATGATGAAAGCGAAAAAGTCGATGGCAAAGGGTTGTGAATCATTTCTTGCATATGTGATTGATGCGAAGAAAGAAAAGAAAACAGTGGCCGATATTCCGATAGTATTAGAATTTCCCGAAGTGTTCCCAGATGAGTTACCAGGTCTGCCGCCGGTAAGGGAAGTCGAATATAAGATTGAGTTGGTTCCTGGAACAACTCCAGTTGCAAAATCTCCATACCGATTAGCGCCATCTGAAGTCCGTGAAATGATGTCACAGATTCAAGAACTATTAGATCGTGGGTTTATCCGACCGAGTTCTTCACCGTGGGGTGCTCCGGTATTGTTTGTTAAAAAGAAAGATGGGTCAATGCGTATGTGTATTGATTATCGTGAATTGAACAAAAGAACAGTGAAGAATAAGTATCTGTTACCTCGAATAGACGATTTGTTCGATCAGTTACAGGGTGCTTCATTCTTTTATAAGATAGACTTACGATCCGGATATCATCAGGTTCGTGTTGCTGAATCAGATATACCGAAAACAGCGTTCAGAACAAGGTATGGTCATTATGAATTTCTTGTCATGCCGTTTGGGTTGACGAATGCGCCAGCAATCTTCATGGATCTAATGAATAGAGTGTGTCGTCCGTTCTTAGATAAGTTTGTGATTGTGTTTATAGACGATATACTAGTGTATTCAAAGACCGAAAGTGAACATGCTGAACATCTGAGACAGGTTTTGAACTTGTTGAAACGTGAACAACTATTTGCAAAATTTTCAAAGTGTGAATTTTGGTTACGTGAAGTGCAGTTTTTAGGTCATGTGATTTGTGCCGAGGGTATAAAAGTTGATCCGACAAAGATAGAAGCGGTAATGAATTGGAATTCTCCGAAGACTCCGACTGAGATTAAGAGTTTTCTGGGTTTAGCTGGTTATTATCGCAGATTTATCAAAGATTTCTCGAAAATAGCAGGTCCGTTGACTAAGTTGACTCGTAAAGATGTAGCCTTTCGATGGACTGATGAACAGGAAAAGGCTTTTCAGACTTTGAAACAGCTACTGTGTCAGGCACCAGTGTTAGCTTTACCAGAAGGTTCAGACGACTTCGTAGTATACTGTGATGCGTCATACGCTGGATTGGGTTGTGTATTAATGCAAAGAGATAAAGTAATCGCTTATGCCTCACGACAGTTGAAAGTTCATGAGAAGAATTATCCAGTGCATGATCTTGAAATGGCTGCGGTAGTGTTTGCTTTGAAACTGTGGAGACACTATTTGTATGGAACCCATTGTGTTATATGTACAGATCACAAAAGTTTGCAGTATATCTTCTCACAGAAAGAATTGAATATGCGTCAGAGACGATGGCAAGAGTTGATCAAAGATTATGATTGTGAAATTAAATACCATCCGGGTAAGGCAAATGTGGTTGCAGATGCGCTAAGTCGTAAAAAGTCAAGTGAAAATGTGAAATTTCTTCGTTTGAATATAACTTCAGATTTGATTAACAGCTTAAAAACCATTCAGGCCTGTGCTTTAGAGGACGAACATATTAAATCTGAACAAATGACCAAACGAAAAGTGGACTTAATTGATGACTCACGTGGACTAAAGACCTTAAACAATCGTGTTTGGGTGCCTAAGCTTGGAGATTTGAGGGATTTAATCATGACGGAAGCTCACAAATCCAGATTAACAGTACATCCGGGTAGTAATAAGATGTATCATGATTTGAAAACAATGTATTGGTGGCCAACAATGAAATCAGATATCGCCCGTTATGTCGAAAAGTGTCATATATGTGCTCAAGTGAAGGCAGAACATCAGAAACCTTATGGTTCGTTACGTCAGTTACAGATTCCAGAGTGGAAATGGGAACATATAACGATGGATTTTGTGACCAAATTACCTCGAACTCAGAAAAGACATGATATGATTTGGGTAATAGTGGATCGTCTAACTAAAAGTGCTCATTTTCTTGCTACTCGTGAAACAGCTTCGTTAAGTGAGTTAGCCGATTTGTATGTGAAAGAAATAGTTAGTCGTCATGGTGTGCCGTTATCGATCGTTTCAGATAGAGATTCCAGATTTGTGTCAAAATTTTGGAATAGTCTTCAACAGAATCTGGGTACACGTGTGAATTTAAGTACAGCTTATCATCCTCAGACAGACGGACAGAGTGAAAGAACGATACAGAGTTTGGAGGATATGTTAAGGGCTTGTGTGTTAGAATACGGTGGTTCGTGGGATACACATTTGCCGTTGGTCGAATTCGCGTATAATAATTCATATCATTCGAGTATAGGGATGCCGCCCTATGAAATGTTATACGGTCGTCGTTGCAGAACTCCGAATTGTTGGTTAGAAGCCGGGGAGAAACAGTTTGCAGGTCCCGAAATTGTTCAAATGACAGCCGAAAAAGTTGCAATTGCGAGAGAAAAGTTGAAAGCCGCTAGAGATAGGCAGAAAATGTATGCTGATCCGCGTAGACGTCCGGTAACCTTTAATGTGGGTGAACGAGTGTATCTGAAAGTTTCACCGTGGAAAGGGGTTATCAGATTCGGTAAACGTGGTAAGTTAGCACCGAGATTTATTGGTCCGTTTCCGATCAGTGAAGTGTTGAATGATCAGACTGTGGTGTTAGATCTTCCGCCAGAATTAGCCGGTATTCATAATACATTCAATGTGTGTTATTTGCGTAAGTGTAAAGTCGATGACGAGACACAAATCGTACCGCTGGTAGATTTGAAAGTTGATTTGAGTAGCAAGTTGGTTGAGGAACCTATTCGAGTGGTCGACAGAAAGGTTACTGAGTTAAGAAAGAAAAGGATCCCGATGGTTTTAGTAGAATGGAAACACAGCTTAGGGTCTAACTTGACGTGGGAGACAGAAGAGTTGATGAAGACCCGTTACCCTCATCTGTTTGAGCAAGACCAGATTCCGAGGACGGAATCTCTTTAAGGGGGGTGGATTTGTAACAGACTGAAACCGGGGTTAGAAGTAAGATTACTTAATTGCCCTTAGGTTCATAATTGTGTTTAAATTATGCTTTTATTTTAATAATATGTTTATTATTAATTGAATATGGGGTAAAGACCAGTTTGTGACAAGGGTCCCAGAACAGGTTGGTTTATTTAATTTGGACTCCGTTAGGACCGCCTAAGGAGATACGAAAGGATATCAGATAACTGGTAAATACCCGTGTGTGATGGGGTATTGTATTTAACCTATATATAAAAGCAAGAAATCAATCATTTATCTCATTTTTCTTGAATCTTCTAAAAACCTCCCGTACCTAACTCTTTCTCCTCTTGAAACTTTAATTGATCTAAACTTGAAATTGGATTAAGAGACTTTAGAAACTGATTTCTAGCATCATTGTGAGCATCATCTCAGGTTTGTTTACTTGAATCCTTGCTTTGATTCTTGAATAAATGGATTTTTTGTGTTCTTGAATAAAAGTGTGGTTTTTGAGCTTGAATCTTCATGAAATATGTTAGATATGCTTAATAGATGTTAGAAATAGGTTGTATATATGTTTAGTAGCTTCCTTATGCTTAAAATTTGTTCAAAATCGCTTAAAAATTGAGTTTTGGGCAAAAAATCATCAAAATCAGCGAAATTGGTTCGAAACCCAGTTTGCTACAGTACCCGAGTTGCTACAGTACCCGAGTTGCTACAGTACCCGAGTTGCTACAGTACCGAGTTGCTACAGTGTCACTATTTGCTACAGTGTCACTATTCGCTACAGTGTCACTATTTGCTACAGTACCGAGTTGCTACAGTACCCGAGTTGCTACAGTGTTACTATTCGATTATTAATAATTATTATACAATAATATTATAATATATATTAAATAAATCATATTTTAAACACATATTTTATTATACAATATATAATATTATAATAAATTATAATAATATTATATACACTAATTATTAAATTATATATATAAATATATATTATTGTAATATTATTATAATATATAATAATTAAATATTGATATAATTAATATTATTATAATTATATACAAATCACAGACTCATAATTATAATATTTTAATTATAATTTATTATTAATAATATTGATATAATATAATATATAATTAATTAATTATATTATAATATATTAATATATTATAATAATTAGTAATATTTATAATAATTGTAATATTATAATATTTATATATATTATATAATTATATATACGTATAATATTGTAATGTATATAAAATATATTATAATATTAATATATATTATAATATTATCAGTATATGATATATGTAAATATTGTATATTCAGTATAACGACCATGATGATGTCCGTGTTGTGGCCCGAGGGGAGCGGGGAGGGTATAATTTTCCGTTGATAACCATGATGAAAGCGAAAAAGTCGATGGCAAAGGGTTGTGAATCATTTCTTGCATATGTGATTGATGCGAAGAAAGAAAAGAAAACAGTGGCCGATATTCCGATAGTATCAGAATTTCCCGAAGTGTTCCCAGATGAGTTACCAGGTCTGCCGCCGGTAAGGGAAGTCGAATATAAGATTGAGTTGGTTCCTGGAACAACTCCAGTTGCAAAAGCTCCATACCGATTAGCGCCATCTGAAGTCCGTGAAATGATGTCACAAATTCAAGAGTTATTAGATCGTGGGTTTATCCGACCGAGTTCTTCACCGTGGGGTGCTCCGGTATTGTTTGTTAAAAAGAAAGATGGGACAATGCGTATGTGTATTGATTATCGTGAATTGAACAAAAGAACAGTGAAGAATAAGTATCCGTTACCTCGAATAGATGATTTGTTCGATCAGTTACAGGGTGCTTCATTCTTTTCTAAGATAGACTTACGATCCGGATATCATCAGGTTCGTGTTGCTGAATCAGATATACCGAAAACAGCGTTCAGAACAAGGTATGGTCATTATGAATTTCTTGTCATGCCGTTTGGGTTGACGAATGCGCCAGCAATCTTCATGGATCTAATGAATAGAGTGTGTCGTCCGTTCTTAGATAAGTTTGTGATTGTGTTTATAGACGATATACTAGTGTATTCAAAGACCGAAAGTGAACATGCTGGACATCTGAGACAGGTTTTGAACTTGTTGAAACGTGAACAACTATTTGCAAAATTTTCAAAGTGTGAATTTTGGTTACGTGAAGTGCAGTTTTTGGGTCATGTGATTTGTGCCGAAGGTATAAAAGTTGATCCGACAAAGATAGAAGCGGTAATGAATTGGAATTCTCCGAAGACTCCGACTGAGATTAAGAGTTTTCTGGGATTAGCCGGTTATTATCGCAGATTTATCAAGGATTTCTCGAAAATAGCGGGTCCGTTGACTAAGTTGACTCGTAAAGATGTAGCCTTTCGATGGACTGATGAACAGGAAAAGGCTTTTCAGATTTTGAAACAGCTACTGTGTCAGGCACCAGTGTTAGCTTTACCAGAAGGTTCAGACAACTTCGTGGTATACTGTGATGCATCATATGCTGGGTTGGGTTGTGTATTAATGCAAAGAGATAAAGTAATCGCCTACGCCTCACGACAGTTGAAAGTTCATGAGAAGAATTATCCAGTGCATGATCTTGAAATGGCTGCAGTAGTGTTTGCTTTGAAACTGTGGAGACATTATTTGTATGGAACTCATTGTGTTATATGTACAGATCACAAGAGTTTGCAGTATATATTCTCACAGAAAGAATTGAATATGCGTCAGAGACGATGGCAAGAGTTGATCAAAGATTACGATTGTGAAATTAAATACCATCCGGGTAAGGCAAATGTGGTTGCAGATGCGTTAAGTCGTAAAAAGTCAAGTGAAAATGTGAAATTTCTTCGTTTGAATATAACTTCAGATTTGATTAACAGCTTAAAAACCATTCAGGCCTGTGCTTTAGAGGACGAACATATTAAATCTGAACAAATGACCAAACGAAAAGTGGACTTAATTGATGACTCACGTGGACTAAAGACCTTAAACAATCGTGTTTGGGTGCCTAAGCTTGGAGATTTGAGGGATTTAATCATGACGGAAGCTCACAAATCCAGATTGACAGTACATCCGGGTAGTAATAAGATGTATCATGATTTGAAAACAGTGTATTGGTGGCCAACAATGAAATCAGATATCGCCCGTTATGTCGAAAAGTGTCATATATGTGCTCAAGTGAAGGCCGAACATCAGAAACCTTATGGTTCGTTAAGTCAGTTACAGATTCCAGAGTGGAAATGGGAACATATAACGATGGATTTTGTGACCAAATTACCTCGAACTCAGAAAAGACATGATATGATTTGGGTAATAGTGGATCGTCTAACTAAAAGTGCTCATTTTCTTGCTACTCGTGAGACAGCTTCGTTAAGTGAGTTAGCCGAATTGTATGTGAAAGAAATAGTTAGTCGTCATGGTGTGCCGTTATCGATCGTTTCAGACAGAGATTCCAGATTTGTGTCAAATTTTTGGAATAGTCTTCAACAGAATCTGGGTACACGTGTGAATTTAAGTACAGCATATCATCCACAGACAGACGGACAGAGTGAAAGAACGATACAGACTTTGGAGGATATGTTAAGGGCTTGTGTGTTAGAATATGGTGGTTCGTGGGATACACATTTGCCATTGGTTGAATTCGCGTATAATAATTCATATCATTCGAGCATAGGAATGCCGCCCTATGAAATGTTGTACGGTCGTCGTTGCAGAACTCCGACTTGTTGGTTAGAAGCTGGGGAGAAACAGTTTTCAGGTCCCGAAATTGTTCAAATGACAGCCGAAAAAGTTGCAATTGCGAGAGAAAAGTTGAAAGCCGCTAGAGATAGGCAGAAAATGTATGCTGATCCGCGTAGACGTCCGGTAACCTTTAATGTGGGTGAACGAGTGTATCTAAAAGTTTCGCCGTGGAAAGGGGTTATCAGATTCGGTAAACGTGGTAAGTTAGCACCTAGATTTATTGGTCCGTTTCCGATCAGTGAAGTGTTAAATGATCAGACTGTGGTGTTAGATCTTCCGCCAGAGTTAGCCGGTATTCATAATACATTTAACGTATGTTATCTTCGTAAGTGTAAAGTCGACGATGAAACGCAACTTCTTCCTTTAGAAGATTTAAGGGTCGATTTAAATAAGAAATTAGTGGAAGAGCCGGTCCGTGTAGTTGACCGAAAGGTGACTAAGTTGAGAAATAAAGAGATACCGATGGTGTTGATCGAGTGGAAACACAGTTTAGGTTCGAATCTTACGTGGGAGACAGAAGAGTTGATGAAGGCCCGTTACCCTCATTTGTTTGACCAAGACCAGATTCCGAGGACGGAATCTTCTTAAGGGGGGTGGATTTGTAACAGACTGAAACCCGGGCTAGTTGTAAGTTGCCTATTTTGCCATTAGAGTTTGTGCTTAGTCTTAAGTGCTTTTATTTTAATTATTTTATTAGTGTTTTATTATAATTGTGTTGTGACCAGTTTGTGACAAGGGTCTCAGAACAGGTTTGTTTATTTTATTTGGACCTCGTTTGGGCTACCTAATCTTGTGCGAAAGATTTTAGATAACTGGTAAATACCCGTGTGTGATGGGGTATTATTTGTTTAACACATAAAAGTGTAATATCTAGATATTTCCATCCATTTCACATTATTTCCCAAAAACTAGTACGTACCTAACTTATTTCCTCTCAAATCCTAAATTATTCCAAGCTAGAAATTTGATTGTAAGGCTTTAAGGATTGATTCATATCATCCTTGTGATCATCTAATCAGGTTTGTTTACTTGAATCCTTGCTTTGATTCTTGAATAAATGGGTTTTTTTGTGTTCTTGAATAAAAGTGTGATTTTAAGCTTGAATCTTCATATTTGGTGTTTGTTATGCTTAATTGATGTTAGAAATAGCTTATATATATGTTTGGTAGCTTCCATATGCTTAAAATTTGTTCAAAATCGCTTAAAAATTGAGTTTTGGGCAAAAAATCATCAAAATCAGCGAAATTGGTTCGAAACCCAGTTTGCTACAGTACCCGAGTTGCTACAGTACCCGAGTTGCTACAGTAAACGAATTGCTACAGTGTCACTATTTGCTACAGTACTTTTATGAAATTGAAACGGGCGTAACTTTCAAACCGTAACTCCGTTTTTGATGAATCAAATATCGTTGGAATCATATTGAAGAGTACTTTTCAATGATGAACTTTTAAGAAACTAAATCAAACTATTTTTGGGTCGGAAAAGGAGTTTTAGTGTGTATGTCGTGTTTTGCACGCACCTGTATGCCATTATTGAATGGAGTCATGATGTAGATTCATAAAATTATGAATATATGGTGTTATGACCTAGTTTATAGTATGATTTGATTATACTATTGATTGAGATATGTATATTGACTTCGTTGTGTTGTTCTCAGGTGATAAGAACAAGGAAGAAGCTCAGAAGTAAGATAACTGAGCTGTAGCTGGTAATCGGTGAGTGGGTCTATCTCCGGATAGAGTTTAAGTAGCATATCATGCTACCGTGTTTTACTCTTTTACCATGCATAGTGTAAAGTTGCCATGTTAGATTATATTGTATGCCTATTGCTGTTTGTGAATTGTGTGTACACTGTGTGAATGGCACCAGTCGTGCTTAGGGGAGACTGGGGACTCTTGACTGTGCTTAGGTGAGGTCAGAGTTCGTATGAGGTCAACCGTGCTTAGGTGAGGTTGGGTCCATAGGCTACTGATTGTGAGTATAGTGTGAACGATGCACCCCCTGCATCTGGATATCTATACTGTGATTGAGTAGCAGGGACTATCGGTAGACTCAGGCCCGATCAGCTGGGAGTCGTGTGCTCGTACAAGCCGCCGATCCTCGTATTGCCTTATTGTTTGCTAGTTGGTAGTTAGCAAGTATTGTTGTTAGTATATAGCTTGTGTGTGACTTAAGCTATATCTGTTAGATAGATTCCATTCACTTAGCGGTGCGCTAATCCCCCACATATTCTCCCCTTGCAGGTTTAGGTACTGCTAGTCGGGAAGGGTGCTATTGCAGAAGACATGTTTGACAACCCAACTCTGATGTGGACTTTTGTATAAATAATGTTTTGTGATAACGTAACACCATTGTGTAAACTTAAACGTAATGACGTGACTTATATTGTGTTTGTTAATAAAGTCTTCCGCTGTGTATTAAAAAAAAAAAAAAAATGGCCATTTTTTTTTTTTTTTTTTAAACACAGCGGAAGACTTTATTAGCAAACACAATATAAGTCACGTCATTACCTTAATCTGAGTAATTAAGTTTAATTTTACACAACGGTGTTACGTTATTACAAAACATTATTTATACAAAAGTCCACATCAGAGTTGGGTTGTCAAACATGTCTCCTGCAACAACACCCATCCCGACTAGCAGTACCTAAACCTGCAAGGGGAGAATATGTGGGGGATTAGCGCACCGCTAAGTGAATGGAATCTATCTAACAGATACAGCTTAAGTCACACACAAGCTATATACTAACAACAACACATGCTAACTACCAACTAGCATACAATAAGGCAATACGAGGATCGGCGGCTTGTACGAGCACACGACTCCCAGCTGATCGGGCCTGAGTCTACCGATAGTCCCTGCTACTCAATCACAGTATAGATATCCAGATGCAGGGGGTGCATCGTTCACACTATACTCACAATCAGTAGCCTATGGACCCAACCTCACCTAAGCACGGTTGACCTCATACGAACTCTGACCTCTCCTAAGCACGGTCTAGAGTCCCCAGTCTCCCTAAGCACGACTGGTGCCATTCACACAGTGTACACATAATTCACAAACAGCAATAGGCATACATTATAATCTAACATGGCAACTTTATACTATGCATGGTAAAAGAGTATAACACAGTAGCATGATATGCTACTTAAACTCTATCCGGAGATAGTCCCACTCACCGATTACCAGCTACAGCTCAGTTATCTTACTTCTGAGCTTCTTCCTTGTTCTTATCACCTGAGAACAACACAACGAAGTCAATATACATATCTCAATCAATAGTATAATCAAATCATACTATAAACTAGGTCATAACACCATATATTCATAATTTTATGAATCTACATCATGACTCCATTCAATAATGGCATACAGGTGCGTGCAAAACACGACATACACACTAAAACTCCTTTTCCGACCCAAAAACAGTTTGATCTAGGTTCTTAAAAGTTCATCATTGAAAAGTACTCTTCAATATGATTCCAACGATATTTGATTCATCAAAAACGGAGTTACGGTTTGAAAGTTACGCCCGTTTCAATTTCATAAAAGTACTGTAGCAAATAGTGACACTGTAGCAATTCGTTTACTGTAGCAACTCGGGTACTGTAGCAACTCGGGTACTGTAGCAAACTGGGTTTCGAACCAATTTCGCTGATTTTGATGATTTTTTGCCCAAAACTCAATTTTTAAGCGATTTTGAACAAATTTTAAGCATATGGAAGCTACCAAACATATATATAAGCTATTTCTAACATCAATTAAGCATAACAAACACCAAATATGAAGATTCAAGCTTAAAATCACACTTTTATTCAAGAACACAAAAAAACCCATTTATTCAAGAATCAAAGCAAGGATTCAAGTAAACAAACCTGATTAGATGATCACAAGGATGATATGAATCAATCCTTAAAGCCTTACAATCAAATTTCTAGCTTGGAATAATTTAGGATTTGAGAGGAAATAAGTTAGGTACGTACTAGTTTTTGGGAAATAATGTGAAATGGATGGAAATATCTAGATATTACACTTTTATGTGTTAAACAAATAATACCCCATCACACACGGGTATTTACCAGTTATCTAAAATCTTTCGCACAAGATTAGGTAGCCCAAACGAGGTCCAAATAAAATAAACAAACCTGTTCTGAGACCCTTGTCACAAACTGGTCACAACACAATTATAATAAAACACTAATAAAATAATTAAAATAAAAGCACTTAAGACTAAGCACAAACTCTAATGGCAAAATAGGCAACTTACAACTAGCCCGGGTTTCAGTCTGTTACAAATCCACCCCCCTTAAGAAGATTCCGTCCTCGGAATCTGGTCTTGGTCAAACAAATGAGGGTAACGGGCCTTCATCAACTCTTCTGTCTCCCACGTAAGATTCGAACCTAAACTGTGTTTCCACTCGATCAACACCATCGGTATCTCTTTATTTCTCAACTTAGTCACCTTTCGGTCAACTACACGGACCGGCTCTTCCACCAATTTCTTATTTAAATCGACCCTTAAATCTTCTAAAGGAAGAAGTTGCGTTTCATCGTCGACTTTACACTTACGAAGATAACATACGTTAAATGTATTATGAATACCGGCTAACTCTGGCGGAAGATCTAACACCACAGTCTGATCATTTAACACTTCACTGATCGGAAACGGACCAATAAATCTAGGTGCTAACTTACCACGTTTACCGAATCTGATAACCCCTTTCCACGGCGAAACTTTTAGATACACTCGTTCACCCACATTAAAGGTTACCGGACGTCTACGCGGATCAGCATACATTTTCTGCCTATCTCTAGCGGCTTTCAACTTTTCTCTCGCAATTGCAACTTTTTCGGCTGTCATTTGAACAATTTCGGGACCTGAAAACTGTTTCTCCCCAGCTTCTAACCAACAAGTCGGAGTTCTGCAACGACGACCGTACAACATTTCATAGGGCGGCATTCCTATGCTCGAATGATATGAATTATTATACGCGAATTCAACCAATGGCAAATGTGTATCCCACGAACCACCATATTCTAACACACAAGCCCTTAACATATCCTCCAAAGTCTGTATCGTTCTTTCACTCTGTCCGTCTGTCTGTGGATGATATGCTGTACTTAAATTCACACGTGTACCCAGATTCTGTTGAAGACTATTCCAAAAATTTGACACAAATCTGGAATCTCTGTCTGAAACGATCGATAACGGCACACCATGACGACTAACTATTTCTTTCACATACAATTCGGCTAACTCACTTAACGAAGCTGTCTCACGAGTAGCAAGAAAATGAGCACTTTTAGTTAGACGATCCACTATTACCCAAATCATATCATGTCTTTTCTGAGTTCGAGGTAATTTGGTCACAAAATCCATCGTTATATGTTCCCATTTCCACTCTGGAATCTGTAACTGACTTAACGAACCATAAGGTTTCTGATGTTCGGCCTTCACTTGAGCACATATATGACACTTTTCGACATAACGGGCGATATCTGATTTCATTGTTGGCCACCAATACACTGTTTTCAAATCATGATACATCTTATTACTACCCGGATGTACTGTCAATCTGGATTTGTGAGCTTCCGTCATGATTAAATCCCTCAAATCTCCAAGCTTAGGCACCCAAACACGATTGTTTAAGGTCTTTAGTCCACGTGAGTCATCAATTAAGTCCACTTTTCGTTTGGTCATTTGTTCAGATTTAATATGTTCGTCCTCTAAAGCACAGGCCTGAATGGTTTTTAAGCTGTTAATCAAATCTGAAGTTATATTCAAACGAAGAAATTTCACATTTTCACTTGACTTTTTACGACTTAACGCATCTGCAACCACATTTGCCTTACCCGGATGGTATTTAATTTCACAATCGTAATCTTTGATCAACTCTTGCCATCGTCTCTGACGCATATTCAATTCTTTCTGTGAGAATATATACTGCAAACTCTTGTGATCTGTACATATAACACAATGAGTTCCATACAAATAATGTCTCCACAGTTTCAAAGCAAACACTACTGCAGCCATTTCAAGATCATGCACTGGATAATTCTTCTCATGAACTTTCAACTGTCGTGAGGCGTAGGCGATTACTTTATCTCTTTGCATTAATACACAACCCAATCCAGCGTATGACGCATCACAGTATACTACGAAGTCGTCTGAACCTTCTGGTAAAGCTAACACTGGTGCCTGACACAGTAACTGTTTCAAAGTCTGAAAAGCCTTTTCCTGTTCATCAGTCCATCGAAAGGCTACATCTTTACGAGTCAACTTAGTCAACGGACCTGCTATTTTCGAGAAATCTTTGATAAATCTGCGATAATAACCAGCTAAACCCAGAAAACTCTTAATCTCAGTCGGAGTCTTCGGAGAATTCCAATTCATTACCGCTTCTATCTTTGTCGGATCAACTTTTATACCCTCGGCACAAATCACATGACCTAAAAACTGCACTTCACGTAACCAAAATTCACACTTTGAAAATTTTGCAAATAGTTGTTCACGTTTCAACAAGTTCAAAACCTGTCTCAGATGTCCAGCATGTTCACTTTCGGTCTTTGAATACACTAGTATATCGTCTATAAACACAATCACAAACTTATCTAAGAACGGACGACACACTCTATTCATTAGATCCATGAAGATTGCTGGCGCATTCGTCAACCCAAACGGCATGACAAGAAATTCATAATGACCATACCTTGTTCTGAACGCTGTTTTCGGTATATCTGATTCAGCAACACGAACCTGATGATATCCGGATCGTAAGTCTATCTTAGAAAAGAATGAAGCACCCTGTAACTGATCGAACAAATCGTCTATTCGAGGTAACGGATACTTATTCTTCACTGTTCTTTTGTTCAATTCACGATAATCAATACACATACGCATTGTCCCATCTTTCTTTTTAACAAACAATACCGGAGCACCCCACGGTGAAGAACTCGGTCGGATAAACCCACGATCTAATAACTCTTGAATTTGTGACATCATTTCACGGACTTCAGATGGCGCTAATCGGTATGGAGCTTTTGCAACTGGAGTTGTTCCAGGAACCAACTCAATCTTATATTCGACTTCCCTTACCGGCGGCAGACCTGGTAACTCATCTGGGAACACTTCGGGAAATTCTGATACTATTGGAATATCGGCCACTGTTTTCTTTTCTTTCTTCGCATCAATCACATATGCAAGAAATGATTCACAACCCTTTGTCATCGACTTTTTCGCTTTCATCATGGTTATCAACGGAAAATTATACCCTCCCCGCTCCCCTCGGGCCACAACACGGGTTCCATCGGTCGAACGAAAGGTAATCATTTTCCTATCACACTTAATATTAGCCCTAAGCGAGCTCAACCAATCCATTCCTAATACTACATCAAAGCTAGGAATAGGCAACACTAAGCAAGTCACCGGGAAAGACTTCCCTTCAATCTCTATACAAACCCCAGACACATATGTTGTGACGGGTGTGATCTTACCATCGGCTACTTCTACACTAACCGGCTTGGGTAATACAGTAGCTGGTAAATTCAACTTAGCACAGAAATCTAAGGACATAAAACACCTATTGGCACCACAATCAAACAATACGCGAGCAGGTATTGAGTTGATTAGAAACATACCGGTGATCACTTCTTCGGTTGTCACAGCATTCTCAACCGACATCTGAAAAGCTCTGGCCTCTGCTGTTGGAGGGTTCTTCCTCTTCTGCCCACTTGAGGCAGTTGACCCTACAGCTGATGCTGAACGCGCTCCTGACCCTACCCCGGAACTACCACTCTTGGACGGACAACTAACAGCACGATGCCCTGGTTTGTGACAACTCCAACACACACTATTCGGGTACTGACATGCTGAAGACTCATGCCCAACAACACCACACTTTAAACATCTTCTTGTAGCCTCAGAACACTGACCACTGTGAGAAGCTCGGCACGAGTGACACCAATTGCCTTTACCTGTTCCAGACCCAGAACCACTCTGGCCACTTTTACTTTTCGATTTAAACCCACTAAACTTCTTGGATTTGGATCCTGATTGACCAGATACTTGCCCACCTTGTTGTTGCACATTACCAAACATTCTGTTTCTGGCGGCTTGAACATCACTTTCTACCATTTTAGCCATCACAACAGCTTGAGACAACGATGTAGCTGTTCTAACAAAAGTTCGGTACTCTGGCAGAATGACATTAACAAAATGCTGGATACGAGATGCTTCATCCGGCACCCACTGTTGCACAAACCTCAGTTTATCCATATACTTCTCTACCACTTCATCGATAGTCATTTGAGGTGTCATCTTCATTTCAAGAAACTCAGTCTTGATTCGATTCATATCAAATTGATTACAATACTGTTCACACACCTTCCCATAAAACTGCTCCCACGTGATCATACTCACTTGCTCCTTTGGTATAGTGGAAATCAAAGAATCCCACCAAATCATAGCCCTACCTTTCAACATTCGACTAGCATACGTCACTTTCAACTCGGGTTCACACTGACACGCTTCAAACACCCTTTCAATTTCTCGTAACCAATTGAGAGTTACAGTCGGATCAGTACTTCCAGAAAACTCGGAGGGTTTGCAATCACGGAAGTTCTTATAGGTACATCTTTTGGGTGGTTGCAAGTAAGGTTGATGGAACATTTGCATTTGGTATGGATTCATCATCATGGGATTTTGGTAAGTAAAGGTGTTTTGTGGTGGCGTATAATATTGGTTAGGTATTTGATTCTGAAGCTGGTTCTGGGGCACATTAGGTATCGTTTGGGATTGCACAGTTGGAAATCCAGGTGGTGTATCATCATTTCCAGAATGTCTCGCCAATTCAAGCTCATTAATTTTGTCTTCAGCCTCCTTTAGTTTGCTCTCTAACTGAAGAATGTAACTATTCTGATCATCATCAGACTCAATACCCTCTTCTGGTGCTCTGAATGTTCCGGGGTTGGATGGGCCAGTTGCGTTTCTATCAGCCATACCTGTGCTACAAAACAGCTCACACAAAAGCTTAGTGGATAACAGTTAGTTCAATCACAACTAACACACGTATATCCTATATTCACTTAGCCCCCACTCCCACAGACATGTTTGACTTGCCACAGGGTTTGGGAACAAAATACGCTCACGTATTTGCTGCCAAACCATGCTCTGATACCATAAGTAACATCACCATCAGCCCGTAGTATGATATTGTCCGCTTTGGACACAAGCCGATCACCGACGGGCTACCCGCGCACGAGTACAACCCCGGATCGCACTTCAACCTCACGGATTTGCTTCTCGGGTAAACACCCTCAAAACGCGTCATACCAGAAGAGGTATCCACACCCTTATAAGGAGTGCTTTGTTTTCCTCTCCCACCGATGTGGGACGAGTCTGTTACAACTCTCCCCCCCTTCGGGACACTGCGTCCCCGCAGTGCACATCGATGCGGGCCCCAGCTCTGATACCAACTTGTAACACCGGGCATTTTTTTTTTTTAAAACACAGCGGAAGACTTTATTAGCAAACACACTATAAGTCACGTCATTACGTTTAAGTTTACACAACGGTGTTACAAGTTGTTACAAGTTGGTAAATTCAACTCGGTAAGTTCTTATGGTATCAGAGCTGGGGCCCGCATCGATGTGCACTGCGGGGACGCAGTGTCCCGAAGGGGGGAGAGTTGTAACAGACTCGTCCCACATCGGTGGGAGAGGAAAATAAAGCACTCCTTATAAGGGTGTGGATACCTCTTCTGGTAAGACGCGTTTAAAGCCGTGCGGGTAGGTGCGATCCGGGGCAAGTTGGCCTGTCGGTGATCGGCCTGTGGCCCAGAGCGGACAGTATCATACCAGTTGTGCTGCGCACTCTGTGATGACGCGTTTTGAGGGTGTTTACCCGAGAAGCAAATCCGTGAGGTAGAAGTGCGATCCGGGGTTGTACTCGTGTGCGGGTAGCCCGTCGGTGATCGGCTTGTGTCCAAAGCGGACAATATCATACTACGGGCTGATGGTGATGTTACTTATGGTATCAACTTGTAACACCGGCCATTTTTTTTTTTTAAACACAGCGGAAGACTTTATTAATAAACACAACATAAGGCACGTCATTACCTTTATCCGAGTAATTAAGTTTAAGTTTACACAACGGTGTTACGTTATTACAAAACATGATTTATACAAAAGTCCACATCAGAGTTGGGTTGTCAAACATGTCTCCTGCAACAACACCCTTCCCAACTAACAGTACCTAAACCTGCAAGGGGAGAATATGTGGGGGATTAGCGCACCGCTAAGTGAATGGAATCTATCTAACAGATATAGCTTAAGCCACACACAAGCTATATACTAACAACAATACTTGCTAACTACCAACTAGCAAACAATAAGGCAATACGAGGATCGGCGGCTTGTACGAGCACACGACTCCCAGCTGATCGGGCCTGAGTCTACCGATAGTTCCTGCTACTCAATCACAGTATAGATATCCAGATGCAGGGGGTGCATCGTTCACACTATACTCACAATCAGTAGCCTATGGACCCAACCTCACCTAAGCACGGTTGACCTCATACGAACTCTGACCTCACCTAAGCACAGTCAAGAGTCCCCAGTCTCCCCTAAGCACGACTGGTGCCATTCACACAGTGTACACACAATTCACAAACAGCAATAGGCATACAATATAATCTAACATGGCAACTTTACACTATGCATGGTAAAAGAGTAAAACACGGTAGCATGATATGCTACTTAAACTCTATCCGGAGATAGACCCACTCACCGATTACCAGCTACAGCTCAGTTATCTTACTTCTGAGCTTCTTCCTTGTTCTTATCACCTGAGAACAACACAACGAAGTCAATATACATATCTCAATCAATAGTATAATCAAATCATACTATAAACTAGGTCATAACACCATATATTCATAATTTTATGAATCTACATCATGACTCCATTCAATAATGGCATACAGGTGCGTGCAAAACACGACATACACACTAAAACTCCTTTTCCGACCCAAAAACAGTTTGATCTAGGTTCTTAAAAGTTCACCATTGAAAAGTATTCTTTATTACGATTCTAACGATAGTTTATTCATCAAAAACGGAGTTACGTTTTGAAAGTTACGCCCGTTTCAATTTCATAAAAGTACTGTAGCAAATAGTGACACTGTAGCAAATAGTAACACTGTAGCAACTCGGTACTGTAGCAACTCGGGTACTGTAGCAACTCGGGTACTGTTGCAAACTGGGTTTCGAACCAATTTCGCTGATTTTGATGATTTTTTGCCCAAAACTCAATTTTTAAGCGATTTTGAACAAATTTTAAGCATATGGAAGCTACCAAACATATATATAAGCTATTTCTAACATCAATTAAGCATAACAAACACCAAATATGAAGATTCAAGCTTAAAATCACACTTTTATTCAAGAACACAAAAAAACCCATTTATTCAAAAATCAAAGCAAGGATTCAAGTAAACAAACCTGATTAGATGATCACAAGGATGATATGAATCAATCCTTAAAGCCTTACAATCAAATTTCTAGCTTGGAATAATTTAGGATTTGAGAGGAAATAAGTTAGGTACGTACTAGTTTTTGGGAAATAATGTGAAATGGATGGAAATATCTAGATATTACACTTTTATGTGTTAAAAAAATAATACCCCATCACACACGGGTATTTACCAGTTATCTAAAATCTTTCGCACAAGATTAGGTAGCCCAAACGAGGTCCAAATAAAATAAACAAACCTGTTCTGGGACCCTTGTCACAAACTGGTCACAACACAATTATAATAAAACACTAATAAAATAATTAAAATAAAAGTACTTAAGACTAAGCACAAACTCTAATGGCAAAATAGGCAACTTACAACTAGCCCGGGTTTCAGTCTGTTACAAATCCACCCCCCTTAAGAAGATTCCGTCCTCGGAATCTGGTCTTGCTCAAACAGATGAGGGTAACGGGTCTTCATCAACTCTTCTGTCTCCCACGTCAAGTTAGACCCTAAGCTGTGTTTCCATTCTACTAAAACCATCGGGATCTTTTTCTTTCTTAACTCAGTAACCTTTCTGTCGACCACTCGAATAGGTTCCTCAACCAACTTGTTACTCAAATCAACTTTCAAATCTACCAGCGGTACGATTTGTGTCTCGTCATCGACTTTACACTTACGCAAATAACATACGTTGAATGTATTATGAATACCGGCTAATTCTGGCGGAAGATCTAACACCACAGTCTGATCATTCAACACTTCACTGATCGGAAACGGACCAATAAATCTCGGTGCTAACTTACCACGTTTACCGAATCTGATAACCCCTTTCCACGGCGAAACCTTCAGATACACTCGTTCACCCACATTAAAGGTTACCGGACGTCTACGCGGATCAGCATACATTTTCTGCCTATCTCTAGCGGCTTTCAACTTTTCTCTCGCAATTGCAACTTTTTCGGCTGTCATTTGAACAATTTCGGGACCTGCAAACTGTTTCTCCCCGGCTTCTAACCAACAAGTCGGAGTTCTGCAACGACGACCGTATAACATTTCATAGGGCGGCATCCCTATACTCGAATGATATGAATTATTATACGCGAATTCGACCAACGGCAAATGTGTATCCCACGAACCACCATATTCTAACACACAAGCCCTTAACATATCCTCCAAAGTCTGTATCGTTCTTTCACTCTGTCCGTCTGTCTGAGGATGATAAGCTGTACTTAAATTCACACGTGTACCCAGATTCTGTTGAAGACTATTCCAAAATTTTGACACAAATCTGGAATCTCTATCTGAAACGATCGATAACGGCACACCATGACGACTAACTATTTCTTTCACATACAAATCGGCTAACTCACTTAACGAAGCTGTTTCACGAGTAGCAAGAAAATGAGCACTTTTAGTTAGACGATCCACTATTACCCAAATCATATCATGTCTTTTCTGAGTTCGAGGTAATTTGGTCACAAAATCCATCGTTATATGTTCCCATTTCCACTCTGGAATCTGTAACTGACGTAACGAACCATAAGGTTTCTGATGTTCTGCCTTCACTTGAGCACATATATGACACTTTTCGACATAACGGGCGATATCTGATTTCATTGTTGGCCACCAATACATTGTTTTCAAATCATGATACATCTTATTACTACCCGGATGTACTGTTAATCTGGATTTGTGAGCTTCCGTCATGATTAAATCCCTCAAATCTCCAAGCTTAGGCACCCAAACACGATTGTTTAAGGTCTTTAGTCCACGTGAGTCATCAATAAAGTAAAATATATATTCAACTAGTTGTTTCACATATACACATTTAATGAATATTATAATATTCCTAATACATGTTATTAAATTAATCAATAATAAGTTTGTGCTCAATATATATATTAAATATATTATACTAATTTAGTTATTGATAAAACATAAAATATTAATAATATATTTTATTACAATTATTGATATTATAATATTATAATAATATTATTATTATAATTATTATACTTTATTATAATATATATTGAAATAATAATTATTAATATATTATAATAATAATATAAAATAATAATGTATATAAATGTATTTAAATTATAATATTGTATATATATTAAAAATATTTTACAATGTATAATTGTTATATTGTATACATTATTATATATATATAGTACTGTTAACACATATACACTTTATTGTATTAGATATAGGTTTAATGCCGGCTGCAATATATATATAGACCACAAGATTTCGTATATAATCAGTTTAATAAAAGTATTCTAAGTGGTTGAGCACTCAGTAACCATACTTAACATTTTCACGTCGCATATTCCCTTTAATATGAAATCTTACTACACCGTACCAAGTGTAGTCACAAAAACGAAGTACTGTGCAACCGTTGAATACTGGTCGTCCAGTCCGGTTGGGGTTGTCAGGCCCGATAGATCTATCAACAGGATTCGCGTTTACAATACCGCTGTAAATATTAGTTACCAAGCTACAGGGAAGTATGCCAGTGGTACAACTCAACGTAGAATATATTTTTCAGTTACTTGTGTCCATATCGTAAAACATAAAATACATGTATTCTCATCCCGAAATATTTAGAGTTTAAAAGTGGGACTATATACTCACTCTTGTCTTGATGATATAAATAATTTGACTCGGTCTTCCGGTTGATATCACGAACCTATCCATATATAATATATCAATATGTTTTCATTTTAAAACAAACGTCTCATATATATACTTGTTATACTTTTAATACTTTGAATAATTCCTTAGTCCGTAGTTAGCATTCCGATGTTAGTAATTCAATTTTAATGGTTCATTTTTAGATGTTTAATATACCCGCAATGAATAAATACAACCCCCAACGAAATAAATAAAACTCCCGTAAAACCCCATCATAAATGTATTGGTCGAGATTAATCTTGACCCATGGTACCGGTGTTGTCAAATGACGTGTTGCGTACAATCATGGGATCTTATGATTAATCTTCTCGTGTTGCTTACGGGTGATCCTGAACCATATGAAATTGAATTGTAAGTACATATATATAAAATATCATGTTATCTTAGAAGTATGTGATTTTATGTAAATTTTTCCAATGAATCCCGAAGTCATTTAAGTCTTGGATAACCAATTTTGTTTCGGTCATAGTTTCTTCGTTACAAGTCCGTTTTCGTTGATTCAAATTGCCATCTTCTTGGATCGAGTTCTTCTTTAAGACTATGAACTGTAAATACCTTGGTTTGTATTCAAAATCATACGGCATAGGTGAAAGTTTAGTGAAACATATGAAGTTAAACATTTTTGTTACAACAAAATCATTTAATGACCATTTTTCCAAAATACTTATACTTTGAAAAACCAAGTTTTACCTTGTTAAATTAACATATAAATAAGTTATATTACAGGTCTTGAAGTATTTTAAAAGTTAAGTTAGAAGGATCTATTTAGTTTGCAAACAAGTTTGAAAACATTCAAACTATGTTCTTGTTGTTAAACTTGTATACCACAAAATATGATAGCTATATATATATGAATCGAATAAGGTTATGAACATAGATTCTACCTCAAGTTCCTTGGATGAAGTTGCTGTAAAAGAGAAGTAAGAAGCTAGAATCAAAAGGGTGATAGAAGTGGATGAAAGATTGGAAGTAAGTTGGTGTTCTTGGAGGGTTTTCTTGAAGTGTTTTTGTATGGTTTTCTTATGGTGTTTAACTAAGGTTTTTATGGCTAGATCTTTAAGGTAACTTACTGAATTGTTGAAGGTGTTTAAGGGTTATGGAAGTGTGTGTATTTAGCTAAGAGATGATCATGAAAATCGAATCAAAGTGAAGGTATTTATGGCCATGAATGGCGTTTTTCATGGGGGACAAAAACAAAACTTTCTTTTGTTATTTTGCTAGATATTTTTGATAATTGTCAAAAGTTAAATCCTCACATGATCCTTAACTGATTGGATCTAATTATTGGTGTATTTTTATGGGTATATACCAATAGTAAATACATCTAGAAGATGGGTATGATACGAGTACATATACTCTAGATATACGTATAGAAATTTTGTGAAAAATGGAATGAGGATTCAAATATAGCTATCTTTTGTGAATACACTTATATGATTTTATGTATTTAAGTCTTTAAAAGTGATTAAATACATTACTTATACAATATATGTATAAACATTATAAGTCTTAAGTATTTATGTCAATTAACGTTACGTATTGTTATCGTTTTGAAAACTTAAGTTAGTAGTTTCAAAATACACATATAACTTGTTGTTATTAATACAAAATGAGATATTAAAACATTTATTAATCATGTTAAATATGTATATATACATTTATATACACAAACGTATAATTATCATATATTGTATAGTTCGTGATATCATCGGTCAAACTAGACGGTCAAACGTTGTGTAAAACTCTTTTCGGAAATATAAGTCTCAACAATTTGGATTGCTTATCATGTTGGCAAGGTTTAATTTATGTAAATATTAATCTTATAAGTATAGTATGATCGAAAAAGTGCGGGTCGTTACATTACCTCCCCGTTAAATAAATTTCGTCCCGAAATTTTAAAATTGTACCTATTTTGCGTTATCGAGAAACAAATGCGGATACTTTCGTTTCATCTGATCCTCTCGTTCCCAAGTAAACTCGGGACCTCTTCTAGCATTCCAACGAACCTTAACAATCGGTATATTACTCTGTTTGAGCTGTTTAACTTCACGGTCCATGATTTCGATTGGTTCTTCGACGAATTGTAGTTTCTCGTCGACATGGATTTCTTCAAGAGGAATGGTGAGGTCTTCCTTTGCAAGACACTTCTTAAGGTTTGAGACGTGAAAGGTATTATGTACTCCGGCGAGTTGTTGCGGTAACTCGAGTCGATAAGCTACCGGTCCAATGCGTTCGATGATCTTGAACGGGCCTACGTACCTTGGGTTTAGTTTACCCCTTTTGCCGAAACGTATCACACCTTTCCAAGGTGACACCTTTAGCATAACCATGTCCCCGACCTGAAACTCTAATGGTTTCCTTCGGACATCGGCGTAGCTCTTTTGGCGACTACGGGCTGTTTTCAATCTCTCCTTGATTTGTACTATCTTCTCGGTCGTTTCGTGTATGATCTCGGGACCAGTCAATTGTCGATCTCCTACTTCATTCCAACAGATAGGAGATCTACACTTCCTTCCGTACAATGCTTCGAATGGCGCAGCTCCAATGCTCGCATGATAACTATTATTATACGAGAATTCTGCTAACGGTAGATATTTATCCCATCCGTTTCCAAAATCGATCACACATGCCCTGAGCATGTCTTCGAGAGTCTGAATCGTTCTCTCACTCTGTCCATCGGTTTGTGGATGATATGCGGTACTCATATCCAAACGAGTTCCTAGTGCCTCCTGTAGTGATTGCCAGAATTTTGAGGTAAATCTACTATCACGATCGGATATAATGGAAATAGGTATTCCATGCCTTGAAACAACTTCCTTTATATACAATCGTAATAGTTTCTCCATTCTATCCGTTTCCTTTATAGGTAAGAAATGTGCAGACTTGGTGAGACGATCAACAATCACCCAAATGGTGTCGTATCCCCAGGCAGTCTTTGGTAACTTTGTGATGAAATCCATGGTAATACCATCCCATTTCCATTCTGGAATTTCTGGTTGTTGAAGTAACCCTGACGGCTTCTGGTGTTCTGCTTTGACTTTGGAACAAGTTAAACATTCCCCAACATATGTTGCAACGTCTGTCTTCAAATTAGGCCACCAATAATGCGTCTTAAGATCTTGGTACATCTTTCCAACTCCAGGATGTATCGAGTATCTTGTCTTATGTGCCTCGTTCAATATCAACTTCCTTAATCCTCCCAACTTTGGTACCCAAATACGATTTGCAAAATATCGAATTCCGTCTTCCCGTATAACGAGTTGCTTCTCATACTTCTTCATTATTTCATTTCCTATATTTTCTTTAGTAAGTGCTTCTCGTTGAACTTCTTTGATTTGTGAGTTGAGATTCATGCGAATTTTTATGTTCATCGCTCGTACTCGAATTGGTTCTCGTTCCTTTCTGCTTAGAGCATCGGCCACCACGTTCGCCTTCCCGGGATGATAACGAATTTCACAATCATAGTCGTTTATCAGCTCGACCCACCTACGTTGCCTCATGTTCAATTGTTTCTGATCAAAAATATGTTGAAGGCTTTTATGATCAGTAAACACAGTGAATTTAACCCCATACAAGTAGTGTCTCCACATCTTCAATGCAAACACGACTGCTCCTAATTCTAGATCATGCGTCGTATAATTTCGCTCGTGAATCTTCAATTGTCGGGATGCGAATGCAATAACTTTCTTCCGTTGCATAAGAACACAACCAAAACCTTGTCGCGAAGCGTCACAATATATTTCGAAATCATCGTTCCCTTCTGGTAACGATAAAATAGGCGCCGTAGTTAACTTCTTCTTCAGTAATTGAAATGCGTTCTCCTGCTCCGAGGTCCATTCGTATTTCTTCCCTTTTTGCGTTAATGCTGTCAACGGCTTAGCTATTCGAGAAAAATCTTGAATAAACCTTCTATAATAACCGGCTAAACCCAAAAATTGGCGTATCTGCATTGGTGTCTTAGGAGTCTCCCATTTTTCAATGGCTTCAATTTTTGCTGGATCAACCTGAATTCCTTTGCTACTAACAACGTGGCCAAGAAATTGTACTTCTTTCAACCAGAAAGCACATTTAGAAAATTTAGCATAAAGTTGTTCTTTTCTCAACAACTCCAGTATCAACCTTAAATGCTCTTCATGCTCTTGCTCACTCTTGGAATAGATAAGAATATCATCAATGAAAACGATAACAAACTTATCTAAATACGGACTACAAACTCGATTCATGAGGTCCATGAATACAGCTGGCGCATTCGTCAATCCAAACGGCATAACCAAAAATTCGTAATGACCATAACGTGTCCGAAAAGCAGTTTTCGGAATGTCCTCTTCTTTGACGCGTAGTTGATGATAGCCCGATCTTAAGTCGATTTTCGAATACACACATGATCCTTGCAATTGATCAAATAAGTCATCAATTCTCGGTAGTGGATACCGATTCTTGATAGTTAACTTATTTAATTCACGATAATCTATACACATTCGGAAAGATCCGTCTTTCTTCTTGACAAACAAAATTGGTGCTCCCCACGGTGATGTACTTGGTCGTATGAATCCACGGTCCAGTAATTCTTTTAACTGACTTTGAAGTTCTTTTAACTCGGACGGTGCAAGTCTATATGGAGCACGAGCCACTGGTGCAGCTCCTGGTACTAAATCTATTTGAAATTCCACCGATCTAAATGGAGGTAATCCCGGCAACTCTTCCGGAAAAACTTCAGAAAAATCTCTTGCCACAGGCACGTCGTTGATACACTTTTCTTTCTTTTCGACTTTATTAACATGTGCTAAAATAGCGTAACATCCCTTTTCTAAACACTTCTTGGCTTTCAAACAGCTAATGAGTTTTAGCTTTGAATCACCCTTCTCTCCGTAAATCATCACCGGCATTTTATCCTTACCAGGAATACGAATTGCCTTCTTAGCACAAACAACTTCCGCTCCTATTTTGGACATCCAGTCCATGCCGACTATTACATCAAAACCTCCCAATTCTACGGGTATTAAGTCGATTTTAAACGTTTCTCCGGCTAAATTTATTTCACAATCACGACAAATTTTATCGGCTTCAATTAGTTTACCATTAGCTAACTCAATCAAGTACTTAGCATCTAAAGGTAATGATGAACAATTCAATTTAGTGTAAAAATTTATACACACGTAGCTTCTATCGGCGCCAGTATCAAATAAAATAGATGCTGATAAGTTATTAATGGTAAACATACCCGTAACAAGCTCCGGGTCTTCTCGTGCCTCTCTAGCATTAATAACAAACGCTCTTCCACGTGCAGGTCCGCCATTCTGATTCGGGCACTGGCTCTTATAATGACCTTGTTTTCCACACCCAAAACAAGTAATGTTAGCCAAAGCAGTTCTATTTGCGTTGGTGGCAGGAGTCTTGTTACCATTTGCATTTGTAACGAGAGCCTTACAATCTTCAGCAAGATGTCCCTGTCTATTGCATTTAGTGCACAACACACTACAGTAACCAAAATGATGTTTGTGACAACGGTTGCATAAAGGACTTTGTCCTTTGTAACCAAAGCCTGAACCGCTACCCGCACCTTTCGTGGTTTCTTGTTTCTTATAAGGTTGTTGTTGGTTACCTTGATCATAACCTCCATTCCACTTTTTCTTGTTCCCCAATACCTTCACCTCAGTATTGAATGCTTTCTTGTCCAAAATGACCTGATCCATTAGCTCGTTTGCCATGGTTATAGCTTCATGAATTGTCTTAGGTTTCGACGCCGTAACGTTTGCCTTGACCTTTTTGGGCAAACCACCTTTGTACATTTCAATCTTCCGTGCTTCGGTTGGAACCAATTCAGGACATAGTAAAACTAATTCCATGAATCGCTGGTTGTAGTTGGTGATTTCAGTACCAACCACCTTCAAACTTCGTAACTCATCTTCTAACTTAATAATCTCATTCCTTGGACAATACTCGGTGATTATCATTGCTTTGAATTCTTCCCATGGAGTATCATAAGCTACATCTCCTCCTACCGCCTTCACATAATTCTTCCACCATGTGAGTGCACTATCTTGTAAAGTGCACGATGCATACTTGGTCATGTCTTTTTCATCACAACCGCTGATTTTGAACACCGTCTCCATCTTTTCTATCCATCGGGTTAAACCGATAGGTCCTTCCGTTCCACTGAATGATGAAGGTTTGCAAGCTTGAAACGTCTTGTAGGAGCATCCTACACGAGGATTTGGATTAACTGCAGTAGCTCTTGCAGCTTCGACCCATAGCATTCTATCGTTGACTCGCTGGTTGATGAAGTTCTCGACTTCTTGTTCCGTCATTCGGTTCAATCGCGCCATTTCCTAATGAAAGAAAATAATTATTCACATGGATTATTATAGATGTAGTGTGTATTTATAGTACATTTATAGCTTGTTAATAATATGAACCAGGTATTATTATAAAAGCCTTTTCTTCTTATTAGCGTTTTATAATTATATCTTGGGTAGTACCTACCCGTTAATGTTCATACTTAATAGCTTAGTACAGAATCAATTACTACAATCTAAATAATACTTAACCATGGAAAATTATTGCATTTCATACTTCGCTATTTTACATATGCTTACATCAAACTTTAAACAAACCACACTAATAATATTATACAAAACATTATGTGATTCCATGGTTTAATACGGTAGCGCATCATTTGGTCTATTTCCCAAAACATTTATGTCCAGGGAATCCCCCAACGCGAATCCTAGCTGTCACCCTACGTTTTGGCTGAGGAGCCGAAGAACTAGATGCGGGGATAGCACTAATAGGAATAGCGGGAATAGGGGTGGTAGTGTTGAGTGGAATTGGTGCCACGTCATTCTTACTAAGTTCGGGATTTGAATTTTCTAATTCATTCGCTTTTCGTTTCTTTCCTTGATCGAATTTTTCTTTCGTAATTTCTAGTATTTCTTCCTCGGGTTCACTTTCTTCTTCGGGTTCACTTTCCTCTTCGGGTTCACTTTCCTCCTCGGGTTCACTTTCCGATATTTCTATAGTTGGTTCATCTGGAAATTGTGAGTCTTCCCCAAAAATACCATTTTCGTCATCGGATATGTTAGTGACTGAAACACAATCTGAAGATTCTGATTCGGAGTCGCTGAATGTGATAATAAGTTTCGAGCCCGACATCTATCACACAACAACTAACCCATTAGTACTTACATAATATTTACATATGAATTTTTAACCAACAGTGATAAGCAATGGTTTTTTTTTTTTTTAAAATCAAACCCGGTCAAAGTCCAGACTTACTAATGTATCCTAACGACTTATCGGTTTAGACACACTAATGCAAACCTGGTTCGCTAAGACCACCGCTCTGATACCACATGTCATAACCCGTCCTTAACCATAAGAACGCGTTAGATAACGTATGATTTCATTGCGAGGTATTGACCTCTATATGAGACATTTTTGAAAGAAAACTGCATATATTATACATTACAAACCATAACCATTATTTTTGTTACAAACTTAAGACAATAAAAAGAAGATTAACGTTTAGCGATAATCTTCGACTTACAAACTTTACAAATGATGACAACAACACGGTTTCTAGCATATTTTACAGTACAACATCTTGGATATGCAGTTTTATTTTTGACACAAACATGCGTACGCAAGATCCTGGTTAGATCCAACATGATGCAGCGGAAGCTTTAGAAATCACCTGAGAATAGACATGTTTAAAAAGGTCAACATAAAGTTGGTGAGATATAGGTTTAATGCCGGCTGCAATATATATATAGACCACAAGATTTCGTATATAATCAGTTTAATAAAAGTATTCTAAGTGGTTGAGCACTCGGTAACCATACTTAACATTTTCACGTCGCATATTCCCTTTAATATGAAATCTTACTACACCGTACCAAGTGTAGTCACAAAAACGAAGTACTGTGCAACCGTTGAATACTGGTCGTCCAGTCCGGTTGGGGTTGTCAGGCCCGATAGATCTATCAACAGGATTCGCGTTTACAATACCGCTGTAAATATTAGTTACCAAGCTACAGGGAAGTATGCCAGTGGTACAACTCAACGTAGAATATATTTTTCAGTTACTTGTGTCCATATCGTAAAACATAAAATACATGTATTCTCATCCCGAAATATTTAGAGTTTAAAAGTGGGACTATATACTCACTCTTGTCTTGATGATATAAATAATTTGACTCGGTCTTCCGGTTGATATCACGAACCTATCCATATATAATATATCAATATGTTTTCATTTTAAAACAAACGTCTCATATATATACTTGTTATACTTTTAATACTTTGAATAATTCCTTAGTCCGTAGTTAGCATTCCGATGTTAGTAATTCAATTTTAATGGTTCATTTTTAGATGTTTAATATACCCGCAATGAATAAATACAACCCCCAACGAAATAAATAAAACTCCCGTAAAACCCCATCATAAATGTATTGGTCGAGATTAATCTTGACCCATGGTACCGGTGTTGTCAAATGACGTGTTGCGTACAATCATGGGATCTTATGATTAATCTTCTCGTGTTGCTTACGGGTGATCCTGAACCATATGAAATTGAATTGTAAGTACATATATATAAAATATCATGTTATCTTAGAAGTATGTGATTTTATGTAAATTTTTCCAATGAATCCCGAAGTCATTTAAGTCTTGGATAACCAATTTTGTTTCGGTCATAGTTTCTTCGTTACAAGTCCGTTTTCGTTGATTCAAATTGCCATCTTCTTGGATCGAGTTCTTCTTTAAGACTATGAACTGTAAATACCTTGGTTTGTATTCAAAATCATACGGCATAGGTGAAAGTTTAGTGAAACATATGAAGTTAAACATTTTTGTTACAACAAAATCATTTAATGACCATTTTTCCAAAATACTTATACTTTGAAAAACCAAGTTTTACCTTGTTAAATTAACATATAAATAAGTTATATTACAGGTCTTGAAGTATTTTAAAAGTTAAGTTAGAAGGATCTATTTAGTTTGCAAACAAGTTTGAAAACATTCAAACTATGTTCTTGTTGTTAAACTTGTATACCACAAAATATGATAGCTATATATATATGAATCGAATAAGGTTATGAACATAGATTCTACCTCAAGTTCCTTGGATGAAGTTGCTGTAAAAGAGAAGTAAGAAGCTAGAATCAAAAGGGTGATAGAAGTGGATGAAAGATTGGAAGTAAGTTGGTGTTCTTGGAGGGTTTTCTTGAAGTGTTTTTGTATGGTTTTCTTATGGTGTTTAACTAAGGTTTTTATGGCTAGATCTTTAAGGTAACTTACTGAATTGTTGAAGGTGTTTAAGGGTTATGGAAGTGTGTGTATTTAGCTAAGAGATGATCATGAAAATTGAATCAAAGTGAAGGTATTTATGGCCATGAATGGCGTTTTTCATGGGGGACAAAAACAAAACTTTCTTTTGTTATTTTGCTAGATATTTTTGATAATTGTCAAAAGTTAAATCCTCACATGATCCTTAACTGATTGGATCTAATTATTGGTGTATTTTTATGGGTATATACCAATAGTAAATACATCTAGAAGATGGGTATGATACGAGTACATATACTCTAGATATACGTATAGAAATTTTGTGAAAAATGGAATGAGGATTCAAATATAGCTATCTTTTGTGAATACACTTATATGATTTTATGTATTTAAGTCTTTAAAAGTGATTAAATACATTACTTATACAATATATGTATAAACATTATAAGTCTTAAGTATTTATGTCAATTAACGTTACGTATTGTTATCGTTTTGAAAACTTAAGTTAGTAGTTTCAAAATACACATATAACTTGTTGTTATTAATACAAAATGAGATATTAAAACATTTATTAATCATGTTAAATATGTATATATACATTTATATACACAAACGTATAATTATCATATATTGTATAGTTCGTGATATCATCGGTCAAACTAGACGGTCAAACGTTGTGTAAAACTCTTTTCGGAAATATAAGTCTCAACAATTTGGATTGCTTATCATGTTGGCAAGGTTTAATTTATGTAAATATTAATCTTATAAGTATAGTATGATCGAAAAAGTGCGGGTCGTTACATCGAATACAATAACATATGATAACATTGCGAGGTACTTGACCTCTATATGATACATTTTACAAACGTTGCATTTATTCTTAAAAGGCAAACTATCATTACATCAATATTTGACATTTTCGTCTAACATTTCATAATATCCAAATGACCTAATCTGTCATTTACTTATTTATATTTTCTATTGAACTCCAATGACTCGAATGCAACGTCTTTGTATCATGGCTTAAAAGGTCCCAAGTAGTATCCTTAACATGAGCTAATGCACAGCGGAAGACTTAATTCATACCTGAGAATAACATGCTTTAAAACGTCAACATAAAGTTGGTGAGATATATAGGTTTGATGCTAGCAGCGTTATAACAATGGAACACAAGATTTCATATATAAACATTTTAATAAAAATATTCTAAGTGGTTGAGCACTTGGTAACCATACTTAACATTTAATCACGTCGCATATTCCCTTTATTATGAAATCTTACTACACCGTACCAAGGTGTAGTCACGAAACGAAGTACTGTGCAACCGTTGAATACTGGTCGTCCAGTCCGGTTGGGGTTGTCAGGCCCGATAGATCTATCAACAGGATTCGCGTTTACAATACCGCTGTAAATATTAGTTACCAAGCTACAGGGAAGTATGCCAGTGGTACAACTCAACGTAGAATATATTTTTCAGTTACTTGTGTCCATAACGTAAAACATAAAATACATGTATTCTCATCCCGAAATATTTAGAGTTTAAAAGTGGGACTATATACTCACTTTTGTCTTGAAGATATGTAATTTCGACTTGGTCTCCGATTGATATCACGAACCTATCCATATATAATATATCAATACCTTTTCTTTTTAAACAATCGTCACATATATATACTTATAATACTTTTAATACTTTTAATAATTCCTTAGTCCGTAGTTAGCTGTCCGATGTTAGTAATTCAATTTTAATGGTTCATATTTAGTTGTTTAATAAACCCCCAATGAAATAAATAAAACCCCCATCGTATATGTATTGGTCGAGATTAATCTTGACCCATGGTACCGGTGTTGTCAAATGACGTGTTGCGTACATAAAGTACCGGTGTTGTCAAATGACGTGTTGCGTACAATCATGGGATCTTATGATTAATCTTCTCGTATTGTTTACGGGTGATCCTGAACCATATAAAATTAAATTATGAGTACATATGTATAAAATATCATGTTACTTTAGGAAGATGTGATTTATTTAATTTTCTCCAATTATTTTCGTGGCTAAACTAGTCTTGGATATCCGATTTTGTTTTGGTCATAATTTCTTCGTTACAACTCCGTTTTCGTTGATTCAACTTTACACTTCCTTGGATCGAGTCCCTCTTTAATAATATGAACTGTAAATACCTTAGTTTGTATTCGAAATCATAGGTCATAGGTCAAATTTTGGTGAAACTTATGAAGTTAATCATTTTTGTTACAAAAACATCATTTAATGACCATTTTTCTAAAAATACTTATACTATGAATTAAATCATGAAATTTTTATGTGTTAACATATTCATAAGAAATATCATTTTTCCAGAATATAAACCTCCAATTCAAAGTTCAAGATGGTTTTTAATTATCCAACCCAAAACAGCCCCCGGTTGCACTCCGACGTCATAAAAACAGTTTTTTTTAACTTTGAAAAACCAAGTTATACCTTGTTAAATTAGCATATATTTAAGTTATATTACAGGTATTGAAGTATTTTAAAAGTTAAGTTAGAAGGATCTATTTAGTTTGCAAACAAGTTTGAAATCATTCAAACTATGTTTTTGTTGTTAAAATTGTATACCATACAATAAGATAGCTATATATATATGAATCGAATAAGGTTATGAACAAAGTTACTACCTCAAGTTACTTGGACAAGATTGCTGTAAAAGAGGAGTAAAAACCTAGAACCAAAAGAGTGATGAAATTGGATGAAAGATTGGAAGCAACTTAAGACATAAACTTGAATTGAAAGTTGTATTTTTGTAGTGTTTTTGTTGATCTTTTTATGGTGGTGTTTAAGGTGATTCTTGAGAGGATTTTTGCTGGAGTTCTTAGAGAGACATGAGGCTAGTAAGTGTGTGTGTTTAGCTAGAGAAATGATGTTCCAAAAATTGAAAATGGATGCATGTATTTATGGTGGTGTAAAAGGTGTATAAATTTGTAATTTTGTGAAAAGATCTTTTAATCATGTGAAATTGTCATACTAAATAACAAAAGTAGTTACCTTATACATAAGGCATGAACAAGGGCTGGTTGGTGGTGATTTGATGTGTATATACCAATAGTAAATACGTATAGAAGCTAGGTATGATACGAGTACATATACTCTAGATATACGTATAGAAATCTTGTGAAAAATGGAATGAGGATTCAAATATAGCTATCTTTTGTGAATATACTTATATTGTTTTATGTATTTAAGTCTTTAAAAGTGATTAAATACATTATATATACGATATATGTATAAACATTATAGGTCGTAAGTATTTATGTCAAATAACGTTACGTATAGTTATCGTTTTGAAAGCTTAAGTTAGTAGTTTCAAAATATACTTATAACTTATTGTTATTAATACAAAATGAGATATTTAAACATCCTTAAATCATGTTAAATATGTATATATACATATATATACACAAACGTATAATTAACATATATTGTATAGTTCGTGATATCATCGGTCAAACTAGACGGTTAAACGTTATGTAAAACTCTTTTCAAAATCATAAATCTCAACAATTTAGATTGCTTATCATGTTGGTAAGTTTTAATTTATGTAAATATTAATCTTATAAGTGTAAAACGATCGAAAAAATCCGGGTCGTTACAGTACCCACCCGTTAAAGAAATTTCGTCCCGAAATTTGGTAGAGGTTGTCATAAATAACAATAGGAATGTTTTCATGACGAATATGAGGTATTAATAGAGTTTTATCATTATTGGAAGATATGGATAAAACGATTCGGTCATGTGAAGCGCACGAGTGAAGCTATCACAAAAGAATGAAATGAGTGAATATAGAATTGTTTTAACCGATGTCGAGATTAGGATTGATTTCCATAATTTAAGGGATTTAAAGAAAATCTTATGTAATAAGATTTGGTTCTTCGATGATTTAGAAAACAGGATCTCCTTTGATTTAATGCGATAATCTGTTTCGATTTCTTTGTCGGATATTTCACTATAAATCCACCTCCTTCCCTTTCTTACTTCCATACCTCACATCTCTTACTCTTCCTCCTCTAATTCATACCTTAAGGTATCCTTTAAAATGCTTCATCCAGTTCTGATTTTTGTTATACTTCTAACTTTCATATCTTTCATTCTTCTCTTTCATCTACCGCTAGAAGAATCTATTCACTTTTATGATTTTCTTGGAATTATAATGTTTCTAATTCTCCCGTGTCTTTACGTCGCCATACGTATTGATACACACGGTTTGTAGTTTCTGGGTGGTTATTGGGTTTGATATCTTTCCTTATATTTCGATGCTCCTGCTTCTGTTTTCCATAATCATTGTCATCCATAGTTAATACTCTCTCCTATTTGCTGTAATCTATACCCCAATTTCTATTTTGGGACTTTGTCACTTCGTTTCTTCTTCCCGTCCTTGAGTCAAGCGATCAATAGTTCGAAATTCGTAGGTATAAAATTCGGAATGAACATAGCTAATGCTCTAAGAAAGGAATGGTAATGGCACGATTTTGATTTGTCAAATTACCAGAATATCCAGGAAAATAGAACTATCAAGATGATTTGTTCTTAATATGTTTCGGAATTGGATAGAATGTAAAAGTCGTGTAACATGGCACATGATGACGGTACTGTGAATCATCATATTCCATTAGAAACTTAACATGACTTACTGTAATATAATGAAGTTGATCAAGTTTCATTATATTATACTAGTTCATGCATCAGTTCCCAACACTGCTTCAGAACATTCCTATTTTAAACTTGAAGGATTTAGAAACTAACACAGTTTCCTTTATATTGTAACGCAGATATTACAGAGAGATAAATGATTTCAGATAAGGATAGTGGTGAAAATATCTTCAGAAATATTGAGGATATTTATAATGAAAGATATGATAATATCTTGGAATTTCTAATGTCGAAGGATGATGATGAAGATTGACCCGTAAGGGTTTAGATTCAGAAGCAAGGTGTTTGCTACAGAATCGTCATAATTCTTTATGTACAAGTTTAGTCCTTGTAACTTGTTCAGAGTCTCCTTCATGGTTTGTTCAATCCGGTTTTCAGTACCAATTTTCTATCAAGCGTTCCTAACACTTCCTTCTTTTATCATCAACATTTGGTCATTAAGACCTTCTACAACATGCTGCTTCGTCAGTATTTTCAAAGTTATCGGATCTGGGTCATTGGTTATCAAACCAAGATGGTTTAAGGAGAATTGTATTTTTAGATGATTAAACGCTGATGGTAATATGATGGAATATAAAAGGTTCTCCGGTAACGATGGCGAAAGAACAACGTATATATATATATCGAGATTGTAATAAGAGTAGTCTTACTGAGATATCGAAGTGGAGCTGTGACAAAATTAGTTAATTGAAAAGGAATCGCGTGATTGTTTTTGCTAATGGATGATAAGGAATTCGATGCGGATACGTTTTAACTATAACTTCGAGTTCAAAAATTTTTAGGTGCATAACTGTATGCATAAATCTTTATTCCGTAGACGAGGTGCGGCTGGTTGAACTTCTCGATCGAGATGTTTTCAAGAATCATGAAAAGTTGTGAATGCGAATTGTAATCGTCAAGATACAAATGAGGTTTAAAATAGAATCAAGTGGCAAACTTAGTTTTCTGGAAATTAAAAGTATACAACTAATTATTGAATATGTTAAATATGAATTATTATACGCAATGAATATTATACAATATATATATTATTAAATTATATTAAATATTATAATTATAAATATTATAATATATTATATATATTAATATAAATATTTATTATATTAAATATATAATTATATTAAATATTAAATAATATTGTAATATATTATTGATAATATACAATAATATATAATTAATTTATTAAATTATATCAAATCATAATTTATATAATTATAATAATATTAATTATATCAATATTTAATTATTATATATTATAATAATATTACAATAATTATAATTATAATTAAATGTATTATATTAATATATAATTATAATATATATATTAATTAAATATTATAATTAATTATATATTATATTATAATATATTTATAATTATATATTAATTTGATATATTAATTAAAATATTGTAATTATATATATTATTATATATTAATAATTATATATTAAATGTATATTATTTAATTATAATTATATAAATATTTATTATTTTAAAGTTATCTAAAATAATTTATTATACAATAATTTAAATACATTACTAATTATTGAATATGTTAAAATTAATATAGTTATAACAAGTTTTTTTATTACTCTATTATAAATTAATTTTATATAGTCAGGTTTGATATTGTGCACCATACCCAAACATCTATGCCACCGCCGAGTCACTTGAATGATCAATTGTTACCGGTTGGCCCAGGAATTCTCGACCAAAATCTAAGTTTGACATTCGAAATCCACAAGCATCCCATAGTGGTACCAAGCATCACCCTAGGCCTTAAGTAGCGTTGACGTTCGAGTAATTTCATATTATCGTGTATGTTATAATCTTAAGATTTAAGTATAGTTTCTAAGGTATAGTGTAGCATTTATCAATTAAAGGCAACAATTAAAGGCACTATGGTCAAGGAAAGTTGTAGTCCTACATTGCTAAGGTACCTAATTGTATAAGGCACACATAAAATGCAATCCTGGTTCTCTACAACAACCTGCTCTGATACCAATCTGTCACACCCCCAAAATAGGGCCTGGGGTATTTGTGACTAATTATATCAAATCACAGTTGTATATACGAGAACGACTCTATATGAGACGTTTTGAATAAAACATTTATTAATAAAACAGCAGAAGCATTAAAAGTTTTACATCAAATTTAAACTGAAATAATAATAATAGTCTTAATGCAAAGTAAATGTAATGAAATGAAGACTCCACGTAGCAGCATTCAATTCATCAGGTAGCAATCATGGCAATCATCTTATTCGTCACCTGAGACAAAACATGCTTAAAGTGTCAACCAAAAAGGTTGGTGAGTTCATTAGTTTATCAAAATCAATCATTTTCGTTATAATAATAGGCCACAAGATTTCAGTTTCATAAATATCCGTACACTAGCAAGTGTATAAAAGCATTCTATAAGTTGTAGGCACCCGGTAACAAGCCTTAACGTTCATGTTTTACCCTCTGAAAGTACACCGAATCAGGTGTGTTATATAAACCTCGAAGTACTAAAGCATCCCATAGTCAGGATAGGGTTGTCAGGCCCAATAGATCTATCTTTAGGATTCGCGCCTACCGTACATAGACAGGTAGTTTAATGTTACCAAGCTAAGGGTATATTTCTGGTTTAAACCCACATAGAATTAGTTTTAGTACTTGTGCCTATTTCGTAAAACATTTATAAAACAACGCATGTATTCTCAGCCCAAAAATATATATAAAAAGGGAGTAATGAAACTCACCTTAAATAGCAGTTGAAGTATTTCACGCAAGAAAGGAAAGTAAAGCAAGTAAGTGATCGAGATAACAACTAGAAGTAGTTCTTAAGAGAGAAATGAGAGATTAAGGTGTAAGTTTGAAATGAGAAATGTATGTGGTATTTATAGTTGAAAATGTTAGGTAAAAAAAAATTAAAATAAAATAAGTAAATCTTAAAAGTTAAAATAAGAAAAAGTATTTTGTATTTTTATTAAAAGTAAATCTTAAAAGTTAAAATAAGAAAAAGTAGTTTGTATTTTTATTAAAAGTAAAATCTTAAAAGTTAAAATAAGAAAAAGTATTTTATATTTTTATTAAAAGTAAATCTTAAAAGTTAAAATAAGAAAAAGTAGTTTGTATTTTTATTAAAAGTAAAATCTTAAAAGTTAAAATAAGAAAAAAATAGTTTGTATTTTTATTAAAAGTAAAATCTTAAAAGTTAAAATAAGAAAAAGTAGTTTGTATTTTTATTAAAAGTAAATCTTAAAAGTTAAAATAAGAAAAAGTAGTTTGTATTTTTATTAAAAGTAAATCTTAAAAGTTAAAATAAGAAAAAGTAGTTTGTATTTTTATTAAAAGTAAAATCTTAAAAGTTAAAATAAGAAAAAGTATTTTGTATTTTTATTAAAAGTAAATCTTAAAAGTTAAAATAAGAAAAAGTAGTTTGTATTTTTATTAAAAGTAAAATCTTAAAAGTTAAAATAAGAAAAAGTAGTTTGTATTTTTATTAAAAGTAAAATCTTAAAAGAAAAGTAGTTTGTATTTTTATTAAAAGTAAATCTTAAAAGAAAAAGTAGTTTGTATTTTTGTATTTATTTATTAAAAGTAGATATAGTTTTTATTTTTATTTTGTATAAAATTCTAAAAAAAAAAATTGTTTAATATATTTCTAAACATTTTATTTCTATATTTGTTTAATTATTAAATACGAATTTTATATAAAAATTATTATTATATTTAGTTTTTATAAAAATTAAAATTTATGATTATTAATTTATAGTTTTTATTAGTTTTATAAATGTTATAATATTATTTATTATTTAGTTAATTATATATTCTATTAACTAAATAACAAAAGTAATATAAATATTATATATATATATATTCATTGATGTAATTATGTTATATTATATATCATAATCTTATTTATAATATTTATAATTATATTATTTATTTTAAGCGTACGTTTATTCGGTCAACGTTAAATTTATTCGTATATAACAACTCAAGGTATTTTAGTGAAATCGGAAGTCGAAAAGTGAGGGTTGTTATAGTACCTACCCGTTAAAAGAAATTTCGTCCCGAAATTTAGTTTTTGCCATCAATCGGCGTTGTTCGTACCTAGACGAGGATATTTACGTTTTATCTGGTCTTCACGTTCCCAGGTAGGTTCGGGGCCTTTCGTGAATTCCAACGGATAGAATATTGTTCTGTTTCATGCATTTAAATAATACGAACCCTAATTTCTTATAGGTTCTTCTATAAAGTGCATTTTATCATTAATGCGGAGGTTATCTAAAGGATTAATAAGAGTGTCATTTGACTAGGTTATCCTCAAAAGGGATGATGGTGTTATACGAGCATTTTAGTAAACTGAACACATGAAATGTGTTATGAATAGTATTAAGCTTATTTAAAACTTTGAGTGTTTATGTCACAATATTAGGGTAGACAAAACAGAGAGTAGTTCATGAAAATTATAGTCATGAAGTTTGATAGAGATCATCATTGTTTACAACAAGAATATTGTAATGATGAATAAAGTTTTATCACTACTGAATAATATGGATAAAACGATTTGATTATAAGAAGCGTATAAACGAAGCTATTGTAAAAGAGTGAATGAGAAATTAAATGTTCGCCTTAACTTTTGACGTAGTCACGATTGATTTTTGGAATTCAAGGGATTAAAGGAAATCTTCGTAATCCATAAGATTTGATTCTCCGGTAATTAAGGAATTTGAAATTTTCTTTGATTAAATGAGGTGAATTGCTTCAATTGCTGTGTTTGGAATTTTGCTATAAATTAGCTTCTTTCATTTCATTATCTTCACCACTTCTATACTTTCTTCCTCAATTCATACTTCCAAAGATTGTGAGAATGCTCCATCCAGTTCTTATCCTGGATATTTTTCTGCCTATCATTTCAGTCATTCTTCTTTTTCATTTACCACTAGAGGAATTTGTTTTCTTCTACTATTACCTTGGGGTTATAGTGTTTTTAATTCTCCCATGTCTTTACGTTGCAATACGTATTGATATACACGGTTTGTAATTTCGGTATCGTTATCGGGCTACATATTTTCCCTTATATGTCGGAGCTCTTTGCCTTTTTATTCTCCTCTCGACTCTAAGTAAAGCGAGTAATGGTCCAGAATTTGTAGGTATGAAGTTTCGAATGGACCTACTGTTCTAAGCGTAATATCACGATTTGATTTGGTAAATTACCAGAATTACTGAGGATAGAACTATCAAGAATATATTTGCTTGATATGTTCAGAGATTAAGTAGAATGTAAGAGTCGTGTAACATGGCAAATGATGATTATAAAGTCTATGAATCATCATCTTCCATTAAAAATTTAGCATGACTTACTGTAATATAATCATGTTGGCCTGACGTCATTATATTATACTAACTCATGCTTCAATTCTCAACACTACTTCAAATCATTCAAAATTTGAATTTAAATTTTACGGAATATAGAAACTTAAACAGTTTTCCTTTATGATGTAATAAAGATATTGCAAAGAGATAATTAATTGCGGACAAGAATCGTTATGAAGATATCTTTAGAAATATCGAGGATATTTATAACGAAAGATATGATGATATTTTAGAATTTCTAAAATCGATGGATAATGAAGAAATTCTTCTGTAAGGATTTAGAATGCGTAAAAAGATCTTCTGTGATTTCCTTCAGAAATCGAATCATCTAGATTCTTTGGTTATAGGTTTAGTCCTTGGGATTTGTCCTTGGTCTCCTTCATGTTTTGCTCAATCCCTCTTTCAATACCAGATTTTATTTTGAGCTTTTCCAACACACAATTCTTTATTATCAAGCTTCTGGTCATTAAGGCCATCTACAGCTTTTGCTGCTTCATCAGCATTCTCAAGGTTAACTGATCTGAATCATTGATTATCAATCCGATATGTTTTCAAGGATTTTGAAGAATGTACAATGTAATATATTAATGTGAATGTTAGATATTTCTTGGGTATTACCTACCCGTTAAAATATTTTCACAATCAACAGTTTGTACAAAAGAATTTTTAAATACAATCTTTATAAAAATATATATACATATATATTTTCTTTAGATGTAATTATGGATTTAATAAGTTAATATAATATTAAACTCATTTGATTTACGGTTGAAACGAGAATAAATAATCTCCAAAACTTTAGAGATTACATAATCGTCGCGGAATATTTCTTTAATGAAGTTATGAATCAATACTTCATCGTTCATTGTTATTAATATACCTCAGTATATGATGTTGATGCTCGTGGATTTCTTGTGAAATTCATAAGGCACAAATGATGTTTTCGAGAAATTTTCGAGTACATCGAAAATAGGAGTGTAAAATCACACATGCATTTGAATAATACACTTAGTTTATTATGAAATGGAGTTTATTGTACTGAAGCAGTGATTAATGATTGTTAAGTCATTAACGAAGGATGTACATCATAGCGTATTAGTGATATGAATTAACCAAGTAGTACATACTAGTTAAGATTCACACGTAATAGTTTAGTACGAAAAGATTTAGTATTGTTCCAAACCATATATATATAAAGTATACATATATAATTCTTCAGGAAGAATGAGTCAATACATCTTAACTCATTATTACTAATATTCCTTAGTATCTATGGGTATATGATGTCGATGTTTGAGGTACCGATTATGATGTTGAGACGTGGGATGCTGATGTTGTTGTTGGTGAAGCTGATGCTGTTGGTGGTGATGCTGATAGTACTGGTGGTGCTGGTGCTGCTGTTGGTGCTGCTTGTGGTACTTGGTTAGTAAGTGTGAGCCTAGCTACCAAATCGCGCACTATTTCCTCCAGGGTTTCTACTTTACGCTCGAGTCTATGGATTTGTTCTACCCATTCCTCTGTAAGGTTTGTCAATTCTTGATATTTAGTTCGAAGTCTTCTAACTTCTTCTAATAACCCTTTCTAGTTAGAATTCGGGAGTAGAGGACGAATATTGTCGTTGGTTACATCGAGTCGACCTTCGAGGCGGAAAATCCTTGCAAAAAGAGTGAAAACGGTATTGCGAACAGGTTCGCCGGTAAGTGGATCGAGTACTCCGACGTTTGGTGGTAAGTTTGGCTCGTGATAAGGAGTACCTTCTTCATTTCTCCATAGGGTGAGTATTTCGCGAACCCATCCCCATTTTCTAAAGAAATCACGGTAATTGATCGGTGGGTGTGCTCCTGTCACGCTATCTTTGGAGCTAGAAGAACTTGAGGAATCAGGTGAGAAATCCATATTATGTGTTTGGAATAGGGTTTAATATGAAATGGGATTTGAATATTGAATGATATATTCGTCTCCTTGAATACGTATATATAGCAGAAAGATTTCTGTAATTTACGGAGGAAATTTAGGAAAAGTGTTAGACAAGGTCTATTGGGAATAGATATGCTAAGATATGATTTGTCTATACTCCAATAATGGCAGTATGACGTGTCGAGATTATAAAATGATAAGTATGTAATCTAATAATCTTTCGATTAAAGACTTTCAATTCGTATACTGTGATAACCCAATGACATTTCCCGGTTCGCAAATCGATGCATAAAGGCATAAGGCATATAGGTACGTGATATAACAGGGAGTTATATACGTTTGTGTATGAATTATAGGAGTTTCAAAAATCTTGGATAATATTTCATGTAATACATATGTAATACACAAAACCAGAATAGATGACTAAGTGAGTTGTTCTTAATAAGTTCACCACTTATTAAGTGCGTAAGTGACTAAGTGTTGTATGATCACTATAGTCAGGTTTGATATTGTGCACCATACCCAAACATCTATGCCACCGCCGAGTCACTTGAATGATCAATTGTTACCGGTTGGCCCAGGAATTCTCGACCAAAATCTAAGTTTGGCATTCGAAATCCACAAGCATCCCATAGTGGTACCAAGCATCACCCTAGGCCTTAAGTAGCGTTGACGTTCGAGTAATTTCATATTATCGTGTATGTTATAATCTTAAGATTTAAGTATAGTTTCTAAGGTATAGTGTAGCATTTATCAATTAAAGGCAACAATTAAAGGCACTATGGTCAAGGAAAGTTGTAGTCCTACATTGCTAAGGTACCTAATTGTATAAGGCACACATAAAATGCAATCCTGGTTCTCTACAACAACCTGCTCTGATACCAATCTGTCACACCCCCAAAATAGGGCCTGGGGTATTTGTGACTAATTATATCAAATCACAGTTGTATATACGAGAACGACTCTATATGAGACGTTTTGAATAAAACATTTATTAATAAAACAGCAGAAGCATTAAAAGTTTTACATCAAATTTAAACTGAAATAATAATAATAGTCTTAATGCAAAGTAAATGTAATGAAATGAAGACTCCACGTAGCAGCATTCAATTCATCAGGTAGCAATCATGGCAATCATCTTATTCGTCACCTGAGACAAAACATGCTTAAAGTGTCAACCAAAAAGGTTGGTGAGTTCATTAGTTTATCAAAATCAATCATTTTCGTTATAATAATAGGCCACAAGATTTCAGTTTCATAAATATCCGTACACTAGCAAGTGTATAAAAGCATTCTATAAGTTGTAGGCACCCGGTAACAAGCCTTAACGTTCATGTTTTACCCTCTGAAAGTACACCGAATCAGGTGTGTTATATAAACCTCGAAGTACTAAAGCATCCCATAGTCAGGATAGGGTTGTCAGGCCCAATAGATCTATCTTTAGGATTCGCGCCTACCGTACATAGACAGGTAGTTTAATGTTACCAAGCTAAGGGTATATTTCTGGTTTAAACCCACATAGAATTAGTTTTAGTACTTGTGCCTATTTCGTAAAACATTTATAAAACAACGCATGTATTCTCAGCCCAAAAATATATATAAAAAGGGAGTAATGAAACTCACCTTAAATAGCAGTTGAAGTATTTCACGCAAGAAAGGAAAGTAAAGCAAGTAAGTGATCGAGATAACAACTAGAAGTAGTTCTTAAGAGAGAAATGAGAGATTAAGGTGTAAGTTTGAAATGAGAAATGTATGTGGTATTTATAGTTGAAAATGTTAGGTAAAAAAAAATTAAAATAAAATAAGTAAATCTTAAAAGTTAAAATAAGAAAAAGTATTTTGTATTTTTATTAAAAGTAAATCTTAAAAGTTAAAATAAGAAAAAGTAGTTTGTATTTTTATTAAAAGTAAAATCTTAAAAGTTAAAATAAGAAAAAGTATTTTATATTTTTATTAAAAGTAAATCTTAAAAGTTAAAATAAGAAAAAGTAGTTTGTATTTTTATTAAAAGTAAAATCTTAAAAGTTAAAATAAGAAAAAAATAGTTTGTATTTTTATTAAAAGTAAAATCTTAAAAGTTAAAATAAGAAAAAGTAGTTTGTATTTTTATTAAAAGTAAATCTTAAAAGTTAAAATAAGAAAAAGTAGTTTGTATTTTTATTAAAAGTAAATCTTAAAAGTTAAAATAAGAAAAAGTAGTTTGTATTTTTATTAAAAGTAAAATCTTAAAAGTTAAAATAAGAAAAAGTATTTTGTATTTTTATTAAAAGTAAATCTTAAAAGTTAAAATAAGAAAAAGTAGTTTGTATTTTTATTAAAAGTAAAATCTTAAAAGTTAAAATAAGAAAAAGTAGTTTGTATTTTTATTAAAAGTAAAATCTTAAAAGAAAAGTAGTTTGTATTTTTATTAAAAGTAAATCTTAAAAGAAAAAGTAGTTTGTATTTTTGTATTTATTTATTAAAAGTAGATATAGTTTTTATTTTTATTTTGTATAAAATTCTAAAAAAAAAAATTGTTTAATATATTTCTAAACATTTTATTTCTATATTTGTTTAATTATTAAATACGAATTTTATATAAAAATTATTATTATATTTAGTTTTTATAAAAATTAAAATTTATGATTATTAATTTATAGTTTTTATTAGTTTTATAAATGTTATAATATTATTTATTATTTAGTTAATTATATATTCTATTAACTAAATAACAAAAGTAATATAAATATTATATATATATATATTCATTGATGTAATTATGTTATATTATATATCATAATCTTATTTATAATATTTATAATTATATTATTTATTTTAAGCGTACGTTTATTCGGTCAACGTTAAATTTATTCGTATATAACAACTCAAGGTATTTTAGTGAAATCGGAAGTCGAAAAGTGAGGGTTGTTACTATTCGCTAAAGTGTGTGTATCAGATACATTATAATAGGTATACATATATAATTCTTCATAAATTAACTTAAGAAGGGTCACAAACCAGATACATACGTTGACCGGACCGAAAACAGTACCGAAATCCAACTTACTCTGAAACGGGCACCATACATTAATTAGTTATGGTACTTTAATTCCTAATATATATACGAGAATCCAACTATTTTGTTAAATACGAGATATTTTAATATATCAAATATTTAAATTTTTAGTAACTCTGATACCACATGTCATAACCCGTCCTTAACCCTAAGAACGAGTTAGATAACGTATGATTTCATTGCGAGGTATTGACCTCTATATGAGACATTTTTTAAAAAAAACTGCATATATTTTACATTACAAACCACAAATCTTATTTTTTGATACAAGCTTTAGACGATAGAAAGATGATTATCGTTTAGCAATAATCTTCGACTTACAAACTTTACAAATAATGATAACAACACGATTTCTAGTATATTTTACAACACAAATCCTCGGGTGTGCAGTTTTATTTTTGACACAAATATGCGTACGCAAGATCCTGCTCAAATTCAACATAATGCAGCGGAAACTTCTAATTATCACCTGAGAATAAACATGTTTAAAACGTCAACATAAAGTTGGTGAGATATAGGTTTAGTGCCGGCAGCAATATATATATAGACCACAAGATTTCATATATAAACAGTTTAATAAAAATATTCTAAGTGGTTGAGCACTTGGTAACCATACTTAACATTTAATCACGTCGCATATTCCCTTTATTATGAAATCTTACTACACCGTACCAAGTGTAGTCACGAAACGAAGTACTGTGCAACCGTTGAATACTGGTCGTCCAGTCCGGTTGGGGTTGTCAGGCCCGATAGATCTATCAACAGGATTCGCGTTTACAATACCGCTGTAAATATTAGTTACCAAGCTACAGGGAAGTATGCCAGTGGTACAACTCAACGTAGAATATATTTTTCAGTTACTTGTGTCCATAACGTAAAACATAAAATACATGTATTCTCATCCCGAAATATTTAGAGTTTAAAAGTGGGACTATATACTCACTTTCGTCTTGAAGATATGTAATTTCGACTTGGTCTCCGATTGATATCACGAACCTATCCATATATAGTTTATCAATATATTTCTATTTTAAACAATCGTCACATATATATACTTTTTATACTTTTAATAGTTTTAATAATTTCTTAGTCCGTAGTTAGTAGTCCGATGTTAGTAATTCAATTTTAATGGTTCATTTTTAGGTGTTTAATAAACCCCCAATGAAATAAATAAAAACTCCCATCGTATATGTATTGGTCGAGATTAATCTTGACCCATGGTACCGGTGTTGTCAAATGACGTGTTGCGTACATAAAGTACCGGTGTTGTCAAATGACGTGTTGCGTACAATCATGGGATCTTATGATTAATCTTCTCGTATTGTTTACGGGTGATCCTGAACCATATAAAATTAAATTATGAGTACATATATATAAAATATCATGTTATTTTAAAAAGATGTGATTTATTTAATTTTCTCCAATTATTTTCGTAGCCAAACTAGTCTTAGATATCCGATCTCGTTTTGGTCATAGTTTCTTCGTTACAACTCCGTTTTCGTTGATTCAACTTGCCACTTCCTTGGATCGAGTCCCTCTTTAAGACTATGAACTGTAAATACCTTAGTTTGTATTCGAAATCACAGGTCATAGGTCAAACTTTAGTGAAACTTATGAAGTTAATCATTTTCCATCATGTAAACAACCTTAAATGATTATTTTTCTAAAAATACTTATACTTTGAGTTAAATCATGAAATTTTTATGTGTTATCATATTCATAGTAAAAATCATTTTTCCAGAAAATAAACCTCCAATTCAAAGTTTAAGATGGTTTTTAATTATCCAACCCAAAACAGCCCCCGGTTGCACTCCGACGTCATAAAAACAGTTTTTAAGGTGTTCTTTGAAAAACCAAGTTATACCTTGTTAAATTAGCATATTTTTAAGTTATATTACAGGTCTTGAAGTATTTTAAAAGTTAAGTTAGAAGGATCTATTTAGTTTGCGAACAAGTTTGAAATCATTCAAACTATGTTCTAGTTTATAAACTCTTATATATATAGCTATAAATATATGAATTGAAAAAGAGTTGAAGTAGAGTTTTTACCTCAAGTTTAAAATGTAAAGTTGCTGGAAAGAAGTAGTAAAATAAAAGTTGAGAGAGTTCTTGCAAGTGTGTGTGAAAATTGGAAGTAAAATTTGGAAAATGAATGTGTAAAAATGAGTTAGAAATGGTGCTTATTTATAGGCTTGAAAATTTGGTTTTTAGTGAAAATATCTAAGATAAGTTAAAATTTATTATGTCATGAATGACATATTATTCCAATAATTGAAGATTTCTATTGGTATATACCAATAGTAAATACTTCTAGAAGCTGTGTATAGTACCCTAGATATATGTATAGGATTATTGAGGAAACGGAACGAGAATTCAAATATAACTATCTTTTGTAAATATACTTATATTGTTTTATGTATAAAAGCCCTTTAAAAATGATTAAATACATTACTTATACGATATATGTATAAACATTATAAATCATCAGTATTTATGTCAAATAACGTTACGTATGGTTATTGTTTTGAAAACTTAAGTTAGTAGTTTCAAAATATACTTATGACTTTTTGTTATTAATACAAAATGAGATATTAAAACATCCTTAGATCATGTTAAATATGTATGTATAATTATCATATATTGTATAGTTCGTGATATCATCGGTCAAACTAGACGGTCAAACGTTGTGTAAAACTCTTTTCAAAAACATAAATCTTAACAATTTGGATTGCTTATCATGTTGGTAAGGTTTAATTTATATAAATATTAATCTTATAAGTATAGAACGATCGAAAAAGTGCGGGTCATTACAGTACCTACCCGTTAAATAAATTTCGTCCCGAAATTTTAAAATTGTACCTATTTTGCGTCATCGGAAAACAAGTGTGGATATTTTTGTTTCATTTGATCCTCTCGTTCCCAAGTAAACTCGGGACCCCTTCGAGCATTCCAACGAACCTTAACGATTGGTATGTTGCTCTGCTTGAGCCGTTTAACTTCACGATCTATGATTTCGATTGGTTCTTCGATGAATTGTAGTTTCTCGTCGACATGGATTTCTTCAAGAGGAATGGTGAGGTCTTCCTTTGTAAGACACTTCTTAAGGTTTGAGACGTGAAAGGTATTATGTACTCCGGCGAGTTGTTGCGGTAACTCGAGTCGATAAGCTACCGGTCCAATGCGTTCGATGATCTTGAACGGGCCTACATACCTTGGGTTTAGTTTACCCCTTTTTCCAAAACGTATTACACCTTTCCAAGGTGACACCTTTAACATAACCATGTCACCGATCTGAAACTCTAATGGTTTCCTTCGAACATCGGCGTAGCTCTTTTGGCGACTACGGGCTGTTTTCAATCTCTCCTTGATTTGTACTATCTTCTCAGTCGTTTCGTGTATGATCTCGGGACCAGTTAATTGTCGATCTCCTACTTCATTCCAACAAATAGGAGATCTACACTTCCTTCCGTACAATGCTTCGAATGGCGCAGCTTTAATGCTCGCATGATAACTATTATTATACGAGAATTCTGCTAATGGTAGATATTTATCCCATCCGTTTCCAAAATCGATCACACATGCCCTGAGCATGTCTTCAAGAGTCTGAATCGTTCTTTCACTCTGCCCGTCGGTTTGCGGATGATACGCGGTACTCATATCCAAACGAGTTCCTAGGGCCTCCTGTAGTGATTGCCAGAACTTTGATGTAAATCTACTATCACGATCGGATATAATGGAAATAGGTATTCCATGCCTTGAAACAACTTCCTTTATATACAATCATAATAGTTTCTCCATTCTATCCGTTTCCTTTATAGGCAAGAAGTGTGCAGACTTGGTGAGACGATCAACAATCACCCAAATGGTGTCGTATCCCCAGGCAGTCTTTGGTAACTTCGTGATGAAATCCATGGTAATACCATCCCATTTCCATTCTGGGATTTCTGGTTGTTGAAGTAACCCTGACGGCTTCTGTTGTTCAGCTTTGACTTTGGAACAAGTTAAACATTCCCCAACATATGTTGCAACGTCTGTCTTTAAATTAGGCCACCAATAATGTGTCTTAAGATCTTGGTACATCTTTCCAACTCCAGGATGTATCGAGTATCTTGTCTTATGTGCCTCATTTAATATCAACTTCCTTAATCCACCCAACTTCGGTACCCAAATACGATTTGCAAAATATCGAATTCCATCTTCCCGCATAACGAGTTGCTTCTCATACTTCTTCATTATTTCATTTCCTATATTTTCTTTAGTAAGTGCTTCTCGTTGAACTTCTTTGATTTGTGAGTTGAGATTCATGCGAATATATATATACAATAAGTGAATATTTTAAAATATATACATTACAATATATATTATTAAATACACATGTATTATTTAATATATTTAATTAATATATTTACATATATAAATTAAGTTGTAAATATTAAACAATAATATAATACTATTTAATATAATATTACATATATATTGTATATATAAAATATCATATTATTATCATATTTAATATAATTTAAATATATATATTATAACAATATATAATAATACATTATAATATATTTAAAATATTATATTAATTTAATATATTATTATTAATATTAATTAATTAAAATATTTATAATTATATATTAATTATATCAATAATATTATTATAATTATATAATATATGAAATTAATATTATTGTATTATAATTATATAATATATATTATATTAATTTATTATTTTAATTATTGATATAATATATTATAATTATATCAATATTTAATTAATATTATTATAATAAATATATATATTATTATATTATATAATTTAATATATTAATATATTAATATAATAATATATAATATTATTATATTTAATTATATATAATAATATATAAATATTATTTTAAATAATTATAAATATTTTTATTGATAATATTATTATAATATATTAATATTATAATATATTATATATATTAATATAAATATTATAATATATATTTAATTATAAATATTATATTGTATATATTATTTTATATATATAATTACAATATTATAATATACATATTTATAATATCATATTTAATTAAATTATATATATTAAAATTATATATATTGTCATTGGTTTAATATATTTAATTAATATATTATTTAAAATATAAAATTAATTACTATATGTTTAAGTGAATTATAATATTTAATAATATAGCACATTATTTAGTGAAATACACATGTCATAACTTTTCGAATATTGTATCAATCACATATATGTCAAAATACTGCATATTCACTTAGCCCCCACTCGGATACATTATGTGTTTGGTAATGTGCAACAACAAGGTGGGCAAGTATTTGGTCAATCAGGATCCAAATCCAAGAAGTTTAGTGGGTTTAAATCGAAAAGTAAAAGTGGCCAGAGTGGTTCTGGGTCTGGAACAGGTAAAGGCAATTGGTGTCACTCGTGCCGAGCTTCTCACAGTGGTCAGTGTTCTGAGGCTACAAGAAGATGTTTAAAGTGTGGTGTTGTTGGGCATGAGTCTTCAGCATGTCAGTTCCCGAATAGTGTGTGTTGGAGTTGTCACAAACCAGGGCATCGTGCTGTTAGTTGTCCGTCCAAGAGTGGTAGTTCCGGGGCAGGGTCAGGAGCGCGTTCAGCATCAGCTGTAGGGTCAACTGCCTCAAGTGGGCAGAAGAGGAAGAACCCTCCAACAGCAGAGGCCAGAGCTTTTCAGATGTCGGTTGAGAATGCTGTGGCAACCGAAGAAGTGATCACCGGTATGTTTCTAATCAACTCAATACCTGCTCGCGTATTGTTTGATTGTGGTGCCAATAGGTGTTTTATGTCCTTAGATTTCTGTGCTAAGTTGAATTTACCAGCTACTGTATTACCCAAGCCGGTTAGTGTAGAAGTAGCCGATGGTAAGATCACACCCGTCACAACATATGTGTCTGGGGTTTGTATAGAGATTGAAGGGAAGTCTTTCCCGGTGACTTGCTTAGTGTTGCCTATTCCTAGCTTTGATGTAGTATTAGGAATGGATTGGTTGAGCTCGCTTAGGGCTAATATTAAGTGTGATAGGAAAATGATTACCTTTCGTTCGACCGATGGAACCCGTGTTGTGGCCCGAGGGGAGCGGGGAGGGTATAATTTTCCGTTGATAACCATGATGAAAGCGAAAAAGTCGATGACAAAGGGTTGTGAATCATTTCTTGCATATGTGATTGATGCGAAGAAAGAAAAGAAAACAGTGGCCGATATTCCGATAGTATCAGAATTTCCCGAAGTGTTCCCAGATGAGTTACCAGGTCTGCCGCCGGTAAGGGAAGTCGAATATAAGATTGAGTTGGTTCCTGGAACAACTCCAGTTGCAAAAGCTCCATACCGATTAGCGCCATCTGAAGTCCGTGAAATGATGTCACAAATTCAAGAGTTATTAGATCGTGGGTTTATCCGACCGAGTTCTTCACCGTGGGGTGCTCCGGTATAGTTTGTTAAAAAGAAAGATGGGACAATGCGTATGTGTATTGATTATCGTGAATTGAACAAAAGAACAGTGAAGAATAAGTATCCGTTACCTCGAATAGACGATTTGTTCGATCAGTTACAGGGTGCTTCATTCTTTTCTAAGATAGACTTACGATCCGGATATCATCAGGTTCGTGTTGCTGAATCAGATATACCGAAAACAGCGTTCAGAACAAGGTATGGTCATTATGAATTTCTTGTCATGCCGTTTGGGTTGACGAATGCGCCAGCAATCTTCATGGATCTAATGAATAGAGTGTGTCGTCCGTTCTTAGATAAGTTTGTGATTGTGTTTATAGACGATATACTAGTGTATTCAAAGACCGAAAGTGAACATGCTGAACATCTGAGACAGGTTTTGAACTTGTTGAAACGTGAACAACTATTTGCAAAATTTTCAAAGTGTGAATTTTGGTTACGTGAAGTGCAGTTTTTAGGTCATGTGATTTGTGCCGAGGGTATAAAAGTTGATCCGACAAAGATAGAAGCGGTAATGAATTGGAATTCTCCGAAGACTCCGACTGAGATTAAGAGTTTTCTGGGTTTAGCTGGTTATTATCGCAGATTTATCAAAGATTTCTCGAAAATAGCAGGTCCGTTGACTAAGTTGACTCGTAAAGATGTAGCCTTTCGATGGACTGATGAACAGGAAAAGGCTTTTCAGACTTTGAAACAGTTACTGTGTCAGGCACCAGTGTTAGCTTTACCAGAAGGTTCAGACGACTTCGTAGTATACTGTGATGCGTCATACGCTGGATTGGGTTGTGTATTAATGCAAAGAGATAAAGTAATCGCCTACGCCTCACGACAGTTGAAAGTTCATGAGAAGAATTATCCAGTGCATGATCTTGAAATGGCTGCAGTAGTGTTTGCTTTGAAACTGTGGAGACATTATTTGTATGGAACTCATTGTGTTATATGTACAGATCACAAGAGTTTGCAGTATATATTCTCACAGAAAGAATTGAATATGCGTCAGAGACGATGGCAAGAGTTGATCAAAGATTACGATTGTGAAATTAAATACCATCCGGGTAAGGCAAATGTGGTTGCAGATGCGTTAAGTCGTAAAAAGTCAAGTGAAAATGTGAAATTTCTTCGTTTGAATATAGCTTCAGATTTGATTAACAGCTTAAAAACCATTCAGGCCTGTGCTTTAGAGGACGAACATATTAAATCTGAACAAATGACCAAACGAAAAGTGGACTTAATTGATGACTCACGTGGACTAAAGACCTTAAACAATCGTGTTTGGGTGCCTAAGCTTGGAGATTTGAGGGATTTAATCATGACGGAAGCTCACAAATCCAGATTGACAGTACATCCGGGTAGTAATAAGATGTATCATGATTTGAAAACAGTGTATTGGTGGCCAACAATGAAATCAGATATCGCCCGTTATGTCGAAAAGTGTCATATATGTGCTCAAGTGAAGGCCGAACATCAGAAACCTTATGGTTCGTTACGTCAGTTACAGATTCCAGAGTGGAAATGGGAACATATAACGATGGATTTTGTGACCAAATTACCTCGAACTCAGAAAAGACATGATATGATTTGGGTAATAGTGGATCGTCTAACTAAAAGTGCTCATTTTCTTGCTACTCGTGAGACAGCTTCGTTAAGTGAGTTAGCCGAATTGTATGTGAAAGAAATAGTTAGTCGTCATGGTGTGCCGTTATCGATCGTTTCAGACAGAGATTCCAGATTTGTGTCAAATTTTTGGAATAGTCTTCAACAGAATCTGGGTACACGTGTGAATTTAAGTACAGCTTATCATCCTCAGACAGACGGACAGAGTGAAAGAACGATACAGACTTTGGAGGATATGTTAAGGGCTTGTGTGTTAGAATACGGTGGTTCGTGGGATACACATTTGCCGTTGGTCGAATTCGCGTATAATAATTCATATCATTCGAGTATAGGGATGCCGCCCTATGAAATGTTATACGGTCGTCGTTGCAGAACTCCGACTTGTTGGTTAGAAGCCGGGGAGAAACAGTTTGCAGGTCCCGAAATTGTTCAAATGACAGCCGAAAAAGTTGCAATCGCGCGAGAAAAATTGAAAGCCGCTAGAGACAGGCAGAAGATGTATGCTGATCGGCGTAGACGTCCGGTAACCTTTAATGTGGGTGAACGAGTGTATCTGAAGGTTTCGCCGTGGAAAGGGGTTATCAGATTCGGTAAACGTGGTAAGTTAGCACCGAGATTTATTGGTCCGTTTCCGATCAGTGAAGTGTTGAATGATCAGACTGTGGTGTTAGATCTTCCGCCAGAATTAGCCGGTATTCATAATACATTCAACGTGTGTTATTTGCGTAAGTGTAAAGTCGATGACGAGACACAAATCGTACCGCTGGTAGATTTGAAAGTTGATTTGAGTAACAAGTTGGTTGAGGAACCTATTCGAGTGGTCGACAGAAAGGTTACTGAGTTAAGAAAGAAAAAGATCCCGATGGTTTTAGTAGAATGGAAACACAGCTTAGGGTCTAACTTGACGTGGGAGACAGAAGAGTTGATGAAGACCCGTTACCCTCATCTGTTTGAGCACGACCAGATTCCGAGGACGGAATCTTCTTAAGGGGGGTGGATTTGTAACAGACTGAAACCCGGGCTAGTTGTAAGTTGCCTATTTTGCCATTAGAGTTTGTGCTTAGTCTTAAGTGCTTTTATTTTAATTATTTTATTAGTGTTTTATTATAATTGTGTTGTGACCAGTTTGTGACAAGGGTCCCAGAACAGGTTTGTTTATTTTATTTGGACCTCGTTTGGGCTACCTAAGCTTGTGCGAAAGATTTTAGATAACTGGTAAATACCCGTGTGTGATGGGGTATTATTTTTTTTAACACATAAAAGTGTAATATCTAGATATTTCCATCCATTTCACATTATTTCCCAAAAACTAGTACGTACCTAACTTATTTCCTCTCAAATCCTAAATTATTCCAAGCTAGAAATTTGATTGTAAGGCTTTAAGGATTGATTCATATCATCCTTGTGATCATCTAATCAGGTTTGTTTACTTGAATCCTTGCTTTGATTTTTGAATAAATGGGTTTTTTTGTGTTCTTGAATAAAAGTGTGATTTTAAGCTTGAATCTTCATATTTGGTGTTTGTTATGCTTAATTGATGTTAGAAATAGCTTATATATATGTTTGGTAGCTTCCATATACTTAAAATTTGTTCAAAATCGCTTAAAAATTGAGTTTTGGGCAAAAAATCATCAAAATCAGCGAAATTGGTTCGAAACCCAGTTTGCAACAGTACCGAGTTGCTACAGTACCGGAGTTGCTACAGTACCCGAGTTGCTACAGTGTCACTATTCGCTACAGTGCCACTATTCGCTACAGTGCCACTATTTGCTACAGTACCGAGTTGCAACAGTATCCGAGTTGCTACAGTACCCGAGTTGCTACAGTACCGAGTTGCTACAGTGTTACTATTTGCTACAGTGTCACTATTTGCTACAGTACTTTTATGAAATTGAAACGGGCGTAACTTTCAAACCGTAACTCCGTTTTTGATGAATCAAATATCGTTGGAATCGTATTGAAGAGTACTTTTCAATGATGAACTTTTAAGAAACTAAATCAAACTATTTTTGGGTCGGAAAAGGAGTTTTAGTGTGTATGTCGTGTTTTGCACGCACCTGTATGCCATTATTGAATGGAGTCATGATGTAGATTCATAAAATTATGAATATATGGTGTTATGACCTAGTTTATAGTATGATTTGATTATACTATTGATTGAGATATGTATATTGACTTCGTTGTGTTGTTCTCAGGTGATAAGAACAAGGAAGAAGCTCAGAAGTAAGATAACTGAGCTGTAGCTGGTAATCGGTGAGTGGGTCTATCTCCGGATAAAGTTTAAGTAGCATATCATGCTACCGTGTTTTACTCTTTTACCATGCATAGTGTAAAGTTGCCATGTTAGATTATATTGTATGCCTATTGCTGTTTGTGAATTGTGTGTACACTGTGTGAATGGCACCAGTCGTGCTTAGGGGAGACTGGGGACTCTTGACTGTGCTTAGGTGAGGTCAGAGTTCGTATGAGGTCAACCGTGCTTAGGTGAGGTTGGGTCCATAGGCTACTGATTGTGAGTATAGTGTGAACGATGCACCCCCTGCATCTGGATATCTATACTGTGATTGAGTAGCAGGGACTATCGGTAGACTCAGGCCCGATCAGCTGGGAGTCGTGTGCTCGTACAAGCCGCCGATCCTCGTATTGCCTTATTGTTTGCTAGTTGGTAGTTAGCAAGTATTGTTGTTAGTATATAGCTTGTGTGTGGCTTAAGCTATATCTGTTAGATAGATTCCATTCACTTAGCGGTGCGCTAATCCCCCACATATTCTCCCCTTGCAGGTTTAGGTACTGTTAGTTGGGAAGAGTGTTGTTGCAGGAGACATGTTTGACAACCCAACTCTGATGTGGACTTTTGTATAAATCATGTTTTGTAATAACGAAACACCGTTGTGTAAACTTAAACGTAATGACGTGACTTATAGTGTGTTTGCTAATAAAGTCTTCCGCTGTGTATTAAAAAAAAAAAAAAAAATGGCCGGTGTTACAAGTTGGTATCAGAGACCAACTTGTGACAAGGGTCCCAGAACAGGTTTGTTTATTTTATTTGGACCTCGTTTGGGCTACCTAATCTTGTGCGAAAGATTTTAGATAACTGGTAAATACCCGTGTGTGATGGGGTATTATTTTTTTAACACATAAAAGTGTAATATCTAGATATTTCCATCCATTTCACATTATTTCCCAAAAACTAGTACGTACCTAACTTATTTCCTCTCAAATCCTAAATTATTCCAAGCTAGAAATTTGATTGTAAGGCTTTAAGGATTGATTCATATCATCCTTGTGATCATCTAATCAGGTTTGTTTACTTGAATCCTTGCTTTGATTCTTGAATAAATGGGTTTTTTTTGTGTTCTTGAATAAAAGTGTGATTTTAAGCTTGAATCTTCATATTTGGTGTTTGTTATGCTTAATTGATGTTAGAAATAGCTTATATATATGTTTGGTAGCTTCCATATGCTTAAAATTTGTTCAAAATCGCTTAAAAATTGAGTTTTGGGCAAAAAATCATCAAAATCAGCGAAATTGGTTCGAAACCCAGTTTGCTACAGTACCCGAGTTGCTACAGTACCCGAGTTGCTACAGTACCCGAGTTGCTACAGTGTTACTATTCGCTACAGTGTCACTATTTGCTACAGTACCGAGTTGCTACAGTACCCGAGTTGCTACAGTACCCGAGTTGCTACAGTACCGAGTTGCTACAGTGTTAAGTTGCAACAGTACCCGAGTTGCTACAGTACCCGAGTTGCTACGGTACCGAGTTGCTACAGTGTTACTATTTGCTACAGTGTCACTATTTGCTACAGTACTTTTATGAAATTGAAACGGGCGTAACTTTCAAAACGTAACTCCGTTTTTGATGAATAAACTATCGTTAGAATCGTAATAAAGAATACTTTTCAATGGTGAACTTTTAAGAACCTAGATCAAACTGTTTTTGGGTCGGAAAAGGAGTTTTAGTGTGTATGTCGTGTTTTGCACGCACCTGTATGCCATTATTGAATGGAGTCATGATGTAGATTCATAAAATTATGAATATATGGTGTTATGACCTAGTTTATAGTATGATTTGATTATACTATTGATTGAGATATGTATATTGACTTCGTTGTGTTGTTCTCAGGTGATAAGAACAAGGAAGAAGCTCAGAAGTAAGATAACTGAGCTGTAGCTGGTAATCGGTGAGTGGGACTATCTCCGGATAGAGTTTAAGTAGCATATCATGCTACTGTGTTATACTCTTTTACCATGCATAGTATAAAGTTGCCATGTTAGATTATAATGTATGCCTATTGCTGTTTGTGAATTATGTGTACACTGTGTGAATGGCACCAGTCGTGCTTAGGGAGACTGGGGACTCTAGACCGTGCTTAGGAGAGGTCAGAGTTCGTATGAGGTCAACCGTGCTTAGGTGAGGTTGGGTCCATAGGCTACTGATTGTGAGTATAGTGTGAACGATGCACCCCCTGCATCTGGATATCTATACTGTGATTGAGTAGCAGGGACTATCGGTAGACTCAGGCCCGATCAGCTGGGAGTCGTGTGCTCGTACAAGCCGCCGATCCTCGTATTGCCTTATTGTATGCTAGTTGGTAGTTAGCATGTGTTGTTGTTAGTATATAGCTTGTGTGTGACTTAAGCTGTATCTGTTAGATAGATTCCATTCACTTAGCGGTGCGCTAATCCCCCACATATTCTCCCCTTGCAGGTTTAGGTACTGCTAGTCGGGATGGGTGTTGTTGCAGGAGACATGTTTGACAACCCAACTCTGATGTGGACTTTTGTATAAATAATGTTTTGTAATAACGTAACACCGTTGTGTAAAATTAAACTTAATTACTCAGATTAAGGTAATGACGTGACTTATATTGTGTTTGCTAATAAAGTCTTCCGCTGTGTTTAAAAAAAAAAAAAAAAAAAAAAAATGGCCGGTGTTACAAGTTGGTATCAGAGCATGGTTTGGCAGCAAATACGTGAGCGTATTTTGTTCCCAAACCCTGTGGCAAGTCAAACATGTCTGTGGGAGTGGGGGCTAAGTGAATATAGGATATACGTGTGTTAGTTGTGATTGAACTAACTGTTATCCACTAAGCTTTTGTGTGAGCTGTTTTGTAGCACAGGTATGGCTGATAGAAACGCAACTGGCCCATCCAACCCCGGAACATTCAGAGCACCAGAAGAGGGTATTGAGTCTGATGATGATCAGAATAGTTACATTCTTCAGTTAGAGAGCAAACTAAAGGAGGCTGAAGACAAAATTAATGAGCTTGAATTGGCGAGACATTCTGGAAATGATGATACACCACCTGGATTTCCAACTGTGCAATCCCAAACGATACCTAATGTGCCCCAGAACCAGCTTCAGAATCAAATACCTAACCAATATTATACGCCACCACAAAACACCTTTACTTACCAAAATCCCATGATGATGAATCCATACCAAATGCAAATGTTCCATCAACCTTACTTGCAACCACCCAAAAGATGTACCTATAAGAACTTCCGTGATTGCAAACCCTCCGAGTTTTCTGGAAGTACTGATCCGACTGTAACTCTCAATTGGTTACGAGAAATTGAAAGGGTGTTTGAAGCGTGTCAGTGTGAACCCGAGTTGAAAGTGACGTATGCTAGTCGAATGTTGAAAGGTAGGGCTATGATTTGGTGGGATTCTTTGATTTCCACTATACCAAAGGAGCAAGTGAGTATGATCACGTGGGAGCAGTTTTATGGGAAGGTGTGTGAACAGTATTGTAATCAATTTGATATGAATCGAATCAAGACTGAGTTTCTTGAAATGAAGATGACACCTCAAATGACTATCGATGAAGTGGTAGAGAAGTATATGGATAAACTGAGGTTTGTGCAACAGTGGGTGCCGGATGAAGCATCTCGTATCCAGCATTTTGTTAATGTCATTCTGCCAGAGTACCGAACTTTTGTTAGAACAGCTACATCGTTGTCTCAAGCTGTTGTGATGGCTAAAATGGTAGAAAGTGATGTTCAAGCCGCCAGAAACAGAATGTTTGGTAATGTGCAACAACAAGGTGGGCAAGTATCTGGTCAATCAGGATCCAAATCCAAGAAGTTTAGTGGGTTTAAATCGAAAAGTAAAAGTGGCCAGAGTGGTTCTGGGTCTGGAACAGGTAAAGGCAATTGGTGTCACTCGTGCCGAGCTTCTCACAGTGGTCAGTGTTCTGAGGCTACAAGAAGATGTTTAAAGTGTGGTGTTGTTGGGCATGAGTCTTCAGCATGTCAGTACCCGAATAGTGTGTGTTGGAGTTGTCACAAACCAGGGCATCGTGCTGTTAGTTGTCCGTCCAAGAGTGGTAGTTCCGGGGTAGGGTCAGGAGCGCGTTCAGCATCAGCTGTAGGGTCAACTGCCTCAAGTGGGCAGAAGAGGAAGAACCCTCCAACAGCAGAGGCCAGAGCTTTTCAGATGTCGGTTGAGAATGCTGTGACAACCGAAGAAGTGATCACCGGTATGTTTCTAATCAACTCAATACCTGCTCGCGTATTGTTTGATTGTGGTGCCAATAGGTGTTTTATGTCCTTAGATTTCTGTGCTAAGTTGAATTTACCAGCTACTGTATTACCCAAGCCGGTTAGTGTAGAAGTAGCCGATGGTAAGATCACACCCGTCACAACATATGTGTCTGGGGTTTGTATAGAGATTGAAGGGAAGTCTTTCCCGGTGACTTGCTTAGTGTTGCCTATTCCTAGCTTTGATGTAGTATTAGGAATGGATTGGTTGAGCTCGCTTAGGGCTAATATTAAGTGTGATAGGAAAATGATTACCTTTCGTTCGACCGATGGAACCCGTGTTGTGGCCCGAGGGGAGCGGGGAGGGTATAATTTTCCGTTGATAACCATGATGAAAGCGAAAAAGTCGATGACAAAGGGTTGTGAATCATTTCTTGCATATGTGATTGATGCGAAGAAAGAAAAGAAAACAGTGGCCGATATTCCAATAGTATCAGAATTTCCCGAAGTGTTCCCAGATGAGTTACCAGGTCTGCCGCCGGTAAGGGAAGTCGAATATAAGATTGAGTTGGTTCCTGGAACAACTCCAGTTGCAAAAGCTCCATACCGATTAGCGCCATCTGAAGTCCGTGAAATGATGTCACAAATTCAAGAGTTATTAGATCGTGGGTTTATCCGACCGAGTTCTTCACCGTGGGGTGCTCCGGTATTGTTTGTTAAAAAGAAAGATGGGACAATGCGTATGTGTATTGATTATCGTGAATTGAACAAAAGAACAGTGAAGAATAAGTATCCGTTACCTCGAATAGACGATTTGTTCGATCAGTTACAGGGTGCTTCATTCTTTTCTAAGATAGACTTACGATCCGGATATCATCAGGTTCGTGTTGCTGAATCAGATATACCGAAAACAGCGTTCAGAACAAGGTATGGTCATTATGAATTTCTTGTCATGCCGTTTGGGTTGACGAATGCGCCAGCAATCTTCATGGATCTAATGAATAGAGTGTGTCGTCCGTTCTTAGATAAGTTTGTGATTGTGTTTATAGACGATATACTAGTGTATTCAAAGTCCGAAAGTGAACATGCTGAACATCTGAGACAGGTTTTGAACATGTTGAAACGTGAACAACTATTTGCAAAATTTTCAAAGTGTGAATTTTGGTTACGTGAAGTGCAGTTTTTGGGTCATGTGATTTGTGCCGAGGGTATAAAAGTTGATCCGACAAAGATAGAAGCGGTAATGAATTGGAATTCTCCGAAGACTCCGACTGAGATTAAGAGTTTTCTGGGATTAGCCGGTTATTATCGCAGATTTATCAAGGATTTCTCGAAAATAGCGAGTCCGTTGACTAAGTTGACTCGTAAAGATGTAGCCTTTCGATGGACTGATGAACAGGAAAAGGCTTTTCAGATTTTGAAACAGCTACTGTGTCAGGCACCAGTGTTAGCTTTACCAGAAGGTTCAGACAACTTCGTGGTATACTGTGATGCATCATATGCTGGGTTGGGTTGTGTATTAATGCAAAGAGATAAAGTAATCGCCTACGCCTCGCGACAGTTGAAAGTTCATGAGAAGAATTATCCAGTGCATGATCTTGAAATGGCTGCAGTAGTGTTTGCTTTGAAATTGTGGAGACACTATTTGTATGGAACCCATTGTGTTATATGTACAGATCACAAGAGTTTGCAGTATATCTTCTCACAGAAAGAATTGAATATGCGTCAGAGACGATGGCAAGAGTTGATCAAAGATTACGATTGTGAAATTAAATACCATCCGGGTAAGGCAAATGTGGTTGCAGATGCGCTAAGTCGTAAAAAGTCAAGTGAAAATGTGAAATTTCTTCGTTTGAATATAACTTCAGATTTGATTAACAGTTTAAGAACCATTCAGGCCCGTGCTTTAGAGGACGAACATATTAAATCTGAACAAATGACCAAACGAAAAGTGGACTTAATTGATGACTCACGTAGACTAAAGACCTTAAACAATCGTGTTTGGGTGCCTAAGCTTGGAGATTTGAGGGATTTAATCATGACGGAAGCTCACAAATCCAGATTGACAGTACATCCGGGTAGTAATAAGATGTATCATGATTTGAAAACAGTGTATTGGTGGCCAACAATGAAATCGGATATTGCCCGTTATGTCGAAAAGTGTCATATATGTGCTCAAGTGAAGGCAGAACATCAGAAACCTTATGGTTCGTTACGTCAGTTACAGATTCCAGAGTGGAAATGGGAACATATAACGATGGATTTTGTGACCAAATTACCTCGAACTCAGAAAAGACATGATATGATTTGGGTAATAGTGGATCGTCTAACTAAAAGTGCTCATTTTCTTGCTACTCGTGAAACAGCTTCGTTAAGTGAGTTAGCCGAATTGTATGTGAAAGAAATAGTTAGTCGTCATGGTGTGCCGTTATCGATCGTTTCCGACAGAGATTCCAGATTTGTGTCCAATTTTTGGAATAGTCTTCAACAGAATCTGGGTACACGTGTGAATTTAAGTACAGCATATCATCCACAGACAGACGGACAGAGTGAAAGAACGATACAGACTTTGGAGGATATGTTAAGGGCTTGTGTGTTAGAATATGGTGGTTCGTGGGATACACATTTGCCATTGGTTGAATTCGCGTATAATAATTCATATCATTCGAGCATAGGAATGCCGCCCTATGAAATGTTGTACGGTCGTCGTTGCAGAACTCCGACTTGTTGGTTAGAAGCTGGGGAGAAACAGTTTTCAGGTCCCGAAATTGTTCAAATGACAGCCGAAAAAGTTGCAATTGCGAGAGAAAAGTTGAAAGCCGCTAGAGATAGGCAGAAAATGTATGCTGATCCGCGTAGACGTCCGGTAACCTTTAATGTGGGTGAACGAGTGTATCTAAAAGTTTCGCCGTGGAAAGGGGTTATCAGATTCGGTAAACGTGGTAAGTTAGCACCTAGATTTATTGGTCCGTTTCCGATCAGTGAAGTGTTAAATGATCAGACTGTGGTGTTAGATCTTCCGCCAGAGTTAGCCGGTATTCATAATACATTTAACGTATGTTATCTTCGTAAGTGTAAAGTCGACGATGAAACGCAACTTCTTCCTTTAGAAGATTTAAGGGTCGATTTAAATAAGAAATTGGTGGAAGAGCCGGTCCGTGTAGTTGACCGAAAGGTGACTAAGTTGAGAAATAAAGAGATACCGATGGTGTTGATCGAGTGGAAACACAGTTTAGGTTCGAATCTTACGTGGGAGACAGAAGAGTTGATGAAGGCCCGTTACCCTCATTTGTTTGACCAAGACCAGATTCCGAGGACGGAATCTTCTTAAGGGGGGTGGATTTGTAACGGACTGAAACCCGAGCTAGTTGTAAGTTGTCTATCTTGCCCTTAGGGTTATGCTTAGTTTTAAGTGCTTTTATTTTAATTATTTTATTGGTGTTATTTTATTAATTGGTTAAGACCAGTTTGTGACAAGGGTCCCAGAACAGGTTTGTTTATTTTATTTGGACCTCGTTTGGGCTACCTAATCTTGTGCGAAAGATTTTAGATAACTGGTAAATACCCGTGTGTGATGGGGTATTATTTTTTTAACACATAAAAGTGTAATATCTAGATATTTCCATCCATTTCACATTATTTCCCAAAAAACTAGTACGTACCTAACTTATTTCCTCTCAAATCCTAAATTATTCCAAGCTAGAAATTTGATTGTAAGGCTTTAAGGATTGATTCATATCATCCTTGTGATCATCTAATCAGGTTTGTTTACTTGAATCCTTGCTTTGATTTTTGAATAAATGGGTTTTTTTGTGTTCTTGAATAAAAGTGTGATTTTAAGCTTGAATCTTCATATTTGGTGTTTGTTATGCTTAATTGATGTTAGAAATAGCTTATATATATGTTTGGTAGCTTCCATATACTTAAAATTTGTTCAAAATCGCTTAAAAATTGAGTTTTGGGCAAAAAATCATCAAAATCAGCGAAATTGGTTCGAAATCCAGTTTGCTACAGTACCCGAGTTGCTACAGTACCCGAGTTGCTACAGTACCCGAGTTGCTACAGTACCGAGTTGCTACAGTGTCACTATTCGCTACAGTGCCACTATTTGCTACAGTACCGAGTTGCAACAGTACCGAGTTGCTACAGTACCGGAGTTGCTACAGTACCGAGTTGCTACAGTGTTACTATTTGCTACAGTGTCACTATTTGCTACAGTACTTTTATGAAATTGAAACGGGCGTAACTTTCAAAACGTAACTCCGTTTTTGATGAATAAACTATCGTTAGAATCGCAATAAAGAATACTTTTCAATGGTGAACTTTTAAGAACCTAGATCAAACTGTTTTTGGGTCGGAAAAGGAGTTTTAGTGTGTATGTCGTGTTTTGCACGCACCTGTATGCCATTATTGAATGGAGTCATGATGTAGATTCATAAAATTATGAATATATGGTGTTATGACCTAGTTTATAGTATGATTTGATTATACTATTGATTGAGATATGTATATTGACTTCGTTGTGTTGTTCTCAGGTGATAAGAACAAGGAAGAAGCTCAGAAGTAAGATAACTGAGCTGTAGCTGGTAATCGGTGAGTGGGTCTATCTCCGGATAGAGTTTAAGTAGCATATCATGCTACCGTGTTTTACTCTTTTACCATGCATAGTGTAAAGTTGCCATGTTAGATTATATTGTATACCTATTGCTGTTTGTGAATTGTGTGTACACTGTGTGAATGGCACCAGTCGTGCTTAGGGGAGACTGGGGACTCTTGACTGTGCTTAGGTGAGGTCAGAGTTCGTATGAGGTCAACCGTGCTTAGGTGAGGTTGGGTCCATAGGCTACTGATTGTGAGTATAGTGTGAACGATGCACCCCCTGCATCTGGATATCTATACTGTGATTGAGTAGCAGGGACTATCGGTAGACTCAGGCCCGATCAGCTGGGAGTCGTGTGCTCGTACAAGCCGCCGATTCTCGTATTGCCTTATTGTTTGCTAGTTGGTAGTTAGCAAGTATTGTTGTTAGTATATAGCTTGTGTGTGGCTTAAGCTATATCTGTTAGATAGATTCCATTCACTTAGCGGTGCGCTAATCCCCCACATATTCTCCCCTTGCAGGTTTAGGTACTGTTAGTTGGGAAGAGTGTTGTTGCAGGAGACATGTTTGACAACCCAACTCTGATGTGGACTTTTGTATAAATCATGTTTACTTGTAACACCGGCCATTTTTTTTTTTTTTTTTTAAACACAGCGGAAGACTTTATTAGCAAACACAATATAAGTCACGTCATTACCTTAATCTGAGTAATTAAGTTTAATTTTACACAACGGTGTTACGTTATTACAAAACATTATTTATACAAAAGTCCACATCAGAGTTGGGTTGTCAAACATGTCTCCTGCAACAACACCCATCCCGACTAGCAGTACCTAAACCTGCAAGGGGAGAATATGTGGGGGATTAGCGCACCGCTAAGTGAATGGAATCTATCTAACAGATACAGCTTAAGTCACACACAAGCTATATACTAACAACAACACATGCTAACTACCAACTAGCATACAATAAGGCAATACGAGGATCGGCGGCTTGTACGAGCACACGACTCCCAGCTGATCGGCCCTGAGTCTACCGATAGTCCCTGCTACTCAATCACAGTATAGATATCCAGATGCAGGGGGTGCATCGTTCACACTATACTCACAATCAGTAGCCTATGGACCCAACCTCACCTAAGCACGGTTGACCTCATACGAACTCTGACCTCTCCTAAGCACGGTCTAGAGTCCCCAGTCTCCCTAAGCACGACTGGTGCCATTCACACAGTGTACACATAATTCACAAACAGCAATAGGCATACATTATAATCTAACATGGCAACTTTATACTATGCATGGTAAAAGAGTATAACACAGTAGCATGATATGCTACTTAAACTCTATCCGGAGATAGTCCCACTCACCGATTACCAGCTACAGCTCAGTTATCTTACTTCTGAGCTTCTTCCTTGTTCTTATCACCTGAGAACAACACAACGAAGTCAATATACATATCTCAATCAATAGTATAATCAAATCATACTATAAACTAGGTCATAACACCATATATTCATAATTTTATGAATCTACATCATGACTCCATTCAATAATGGCATACAGGTGCGTGCAAAACACGACATACACACTAAAACTCCTTTTCCGACCCAAAAACAGTTTGATCTAGGTTCTTAAAAGTTCACCATTGAAAAGTATTCTTTATTACGATTCTAACGATAGTTTATTCATCAAAAACGGAGTTACGTTTTGAAAGTTACGCCCGTTTCAATTTCATAAAAGTACTGTAGCAAATAGTGACACTGTAGCAAATAGTAACACTGTAGCAACTCGGTACTGTAGCAACTCGGGTACTGTAGCAACTCGGGTACTGTTGCAACTTAACACTGTAGCAACTCGGTACTGTAGCAACTCGGGTACTGTAGCAACTCGGGTACTGTAGCAACTCGGTACTGTAGCAAATAGTGACACTGTAGCGAATAGTAACACTGTAGCAACTCGGGTACTGTAGCAACTGGGTTTCGAACCAATTTCGCTGATTTTGATGATTTTTTGCCCAAAACTCAATTTTTAAGCGATTTTGAACAAATTTTAAGCATATGGAAGCTACCAAACATATATATAAGCTATTTCTAACATCAATTAAGCATAACAAACACCAAATATGAAGATTCAAGCTTAAAATCACACTTTTATTCAAGAACACAAAAAAAACCCATTTATTCAAGAATCAAAGCAAGGATTCAAGTAAACAAACCTGATTAGATGATCACAAGGATGATATGAATCAATCCTTAAAGCCTTACAATCAAATTTCTAGCTTGGAATAATTTAGGATTTGAGAGGAAATAAGTTAGGTACGTACTAGTTTTTGGGAAATAATGTGAAATGGATGGAAATATCTAGATATTACACTTTTATGTGTTAAAAAAATAATACCCCATCACACACGGGTATTTACCAGTTATCTAAAATCTTTCGCACAAGATTAGGTAGCCCAAACGAGGTCCAAATAAAATAAACAAACCTGTTCTGGGACCCTTGTCACAAACTGGTCTTAACCAATTAATAAAATAACACCAATAAAATAATTAAAATAAAAGCACTTAAAACTAAGCATAACCCTAAGGGCAAGATAGACAACTTACAACTAGCTCGGGTTTCAGTCTGTTACAAATCCACCCCCCTTAAGAAGATTCCGTCCTCGGAATCTGGTCTTGGTCAAACAAATGAGGGTAACGGGCCTTCATCAACTCTTCTGTCTCCCACGTAAGATTCGAACCTAAACTGTGTTTCCACTCGATCAACACCATCGGTATCTCTTTATTTCTCAACTTAGTCACCTTTCGGTCAACTACACGGACCGGCTCTTCCACCAATTTCTTATTTAAATCGACCCTTAAATCTTCTAAAGGAAGAAGTTGCGTTTCATCGTCGACTTTACACTTACGAAGATAACATACGTTAAATGTATTATGAATACCGGCTAACTCTGGCGGAAGATCTAACACCACAGTCTGATCATTTAACACTTCACTGATCGGAAACGGACCAATAAATCTAGGTGCTAACTTACCACGTTTACCGAATCTGATAACCCCTTTCCACGGCGAAACTTTTAGATACACTCGTTCACCCACATTAAAGGTTACCGGACGTCTACGCGGATCAGCATACATTTTCTGCCTATCTCTAGCGGCTTTCAACTTTTCTCTCGCAATTGCAACTTTTTCGGCTGTCATTTGAACAATTTCGGGACCTGAAAACTGTTTCTCCCCAGCTTCTAACCAACAAGTCGGAGTTCTGCAACGACGACCGTACAACATTTCATAGGGCGGCATTCCTATGCTCGAATGATATGAATTATTATACGCGAATTCAACCAATGGCAAATGTGTATCCCACGAACCACCATATTCTAACACACAAGCCCTTAACATATCCTCCAAAGTCTGTATCGTTCTTTCACTCTGTCCGTCTGTCTGTGGATGATATGCTGTACTTAAATTCACACGTGTACCCAGATTCTGTTGAAGACTATTCCAAAAATTGGACACAAATCTGGAATCTCTGTCGGAAACGATCGATAACGGCACACCATGACGACTAACTATTTCTTTCACATACAATTCGGCTAACTCACTTAACGAAGCTGTTTCACGAGTAGCAAGAAAATGAGCACTTTTAGTTAGACGATCCACTATTACCCAAATCATATCATGTCTTTTCTGAGTTCGAGGTAATTTGGTCACAAAATCCATCGTTATATGTTCCCATTTCCACTCTGGAATCTGTAACTGACGTAACGAACCATAAGGTTTCTGATGTTCTGCCTTCACTTGAGCACATATATGACACTTTTCGACATAACGGGCAATATCCGATTTCATTGTTGGCCACCAATACACTGTTTTCAAATCATGATACATCTTATTACTACCCGGATGTACTGTCAATCTGGATTTGTGAGCTTCCGTCATGATTAAATCCCTCAAATCTCCAAGCTTAGGCACCCAAACACGATTGTTTAAGGTCTTTAGTCTACGTGAGTCATCAATTAAGTCCACTTTTCGTTTGGTCATTTGTTCAGATTTAATATGTTCGTCCTCTAAAGCACGGGCCTGAATGGTTCTTAAACTGTTAATCAAATCTGAAGTTATATTCAAACGAAGAAATTTCACATTTTCACTTGACTTTTTACGACTTAGCGCATCTGCAACCACATTTGCCTTACCCGGATGGTATTTAATTTCACAATCGTAATCTTTGATCAACTCTTGCCATCGTCTCTGACGCATATTCAATTCTTTCTGTGAGAAGATATACTGCAAACTCTTGTGATCTGTACATATAACACAATGGGTTCCATACAAATAGTGTCTCCACAATTTCAAAGCAAACACTACTGCAGCCATTTCAAGATCATGCACTGGATAATTCTTCTCATGAACTTTCAACTGTCGCGAGGCGTAGGCGATTACTTTATCTCTTTGCATTAATACACAACCCAACCCAGCATATGATGCATCACAGTATACCACGAAGTTGTCTGAACCTTCTGGTAAAGCTAACACTGGTGCCTGACACAGTAGCTGTTTCAAAATCTGAAAAGCCTTTTCCTGTTCATCAGTCCATCGAAAGGCTACATCTTTACGAGTCAACTTAGTCAACGGACCCGCTATTTTCGAGAAATCCTTGATAAATCTGCGATAATAACCGGCTAATCCCAGAAAACTCTTAATCTCAGTCGGAGTCTTCGGAGAATTCCAATTCATTACCGCTTCTATCTTTGTCGGATCAACTTTTATACCCTCGGCACAAATCACATGACCCAAAAACTGCACTTCACGTAACCAAAATTCACACTTTGAAAATTTTGCAAATAGTTGTTCACGTTTCAACATGTTCAAAACCTGTCTCAGATGTTCAGCATGTTCACTTTCGGACTTTGAATACACTAGTATATCGTCTATAAACACAATCACAAACTTATCTAAGAACGGACGACACACTCTATTCATTAGATCCATGAAGATTGCTGGCGCATTCGTCAACCCAAACGGCATGACAAGAAATTCATAATGACCATACCTTGTTCTGAACGCTGTTTTCGGTATATCTGATTCAGCAACACGAACCTGATGATATCCGGATCGTAAGTCTATCTTAGAAAAGAATGAAGCACCCTGTAACTGATCGAACAAATCGTCTATTCGAGGTAACGGATACTTATTCTTCACTGTTCTTTTGTTCAATTCACGATAATCAATACACATACGCATTGTCCCATCTTTCTTTTTAACAAACAATACCGGAGCACCCCACGGTGAAGAACTCGGTCGGATAAACCCACGATCTAATAACTCTTGAATTTGTGACATCATTTCACGGACTTCAGATGGCGCTAATCGGTATGGAGCTTTTGCAACTGGAGTTGTTCCAGGAACCAACTCAATCTTATATTCGACTTCCCTTACCGGCGGCAGACCTGGTAACTCATCTGGGAACACTTCGGGAAATTCTGATACTATTGGAATATCGGCCACTGTTTTCTTTTCTTTCTTCGCATCAATCACATATGCAAGAAATGATTCACAACCCTTTGTCATCGACTTTTTCGCTTTCATCATGGTTATCAACGGAAAATTATACCCTCCCCGCTCCCCTCGGGCCACAACACGGGTTCCATCGGTCGAACGAAAGGTAATCATTTTCCTATCACACTTAATATTAGCCCTAAGCGAGCTCAACCAATCCATTCCTAATACTACATCAAAGCTAGGAATAGGCAACACTAAGCAAGTCACCGGGAAAGACTTCCCTTCAATCTCTATACAAACCCCAGACACATATGTTGTGACGGGTGTGATCTTACCATCGGCTACTTCTACACTAACCGGCTTGGGTAATACAGTAGCTGGTAAATTCAACTTAGCACAGAAATCTAAGGACATAAAACACCTATTGGCACCACAATCAAACAATACGCGAGCAGGTATTGAGTTGATTAGAAACATACCGGTGATCACTTCTTCGGTTGTCACAGCATTCTCAACCGACATCTGAAAAGCTCTGGCCTCTGCTGTTGGAGGGTTCTTCCTCTTCTGCCCACTTGAGGCAGTTGACCCTACAGCTGATGCTGAACGCGCTCCTGACCCTACCCCGGAACTACCACTCTTGGACGGACAACTAACAGCACGATGCCCTGGTTTGTGACAACTCCAACACACACTATTCGGGTACTGACATGCTGAAGACTCATGCCCAACAACACCACACTTTAAACATCTTCTTGTAGCCTCAGAACACTGACCACTGTGAGAAGCTCGGCACGAGTGACACCAATTGCCTTTACCTGTTCCAGACCCAGAACCAGCTTCAGAATCAAATACCTAACCAATATTATACGCCACCACAAAACACCTTTACTTACCAAAATCCCATGATGATGAATCCATACCAAATGCAAATGTTCCATCAACCTTACTTGCAACCACCCAAAAGATGTACCTATAAGAACTTCCGTGATTGCAAACCCTCCGAGTTTTCTGGAAGTACTGATCCGACTGTAACTCTCAATTGGTTACGAGAAATTGAAAGGGTGTTTGAAGCGTGTCAGTGTGAACCCGAGTTGAAAGTGACGTATGCTAGTCGAATGTTGAAAGGTAGGGCTATGATTTGGTGGGATTCTTTGATTTCCACTATACCAAAGGAGCAAGTGAGTATGATCACGTGGGAGCAGTTTTATGGGAAGGTGTGTGAACAGTATTGTAATCAATTTGATATGAATCGAATCAAGACTGAGTTTCTTGAAATGAAGATGACACCTCAAATGACTATCGATGAAGTGGTAGAGAAGTATATGGATAAACTGAGGTTTGTGCAACAGTGGGTGCCGGATGAAGCATCTCGTATCCAGCATTTTGTTAATGTCATTCTGCCAGAGTACCGAACTTTTGTTAGAACAGCTACATCGTTGTCTCAAGCTGTTGTGATGGCTAAAATGGTAGAAAGTGATGTTCAAGCCGCCAGAAACAGAATGTTTGGTAATGTGCAACAACAAGGTGGGCAAGTATCTGGTCAATCAGGATCCAAATCCAAGAAGTTTAGTGGGTTTAAATAACGCGTCATACCAGAAGAGGTATCCACACCCTTATAAGGAGTGCTTTGTTTTCCTCTCCCACCGATGTGGGACGAGTCTGTTACAACTCTCCCCCCCTTCGGGACACTGCGTCCCCGCAGTGCACATCGATGCGGGCCCCAGCTCTGATACCAACTTGTAACACCGGGCATTTTTTTTTTTTAAAACACAGCGGAAGACTTTATTAGCAAACACACTATAAGTCACGTCATTACGTTTAAGTTTACACAACGGTGTTACGTTATTACAAAACATGATTTATACAAAAGTCCACATCAGAGTTGGGTTGTCGAACATGTCTCCTGCAACAACACCCTTCCCAACTAACAGTACCTAAACCTGCAAGGGGAGAATATGTGGGGGATTAGCGCACCGCTAAGTGAATGGAATCTATCTAACAGATATAGCTTAAGCCACACACAAGCTATATACTAACAACAATACTTGCTAACTACCAACTAGCAAACAATAAGGCAATACGAGGATCGGCGGCTTGTACGAGCACACGACTCCCAGCTGATCGGGCCTGAGTCTACCGATAGTCCCTGCTACTCAATCACAGTATAGATATCCAGATGCAGGGGGTGCATCGTTCACACTATACTCACAATCAGTAGCCTATGGACCCAACCTCACCTAAGCACGGTTGACCTCATACGAACTCTGACCTCACCTAAGCACAGTCAAGAGTCCCCAGTCTCCCCTAAGCACGACTGGTGCCATTCACACAGTGTAGACACAATTCACAAACAGCAATAGGCATACAATATAATCTAACATGGCAACTTTACACTATGCATGGTAAAAGAGTAAAACACGGTAGCATGATATGCTACTTAAACTCTATCCGGAGATAGACCCACTCACCGATTACCAGCTACAGCTCAGTTATCTTACTTCTGAGCTTCTTCCTTGTTCTTATCACCTGAGAACAACACAACGAAGTCAATATACATATCTCAATCAATAGTATAATCAAATCATACTATAAACTAGGTCATAACACCATATATTCATAATTTTATGAATCTACATCATGACTCCATTCAATAATGGCATACAGGTGCGTGCAAAACACGACATACACACTAAAACTCCTTTTCCGACCCAAAAATAGTTTGATTTAGTTTCTTAAAAGTTCATCATTGAAAAGTACTCTTCAATATGATTCCAACGATATTTGATTCATCAAAAACGGAGTTACGGTTTGAAAGTTACGCCCGTTTCAATTTCATAAAAGTACTGTAGCAAATAGTGACACTGTAGCAATTCGTTTACTGTAGCAACTCGGGTACTGTAGCAACTCGGGTACTGTAGCAAACTGGGTTTCGAACCAATTTCGCTGATTTTGATGATTTTTTGCCCAAAACTCAATTTTTAAGCGATTTTGAACAAATTTTAAGCATATGGAAGCTACCAAACATATATATAAGCTATTTCTAACATCAATTAAGCATAACAAACACCAAATATGAAGATTCAAGCTTAAAATCACACTTTTATTCAAGAACACAAAAAAACCCATTTATTCAAAAATCAAAGCAAGGATTCAAGTAAACAAACCTGATTTTTTTTTTTTTTTTTTTTTTTTTTTTTTTTTTTTTTTTTTTTTTTATAAAATAATTTTATTCCGTGATACCAAAGGGTCAACTATCCACCGACCGTCCAACTGAACCCTTATTCAGTATCATTATTAATATTTTATTATTTTCTTTATTGTTTATTTTACCCAACACTGTTTCACCTAAGTGAAACCGAACACCCGTCTGACACTGGCTAACCGTTTAGTTCCAGGGTAATACATGTGTCAACCGATACTAACGATTCTTACTCAGGGTACCCGACCAGAATCCCTCGGTAACAGCCCTTACCACCCGGTCATCGGTCCGTATGACCCTGACATCTGACTCTTGTCTTCCTTACCTGGGACGCATCTGTAATCTGAAGCTTATCTGAAGCGCTGCCTGTTTTCGGGGCGTGGGGTCACAGTGTCACCGTCACTATCAGCCGTACCTGTACTGCACAACATCTCACACCAAAGCTTAGTATAACACTGGTTAGCTTCCTACAACTAACACCGATATACCTATCACATTCACTTGAACCGTCCCCCAAGATATGTTTGACTAAACTCACGGTTCGGGAACGTGTCACTTCCGCGAACACGCTGCCGAACCTATGCTCTGATACCAAGTTAACATCACCATCAGCCCGTAGTATGATATTGTCCGCTTTGGACACAAGCCGATCACCGACGGGCTACCCGCGCACGAGTACAACCCCGGATCGCACTTCAACCTCACGGATTTGCTTCTCGGGTAAACACCCTCAAAACGCGTCATACCAGAAGAGGTATCCACACCCTTATAAGGAGTGCTTTGTTTTCCTCTCCCACCGATGTGGGACGAGTCTGTTACATACTCGATAGTTAAAAGAGGCAAACCAAATAAAACTAAAGAGACCAACTTCCTATGTATAACCTATTTTATTTGTTTAATACATATATAGATAACTATTTAGCGAAACTAGTATGTATTAAACAATAAAAATGCTACTATAATATGAAAACTGATATGGCTCATCTAAATAATTGATAAGTCAACTTGTACGATATGTTTCAGTTAATAAAAGTTCTAAGATTTTCAATGTTCGGGTTACCCTAGAGGACGAGTAATCCGACCACATACTCTATAAAAATAAAAGTAAAAATGTTGACGGGTTGAGTACAAAAGTAAAACTAAAAAGATATACGAAAATACATACGATACAACCATAACAAGTTAATTCATTCTAAAAACGTAAGTCGGCCTTATATAACCACGAAATAATAAGTTTATTGGTGACTTGACTGATTCTAAGAGCCTAAATCAAATTTCAAGCAGGATTTAAAATCCATGAAAATTTGATTTTACCATTTTCATGGCGTCTCAATTTTATTTTTAATTTAATTTTATTTTTTTGAAAAACTTTTTCCTACTTATTGGCAGGAGGTCCACTCGAAAGCAATCTCTCTATCCGTCGAACAGAGAGAGAGATGTCTTTCTCTACTTTTGAGAGTGTTTTCACTCTGGGTGGAGAAATGACTTGTCTTTATTCCAGGATAGAGGAAGGATTATCTACATCTCACCTCTCCTATACACCACTTATGTGATATTGAATTTTGTTGTTGTTGTTGTTGTTGTTGTTGTATATACTCCGTATATGTTAATTTATCAAAAAAAATTATACAGTCATATCAATCAAAATAAGAGTAGGTAAGTATCTCCAACTACCTTTATTAATTATTATTATTATTTTTTTTAATTTAGTTGGGTTTGTGATTAATCTATCTACTACTCCGTATATAAAGTATCAAGGATTTGTCTTTTTAAGAATTCCTTGGTGCCCAAGGTGCAAGTACACATCATACATCATAGGTACCTTCTACGGAACAGTGAAATTTGTCAATTCACATACTCCGTAATTTGTTTCTATAAATATAAATAAATATGAAATTAAATAAGATAACTACAGAGTACAGAATGTGTTATATGGAACTGATATTTCCAAATTCATTTTTGATAAATCCACTTAAGTTTACTGCTATGCCCTTAAATAATGTGTTATACAAGTTTTATGTTAGAATTTATTTGAGGATATTTTAGGGAGATGTATTCAAAGAGTTGTGGATCAATCAAAATTGCATTTGGAAATATCATCTCCCGTGTTATATACTTATATATTCTGAGATGTCTATCAAGCATAGTAGGGAGATATCATCATATAAACGTATCATAATATTTAATTAGTATATATATTTTGTTACCCTGTTTAGAAACATGACTAAAATATCCCCAATCTTCTGGCTAATTTTTCAAACAACTTTACTTGTTTTACTATCAAAACAACTCAGCTCATAAATTTCAGAATACGTAATTAATTAAAACTTGTATAAAAAAGTAAATAATAGATTAATTTAGTAAGGATTATGCAAGTGATAATAATTATAATTATAAAAGAATTTAATTCTTAATTAAAAACATTTTAACGAATCACACAAAAACATATACTGTACGGTCTTTTAGGTGCAAGATCTTTAAAGTACACATTTCGATTTTTTAAAATACATAAAATTGTATATACTTGGTGAACAAGCCATAAGCCATAATAAAAAGATAAAATTTCATCGATACAAACGAGTCTTTTAAAAACTCAAAAGATATTTCCTACCATTTCTCATATTTTTGCTATTTACACTCATTTATTAAAAGTTCAAACATAATATTTATATATTTCCACTTATCACTCCCTCTCTTTTAGCTCCGACCGTTTCATATTTCATTATTCCTTTCCGTTAATTACTATTCTTCTTTTAAACATTCTTCATTTGTTTTAATTTTCTGTTATTATTAAAACCCCCCATATGATCAAATCCAATGGACCATCAATTTCAGGGTTCTTCTAATTCTCAACTTACAATTAATCATTCAATAACAACCAAACAACATTCAAATCATACCCATTCACCCAAAATGGTTTCCATATCTATGATGGATCGTGACGCAACAGATTCTTCAAGTGATGAAGATAATACCAAGAAATTGGGTCACCGGAAAATTAAAAAGTATGTTAGAGTCATTAAATTGGAATCAAATTGTTGTACAAATGATGGCGGGAAGAAGAAATTGAGTCGCCGGAAAAAAGCTCCGGCGACGGTGGTGGTCGGAAGTGGTACCGGTGAACGGAAGTATAGGGGTGTAAGGCGGCGGCGGTGGGGAAGGTGGGCTGCGGAGATTCGTGATCCGGTTAAGGGGCTTAGAGTTTGGTTAGGTACTTATGATACGGCGGAAGAGGCTGCTTTAGTTTACGATCGTAAAGCAATTGAATTACGTGGATCGCAAGCTCAAACGAACTTTTTGCAACCGCCACAAGGGGCGGCAATGCCACCACCACCACCAAGGCGGTTATATGATACCAGTGTGGTATATGATGAAAGTTCAGGTAATAATCTGCCGGAACTTTCATCGCCTACGTCAGTTTTACGTTTTAATAAAACCGACGAGGTATCTGAAGAACTAAAAACTGAACCGAATCAAACTGAATCGGTTACTACTTGTCCCTTTTCCAATGATTATTTAAATTACGATTCAAATTTAGAATGTGATGTCTTTGATTTTCGGATTGCTTCACCAATGATGGTAGAAGAACTTGACTTTCCTCACAAAATCGATTCGGAATCGAGCAAAATCTTATCGGAACTCAATGAAGACTTCAATTCATGGGCGTGGGATGTCGATAGTTTCTTCGAAGATCCTCTCACTACAAAATAATTGGTTTATTTTTCGTACAGTTTTAACAACTTATATGAATAGTTTTTAATCACTATGATGGTTTATGTTAAAAGCAATTCACATAAGTTTATTAAGAGTGCCTAAAGAAAAAAAAATGATTTAGTACAAAATTAAGCTAGGATTTTTGTCTATAGATCAAGTACTACATAGTTTTGTGCTTAAGTAATTTCTAGCAATAAGATCTTTTGATGTTAACTAGACGATAGTGATGTCATGAATGTTTGTTTTATCGTGTCATAAGTGTTATATATATATATATATATATATATATATATATATATATATATATATATATATATATATATATATATATATATATATATATATATATTATATTATATATATATGCGTATAGATTGTATGAAATAACCTTAGTTTAACAAAGATTTACATCTGTACAAGTTAAAGATTCTATATGTGTTATAGTGTGACCGCAGTACAAGCACATGATGCATGAGTTGAAATTACTTTGGACAACTATTCATTGAATTTATATGTGTAACGGTTGCGATTATTTTACATTGACACTGAAGTTATATCGGTTAATTATTTGACGGGTTGGAACAATTAGTAACGCGTAGGAATTTTCTAATTAAGATCTTCGAATATGCCTAGTGATTTAATGCAAATAAGTTAATTAATACGTAATTAACAAATAAAGGACTAGAAATGTATTACTTTTTCATATTGCTAACAGCCTATATGGGTTAGGACTTAGGATCAACAACTATAGTTTGAACATGTATAAAACCGTGATCATGCATATTTTAACCGTGGGGTTTAATATGTCTGCTCAATACATAAAGAAGGGTTTAAGGATCTTAGAACGTGGCTCTCCGGTCCGGCTACCGTGAATAACCCTGACCGACATGATGATGTCGGCGGGGTGGCCAAGTGATTAAGTCCACCTCCGATAACGGTCGTCGATCAAGAGGCCCCAAATAAGGTCGTAGGTACTAGCTTACAAAAGACTAACCTGTTAACCTTGAAAAGATGCTGAATGATGCTGTTTTACGTAATGTGTATCGTATGTGATGGTTACGTAATGTGCTGTGTCCGGTAAATGATGATTAGGGTTTGTATTTATAGGCAAACCCTAATTCTAGAACCGTCCCAGATCACGTTAATCTTATCCATAACTGACTCCCCCGAATCACGGATATAATTATGGAAAAGATATTTACTTGACAGCTAAGCAACCGCCGTACCGGGAACAAAGGCATTCGCACGCCGCATACCGCACACAAGAACACGCATACGCACAATAGTGATTGTCCGCATACATTTGCGGTGCGCCTGCGGGTTGCGGTATCATTATGTCCCCCCAGTTTGATGTTATATGGCGCGAGGCGTATGATATCAAACTATTAAGCGAAAAAGAAAAAACAAGAAAACGGCTAGCATTTAATATTCCGCGTGCGCCTCGATGCCATTAAATGCCTGTCACAATCGCAGAAGCCCATTCGGCGGACATGACATAAAGTGGCAGTGTGTCAGGCGCGTGCCAACCACGCGCGTACATGTAATCATACCCAACTGGCATCCACGCGCTTAAATAAAGTGCTGGCCGTCGATTGCGTAACACGTGTACAGCCACGATCACACCACTCCATCCAATCTTCCCTATAAATACCCCATTTTGCAGCTCATTTCCACTTTCCTGCTTCAAGCTTCCTCGTTACGCTGCCAATTTGAATTCCGATCAAAAATCAAACATTCCGGCCACCATTTAAAGGTTAGTATTCATCCGATTACTCCTAGAAAATGACTAAAGCTAACGAGACGTATGTAGATAGCGTAGAGTCTGTTATAGAGCAGAAGCACATAGATTACTTAGTGAAACAGTATCCTCCCTTATCCAAGTACAATCCGGTGCCACCCCTACCCCATCAGCGTGCTCACGAGCCACCGGAGAAGAAAGTGGCCATCTATGAACATGCGTTCAAGCATGGTAACTTTAGGGTTCCTCCCTCTGACTTCTTGATATTACTCAAAATAGACATATCATTAGTCACAATATCAAGTCCTATCGTCGGTTATTTCATACGAATTTGTAATATTTCCATTATTATTCCGTTGTATTGTAATTAAGCATAGAATCATTGAATACTTGAAGAAATGTTGAAGATAATGAATGAAACGACTCAAAGATCAAAACCAGAACAAGAAACGAAGAAACAGAAAAATGAAAGCTACAGTGCGCGCCGCGCACTATCCGCGCACACCACCGCGCACTCAAGACTTTGATCAGAACATTTGATTATAATGGAAACCAGAGAGCGCCCCGCGCAAGTTCAACAGAGCGCGCCGCGCACAACAGAGCGCGCCTCGCACTTCGCCGAGCACAAGTACCTGAAACGTCCAAATTGAAGTGCGATCGTGAACTGGAAAGTAAAAGTGTGGTAGGTGAGTAGTGCGCTCCGCGCACCCCTTATGTGCGCGCCGCGCACAGTGCTTTCCAGCTAGTTTTCAGCCTTTTTAAACCTCTTTCCAGCTTCATTCCAAGTGTGCCAGTTTTCTTTCTGTTCAGAGACGAAAACATATCATTCAAAACAGTTCTTGAGCTTATCAAAGTGCATCTAAACACTAAAATCATTGAAGATTCAAGGATCATTCAAGGGCTTCATCCAAGATTACTCTAAAAAGGTCAATCTTGTATTTACAATGAATTCTATCTTTGTTACTGTTATGTTTAAGTTTTCTAGCATGATTGTTGGCTAGTTCCTTTTATGTTCATCTAGATAAATAACCGAGATGTTGAATGTTTACTTTTGATTGATAGTTACCATGCACGATAGTTTGATGTTTGAATACAAGAACCATTCTTGTTAAGTTTAATCTTTTCGATTCAACTAGTTAGTATACTTGTTCAACTAAGAAACACCATCTTGCTGATTTAGTATATTGATTTACACCTAGTGACAAGTGTTTGCCCATCTTTTACCAAAAGGGGTAAGTTGCGTTCAAACGGTTAATCTATATAGGAATGTAAGAACGACTCTTGTAGATACTCTCAGATAGCTTAATTGATATGTGTAGTTGTCTAGGTGAACGATCAATTCCCTAGAATCTGTTATACATATTTTCACTACTCAATTCCATATAACTAATAGGTGTTAGTAATTTGCCTTATCTAGTGACGTTTATAGGGATCTTATTACCACACTTAATTGTTTACTTAGGTTGGGTGAATTGAACATTTAACCAGACCAAGGGAATGAACTAAGCTAAACCATTAGTTGACATAGGAGTGGATCATGATCAACACACAATTGACTTGATCATTCTTCAAGTCTTTAGACTAGTTGAATTAGTTGATTACAAATAGGAGGTCTTAGATGACAAGAACATCACTTGCGTCGTGTAATCCCGTTTGAGTGTTTATTCAAGACTACTCTTGGTAAACCGATCAATTAGTTCTCGTGCATAACCAATCAATCCGATCTTAATCCTAAATAAACATTCACATCGAGGGTAAAAAGTCTAGATGAGCATATTTCATCTCTTTGATTTCAAAACTATCTTAATTGCTTTCCTTGCACTTATAAATTTAAAAGACCAAAAATATTGTTTTTACTTTTAACCTTCTCTGATTTGGCTAATCGTTAAATAAGCCACAAAACATAAAACTTGTACCTTTAAGCTTCATTTACTTAGTTAATCATAATATAGTTTATAATTCTAGTTTGACTAATACAACTGTCCTTGGAACGATACACGGAACTAAACCAGTTACTATACTACTACACGATCGGGTACACTGCCCGTTAGTGTGTAGCAATCTCTAATCGGTATATTTCCATATTAATTTATACGACACTTCTCGCACATCAAGTTTTTGGCGCCGCTGCCGGGGACAGTTTTGTGTCAAAATAGAATTATTAACTGATTTGTGATTAAGTAGTTTCTTAATTATTTTAAATTATTAATAGTCTTTGATTTTTAAACTTATAGAATCGGTATGTTTAATAGTTTTTGTTAGTTGTGTGATTGACAGTTTATAGGTCGCATATGCCACATACCCGAAGTTCAGAATCTCCATTACTTACACCGTTTACAGAACCTGATAGAAAGCTTGGTAGGATTCCAAAAGAAGTACTTGAAATTTTTGAATCTTCATCAAAGCAAGAAACCTTTGATTCAGAATCAAGTACGACCAAGCCTCGATATTCAGACTTTGGTAAACCCGTTCAACCCCCAAATTTTGAAATGGAAGGAGAAAGACCGTTGGTACCACGACAATCAATAGCAGCAAAGATGAAAGCAACCCGGACCGGACAAGGTAGTGCTATTACTCCACCTACTGGTGAGGTAACTTTTGAAATAAAAGGACCTATTCTTCAAATGATTAATAACAGGTGTCAATTTGGTGGTGGTCCGAATGAAGATGCAAACGAACATATTCGTCTCTTTCAAGAGATATGTCTTCTTTTTAAACTTAAACCAGAAACTAACCAGGCCATATTATTAAGACTTTTCCCTTGGACACTCCAAGGGGAAGCACGAAGTTGGTTAGATTCATTGGCCGAGGCTACGATAGAAACGTGGGATGGTATGTTGGAAAAATTTCTTAAGAAATATTTTCCAGCATCCAAGTCCGCGAGACTCCAACACGAAATTACCCAATTCTGTTAAAAGCCGATGGAAACCCTGTACGAAGCATGGAATCGATTTTCCAAAATGCTAAGAGGTTGTCCAAACCATGGTTTGGATACCTTTCAAAAGGTCCAAATCTTTTACAAAGGTTGTGATGTAGCAACCCGAATTTCAATTGACCAAGCGGCCGATGGTTCTCTTATGGACAAAACCGAGCAAGAGGCTTATGAAATAATCGAGAAGCTAGCCGATTATTCTCATGAGTGGCATCAAGAATGCCCAATTACTCGTAATGCTCAAGTCCAAAGCGCCGGCGCCTATGATGACCTTAGTTCCCTAAGTGTTAAAATAGACAGTGTTGCTCGAACCATGGATAAAATCACCAAGGAAATTCATAGTATGAAAGTAGGTTGTGAATACTGTGGTGGTTTTCATTTAGGAAAAGATTGTGATGCCGGTTTAACAATGGCTCAAAAAGAAGAAGTGGCTTTCATAAGCCAAAGAAATAACAATCAATTTCAAGGAAGAGCCCAATTTAACCGGAACTTTAACAACCCCTACAACCCTCAAGGTCAAAATTCCAATTACCAACAAGGGTCAAGTAGTGGGTTCCAACAACAAACTCCGGGTTTTTATCAAAAACCCCAACAGGAAGAAAAAAAGTCAAATTTGGAGAGTATGTTGGAAAAGTTGATTTCATCACAAACTCAGCTTGTCACAAATATAAACCAAACCAACGAGAAAAACGAACACCAGTTTCGAAATCAACAAGCCTCAATTCAGAATTTGGAGAAACAAATGAGTGGTTTAGCTAATTTACTTAGTGAGAGAAAACCAGGTAGTTTACCGGGCGATACAAATAAGAACCCTCGAAATGAGCACGCCAATGTTATCACCACACGGAGTGGTTTAGCATACGATGCTCCAAAAATGCCCGAAAATTCTGATTTTAGTGTTCCGTTGAACCGAAATGATGAACCGGTTAAGGAGCCGGAAAAAGTGGTTGAAAAGGAAGAACGGGAAAAACCCGTAGTGAAACCATATCAACCACCGCTCCCATACCCAAGAAAACAACAACAAGAAAGGCTAGAGGTCGAAAGGTCAAAATTCCTAGATATGTTTAAACAAATTAACATAAATATGCCTTTCATCGATGTAATCTCAGGTATGCCCAAGTATCTAAGTTCTTAAAAGACTTACTTACTAATCGGAAGAAAATGGAGGAACTTTCATCCGTCACCATGAATGCTAATTGTTCAGCAATTTTGATGAACAAAATACCAAAGAAATTAGCAGATCCTGGAAGTTTTACCATACCATGTCTCCTGGGAGATTTGGAATGCATTAAAGCATTAGCGGATTTAGGGGCTAGCATAAATTTAATGCCTTATTCATTATATGTTAAGCTAAACCCTGGGGTACTAAAACCAACCCGAATGGCAATTCAACTAGCGGACCGCTCTGTTAAATTCCCTCGTGGAATTTTAGAGAATATGTTGGTAAAAGTAGGTACCCTAGTATTTCCAGCTGACTTTGTAATTTTGGACATGGAGGAGGACACACGTGTGCCTCTTATATTAGGTCGACCTTTCCTCAATACCGCTAGAGCTATGATAGATGTTCATGGGCAGAAATTGACCCTTAGTATTGAGGATATGAAGGTTATCTTTTCCGTTGACCATGCCCTACAATACCCCGAGTCTACTGATGATCAATGTTATTATGTGCAAACCATAGACACATATTCGGAGTTGTTGCAGGAATTTCCAGAATTGCAAGGTACGGGAGAATGCATTTTTGCGGAAGGTGATGAAAAGAATATGTTGGAAGAAGTGGAGATGTTGACCACCTTGATGGCTAACGGTTATGAGCCAAATGATGAAGAATACAGAAAGTTGGATTTAGGAAATGAGTACCGATGTAAAACATCGATTGAAGAACCTCCCGTTTTAGAACTCAAGCCACTTCCAAAACACTTGGAATATGCTTACCTACAAGAAGGTTCTACTCTCCCGGTTATCATTTCATCCGAACTCTCTGTAAGTGAGAAGTCTAAACTTGTTTCCATGTTAAAAGCCCATAAAACGGCTCTAGCATGGAAAATTCATGACATCAAGGGTATAAGTCCCTCTTATTGTATGCATAAGATATTAATGGAAGATAACTATAAGCCATGTGTACAAAGACAAAGGCGACTCAACCCTAATATGCAAGAAGTTGTTAAAAAGGAGATTGTCAAACTCCTAGATGCAGGTCTCATTTATCCAATTTCGGATAGCCCTTGGGTGAGTCCGGTCCAATGCGTGCCCAAAAAGGGTGGTATGACCGTTGTCACAAATGAAGATGACCAATTAATTTCTACCAGGACTATCACGGGTTGGAGGATATGTATTGATTACAGAAAATTAAATGATGCTACCCGAAAAGACCATTTTCCTCTTCCTTACATTGATCAAATGTTGGAAAGGTTGGCAGGAAAGAACTTTTATTGTTTCCTTGACGGTTTCTCGGGATATTTCCAAATCCCTATAGCACCAGAGGACCAAGAGAAAACGACCTTTACATGCCCTTATGGTACTTTCTCCTATCGACGTATGCCCTTTGGCTTATGCAATGCTCCTGCTACCTTTCAAAGGTGTATGGTAGCTATTTTTTATGATATGATTGAAGACTTTATGGAAGTATTCATGGATGACTTTTCAGTCTTCGGTGATTCTTTTGACTCATGTCTTCATAATCTTGAGCGTATGTTGATTAGGTGTGAAGAATCAAATCTTGTGCTAAACTGGGAAAAATGCCATTTTATGGTAAAAGAGGGCATTGTATTGGGTCATAAAATTTCTTGTGCAGGTCTGGAGGTGGATAGAGCTAAAGTGGAAGTCATAGCCAAATTACCACCACCGTCAAATGTAAAAGGCGTAAGAAGTTTTCTGGGGCACGCCGGTTTTTACCGGCGGTTCATTAAAGATTTTTCCAAAATTGCAACCCCCATGAACAAACTTCTTGAGAAAGACGCTCCATTTGTCTTTACGGACGAGTGTCTTACCGCCTTTAACCTACTTAAAGCAAAGCTCACACAATCAACCATTCTCATATCGTCAAATTGGTCAATACCATTCGAACTTATGTGTGACGCTAGTGACTTTGCTATTGGTGCCGTCTTGGGGCAAAGAATTGAAAAACATTTCAAGCCCATTTATTATGCTAGCAAGACATTGCAAGGAGCCCAACTTAATTACACTACCAGCGAGAAGGAACTGCTGGCAATCGTCTTTTCGTTTGATAAATTCCGATCCTATTTGGTACTAGCAAAGACGGTTGTCTATACAGACCATTCGGCATTGAAGTACTTGCTTGCTAAGCAAGATGCTAAACCCCGGTTAATACGTTGGGTCTTGCTTTTGCAAGAATTCGACATCGATATTAAAGACAAAAAGGGGGCCGAAAACCTAGCTGCCGATCACCTTTCTCGACTTGAGAACCCGAATCTTGGGGTTCTCCATGAGACTGTTATCCAAGATAACTTTCCAGACGAAAATCTCATGAAGATTGAGAAAGTTGATGATCCATGGTTTGTAGACATAGCCAACTATCTTGCGGGTGGATTCCTAGAAACCGGTATGTCACATCAGAAACGAAAAAAAAAATTTTAGTGACATAAAATACTATTTTTGGGAAAACCCGTATCTCTTCAAACGGTGTCCCGATGGGATAATCCGTTGATGTGTCTCCGGGGAAGAATGCAATCAGATTCTTCTCCAATGTCATCTTGGTCCCACTGGTGGACATTTCGGACCCCAAGTCACGGGGAGAAAAGTCTATGAGGCCGGTTTTTATTGGCCTACCATCTTCAAGGATGCCCACCAAGTATGTAAATTATGCGATTCTTGCCAAAGGACAGGAAAAATTAGTCAGAAAGACGAAATGCCTCAAAACATAATCCAAGTTTGTGAGGTTTTCGACATTTGGGGCATTGATTTCATGGGACCATTCCCAAAATCTAATTCCAACCAATACATACTCGTTGCAGTTGACTACGTGTCAAAATGGGCGGAGGCAAAGGCTCTCCCCACAAACGATGCACGAGTTGTTATAATTTTTCTTAAAGAGCTTTTTGCCCGATTTGGTACCCCGAAATCATTAATTAGTGACCGTGGTACCCATTTTTGCAACACCCAATTGGAAAAGGTGTTGAAACGATATGGGGTAACCCATAAAATTTCTACATCTTATCACCCACAAACAAGTGGGCAAGTTGAAAACACGAATCGGGCATTGAAAAGGATCCTTGAGAAAACAGTTGGATCAAATCCTAAGGTGTGGTCAACAAAGCTTGACGATGCTTTGTGGGCGTTTAGAACCTCCTACAAAACTCCTATTGGAACCACACCTTACCGCCTAGTCTATGGGAAGGCATGTCATCTCCCTTTGGAGATAGAGCACAAATCACATTGGGCTCTTAAGACATGTAATCTCGATCTTACGGAAGCGGGAAACCTTCATCTAAACCAACTTAATGAGTTGGATGAGTTGAGACAAAATGCCTATGAAAACTCACTCATTTACAAGGAAAAGACCAAAGTTTAGCACGATAACCGTCTCAAGAATCCAAAAGATTTTAAAGAGGGTGATCGTGTTTTGTTATTTAACTCACGATTTAATCTTTTCCCTGGAAAACTCAAGTCCCGATGGATGGGACCATTTGTGGTTAATAAGGTTTTTCCATATGGAACGGTGGAGTTAAGAAACGCAAAAGGTGACACGTTTAAGGTAAACGGGCACAGGGTCAAACTATATGTTGATGGACCCATGAACATTGAAGATGAGGTCAACCTCATCTTCGACCCCAAAGCTACCTAAGTTTGGGGGAAGAGTCGAGTGAAGCGACTCAATTTTTAAACCTTCACGAATGTTAGAATTAGGATTGCGTGATTTTGAGTGATTCTGTGTGATTTTTTTTACTTCTGTGATTACCTTAAAGTTACCAACTAAAACTAAACTGATCAAAAGCGAAAAACAGTGAAGAACACATGGTGCGCGCCGCGCACCCTTGTTTGTGCACCCCGCGCACACCACTGAATTCATTATATCGAGAAAAATTTTGATCAGCAAGCTTCCTGAGTTAGTCTCTGGTACACTCCGCGCAAAACCAAAAAGGAAAACACCGTGCAAGCTTGTACGCGCAGCGCACACTTCTTTGTACGCTCCGCGCACCCCTCCGTTCAGCTACTTTTTGGTTCAATTATTGTGGGGCCCACTTTTAATTCTCAACCACAAAAACCCCAACCCCGATTTCTGCCATTTTTCATCCCCAAATTCTGCATCTATCTCTTCCAAACTCAAAAACCTACCAAACCCTAACCAATTTTCATCCAATCTTCACCAAATCTCTTCCATTTTCAAGCAAATTCAAGATGAGGAGAGTATATTCATGTTCTTCTACTTTTTATTCTTTTTAATACATCGATTTTAATCTCTTAATTTCGAATTTGTTGAAGAATTTAAGTGGGTTTTCTTTAAATTCATGATTTTTGTAAACATTAACATGCTATAATTATTATGTACACCTTGTATGCCTTAAAATTGAGATTCCATTGTATTTTTATGATATTCTTATGAATCTAGGGTTTACATGTCAATAGAATTGCTAGCTTGATAATGTGTTAAGGATAGTTTGTAATTGGTAATTGTGGGTTGATTGAAGATGATTTTCGATGTTTTATGAGTCTTGTTATCTTGAATAAAAGTCTCAAAGTTGGAATGCTAACATGAATTGAATGAAAATTTGATAATGTAAGCATGAAAAACTTTAGTGTTCCACCTAATTATGCTTGTTGTGATATGATTAATAGATTTTTGGGTAACAATAAAATGATGAGTTAAATTGTACTTAAGGATTATGTTCAAATTTGGTTTCTATAATGCTATACTAGTCATGATAATCTTTGCTCTTAAAATGATTTATTTGCTTGAAGGATTAACATAACTATTGCTATATGTATCTTTGAACATGTATTTTGATTTAACCTAACACTAATAAGGTATTATTTCTATATGCCTTTTTGTTTTGGTGATGTTTCTTATGTGTAGACAAGGTCATCTAGTCAAGCGGCCCAACAAGGACAAGGTTCAAACCAAGGAAGACAACAAGCACCCGTACCGGATCAAAATGATCCTGCTGTTTGGTTAGCTTATGTCCGGGATCATGAGGACTACGCGGAAGAATATGAATGGGTGGTAAGAAAAAAGTGTGAGGCCACTTGGTATTTTGACCCGGAACCATTGGTTCAAGCAAGAGAGTACAATAGAGTCGCACGAATGTTAGAGGTGAAACACCAATTGTCATCCGGACAAGAAATCACAATTCGGGCATGGGAACGGGTTATGCGGATAAATGAAACCATTTACCCCGAGTTGTGCAAGGAATTCATCGCAACTCTGAACTTTCAATGCATTTTAAATCCGAGAGGGCAGGATTTTATGAGGTTTAGATTGGGAGGTTTGGCTCGATCAATGAGCTAAATTGATTTAGCTCGTGCTTTGGACATATATAACGAGCTAGATGACGATCAATTGGACGCATATCTCCGACAGACAGAGTATTACGATTCCAGCTACAATCCCAGAATTTTTTGGAGCGACATAAGTAATTACCAATTCGCTGCTAGTCGAAGCACATTCACGAAAATACATCATCAAGAGGCGAAGTTAATTCAGAGGTTGGTTTCTTGCACATTCAATGCAAGAAGGGAAGGAAACTACAAGGTAACGAGGCTAGACGTTTTTCTGATGGACAAAATCTACAATAAAAGTCCAGTTGATATTCCAACCACCGTGGCAAAATATCTAAACGAAACAGGGACAAGAAATATAAACCCTATTGTAGGTGGTCACTATATCACTCGAATAGCGAGCTCGTTTGGAATTAACTTTGACCGGCTAGTAGCAAATCCGGACATGATGGAACCTTTGGGAAGTATATACTATATCAATGCCCAATTTTTGCAGCTCGACCAACACAATCGGCTCATTCCCTTTGTTCCTAGGATGGAACCACCTCAAAACCCACCCCGTGCCCACGATCATGAAGCAGGTGGTAGCGGTGTCGGGCGAGAAAATGTGCAAGAGGAGGTTCACATGGAGGAACCTGAAAGTGAAGAAGAATTACCTCAGTTTCAAAGGAGAAGGCGTAGGCAGACGCGAAGGACACGGGAAGAAAAGTTGGAGGAAGTGATTTCCGGTTTTCATGATTTTCGGGTTGGTTATCAACATATAGATGACCAATATGAAGAACAAAGGTGACAATTTAACGAATTTCAGGAAGAACAACGGGAGCATAATAGGGCTTCAAGGTATGATCAAAGGTGGGGGAATTACAGGGGCGATTGGCTTCGCCATAATGTTAGTTTGTATATGCAACACCCACAGGATTATTATGCCACTTCCTACCAAAACCCGACCTATTATAACACACCGAACAGAGTTCCGAGTCCTCCCTTATACGATGAGCAAGCGGCTATGCAGGATGCACAGACGCGCTTTGAGGACCAATACCCGCGCGGGAGACCTCGAAATGATGGTTCGGGAACCTACTCCGGATGGCCTTTTGGTAATTTCTCTAGTGATGATTAGAGGGCAAATGTACCTTATTTGATGATTGGTAACAATTTGGTGATTTTTCAGAAGCTTTGGTTTGTAATTATTTGAATATTTGTATTGTAGACTAATGTTTGTGGTGGTTGTGTTAAAAACACCATTTTTATCTATTTATATTTTGTGTGCTTGTTTATTTCTTATTGTTAAGGTTTAGTGATGCTGGCATTAAGTTCAGCAACGTACAAACATTTTGGAATTTGTGATAGAGATAAAGGAATGAACGATGTTCTTATGCTGGCATTAAGTTCAGCGCCATCGCTCACCTAAGTTTCACGATCTCAGGCTTATTATCAAGGTTTTTTCGAACTCTTTTCACACAAATGCCCTCGTGAATTTAAGTAATAAGATTTAAGTAATGAGGGCCTTACTTAATTTCAAGTGTGGGGGGAGGTAATTCTCTCGGGTACATCTTGGCTTACTTCCACATTCTTAATGGAAATAATTATTAAAGCCTTAACGAAAAAGCCAAGTGTGGGGGATTTTACCAATCTTTTCGAATTAATATCACAAATTTTGCAAAATTAAAACGATTAAAGTACGTTTGGCTTGAATAAGGAATAAAAGTCACTAAACGAAAGGATGCATCTAGTTCATCCTTGAAGGAAGTAAAGTCTTCCGAATTTCGCCTTACTTGATATAGCAAACTTCCTAAACTATGTCATTTCATACTAATATCATTTCACGATATAAGGTACAGTGGGAAGGGAAAGTCTTGAACTTTCAAACCCGAAAATAAACTTGGTAGGGTAAATCCAAGTCGCTATCCAGTGCAAGACCAATTACGGTGTATAAGCTGGAGCAGGATCTGTCCCGCGCGATAGCTTAGTCTTCGCAGTTTTAACCCTTGATCTTAATTGTACAAAATTATCATGAAATACCGATATTTATATCGCGTCAGGGGGCGCCCGGTTAAGAGTTCCATGATACTACAATCATGGGGGCGAATAGCTTGCCTATCGCCGACTGAGACTTCGGTTTTCAGTTACCCTCAACCGGAATTTGAGGTTAAAACCGGAAAACGTGTCTAGTTAAAAAAAAAAAAAAAAAAAAAAACTAGCAATGACATTTTCAAAATCTTAAAACGTTTTCTCAAAGATCCAATTTTCCCTAAGGATCCAAATTTTTAAAGGACTTTCATAGAAGTTCACCTCTCCCAAGCAATCCAAATGTGTGCGTGTGTTTCATAAATTGTGTGTGTACCCTCATGAGTGTGTATTCCAATTGTGTAAACATGTGTTCATATAGCGTGAGTTGTGTTACAAAATAATGCGTGTGTTTTGTGTACTTCGTGTGAATCGTGTGAAAATTGTGTACCATATAGCGTGAGTCTTTGTGTGTGTTTTGCGTGATTCGTGTGATTTGTGTATAATGTACTTCAAACAATGTTTTTGATTTATATATATTTGTGTTTTGTATACGCATGATTAGAACAAGACTTGCTTGAGGACAAGCAAGAGTTAAGTGTGGGGGATTTTGATATTACTCAAAATAGACATATCATTAGTCACAATATCAAGTCCTATCGTCGGTTATTTCATACGAATTTGTAATATTTCCATTATTATTCCATTGTATTGTAATTAAGCATAGAATCATTGAATACTTGAAGAAATGTTGAAGATAATGAATGAAACAACTCAAAGATCAAAACCAGAACAAGAAACGAAGAAACAGAAAAATGAAAGCTACAGTGCGCGCCGCGCACTATCCGCGCACACCACCGCGCACTCAAGACTTTGATCAGACCATTTGATTATAATGAAAACCAGAGAGCGCCCCGCGCAAGTTCAACAGAGTGCGCCGCGCACAACAGAGCGCGCCGCGCACTTCGCCGTGCACAAGTACCTGAAACGTCCAAATTGAAGTGCGATCGTGAACTGGAAAGTAAAAGTGTGGTAGGTGAGTAGTGCGCTCCGCGCACCCCTTATGTGCGCGCCGCGCACAGTGCTTTCCAGCTAGTTTTCAGCCTTTTTAAACCTCTTTCCAGCTTCATTCCAAGTGTGCCAGTTTTCTTTCTGTTCAGAGACGAAAACATATCATTCAAAACAGTTCTTGAGCTTATCAAAGTGCATCTAAACACTAAAATCATTGAAGATTCAAGGATCATTCAAGGGCTTCATCCAAGATTACTCTAAAAGGTCAATCTTGTATTTACAATGAATTCTATCTTTGTTACTGTTATGTTTAAGTTTTCTAGCATGATTGTTGGCTAGTTCCTTTTATGTTCATCTAGATAAATAACCGAGATGTTGAATGTTTACTTTTGATTGATAGTTACCATGCATGATAGTTTGATGTTTGAATACAAGAACCATTCTTGTTAAGTTTAATCTTTTCGATTCAACTAGTTAGTATACTTGTTCAACTAAGAAACACCATCTTGCTGATTTAGTATATTGATTTACACCTAGTGACAAGTGTTTGCCCATCTTTTACCAAAAGGGGTAAGTTGCGTTCAAACGGTTAATCTATATAGGAATGTAAGAACGACTCTTGTAGATACTCTCAGATAGCTTAATTGATATGTGTAGTTGTCTAGGTGAACGATCAATTCCCTAGAATCTGTTATACATATTTTCACTACTCAATTCCATATAACTAATAGGTATTAGTAATTTGCCTTATCTAGTGACGTTTATAGGGATCTTATTACCACACTTAATTGTTTACTTGGGTTGGGTGAATTGAACATTTAACCAGACCAAGGGAATGAACTAAGCTAAACCATTAGTTGACATAGGAGTGGATCATGATCAACACACCATTGACTTGATCATTCTTCAAGTCTTTAGACTAGTTGAATTAGTTGATTACAAATAGGAGTTCTTAGATGACAAGAACATCACTTGCGTCGTGTAATCCCGTTTGAGTGTTTATTCAAGACTACTCTTGGTAAACCGATCAATTAGTTCTCGTGCATAACCAATCAATCCGATCTTAATCCTAAATAAACATTCACATCGAGGGTAAAAAGTATAGATGAGCATATTTCATCTCTTTGATTTCAAAACTATCTTAATTGCTTTCCTTGCACTTATAAATTTAAAAGACCAAAAATATTGTTTTTACTTTTAACCTTCTCTGATTTGGCTAATCGTTAAATAAGCCACAAAACATAAAACTTGTACCTTTAAGCTTCATTTACTTAGTTAATCATAATATAGTTTATAATTCTAGTTTGACTAATACAACTATCCTTGGAACGATACACGGAACTAAACCAGTTACTATACTACTACACGATCGGGTACACTGCCCGTTAGTGTGTAGCAATCTCTAATCGGTATATTTCCATATTAATTTATACGACACTTCTCGCACATCACTTCTTCTTAGGCGTATTAGATCACTTCAGAGTGGGATTAGGGCAACTACAACCGTATGCCATAGGCAAAATAGTTCTGTTTGAAATGTGGTGCGCCGCAATCGACAGGGTACCGTTGGTTAAAGTTTTCTGTCATCTATACCGCCTAGCCAATCACCACAAATCCTGGTTCACCTTCTTCGCCCGACAAAATTTCACCAAAACCCCAAAGTCGAATGCGGGTAACTGGAAAGAAACTTTCTTTTTCATTGACCAAACTGTAGTTGGTACCGCTTTTCCGCAAACGCTTATATGGTGCGAGAAGGTGGAAAAGGATGTGAACAAAACCCCGGTCCTTGATGACGAGGAAACAAAGCTGTTAGCGGAGTGCGCTAACGCACAGCTGGTGCACCGGTCATACGGGAACGTGATGTTGCGGCTAGGGAAGATAACCGCACACTGGCCATGGGAGGATGTGCGTCCAGCCATAGTCGGACCGGATGGAAAGGGTAGGAATAGTATAATCACGTACTACAGTTTGCTATTTATGTGTTCTAACGCATGCGTGCATGTTTGCAGAGATGAAGATGAAGAGAGTACTGACTGCGGAGGAGATTGCGGGCATCGCCTTCCGCAAACAGAATGTGAACCAGCCGTTAGAGCAGGAGAAGACTGGCGAGAATGCACCTGCCACCTCTGGCAATAAGCGCAAGGCCGCCGAAGCCTCCCAATCCCAACAGAAGAAGAAGAAGAAACTCACTCCCAAACAGAGGGAGGACAAGTGGAACGATAACTTCGTTCCCATCGAACCCCGTTCTGCGGATCTACCTCCCCCATCATCTGGTAAGAGTTCTGCTTGCGCGCATACCGCACATTTAAGTCCGCATTTATTTAACCATTTATGAATACGCAGGGCATGCTGAAGAGACTCATCACACCCCACCGCGGGTCAATCCGGACCTCGAAGCTACCGCCGAGTCAAAGGACAAGACGATACACCTGGACTCCGAGTCTACACCAACCCCGCCACACGGTAGCTTTCGATTGGCGAACCTGGCGCAGCTCACACAGTCATCTGCGGAAAATGCCGCAGAGCAATCCGCCTTCCTTCAACAAATCTTCCCTGCTGAGTTCCGCAACCAACTAGCCGCACTGCCTTTTAATCAGGCGCTCAACGCCTTCGTCCAAAACGGCCTCGTCTTTTTTGGCATGGTTGCGGATCAAGCACGCCGTTCGACTAACTTGTATCAAGTGGCCTTGCGGAAAGAAACAGAGCTAGGGCTACTGCAAGCGGGGGTTGATCAGGTGAAGAAAGACAGGGACGCCGCAGAAGAAGCGCGCAAGGCGGTGGAGTTAACCGCGGCGGAAACCAAAACTGCACTGATTGAAGAGAGAAAGAAAAACCGCGAGCTGGTTGGTGCGGTTGACCAGTCCAAGGGGGAGGTGGAGCGTCTGCGGGTGGAGCTGGAAAGGGTGACGAGGGAAAAGGATGACGCGGTTACAGGTCGCGAGCTAGCGGAGGCGGACTTGACAAAACTCCGCACCGCTCTTCCCACCATTGCGCAGAAAGTAATAGATTCCGAGCCTGTGTTCGACAAGTTCAACGCCTATGTTGACGTTGTTAAAGACCACGAAATCAACAAGGCAGTGCTAGAGGTGATCCAAGCCTGCGGAATCACACCGCCGTACCCCGACGTCGTGTAGAAAAAATTGAAGGAGAGTACGGCTGCGGTGCTCATGGAAGCGAAAGAAGCCATCACTACCATCCCGATCCCCCTAATTAATGCGTTTTCCACGGACCCGAATATGCCGATTGATGGGTTCCTCAAGGAGGAGTTTTAGTTTGTTGTAATAGTTTGCGCCGTAAGTCCTATGCTTAGGCAGGCAATTGCAAATACAATTTTTGAGCCATAGGTCCCGTGATGGGCAGGCGTTTAAAACAATTACCATTTGTGTAACAAAATTTGATGTATATATATTTCTGTTATGCATGCGTAGTGTGTTTATTTGTTTATATATCGCGAATCAAAACAAAAGGTGAACCGCATGCCCATGCGCATAGTTAACCAAAACTCATGCGTATGCGGGTATTACTGCGTAAAATAAACCAATAACAATTTTACCCTTTAATAATTTAGACTCGAAAGCTACTGCGTTATCACTTTGTCATGTACTAGAGGTGCACTATAGCTGTATGGTAAGCAACGCAACTAAAAACAAGCCAATGTTTTTATGCTTTGAGTTCCTCAATCAAACCAATGCGAGAGTAATCACGCACAAGCAAACCAATGCTTGTAATTTTTTAAGTTGACTTTGCAGCCATCTAGTCTGCGTGGCGCTTGGCTAGGGGAAAACCAATTCCCTTTGCCTGCCGTTAGCGTCTAGCCTTGTAACCAAACAGGCTTCTGCCGCACGGGGGCTAGAGGACACCCCTTAAGTAGGCAGGAACCGCATACAAAAAAGATATTCAAACAATAGTATGCGAGAGTAAATATTTAATTGGCATTAATCACAATTACAACCGCGACACATCCAAACGGACGGAAATTACATAGAAAAAATAATGTGCTACAATTAACTGGAGTGATCAGGTCCACCTAGCTACATATAACATTTTTTCAATAACGTCGCATGCCAAGTGCGTTTCACAGGTTTTCCATCTAATGTCTCGAGATGGTACGCCCCGGTATTGTTTGCCTTCGCTACCCTGTATGGACCTTCCCAACGGGGGCCCAGTTTCCCAGTATCCTCCGCATGACTTGCGTCGTTCTGACGCCAAACCAAGTCACCGCACTTGTAAGAGCGCGAACGCACACGCTGATTATAGTACTTTGCAATTTTTTGCTTGTTATTTGCTTCGTTGACAGCCGCAGAGAGTCTGTGCTCTTCCAGCAAATTAAGATTTTTCCGCAAAGCTTCAGAGTTATTTTGCTCATCAAAATTTTGTATGCGGAACGTTGGTACCCCAATTTCTGCGGGTACAACAGCTTCTGATCCATAGACCAAACTGAACGGGGTCTCACCAGTGCTTGCTTTGGGTGTTGTTCTATGCGCCCATAAAACCTTCGGTAGTTCATCCACCCAACCAACGCGACCATGACCCAACCTAGCTTTGATTCCAGCTACTATATCCCGGTTGGTGACTTCGCACTGGCCATTCGCCTTTGGATGCGCAACAGATGTAAAAGTTTGCTTAATATTAAGCTCCGCGCACCAGCTGCGAAAAGGGTCACCCGCGAATTGCGTACCGTTATCGCTAACAATTTCGTTTGGTATACCAAATCGACAGACGATGTCTTCCCATACAAAATTTCGCACCCTTTTTCATGAGATTGCTGCCAGCGGTCTCGCTTCGACCCACTTTGTGAAATAGTCGATTGCAACAATCAAGAATTTGATGTTTCCTGCGTTTGCAGAATGTGCGTAAGGTACTGATGTGAGTAACATGTTTAGAAAATAAATGATAAAATTACCTCGGCCTTTTGGGAATGGTCTGACTATGTCGATTGCCCATTTGCAGAATGGCCACGGTGAGGAGACTGGTATCATTGGATGCGCAGGTGCTCTGCTAATAGGTGCATGTATTTGGCATGATTCACATTGCTTAACTATGCGCGCAGTATCCGCGTACATGGTGGGCCAATAATATCCTAGCCGCATTATTTTTGACACAATGGACCTGTGCCCCGAATGGAGTGCGCATGCACCTTCATGCACCTCGCGTACAACTTCCTCTGCCTCTTTCGGGCCAATGCACCTTAAGTGCGGTCCCAAATAATTCTTTCGATATAGGACGTCACCCTCAAGGGCATACAGCGGTGCCTTAACGCGGACTTTCTTTGCATCAGCGGAATCCGCAGGAGATTTACCATCCCGCAGAAAAGCCACAATGGGCGTCATTCATGTTGAGCTTGATTCTTCAACTGGTGCCACTAAAGGCATCATAACAATGGATTTCGCATTGAGTTCTTCTATTAGAACTTTCTTCCCCATATGATCAAAAGCCAAGGCAGCCAGTTTGCTTAGCGCATCCGCCTTCTTATTTTGCCCACGCATTACGTGGGAGATTTGAAAAGCTTCAAATTGGTCAGCGAGGTTGTGAACAAGCGATAGATATTGCTGCATGGCTATGTCATGCGCTTCGAAATCTCCGCTGACCTGACTGCATACTAGCTTTGAATCCACATATGCGTGCAAAATTTTAACATCTAACCTATGCGCAATGCGCATACCTGCTAACAGAGCCTCATACTCTGCTTCATTGTTCGTAACAGCAAAATTAAACCGCAGTGCGTATGTATGCTCTTCGCCATCTGGGCCTGTTAAAATTATACCCGCACCTGCACCAGATGCGCTGGACGCACCATCGGTGTACAATTCCCATGGTGACAATGTTGGTGCAGGTGGATCCTGATGTTCTGCTGACGCCTCGACATCCGCAGGTAATTCTGCTAGGTAATCAGCAAGTATTTGACCCTTAACCGCACTGCGCGAAGAGAAATTTATTTCATGTTCACCTAATTCAACTGCCCACTTAGCCATTCGGCCAGAAATCTCAGGCTTGTATAACACCTGAAAGAAAAATGATTGCGTTAGTTAATGCGGTAACCCCGGTCATTGCCGCAAAGTAGGCGTTTATCAACCTGTTTGATTGGTTGATCAGTTAGAACCACGATTAGATGTGCTTGAAAATATCGGCGCAAACGCCGCGCCGTATGGACCAGCGCATATACAAGCTTTTCTATTGGTGAGTAGTTTACTTCGCTTGATGTCAGCGTCTTGCTTACGAAGTAGACCGGCATTTGCGTCTGAGAAAAACCTCAGTCGTTAAATTTCTGCGATATAAATAAAGCATGTAAATTAATGGATTACCTTTCCGCGATCCGCGATGAGGACTGAGCTGACAGCTTCCTTCGATGCCGCGAGGTATAGCGTTAGCGTTTCTCCTGATACTGGCACAGTAAGTGTTGGTAATTCTGCAAGCACCTTTTTCATCTCCTGAAAGGCTGATTCCGCTTCCTGAGTCCATACGAAGTCTTTTTTCTTCAAACAATTTTTCAAAGTATTGAAGAATGGCAACTGTCGTTCTGCGGCTTTCGACAGAAACCGTGTGATAGCTGCAAGCTTCCCCGTTAGACTCTGCACATCTTACTTTGTCTTCGGAGATGGCAAATTATCAATGGCTTCAATCTTTTTGGGATTGGCCTTGATACCCCGCGCTGTCACCACATGACCTAAAAACTTGCCTTCCTCTTCCCCAAAACTACATTTTAGCGGGTTAAGCTTCATGTTGATCCTGCGCAGAGATGCAAACGTTTCCAGGATGTCCGCGAGCATGTCTTATTCGGTGTTACTTTTAATTACCAAGTCGTCGACGTACGCTTCAAGATTTCTACCGATTTGGTGCTTGAATGCTGCGTCAATTACACGCTGATAGGTCGCGCCCGCATTCTTTAAACCAAAAGGCATCTTCGTGTAACAATAAATACCCTGCGGCGTATGAAAAGCAGTCTTGTCCTCATCTTCCGCAGCCATTAAGATCTGGTGATAACCCTTGTATGCGTCCAAAAAACACTTGTACCTAAATCCCGATAGTGATTCTACCTTCCAGTCTATCTCCGGGAGAGGGTAGTTGTCCTTAGGACATGCCTTATTAATGTCTTTGAAATCAACACACATTCGCCAGTTACCGTCAGCCTTTTTTACCAACACAGGATTTGCAACCCATGTCTGATAACGCACTTCCCGCAGAATCTTTGCTTTGACAAGGCTGTCCACCTCTGCGCACAACCAATCACTGCGGTCTAGGGCCATATGCCGCTTCTTTTGCCTAACGGGTGTCAATGATGGATTAACGTTTAACTTATGTTCCGCAATATCCCGCGGAACCCCTGTCATGTCTAACTCGCGCCATGCGAAAATATCTGCGTTAGCTGACAGTATTCCATGCAACTTGCCCTTCGTTTCGGCTGACAAGCCTGCGCCGATTTTAATTCGCTTATCCGGATGCAAGCGGTTTGCTATTACTGCACAGTTTGCAAGTTGCTCTCCTACGCTAGGAGCGCTTACAGATGCGACAGAGCCACACAGCTCGGTTGTTTGATGTGACGCAACTGTGGCAACGCCTCCTACTGTGGGAAACTTAATCAAACCATGCACTACCAATGGGATGATGTTGAAATGCCGTATGAATTTTCTCCCTAGCAGTGCATTATATCGTGAAGTTGAACGAACCACATAAAAATCGACCAATTCATGCCTGATCATCTGCGGGTTCCTGTCATCCGCAAGCTCTATCATTAATTCTATTCGGCCTAGCGGCCACGAGTTTTCTCCGGAAAACCCTGATAGCGTAATATCAGGCTGGCGTAACTGCGCTTTGACTTCTGCCGGAAGGAAACGATAACAATGCTCATACATAATATCGACACCGCTACCAGTGTCAACATGCATGCGCTTAACCTGGATTCCGCAATCGGGGATGCGACACTTGATGATAATGGGCTCATTAATAGAATCAATTGACATTACAGGAGGGAAAGTGATCGGGAGAAGCTCCCAATCCTGGTGATCATTGTACTTTCTCCGCTGGCTGATTTTCTCTGCGTCAACCATGTTAATGGTTAAGTCGGCATTTTTCGCTTTGTCAACTTTCTGCCACGCGAAAGTCTTAGACTTCGAAGCCTCTTCTGCGGCCTTTCCCTTGTCCTTTTTAGGTGGTTTTAGATGATCCAATTTGCCCGTGCTAAGCGCTTCCAGAACCCGTTCCATCAAGTTTTTACACCGATTGGTGTCGTGACCATAATCGTCATGAAATTCACAATACTTTGTTTTGTCCCACTTGCCAAATTCTGTAAGCGGAGTTGGAACCGCGAAGGTCGCGTATACTGGCTCCGTTGCCAAAATTTCCTTGGGCGTTTTGGACAAACTTTTGAGCAGCGCATAGTTCTGATTATTGATGCCGCACTGATTATTGTTTTGATAATTGCCACTTGATTTCCCTTTATCATTCCTGATAGGACCACCGCTAGGATACCTTCCGCGAGAGTTTTACCACGATTTTGATCGCGCGAACGATCATCATCGTCCTTCCTCTCGTTGCGTGAGCTAGCTGTTGGGATGTCATTATCTTCGCCACTCCGCATATAGTCATGGCATTCATTAAGCGCCTCAGCATAAGTTGTTGGGACTGTATGGCGCAGACGCCTTACCAGTGTTGGATGACGTTCTGAGTTTATACCATGTATGAGTCCGGAAATCTGTTGCTCTGGTTTGAGATCTGGTATACGCAGGCACTCATTAGTATACCTTGTGAGAAATTCACCCAAAGATTCCTTGGACTTCTGCACGATGTCATGGCATTCAATGTGCGTGCGCTTGCGTGGTCTCTGATTCTGATATTGCAGCAAAAACTTTGTCCGCAGATCCATAAACCCGGCAATACTACCCGCCGGCAACTTATTAAACCACTCACGAGCAATACCCTGTAGTGTCATAGGAAATATCTGGCACGCAACCGGATCCACCCAGCCTTGAGTGTGCATTGCGCCTTCAAAACGCTGTAAAAAATCATCTGGATCGGTCAGGCCATTGTAAGTACCCAACGTGCTAGGTATCTTTGGTGCTGATGGAAAAGGGTATGCGGATATATGCGGAGGAAACTTGTCAAAGGTAGTCGGTAGCTCGAAGGGTGGTTTAACAGGATCCCCTTTCAAGTTTGCAAAGAAACGCTTCATCATGTCCTGAACAAAGTCAGGTTGTGAAAATAAGTGAACCATATCAGGAGGTGCGGCCTGCATGAATTGACTTGCAAGATTTGCCTGCCCTTGAACATTTTTCCAAGGTTGACCCTGCGTCTGCGGATATAACCAAGGCTGCTGCGTTGGAAAAGAGGGATAACTTGAAGAAGCAGAGTACACAGGTGGCTGTAAAGGAAGTGAAACCTGTGGTGCAGATATCTGCGAAACTTGAGGATACACACTTAAAAGCCCAACTGTATGCGCTGTGCTTTGCTGCTGCACTGTTATCTGCGCCCAATGAGAGTGCATCTGGGATGACACCAAATCCCCAACTATTAAGTAACGCCTGCGCATCTGCAGGAGTTAAAAATTGTGAAACTGGGCGCGGTGGTTGCCAAGGTTGCAACGGTGTAAATGACGAATTCTGCTGAATGCTCTGCGTATGCAGAGGTATTGAAACAGTGGTACTGTAAATAGGTACCTGGCCGCAGCAAATCACATGCGGCCCCGTTGTTCTACCGCTAGTGCCTGCAAAGATGACCCTTGGATCCACTGACGAAAAGTCCAGCCGCGTGGTTGTGACTGGTGAGTTTGCTCTTGGCGGTGTAACCCCGTCTGAATATATCGACTTGTACCTCTGAAAGGGTTTGCCGGATATAGGTGGAGGGTACATCGTGTACCCCGCCTGAATAGCGGCCCCCGTAGTCATAACCGGTGTCTGTTGACTACCAGACGGTGCGTTCTGAACATCTGTTTGGGTATGTTCCGATGATTCCTCGGAAGTCATGATACTGTTAAAGAAAAAATTCAAAAATTTTGTAAATAACGAGTCATACAATTCAAAACCTTAAAAGAAAAAGCAATTAAACAGTCTTGAATTAATTCGACTCTCAATGAAAGCACCACTTGATCATGCATATTTTAACCGTGGGGTTTAATATGTCTGCTCAATACATAAAGAGGGGTTTAAGGATCTTAGAACGTGGCTCTCCGGTCCGGCTACCGTGAATAACCCTGGCCGACATGATGATGTCGGCGGGGTGGCCAAGTGATTAAGTCCACCTCCGATAACAGTCGTCGATCAAGAGGCCCCAAATAAGGTCGTAGGTACTAGCTTATAAAAGACTAACCTGTTAACCTTGAAAAGATGCTGAATGATGCTGTTTTACGTAATGTGTATCGTATGTGATGGTTACGTAATGTGCTGTGTCCGGTAAATGATGATTAGGGTTTGTATTTATAGGCAAACCCTAATTCTAGAACCGTCCCAGATCACGTTAATCTTATCCATAACTGACTCTCCCGAATCACGGATATAATTATGGAAAAGATATTTACTTGACAGCTAAGCAACCGCCGTACCGGGAACAAAGGCATTCGCACGCCGCATACCGCACACAAGAACACGCATACGCACAATAGTGATTGTCCGCATACATTTGCGGTGCGCCTGCGGGTTGCGGTATCATTAAACCGTAATTTATAAGCGTAGCTTGTTCCCTTTATTATACTAAGATCGAGCTTCAATATTGACGAATAAGAACATCATTTATTATGGTGTTATTGTGGCAATTACCAAAACTGTGTTTAACTAACTTATATACACATAATACACAATATAATAATATACGAAGTATGAGTATTTCTTTAATACATCAAATTTAATAAATACATCAAATTTAATAAGAAAGGTTTTTGTTAACGATTATCTTGCCGATTAATAAATCTTGTCAACTTACTCCAAAAATACTAATGAATTTGTCTCCATAGCGTCCATAAACTTTTATTGATATTATTTTTAGGTCCCATAATGTTATAAACCAGGAAAATAAACTCGTGCTACGCTGTGGGAATGATCTCGGTCGATCAATGGTCGATTGTTTTTGTCGATTCGCTGTTGATTAATTTGACGTTAAAGAAAAATGATTGAAAAAGGAAATAAAAAAGGGATGTAAAGAAAACGGAAAAATTCTAAAAAAGGTCAATTTATAAAATTATCTAAGCAGAAGCTCATGAGGTTACGGGATACCAATAATTACACTCAGGACCCCACTTATTTCTACTCCTGGAATCGCCACTGGTTACACTTTTGTCATGTTGAATAGTGGTCATGTCATCTTAATATGGAATCGCCGCTGGTTACACTTTTGTCATGGTGAATAGTGGTCATGTCATCTTAATAATTAGTATATATAGATAATTTCTTGTTAAAAGTTGTAAATTTGTCCATTTTACGCAAACGTGCAATGTTCGTGTTGCATTTTCCGGTCATGACCTCATAATATATGGGGGGTGATTCTCACACACTGTTTTTTGATCCTCACACACCAATTTACTTGAACTCCTCCCTAATAATAGGGTAAAAGGGTGTGTGAGGATCAAAAAACAGTGTGTGAGAATCATCCCCCATAATATATATCAAGAAACTGGAGTCGTGACTTGCAATATCTCGATCATGATCGTAAAATGAAAGATGTGGCCAACAAGTCTTGAACAAGTAATTTCTAGGTTATGGTCGGGTCATTCAACACCCAAGTACAACCATTGTGTGTTGTTGTGATTTGTGATCTCTATTAATGTATAATTTCGTGGAACACATGATTTATATTTGAACTTAAAAGGTTGTTGCCTAAGATAGCAATTTGATGAAAGTTTATTTTTTATGTAAGTTGCCATTATGTGATATCACCAAAGTTATTTGCCTCAATTTATGATCTGGAATACATACCACACAAGATCATATTTTTATCATACATCGCCAGTTTTTAATCTACTTCAATGTGCATATTGGTCCTGAGAAGTCTATGTGTTCACTACAAGAGGGTACGATCCCGAAATTGTTGATCAATGAATGGACTTGCGTGTTGCGTGACCCGATGAGCTAGAAATCTAAAAATCTTATATTTAATAACTAGTCAAAATTCATTAAGATCAAAGATTACAAGTTTTCGGTTGTTAGGTCAAATATAATAGATGAGATTTGTTGTTACCTTAAGCTAGTATAAATAGCAATTAGATAGCTTAAACTTTAAGGTTTTCCCCTCACAATTCACAAACACCTTGAACACACACACTTCTCCCTAATCCCCCTCAACCTTGTAATCACCCTACACACTTGTAATTTTGACACCTAGTGAATGTGAATTACTGTTACTCATCTGTTCTATCATCTTCATCATCATTTACAGTTCATGCATACACACACACACACACACACACACACACACACACACACACACACACACACACACACATATATATATATATATATATATATATATATATATATATATATATATATATATATATACTTCTGAAATATCACAGATTCATCTAGAACACGAATTCAACCTAGTTTTAATCCAAACATGTGGTATCAGAGCGTAAGTAGCTAGCCTACATCGATCCAAATCATATTCGTGTTGAAATTCGATCAGAAAATCCGATTTTAGGTTTTTAAAGCATCAAACTGATTTTTGGCGGATTTTGATTCCTGAGTGTTTTGATAAATTCTGTTAATGTAGAAAGCTTTCACATCATCTAGTGAATACTCGTTCCAAATTTCAGAAGCTAATTCCATAATTTCGAAAAATTACAGTACGAAAACTTTTTGTAAGAACTCTAATTGAATCGATCAATACCGAAGTTTTGATGAAAAAGTGAGATCATAGGTGTATCTAGTTCCTTTAAACGCAGTTTTCTGTATAATTTTGTGGTGTAATTCGCATTTTTGAACCTTCTCGTAGCATCACCATTAGCCATCACCTTCCGGTCACTGGAATCTGAACAAACTTCATCCTCACTTAGAACACCATCGGTCGAGTGTTTCACCCTCCATCGACCGTTTGTCAACCTCAATCGACCGTTTGTCAATCACAACCGACCGATTGTCAATACTCAATCGACCATTTGTCTATTTTACCAATTTGATCAAAAGCAACGTTATGCTACCCAAAATTTGACCGATATTCATCTTCTATTGATTGAAAGTGACTGATATTGAAAGTAGTTCGTATCAATTTGAACCAACAAATTTTTTAGGGTTCATCAAGAATTAGAGAAGAAGAATTAAAAAAAAAAATAGAACGAAAGGGTTTATGTTTCAGATTGAAAGGGTTCATGATTCTTCAGGTTTGAAAGAGTTTTGATTTCGAATTAAAGGTATATCAAATCAGAAGGTGTTCGTTATTTTTGGTTTTGAAGAAGACATCTGTATTTTGTTTTTATTTTGGGGAAGAAACACAAAGCTAGGGTTATAAAGTTGAAGCTCTATTTCATTACACAGTACCTAGTCAGCCCAGTTGGTTGGTACCCTTGTTTGCTTATGAAGTGTCCCAGGTTCAAATCTACCTGAGGCATTTGTTTTTTTTTTTTTTTTTTCAATTATACACAAAAGCAACAGTACTAGACCATCAAGGTTCAAGCCCAAATTACATTTTTTGCTGGCCCTATTTACAACTAAAGGATCTAACAACAAGGTTTAAGATCAAGCCCAAGTTCAGAAATTTTTCAGGCCCAACAGCAGATCAGTCCATCTTATTGAATAGTTAACAAATTAGTTAACTTTTCAATTAGTTTGCTAACGAAAAGGATTAACATAGTTAGAAAATTCAACGATTTTCGTTAAATTTTCTAACGAAATTTTTAAAAGTTTACTCGTGTCGTTCGAAAATGTCTCTTTCGCAAGACGCAAATTGTTCAATATCTGAAAAACCTCCAATACCAACATGGGATCAAGAACTAAAACATCTCAAGGGTTTGTGTACATGCGCAATGAAAGGTCCGAATTCAGAAAGAAATAAAGATCAGATGTGTACATTCAAGATTTATGATGATTATCTGGAATCAAAAGCTCGACAAGAAATAATTGAAAGAAATAACATGAAAGAGCGGATTCTCATGCATGAGAATGAGTTGACTATTCAGCGGAAAATGACATCTGAATTGAAATCTCAATTTTCGAAGATGGCTAACCGAATACATGAGCTTACCAAGAATGAGTTTCAGTTGAAGGAACAAATTTCAAAACTTCGAGCAGAACTACAAAGTTACAAAGATTATTTCGATATAGAACAACTCAACTTAGAGACACTGAATAATAAACTCAAAGAGAAAATTGTTCATCTCAAAGAAGAAAATAAGATAATTCGAATTCTTCAAGAAGAAAGTAGTCATCTCAAGTCCGAACATGAACTTGATTCAAAGACAATTCTACAACTTCGCATTGTTGTTGATCATGCTCAAACTCTTAACCAAACATTAACTCATGACTTTGAAAAACACATTTCTGATTTGCATCATGAGTTAGATGTTAAATCAACGCCAACTCCAAAACCAACAATGGTGTCAATGGGTGCACAAGTCGAAATCCAGATGTACACCAAGCCACATATTTTGGAATCAAAACATACTTCTTATATGGTTGAGAAGACTGATTCTTTACTAGAGATTCCCAAGGTTATTCAACCTCTCAAATCTGTTTTCCAAGGACAAAGAGTCTATTCCCATTACCAAACCAAAACAAATCAACAATTTATAAAACCTACTTATGGGGAAAATGGAAAAATCACCGGATTTTGTGATCAATACGGATGGTTTCCTCATAAACTAAGGCAATCTAGTTCAGAGAGTACATCCGTTAACTCCAACAAAACACCGATTGATAAAACACGTTCAAAACCACTCAAGTACTCATTCAAAGAGTTACTTTCCCTTAAGCCACTACTCGTGATTCTGGCTAAACCAAAACGTTTTCAAACCAAGATCCAACCTCGATGGAATGCGAGATCAATTAACCACATCGACCAAACCTACAAATTGTTCAACAAAAACAATGACAAAACAAACCGAGAAACCCACTACTCAAACTTCCGCAACAAATCTCTGACACAAATTCTTCACAACAATACTACAAACTCTCCATGTCTGATTGAGGGGGAGCAAGATGATTCATTATTCAAGGCAGAGTTAAAGAAAATTGTCAATATAGTTCCTTCCTTCTCTCTTCTCAATTCGATAAAGACATATTTGAACAACGCACACCAAGGGGGAGAAATAAAGCAAGGATTAAAAGGTGGTGTGCATTGTGATCATTCTTCTCCAAGAATGAAGAACCTTCTGACAGAAGAAAATTCTTCATTTCAAGTCAACAATCATTCCTATTAACTCAACAACTATGCTTATTCCAAGAGGGAGAGTTCAAGACATTGAAGATATCCCCGAGACCCCTAACAGTACAAGATTACGAAGATGATCAACAACAAATCACATCTAAGGGGGAGATTGTTAGGTCAAATATAATAGATGAGATTTGTTATTACCTTAAGCTAGTATAAATAGCAATTAGATAGCTTAAACTTAAAGCTTTCCCCTCACTTTAGACATTCACAAACACCTTGAACACACACACTTCTCCCTAAACCCTCTCAACCTTGTAATCACCCTACACACTTGTAATTTTGACACCTAGTGAATGTGAATTACTGTTACTGATCTGTTCTATCATCTTCATCATCATTTATAGTTCATACATATACACACATATACATATACGATATAGATATATATATACTTATGATATATCACAGATTCATTTAGAGCACGAATTCAACCTAGTTTTAATCCAAACATCGGTGATGAGATCTTCAACAATGTTTAACAGAAAACATAAACATAAAATGGAGCTTGAATTAACTGATTTCATTACTACTTAATTGAATTAATTACATCTCGTTACATAAGCCCTTGTATATACAGCTTAACGAAACCCAAATGCTCTTGACAGACTTAACAACTTAATTAAATATAATTACAATCTGGCCCCAAACTATCTAAAACAACATATAAGTTCATGTACATCAACTATGAACAAATTACAGTTTAACCCATGTACTTTCTTTTAGCTTTTGTTCTTCCACAATAGGTGAAAAAGGAAAAGAGTGAAATGTGAAGGCTAGGGTTTTGGGGTGTAAGGGTGAAGGGGAGTGTGTGGAGTGGCTAAGATCACTAGTATTGGTTAGCCAAAGCTAGCGTCAAACTTTGGCACTAATACTAGCAAGTTTCCTTGCCAAAGCTAATTTTTCACAGTGATGCTCTATGCCAATATATGGCATTTTCTTTGGCGCTGGTTAACAAGACACTGACCATTTATTATTATTTTAATAATTTTTAATAATAAAAAATGAAGGTCGGTCCAATGTTAATTTGATTAAGTATGTCATGGATACTAATGAAATGTAATGAGTTAGTGATGAGAGTGAAATGTTAAGGTGATGCTGATGTGACATAATGTTAATTTTAAGCCATCATGAGTAAGAACGATCTGAGTGAATGTCTAACTTTCTAATGTGGGGAGTATGGTGTGTATTTATAGTCATATACACACCATGTACAAACAACATTCCTAAAGGCTTGTAGCATATTAGATAGTGTTCTGATTGCAAATGAAGTCATCGATGAACTAAAAATAAAATGAAAAAAGGCCTTGTTTTTTAAGTAGATTTCGAATAAGCTTTCGATTGCATAAGTGGAATTTCTTATCAAACACCATGAGATATCTAAAGTTTGGACCTAAATGGATTCGTTAGATTAGTGCGTGTTTATCATCGGCATCCATTCTCTATTCTAATCAATGGGTAACCCACAAAAGAATTCATACCGGAGCGAGGAGTCTGTCAAGGAGATCCAATATCCCCCTTCTTATTCATCATAGTTGCAGAAGGTTCAAACATTTTAACAAAAATAGAAATTACTAGCGGTTATATTAAAGGCATCGAAGTAGAGCATGATAAAATTATGGTATCACATCTTCAATAAGCCAATGATACCATATTCTCCAGAGATTGAAATAAACACAATGAATCAAACATAGCTAAATTACTTAAATGTTTTAAGTAACTCTCGGGCCTAAAATATAGCAATGGGTAGCCACGGAGGTGGTCGAAGATTTGGCCAAAAGTGTGGAATGCTCTGCGGGCACCCTACCTTTTGTTTATCTAGTAATGCCAATTGGGGTGAAGATGGGAAATGCAACGACAACCCATACTATACAAGTTCAAGAAGAGAAATATCTAGCGGTTATATTAAAGGCATCAAAGTTGGGCACAATAAAATTATGGTATTATATCTTCTATACGCCGATGATACCATATTCTTCGGAGATTGGAATCAACGCAATGCATCAAACATAGCTAAATTACTTAAATGTTTCGAGGAACTCTCAGGTCTAAAAGTGAACTTTAAAAAAGTAATTTATACGGAACTTGAATAGCCAAGGAGGTGGTCGAAGATCTGGCTAAAAGTGTGAAATGCTCGACGGACACCCTACCTTTTGTATATCTAGGAATGCCAATCGAGGTGAAGATGGGAAAGGCAACGACATGGAAATCCATACTAGACAATTTCAAGAAAAGATTTTTGGAATGAAAAGCAAAGACCATATCATTCGGCAAAGGACTAACCATGGTGAAATTCATCCTTAGTAGTTTACCTATATACTTTCTTCATTATTTGGTGCACCATCAAGTATCATTAATTCACTTGAAGCTTTGGAAAGAAACTTTTTTTTGGGGGGGGGGGGGGGGGGGACAATCTAAACCAAATTTTTATTTTTTTTAGGTTAAATGGGATCGATCTTTACTATCTTATTGAAAAGGAGGTCTAAACATCCATTCTTTACATGCTAAAACTTATCTTTGTTATGTACATGGTGGTGGAGTCTCAAAAATGAACTCAACGCGTTTCGGTCAAAAATAATAACATATATATGAAAAAGGTGGCGTTCTTTTTTATCTTAATCGTTGCAGGAACATAATTGGAAGCACTATATGGCTAGACATCATTAAGGATCGAAAACAAGTTGATGATTTTTGCATATGTTTCACGAAATCTTTGCAAAAAATGTTTGGAAATGGAAACACTATATACTTCTATAGAGACAAATGGATCGAGAATGAAGCATGCAAGTCACATTTTGTTCGCCTTGGAAATCAAAGATGCTCTTGTATCAGAAAGGATAAACACATAATCTTCACACAAATACATAATCTTCGCATAAATACGGGTTCTTCACATTGGATCAGACCTCCTAGAGTTCGCGTCTATGCCGATTTAGATGAACTTAATCGACTTATCTCTTCTTTTTCATTGTTCAACAAATGCGACTCACGGAAATGGAAGTTGGATCTAACCGGAGTCTACACAACTAAAGCTTTAACTTCGATGATATATGACAAAAAAAACTCGTGGAATCTGCTACAAACGTGGAAACAATACGCAATAAGGCTTTGCCCCAAAATGTTGATATTTTTATTTAGAGATAAATCATGAGAAGAATCCCAACAAGATCAGATTTGGACAAACGCAACATATATTTACATTCGACTTTATGTCTGTTATGCAACAACTTCGAAGAAATGGTAGATCATATTTTGATAGATTTCCCAAAATCCGCAAACATATGAGCCTTATTATTAAAATGTTAAATGGCCCAAAAAGGTAACATAAGTTATTCAATTTGACAATCAAGGTAACTTTCAATTTGTCTAAGCCCGAAAAGGATTTCAATTTTATTTTTGCTCAAGAAAAAGACTACGATTTGAAAAAGTGTTAAATTAGGGTAATTATCGTCAAATTCTTTAACGATCGTTAGTTAAAAATACACGATTGATCCCTGAAATTTCTTAAAATATTGCACCACTAATCCTCTTTATCATCTTCAATAACATCTTCATTATCACAACTACCACATAACAACTACCACATATCATGTTCATTACCACCACGATTGTTATGTTTTATATTACTTCATTCAAGAAATTAGATTATCTTTTTATTTCCAAAAGTTGTATACAGTAATATTTTTTTAATTAGTTAAAGTACTAAATTAATTAATTTACTTAATTAAAAATAGTGATATAAACCTCCACCGCAGGTCAACCATTTAAGAAACCGAAAAAAACTTCATTCAAGAAATCGAATGTTGCAAAACAAAAAAGAGATGAGCTAAAAAGAAGCAGATTCAGTGTTATGAACTTGAGATCTAACAAAGAACATCGGGTGAGTTACAGATCTGGAAATTGAATTAGTATCAAATTGGGCTCCAATCTTCGATCTTTAATCCGTGACCACCCACCGCCACCATTGTTGTTGCTTGATTTTAAATTGATTTTATTTTGAATAAAGATGTATGAATTTGTGTAGATAAGGAGTGATGTTTTACTTTTGTTTTAGTTGGACATGTGTTGTTATGTTTAGTATATATTAAACGATAGATGAGAATAAGTAAAAGAATGGGAAGATTCATTCCTAAAATTATTCAGGTTTTAATTTTTCACAATCAGAAAATCCATTCCGAAGGATGATGATATGAAGGCACGAAGATATAGTTACCAGATGATTAATTTTTGTTTAAGTTGTATGATAAAAAATAAGATATTGGGTTTTTATTTTGATATTCGTATATAAATTTTTGTTTAAGTTGTGCAGGAAGATCCATTCCTAAATCATGCAGAGGTCAGAGACCTACACGGTCGACCCACGGTCGACCGTGTAGGTGAGCAGTAGACAGCTGGGTTTAAATTTCTCTTGCCTGTAAAAGCCAAACCTTGGAGCACTTGAAGACTCACCTCTTGCACTTACATTTTCATACATTTACTGATATCATTCAAATATTATTGTCATCTATTTAGAGTGATTCATGCAAGAGTGATTGTAAACTTAGTCGTGAGTTTACTTGGAAACTATCTTCTTAAGGGGATCTAGAGGATATGTGAGATTTCACATAGTGGAAGCATTAGGATCTTGTGGGAAGAGCATTTGGTGATTGTGAATTTTTCAAAGGGACGTAAGGGTTGATAAGTTGCGGCTTATCGAGGAGCTAGTGTTGTATCCGGATACGCCACCGAGTATGGAACATCGTAGTGAAACTAACTCTCAATTTGTTAGAATTGAGGAGTGGATTAAGTAAGATTAGTTAACATCTTCCCGAACGACTATAAATCTCCGTGTTTGTTCTCTTATCCATTATCTTTGCATTTACTTTACTTGTGAACAAACTAATAAAATCACACTATAGTAATCTCAAGTTCTAAATCAAAAAAGTTTTAAAAATCGCACTAAGTAACTACTCACCCCCCTCTGGTTACTTACAAATATTATATTGTTGTGTGCTCTTGCACAACATGATAGTCGAGGATAATGGCTACAACATTACATGGTTCGAGGAAGAATTAGTTAGGTGTGATGAAGCTAATCCTAACTTTGTATGGAATCCATCTGAAAGTCCCGAAGCAAGAGAATTAGACGAGATAGAGACCTTCATAACCAACATCGACAAGATCTCACTGAACACATTTGGGAACTTCCACCAAATTTTAGATGTTTAAATGCCTAGTTTTCGTTGTTTTAAATAAAGTAATTGTATTAGGGTTTTTTAATTAATGTAATCGTTGAATTTTTATTAATTTAAGTGTGTTTTTTTTTAATTTGAATTATTATATATGTATTATTTATATAAATAAATAAAGAAGGAAAAAAATTAACTCAAATTAAAATGAAAAAGAAAATAAAAACGTGGGACCAATTATCCCATCACATACTTATCACGCCATATCACTACAAACTCCATCACGCCATCACTTTTGCCACATCAACACTATACTCCACAAAAACACTCATCACCACTATCACACTCTCACCATTAAGCATGGTCGAAGTTAAAACGTTGGGTACTTTTTATACTAATTATCACAGCCAAACTCGAAAACTAGCAGCTCATTAATATGTATAAAAGTAGGCAAACTACCCCTTTTTCATGTAAAAAAATATTTCGCGTGGTCAAAATGTTTGCCATTTTAAAGGCTAAATGCTGCGTGCTCCCTCAACACAAAACTAATGCTTGCTCCCTCAACACTACTTTTGTTAAGAGCAGGTTTGGAGTAATTGACGCGGTCCACCATAAGTGAAATCACTCACCTCATCATATTCGTGCCACATGTCAGGAGGAATCCACGAGACCCGTACCGATAAGGTAACGCGGCCACCTGGGAAAATCCCATGAGCTTCGAATGCATTATGTGTCGCAACCTCTAAAACCCGGATATCTGGGGTACCACTGAGCCAAGCGCACAAGCGCAGCAACGCGCAGTCCGTTCACTAACTAGTTTGTTCTAAAGCTAGAATGTATAGATTTGAAGCTTTTTAATTATTATCACCAATTAGTGATTAGTCTCCTATTAGTTTTTTTTTTTCTTTTTAATGGCGAAAAAAGAAATTATATTAAAAAATTCATTAAAACAATGAAGCTAAACAAACATTACAATGCAAGAGGCATAAAAGCCCAAAAGAAAAGAAAAGCCGAAAAGAAAAGAAAAGCCCAAACAATTGAAAGACATTGGAATAGAATAAGGCTCCTATCTTCATACAAACTAAACTGGATCCCAGAAGCCCAAAAGAAACATTGAAATGGGCTTAAGAGCTCAAACCATCCAATCCAATACAACATAAAAAGACCGGATAACAAAAATCATTGTGCATCTTGACATGAAACACACCAAATACCCTAACAAGACGGTGACGGTTCATCCATCGATGAAACCAACGCTTGTCAACAACCTCGAAACTCGATGAAGCACCGGAACTAAAGCACCAGAACTAGAGGAATGGATCCAATACCTCGAAGATGTGATAAAAAATCAACCTGCACCCGTACAAATTGAAACCAAGGGAAACACCGATGCTTTAGATTACGATACAACCGTAAAAATACGAAACCAGGTGAATTGAAAACAAGTGAATAGAAAAGTGATAGGAAATAGAGTTTTGTTGACAGAAGAAACTTTGATTATGTTAGAAAAGCATATTAATTTGGCAGAAAACAAGGATTGGATTGTCCAGAATTGGGAAAATACAGATTGATGGAGGAATTGAAGCTTCTATGCGTTAGCCATAAAATTGCTGCTTTGCATAATCAAAAGATTTAAGAGTAACGATTGCCGAAAAATTGTTTCTATGCTGCTTTTACAAGATTACGACGCCCTAAAAATGAAACCGGTCCCAGACATTCCTTGAGACGTGCCTCATGGATTTGTAGGATTATCTAGAGCTTCGTCATCAGCCATACTCTGCATAATGGCGTCAAATTTCTAAAGCTCTTCTTTATATGTTATCTTTTAATTGGCACCAAAATATTGGCCCTGTAAATTACACTTTTGGATTTTGTTTGTTGCCCAACCACATGGTTGATTTCACTTGTGGTATCAAAAATATCACCTAAGTTTGGCATATCATCAGGAATTCTTTTTACAAATTTCTGTTGATGATTTCATAAAAGGAACAGTGGAATTCACCTTAGGATAGTAACGTGCTCTTATTCTTTCACAAGAGGATTTACAATTACTAGCACAACATTGACCATTATCATTGATTTTGCTTGTTTCAACTACTTTTGAAGCAAAAGTAGCTGCAGAGTTATTAAAGGTGGTGTTGATTGAGAAGTTGTGGTTTGATGTTTGTTTTGAGAATGAATTGGGACGGTTAATTGGTGAGGAATTTTCAAGGATAGGATAGTCATTATCATCCAATGAAAAAGGTACATTTTGGGGCATGGGATTATGTGTGGAAAGCAACCCATCCCTAATATCTAAACAGTAAACTTGCTCATCCGTATATTTGGCACTGAACAAAGTTTTTTTTTTTCTTCTAATTTCCTCAACATGCTTTTCCTTTTGAGATAGTAAGGCTTTATTCACTTTTCCATAGAATAATGAGATTCTTTTGTACTTTTTCACTCAACAGGATTAGTAGACTTTATGGGTGTTTGGATATTTGAATTAACAACAGTAACATTGACTTCCCCTTCTTCCCATTCATATTCCGGTGCCGGATTCACTTTTTCCGGTGCCGGTGACATTAAATTTTCAGCCTCTTTTTGTGCTGTTGTTGCCTTGTGAGTACATTGAAGTAACTCATTATATTCATCGATAATATCACTGTTAACAGGCTCGAGTGGTTCCTTGTGATAGATTTCTTCAACCCATAATCTGCAGTAAGAACTGTTTGCAATGTTTGCCTGAACGTACCTTTTAATTGGACCCAAATTATTCACTTCAACCATAGCAAACAAAACTTCAAGTTGTTTAAGGTTATAAGCATTCTGACCAATATGCATCATCCTTCCAAAGTTTTTAGCAACTTCAATTGAACAATTACATGAGTAACAATCGTAAGGTATCCCTTTATCCCTACTTTAATAAATCTTGAAACGTAAATATCTCGAATTCCAAGTAGGTGACCGCGTAATGTTGAAAGTCACACCATGGAAAGGTGTAATCTGTTTCGAAAAGCGTGGGAAGCTAAATCCATGATATATTGGTCCTTTTGAAATTTTGGAGCGTGTTGGACCCGTTGCTTTCTGTTTGGATCTTCCGACTCAATTGAGCTCATTTCATCCCACTTTCCACGTATCGAATCTAAAGAAGTGCCTTGCCGAACCAGAACTTGTCATACCACTAGATGAGCTTACGATTGACAACAAACTCCACTTTGTGGAAGAACCTGTTGAGATCTTGGACCGTGAGGTCAAGACCTTGAAACGCAACAAGATTCCAATTGTCCGAGTCCGTTGGATTGCTATACAAAGACCCGAGTTTACTTGGGAGCGAGAGGATTAGATGAAGCAGAAATATCCTCACCTCTTCACAATTCTACGGTCTACCTCAGCTTAAAATTTCGGGACGAAATTTTCTTTAACAGGTGGGTTATGTAACGACCCAACTTTTACTACTTATATATGTGCTTATTACTTTCACGAAACTGCGTATTTGTGCATACTGTGTTAGATTATATTCTGGGATCAGTATTCATTTTAATTACTTTCGTTAATACCTTACAACGTACTATTAAGTACTGAGTTACTTAACTTGATCCCCGAATGCTTTTATGACCGTTAGTGTCACTTGTCGTTTAAAGCGAGCTACGTACTTGGTACACGTTTAACTTTTGTCATAATTATGATATTATGACTACGTAATACTAATTGTTATTTTCTAATGACAATTACTTGGCTTATTGGTTGCTTAATTATGCTTAATAATTTACTAATGCACACTAGTTAGTCTTATTGGACTTTTTACCTTAATAGACTTAAGCCACCCTACTCTAGTTAATGGACCATTGAATGAGCCCAACTTTAATGGATTTATGACCTATTAAGAAGTAGGACAAATACCCATTAAGATGAGCCAACATACTAGCATTTTTGTAAACCATTACTACACATGTTGCATGGGATCCCAACAACAAGCACCACCTTTAGACCACCACCATGCAAAAAGCAAAGTTTGTCTCCCCCTTGTCCCCCCTAAGCCATCGGCCAACCACCACCTCCACCACTATATATATCAAGCCTCATTCTTCCATTTCACACTTGATCTCATTCTCATTTTACACACAATTGCTCTCTAATTTTCTCTCTAGTCTTTCTCGCACTAAAATTGCAAGTTTTTAAATTTTCTTCTTCTCTTCTTAATCACGACATCATCATCATCATCATAAGATCAAACTTTTTAGCTTTTTGATCTTGTTATATCTTATAGATTCAAACTTTGATTTGAATCCTTCAAGAACATGAAAGATTCAAGCTTTCTAGTTTTGAATCTTCATTACTTTGTTGGATCTATGTTTTCTAGCTTATGATCTCTTCATTTTTGTTAAAATATTAAAACTTGTGTTTATGATCTTCATGAAACTTGAAGATCTAACCTTTTGCTTTAAAGATCTTCAAGAACATAAAAGATTCAAGCTTTCTAGCTTTGGATCTGTATTACTTTGATGGATCTAAGCTTTATAGCTTAATATCACTTTGTTTTCGCTAAAAGATCAAAACTTGTGTTTATGATCTTCATGAAACTTGAAGATTTAGCTTGTTGTTTTAAAGATCTTCAAGGACATAAACGATTCAAGCTTTCTAGCTTTAAAATCTCATAATTATTGTTAAGGGATCCAAGCTTTCTAGCTTAGGGTTTCATTACTTTCTTTGATCTAAGTTATGTAACTTAAGGTCTTGTTTGATTGAATCAAAGTTTGTAACTTTATACTTTAGAACTTGTATTTGTGTTGAGACTAAGAACATGATGTAACCTTGGTTCATCATCTATCTAAAATTCTTAAGTGAGTTGTATTTCTCCTTAGTCTTGACATGGTGTGCTTATGGTTGAAACTTGGTCAAAGTGATGCTAAAACATCAAAGAGTTGTACACTTGAAGGTTACACGCATCAAGGATGAGAACCGTGATGAGCATCAAGCACTAAGAAATCCACTGGAGCACTTGTTTTCTGTTTTTCTGTTTTTCGAGTAGGATTCACTAATAGGACCAATCTACAGCTTGCTCGTTTACTTGTTTCTGCGGCACTGCTGCATGCTACTGCTTACTTTTACTGCTATATGATCTTGTTGTATGCTATTGCTTATTCTCGCTACTGCATGCTACAACTATCTGCTTTCGATTGCATGATACTGCTATAGGACACTGTTATTGCCATGCTAGGTACTGCTGTAGATGATCTAGGCTGCTGTAGTTATTATGCCTGATACGTGCTTGCTATATGTGTTACTAACATGGAATAAGTAATTGATTGCTATATTACTATAGCATTATTACTTATTGGATAACGGATTTTGACTCGAGTCAAAATTTTCGATTGGAAGATCAATGGCAAACGGAAGAGGTCCAAGAGAAATGCCCACTGCAGCACAGATTGAGGAAATGGTGGCTGCTCGAGTAGCCGCAGCTATGGCGAATGCCGGTCCTGCACAACCTCCACCGGCTAACCAAAACGTTCAGAATGGGTGCACTTACATGAAATTTCAGAGTTGCAAGCCACAAAATTTCAGTGGAACGGAAGGGTCAGTTGGGTTAACAAGATGGTTTGAAAAGTTGGAATCAGTATTCCGTGTGAGTAACTGCTCTGAAGTGAACAAGACTAAGTTCGCATCCCGCACACTGTCGGATGGCGCTCTGACATGGTGGAACATACTCTCCCAGGCTCAGGGAATTGATGAAGCTTATGCAACACCATGGGAGGAGTTTAAGCGGGCTATGATAGAGGAGTACTGTCCCGAAACCGAAATTCAGAAGATGGAAGCGGAATTTTAGGAATTGAAGGCTGTAGGAACTGACCTTGATGGCTATAATCGGAAGTACTTGGAGTTAGCTTTGATGTGCCCCACAATGGTTACTCCTGAGTTCAAACGGTTGGAACGGTATCTGTGGGAACTTCCCAAAGACATCCAGGGAAATGTCACTTCTTCGAAACCAGCAAATGTCCCAGAAGCTATGTGCATGGTGCACACCTTGATGAATCAAGTTATCCGCCAAAAGCCAGAGAAGGTTCAATCAGAATCTGGAGCAAGTGATGGGAAGCATAAATGGGATGGAAACAAGGGTAAAGATATTGATCAGAATCCAGTCAAGAGGCTTGAGCACTTTAGGGGGAGCAATGAGGGGAGAAGCCCTAACCCTAACTACAAAGGTAGCCTACCTCAGTGCAGGAGATGCTATAAGCATCATACTGGGTACTGCAATGTGGTATGTGAGAAGTGTAAGAGGACTGGACACATCGGCAAGGATTGTAAGATCAATACTTCAGCTGTGAAGGCGAACCCCAATGCGCCAAGGAAGTTCTTTGAATGCGGCCAGCAAGGTCACTTCAAGAATGAATGCCCTAACAAGAGGAAGGATGGCGGGCCTGCACGTGGAAGAGTCTTCAACTTGAACGCCAGAGATGCCAGCGAGGATCCTGACTTGGTTACAGGTACATTCACTGTTAATAAACTATTAGCTTCTGTCTTGTTTGATACTGGTGCTAATAGGAGTTATATGTGTAGACATTTTTGCTCTAAGTTAGATTGGTCATTAGTTCCTTTGGACAAGAATTATCTTGTTGAGGTAGCTAATGAAAAATTTGAGAAAGCTGATCAAATATGTCGTGGAAGTATAATTAACTTAGCTGATGTGGATTTTAAGATTGATCTGATACCCATTAAGTTGGGGAGCTTTGACGTGATAGTCGGTATGCACTGGCTATCAAAGGAGAAGGCAGAAGTTGTTTGTGGAGAGAAGATTAATCGTATATCTCGCGAAGACGGTGCGCCGTTGATAGTTTACGGAGAGAGATGTAGCCCAAAGCTGAACCTTATTAGTTGCATGAAGGCACAAAAGGTCATGAAAAAGGGGCATTTTGCTATCTTGGCACATGTGAAGAGATTGGAAACTGAGGAGAAGAGTGTGAGGGATGTGTCGATTGTAGGCGAATTTCCCGAAGTTTTTCCAGAAGAATTACCGGGATTACCACCGCCGCGATCAGTAGAGTTTCAGATCGATCTAGTGCCAGGAGCTGCACCTGTAGCTCGCACACCTTATCGACTTGCACCTTCCGAACTACTAGAGTTGCAGAGTCAATTACAGGAATTGCTAGACCATGGATTTATCTAACCAAGTTCTTCGCCTTGGGGTGCTCCCATTTTGTTCGTAAAGAAGAAGGACGGATCTTTCCGTATGTGTATCTATTATTGCGAATTAAACAAGTTGACAATCAAGAACCGGTATCCCCTTCCCAGGATTGACGATCTATTCGATCAAATGCAAGGATCATGCGTTTACTCCAAGATTGATTTGCGATCAGGTTATCACCAGTTGAGGGTGAAGGAGGGTGATGTCCCTAAGACTGCGTTTCGAACTCGTTATGGTCATTATGAGTTTCTCGTGATGCCATTCGGTTTAACTAACGCACATGCCGTGTTTATGGATCTTATTAACCGCTTGTGCAAGCCGTATCTAGACAAATTCGTTATCGTATTCATAGATGATATTCTAATCTATTCCAAAAGCGAAGAAGAATAGGAACAACATCTTCGACTCGTGCTTGAACTCTTGAGACACAAATAACTCTATGCCAAATTCTCAAAGTGTGAATTTTAGTTGAAGGAAGTTCAATTTCTTGGTCATATTGTGAGCGATCAGGGTATTAAATTCGATCCCGTGAAAATTAAAGCCATTAGCAAGTGAGAAACCCCCACTACTCCTACTCATATTCGTCAATTTTTAGGCCTCGCCGGTTACTATCGTAGATTCATCGAAGGTTTCTATTAGATTTCACGTCCTTACTTCATTAACTTACAAAGGGAAGAAATTCGTTTGGGCGGCCGAACAAGAGACGGCGTTTCAAACCCTGAAGCAAAAGTTAACCACCGCACCTATCTTATCTCTTCCCGAAGGCACTGATGACTTCGTTGTATATTGTGATGCCCCGAAACATGGTTTTGGGTGCGTATTGATGCAACGAAAGAGTGTTATTGCTTACGCCTCTCGACAACTGAAGATCCACGAACGAAACTACATGACGCACGATCTCGAATTTGGAGCCGTTGTCTTTGCACTCAAATTATGGAGACACTATCTTTACAGAACCAAAAGCACCATCTTCACCGACCACAAAAGCCTCCAACACATTTTCGATCAGAAGAAACTGAACATGAGACAACGACGGTGGATCGAAACATTGAATGATTACGATTGTGAACTTCGTTACCATCCTGGAAAGGAAAATGTAGTAGCCGATGCCTTGAGCTGAAAGGAAAGAATGGTACCTCTTCGTGTCCAAGCCTTGAACATCACCATCCATGCAAATCTCAATAGCCAAATCCGTGTAGCCCAAGATGAGGCTCTCAAGGATGAGAATATTTTGCATGAACGCTTGAACATTCTCGCCTCTCGATTCGAAGTTAAAGAGACTGGACTCCGATATTTTGCTGGAAGAATTTGGGTGCCTATTATGGGGATTTACGAAGCCGTATTCTAGACGAAGCTCACAAGTCAAGGTATTCGATTCATCCAGGAGCTGGTAAGATGTACCACGATCTCAAGGAACAATATTGGTGGCCAAACCTTAACAGGAATGTTACTACTTATGTTGGAAAGTGTTTAACTTGTTCCAAGATCAAAGCCGAACATCAGAGGCCATCCGGGTTACTTCAGTAATCCGAAATCCTGCAATGGAAGTGGGAAGGAATAACGTTGGACTTCATCATGAAACTACCAAAGACGGTAGGCGGATATGATACCATCTGGGTTATTATTGACCGTCTTACCAAATCTGCTCATTTCCTAGCCATGAAGGAAACCGATACAATGGACAAACTCGCGCAACTATACATAAAGGAAATTGTATCTCATCATGGTGTACCCTTATCGATTATTTCCGACTGAGATGCTCGTTTCGCTTCTAGATTTTGGCGTTCCTTGTAAGAAGCCTTGGGAACCCGTCTAAACATGAGCACCGCATATCACCCACAAACCGACGGACAAAGCGAACGCACGATTCAAACCTTGGAAGACATGTTACGAGCTTGTGTTATTGATTTCGAAAAAGCTTGGGAAAAGCATTTGCCTCTAGCCAAATTCTCTTACAACAATAGTTATCACGCGAGCATTAAGGCCACACCTTTCGAAGCTTTATATGGCCGCAAATGTCGTTCTCCTATTTGTTGGACCGAAGTAGGTGAAAAGCAAATCACCGGACCCGAACTCATCCATGAAACAACCGAGAAGATTGTCCAAATTCAAGCAAGGCTCAAGACGGCCCGTGATCGTCAAAAGAGCTATGCCGAACTTAAACGTAAAGATCTCGAATTCCAAGTAGGTGACCGCGTAATGTTGAAAGTCGCACCATAGAAAGGTGTAATTTGTTTCGAAAAGCGTGGGAAGCTAAATCCATGATATATTGGTCCTTTTGAAATTTTGGAGTGTGTTGACCCGTTGCTTTCTGTTTGGATCTTACGACTCAATTGAGCTCAGTTCATCCCACTTTCCACGTATCGAATCTAAAGAAGTGCCTTGCCGAACCAGAACTTGTCATACCACTAGATGAGCTTACGATTGACGACAAACTCCACTTTCCACGTATGCTCATCCGTATATTTGGCACTGAACAAAGTTTTTTTTTTTTTTTTTCTAGTTTCCTCAACATGCTTTTCCTTTTGAGATAGTAAGGCTTTATTCACTTTTCCATAGAATAATGAGATTCTTTTGTACTTTTTCACTCAACAGGATTAGTAGACTTTATGGGTGTTTGGATATTTGAATTAACAACAGTAACATTGACTTCCCCTTCTTCCCATTCATATTCCGGTGCCGGATTCACTTTTTCCGGTGCCGGTGACATTAAATTTTCAGCCTCTTTTTGTGCTGTTGTTGCCTTGTGAGTACATTGAAGTAACTCATTATATTCATAGATAATATCATTGTTAACAGGCTCGAGTGGTTCCTTGTGATAGATTTCTTCAACCCATAATCTGCAGTAAGAACTGTTTGCAATGTTTGCCTGAACGTACCTTTTAATTGGACCCAAATTATTCACTTCAACCATAGCAAACAAAACTTCAAGTTGTTTAAGGTTATAAGCATTCTGACCAATATGCATCATCCTTCCAAAGTTTTTAGCAACTTCAATTGAACAATTACATGAGTAACAATCGTAAGGTATCCCTTTATCCCTACTTTAATAAATCTTGAAACGTAAATATCTCGAATTCCAAGTAGGTGACCGCGTAATGTTGAAAGTCACACCATGGAAAGGTGTAATCTGTTTCGAAAAGCGTGGGAAGCTAAATCCATGATATATTGGTCCTTTCGAAATTTTGGAGCGTGTTGGACCCGTTGCTTTCTGTTTGGATCTTCCGACTCAATTGAGCTCATTTCATCCCACTTTCCACGTATCGAATCTAAAGAAGTGCCTTGCCGAACCAGAACTTGTCATACCACTAGATGAGCTTACGATTGACAACAAACTCCACTTTGTGGAAGAACCTGTTGAGATCTTGGACCGTGAGGTCAAGACCTTGAAACGCAACAAGATTCCAATTGTCCGAGTCCGTTGGATTGCTATACGAAGACCCGAGTTTACTTGGGAGCGAGAGGATCAGATGAAGCAGAAATATCCTCACCTCTTCACAATTCTACGGTCTACCTCAGCTTAAAATTTCGGGACGAAATTTTCTTTAACAGGTGGGTAATGTAACGACCCAACTTTTACGACTTATATATGTGCTTATTACTTTCACGAAACTGCGTATTTGTGCATACTGTGTTAGATTATATTCTGGGATCAGTATTCATTTTAATTACTTTCGTTAATACCTTACAACGTACTATTAAGTACTGAGTTACTTAACTTGATCCCCGAATGCTTTTATGACCGTTAGTGTCACTTGTCGTTTAAAGCGAGCTACGTACTTGGTACACGTTTAACTTTTGTCATAATTATGATATTATGACTACGTAATACTAATTGTTATTTTCTAATGACAATTACTTGGCTTATTGGTTGCTTAATTATGCTTAATAATTTACTAATGCACACTAGTTAGTCTTATTGGACTTTTTACCTTAATAGACTTAAGCCACCCTACTCTAGTTAATGGACCATTGAATGAGCCCAACTTTAATGGATTTATAACCTATTAAGAAGTAGGACAAATACCCATTAAGATGAGCCAACATACTAGCATTTTTGTAAACCATTACTACACATGTTGCATGGGATCCCAACAACAAGCACCACCTTTAGACCACCACCATGCAAAAAGCAAAGTTTGTATCCCCCTTGTCCCCCCTAGGCCGTCGGCCAACCACCACCTCCACCACTATATATATCAAGCCTCATTCTTCCATTTCACACTTGATCTCATTCTCATTTTACACACAATTTCTCTCTAATTTTCTCTCTAGTCTTTCTCGTACTAAAATTGTAAGTTTTTAAATTTTCTTCCTCTTTTTCTTCTTCTCTTCTTAATCACGACATCATCATCATCATAAGATCAAGCTTTTTAGCTTTTTGATCTTGTTATATCTTGTAGATTCAAACTTTGATTTGAATCCTTCAAGAACATGAAAGATTCAAGCTTTCTAGCTTTGAATCTTCATTACTTTGTTGGATCTAAGTTTTCTAGCTTATGATCTCTTCATTTTTGTTAAAAGATTAAAACTTGTGTTTATGATCTTCATGAAACTTGAAGATCTAACCTTTTGCTTTAAAGATCTTCAAGAACATAAAAGATTCAAGCTATCTAGCTTTGGATCTTCATTACTTTGATGGATCTAAGCTTTATAGATTAAGATCACTTTTTTTTTGCTAAAAGATCAAAACTTGTGTTTATGATCTTCATGAAACTTGAAGATCTAGCTTGTTGCTTTAAAGATCTTCAAGGACATTAAAGATTCAAGCTTTCTAGTTTTGAAATCTCATAATTATTGTTAAGGGATCCAAGCTTTCTAGCTTAGGATTTCATTACTTTGTTTGATCTAAGTTATGTAACTTAAGGTTTTGTTTGATTGAATAAAGTTTGTAACTTTAAACTTTAGAACTTGTATTTGTGTTGAGACTAATGATAATGCTAAAAACGAACATATATTTCATAGCATTATTCCTCAAGAAAGATAAGCTTTTAGTTGCAATTGTTCTATTTACAAGTGATATTCGTTTAAATAATAAAAGGTGAAGACAAAAGACAGATTCGACGAATTGAAGACGTAAACGACCAAAAAGCTCAAAAGTACAAAATACAATCAAAGAGGTTCCAATTATTGATAAGAAACGTCTCGAAATTACAAGAGTACAAGATTAAAAACGCAAAGTACAAGATATTAAATTGTACGCAAGGACGTTCGAAAATCCGGAACCGGGACCGGAGTCAACTCTCAACGCTCGACGCAACGGACTAAAAATTACAAGTCAACTATGCACAAAAATATAATATAATATTTAAATAATTCTTATAATTATTTAATATATTATATTATTTATAAAAACCGTCGGCAGAAGAAAACAACCAAAAATGAGCCTCCCCAGCTGGCCATGCGATCGCATGGCCCGGAAGGCATAAATCCATGCGATCGCATGAGCCCCAGTTCCAGCCCACATGCCTATAAAAATCGAGCTTTGGTGCACCACAAATATATCTATCTTTTCTCTTTTCTCATAAGTAAAACATATATATATATATTTATAATTTATATTTTAATTTTAATTATAATTCTAATAATAAGGGTATGTTAGCGAATGTTGTAAGGGTGTAAGTCGAAATTCTGTCCGTGTAACGCTACGCTATTTTTAATCATTGTAAGTTATGTTCAACCTTTTTACATTAATGTCTCGTAGCTAAGTTATTATTATGCTTATTTAATCCGAAGTAATCATGATGTTGGGCTAATTACTAAAATTGGGTAATTGGGCTTTGTACCATAATTGGGGTTTGGACAAAAGAACGACACTTGTGGAAATTAGACTATGGGCTATTAATGGGCTTTATATTTGTTTAACTAAATGATAGTTTGTTAATGTTAATATAAAGATTTACAATTGGGCATCCCTATAAATTACCATATACACTCGATCGGACACGATGGGCGGGGTATTTATATGTACGAATAATCGTTCATTTAACCGGACACGAGAATGGATTAATAGCCACTAGAATAATTAAAACAGGGGTGAAATTATGTAAAAGGACACTTGGTATAATTGATAACAAAATATTAAAACTTTGGGTTACACTCAGTCGACATCCTGGTGTAATTATTAAACAAAGTATTAAAATCTTGTTACAGTTTAAGTCCTCAATTAGTTGGAATATTTAACTTCGGGTATAAGGATAATTTGACGAGGACACTCACACTTTATATTTATGACTGATGGACTGTTATGGACAAAAACCAGACGGACATATTAAATAATCCAGGACAAAGGACAATTAACCCATGGGCATAAAACTAAAATCAACACGTCAAACATCATGATTACGGAAGTTTAAATAAGCATAATTCTTTTATTTCATATTTAATTTCCTTTATTTTATATTTAATTGCACTTCTAATTATCGCATTTTTATTGTTATTGTATTGCACTTTTAATTATCGTACTTTTTAATTATCGCATTTTTTAATCGCAATTTCATTATCGTTATTTACTTTATGCTTTAATTTAAGTCTTGTATTTATTTTTAATATTTTACATTTGGTTTTAACTGCGACTAAAGTTTTAAAATCGACAAACCGGTCATTAAACGGTAAAAACCCCCCCTTTATAATAATAATATTACTTATATATATGTTTGTATTTTTTTATAAAAGTAAACTAATATAGCGTTGAGCTTTGTTTAAAAAAGATTCCCTGTGGAACGAACCGGACTTACTAAAAACTACACTACTGTACGATTAGGTACACTGCCTATAAGTGTTGTAGCAAGGTTTAAGTATATCCATTCTATAAATAAATAAATATTTTGTGTAAAATTGTATCGTATTTAATAGTATTTCCTGCAAAAATTTAATAGTATTTTATACCTCTTAGCTTTGACATCAAGTATTTTTGGCGCCGCTGCCGGGGACTCGCTTAAAAGCCGGAAGCGCAACGCTAAAAAAAAAAAAAAAAAAGATTTTTATTTTTAGTACGCTTTTGTAAAAATACGTTTTAAATATTCAAAAATATTAAAAGAAAAACAAAAATATAAATATTTTTTTAAGAATTTGGTAAATATTTAAGTTTTATAAAGTTTCTTTATTTCTATTTTTTTTTAGTTTGTAAAAATTTAAGTTTTATTTAATTTATAAATATATTTTATATTTTACAGCAAAAACAGAAAAAAAAAAAATTAATTAATTAATTCGGCCCGAACACTGTAGCAGCCCAGCTTTTGGCCCGAAACCCTAGCCCATGCGATCGCATGGCTGGGAAACTGAGGACTCATGCGATCGCATGAGCCCTGCTAACACGCCAACTGTAGCCCTGAATCAGCATTAATTACGGGTATTATTTATTATTATAATTATAAAACCCTATTTAGTTTTATATTTAATATTAATTAAGTTTAGTTTTATTATTTAATTTATATATTTAGTTTATTTAGTTTAATTAAATTTTAAAATTAATATTTTTATAAAATAAATAATATAAAAATAATATTTTTATAAAAATTATACTTTTTACAATTTTTAGTATATTTTTATATTTTGTACTCTTTTAGCGTAATTTTTGTATTTTTCGCTCGTAGTTAGTTTTAAGTCATAGTTTTTGTCATATTTACTTCTAGATTTTTAGGCTTTGCCGTAGAATTCCTTAAGTGCTTTTTATTTAGACTAAGATTTAGGTACTTTAGAATTTTGCGACGCCTTTTTAAATTTTAGTTTCTTTTTAAGTTATTTCCATTTGGGATATAGTTTTTCCTGTAAGCTTTAATATTTTTAGACACCTTTTACTATGTATCAATTATCATTCCAATTAGTAATCTCAATTTGCGATTATAATTTTAAGTTAGTTGTAGTAATAAGGTTAGGTTAGTCAAGTATTTTTAAGTTTTATAAGTTTCTTTTATTTTTCCGTCACCTTTTATTTTTCAACCATTTTTCTTTTTCGACCTTTTTCGACGAACTCTTTTTCTTTCTTATTTCTCGCTATTCTAGTTTTAGGACATAGATTTTTATTCTACTTCTTATCTAAATTTCTTAAAATTACGAAAATTTATTTTGAGTGGTTAAATTGATAGACATCAAAATTTTCTGGTTCGTAGTAATAGTTGGATTTGTACGTGGACCGGGTTATTGGAGCCAAACAGTCCTCAATTATATTGAGACCAAACGAATCCTGCCCCTCTGCTGCATCTTTTGGCTATTCGAAACGTGGGCAAAATCAGAAAAGTCTATTAATTGGATAACTTATTATAATTTTTCTTTCCTTTTTAAAACTAATAGGATATTCAGTGAATGCACCGAGCAAGACGTTCACCACCTTTTGTACGTTCACCACCTGTAACTAGATCAAGACATTTAGCAAATATAACCGCCGTTGATTTTTCTTTAGAATCGTCATCCAGTCGACCAAGTACTTCAGTTCAAATTTCCGATAATCCATTTTTTGAACCCGACCTCACAATTGAGAATCCGGAGAATATTCAGGAACGGTTCGTAGATCCTGAACCACTAAACTTTCCCCCGGAACCACCAATCATTCAAACAGAGATTGTTGAGGAACGAACCATTAAATCAGAATCCTCTAGTGATTCCGATTCAACAAATTCAATTATGGAGAATCTGGAACCTTTAAGTATGGAAGACCGAATGAGAGCTAAACGCACTGGCCAAGGTCACGCAATTACTCATCCAGACATTAATGCACCAGATTATAAAATCAAAAGACAAATTCTACACATGGTGACTAATCAATGCCAATTTAGTGGTGCGCCGAAGGAAGATCCAAATGAACATCTACGTACCTTTAATAGGATCTGCACACTATTTAAAATCCGAGAAGTGGAGGATGAACAGATATATTGCATGTTATTTCCCTGGACTTTAAAGGGAGAAGCCAAAGATTGGTTGGAATCGTTACCTGAAGGGGCGATTGATACATGGGATGTTTTAGTTGACAAATTTCTTAAACAATTCTTTCCTGCATCTAAAGCCGTAAGACTTCAAGAAGAAATTGTTACGTTTACACAGAAGCCAAATGAAACTCTATATGAGGCATGGACAAGATATGGAAAGTTGTTAAGAGGATGTCCGCAACATGGTTTAGACACCTGTCAAATAGTACAAATATTCTACCAAGGATGCGACATCACTACAAGGAAAGGCATAGATATAGCAGCTGGTGGTTCTATTATGAAGAAAACCGAAACTGATGCTTACAAAATTATTGATAACACTGCTTCCCACTCACATGAGTGGCACCAAGAAAAAGATATCATTAGATCATCTAAAGCAGCTAGAGCCGATTCTAGCCATGACTTAGATTCCATTTCCGCAAAGATAGATGCTGTGGAACGACGAATGGAAAAGATGACTAAAGATATTCACTCAATACGAATTAGTTGTGAGCAGTGTGGAGGACCACATTTGACAAAAGATTGTCTCAGTATTAAATTAACAATGGAACAAAGAGAGAATATTTCATATATAAACCAAAGGCCTGAAAATAATTATCAGAATAATTATCAACCGCCAAGACCTATTTACAATCAAAACCAGAACTATAACCGAAATATTCCATACAACAACCAACAAGGTCCTAGCAATCAACAAGTATCCAATAATACTTATAATCAGCAAAGACCTAATTTTCAAAATAAACCACCACAACAAACCGATGATAAAAAGCCGAATTTAGAAGATATGATGACGAAGCTAGTTGAAACTTAAACGCAGTTTTTCACATCTCAGAAACAAACTAATGAACAAAATGCTCAAGCATTTAGAAATCAACAAGCTTCTATTCAAAATCTGGAACAAGAAGTAAGTAACCTAGCAAGGTTAATAGGTGAAAGAAAACCGGGAAGTCTACCTAGTGATACAAATGCTAACCCCCGGAATGAAACAGCTAAAGCCATTACCACAAGAAGTGGTACAACACTTAAACCACCTGAAATACCTGTAACTTCTGATGAAACTATTCCTACTCCACAAGAACCACAACCTGATCAAGATAAGGAAAAAGAACCGGTAGTTGAAAAGGTTAATGAAGATAACACAGTTAAGGATAAACCTTATGTTAAACCATATCAACCACCACTTCCTTATCCGAGTAAAATGAAGAAAGAGAAACTTGAAGCCGAGCAATCCAAATTCTTGGATATGTTTAAACAGATAAATGTAAATCTTCCTTTCATTGATGTGATTTCAGGAATGCCTAGATATGCTAAATTCTTGAAAGATCTAATCTTAAATAGAAAGAAAATGGAAGAACTCTCAGTTGTTACTATGAATGCTAATTGTTCAGCAGTGCTGTTGAATAAGATACCAGAAAAATTATCTGATCCAGGAAGTTTCACAATTCCATGTTTTCTGGGTAGTCTTAGTTCAATAGAAGCATTGGCAGACTTAGGTGCTAGTATAAATCTAATGCCGTATTCACTATACACTAAACTAGACCTTGGAGAATTGAAACCAACCAGAATAAGCATACAACTAGCCGATAGATCAATAAAATATCCTAGAGGGATAATGGAGAACATGCTAGTTAAAGTTGGCACTTTAGTATTTCCAGTAGATTTTGTTGTTTTGGACATGGAAGAAGATTCTCAAGTTCCTCTCATATTAGGAAGACCATTCTTAAATACGGCTAAAGCAATGATAGACGTGTTCGGTAAGAAACTGACCCTAAGTATAGAGGACGAGAGTGTTACCTTTTCAGTTGATAGAGCAATGCAACAACCACAATCTGCAGATGATACATGTTATTATATTCAAACTATAGATGCGCATGCAGAATTATTAGAAGGATTTCCAGAATTACAAGGAACAGGAGAATGTTCTTTAGGAGAAGGTAATGAACCAATTGATGAAGCTGAAATGTTAGCTACACTTATAGCTAATGGATATGAACCAACAACAGAAGAAATTCAAATGCTAAAAGAAGAAGACAGATATCGATACAAATCATCGATAGAAGAACCTCCGAAATTAGAGTTAAAGCCACTTCCAAACCATTTGGAATACGCTTATTTACATGGTGAATCTGAATTACCTGTAATAATATCGTCTTCTCTTACTGAAAATGAGAAATCACAACTCATTTCTGTGTTGAAAGCTCATAAACCAGCCATTGCATGGAAGATTCATGATATTAAAGGAATAAGTCCTTCGTATTGCACACATAAAATCCTTATGGAAGAAGGTCATAAAACGTATGTGTAACGCCAACGAAGACTAAATCCTAATATGCAAGATGTAGTTAAGAAAGAGATTATTAAACTGCTAGATGCAGGTATAATTTATCCAATCTCTGATAGTCCATGGGTAAGCCCAGTTCAATGCGTACCTAAGAAGGGTGGCATGACTGTCATTACAAATGAGAAAAATGAGCTTATTCCTACTAGGACTGTAACAGGATGGCGTGTATGTATTGATTATAGAAAATTAAATGACGCCACCAGAAAAGATCACTTTCCCTTACCTTTCATAGATCAAATGTTGGAAAGATTAGCCGGAAATAGTTACTATTGTTTTCTAGATGGATTTTCCGGATATTTTCAAATTCCAATAGCACCCGAGGACCAAGAGAAAACCACATTCACGTGCCCTTATGGTACTTTTGCTTACAAACGCATGCCATTTGGACTTTGCAACGCCCCTGCAACCTTTCAAAGGTGTATGATGGCGATTTTTCACGACATGATAGAAGAATGCATGAAAGTTTTCATGGATGACTTTTCAGTCTTCGGTGATACATTTGAATCATGTCTAGTTAATCTTGAACGAATGCTTCTTAGATGCGAATAATCAAATCTAGTACTTAATTGGGAGAAATGCCATTTCATGGTTAAAGAAGGCATCGTTCTTGGACATAAAATTTCAAAAGAAGGAATTGAAGTGGATAGAGCTAAAGTAGATGTAATTGCTAAACTTCCACATCCCACCAATGTTAGAGGAGTTAGGAGTTTTCTAGGGCATGCTGGTTTTTACCGACGTTTCATAAAAGATTTTTCTAAAATTGCCACTCCTATGAATAAACTCCTAGAAAAGGATGCGCCATTCATCTTTTCAGATGAGTGTATCAAATCTTTTAATATTCTTAAAGAGAAACTCACTAATGCGCCGATCATGATAACACCAAATTGGAATCTACCATTTGAACTAATGTGCGATGCAAGTGATTTTGCAATGGGAGTCGTTTTAGGACAAATGATTGAAAAACGATTTCAACCTATATATTATGCTAGTAAGACATTACAAGGAGCACAAACGAACTATACAACTACTGAAAAAGAACTCCTTGCTATTGTCTTTGCTTTTGACAAATTTCGATCAAATCTCGTTCTAGCAAAAACGGTGGTCTATACCGACCATTCTGCTCTTAGATACCTATTTTCAAAACAAGATGCTAAACCAAGATTAATCTGTTGGATCTTACTCTTACAAGAGTTTGATATTGAAATCCGAGATAAAAGAGGAGCAGAAAATCTCGCCGCTGATCATCTTTCTCGTCTTGAAAATCCCGAATTAGAAGTTCTAAATGAATCGGCCATACAAGACAACTTTCCTGATGAATATCTATTGAAGATAGATTATAAAGAAATACCATGGTTTGCAGACTATGCAAACTATTTAGTATGTGGATTCCTTGAAAAAGGATTATCGTACCAAAGACGAAAGAAATTCTTCAGTGATATAAAACACTATTTCTGGGAAGATCCACATCTGTTTAAAAGTTGTCCCGATGGAATAATACGCCGATGTGTATTTGGAGATGAAGCTAGTAAAATATTAAACCATTGTCACACAGGACCAACAGGAGGGCATTATGGGCCTCAACTAACAGCAAGAAAAGTTTATGATGCTGGATTCTATTGGCCTACAATTTACAAAGATGCACACCTTCTTTGCAAATCCTGTGATGCTTGTCAAAGGGCCGGAAAAATAAGTCAACGTGATGAAATGCCACAAAATGTCATCCAAGTATGTGAAGTATTTGACATTTGGGGTATTGACTTTATGGGTCCATTTCCAAAATCTCATAATAATCTATATATACTCGTAGCCATTGATTATGTATCTAAATGGGCGGAAGCACAAGCTCTCCCAACTAACGATGCACGAGTTGTAGTCAACTTTTTAAAACGTCTTTTTGCAAGGTTTGGAACACCGAAAGCTTTAATAAGTGATCGGGGTACTCATTTCTGTAATAATCAACTTGAGAAAGTTCTTAAAAGATATGGAGTAACTCATAAAATCTCCACGGCATATCATCCACAAACAAGTGGACAAGTTGAAAATACCAACCGAGCTTTAAAACGTATTCTAGAGAAAAACGTAGGATCAAATCCGAAGAAATGGTCCATTAAATTGGAGGATGCACTCTGGGCTTTTAGAACAGCCTACAAAACTCCAATTGGAACCACACCTTTTAGACTTGTTTATGGAAAAGCATGTCATCTTCCAGTAGAAATTGAACACAAAGCATTTTGGGCTTTGAAAACATGTAATCTTGATTTACATGAAGCTGGACGTCTACGATTAAGTCAACTAAATGAATTAGAAGAATTAAGACATGAAGCATACGAAAATTCGTTAATCTATAAGGAAAGAACGAAGAAATGGCATGATAAAAGAATCAGAAGTTCAAAAGAATTTAAAGAAGGAGACAGAGTTCTTCTTTTCAATTCAAGATTTAAGCTATTTCCTGGAAAATTGAAATCAAGATGGTCTGGACCATTCATAGTCAAAAGAGTTTTCCCATACGGAACGATAGAATTAATAAATTCAAATGGGATTGAATTTAAAGTTAATGGTTACAGAGTTAAACATTACATACATGGTCCGATGGAAGTCGACAACGAAGTTAATCACAATTTCGACCCCACAGCTAACTAAGTGTGGGGAGAATCAAGTCTTTAAAGGATAATAAGTATTTCTGTTAGAGTTAGATTGTCTGTTTTCGTGTAGTTCTAGAAAATGGAACCCGAATGGTCTTTCCCTTGCAGACCCTAAAGAACTAGTCTTCTCCCCCCATTCTGAATTTTTATTTTTTTTTAGGTTTTTACGAAATGAAGACTGCCTGTGAACTAAACCATGGTCTAATGCTACACGCTTTGATCACTAAATGTAATAATGACATACTACCGAGTGAATTAGTATCAGTAATCAGAGAAAGAATGGACGGAGTTAGAAAAGAATCCAGATGCGAAGATAATAAATTACAATTTGGTAAAGGAAAATCAAAATCCGCAGCGAAAAGAAGAGCACGACACCTAGAAAGATGTCACAAATGCGGAAAATGGTCACATGGAGGTAAATGTTCAAATAATCAAACCTATTCAAATACCGAATTTGTTACTTTATGCAGAGACGGACCGTTTATATGTTTAGAAGAAAAGACACTGAATGCTCGAGGTTACGCCTATGTAGCCATGGAAAACCAATTAAACCGACTATCTTATGAATGAGATAGATCATATAACTAAGAAATCTATTTCACAGGTATGTCTGTACAGTTTTTATTTTTATTTTTATTTTTAACCTTTTGATAATAAACGCTAATTTGTTCGATAAAAAGTATTAAATTGGTATTGAATAAAATTAGGTTTGGCGACCGAAATTATTGATATCATTCAAAAATTTATTACATCACTGCGAAATTTAACGTTTATTCTTAAGGTATAAATATCTTTAATCAATCAACCCAAAATATTTCAAAAATTCGTCATGAGTTAAATTAGGTCTTGGAACCGAAATTACTTTACCGAAAAGAGGGGCGCATATTTTTGATAATATTTGATTGATTAAAGTGGGATAAAAAGCCAAAAAGATTTTTAATTTTATTTTTACCATGTTTTTTAAAATTAATATTTAAATCTTAAATTAATATTGTAAACTTTGTAAAAACAATATTTTAAAAAAAAAATGTAAATATTTGAAAAATTAATATAAGTTTGGTGTGAATTTATAATGTGAATTTTTAAAATTAAGTTTGGTGTGAATTTTTAATATTAATTTTGAATTTTATATTTATGTTGTGTGAATTTAAAAACAAAAATTTACTTTATCTCATTAAGTTAAAAATATGATTTTTAAATTTCGTCGTAAGTTGAAGACTAGGTCTTTGAACCGAAATTTCTTTACCCGAGGGAGGGACGAGAACTTTTATTATCATTATTTTTAATCTTATTGAATTAAAGTATGCCAAAAACATTAAAAAACCAAAAAATCTTTACTTTTAAAAACCGCGCTTTGATTTGACAAATTTTAAAATTTTGTCGAGAGACAGACTAGGACAACGATCCGAAACGCCCTCGCTCCTAAAGGAAAACAAAATTTTTAAAATTTAATTAATTATAAGTTTTATAAAGCATAAGGTTTTACAAAAAAAAAAAAAAAAAAAAAGCTGAAAATACTGTAGCCGGCACCCCATGCGATCGCATGGGGTTTGCACTTGGAACCCATGCAATCGCATGGGGACCAAATGCAGTTCAGAAACAAAAACAGCAGCGGGTCTGCTCTTCAACCACAACACACACACATACACCAGAAACTCACCCAAAAATTCACCAATTTTCGCCATTTTTCCACCGTAATTCGTCATTTTTCTTGCTCTAATCATGCCTAGATTCCCATTCTTCAGCAAATTGGTAAAAATTACACCCCTAAACTCTATAAATTCCTAGTTTTTGTGATAATTACCAATTTTTTTACCTAATGCAATTTTGTTAATTTCTAGTGTAATTAGTGTTAAATTGTTAGTATTTTATGCATGTATAACCTAGATTGATGCTATTTAACATGATTTGAAGCCAAAAACTTCAAAATTTTTAGAAATCTAGGGTTTGTGTTCTTGAGCAATTTGGGGCTTTTTGATATAAACAGGTTATGGCCGATTTTTGTCATGAATTATTGCTAAATTGAGTAGTGTAACATGTTTAGATAGTTAAATGATCCAAACAATGATCCTAAACATGATTTTTGGAGATTAAAGTGGACTTTTTAAGTCCAAAATTCATGAACTTGATTAATTTGATATATTTGCCATTTGAGACTTGTTTAATTATTAATAATGAATACTTTGACATGTTATTTGAGTTAAATGCTTATGAATTTTGTATACATTTTCATATGTGCTTATTTGAAAAGTGTAGAATTGTGAAAAATTGTGAAAATGTGTATAAGTTTAATTTTGATTTAACATGTTATAGTGATTGTTTTAAGTTGTTATTTTGCTAACACTAATGCATATTTGGATGCACAATTTTTGTGTTTAATGTGTTTTACAGAGAGCCGATACTGGAGGTTCAGGAGCATCATCATCTAGACGACCAGCACCAGCACCAGAACCAGAACCAGAAATGCAACACGAACAAGAACCACAACAGGAACAACAACAGCCTGATCAGCACATACCTTATTATGATCCAGTACAGTTTGTTGATGAATTCATAGTATTCCCAATGAGGCCGCCAGTAGAATTCCCAACGATTCCTGAGCACACTCTACATCCTAATCTGAGATTTGATAGAAGATGGAGAGATTACGAGACATATCAAAGGAACAAATTCAAATTGGTAACAAAAAATGTAGAGGTGCCAAGGGTAATTGATTGGGCCCCTTTGGAAACGGTCCATCTAGCTGACCGTGTTAGACAGCTTTTAGTTCAAAGGTATGGCAGTTCTTCTTTTACAGATTGGGAACGTCTTTTCACCATTCGTAGACCTGTATATAAGGAATGGTGTGTTGAGTTGATGAGTACTGTATCACTTGATACAAATATAGTTAGGATAGATGATAGAAGATTTCTTAGGTTTATCCTTGGCGGTAGGATGTACAGAATGTCCATGCTGGACATGGCCAGGGCCTTACAGATATATACTCCTGGTGAGTTGCTATTACCCGATTGTACAAACTTGATTCATTATGGTGAACGGGTAGATAGTAACTTTGACGCTGACGCCATTTGGAGGCGTATGTCACATTTTGATGTTTTTACACGAGCAGGAGGACACTCCTATACACATATTGACAGAGCCGAGCTTCGTATTATTCATAGATTTTTGGCCAACTCGATTACACAAAGAGGTCATAATAAAGAAAAAATTACCTTATATGATTTATTCTACCTAAAGTGTATTCGGGATCCTAGAAGCTTTGTCAATATCCCTTACTGTGTTGCTTTTTATTTATCTAAAATGGTAGAGGGAATGCAGGACGGGAGTATAATAGGAGGAGGTATTTTTATTACTCTCATTGGAGAGTATTTAGGTGTTGATAGGAACCAAGGGGGTCCATTACAGATTTGTAGAGAACAGGTTGAGCCCTTAGGATTGAAAGTTTATGTGGGTGCTAAGGTATTGAAAAGTAGACGTAACCAGGCAGTACCCTATGAGGGATCTCATCCTCAGGTAGAGAGAGGCTCAGACGAGGAAATGGAGGAGGCGGAAGACATTAGGGATGTCTTTCGAGATGCTATTCTTGACGTCCACGTTCGTATAGATGAGGAAGCAATGACGAACGCGGCAAGACATAGTATGTATGAGCAGTGGAACTCCGAGCGAGTATACGAGGATTATAGGCGACGCCAACACGATAGCTGGTTAGTTCATCAGCACCAAATCATGAGCCAGCTATCATATCAGGTACCAAATAACTATGTACCTACTCGACCTGCTCATTTTCCGCCACATAGCCCCGATATCCGACCACCCTTTAACCGGTATGACTATGACCAAGCCTATCAGAACACCTATAACCAACAATGGAACCCACCCGATGAGATGAACTGGAACCCCTATCCAGACTGATTTAGTTCCATTTGGTTATTTTTATGATTTTTATGTTTTTATCTTTTGACTTTTTCATGTTTAAACTTATGTTATTGGATAAATTTGTGTAATTTTTATTATTTTTATTACTATTGTGTACTAATATTTCATATTTAGAATTTGAAAGTGGGATATTAAGTCCCATTTCAAATTGCCATGTATGATTATATTTGTATGTATGTATATTGTCGATTGTACAAAACAGGGTAAAACAGCGCATTTTCAAAGACTGGCATTAAGTTCAGCAAAAGCTACTAATTTTGACGACAAGATGACAAATAAATGTGATGTAACAACAGACGAAATGAACAAATGATATGCACCGTTTATCATTCAGCAAACAAACGCCAATATGTTTGGAAACTTTGGTAAAATTTAATCATTTCTACGCTAATCACCCTCAATAATTTAAATTGTACTGATTTCTTGCAAATGAGGACATTGCAAGATCTAAAGTTTGGGAAGGGGTTAAAATTCTTTCGGATTTTTAAAATTTTTATCTTTATACACTTGGTTACCATTAAAAATACTAGTAACGTAGTAGTTGTATTAGAATCTAGTGCTCTCTGATAATAAAGAACAGCCCTAGTCTTATATACTGACTACCCAATTCTAGTAAAATTTTTCAAAATTTTCAATTAAATGAACTCAAAATCATGTTTATACATATTTATGAACGATAAAACTAGGTGTTAACACCGAAATTATTGTAACCTCGGAAAGGACATAAATTGAGAAACAAACCAAAATGTTGAAATTCATTTAAAACGGAATAGAGGACGATAAAAAGGAAAATAAAAGCCAAGTGTGGGAAAATTTACCAAGTTATCTTAAACATATGTCACATATATCTGTAACAAATAACTGAAAATACTTTTGCTTTGGACTAAACTAAACCATTTTTCCCGATGAAAGAAAAGAAGAGATGGATCTACACGATGAATCAATTCCATCATTAAAAGGAAGTAAAGTCTTCCGAAAAAGACACGCGCTTCTTGATTTAGTTCAAGAAGTTGTCGTCTAGACCAGCTGTAGGTTGACGAAAAATCTAGAAAAGTCATCTCTAAAATCAGCAGGAAATCCACGGACCTCAGCATCAAACAGGGTCGCCAAGTGGTCAGATTTATCCTAACCATGAGAAGGATTTATCTTGTACAATGGGGGGCACCATGCAAATTAGCTGGATAAGACTAATGAATCAGATCCCCAGAAAGGATAATCTCCTTAAAGATTAAAAATCAGCTTTTAAGACTGATATTACTCAATCCTAGAGATTGACCTTAAAGATTGAGAATTACAAACTCATGGAATTCGATGATATCTAAACTCGTGCTTAAACGAGAAAATATTTTGATCAAATTAAAATCGATTTGTTTTCTGAAAACCCATTTTCAATGCGTTCATTACCATTGAACGTAAAATCCTAGGAATTCACCTGGAATTCATTAGGTCACCTGAACCAAATCGGGTGTCAACCGTAAGAACGGTGGTTGCATAGTGGTCAAAGACAGGACCTTGTGCCAGACCGAAAAATCATAAGGGTGAGCTTTACTATTGCTCCTACCAAGGATAGTAATTGCATCCGACACGTTATAGACCATAATTAAAAGCATGTCAGGGGACATTGCCTTAACAGTTGCTTGTTCAACGCTTTCCTTTACAACCGGATGGTAGTTTATCGAAAGGTAATATACGGGACAAGTAAACTGGACGTGTTGCTTTCCAAATACAAGGTTAGCAAGTGGGTGACACAAAACCGCAAGTTTTGAGCTAAAATTTTCAAATCTGAAACCCACCAAAACCACAAAAGTATTTTGCAAACACCGGTGAAGGGTTATTCCGGAAAACTTATCTAGGGTAAAAGCTAGATTGAATTTTCAAAAGATCAAATATTTTCATAAAGATCCAATTTCCTTAAGGATCTACATTTTCATAGTCATGTGGGACTGTAAACCGCCTTTCAAATGTGCACTTTGCTTTGGAAACCGAAAGTAAATCGGCTATTTGATTGCAAGTGTCGTTGACCTAAACCCGAGGCAACTGTGGATGACACACCCACCTTTAACCATGGTTCTATCGTTACTATCATTGTTTATACCGCCGTATAGAAATCACTGATGTATAAAGTGTGAAGAATAAAGAAGTGATTCTTGTATTTCAAGACGATATTGCTTGAGGACAAGCAACGCTCAAGTGTGGGAATATTTGATAATGCTAAAAACGAACATATATTTCATAACATTATTCCTCAAGAAAGACAAGCTTTCAGTTGCAATTGTTCTATTTACAAGTGATATTCGTTTAAATAATAAAAGGTGAAGACAAAAGACAGATTCGACGAATTGAAGACGCAAACGACCAAAAAGCTCAAAAGTACAAAATACAATCAAAGAGGTTCCAATTATTGATAAGAAACGTCTCAAAATTACAAGAGTACAAGATTCAAAACGCAAAGTACAAGATATTAAATTGTACGCAAGGACGTTCGAAAATCCGGAACCGGGACCGGAGTCAACTCTCAACGCTCGACGCAACGGACTAAAAATTACAAGTCAACTATGCACATAAATATAATATAATATTTAAATAATTCTTATAATTATTTAATATATTATATTATTTATAAAAACCGTCGGCAGAAGAAAACAACCAAAAATGAGCCTCCCCAGCTGGCCATGCGATCGCATGGCCTGGAAGGCATAAATCCATGCGATCGCATGAGCCCCAGTTCCGGCCCACATGCCTATAAAAATCGAGCTTTGGTGCACCACAAATATATCTATCTTTTCTCTTTTCTCATACGTAAAACATATATATATATATATATATATTTATAATTTATATTTTAATTTTAATTATAATTCTAATAATAAGGGTATGTTAGCGAATGTTGTAAGGGTGTAAGTCGAAATTCTGTCCGTGTAACGCTACACTATTTTTAATCATTGTAAGTTATGTTCAACCTTTTTACATTAATGTCTCGTAGCTAAGTTATTATTATGCTTATTTAATCCGAAGTAATCATGATGTTGGGCTAATTACTAAAATTGGGTAATTGGGCTTTGTACCATAATTGGGGTTTGGACAAAAGAACGACACTTGTGGAAATTAGACTATGGGCTATTAATGGGCTTTATATTTGTTTAACTAAATGATAGTTTGTTAATGTTAATATAAAGATTTACAATTGGGCGTCCCTATAAATTACCATATACACTCGATCGGACACGATGGGCGGGGTATTTATATGTACGAATAATCGTTCATTTAACCGGACACGGGAATGGATTAATAGCCACTAGAATAATTAAAACAGGGGTGAAATTATGTAAAAGCACACTTGGTATAATTGATAACAAAATATTAAAACTTTGGGTTACACTCAGTCGACATCCTGGTGTAATTATTAAACAAAGTATTAAAATCTTGTTACAGTTTAAGTCCTCAATTAGTTGGAATATTTAACTTCGGGTATAAGGATAATTTGACGAGGACACTCGCACTTTATATTTATGACTGATGGACTGTTATGGACAAAAACCAGACGGACATATTAAATAATCCAGGACAAAGGACAATTAACCCATGGGCATAAAACTAAAATCAACACGTCAAACATCATGATTACGGAAGTTTAAATAAGCATAATTCTTTTATTTCATATTTAATTTCCTTTATTTTATATTTAATTGCACTTCTAATTATCGCATTTTTATTGTTATTGTATTGCACTTTTAATTATCGTACTTTTTAATTATCGCAAGTTTATTTTATCGCATTTTTTAATCGCAATTTCATTATCGTTATTTACTTTATGCTTTAATTTAAGTCTTGTATTTATTTTTAATATTTTACATTTGGTTTTAACTGCGACTAAAGTTTTAAAATCGACAAACCGGTCATTAAATGGTAAAAACCCCCCTTTATAATAATAATATTACTTATATATATGTTTGTATTTTTTTATAAAAGTAAACTAATATAGCGTTGAGCTTTGTTTAAAAAAGATTCCCTGTGGAACGAACCGGACTTACTAAAAACTACACTACTGTACGATTAGGTACACTGCCTATAAGTGTTGTAGCAAGGTTTAAGTATATCCATTCTATAAATAAATAAATATCTTGTGTAAAATTGTATCGTATTTAATAGTATTTCCTGCAAAAATTTAATAGTATTTTATACCCCTTAGCTTTGACATCAACTAAGAACATGATGTAACCTTGGTTCATCATCCATCTAAAATTCTTAAGTGAGTTGTATTTCTCCTTAGTCTTGATATGGTGTGTTTATGGTTGAAACTTGGTCAAAGTGATGCTAAAACATCAAAGAGTTGTACACTTGAAGGTTACATGCATCAAGGATGAGAACCGTGATGAGCATCAAGCACCAAGAAACCCACTGGAGCACTTGTTTTCTGTTTTTCGGGGTCTGATCAAACTCCTGGGGCTTCTGTAAAGTTGATTTCCAGATAGTTCGGTTCGAGTAGATGACATTTCGTTTAGGACTCGCCTAAATCCGATATACGGTTTAGGATTTATAGCCTTCCGAAAGTCACTACGCCTTTGTAACGACGTGTTGAAAAATTCTGACCTACTCGCGCTTGAACCGTCGCCACGGTCAAACGACATCGAGTTAGGATCTAAAAATTAGATAGATGTAAGAAGACTCACATACGGAGCCTTGGCCACTGACCACGCATCTTTTCAGTTTGTATAGAGGTCGTAGCAGCTGTCCGAAGTCAGCCCTTTGTTTCGATCTCTATTCTTGTTGAAAACTTACCTTATCCTTTACGTTTGATGATAATGATGATGCTTAGGACTTTACTTATGTACTTTTAAACCTTTTGAGACAATTTACTGACTTAGTAACCTTTGACTTAGGTTGAGGACCTTTCAGACCGACTTACTACTTGCATACTTTTTCATATCGACTTTTACCGCATTTTCACTGTGAGTTATAGCTCCCTTTTTACTTTAACTATTTTTAGGACTGAGAATACATGCGCTTTTTATGTTTTACATACTAGAAATGAGTACTTAAACTTTATATATGTGTGGGTGATATAACATCACAAATTTTCCCCTTAGCTCGGTAACGTTTAACTATTGGTTTATGAACCGGTAGACGCGAATCTTATATATGGATCCATAGGGTTTGACATCCCCGCTCGGGCTAGTCGCGCTAGCAGTCAACGGGTGTTTAATACTTCGTAAACATACACACTTGCCAAGTGTACTTTTAGGGGGTGATATATTACTTGTTAAGTTAGTTACCGGGTGCCCACGGATAAGCATATACTTTTCATACTATTTTGAATACGAAATCTCGTGGTCTACATTACATTACTGATTACAAACAAACTATAGTTCACCAACATTCGTGTTGACATGTTAACGCATGTATTTCTCAGGTGCCTAGACGTTGTTGCTTCCGCTGTTAGACTTATTGTTATAGTCTTGGTGTTATAGACTTGCTGTTACAGACTCGCTGTGTTAGACTTCTGCTGCATTATTTAGAGATGTCTCAATTATGGAACTTTTATTTTTGCATTCGCAACTCATGTTATTTTTGAACAATGGCTTTGTAATGACCTTTGTGTCACGTACTCATGTTAATGCTTTCTATTCGTAGAAGCACGTTATCTTTTGTAAAACATTTAACGTTGGTAAAGACGTTATCTTTTCATGAATGCAAAACTTGTTTTAAAACAGCATATAGTGTTATACCGTGTAATGGACCTGTTGCTGATGATCCGTACACTTTGATTTTGTACGGGGTGTCACACCAAATCGTTCATTGTAGGCCCCATTGTCATTCGTTGATAACTTTCAAGATCGGAGCATTAAACGATATAACCGAAAGTTCCTCAAGTTGAAACCGATTTAATAGCTAAAAAATGACTTTTTAACCATTTAATGAGTTTTATGGATTTAATCGGTTGTTTATCAATTATGAGTGCCGTTAACCAAAGTTTATCAGTAGTATCAAGACTTGGAGAAAAGTTTATGTCAAGATCAGGAAGATTTTTGTTGAAAGAAGGGTATGAAAGAGGGATTTTGGAGGTGAGGTTGATGATAAAATCATTTTGGCATACCCAACAAAGATGGTTCTGCCATTAATAATTTTTTCGTTCAAATCAGAGATGGCGTTAAAAGCTTGGGAAATATTTTCTAACTTAGCAAAAGCAAATGGTCGATGTTGTTTCCAAGATAACCCTTGAATTAAGCCAAAATCTTGAAGAAATATTTTTATTGTTGATGGGTTTGTGAATCTAGACAATCATCCCAAGAAAATAGTGGGTTTTTTTGGAGTAAATTTGTTGATACTTATGTTGTTGATATGATTTTAGATTGTTGTTTTGAGTTTGGAATTTGTTGTTTTAATTTTTGGATTTGATTGGTATTGAGTTAGGAAAAGAAGGTTTGGAGACTTGAGAGAGAATTGGTGCCATAGTCTCATATTAGTTATTTGGATAGTTGATGCATAATTCATTTATAGGTTGACACATGGGAAAGTAAGTGAGCTATGTTCAAAGTGTTTTGAACGCGTGTTGTGAACTTACTGAATTTGGATGCTTTAATATATTCAATGTTATTATCCTTATATACTAATTCCCATAGTCACTACTACACCTTATATATTCACTGTAGCTTTCATCCTTCAAAGTTATTTCCTATTCTTTTTATTCCCAACTTTCATTTAACAATCAACCACACACTTACACATACAATCAACAATTGTACCTTGACCATAATACCCTTCATTCTTACACTTCATATTATATATCCTTTCTCCATATATATTAAAAGCAAAAGTTGTTACCGTAGCATTGTCCTTGATTGTCTTCTTATATTTTCTTTTTTTTTAAACACTAAAATCAATCTAAAATAAGGATGCTGCATCAAATGATAAAATTACCCTTTAAAATGCAATAGACCTGCTACCTTGCTACCTGATTTCTAATTTAATATTTAGAGTTGGCTAATATAAACATAAAGATAAAAAGATAAAAACACATAAAATATAGAAAACGCATAGTTGCTGCAAGGAATAGCCACCCCTATAGAAGATAGTTGCCGTTGGGAGAAACCACCACCGTTGGAACACTGACGTAAGAAGCTCAACCAACAACACCAGTGCCGAACACCGTCGAAAATACATCAAATTTGTTAAAATAAACCAAACTAAAAAAAATAATACTACGTAATAAGATCTGAAAAAATAAATACGGTTGCAACAACCACCATAGACCTCCTACCACCACCACCATCTTTCCTCCCTTAAACTCATTTTAAAGCAAACCGTCGGCCACCACCACATCACCACGAAAAATAAGATGTGTGCACGGTGTTCAGTGGTCTGGACGCTAAAGAAGAAGGCGTGAGAAGGTACTTTGGCCGGAATTGTCGTTACTCAGGACTCGGGAGGCTTAATCGGAGAAGATGATATGGCAGGTTATATATATATATGTTCTATACACAATTCGTGTGCAGATTTTAATAGTATGGATGGGTGTAGCCCATTTCTCTCTTTAATTTACTCGGCCTAGCAAAGCGGGCCTGACCCTATACTAGTTATCATCTATTTGAATTTGATCCATTATTTATTAATGGAAGCATTAAACTTTACGCAAGACATCACTTAAAACATGTTTCAGTTCTTAAATACTTATGTAATACTTTTTAAATGCTTAAATTATACTATATACACTTGTAAATAGTGTAAGTGAACCACCCTTGTGATTGGCCTAATTGGATGCCTAGCAACTGTAAAACTATTTCTTTTCTTTTTACCTTTCTTTTTTATGTGAGGATTAAACATTTACCTTTTCATCATCTAAAGGAAAATTAAGCACATTAACGATCTTGTACCTCCCACGTACACATTAGGAGAAAACTCAAAGCTCAACAACTCTGACAGTCCCCCCCCCCTCCTCCCCCCCCCCCACCACCCAAGGATTCAATTGCATGAAAACAAATTTAGGGGGTTTTAGTTGGCTTTATCCAAAATCGCCACTTTTCACCATCTTTCTCTATTTTGTTAGGAATTTGGGGACCCAACCAAGACAAGCGATTGATATCAATCACTAACCCACGAATGACAAACGAATTAAAACGATAAATAAAATACAAATGACACGAGTATTTAACGTGGTTATATCCCAACTTCAAAATGCGAAGAAGGGTTTACTCCACGGGCACAAACCAGAGATTTTCTACTATTAATTTTGTGCACACATTACAATGAAGCTAGGGGTTACAATTTATAAGAAGGGTTAAACTTGTCCACCAAGTTACACTTTTCCTTCAAGCAAAAGACATTCCACAAATATCTATTATTTGCTCCATACTCCATTCCAACAAGAAGATTTAATTAAGGCAATAAGATCTCTACGACCTGTTCACCAAGTTAAGCTCCCTACAACTTGTTCACCAAGTTAAGCTCTCTACGAATTGTTCACCAAGTCAAGCTCTCTTCAACTTGTTCCTTTGATCAAATTCTTTACACCTTCAACAATCTCCCACTTGAAGACTTTGAGCAAACTCTTCACTACTCAACAATCTCTCACTTGAAGATTTTGAACAAACCCGAACATCAATATCCATTCCAACCAAGAACGTCAAACTACCATTATACCGCCAAACTCCATTTGGGACACACACCCTCATCACATACGTCGAATGAGTAGACTTTCGATACAAGGTCTTCAACACTACTTGTCGGAACTAGAAACCAATAACCACCTCAACTGTCAATGTTGTTCAAACACCCATAGAAACTCCCGATCTCCTCTCAGCTACGACTTTTGATAATGCCGAAATCAAACATCCGGGTTACGTCGCTCTTCCACACTAGAGGGAAGGAAGTCTTTCGACATCAAAACCTCTAAGCTTCAACCCGATCTCCAGTTACTAACTTGGGCCATCTCGGTTTCTTGCACCACCATCTTCTTACCCGAAGATCATCTTCTTACCCGAGGATTATCTTCTTACCCGAAGATCATCTTCTTACACCAGAAGATCAATTGAAGTATGCAACTTTTCAATTATAGGATTCTTCATGAGACTACACCGCCTCACTAATCACTCTAGACATGTCCAATCCTGAACCCACATGTCAATGATCACCCTCGTATAGAATTTCTCGTCTATCTATGATTTCCTTTTACCAGCAATCAGAAAATCCAACAGACGCCCTCGTAGACTCTTCATCAAGGCTCTAGTGAAAACAACATCAAAATCTACCACCTTTTCAACTTTCCGCTTTCTCGCCGGTACATTGACCTCCTCATAGCTATGAATTTCACAAACTCATCTTCTCATCCCCAGCACGCTCCTACTGTACGAGTAAGAAATAAATTGCAGCTACCCGAGAAGAATATGGTTCATACCATGGCCAGTTGCAAATATCTTTGCCATTCGAGGGTATGTTTACAGCATCCAAGTAGCCTAGTGTTATACGCACTAATCATGTGAATACCAGAGACCCACGTTGCATAAACATCTCCATAACTCCCATTAATCGTCAAACTCCCACTAGCTTGGTACTTTCGTCGATTACCAAACTCTCACCGAGTTCCCGACACCCTCTAGAAAGCTCAAGTTCTAGGATTTTCAAGATTATCCAATTCTACCATCACCTAAAGATTCCTAATTAGTCACCCCGAAGAAAATCGCTCGCTTTATTGATGAAATTATCAACCAAACCCGAGCCACAGTCGAACGCGTCCTTTCCGACAACTTCAAACCAATTTCTTTTGTAAGAGAAGCTCTAACCATGCCCACATATTCCAAAATACTATGGAATATTCGACCAAGTACATTGGTCAACCCGTTTAATAATCTGATGTTGGACTTTGGTTTTCACCATAACAAACCTCCCCTCAAACCCAAGTTCAAGTAGGCCTTCCTCCAATGATAGTCAAGATCCAACCTAATTTAGTACATGCCGAAACCTCGGAACACACCCTGACTGAGACCACATCAAGTTGACTTATGATACAAGGCTACAATATCGACTCATCCATTGAGGGTGCACAACCGCGTGTGCCAACCAAGGGGTTAAGCCAACCGTCGACAGGCTGCAAATGTCATGTTGCACTATCCACACATCGAAACTACAACCTGCGAGTATCTAACCTTCATGATAACTCCCACTGTCGATTTTCAAACGAATGTCCCCTTGTTTATTACTTGGTGGCCCAAAAAAAAAAAAATACCCGAGAGAAACCAACTCCTGTCCACACAATGGGTACAGATTTCTCATACCCACGATCCGCCTGTCAGGAATTTTATTTACCCGCCGGGGCCCGTTTTCCCGTTAACGGGTAAAAATTTTCGCCCGTGCCCATCTCTCGCGGATACTCGTGAGCCGAGGGTTTTCCCGTGGGTTTGTAAATGATATATATTAAAAAACATAATCACTCCTAACAGCAGTAACAATCGAGTGACTAAGGTTCTATTCTGTTTCAACAATATATTGCTTTATGCATTCCGTTCCAGTGTTGTATTGTGCTACTGTTCTATCGATTACTACTAGGCTTGACTGAATGTAGCTTTGTTTTTAAAAGGAAAGTAATATATCGCAATATGGTGAGGCATGGACGTGTATACTATTAGATCGTTTAAGGTCCACCACCATGTACAACATATAAGCTCATGAGTTCCACATTACTCTAAAACCAATTGGTGATAGAGGGAGTTCCCATAAGCTTATATATGCACATTTGTTTCTTTCAATTTCCGATGTAGGACACAATGGATCGATTAGCTCCAACAATCACCCCCTTAATCGATTCATTCCACGCTACTTCCACGGACACATTCAATACCATCTCGACTCTTCCCGGACACCCGACCTCCTCCTTGGTCACGTCCATAGTCATCTCGGTCTGAACCTCCGCTATTATTCTGCACCGTCCACACATCTGGGCTATAACCAGGCTCGGATACCAAATGTAGGATTAGTCCCTTATTTGCTTACAATATAAATTGAATTATAAAAGAAAGGAAGGGAATAAAGCTTTCTGTTTTTGTTTTGATATGCAAGTGAAGTGAAAACAAAAGAAACCAAAATGAGCTACATTTATTCATAAGTCGTAAAAGGCTATAAATAGCCAAAGAAACCTACTGTACGTTACATAAAATCCCATGAAATCAGCAAAAGATCCACCCACTATTTGACCCACTAGTCTAACCCATCACTCCTAAAAATGTGTTTACCATTTCTCCATGTGCATACTGCTCACACTCCTTCCATGTAATTCGGTGAGTACATTTTACCAATTCATAGACTAAAACAAATAATTAAAACTATACTGGCTATAATAAGTATTAGTGTACAAGTAGTATTTTCTGCCTTTTTTAGAAAAAGGAAGACAATTCGTACCACGGATATCTACGACCTGCGGATAAACCTGCATATAACTATATAATTACAGTAAATATATAAGTATATTAGTTTATAATTTATATATATGTACGCGGGTTAACGAGTATAACTACGGATCGCTCAAACGGGTATCATGGGTCGGATTTTACCCGCAATAGTAATATATATCTACGACCCGCCCGCGACCAGACATCAGGTAAAAAACTTACCCGATCATACCCGCGGCGCCCAACACGAACACGGATACCCACGGGTCACAAATATTTTTCCGCTCGTTGCCATCCTTAATGAAGAAAAATGGACAGCTTTGTTTTTATTATACTTAGCCCATTTTTCACTTTGACCCATCCCCACATAAAACCATACACACTAGGTCCTTTTATAAGTCAAGTCCTTTATATAACAATCCATTAAAACTAACTTTAACAAAAGTAATTAAAATAATCCTTGTGAAAAGTGGGGTGTCACAACTCTTTCCCACTTAAATCGGATCGCGTGCTCGTGATCTAAACTAAATAGAAAGACGGAAAATGCTTTATCTTGAATTCTTCTGTATCCCTCGTATACTCTATGCTCTTCTTATACTTTAATATAAACTTAAATGACTTTATCAGTCTATTTCAGATATTTCTCACTTGCTCAATCACTATTTCAACCTACTCTTCCACATACCCAACCTTATCATTCACTTCTATCTCATTCAACAGAGTAGATTGTGCGGTTAAGCACTTTCGTAGTTGTGACACGTGAAAGATATTATGAAAACAACAAGGATTTGGCGTAGTGGTAGTGACTTGCTTCCCCTCTGGGAGGTTAGGGTTCGACTCTCACTCACTGCGAAATTTCCCTTGTTGTTACCCACCCATTTCATAGGCTTCGGAGGTTGCGACCGTCTTGCGTTCTGGCTTCACCCGAGGGGGTTTTACCACACGCGATGCCCGTATTGATTCGCCGTGGAGATTTCCTCTTGAGGGGCGGTAAGATTGTAATGATTCGTACCAAGAAAATTATCGAGTTGGAGGGTGTCAACATCGCGTTCGAACCCACGTCAGTGATTCCTAATCGTTGTTAAAAAAAAGGTGTTATGAATTCCTGAAAGCTTCTCGGGCAATTCTAAATTGCAAGCCACTTCACCAACCCTTGCCAGAATTTTGAAGAGTCTAATATAAATTGGGCCAAGTTTCCCCTTCTTTCGAAATCGAATAATTCCTTTCCATGGCAACACCTAAAGCATTAACATGTCACCTTCTTTAAACTCAACCGCAAAACGAAAGCGGTTGCCAGTGATTATAGCTTGCTTTTGTCCTTAGTCAATTTTAGTTTTCTCTTTTCGATCTAAATAGGACTTTTGTCTATCTTGGATTGTCTTCAAGTGCCCTCGAATTAACTTAATCTTTTCATTAGTTTCCAAGACTACATCTCCCCCCTCTCGTTCATCAAGTTCACCCTAATAAATCGGGGTTCGAAATTTTCTCTCGTATATCATTTCATACGGCGTCATTCTAATACTAGCATGATAGCTATTGTTGTATGAGACTTCTGCCAACGGTAGATAAGTATCCCAAATTTCACAAAATATTATCGAACATTCCTGTAAATTTCCTGCAAGGTTTGAATGGTCCTCTCGCTTTGAACATTACTTTGAGGATGATACGTGGTACTCAACTTCATTCGCGTTCCCATATCCTCTTTTAACTTTCTCCAAAACTGAGAAGTAAATCGGGTATCCATATCTGACACAATTTAAACAGGGATATCATGTCTTCCTATCACCTCCTCAACAAAAAGTGTAGTCAATGATTCAGGTGATGATGTTTCCCGGATTGGAAGAAATAATGCACTTTTATCAACCGTTCCATAATTACCCAAATAGTATCATATTGGGTCCTTGACAATTTAGGTAAATTCATGTTAAAATTCATTATAATATGCTCCCACTTCCATTTTAGGATCTCAAGTGGTTGCAACTTCCTATATGGCTTTTGATGTTTCGCCTTCCCGTGCAAATAAGTGAATCACTGCTCTACATATTTCAGTATATCTCTTTTCATTCAAGGCCACCAATATTTTTGCTTCAGGTCATGGTACATGTTGGTCGCACCTGGATGAACGAATTAACTTGATTTATCTACTCCATCAAGTGATAGTTGTCTAGCTCTACCATATTTCGAAACTAAAAGTATGCCATAACGGGACAACAATCCCCATGAATCTTCTTCAAGTAGGTCTGACTACTTAGATCCTTTCTTCTTTAATATGTTTGGCTATGGCTTCCACCTGAGACTCCCAATTCTTCCAAAGAAGGTCATTAGTAATGTTCATCTACAAGGACTTGATTTGAATCCATGGATGTCAACTCTTTCTGCTCAACGCATCCGCCACCACGTTGGATGGTAAAGTATCTCATAATCATAATCCTTCAATAGGTCTAACCATCGACATTGGTGGTTTCTTAGATCCTGCTGGTCAAAGAATAATTTTAATCTTTTGTGGTTCAGATAAATACAACACTTGACAACATACAAGTAAGGGTGTTAAATCCTCAAGGCATGAACCACCATCGCCAACTCAAGATTATGAGTGGGGTAAATCTTCCAGTGTTCTTTCAACTCTCTTGAAGCGTAGGCGATAATATTCCTCTTTGCTTCAAGATCGATATTTGTTTGGATGGTGAAAGCTGATAAAAAATTAACTACTTCATAATCTACTATTCCTACACCAAAATTGAAGTCCCAACCAAAGTTAAATCAAGGGTTTTTTTTCACAAGAACAGAAAATACCGTTTAAAATTGGTCGTGGATCATGATTTCTGGATGTTAAAAGAACTATATCTTGAAGAGCAAGCTTATAGATCTTAAGCTAGAAAGCATTTCCAATGGGTAGTGATATCTACACAACCAATTTTTACAAATACACAACCAAACATGCTTTACAGTGTTGTACTGTACAACACTGTAAAACATGTTTGATTGTATATTTGTAAAAATTGATTGTGTATATATCATCACCCATTTCCAATACCTGAAAGATTCAAAGTTATTGGTGCAGATATTATAGACAATTCGAATCATCTATTTACATTTTTCTGATTTTAGTGGCAATAAAACAAAAATCGAAATAAAGATAATTTGCAACTATGAAGTTAATAAATAGATTTTATTGAAGACATAACACTTCTATGGGATTATAAAATGAAACTTCCCTAGTTTCATATCATTCTTAAAGACAAGAAGAAGTACATGTTCTCAGAAGAAAGTTTAAAGCTTAAACATGATAGATGTCATACATAATATGGAAAAAAGAAAAGAACCTGCATTGATTGCCATAGAAGCGGTGAAAGAGTTGTTTGCGCATCAAAGAATAAACATAGGAATTCAGAATAAATTTGTAGAGAATCTTTAAGATATTAAAGAAACCCGAACGATTTGTATTTGTTAATCAAAAAAGTGAGAAGATCTTTTTAGAAGCAAAGAGTTCAAATAATATTCAGATAGAACTGTAAAGTATGATGTGTAGACGTACTATGGACCTTAGATCAAATGTATTAACCTAGATTAACGGCGGAAACGATAACTAGGGCGAGTCGAATACTTGATTTAACTATCGGGATCAATCTAACAAACAAAAAGTTGATATAATCGATGCCTAGAGCCTTGTATTCGGTTGGGGATTGGTCTGGGACGGTGTGATGACCCGGAAAATTTCGACTAATTTAAACCAATTCTCTATATGATTTAATACTATGTAAATATATATATATATATATATATATATATATATATATATATATATATATATATATATATATATATATATATATATATATATATATATATATATATATATATATGCATGTATGTATATATATATATATATATATATATATATATATATGTACAAGTAAAAATGACTTTGCTACAGTAAACACTATTTGCTACAGTAAACACTATTTGCTACAGTAAAATACTATTTGATGTCGACGAACTAGCAAACAAAAACGGAAAAGGCGGCCATGCGATCGCATGGCAAAAACACTGAAAACTCATGCGATCGCATTAGCTACAGTAAATCGAAAAGTACTATAAAAGGTCAGTTTTGCTCGACGAATTTTTCATAATAATTTCTGTACGTAAATTTTATATTTATAATTTTAATTTTAAGTTTAATAATAATAAAGTATATTTGAGGGTATTTTTAATTCGGGTTTCAAACCGTTTTAAAATAAGGAAATATTGAGTATTGTTCGGGGTATTGTTCTTGAATCCAAGACCAACCATACAGTCATCTACCATCATTACGTCTACGCAATTTGCCTACAATATTGAATCGCAATATTGAACTGTGAGTTATAGTCTCCCTTTTTAAATACTTTAAATATTTTTGGGCTGAGAATACATGCAATTTATTTTAAACGCAATAAGACACAAGTACATACAAAATTCTACACTGAGTTAAACCGAAAATCCCTTAGCTTTGGTAACTAGTAGCTGCCAGTACATAGGATATGGACTGGTGGGCGCGAATAATTGTATATGGATCCATAGGGCTTGACATCCCCGTCCGAGCTAGAGCGCTAGCCTTTTAACGGACGTATGTTATTTGAGTTTAAGACACGTTGGTTTGCGCGTATTAAAATGAATGGGGTAATTATCACTATAGCGTTAAGTTTAGTTACCAGGGTGCTCTGTTACGTAGAATCTATTGATAAACTTTTGATGAAATCTTGTGGTCTATCTTTATATATGTTTATGACTCGAGCAATTAAACCTATAACTCACCAACATTCGTGTTGACTTTTTAGCATGTTTTATTCTCAGGTCCTTAGACTGCTTCCGCTGTGATGTGCTTGTTGCCTGCATGGAGTCTCTCATGCTTTGTACAAAGTTTATTGCATTCAAAATAAAACTGCGTTGTGTAATAAATAATTGGACTGTGAAGTCAACCTGTAAATTAAAGACTTATGTATTTTGGGGTTTTGCTTATACTTAAGCACTCGCCCACATGTTTATAACTTTCTATGTTTAGAAAGTCACTTATTTTAATGAATGCAATATTTTATCAAAACGTATCATATAGAGGTCAAAACCTCACTGTGGAATCAATGATTAACGTGCTGCGTCAATAGCGATTTTGACGGGTCGTTACAGTTGGTATCCGAGCTTGAGGTCATAGGGAACCAGAAATTACATTAGTGTGTTTAACTGGTAATTGTTAGGATGCATTAGTGAGTCTGGACTATGACCATATTTGTTTTTACTGAATTTTGCTTATCATTTGGTCAAAAACATTATATGTGATATATTTATATGCTAACGTAATTGTTGTTTCAATTATGTGATAGATGACTTCTTCTAATCCTATCATTTTGTACGACTCGGAATCGGACACTGAATCTATTCTATCCACAACTGAAAAGGGCGTTCCAATACCTATTAAAGAAGAAATTGTGTTAGCCGGGGAATCTCAACTCCCGGTAAACCTAGAGGAGGTTCCAGCTCCACCCAACTCTAGTTTTCCGGAGCCACAGTATCGTTGGCATGGACCCATGATCCCTGGAGTAAACGAGGATCGTCCATTTCTAAACAAATATGGACATTGGTCCAGATATACCGCCGACGGGCGGGTTGTGCCGATTACGCCTGGCAGATTTCGGTTCATGACCACCGGTACATATTCTCGCAGTTCGTCATCATATTCTCCTACACATGACTCAGACAATTCGTCATCAGACGAGATCAGTAAGGAGGAGGATTTCGCTAATGAAATAAAAGAGATCACTAAGGAGAAATTCCAACTTGCTATAGATAATAAAAACAACCACAATAATAAAAAAGTCCTTAATTATTAAAAAGGAACAGGACCATTCGATCCGTAACCACCCTTATTGTATTAAACCCACTGAGGAAACGGGTACCTCAAAACCCCAACCAAAAATAAAATACACTGCCAGAATGTCTGTCGGACCATGTGCACACAAACAATTGGCAGAGAGAACCAAATGGGAAGAAGTTTCTGATAGTTCTGAATAAACAACCTCGCAACCATAAATCTTCCATGCGCTATTCTATTGCTTATGTGTGCTACTCTATCTTGTTATGTAGAATAATCATATGTAAAATATCGGTATTGTATGGTATTGTATTATTTTGGTTTATTAATAATAAATGCATGGAATGATTATTTGTATTATTAATACTTATTATTATTATTACATAATAACGTAGTAACTCGCTATAATTTTTTATAGTGGAATATTATTAGGATTTTAGTAGTTAATTCCTTGTACTAGCTATTATGTATGAACTTAACGGGTAGGTAATACCCTAGAAATAATTATAAAATGCTAATAAGAAGAAAAGGCTTTTATAATAATCGGTTCATATTATTAATATGCTACGATTAACTATTGACAACTCATGTTACCTATAATATTCTATATGATTAAATTATATCTGTTGTGTTTATTGAAGAAACATGTCTCAAATGTCGGATGCTGAGTTTGAGCAACTAGTCGAGAAACATGTGAATGAAAGAATTGCTGCAGCCGAGGCAGCAAAAGCAACAGCCGAAGCAGCAGCCAAAGCAGCAGCCGTAAACACAAACTCACGAAACGGATGCTCATACAAAACTTTTCAAGGATGCAAACCACAGACGTTTAGTGGAACCGAGGGACCAGTCGGTCTAACCCGATGGTTTAAAAAGATGGAGTCCGTTTTCAAAATCAGTAATTGTGCGAACGGAGACAAGTCAAAGTATGCTTCGTGCACGTTGCAAGACGGTGCACTTACTTGGAGGAACAATTATGCTAAAGCAGAAGGAATAGATACGGCATATGATATCTCTAGGGAAGAACTGAAAAAGATGCTAATCGAGGAGTACTGTCCTCGAAACGAGATCAGAAAAATGGAATCTGAGTTACGTAATCTGAAGGTTATCGGCACGAATATCAATAACTATGAAAAGCATTTCATGGAGCTAGCCTTGTTGTGTCCCGAATTGGTGCCAAACGAGAAACGAAAGATAGAAATGTATATTGACGGTTTATCGATCGATATCAAAGGAAATGTTACATCGTCCAAACCGAATACGATGCAGGAAGCCATGACAATGGCACACCAACTCATGGACCAGATCACAGAGAGTTCGATTAAGGCACCAATTACCGAAGTCAAGACAACTGAAAGGAAAGAGGAAATGGGAAGACTATAAGGGCAAAAGTACTCAACTGAAGAAACAAGAAACTTTTAAAGGTAAACAAGATGGGGCAACTGCAAGTCCAAACTATAAGGGACCCCATCCGTTCTGCAAAAGATGTTACACACATCATGCAGGTTATTGCCAAGTGGTCTGTGACAAGTGTAACAAGAAAGGACATGTGGCGAAAGATTGTTATGCCACCGTTTCTGAAGTAAAGACAAAATTGACCGATGTCAAGAAATGTTATGGATGCGGGAAGTCTGGTCACTTTATAAATCAATGCCCTGATAAGGAGAAGAACAAAGAACCCGCACGTGGGAGGGCATTTAATGTTAGTGCCCGTAAAGCACGTGAGGATCCTAATCTTGTCACGGGTACATTTACCGTTAATAATCAACTAGCTTCTATTATGTTTGATACGGGTGCTGATAGAAGTTATATGTGTAAAGACTTTAGTTTTAAACTAAAATGTGCATCATTACCTCTAGACGATAAATATACTATTGAATTAGCTAATGGTAAACTGATAAAAGCCGATAAAATTTGTCATGGTTGCGAAATGAATCTAGCTGGTGAAACCTTCAAAATCGATTTGATACCCGTAGAATTAGGAAGTTTTGACGTAATCGTTGGCATGGACTGGATGTCCAAAACAAGAGCGGAAGTTGTTTGCGCTGAGAAAGCAATCCGCATCCCTCGTAAGGATGAAACGTCATTAATGATTTATGGGGAGAAGAGCAACTCAAAGCTGAACTTTATCAGCTGTATGAAGGCCCAGAAACTTATAAGAAAAGGTTGTTATGCTATTGGCACACGTAAAGAAGATCGATACTGAAGAAAGAAGCATTAATGACATGCCGGTTGTAAGAGAATATCCCGGAGTATTTCCAGAAGAATTACCGGGGCTACCTCCACACAGATGTGTAGAATTCCAGATTGATCTCATACCAGGAGCTGCACCTGTAGCCCGATCTCCATATAGACTTGCACCTTCAGAAATACAAGAATTACAAGACCGGTTGCAAGAATTATCGGACCGTGGATTTATTCGTCCTAGTTTTTCACCTTGGGGTGCTCCTATTCTGTTCGTCAAGAAGAAGGATGGATCTATGAGAATGTGCATAGATTACCGAGAATTAAACAAATTAACGATCAAGAATCGGTACCCATTATCGAGGATTGATGATTTGTTTGATCAATTGCAAGGATCAAGTGTTTATTCCAAGATTGATCTACGCTCCGGATATCATCAGCTGAGAGTGAAGGAAGAAGATGTTCCTAAAACCGCGTTCAGAACCCGTTACGGTCATTATGAGTTTCTAGTCATGCCTTTTGGATTAACTAATGCTCCAGCAGTATTCATGGATCTAATGAATCGCATCTGTAGACCGTATTTAGACAAATTTGTCATTGTTTTTATCGACGACATATTGATTTACTCGAAGAACAAGGAAGAACATGAGCAACACTTAAGACTGGTACTAGAGATACTCAAGAAAGAAGAATTGTACGCAAAATTTTTGAAGTGTGATTTCTGGTTACAAGAAGTACAATTTTTGGGACATGTTGTCAGTAAACATGGAATTAAAGTTGACCCTGCCAAGATCGAAGCCATTAGTAAATGGGAAACACCGAAGACTCCAACACAAATCCGCCAATTCTTAGGTCTTGCTGGTTACTACCGAAGATTCATTCAAGATTTCTCTAGAATCGCCAAACCCTTGACTTCATTGACTCAAAAGGGAAAGAAGTATGATTGGTCCACGGAACAGGAATCCTCATTCCAGTTATTAAAGAAGAAGTTAACGTCTGCACCCATTTTGTCATTACCAGAAGGAAATGATGATTTCGTGATCTCTTGTGACGCTTCGCGCCAAGGTTTAGGATGTGTATTAATGCAACGCACAAAAGTTATCGCATATGCCTCACGACAACTAAAAATTCATGAAAAGAACTATACGACACACGATTTGGAACTTGGAGCTGTAGTTTTTGCACTCAAAATATGGAGACACTATCTATATGGCACCAAGTGTACAGTGTACACCGACCATAAGAGTCTTCAGCATATTTTTGATTAAAAACAACTCAATATGAGGCAACGTCGCTGGGTAGAGTTGTTAAACGATTACGATTGTGAAATCCGTTACCACCCCGGAAATGCTAATGTTGTAGCTGATGCCCTAAGTCGAAAAGAAAGAGCAAAACCTCTTAGGGTCCCAGGCATGGTGTACCTATCTCCATCATATCTGATCGCGACACTCGATTCACATCACGTTTTTGGCAGTCATTACAAAAAGCATTGGGAACTCGATTAGATATGAGCACCGCTTATCACCCACAGACAGATGGTCAAAGTGAAAGAACAATACAAACATTGGAAGACATGTTACGGGCATGCGTGATTGACTTTGGAACTAGTTGGGATCGACACTTACCGTTGGCAGAATTTTCATACAATAACAGCTATCATACGAGCATCAACGCAGCGCCATTTGAAGCACTTTACGGTAGAAAGTGCAGATCTCCTATCTGTTGGAGTGAAGTAGGAGAAAGACAACTTACTGGACCAGAAATTATTCATGAAACCACCGAAAAGATCATTCAAATACAACAGCGATTGAAAACGGCCATGAGTCGCCAAAAGAGTTATGCTGATGTAAGAAGAAAACCGCTAGAATTTCAAGTGGGCGACAAAGTCATGTTGAAAGTGTCACCCTGGAAAGGCGTAGTACGATTCGGTAAACGAGGAAAGTTAAGTCCTAGGTACGTAGGACCCTTAAAAATCACAGAAAGAGTTGGAACAGTTGCTTATCGATTAAAGCTACCGCAAGAACTTAGTAATGTTCACAACACATTTTACGTGTCAAATTTGAAGAAATGTTTAGCTGAAGAGGATGTCGTAATTCCTCTTGACGAAATACGAATCAATGATAAACTCCATTTTATCGAAGAACCTGTTGAAATCATGGACCGTGAGGTCAAACAATTAAAACAAAGCAAAATACCGATAGTTAGGGTTCGTTGGAACGCTAGACGAGGACCCGAGTTTACTTGGGAACGTGAGGATCAAATGAAGCAAAAGTATCCACATTTGTTCACTGATATCGCTCATGAAACAGGTACTACTCAAAATTTCGGGACGAAATTTTCTTTAACGGGGAGGTTATGTGATGACCCGGAAAATTTCGACTAATTTAAACCAATTCTCTATATGATTTAATACTATGTAAATATACATATATATATATATATATATATATATATATATATATATATATATATATATATATATATATATATATGTACAAGTAAAAATGACTTTGCTACAGTAAAACACTATTTTGCTACAGTAAAACACTATTTGCTACAGTGAAACCGTATTTTGCTACAGTGCTACAGTGAAAACGACTTTGCTATAGTGATTTGCTACAGTAAACACTATTTGCTACAGTAAACACTATTTGCTACAGTAAACACTATTTGCTACAGTAAAATACTATTTGATGTCGACGAACTAGCAAACAAAAACGGAAAAGGCGGCCATGCGATCGCATGGCAAAAACACTGAAAACTCATGCGATCGCATTAGCTACAGTAAATCGAAAAGTACTATAAAAGGTCAGTTTTGCTCGACGAATTTTTCATAATAATTTCTGTACGTAAATTTTATATTTATAATTATAATTATAATTTTAATTTTAAGTTTAATAATAATAAAGTATATTCGAGGGTATTTTTAATTCGGGTTTCAAACCGTTTTAAAATAAGGAAATATTGGGTATTGTTCGGGGTATTGTTCTTGAATCCAAGACCAACCATACAGTCGTCTACCATCATTACGTCTACGCAATTTGCCTACAATATTGAATCGCAATATTGAACTGTGAGTTATAGTCTCCCTTTTTAAATACTTTAAATATTTTTGGGCTGAGAATACATGCAATTTATTTTAAACGCAATAGGACACAAGTACATACAAAATTCTACACTGAGTTAAACCGAAAATCCCTTAGCTTTGGTAAATAGTAGCTGCCAGTACATAGGATATGGACTGGTGGGCGCGAATAATTGTATATGGATCCATAGGGCTTGACATCTCCGTCCGAGCTAGAGCGCTAGCCTTTTAACGGACGTATGTTATTTGAGTTTAAGACACGTTGGTTTGCGCGTATTAAAATGAATGGGGTAATTATCACTATAGCGTTAAGAGTAGTTACCAGGGTGCTCTGTTACGTAGAATCTATTGATAAACTTTTGATGAAATCTTGTGGTCTATCTTTATATATGTTTATGACTCGAGCAATTAAACCTATAACTCACCAATATTCGTGTTGACTTTTTAGCATGTTTTATTCTCAGGTCCTTAGACTGCTTCCGCTGTGATGTGCTTGTTGCCTGCATTGAGTCTCTCATGCTTTGTACAAAGTTTATTGCATTCAAAATAAAACTGCGCTGTGTAATAAATAATTGGACTGTGAAGTCAACCTGTAAATTAAAGACTTATGTATTTTGGGGTTTTTCTTATACTTAAGCACTCGCCCACATGTTTATAACTTTCTATGTTTAGAAAGTCACTTATTTTAATGAATGCAATATTTTATCAAAACGTATCATATAGAGGTCAAAACCTCACTGTGGAATCAATGATTAACGTGCTGCGTCAATAGCGATTTTGACGGGTCGTTACAGACGGTAAACACAGAGTAATATGACGGCAATAGGGTTTGTGGTGTGTAACCTAACAATGAACCACAAAACCCGTATATATATATAATTCCAGTGACCATCGGTCGATGGTGATAGTCCCTCGACCGATGGTCCCTACCATCGGTCGATGGTCTGAACAGCCAACCAACTGCTCTTAACCATTTCACGACATTATACTAAGCAATTCAAATACAAAGTATTAATGACGATGTTCATACATGACTGAAATTCAAAATACAAAACTAATAGAACTTATTACATAATAGAACTCGGGATTATGCACCAACAAACTCCCCCTAAGACCTAGTTCTATTTCAAAAATCTTCAGTCATCATTTACCTCATTCATACGGATCGATTACCATGTTGTTCAAGTAGCACAGCTTAGCTACTTTCACATACTGTTCAGCCTGTACCCTGTTCTCACGACGATAGAGCATACGGTTGTAATACAACGTAAAAATATCAGCCTCGGTACAATTTCTTAACCAAATCGGATCCAACACACGAATGCAATCAATATCATCCTCTTTCAGCTTATCCAAAACAATCACAGCTTCTTCAGAACGATCATCATAAAACCACCATCTGAATCTCTGACTCCAATTCTGCGGCAACTTCCTTAAAGGTACCTTCTTCATAGTCTTTGCTCGCTTATACTTCACAATCCTTCGAGATTCACCAGTTCTAGGATTAACTTTGAAACTAATCCTAGGAAATTGTGTCCTAAAACCTTCCCAATTCTTTGAATTAAAAGCAATTCGAATCTTCTTCACCAGCAACGAAGATCGATCACCAATTCCACAATATAACATTATTAACCTGGCAATCTGCATTAGCTCAAAATACGGCAGTGACTTGAATTCATGACCATGTTTAATATAATCCACACCAAACTCTCTCTTAATTGCAAACATGTTGAATTCTTCAATGTATGCCCAGACAAGAATCCTTCCTTTCGCACTCTTTCTCAAATTAATCATCTTTAAGTACTTTGGCTCAAGCTTCTATTTCTCACAGTACTTTCTGATTCTCAATATATCACGCCAATCAGCTTCTAACTTCTCAATAACTTCATCATTATACTTAACCGGCAAGAAACCTTCAGGCAAAACCTCTGTCCTTTCCTTCTCTTTACACATTCTATTCAAAATCTCATCATCAGTTCTAAACAACTCCTCAAAACCCAGAAGATCTTCATTCTTATCATTTTGATATGTAGGAAAATCTTCATGTGTAACATCTTCAACTAAATCATCAACATCCCTATCATCACGATCTTCAGAAATCTCAGGCCCAAAAGAATCATCCTCTGATGGAGAATCGTCGGACTGTGCGTCAGCAGCTTTAGCTTCCTCTTTCTCTAGACGCACCAGTTCATCCAGCTCTTCTCTAGAGAGGTTGTGAGGGATCTCTCCCTCTTCTAGTTCATCATAAACAACAGAATGCTTGAGCTCATCCTGTTTAGAAAAGAAATCACTAAAACTATAATCAATTTTAAGAGAAATTACTGACAGTGCTGTAGCTTTGGAGGAACCAGGTGCCTCCACCATTTGATTATCAGTCTCTCCCTCACGCAATTCAATCAAATCAAACTTTTCTTCCCACGTAGTAACCTTAGCTAAAGCAGATTCAGCCAACTTCCTAGCTTGAGAAGCTTCTCTTTTTGCATCAGTCAATAACAACGACTGATCACCAACCTTCTTCTGAAGCAACTCAACTTGCATACTTAACCGAGTAACGTCCTCGGACTTCACACGATTCTCTTCCTTCAAATTCTCAACCTTCTCATCCATTTCCTTTCTCAACCTCAAGTTGTCAGCCATCGCTAGAACATATAAATCATTCAAATTGCGAAGAGTCGAGGAACTAACACCTCCTTCAGTTCCAGCATGAATCGGAGCTTCCGGAGTAGGAGTAGAAACAGTCTCTTGGGAGACCTGTTGAACCACGGGTGGTGACTGTTGCGTTGACGGACGTTGTTGTTGTTGTGAAGTTTGTTGTCCTTGAGTCTGTGGTATCGGTGTCACTGGTTGAGTTCCAGCTGACGATCCACCAGCATCTTTATAAACCAGCTTGAACCTTCTTTTCAATTTTAGCTTAGTTGAAACCTGAGAACTATCACCTTCAACCATTCTTCTTTTTGATCCCCTTGAAGCTTCCTTAACACCAACATTTGGATTAATATCACCAATCTCATCAACTAACCCACCAGCACCTGACCCACCAGCAGCTTGAGTATTCACTGGTTGTTCCACTTCTTCATCACTATTCGCTACCTCAAAATCAGGCTCTCGATCGGATAAGCTATTTTCATTTCTCCACTTCTTCCCTGGAGGACACTGATAAGTTTCTTTTGTAAGATGACACACAAGCTTTCTGTCATTAGCACTATTCTTTTGATTAAGTCGATTGAAAGTAAGATCTGTCATATGTTTCAAATCAATGACATCTTTCCTCAATCTTGGCAAATCAACAGTTTGCTGGTTGATCATAATTTGTAAGAACCTTGGATAAATCAAATATAACTTGCTTGTCACATTCTCCACCAGTAGATCAAAGATGACCCCGAAGAAATTGAAATCAGCTTTTAAGACTAAAGCAGCAAACATTCCTTGATAGATTTCACTCAGTTCATCAAACCCTCCTTGCAACGGACTCAAACACCTCAGCACAACAAGTGACAAATATCTATACGGTGGAGTGAATCTACTTCTTTTAATCGTTGCTCTCGTAATATCACCAGAATACTTGCATCTTAACACACATCCAGTAATCTTTGTCTTTGACAACTTCTTCGGCATATTCTCATCATCCTCGAACAAGAAAGTGTTTCGAATCGTATCTTCAGAAATCTGAATCTCCTGACCACAAACAGTACTTATAATTACCTTCGGGTCATCTACAGTCACAACTCTTTCACGTTCCCAGAACTCTCTCTGATGTGAGTAATATGTCGTACAGGGCATAGAGATAGCCGCAAATACTCTTGAACGTTTCAGAAACTCGATTACCCCCTTGTACTTACCAGCATTAGGACTTTCTCATTTAGACATGCAGTGAGATTGGAGCCACTGTTAGATTTCAATCCTGGAAGATCAATAGAAAACGGACCTCCCGAAGACTCAGTATCGGATTCATGTGTAATGTTTTCTGGATCAGCTTGAACACCCGACATTATGAAAATAACTGCAAACACAATTCAAATCAGCATTATAAAGACAATATCACAGTGTGATCATCACAGAATATATTACATTATAAAGACTAATAGATCAGGATCTCAGTTACACGATTACATGTCCAAAGTGACACCATTACAGACATAAAATAGTGTATTAATGCTAACAAGCTAGCATTATCAAATTACACATCAAGCTGAAAATAAACAAACACAGAAACATAAACTCTGAATCAGTCATCCCATAATGGGATCTTCTGGCACTAGCTTTTCCTCATGTTGAATTACTCCAAGTTTCTCAAACAAGGTATATAGTAAAGCTGCGTATGGAAATGGTTCTTCCATCTCAAGAAGATCTTTCATCACATGAATGAGAAAATGTCCCACATTCACTTGAATACCCTCTAGTAGACAATATAGAAACAAAGCCTCAGTACCAAACATCAGATTATCTCCTTCTTTCCTAAAGGTCACATTCCTCTTGATAATCCTTAAATGTATCTCATGTTGTTGTAAGATATCATCATCTCTAACCTCAATCCTACCAGCATTAACTACTCTCTCTGGCTTGCATAGCCTTGCAATTATGTCAGATAGATTGAATCTATTGGGGATCTTTCTCAGATCTTTGCTAGGATACAGTATCTTAACCCCGGTGTGAGGAACATTCAACAGGTCTGAGAATTCCTCCATAGTCCACTTATACTGTTGGTTAAATAGGCCTGAGTGCACAAATTTCTTTTTACCATCTTCTAAGGCAACATTGGCATAGAATTCCCACAGTAATTCAGGACAGAAGTAATTCCCAATGTCTAAGAATGCTTGACATCCAATTTGTTCCCAAAGACTATAGGTCTGTCGAGTAGCAATGACCTTTTGTTCCACTAAAATGGGTCGTCCTCTAGCCAGAATTCTCCTACGGTCGATGTTAAACATCCATTGCCCAACAAAGGAACCTCCTGACATTCTAATACATACTACAAGCACTAGCATTAGAGAGGCATAACAGAAAATACCAGAGACCAAAAAATTCAATTAAATTCAATATAAAAATCTACCATCGGTTCAATCAAGTGACCATCGGTCGATGGACTGGACCATCGGTCCGATGGTCTAGACCTACGGTAGTTGGTCTAAATCACATCTACAAACTGATCAATTTAGGACCTACGGCCGAGTGAAGTGTCATCCGGCCGAGTGTCAGACACCATCGGTCGAGGGTCAGAGACCATCGGCCGGAGATAGTTCATCAGATCTGTTTTGTTAAAAACCCCAATTTGATCAATCTGTGGTTTCTGGTTTGGATTATGGTCACAATAGTAGCTAAAGAGGCCGATAAACATATATAAATCATCAATTTCAATAGATAGTTAACAACAATCACTCGATTGGCATGTTAAACTTCGAACACAAATTAAACGATTCAGAACAAATGGAAACGAATTGGATTACCTCGATTATGGCACTGGAATCACGATAAAAAGATGCACAATTCACACGGACCAAAACTCCTTTCACTTAACTTGAAAAAATAGGGTAAAATCGATCAAACTTGCACAAAGTGACTGACCCGTTCGACTCTGGGTCTTTTTATACCCTGTCAGTGACCATCGGCCGATGGTCTAATCCTTCGGCCCGATGGTCTTAACACTCGGTCGAGCGTCATTGTCCATCGGCCGGAAGTAATTACATTCGGCCAGTGGTCTGAGCTTTTGAAAAACTTTAAAACTTAACCCTTTTCAAATTCAAACTATACTTCTTTTATCACATTTACTCCTCCTGGGACTGATCTCCACAGTATAAATCAAACACGCTTTGTTCCTTTAATCTCTAAACAACTTGTTTTCAAATTTAATGAAAAACATTGGATTCCTTTCACAGTAAACCGTTCCGAGAACTGAGTTGTTAACCTTAAAAGATGAAACAGAAATGCACATGCAACTAACATATGAATGCAAACTATCTCAGATATGCATGCTCATGCAAATACACAAAGCAGATAACTGTACAAGACCCAGTGTGTCATGATTAGCAATATTATAACAGACGTAATCAGTAACATTTAACCTTTTATATCTATAGTGAATTAACTTCTAACATCAGTTTCATTAAATATTAACATTAACAAATGCATGATGTTATCGACATAAGAACAAGTAAAACTGCTTATCATGAATCACACTTCAAGGAGTATAGCACATCTTTTTATGAATTGATATATCAAATTGATTAAATCTTTTGATTCGGGGATCAGAACTGAACTATATTGACAAGTAATTCCACAGTTCATTCACAAACTTATTTGATAAAGCATATACAGAACAACTTTCAAAAATATCAGTAAACATTTATCAACTTTCACCCTAGACTTCGATGATCACGTTATATTAATTACCTTAACACTTTTCAATGTTAGACTTTGATCACGAAGTCAGTCCTCATTTGAGATCGCACGATGTTTCAGGTAGAACAATTGAGCACAACATGTTGACGCTGTCCTCTTATCACATCAATGTACTTTCAATTTGATTGAACAGAACCATCTCACGATGTTTCTAGCAACCCTGTCAGCCATAAGCTTCTACCTTAAACTTACACCTTTCGTTTCAGATAACCTTGTGAATCTCAAATTTATTGCATACTTTGAAAAGACGCATACCGGCCGCTATAAACCCCATACTTAAACGGAAATCGTATGATGTATGATGTTTGATGGATGAAAGTGATAAATATATTTGAGTGATGGAACGCTAAGATATCCTCCAGAAAATATTCCCTCTATCCAGGTCAATAGGCACAATCCCATATCACAGACAAAAAATGTAAAGATCACCAAATGTGAGTTGAACTGAATGATTTAAGTTCTCTATATCTGATGATCTGATAAATTTCTCCCCCTTGGATGTAGATAACTAAATCGTTCAAATAATTCTCCGATTGGGAATATCTGTTGTCTCAGACTTAGATAACATAGGAATCGCTGAAGCTTTGTTCAATTCTTGATCCATGATTTTACAACTTCAAATAAATAAACATAAACAAAACATAATTTTTTTTTTTTTTGGATTTTCTGATGTTGCCTTTTCTCCATAAATAAAACAAACAAAATAAATAAGTAAATACAACTATACATGATGATGATGCACTACTGTCTTTGACTTTAGTAGTAACTGCATGGAAAACTAATCTTCTGATATTGAAATCTAGAACCCGATGATGTTGCAATATACAAATCATTCCGTGTCTGTGATACAAGACTGCACTTCTCAACCCTTTTAGAGAAAATACCTCCCTTTGAGTACCCGATATATATGTTGTGGAATTTCGGTCCAAGTAATAAAGGTAAATAGAAACAAGTATGTATCCTAGACAAAGTATGCTCACCTTGGGGACTCACAAAATTATCCTTTTGCTACCGAGTATAAATCGTAGTAGGGGAGACCTCAACCGTCTGTTGAGTTTCTGAACAACCATTTCTCAGTACATATTCAGTGATAAGTAGGTGACTACCCTCAATCGCTGTAAATCTTTCTATGATTTCCTCATCATGATATTTACGCTTTGTTAGTGTGATCATCTCTATCTAGAATTAGATCAATAAAGTCTACTAACACATTATCAGTCATTCTGTATCACTTGTTTTCACAACTTACATGTCAGTTCAGTGTTGCAATCACTTCCCACAATAAAGAATACGCAACTCATTTTCAGTTTTTTTTTATTGATTTTCCATTTTTTAATTTTTATTTGTTTTTCTGGTTTTTATGATTTTTATGGCTTTTCTATTTTCTCTGTACAAAAACATAAAACTATCTAAAAACATAAGCAAACATGTAGAAATATCATCAAAAACTAATCTATCATGCAAATGAAAAGTAAACATGCAGATGATCTACAAACTATCATGCAAAGCTACACATATAATACAGACAGTTGCAAATTCTTCACAACTCAGTCTCTTGGTTAGATTCCTCTGTGTTAGGAACCTCAGTTTCAGGAACCACGTCAGTAAGAAATTTAATACCTATTTCCTTTAACAGAAAATCAAATCGCGGTTTATCAAAAGCTTTTGTGAAAAGATCAGCCCTTTGGGCTGTTGTGTCTATCTGCACTATATCTATCAGCTTTTTCTCATAGCAATCTCTAATGAAATGGTATTTAATCCCTATGTGTTTCATTTTAGAATGATTTACGGGATTCTTAGTGATAGCTATGGCCGCAGTATTATCAACATAAATAGGAGTGTTAGAAATTTGCAAACCGTAGTCACGTAGTTGCTGTTGCATCCAGTTGACCTGCGATGTACAGATGGCTGCGGCAATATATTCTGCTTCACACGTGGACTGAGCCACCGCCCGTCTGCTTCTTACACTGCCATGTAACTAGTTTGCTTCCCAGAAACTGACAACCTCTTGATGTTGACTTAAAATCTTTCTTACATCCTCCATAGTCTGAATCACTGTATGCTGTGAGATCAAAACCATCCTCACACGGATACCATAACCCTAAGCTGGGAGTATCTTTCAGATACCTCAGAATCTTCTTAACTACGAACATATGATGAACATTAGGATTTGCCTGATAACGAGCACACAGACAAACCGCAAACATGATATCTGGTCGAGAAGCGGTAAGATACATTAGAGAATCGATGATTGCCCTGTATAAAGTAGGATCCACTGGAGCACCCTCACAATTGGGTGAGATCCCATGATTAACCGACAATGGAGTCTTAGCTGGTCTCTCTGTATCTGCCTAAAAGCGCTTTAGGATATCAGCAACATACTTAGTCTGATGCAAGAAGATGCCTTTATCCGTCTGAGCTACTTGTAGACCTAAGAAAAACTTTATCGTTCCTATCGAACTCATCTTGAACTTCTGTTGCATGACTTTCTCAAATTCATCAACCATACTCTGATCTGTAGACCGAAAGATAATATCATCAACATAGACCTGCACTAACATAAGGTGTTGTCCCTTCTTTTTGATGAAAAGTGTCTGATCAATGACACCTCTCCGAAAACCATTCTCTAGCATGTAATTGGACAACGTAGCATACCATGCTCTAGGAGCTTGGTGAAGACCATAAAGTACCTTTTCAAGTTGATAAACCTTTTCTGGGAAATGCGGGTCTTCGAAACCAGGTGGTTGTTCAACAAACACTCTTTCATTAATCTCGCCGTACAAAAATGCACTTTTAACATCCATTTGAAAAACTTTAAACCCCATGAACGATGCAAAATCCAAGAAAATCCTGATTGCTTCCAGTCATGCAACCGGAGCAAAAACCTCATCATAGTCAATTTCAGGGATCTGCTGATATCCCTTTACCACCAATCTAGCTTTGTTTCTGATAACGATACCCTGTTCATCCTTCTTGTTCTTCAAAACCCATCGAAGACCATAGGGTACACAACCATGCGGTGGATTGACTAGCTTCCAAACCTTTAAGTGTTTGAATTGTAACAGCTCCTCTTGCATTGCACTAACCCACTCGTCAAACTTCAATGCCTCATAAGCATCTTTAGATTCAATTTAACACACATAACATGAGTGAGCATGCACAAATATTCTTCCTGTCTTATTCAACGTTGAATAAAAAGCTGTTACCACATTCGCACTCTCTGTCTGAACATCTTCCGCTACTGTTGAACTAACACTAGTCACGGGAACCTCTGATGTAGTTGGAACTTTAGATGTAAAGGCTTCATTAGACTTCCCTAGAGGAATACTAATGTGAGGAATGCCTCTTGAATCCACATAATAATCATCAAGTCATTTAGGTGGCAGAATCACACGATTGGATCTACGTACACCTCCTGCTTTAGTTGGTGGTTCAGTCACTGTTACAGTTGGTGGTTGATTATATAGAGGATTAAGATGTTCCTAAGTCAGTTGCGTTCAACTAACTTCGTCGTCATCTTCAAGCTCACTATCTTCATCTGTATATACTACCCCGTCCTCATTTGAATCAAAATCACCTCTAACACTCTGCGGACTTGGTTGCAAGCTAGAAACCGGATTCTGAACCTGCACTGGAGTAGTGATAACATTTTCAGAAGTGTTTTAACAATCAAACAATATCTGAGTCAGAACTTCTTCATCTGTAGCGTCTGGCGGAAGATTGAAGGAATCAAATAACTTATCATATTCAAACTGCCATGCGAATCCTTTAATGACACGAGGTGGAGCATTGCATTGAATATCAACCTCATGACGTTCTTCCACACACTTGGACTCAGTATTATACACTCGTTTGTTCGGATTCCCATATCCCAAGAAGATACCCGAGATCACCTTTGAATTAAATTTTCCTCCAGCGTCTCGTACCAGAATAGTACAAGGTGCACCAAAGGGTTCAAAATTTTTAATGTTTGGCTTTCTCTTGTGTAACAGTTCATAACATGTTTTACCATGTCTCTTCACCACTAGAACTCTGTTCATCACGTAGCATGCAGTACTCACGGCTTCACCCCAGAAAACAATTGGAAGACATGAATCTGCTAGCATTGTTCTTGCGGTTTCTATTAGAGTCCTGTTCTTTCTTTCAGCAACACCATTTGATTGAGGTGTATAAGCAGGAATGAACTGTTGTTGTATCCCCTTCTCATTACAGAACAACAGCATCTGATTGTTCTTAAATTCCGTACCATTATCAGTACGAATCTTTCTAACCTTCAACTAATACAAACTTTCGAACTTCAGAATCAGAACTTTAATATGATCGAAAGTATCTGATGTGTGTTTCAACATTACGACCCATGAAAACCGGAAAAATCATCTGTAACTACCAAGCAATACGATTCTCCAGTGAGAGTTTTACAATTAACTGGACCAAAGAGATCCATGTGCAGCAATTCCAAAGGAATATTAACTTAATGATGCTTCTTGGCAGTTTGTGACTTCTTAGTCTGCTTCCCCTGTTTACACGGAATACATGCTTCAGGAATATGAAAACTCTTAACATTCACACCATCAACTAATCCATTGTGGACTAGATTATTCATCTTCCTTAGACTCAGATGACCCATACGCTTATGCCAGATAATCGACTCCTGTTCAGTAGCCTTAGAAACAAATGCCCGATGACCTATATTTGCTTTAACATGAGCCTTACGCATATCAAGGATATAGAGATCCTTGCACCTTGGAGCCGTCATCGGAATCATGTCTTCCAGAATTACAAACTCTTTTCTCAAAATATAACAAAACTTATCATAAAAAGCAATGGTATACTTTTTGTCAGCAACTTGTGAAACTGAAAGCAGATTGTTCGACATCTGCTCTACATAATTAACTTTATCAAAGCTGACGTTCTCATTAGTAATAACACCCTGAGCAGTAAAAAATCCTCCTTCACTACCTGTAAAAGAAACTGGTCCTCCATCCACTGTTTTCACATTAGACAGCAAAGACAAGTTCCCTGTCATGTGCCTGGACGCCCCACTATCAACAATCCAAGTACTACAGCGTGGATTGTAGGCGACCTGCACATTAAAGTAAGAGGATTAGTTAGAAAGGGCCACCCATGCCCTAATGGCAGTGGGTTTCCCATCAACACCAACAACTGGAAACTCCACCCATTGTCCTTTAGATCCAGAAGGACCTTCAGGATTTTGAACCCTCTTAACTTCTGATTTAGGTTTCCAAACTGTGTTATTCGATAATGGTTTTCTATAATAATCATTAGTTTGAAAAACCCTTTTATCATTTGTTTGCACAGACAAAGAATTAAACACTGGTGAAGGTGATCTCCTATTAAAGAAACGATTTGGACTAAGATCAACCTTCCTTCTTGATGTCTGTCGAATGGGTCTACAATTCATAGCCATGTGTCCCAACCTCCCACAATTGAAGCAGTTAACATTATCAAAATCATGAGAATTAAACAATTTGCGTCTAATTGGTGACAACTGTCTCCTAGGTGGTTCAGTATGTTGTCTAGTCGTAGGGGATGACGAGACTTGTTGCTTAACAGTCTGTCGACGACCAGGCGGAACATACTTGGACACACTCCCAGATTTGGAACTTGCCCCTGTTGGTGATTGTTCTACCTTAGGACCTGATTCATCTATCCTTCCCTTACTGACAAACTTAGGTGACACTCCCTGGGTGTTCTTCTTCTTTTTCTATTTGGGAGTCACAGTTTTCTTAGACTGAGCCTTTTGACTCTCAGTCATCTTACCAGCATTAACAGGATTTTTCAGAATGGTAACTGGTTTAGTGACAAGCTCAAAAGGTTTGCTGTCTTTCTTAGTGTCGATATCAGTATCTGACTCTATTTCATAGACAACATCTAAAGGCTTCTTCGACTCAACTATCTTAACAGAACTCTCAACAGGTGTTTCTTTAGGCTTACCATATTCTAGTTCTACAACAGGACCCTTACTTTTCTCAACTGGTTTGTTAATATACTTACCTAAAAGTGGCGGGGCAACCTGGTTGTAACCTAAACCCTCCTGTTTAGGAGGATTCAAAGTCTGTTTCACATAAGACATCCTCTGCCAATTGTCGATCCTAGCTTTTTCAGACTCATATTTCAGCTTAAATGAATCCCTTTCTGCCTTAAGAGTCTCTATTTGTCCCAAATACATAGTAATCACTTTTCCATCATCTATAACCGTTGATTTTAAGTAACCCACCTGATTTTCTAAAGACTTAATCACATCAACATAGTCTTTCTGTTTATTAAGGTAGAAAAGCGCATCATCATAGTTTTTTTTATTAGTCAGATTCTCCAAACTTAAATTCTTAAGGTCAATTCTAAGCTTAGGACAAGTCTCACATGTAACAGATATCTCATTAAGCTTTGTGATAACACATTCAAGCTTCTCAATTTCCTGTTCATAACCAATGCATTTAGAACAATTAGAAACTGAATCAATACATACCTTATCATTTCTGGGCGTGTTGGCCATGAATGCATAGTCATTTCTTCCAACCTGAGAATCTGCATCTGATTCTGACTCTGAGCTTGTACTATCCGAGTAATCAGCCTCATATCCTCCTTTGCTCTCACCTTGATCTCCACAAACTGGACTCTGAACAGTAACAATCTTCTCATCATCACTCTTAAGATCACAGTTGAGCAAATGTTCTAGCTCCTTTCTGAACCAAGTACCAACATGACAACTCATCCCATCTTCTTCATCAGACGAGTCAATAGTAAACTCAAGATCTGATAAGTCCTGAGCTTTGCGAAACTTATCATACAACCTATCCTTAATCCTCTTTCTGAAGTAAAATTTCATCAGCTCTTGTAACACCCTGAGTTTTTAATGCATCAGAAAATGTTCCTGAAAGTGTCAGTAAATGTGTGCACCAGAAAGTGCCACTAAAAGTCATCCTAACACTTATGCATTTTCAGAATTTACATCAGAATCAGAATCTATCAACTTCAGTCCCTGAACTCCTGAAAACTGGTATTATCGCGTTTCAACATGGTATATCGCGTTTTGAAGCATCGCGGAACGCGATGGGCAAGGGTGAAACGCGACGACTTCTGAAACTTGACATCTGTTCTTTTATCGCGTTTAAAAAATGGGTATCGCGTCCTGGTGTCGCGAAACATGTCAAATGTCGCTGTAAGACATTTTTAACCCATTTTAATGGAATCTTTTGAGGGTGTTTTGGTAATTTCACTTATAACTGGTTCTAGAGCCTTAAGACCGATTCAAGGCTCATGTTATCCTCATTTTCACTCAAAAACACTTTCACCTTCAAACCCTAGAGAGAGAGGAGAGTTTTAGAGAGAGAGAGAACTCTATTTAGAGAAGAAGGGGGTTGTTTCGGGTCAAACCTCAAGTGTTAAAGTTGTTCTACTCATCAACGGCATCATTTTGGTGGTATTGGTAAGTTCAAACTCCGAATTACATTTGTTAGATTTGATATTCGAGTTAGGGTTTGAGTTTGATTTGTTGTGAAACCCTCTTAGATGATGAAATGGGTTTATGGTGACTAGTTATTCTTGTCACTTGGCGAGTTTTGGGTTGGTTGACGATTTGGTCTTGATTAAGCTTTAATCTTGAGTTTAATCACTAGGTTTAGTGATTATGGAAGTGTTGGAACCACTTTAGGTGAATTTGGGTTGACTAACTTTGACTAGAGTCAAAATTAGGGTTTGGTGATGATTATGACCCAATTGTCGATTTAATGAGGTTTATAAACTTAAAATGTATTAAGCTGAAGTATAAAACCGAGTTAAATATGTTTTGGTGTCAAAACTTGCTAACGGCGCGATGTTGACTCCTTTGGGTCAAAATGGCACTAAGTGTCGAATTGGGTTGGTTTGTAAGTCAACCCTAATTGTGTTGCTTGTTTCGTGATAATGGAATAGGTACTTTCTATTGATGAGTCGCGGATTTCTTGGAAGCATTCATCAAGACTTCAAGGTGAGTGTTAATATCCTATATGCTTATGTATGTGTAGGATGGGTGCGGTTCGGGTGAAGTGGTTCTCGGTTATAGAGCTTACTTCACATATAGGTGGATTGATGGACTTGTGTATAGGTCCAATTAGCACGGTTGTGCGTTTTGGTTGACCACCTTTGACGAGATACACACTTCGTGTGTACATTATCACATGGGCTTGTGAGTGGAATAATTATATACGTATGTATATGAGTTATCTATTTGTGGGGTATGGGCTAAAGTTCGATGTTGACGATACCATACCCTAGAGTATATTGTGGTGTTGATGAGGGTTTAAAGTTCGTTGTTGACGATACCTCATATGTATGGAATTTAAGTTCGATGTTGATGATGCCATACGACTATTGTAGTGACGTTGATGAGGGTTTAAAGTTCGTTGTTGACGATACCTCATATGTGGGTTTTAAGTTCGATGTTGACGATACCACATTAATTCATTCGATGAGGGTTTTAAGTTCGATGTTGACGATACCTCATACGTGGGTTTTAAGTTCGATGTTGACGATACCACGTTAATTGGGACGAATGGGATTTAAGTTCGATGTTGACGATACCATTCGTAGAGCTAGCCTTGAGATCTTGAATACTTTTGGATGTTGTAAACATCGATGTTTGTCGTATTATTGTGATATATATATATATATATGTATATATATTGTCGTATTATTGTGATATATATATGTATATATATTATCGTATTGTTGTGATGTAACTAACCCTCTGGGTGTAGCTTAATGGCATTGTTCACATCGTCGTTGGTGAACCTACCTTATTGTTGATGTTATTGTTGTTGCTTAGTGATCGTACGGTATGCTTAGCTTAGCTTGCCTTTATGCTTGGATGCTCCGGTATGCGGTATTTGTTTAATTGTGTGGCGTGTCCATTTTATGCATATATATGTATGTAGTATATTTTCACTCACTAAGCGTTAGCTTACCCTCTCGTTGTTTACATTTTTATAGGTTTGCATGCTTGGCGGCTCGGGTAAGCTTGGGGATTAGAGATCTTGGCTAGGTTGCTTTAGAAGATCTTGCTTTTGTACTCGATTAGGATTTGGGTAGCGTAGTCCCAAATCACCATGCTTGGTTTTGTGTAAACGTAACTAGCCGGGTCATAATGATTATAACCGGTTTATGATTTAATTAACGTATCATCGTACTAAGGAGTTTAAATTATTAATGTATGTTTTGAGTTCGATGAACTTACTTTGGTAACAAATATGTTTTGGAAATTGTGTAATGGGACCTAAAGTATTATTTAACGCGTATTAAAAGGAAAATTTTTTATGGGCCGGTTTTAATACGGGTTGGGTTGTTACAAGTGGTATCAGAGCATGGTCTAAGGGATTTAGGCGACTTGAGATAGGTGCCTAGACTTAGACTTTTGTGTGTGCTTATTTGTTGCGGGACTTGTAGGTGAACGGGTCCGAACGGGTTATAGTTAGTGCCTTGTTTGTAGGTGGACTAACTAGGATGTTTGGCTTGTGTTGTGATGCTATTCCCTTGCGTGTGTTTATATCGCGTAGAATCGTCGTTGTGTTGGTTATATCATTGAGAGAGGCGGTCATTGTACTAACGAGTTGAGACGACGTGTGTGCGTAATAAGGACTTGCAAACCTTATTACGGGTGCAAATCGTGTCTAACAAGTGATGTACGACGAGTGTTGAGCAAGATGGGGCGGTGTTATGCGTGTTGCTTTATACGTTTGTGGACTAATCATTTTGCATTCTTTAGAATGACGATGCGAAACGAGATCGAGACGAATGATGAGGAATTTAACTCTAGAGTTGCGGCCGCCGTTGCGGAGCAAATGAGTGCGTTTCAAAAAGAAATGGATAGGAAGTATTCCGAATTTCGGGGTAGTAGTGAAATGGAGCGTTGTCTTAAGAGCTTCATGAGGACTAAACCCCCGATGTATGACGGGAAACCGGATCCTTTGGTAAGCACAACTTGGATCTCGGATGTCGAAGGGTGTTTTCGTACTATTAAATGCCCTCCTGAGAAGAAGACGAGACTCGCTACTAGTTTGTTGCGGGGTAGGGCGAAGGATTGGTTGGATGGCAAGATTGATCTTGTCGGTGGTGAAACGTTTATGGCGTTATCATGGGACGGGTTTAAGAAGGAATTCTTCGAGGAGTTCCGGACTTCAGCTGATTTGTCGGGAATGCGTAATGAGTTGCGAAATTTGCAACAGAGTTCTATGGATTTGAATACTCTCAAGACGACCTTTATGGCGAAGGCTCATTTTTGCCCGGAGTATTTGGGGAATGATAATTTGTTGATGCAAGATTTCTATCGAACGTTGAATGATGACTTGAAGAATAAGATTAGCCGGGGTCACGCGAAATCGTTTGCGGAATTATTCGACGTGGCTAGAGGTTTCGAGTCGTATACGCGATCAAAGATTGGTGAACCTTCAAGTGAAAAAAGGGTTGTTTCTTATGGTGCTCCAAGTAAGAGGACTAAGGGTCCGAGTGTGAGCACGGGTGGTACATGGACGGGTATACCGGATTCTAGTGCGTCTAGATGTTACAATTGTGGAATGAGGGGTCACAAGTCGTGGGAATGTTCGGTGCCAAAGCGTGTTGGCATGGTGTGCTTCAATTTCCAAGAAGAAGGACATTGTAAGTCGGAATGTCCCGAGATAGCGGGGACGTGGGCGGCAAGGAGACATTAAGGTACGTTTTGTTTTAATAAATATGTCCTTTGATTATTTATTATGTGCCGTTTGAGTTGGAGTATGTTAAATGCATCGTGTTGTGCATGTTATCGTCATGGGTGACGTTCCTAATGGAAGTACCCTATGGTGACGTTTTGATTGTTGGGCGAAGGGCGTAAGACTTGGTGCAACCAAGCATTCCTTAGTATTGGGAAATGTTTCTACCAAGCCATGTGGGTGGGCTTAGGTGTTCGGATGTTAGAGCGTGTTTGCTCTCATGTTAAAGTTGATGAACCGTGAGGTTCGTCGGGTGGTTGGAACCCTTGAAATCGAGTGTTTTGGACCTCCATGTATGTTGGTAATGGAGTCTACATGACGCGATATTAGGTGCCTCTCTTATACCTACTAGCGTGGTGTTAGACTCCAATTGTGTCGCGGTTACATTGCACTTAGGGTACCGAAGCGAAACCCTTAGGTACATGAGTGAGTAGGTGAAATTTGACAAACTAAAGTAATTGAATGATTGCGAGAGTATAGTTTGTGTAAATTGTGGTACACTTTTCGTTCGAAGTGTTTAAGGATAGGTTAAGATCCTTGGTAGGCTCAAGGTTGGAGCAAGATATGGTGATGGGTCGTGTGAACCCAATTGTTAGTAAAGTCTACCCGTGATAGCGTTGTACGGTTGTACAAATTGTGGTTATGGAACGTAATTCCAAGTGGGGGAGTTACACTCCCGCACGAGGAGGTTTTGGTGGGAGATTTCAGATGACGCTTTTAGTAAATCCGAAACTTGTGTTGGGACCTAGTTTTGGTCGATTTGTGGTAGAGTACAAATTCGGATAAATTGTACTTATGGTTTGGATTTAAATTATCACCGAGGTGGTAATGTGGTAAATCTCGTCGAGAGATAACGGACGTGTTTGATGAGCAAGGTGAAATCCCTCGGTTAAGGGATGTGCGTATCGGATTCTCTTCTAAGAGAATTATTGTTTTGTGCCTATGTTTGATACTGGTGGTTCTTGCTCGATTGTGTGAATGGTTAGTGGTATCCGTTAGGATTCACTATGGCGTAGCAGAGCGCGATGTTACGCTACTCGTTGTTCGAGGCCAAAAAGGGTGTTGATTGGTGAAGCATGACCTTCGGGGTCCGCTGACTTCATCATGGGAGTAGTGACATATCGGTGAAGCATGACCGTTGATGGGGTCCGCTGACTTCATCCGATGTTGAGTGATCTATCAGTTGTTTTATACACCGATGGTGGGGTCGTAAGGACCGTGTGGTGTGATCTATCGGTTGTTTTATACACCGATGATGGGATCGTGAGGACCAGGTTGTGTGATTAGTGATACGATAGCCGTGTTTCGCTCACATGTTGTTACTGGTGTGACAATAGTCTATTTTGTACACCTTGGGATTTGCGTTGCCATAGTCGTTTGGGCACTATCGGTTTAGCCGGTTGTTTATGATGTTATGGTAGTTGCATATTGGTCGTGTTGCGCACTACAAAGGATGTTAAGTGGTAAGTGTTATCCGTAAGGATTCACTTTTATTTTCAGTCTTCGTCGGTTTGGTTGTTGACCTTATGTTGGCATGTGGTTACTTTAGCAATGTACTTGGTAAGGGTACGTTAAAGGGTTGATATCTCGGTACGAGATTGGTTGAGTTTTTCCCGATGTGAGGGATTGAGCAAGTTTTGGTGCTCGGAATTGTGGAATTTGATAAATCGCGGGTGACGATTTAGTTGTTAAGGGTAACTCTTTGAGAAGAATTACCTAGAGGAGTTGGAAGAATACGTGGCGATTTCGCGTATTCTAAGTAATTGTTGTAGACTTTGGTTGTTGCGTGTATTGCACGGCTCGGAATGCGTGCAAGTGTGTATCTTAGTTAACGGATTAGTCCTTGGGTTAATGAGTAATGTGATGGAAGTCGGATTGAAACGTTTGTTGAGAACCGTGGCGTGTAGGTTCGGATTGAATAAATGATTAGGATCTCGAGGACGTGATCGAATCTAAGTGGGGGAGAGTTGTAACACCCTGAGTTTTTAATGCATCAGAAAATGTTCCTGAAAGTGTCAGTAAATGTGTGCACCAGAAAGCGCCACTAAAAGTCATCCTAACACTTATGCATTTTCAGAATTTACATCAGAATCAGAATCTGTCAACTTCAGTCCCTGAACTGCTGAAAACTGGTATTATCGCGTTTCAACATGGTATATCGCGTTTTGAAGCATCGCGGAACGCGATGGGCAAGGGTGAAACGCGATGACTTCTGAAACTTGACTTCTGTTCTTTTATCGCGTTTAAAAAATGGGTATCGCGTCCTGGTGTCGCGAAACGCGACAAAGTGTCGCGAAATGCGACAAATGTCGCTGTAATGACATTTTTAACCCATTTTAATGGAATCTTTTGGGGGTGTTTTGGTAATTTCACTTATGGCCGGTTCTAGAGCCTTAAGACTGATTCAAGGCTCATGTTATCCTCATTTTCACTCAAAAACACTTTCACCTTCAAACCCTAGAGAGAGAGGAGAGTTTTAGAGAGAGAGAACTCCATTTGGAGAAGAAGGAGGTTGTTTCGGGTCAAACCTCAAGTGTTAAAGTTGTTCTACTCGTCAACGGCATCATTTTGGTGGTATTGGTAAGTTCAAACTCCGAATTACATTTGTTAGATTTGATATTCAAGTTAGGGTTTGAGTTTGATTTGTTGTGAAACCCTCTTAGATGATGAAATGGGTTTATGGTGACTAGTTATTCTTGTCACTTGGCGTGTTTTGGGTTGGTTGACGATTTGGCCTTGATTAGGCTTTAATCTTGAGTTTAATCACTAGGTTTAGTAATTATGGAAGTGTTGGAACCACTTTAGGTGAATTTGGGTTGACTAATTTTGACTAGAGTCAAAATTAGGGTTTGGTGATGATTATGACCCAATTGTCGATTTAATGAGGTTTATAAACTTAAAATGTATTAAGTTGAAGTATAAAACCGAGTTAAATATGTTTTGGTGTCAAAACTCGCTAACGGCGCGATGTTGACTCCTTTGGGTCAAAATGGCACTAAGTGTCGAATTGGGTTGGTTTGTAAGTCAACCCTAATTGTGTTGCTTGTTTCGTGATTATGGAATAGGTACTTTCCATTGACGAGTCGCGAATTTCTTGGAAGCATTCATCAAGACTTCAAGGTGAGTGTTAATATCCTATATGCTTATGTATGTGTAGGATGGGTGCGGGTGGGGTGAAGTGGTTCTCGGTTATAGAGCTTACTTCACATATAGGTGGATTGATGGATTTGTGTATAGGTCCAATTGACACGGTTGTGCGTTTTGGTTGACCACCTTTGACGAGGTGCACACTTCGTGTGTACATTATCACATTGGCTTGTGAGTGGAATAATTATATACGTATGTATATGAGTTATCTATTTGTGGGGTATGGGCTAAAGTTCGATGTTGACGATACCATACCCTAGAGTATATTGTGGTGTTGATGAGGGTTTAAAGTTCGTTGTTGATGATACCTCATATGTATGGAATTTAAGTTCGATGTTGACGATGCCATACGACTATTGTAGTGACGTTGATGAGGGTTTAAAGTTCGTTGTTGACGATACCTCGTATGTGGGTTTTAAGTTCGATGTTGACGATACCACATTAATTCATTCGATGAGGGTTTTAAGTTCGATATTGACGATACCTCATACGTGGGTTTTAAGTTCGATGTTGACGATACCACGTTAATTGGGACGAATGGGATTTAAGTTCGATGTCGACGATACCATTCGTAGAGCTAGCCTTGAGATCTTGAATACTTTTGGATGTTGTGAACATCGATGTTTGTCGTATTATTGTGATATATATATATATATATATATATATATATATATATATATATATATATATATATATATATATATATTGTCGTATTATTGTGATATATATATGTATATATATTGTCGTATTGTTGTGATGTAGCTAACCCTCTGGGTGTAGCTTAATGGCGTTGTTCACATCGTCGTTGGTGAACCTACCTTATTGTTGATGTTATTGTTTGTTGCTTAGTGATCGTACGGTATGCTTAGCTTAGCTTGCCTTTATGCTTGGATGCTCCGGTATGCGGTATTTGTTTAATTGTGTGGCGTGTCCATTTTATGCATATATATGTATGTAGTATATTTTCACTCACTAAGCGTTAGCTTACCCTCTCGTTGTTTACATTTTTATAGGTTTGCATGCTTGGCGGCTCGGGTAAGCTTGGGGATTAGAGATCTTGGCTAGGTTGCTTTAGAAGATCTTGCTTTTGTACTCGATTAGGATTTGGGTAGCGTAGTCCCAAATCACCATGCTCGGTTTTGTGTAAACGTAACTAGCCGGGTCATAATGATTATAACCGGTTTATAATTTAATTAACGTATCATCGTATTAAGGAGTTTAAATTATTAATGTATGTTTTGAGTTCGATGAACTTACTTTGGTAACAAATATGTTTTGGAAATTGTGTAATGGGACCTAAAGTATTATTTAACGCGTATTTAAAGGAAAAATTTTTATGGGCCGGTTTTAATACGGGTTGGGTTGTTACCTCTCTTCTGCTCTCTTCTACCTAGCATCACATTTGCACACATAGCATGTGCAATTTGGATTATCCTTACCCGTACAACCTGCATTTTTCCGAACAATTCTTTCCTCTTCAATTTCTGCTTCGTTTTTACCTACAAACACAACATTAGCCTTTTGCGTATCTATCGAGATGGACCAGTCACATACTTCATCCGCATACGTTGTAGTCAAAGCCTTGGATTGAACAGAACCCGAAGATTCTTTCTCTACAATTACATGTTGTGGTGTAACTGAGATGGTTGTCTGGTGAAAAGGATCATGAAAACCAGGCTTGGGTGGTCTCGTGCAAGTCTTCTTAAAATGACCATATTCATCACAATTGTAACACCTAACCTTGGACATATCAAAACCAAATTTCGAATCTCGATTCAAACTCAACGATCTTTGTCCTGTTCTCTTCAGGTACTTTCTAGCACGTCTCACAATGCTACCCATACAGTAGAGTATATCCATTCTCTCAAGCTCATCCTCATCAATCTAATCATAGTCTTCATTTTCAAGATGACTATTAAGCACTTGTTCACCAATCATATCGTTGTATCAGTTAACAACAATAGCTGCCAAAGCCATATCTTCCTGAATAGATTCACGAGATCTCTTCTTGATGTTCTCAGTTTGAAACACATGAGTTTGAGTCTGAGTCTGAGTCTGTTAAATCGGAGAATCCTCAATCATCTTAATTGTAGAATTTTGAGCTTGTAATTTAGCATTAAAGTAGCCCGACTGAGACGATGGTGCAGACATTTGTGAAGCATTGGCTGATATGTATGCTGTCTGTAATGGAGCATGAGTACCAGAAGATGAAGCTAAAGATGATGCAGCAGCTGCTACAGAACCAAGTCTCTTTCTCTTTGCTTCATCTTGAATGTCCTTCTCCATCAACTTCGACGTAAAAGCTGTTAGTGTCAATGGACGACCTGATGAACTGTACCTGTTTTGAATCTTTTCAATCTCATGATCCCATTTTTCTGGAAGACCATCTTTCAACACCCTTACTGCCTTTTCATTAGGCACCTCAATCCCATAATCTGCCATCTCTACAACCAATAATCGATATCTTTCCAAAGTCTGTCCTAGAGATTCTGATGGAAGAGCTGCAAACACCCTCCATTCATCCTTCAAAACCTTACCCTTAGTCGCACGATAAGTAGCTGTACCCTCTGTTGCTGATTGAAGAGCCAACTAGATAGTATACGATGTTTTGTTTCGGTTCTTAAATTGCTGAAAAATCTCCTTAGACAACGCTTGGGTTAGCTGAGCATAACATCCACACTCAAGATTGTACTCTTCACGCTTTGTGGGACTAAACTGTGAAGTTTCTTTGGGTTCACCATCTGCTCGGCATGGCCATACATACGTATTCTCAATACATTCCCAAAGTCTAGAGTCGACACCATTTAAGTAAATAACAAAGCTAACTTTCCAGTCCAAGAAATTCTTAAGGTTGTCAAGTCTAGGTACTTTATTCGCTGATCCAGATTCACTTTCATTAAGTAACAGTTTTTGTAGTCCAGGTGCAATTACTAACGCGCTGTATTCATTTGTCATTTGTTCATTAGTGTCAGACATTTTGACTGATTAAGATTGATTAAGATTACTTAAGTGCAATTAAAAGATTCTGTCTCAAAAGAGCCGATGGACGAGAAGATCGGTCGGAGGACGGTGACAATCGGTCGGAGGTCTAAGACTGACGGCCGATGGTGAAAACTCAGTACCTCAATCTTAGCGTAAGGACCTTCGGTCGATGGAAGAGTTAGTCGGCCGATGATAACAGACGATCGGCCGATGGACAAAAGACGAACGGACGATGGTTAAGACAAACGGTTCTAAGTTATGAAAGACTGTCCTCCAGTTCACTGCTAGACGATCGTTCAATTGTGTCTGACGTACAGTCGAGGGTCGTGACGAACGGTCGATGGTCTAGGACGATCGGCCGAGGGTAGTTCTTACGAATTCTGGCAGAAAAAGCTAGGGTTTTTCGACAAAAACTTCAATTTTGATCAAATCTGACGTTCTAGACTTAAACAAAACCGATAGAAACCTCAGAAAAACACCCTTGAACAAAAATAGACTCGAAAACACAAGATTTAAACGTAAAAATTTCAACTTTTGATTGAAAACCCGTTTTGACCAAAACCCTAAAACAAAAACTATAAAATCGACTCAAAAACGTTTTGATCAGCAACTCAAAAGCTCTGATACCACTTTGTAGACGTACTATAGACCTTAGATCAAATGTATTAACCTAGATTAACGACGGAAACGATAGCTAGGGCGAGTCGAATACTTGATTTAACTATCGGGATCAATCTAACCAACAAAAAGTTGATATAATCGATGCCTAGAGCCTTGTATTCGGTTGGGGATTGGTCTGGGACGGTAAACACAGAGTAATACGACGGCAATAGGGTTTGTGGTGTGTAACCTAACAATGAACCACAAAACCCGTATATATATATAATTCCAGTGACCATCGGCCGGTGGTCTGGGACCTTCGGCCGATGGTGATAGTCCCTCGACCGATGGTCCCTACCATCGGTCGATGGTCTGAGCAGCCAACCAAGTGCTCTTAACCATTTCACGACATTATACTAAGCAATTCAAATACAAAGTATTAATGACGATGTTCATACATGACTGAAATTCGAAATACAAAACTAATAGAACTTATTACATAATAGAGCTCGGGATTATGCACCAACATGATGAAAGATTCCTAAACATTAAGTTATAAAAGGGTCAAGATACTGAAGAGAAAAATATCATTGAAGAAATTGTGTCGAAGATCCAAAGTCGGTTTAATTTGAAAATTAACGCACGACATTTGAAGATTTTGCATGGATACAGAAAGCGAAAACAATTTAAAGATGCAAATGCATTTTCAAGCTTTCCTAGAGACACTAGTGGTCATTGGCTACCAAGATATGTTCTTCAAATAATGACTTAGAAAATAAGATCACATTTGAAGATCCATGAGAACGATCTTGAAGTTGACCAAAGGCCCAATGAAATTTTTAGGTTAAAGCTTAGAAGTCACTAAACTTCACAACAAACACAAATGGGGAGATTATTAATATCTAGATTTGTCCTTGTAATTGTGTAGGTTATGTAAGTCCCTATTTGTAAAAGTTAGTATGATGAGGGCTATAAATACTTACCTATGTCTTCCATAGGAAACGATTAGCCATTTTACCGAAACGAGTTAAGAAGGCCGTGTAATAAAATTTTGGCTTTTCTCTCACTTTATCGAAACTGTTCGTAACTCTTACATTATTACTCATACTTACCGAATAATCTCGATATTCATGTTTATGATGTAATTTGGGTTCCTACACATATGGTATATACGAGATTTCATATAGGTGATCTATTTTAATGGCATAGGATCATCGGGAACTAGTTGAGGATGACTGGTGTAGGAGCTGGGGATTCATGATGGTTAAGAAATATTAAGAACTCTTTTATATTTTCTACACTAAACTGGACAAACACTATTTCGGCCACACTTGTCGACTTACAATATTTTCGACACTAATAGAAGGTTAAAGAGAAAAACTAACTTTTTTGATGTGAGAGTTTCGTTTAAAGATATTAGTCACAGAGTATACTAATCCAAAACTTTAGTAGCAATGTGGCTTTGATACCACAGTGATGGGAGAGTTACGCTAGATTTAGAGAAGACCTATAAGAACAATTACACACTTGCTAAATATAAGACCATATCGAAGGGGAATTAAGGTAGGTCTATATGTATATAAGACTTAGAAGAAAGATTAAACACATGCTAAAAAAATATAAGACTAAATGCAAGAAAGAATAAGAAAGAATCTCAAAGACAACACTATGTGTTTTTATTTCTCAAACTTGAGATTATTTACAACCGAAATGACACTTCCTTTTATAGGTGAGGAAAAGATGTCATGTTGATTTCACACGACACTTTACAAAATACATAAAATATTACACACGACAAAAAATAAAATAAAATACACAATTAATACATAAAAGAAATTAATTAGGGTAGTGACATAAGTGCTTGTATTACTTGATTCTTCAATAATATCTTCTTATTTTCTTTCACCATGATTTAACTTTTTCAGATGAAATAAGTTACAAGAAATGCAAAAATCATCAATGTATAAGCGATGCCTTAATCAATAGAAGTCCCTGCAATTATTCAATCATCAACGCACAAATCCAAACAACTATACTTATCTATTCTATTGAATCTATAAATACATAGTCAATTTAAAAGTTAACATATTTAAATTTTAAAAGTTAACATGTTTAAAATCTAGATTAATCATTTGTATTCAAATGGCTATCTATTTGATACAGAATATGACCATCATAATCCTCTATTGAAGTATTAGACAATTTCCGACTAGAACAGACAACCACATCAGCAACACAAACTTATAACATAATCATTCATAACCATCACACCTATCCTCAAAAATTGAGACATTATATATTAATTAATTATTCCAATGTACTAATAACGCAGATAAATGTACAACAAAATTATACATTTCATCGTCATGATATATGCTTGATAACCATAAAGGTCATCACGAAAACCTCGAGGGCGGAACAAGGACAAGTTCGTGCTAATGGTGCCCTCTAGCACATGGCCAGGGTGAGCCCACCCGACGAACCGAACAAAGACCACTCCCGACATGGCGAGCCTTAAAAATAAGTTCAAGTTTCGCTACCAGTTCAACTAAAGGTTGTGTTCGCCGTATGTTCTTGTATTTAATTTATATTTTATTATATCTAATTTAACATTGCCCTTCTAATAATAAGAAAAGAGTGAATTAAATGAAAAACAAACCAAAAATGATATAGTGTCAAATGATTAAATCATATAAAATGTCAAATGATTAAATTAAAAGCAAATAAAATTCCAAATGATTTAAGAAGATTCAAACTATAAAATCAGAGCTCAGTCAAAATTTCTTAAACACGATACATTTCCATATATACTCTTGTATTGTATATAATAATCAACCTCACATCAGATTGATATAATCAAGCTCATGTCATATAAAAATTATGCTTTCATAATCCCATATAAGATAAAAGTAATATAGTGCTTATTCTGATTCATGAGAGGCTAATAATAAATTCAAAATTGGAAGTTTACACTAAGAAACCCTTTTGGGTTTCACAATAGACGGTGTTTCCTAGTATCATCTCCATACATGATTTTATTAAATAATATCTCTTTTTAAAAAAGATAATAAAAAATTACATAAAAATCTAATACTAATTACTAAGCTAAAGTCTTGCCAATATCTAACAACATCTGATACCAAGCTAAAGTCGTGCCAATATGTAACAACAATATTAGATCCTCTAAACTCCATCAATTAATAAATTAATAAATATCATATAAAAACAAAACAAAATAAATAACTGAATAATTTAAACGAAAAAGGATTAATTACCCTCACTGAAATCGGGAGCAGGTAAAGTGAATTGAGCATCAACAAGTGAACAAATAATGCCAAATAATACCATCATTGAAGTCACCAACAAAATTTGATTCACCGCCATTAGTTTCCGGTTAAGCTAATTCAACGATGTATATTCGAAAAGAGGAACAATTTATCAACGGAGATGGAACACACGTTTGAAACCCTAGATATAGATATTGATATAGAGAGTTCTGAAATTGATAAATGAAATGCGTGTGTATACATGTTTTTATAGTGCGAGTTATATATATATATATATATATATATATATATATATATATATATATATAATTAGACATATATTTTTTTGAACGACAAAATATATTAAAAAACCTAACAAGGAGCTAGGATAAATTTCAAAGAATACATACAGCAACATCTGACACGACAACCACATCGTCCGCGTACTTTAAATGTGACACCATGACTCTATGTATGTGACAAGACAGTAGGGCATTCAGTTAATAATTAAGTAAAATTTAAAATTAAATTTATCATTATTATTAATTAGTTAAAAATGAAACTATAAAGGAAACCTATTTTTTTCTTATTAAACTTCATATTCAATTAAATTAAATTTTCTAATAATAAAAGTTTTATATGCATTTTGTTTCTAAAGATTATTGATTAGGAAATTAATATTATATTTAAGCATTATTATAATTCTTTTTGTATCTATATGTAATATATAAATTAATTAATATTATTATGAATCCATTATACATTCGTTGACAACTTTTTATTATATAAAAATGACCCATTAATTTTTAATTGTAATAGATTTATTATAATAATAATAGTGAAATATCACCGTTCTATATATAAGCGTTTACTATGATTATATAATTATATAATTATAATTGTATTAAACACTAATAAACTGTGTTGACAAACGCAGATCATTCATAATATATTATATATGAAAATTTTGTACTCTAGTGTTATGAAATTATTGTAATTTTGGTCAACTCTAGGGTTTAAAAAGGGGTTGAGAGTGTTGATGTGTATATGATAGACCTTTAAATTACAATTACCTAAATTACTGATCACTATCGCACACGTACGTGTAACAACCCAGATCGATGTAGAAAATTAATCAGTAAGTCTGGTTCGTTTCAAGAGAGGCGGAGTGTTTAAGATTGGTGATTGGTGATCGATTTATATTATTTTTCATAGTAATAAATGTTTGTGGCAAAACATTTATTAATAAATGTTTGCCACATAGTAATAAATGTTTGAGGGGTTTTTGTGGTGAAAGAAAGAAAGAATAATAATGAGAAACAATAAAAGAAAGAGTACTCACTTGGATGTTACCTCTCCTAGCATTTTGTCTAACGATTAAAACAACTTAACGAAATGTATCAATTTTAACCATATAACAAATATAGACCAATCGTCGTACCTTTCAAAACAAAGTTAAGTTTAAATCAAATAAATTGGGTCGTTATCAAGATTGACGTGATTAAACAATCCTTGCATAAGGGTTAGTTAGTTGAACTCTCAACGCTTTTTTGATTCGTGTTGTTTAATACAAGCGGGTTTTACCAAAAATGTTTACTTGAGTATTTTTAATAAAACCATCTTTAATGACGTACGAAGTCGTAGTAACACTTAAAACGAGTTTTTGCCACAAATCCCATTTTATCCATTCGCATGGACTTTTTTGCTTAGTTGGTCACCAAATCGCTAACAGCATCCCTTGCTTTCTAATTTGGATTTTCGCATCCTTTAATAATTTTAATTTTGCAATTCGAGTCTCTCCGTCTAAATTCCGTTAAAAAGGTCCGTTAACCATTGACATGTGCCTTGCATGTGAAGGTAAAATAATCTCTTTACCATTCTTCTTTCTTCATCTGAAGAAGAACAAGGTTAAAAAGACAAATTTACCCTCACATGCAAAGCACATGTCAAGGGTTAACGGACATTTTTAACGAAATCTAGACGGAGGGACTCGGATTGCAAAATTAAAATTATTAAAGGATACAAAAATCTAAATTAGAAAGTAAGGGATGCTGTTAGCGATTTGATGTAAAATAGAGGGACCAGCTGAGCAAAAAGTGATTCGCATGTAAAAAACTTTTAAGCACCCTTGGTTTAAGAACAAGCACTTGTTGCTCTAACGGAAAAAAGTTTAACCAAATCACCAAAGCGGTGGTTTATTCGATAACACGTAAGGACAAAAATTAATATACATTTTATATTCAAATTAAATTTTGGTTTCTAACGAGTGGTAAATCGATACGATATACCTAGCTGGCAAGTACGGTCGACGCCTGAAAATGTCAGAAAGCTATTTTCGTCCCTTGGCTAGCTAGGGGTCATGATTTCTAAGTGCATACTTAGGGCCTTAGGGGTTTAGCCCATTTTACAGAAAGGAAAGAAAAACAAGAAACATAAACACTCTAAATTATTAAAAAATTAAAAAATGACATAATATAAATAACGTAAAGAAAAGCTCCAATTAAAAATGGGTGATGATTCGTACACCACCAATTTTTAGCCGTACACCACTAAACATGCTTTACATTGTTGTACAGTACAACATCATAATGCATGTTTGGTGGTGTACGGCTAAAAACTGGTGGTGTACGGATCACTCCCTATTAAAAATTAACCTCAACTTCAGTTGAAATTAAAGTAGAATGCAGAAACGTGAAGCTTGGTACAATTGGGTTCCAAATCTTCTTAGTACACGATATGCATTGTGTTTCATTGTGTTGTTAACTTTGTTGGAAACTTCTTCTTTTGGAAGAAGTTGTGGGTCTCTCGGATTGGTTGTGAAGTTTTGCATGCTTGAAAGAGGAAGTTGGGTGTATATTTTCTTGCTCCCCCTTGATTGATGAGATCTCTAGCTCCCTAAATTATTGCGTTCTCTTGTTCCCCGTAATTGGATATAGGTTTAGGTTTTTCATGAATATGACAATATTGAAGTTGAAAATTTAGTGTGCGGACTTTTAGAAGTGGCGGTGCGGAAGCTTGAGTGGTAGGCTTTGTAATTGATGTTGAGGAGCGAAGCAACAGTGATTTCATGAGAATTTTCTCGAAAGTGGGTGAAAATTAACTTGATCTTTTTCTCTCCCTTCATGATGTGTTTGTGTAATGAAAACATCAAGAACAAGTTAGTGATAAATAATATAGCTGTAAGAACATGAAAAAAAATGTTAGGTTGAAGAGTGGAATATGCGAACCGCGGCTAATCCTTGTGTTCTAGGATTGCGACACAATAATCAAATGTTCTGACGTTGGCTATTCTTGTGATCTAGAACAGGATAAACAAATGAAAGAAGTTCTGGATAAAGTCTTAAGTGACTTAAGGTATTGAAATGTGTCATCAACAGTAAATCCTTAGTTTTAGGATTGTGACACAGTGCAAGTATCAATTCCTAACAAAATCACTTTGGGTTAAAAAAGGTGAGATGGGAAAGACACGGGAAAGATGTCGTGTACAAGTTTCATTTTTCGTGGTCAACCTCGCCGGATCGTACTACAAGTTTCATACTCTGGGTTTACCTCGCTGAGATCGGACAATTGTACAATTTTCATACTCCGCCATCTACATCGCTGGGATCAGACAATTGTATTCAAACTCCGAGGTCAACCTCGCCGGTATCAAATCTATTGTACAAGTTTCACACTATGGAAGTTTTCTTCCTTTGATCAATGTCGATCACTTTGTTTTCGTAAAACCTCAGAGATATGAATTGATATAACTTGCGAGAAAAACACCGAATAATATGTTTTGCACTATTATGTGTACAAAAGCAATTATGAAGCGTACAATATTTTTGTTCTTTTCAGTTCAGTATTATAGAAACATAGTTTTGGTTTTAAATGATGCAAAAGTTACAAATATATAACGGTGATAAATTCAAGTGAGAAAGTGCAAGTTCAAAGATCATATTGATCTGGAGTGGGTTGAAGATTCACCATACCGAGTTTATTTTTAAAAAGGCTGAATTAAGCTTCGTTTATAGGTTTAGTACATAAGTTAGCAAGTTGGGCATCAGTGGGAACAAATTACAGCTCGATGTTACCTTTGTCCACATGATCACTGATGAAGTGGTAGCGAATATTAATGTGTTTTGTTCTACTATGTTGAACAGGGTTGTAGGTTATGAAAGATGCACTTTGTGAGTCATAGTAGATTACGATTTAGTGAATGTGAATCTGTAATATGTAGGCTGTGTTTTCATCCACAGTACTTGTGAACAACAAGCTGCAAAAACTACGTATTTTTGCTTCAACAGTTGAGTTGGAGACACAAAGTTGTTTCTTTAAGGACCAACTAACAATTTTTTCATGAAGAACTAGGTTTGTCACCCAAGAACTGGATATGTCCAGAGGTGCTCTTACGGTCAAGTTTGCAACCCGCATGATCCGCATCAGAGTATGCAACTAAATTGAATCTTGTACCACGAGGATACCAGATTCCTAAGGTACTCATGCCCATAAGATAGCAGCAATTTCTTTTTACTACTTTGAGATGTGACTCCATTGAATTTTCTTGGTACCTGGCACATAGACATGTAGTGAAAGAAATATCTGAATGACTAGCGGTTAGATACATGAGGGAAGTAATCATACTGAGATACAATACAAAGTTTTACCTACTAGTTTTCCATCAAAGTCATGATGAATTTTGGTACGACATTCTGTGGGAGTTGCAATTGTTTGGATATTTTCCATATCATATTTAGATAACTTGTCAGTTATGTATTTGGTTTGATGCATAAAAATACCATTTGACATTTGCCGTACTTGAAAACCTAAAAAAAGCTTAAGTGAACCAATCATACTCATTTGAAAATGTTTAACCATTAAATCAAAAACTTTATTGCGGTAATTTTTATTAGTTGATTCAAAATAATGTCATCAACATAAATTTGGATAAGAATAACATCTCATTTTGGCTTTTTTATAAACATGTTTAGGTCAATTGATCTTTTGGAGAAACCAATAGGTCAATTGATCTTTTGGAGAAACCATGTTTGAGAAGGAATTGTGTTACCACATCATACCATGCTCTTTGAGCTTGTTTATGTAACGACCCATTCAAAACATGAAACAGGACATCACATTTATTACTAAGTTTTAAAGTTTTGCGATTAAGCATTTTTCATTAATAATTACAATGTCGTCTGAGATATTGAAAATCTTATCCATAACCCTATTCTGCCTTAAGAAATATTTTCGTAATGATCATGTGCAACTTATATTTATAATTACGGTGGTCAAGCGTAATCGTAAATATACCATACACACATATTCATGTTACTCCCACTATGTATCAAAATTCACTAATTCTCATGAAATTAATTGTGCCTTTCAAGTCGTGTGTAAAGTAGTCCTTCCCATTTGGCCTAGAAATCAGAACGGTAAACTGAAAATATGGGATTTGAGTTTTTCATATTTGCAACTATGTTGACTTCTTCTACGGTCTACCTAGTCCCTTTTTTTTTTTCTTTTTGTTTTTTTTTTCTTTTTTTAATGCACACTAGGTATTAATTATTTCACTAATCAACATTTTAATTATCACTCGTGAAATGAACCGTGAAACCACGAGTTTGTTTAAACGAAACAGTTTAATGATATGTGTTAGGTATTAAGTGAACGTAAATGCTAAAGTCATTTATTTAAGTGACCCGTAGAACCACAGAGTCCGACTAAGAAACTCGTTAGCTGAACATTTCATCAAACACCTAAAATGCATACTAAACAATCCATATCCAATCATAAGAGATAATATTGATTGTCATTTTATTTTAAAAGTGTAAATTAAAATATAAATTTAGAATTGGTTTCTTTCTGTCTAGCTTTTATACCTTCTCGTACTCAACTCAAAATAATTAATTAAAATAATTCAAAATTATCTAATTTTAATAATTATTATTAAAATTTAATAATAATAATTAATTAATAAGATTTAATTTTAATTCAATATTATTTAGATTAATGACATCACTCACCATGCTTAGATTTTTTTCTTTTGTTTTTTTTAATTTTTTTAACAAAGGAATTAGTCTAATGATGACATCATCATTATAGGATTTTAATAGAACTCTATACATTACAATATAGTTGATATGAGTCTTTTTTTTTAAATGACATTTAGATATAGATTATATACAATTATCATTACTATTACTTTCTTATTATTATTATTATTATTATTATTATTATTATTATTATTATTATTATTATTATTATTATTATTATTATTATTATTATTATCATTATTATTATTGTTAATTAGTATTATTATTAATATTATTATTATTATGTACATAGTACGATTAATCTAATATTATTTGGGTTATTATAACATATTCCACTTAAATTTCTTTCGTCCCCGAAATAAAAAATAATAAAATTTAAACTAACTTGAAAATTAACATTTATTACAACATTACCTCCTTAAAATGATTTCGTCCCCAAAATCGACATAGTAACTATTTCACTAATCAACATTTTAATTATCATTACGATATAGTTGATAGGAGTATTTTTTTTAAATTACATTTAGATTTAGATTATATACAATTATCATTACTACTAGTTTCTTTTTATTATTATGTACATAGTATGATTAATCTAATATTATTTGGGTTATTATAGTTTAAGTCCGTATAGATCTTTGTCAAGCCTATATACATAGTTATGATGAACTTTACTTGCAAAACCTTTTAGTTGTTTGACATAGATTGAGAGTTCCATTAAGGAAAGCTTTTTTTTTTTTACTTCCGTTTGAAAGACTATAAAGTCTTTATGAGTAGCGTATGCTAAGAAATCCTGAAAGGCTTCGATGCGGGTAGCAGGGGCAAATGTTTCATCAAAGTCAATAACCCCGTTTTTGTTCTTCTTGTTTTTGAAAATTCATTTTGTGCCAATAATGGAAGCATCCTTTGGTTTTGGAACAAGTCATAAATTTTTTTGATCAAATTGTTTGAGTTCTTCTTGCATTTCAATTGCCCAAACTTGATTATTCTAAAGCTTCCACGACTTTTATTGGTTCAATGATGCCGAGAAAGCTTGCGCAGAGATAAAAGTTGGTTGAGGCTCTTCGGGTGGTGACATGTGCATTTGGATTACGAATCACTTGATTAATTGGATTATCAATAGTCCATAGATTTAAGTGAAGTAGGTGATCATGTTAATCATTATATAGGGTATTATCCACATCTGAAGATGTGGGCAAAGTCTCGAGCAGAGCCGATCCTGTAATTTTGGATCCCCCGTGCGACTCTGAAAAAAGATGTCCTTATAAATAAAAAATACACTATTTTTAGGTAACCTAGTTAAACTATGCGATCATCCTCACATCGATTATTATTATTATTATTATTATTATTATTATTATTATTATTATTATTATTATTATTATTATTATTATTATTATTATTATTATTATTACCGAATATTATTATTATTATTAAGTTTAACTCTTATAATATTTGAAGATAGACTTCGAATTATAAGTCCACATATCCACCTAAAACGATATTTATATACAATTTTTTTTAATAAAAACGTCAATTAAATTATTGATCTAAAGTTTTATTCTAAAATCGGGAAATTTAAAGGACATTTGTCATGTACTACTCATGAGTTATGCCATCGTCACTTAAGTCACTTAAGTCTGCAGCTTAAGAAGGTCACTTGAGTGCATAATCGAAATCATAATTTTTTTATGGATAATACTTAAACTTATATTCAATTTATCAGAAATTTTAGTATTTGGCCTTACCTCTTTGAGCTATCTGATCTTTAATTTAACAAGAATGTTAACAATCTATGATTATTAATTTTTTTTTTAACTTGTGGTTGCAATATGTTTCTTAAGTCACTTTTTATCATAATTATTATTTTCATGTTTGCTATCATGTTATTTTATTCTAATATCCTAAAGTATATTGACTTGGTGTGAAAATTGTGAAGTGATAGACTTATAAAGTGTAAGGGTGAATATGAAAATGTTACAAAATTTTAAAACGGGTTAAAATTATAAAGTAAGAAAAAGTCAAAACCACTTACGTGGCCACCACCCCACCTCTTTCTTTTGGTCATCTTCTTCACTAAAACTAAAACTCCATTAAAACTGAATTTGAGATTTGCTTATTTTAGCTTCTACAGTAGTTTAATCTTTACCTAAAACATAACATGTTCATTATAACTCGTGTTTAATCGCAGTAAATCATATTAAAGCCCTCTAGTATAGTAAAACAGCAACTGTAATTTTGATGCCCCTAAATTTTTAATTCCCGGTGCGGTGGCACTCTTGGGGCCCTGGTCTCGAGGTAGTCCAAAGAATTTTCATGTAGCTCTGAATTTGATGATTGATGTGCTTGTCGCATATTGCTTTCTTTTAAATTTATAATTGAATTAAACGTGGATTCGACTAAGATGACAAGCTTCGAGAAACAATGACTCGGTCCTTGTATTAGTAAGTTTTTCATTTAAGATTCATCCCAAGAGAGCGATAATTGCCAATCGGATTAATGAAAACAAATAATTATCCTAAGGTTTGTTTGGTTGGGGGGTTTTGTGAAATGTTTTGAAAGACACTCGCAGTATTAGCAAGTAAATAGAAATGATTAGAAAATAACAATATAATAAAAGCATGCACACTTGACTATTCCACTTGAAGCATTCATATTGTTCTTTGTTCTAATTATGATGAAATTGTGTTCAAACAATGTGTTCTAGTATCCCTAACAAAACTATAATGATCAATTCAATATTCGCGAATTCCCATAAGCTTACATCAATAAGATCTAGTTGAATCATAAGAGTGACATTGGTACTTAACTTGGATTAAAGTCCCCTAAATTCCTTTTGGTAATCAAAATCCCTTAAGAAAACCAAACTTCTATTTTGACTAAGGACTAATTAAAAACCAATTCAAACCAAGAACCCAATTCCTTGAAATCCCCAATTTAATTGTCTAGATCACCTAAGTGTTGAAGTACCAGTTGCTTCACTAATCAAATCCCTAAGAAAATCTAGACAACTCATATAATCAAAGTAAAGTCCAAAACAAAGATAGCAAAGGTTCTTTAGCTAATTCTAATAGCATAACTCAACCAACAACTCATAGATTCATTCAAAGACAATCATAAACGTAAGTAATGAACAACCCTTAGCTTACAAGCTTCATAAGCAAGTGTACATATAAGAATCTAGCCAAGCATGGCAAGAACTAACATAATAATCAAAGTAAATGAAGAATCAAACATTATATTGCAAGATTAAAGATGAATTTGTACCAAACTATGAAAATTACAAATTGTGCTAGAGGTAGAAGATAAAGATGATGAAGAACGAGCCCTAGATCTTGAGCTAGCTCCAAATCCTTGATGTAATTGATGAAGATTGATGAAAACTTGATTAAAAACCTAATTGATGAGATGTCAAAACCCTAATTAACCTCAGCCTCCAAAACTGCTCTAATTAATCTACTCCTCTTATAAAAACCCTCATCTCTTTCTATTTATATTTCACTTAAAATTCTGCCCAGAAAATCCTTTGGTGCCCGATGAGGTGGAATGCCGTTCCATTTCTAGGAACGTCGTTCTTGTGTACTTGAAAGTGGAACTCCGTTCCTTAATTAGGAACGTCGTTTCCAATTCGGCCTCTAAATGCTCTGTTCCATTTTTATTCATTTCCTTCGTATTGGGACATCGTTCTTCAGACCTGGAACGTCCTTTTCTGTAGGTGGAACGTTGTTCCCTTAATTTGGAATGCCTTTCTGGCAAATGGAATGCCGTTCCCATGGAGTGGAACGTCGTTCTTGGTCAGATTTCAGCACTTTGTAGTTTTCTTGATCTTTTTCACACACTTTGGTCAACTTTGCACCAATTTCGTACTCAAGACTGCAACAATGCTTAGAACACGACTTTTCCCATTTTCTTCACTTATAAGCGCAATAAAGATCAAAACCGAGTAAAAAAAGGTCGATATTGCGATAAGAAACATAGTGTAATTGAGAAATATCAGTGATATTGGTGGAAGTTGGATGTACAATGTGGGATTTGGAATTGAGATTGTTGTGGTTACTTATTGAGTTGCAATATGTATGGTATTCTGTAGAGGTTCACTATTAGATGTTCCAGTTGATGTGCGATTAAAGGAGTAGCAGTCGATACATGTGGGGTTCATTCAATGATTTCTTGTGTAGATGAAGACGCACTTGTTGAGACATCGGTTGAAGACGGTTTATCATTTGACGTTGGTACACTTGGACTTGTGATTTTTTTTCCTTGATAGAAATGTTTGAAAAATATTTCAAGTTCGAATAGTGTTAGGGCTTTCTTTTGAATTTGTGGATGAGGCGGTTGATAATGCTAAAAACGAACATATATTTCATAGCATTATTCCTCAAGAAAGACAAGCTTTTAGTTGCAATTGTTCTATTTACAAGTGATATTCGTTTAAATAATAAAAGGTGAAGACAAAAGACAGATTCAACGAATTGAAGACGCAAACGACCAAAAAGCTCAAAAGTACAAAAGACAATCAAAGAGGTTCCAAATATTGATAAGAAACGTCTCGAAATTACAAGAGTACAAGATTCAAAACGCAAAGTACAAGATATTAAATTGTACGCAAGGACGTTCGAAAATCCGGAACCGGGACCAGAGTCAACTCTCAACGCTCGACGCAACGGACTAAAAATTACAAGTCAACTATGCACATAAATATAATATAATATTTAAATAATTCTTATAATTATTTATATATTATAATAAATAATAAAAACCGTCGGCAAGAAAGACTCCAAAGGGACTGAGCTGTAATTTCATTCTCCGCGACTCGCGGAGTTTGAAGGCCAAAATGGCCGCGAGTCGCGGAGCCCCCAGTTTTGAAACTCCCTATAAAGCAAACCGAAATCTGATCATTTTCATCATCTTTTTTCTCCTCATTCATACGATATATTTATATTTATAATTTATATTTTAATTTTAATTTTAATTATAATTCTAATAATAAGGGTATGTTAGCGAATATTGTAAGGGTGTAAGTCGAAATTCTGTCCGTGTAACGCTACGCTATTTTTAATCATTGTAAGTTATGTTTAACCCTTTTACATTAATGTCTCGTAGCTAAGTTATTATTATGCTTATTTAAAACGAAGTAATCATGATGTTGGGCTAATTACTAAAATTGGGTAATTGGGCTTTGTACCATAATTGGGGTTTGGACAAAAGAACGACACTTGTGAAAATTAGACTATGGGCTATTAATGGGCTTTATATTTGTTTAACTAAATGATAGTTTGTTAATGTTAATATAAAGATTTACAATTGAGCGTCGCTATAAATTACCATATACACTCAATCGGACACGATGGGCGGGGTATTTATATGTACGAATAATCGTTCATTTAACCGGACACGGGAATGGATTAATAGCCACTAGAATAATTAAAACAGGGGTGAAATTATGTACAAGGACATTTGGTATAATTGATAACAAAATATTAAAACCTTGGGTTACACTCAGTCGACATCCTGGTGTAATTATTAAACAAAGTATTAAAATCTTGTTACAGTTTAAATCCCCAATTAGTTGGAATATTTAACTTCGGGTATAAGGATAATTTGACGAGGACACTCGCACTTTATATTTATGACTGATGGACTGTTATGGACAAAAGCCAGACGGACATATTAAATAATCCAGGACAAAGGACAATTAACCCATGGGCATAAAACTAAAATCAACACGTCAAACATCATGATTACTGAAGTTTAAATAAGCATAATTCTTTTATTTCATATTTAATTTCCTTTATTTTATATTTAATTGCACTTCTAATTATCGCATTTTTATTGTAATTGTATTTAATTGCACTTTTAATTATCGTACTTTTTAATTATCGCAAGTTTATTTTATCGCACTTTTATTATTCGAAATTCATTATCGTTATTTACTTTATGCTTTAATTTAAGTCTTGTATTCATTTTTAATATTTTACATTTGGTTTTAACTGCGACTAAAGTTTTAAAATCGACAAACCGGTCATTAAACGGTAAAAACCCCCCTTTATAATAATAATATTACTTATATATATATATATTTGTATTTTTATAAAAGTAAACTAATATAGCGTTAAGCTTTGTTTAAAAAGATTCCCTGTGGAACGAACCGGACTTACTAAAAACTACACTACTGTACGATTAGGTACACTGCCTATAAGTGTTGTAGCAAGGTTTAAGTATATCCATTCTATAAATAAATAAATATCTTGTGTAAAATTGTATCGTATTTAATAGTATTTCCTGCTAAAAAAAATAAGTATTTTATATACCCCTCCGCTGCACATCAAGTATTTTTGGCGCCGCTGCCGGGGAACTTCTTAAACGCCGGAAGCGCAACGCTAATATAAAAAAAAAATTTTAGTTAAATTTTATTAAAATTCGTTTTTGTAAAAATACGTTTTAGAAATTCGAAAATATAAAAAGAAAAACAAAAATATAAATAATTTTAGGAGTTTGATAAATATTTAAGTTTTATAAAGTTTCTTTATTTTTATATAAGTTTTATTTAAGTATTTTGTTTTTATTTAAAAACATATAAAAAAAATATATATAAATCTAGTTTTAAGATTTTTATTTATAAAATTATAAAGTAATTCTATTTTTATTTAAGTTTTAAATATAAGTTTTTATTATACACATATTTTTCTTTATATAAACAGAAAATATTAAAAACAGAAAATATAAAAAAAAAACGCGTAAAATTTCAAACTGTTTCAGAGTTGAAAACTGGAACCCCGCGAGTCGCGGGGTTTGAAGCTTTGAATACCGCAAGTCGCGGAGGTAACCTGACACACGAACAGGAAGCCCTAATCCTGCATTTATTACGGATTATTATTAATTATTATTATTATTAACCCTAATTATTATTATTATTATAATTAAGTTTATTTTTAATTTAAGTTTTATTTAATTTATATTTTAGTTAAATTAGTTTAATTAAATTGTAAAATTAGTAGTTTTATTAAATAAATAATATAAAAATAATATTTTTATAAAAATTGTACTTTTTACAACTTTTTGTATATTTTTATATTTTGGCCCTTTTTAATCGTTTTAGCGTAACTTTTGTATTTTTAGCTCATATTTAGTTTTAAACTTAGTTTTTGCCATAGTTATTTTTATTCCTAGATTTTTAGGCTTTGCCGTAGAATTCCTTAAGTGCTTTTTCTTTAGACTAAGATTTAGGTACTTTAGAATTTTGCGACGCCTTTTTAAGTTTTAGTTTCTTTTTAAGTTATTTCTATTTGGGATATAGTTTTTCCCATAAGCTTTAATATTTTTAGACGACTTTTACCTATGTATCAATTATCATTCCAATTAGTAATCTCAATTTGCGATTATAATTTTAAGTTAGTTGTAGTAATAAGGTTAGGTTAGTCAAGTATTTTTAAGTTTTATAAGTTTCTTTTATTTTGTTCGTCACCTTTTATTTTTCAACCATTTTTCTTTTTCAACCTTTTTCGACGAACTCTTTTTCTTTCTTATTTCTCGCTATTCTAGTTTTTAGGACATAGATTTTTATTCTACTTCTTATCTAAATTTCTTAAAATTACGAAAATTTATTTTGAGTGGTTAAATTGATAGACATCAAAATTTTCTGGTTCGTAGTAATAGTTGGATTTGTACGTGGACCGGGTTATTGGAGCCAAACAGTCCTCAATTATATTGAGACCAAACGAATCATGCCCCTCTGCTGCATCTTTTGGCTATTCGAAACGTGGGCAAAATCAGAAAAGTCTATTGGTTGGATAACTTATTATAATTTTTCTTTCCTTTTTAAAACTAATAGGATATTCAGTGAATGCACCGAGCAAGACGTTCACCACCTTTTGTACGTTCACCACCTGTAACTAGATCAAGACATTTAGCAAATATTACCGCCGTTGATTTTTCTTTAGAATCGTCATCCAGTAGACCAAGTACTTCAGTTCAAATTTCCGATAATCCATTTTTTGAACCCGACCTCACAATTGAGAATCCGGAAAATATTCAGGAACGGTTCGTAGATCGTGAACCATTAAACTTTCCTCCGGAACCACCAATCATTCAAACAGAGATTGTTGAGGAACGAACCATTAAATCAGAATCATCTAGTGATATCGATTCAACAAATTCAATTATGGAGAATCTGGAACCTTTAAGTATGGAAGACCGAATGAGAGCTAAACGCACTGGCCAAGGTCACGCAATTACTCATCCAGACATTAATGCGCCAGATTATGAAATCATAGGACAAATTCTACACATGGTGACTAATCAATGCCAATTTAGTGGTGCGCCGAAGGAAGATCCAAATGAACATCTACGTACCTTTAATAGGATCTGCACACTATTTAAAATCCGAGAAGTGGAGGATGAACAGATATATCTCATGTTATTTCCCTGGACTTTAAAGGGAGAAGCCAAAGATTGGTTGGAATCGTTACCTGAAGGGGCGATTGATACATGGGACGTTTTAATTGACAAATTTCTTAAACAATTCTTTCCTGCATCTAAAGCCGTAAGACTTCAAGCAGAAATTGTTACGTTCACACAGAAACCAAATGAAACTCTATATGAGGCGTGGACTAGATATGGAAAGTTGTTAAGAGGATGTCCGCAACATGGTTTAGACACCTGTCAAATAGTACAAATATTCTACCAAGGATGCGACATCACTACAAGGAAAGACATAGATATAGCAGCTGGTGGTTCTATTATGAAGAAAACTGAAACTGATGCTTACAAAATTATTGATAATACTGCTTCCCACTCACATGAGTGGCACCAAGAAAAAGATATCATTAGATCATCTAAAGCAGCTAGAGCCGATTCTAGCCATGACTTAGATTCCATTTCAGCAAAGATAGATGCTGTGGAAAGACGAATGGAAAAGATGACTAAAGATATTCACTCAATACGAATTAGTTGTGAGCAGTGTGGAGGACCACATTTGACAAAAGATTGTCTCAGTATTGAATTAACAATGGAACAAAGAGAGAATATTTCATACATAAACCAAAGGCCTGAAAATAATTATCAGAATAATTATCAACCGCCAAGACCGATTTACAATCAAAACCAGAATTATAACCGAAATATTCCATACAACAACCAACAAGGTCCTAGCAATCAACAAGTATCCAATAATAATTACAATCAGCAAAGACCGAATTTTCAAAACAAACCACCACAACAAACCGATGATAAAAAGCCGAATTTAGAAGATATGATGACGAAGCTAGTTGAAACTCAAACGCAGTTTTTCACATCTCAAAAACAAACCAATGAACAAAATGCTCAAGCATTTAGAAATCAACAAGCTTCTATTCAAAATCTGGAACAAGAAGTAAGTAACCTAGCAAGGTTAATAGGTGAAAGAAAACCGGGAAGTCTACCTAGTGATACAAATGCTAACCCCCGGAATGAAACAGCTAAAGCTATTACCACAAGAAGTGGTACAACACTTAAACCACCTGAAATACCTGTAACTTCTGATGAAGCTATTCCTACTCCACAAGAACCACAACCTGATCAAGATAAGGAAAAAGAACCGGTAGTTGAAAAGGTTAATGAAGATAACACAGTTAAGGCTAAACCTTATGTTAAACCATACCAACCACCACTTCCTTATCCGAGTAAAATGAAGAAAGAGAAACTTGAAGCCGAGCAATCCAAATTCTTGGATATGTTTAAACAGATAAATGTAAATCTTCCTTTCATTGATGTGATTTCAGGAATGCCTAGATATGCTAAATTCTTGAAAGATCTAATCTCAAATAGGAAGAAAATGGAAGAACTCTCGGCTGTTACTATGAATGCTAATTGTTCAGCAGTGCTGTTGAATAAGATACCAGAAAAACTATCTGATCCAGGAAGTTTCACAATTCCATGTTTTCTGGGTAGTCTTAGTTCAATAGAAGCATTGGCAGACTTAGGTGCTAGTATAAATCTAATGCCGTATTCACTATACACTAAACTAGACCTTGGAGAATTGAAACCAACCAGAATAAGCATACAACTAGCCGATAGATCAATAAAATATCCTAGAGGGATAATGGAGAACATGCTAGTTAAAGTTGGTACTTTAGTATTTCCAGTAGATTTTGTTGTTTTGGACATGGAAGAAGATTCTCAAGTTCCTCTCATATTAGGAAGACCATTCTTAAACACGGCTAAAGCAATGATAGACGTGTTCGGTAAGAAACTGACCCTAAGTATAGAGGATGAGAGTGTTACCTTTTCAGTTGATAGAGCAATGCAACAACCACAATCTGCAGATGATACATGTTATTATATTCAAACTATAGATGCACATGCAGAATTATTAGAAGAATTTCCAGAATTACAAGGAACAGGAGAATGCTCTTTAGGAGAAAGTAATGAACCAATTGATGAAGCTGAAATGTTAGCTACACTTATAGCTAATGGATATGAACCAACAACAGAAGAAATTCAAATGCTAAAAGAAGAAGACAAATATCGATACAAATCATCGATAGAAGAACCTCCGAAATTAGAGTTAAAGCCACTTCCAAACCATTTGGAATACGCTTATTTACATGGTGAATCTGAATTACCTGTAATAATATCGTCTTCTCTTACTGAAAATGAGAAATCACAACTCATTTCTGTGTTGAAAGCTCATAAACCAGCCATTGCATGGAAGATTCATGATATTAAAGGAATAAGTCCTTCGTATTGCACACATAAAATCCTTATGGAAGAAGGTCATAAAACGTATGTGCAACGCCAACGAAGACTAAATCACCATGTAAATCCTATTTACATGGTGAATCTGAATTACCTGTAATAATATCGTCTTCTCTTACTGAAAATGAGAAATCACAACTCATTTCTGTGTTGAAAGCTCATAAACCAGCCATTGCATGGAAGATTCATGATATTAAAGGAATAAGTCCTTCGTATTGCACACATAAAATCCTTATGGAAGAATGTCATAAAACGTATGTGCAACGCCAACGAAGACTAAATCCTAATATGCAAGATGTAATTAAGAAAGAGATTATTAAACTGCTAGATGCAGGTTTGATATATCCAATTTCTGATAGTCCATGGGTAAGCCCAGTTCAATGCGTACCTAAGAAGGGTGGCATGACTGTCATTACAAATGAGAAAAATGAGCTTATTCCTACTAGGACTGTAACAGGATGGCGTGTATGTATTGATTATAGAAAATTAAATGACGCCACCAGAAAAGATCACTTTCCCTTACCTTTCATAGATCAAATGTTGGAAAGATTAGCCGGAGATAGTTACTATTGTTTTCTAGATGGATTTTCCAGATATTTTCAAATTCCAATAGCACCCGAAGATCAAGAGAAAATCACATTCACGTGCCCCTATGGTACTTTTGCTTACAAACGCATGCCATTTAGACTTTGTAACGCCCCTAAAACCTTTCAAAGGTGTATGATGACGATTTTTCACGACATGATAGAAGAATGCATGAAAGTATTCATGGATGACTTTTCAGTCTTCGGTGATACATTTAAATCATGTCTAGTTAATCTGGAACGAATGCTAATTAGATGCGAAAAATCAAATCTAGTACTTAATTGGGAGAAATGCCATTTCATGGTTAAAGAAGGCATCGTTCTTGGACATAAAATTTCAAAAGAAGGAATTGAAGTGGATAGAGCTAAAGTAGATGTAATTGCTAAACTTCCACATCCCACCAATGTTAGAGGAGTTAGGAGTTTTCTAGGGCATGCCGGTTTTTACCGACGTTTCATAAAAGATTTTTCTAAAATTGCCACTCCTATGAATAAACTCCTAGAAAAGGATGCTCCATTCATCTTTTCAGATGAGTGTATCAAATCTTTTAATATTCTTAAAGAGAAACTCACTAATGCGCCGATCATGATAACACCAAATTGGAATCTACCATTTGAACTAATGTGCGATGCAAGTGATTTTGCAATGGGAGCCGTTTTAGGACAAAGGATTGAAAAACGATTTCAACCTATATATTATGCTAGTAAGACATTACAAGGAGCACAAACGAACTATACAACTACTGAAAAAGAACTCCTTGCTATTGTCTTTGCTTTTGACAAATTTCGATCATATCTCGTTCTAGCAAAAACGGTGGTCTATACCGACCATTCTGCTCTTAGATACCTATTTTCAAAACAAGATGCTAAACCAAGATTAATCCGTTGGATCTTACTCTTACAAGAGTTTGATATTGAAATCCAAGATAAAAGAGGAGCAGAAAATCTCGCCGCTAATCATCTTTCTCGTCTTGAAAATCCCGAATTAGAAGTTCTAAATGAATCAGCCATACAAGACAACTTTCCTGATGAATATCTATTGAAGATAGATTATAATGAAATCCCATGGTTTGCAGACTATGCAAACTACTTAGTATGTGGATTCCTTGAAAAAGGATTATCGTACCAAAGACGAAAGAAATTCTTCAGTGATATAAAACACTATTTTTGGGAAGATCCACATCTGTTTAAAAGTTGTCCCGATGGAATAATACGCCGATGTGTATTTGGAGATGAAGCTAGTAAAATATTAAACCATTGTCACACAGGACCAACAGGAGGGCATTATGGGCCTCAACTAACAGCTAGAAAAGTTTATGAAGCTGGATTCTATTGGCCTACAATTTTTAAAGACGCACATCTTCTTTGCAAATCCTGTGATGCATGTCAAAGGGCCGGAAAAATAAGTCAACGTGATGAAATGCCACAAAATATCATCCAAGTATGTGAAGTATTGGACATTTGGGGTATTGACTTTATGGGTCCATTTCCAAAATCTCATAATAATCTATATATACTCGTAGCCATTGATTATGTATCTAAATGGGCGGAAGCACAAGCTCTCCCAACTAACGATGCACGAGTTGTAGTCAACTTTTTAAAACGTCTTTTTGCAAGGTTTGGAACACCGAAAGCTTTAATAAGTGATCGGGGTACTCATTTCTGTAATAATCAACTTGAGAAAGTTCTTAAAAGATATGGAGTAACTCATAAAATCTCCACCGCATATCATCCACAAACAAGTGGACAAGTTGAAAATACCAACCGAGCTTTAAAACGTATTCTAGAGAAAACCGTAGGATCAAATCCGAAGGAATGGTCCATTAAATTGGAGGATGCACTCTGGGCTTTTAGAACAGCCTACAAAACTCCAATTGGAACCACACCTTTTAGACTTGTTTATGGAAAAGCATGTCATCTTCCAGTAGAAATTGAACACAAAGCATTTTGGGCTTTGAAGACATGTAATCTTGATTTACATGAAGCCGGACGTCTACGATTAAGTCAACTAAACGAATTAGAAGAATTAAGACATGAAGCATACGAAAATTCGTTAATCTATAAAGAAAGAACGAAGAAATGGCATGATAAAAGAATCAGAAGTTCAAAAGAATTTAAAGAAGGAGACAGAGTTCTTCTTTTCAATTCACGATTCAAGCTATTTCCTGGAAAATTGAAATCAAGATGGTCTGGACCATTCATAGTCAAAAGAGTTTTCCCATACGGAATGATAGAATTGATAAATTCAAATGGGATTGAATTTAAAGTTAATGGTCACAGAGTTAAACATTACATACATGGTCCGATGGAAGTCGACAACGAAGTTAATCACAATTTCGACACCACAGCTAACTAAGTGTGGGGAGAATCAAGTCTTTAAAGGATAATATATATTTCTGTTAGAGTTAGATTGTCTGTTTTCGTGTAGTTCTCGAAAATGGAACCCGAATGGTCTTTCCCTAGCAGACCCTAAAGAACTAGTCTTCTCCCCCCATTCTGAATTTTTATTTTTTTAGGTTTTTACAAAATGAAGACTGCCTGTGAACTAAACCATGGTCTAATGCTACACGCTTTGATCACTAAATGTAATAATGACATACTACCAAGTGAAATAGTATCAGTAATCAGAGAAAGAATGGACGGAGTTAGAAAAGAATCCAGATGCGAAGATAATAAATTACAATTTGGTAAAGGAAAATCAAAATCCGCAGCGAAAAGAAGAGCACGACACCTAGAAAGATGTCACAAATGCGGAAAATGGTCACATGGAGGTAAATGTTCAAATAATCAAACCTATTCAAATACCGAATTTGTTACTTTATGCAGAGACGGACCGTTCATATGTTTAGAAGAAAAGACACTGAATGCTCGAGGTTACGCCTATGTAGCCATGGAAAACCAATTAAACCGACTATCTTATGAATGGGATAGATCATATAACTAAGAAATCTATCTCACAGGTATGTCTGTACAGTTTTTATTTTTATTTTTATTTTTAACCTTTTGATAATAAACGCTAATTTGTTCGCTAAAAAGTATTAAATTGGTATTGAATAAAATTAGGTTTGGCGACCGAAATTATTGATATCATTCAAAAATTTATTACATCACTGCGAAATTTAACGTTTATTCTTAAGGTATAAATATCTTTAATCAATCAACCCAAAATATTTCAAAAATTCGTCATGAGTTAAATTAGGTCTTGGAACCGAAATTACTTTACCAAAAAGAGGGGCGCATATTTTTGATAATATTTGATTGATTAAAGTGGGATAAAAAGACAAAAAGATTTTTAATTTTATTTTTACCATGTTTTTAAAATTAATATTTAAATCTTAAATTAATATTGTAAACTTTGTAAAAAAAAAATATTTTTAAAATTGTAAATATTTGAAAAATTAATATAAGTTTGGTGTGAATTTATAATATGAATTTTTAAAATTAAGTTTGGTGTGAATTTTTAATTTTTAAAATATGAATTTTTAATTTTATGCATTTCAAATATTAAGTTTGGTGTGAATTTTTAATATTAATTTTGAATTTTATATTTAATTTGTGTGAATTTAAAAACAAAAATTTACTTTATCTCATTAAGTTAAAAATATGATTTTTAAAATTCGTCGTAAGTTGAAGACTAGGTCTTTGAACCGAAATTGCTTTACCCGAGGGAGGGACGAGAACTTTTATTATCATTATTTTTAATCTTATTGAATTAAAGTATGCCAAAAACATTGAAAAAACCCAAAAATCTTAGCTTTTAAAACAATCGCTACAAAAAGACAAATTTTAAAATTTTGTCGAGGGACGGACTAGGACATCGATCCGAAACGACCTCGTCCTAAATAACAAGGGAAACAAAATTTTAAAATTAATTACTTAATTGTTTTAATAAGTTAAAGATTATAAAAAAAAAAAATACCAAACTCCGCGAGTCGCGGAGTTTAGAGCTTTAATCTCCGCGACTCGCGGAGGGGTCGAAAATCAGAAAAAAAAATAAAAAGAGCTGAACGATCAGTTTCAGTTTCACTCCCCAAAACTCAAAAACATAGCGAAAAACTGCTCGAAAAAACACCCAAAAACACCCCTAAAATCACAATTTTTAACCGTTAATCACCAAATCTTTTACTAAAATCATGTTGAGAAGGATGCTATCTAGGAATTACTCAAGAAAAACGGTAAATTTCTACACCTAAACACCATTTAATCCGAAATTTGGTGTTCTTGAGCAATTTTTTCCCCAATTTGATTTTAATGCTTTTTAGTGTAATTAGGCTTAAATTGTTTATGTATTATGCTTGTATAACCTAGATTGATGCTATTTAACATGATTAGAAGCCTTAAACTTCAAATTTTGAATAATCTAGGGTTTGTGTTCTTGAGCAAATTTGGGGCTTTTTGATATAAACAGGTTATGGCCGATTTTTGTCATGAATTGTTGCTAAATTAAGTAGTGTAACATGTTTAGGTAGTTAAATGATCCAAACTTTGAGCCTAAACATGATTTTGAGAATTAAAGTGGACTTTTTCAAGTCTAAAATTCATGAACTTGATTTTTGAAAGATAATGCCATTTGAAACTTGTTTAATTGCTAGTAATGATTATTTTGACATGTTATTTGAGTTGAATGCTTATGAACTTGGCGAACATTTTCGTATATGCTTATTTGAAAAAGTGTAGATTTGATAAAAATGTGAAAATGAGCTTAAGTTTGATATAAATTGATCATGTCATTGTAATTATTTTGATTGATGATTTTGCTGACACTAATGCATATTTGTATGCACAAAATTTGTGTTTGATGTGTTTTGCAGACTGAAAGGGGTGAATCTTCATCCCAAGCCCGCAATGCTCCTGCTGAGAATGCGGAACAACAGGAGGTGGATAACTACTACAAGCAGGATATACCTCATCCAGTCATGACCTTTTCCGATATGCACTTGGAAGAGTTGCACCCGAACCTGAGATTTGACAGACTTTGGATAGATTATCCAAAATACCAAAGGGGTTTGCATACTCTTCATTCTAAGGTTGTTGAGGTACCAAGGGTCATAGAATGGGGACCCTTAGAAGCTGTAGAATTGGCCGGGCCAATTAGGGAATTACTTGTACAGAGGTATGGTAATTCTTCTTTTAATGACTGGGTACGTTTATTCACCATGCGTAGACCTGTATATAAAGTATGGTGTGAAGAATTGTTGTGTAGTATAGAGTTGAATGATCGGGTAGCTAGTTTAACCGATCGTTCTTTTATTAGATTTTTGTTAGGCGGTTCGATGCGCCACATGTCTTTACTGGACATGGCTCAGGCTTTACGTATATATACGCCTGAGGAGTTAGCGTCTGCCGATTGTAGAGGGTTGATACTAAACGGTAGAAAGATAGATGAAAATTTTGATACACACGGTGTGTGGAGTCAAATGACAAGCCATCACCGTTTCAAAGGGGGAAATTACTCTTATTTGGATATAGATAGAGCCGAATTAAGAGTGATACATAGGTTTTTAGCTAATTCGATTACACAAAGGGGTAAGAACAAGGAAAAAGTAAATGAACAGGATTTGTTTTACCATATGTGTATTCGAGACCCACAAAGCGCTGTAAGTATACCGTATTGTGTGGGTTATTATTTATCAGCTATGGTTCGGGGGATGCGACCGCATAGCATAATAGGAGGTGGTATTTTCATTACTTTGATTGGTGAATATCTCGGTGTGGATATAAGTCGGGGGGGATTATTAGTAGAAGAACCAGAACCCCGCGATACTATAGGTTTAAATGTATACCATGGTGCGAAAGTTTTGAAGAGGCGAAATAACGCCGCAGTACGATACCATGGTAGACATCCACAGGTGGAGAGAAACCAACAGCAAGGTAATGTAGGAGGGGGGAATGAGATGCAAGAAATGTAAAGGTTTATAGCTTCTCAGGAATACGAAAATGCTAGACAGAGAACATTTGAAGATTGGCAAGTTCATCAGAACCAAATCATAGCTCATTGCCAACATATAGGTAGAAACTATATTCCTACACCGAAACCCATCTTCCCTCCCTGGTCTATAGAGATGCAGCCACCGTATCCTACGTATGACCCTGCCGAAGAATTCTATAGCACCTATGGTTATGCCTGGAACCCCTATTGGTACCAGTATCATCCCTAGTATACTTAGTTTTTTTTTTGTAATTTGTAATTATTGATACGTTTAATACTTTTGTTAATATTGTAATCATTTTTATAATTATCTAACTTTTATTCTTAGATTTTAATAATTTTTGAATGTGGGGTAATATACCAAACTTCAAAAATATGTATATATGTTTGCAGTTTATCTTATGTACACAACAGGGTAAAACAACGCATTTTCAAAGACTGGCATTAAGTTTAGCAAAAGCAACTAATTTTGACGATAAAATGCAAAATATATGTGAAATAACAACAAGACGGAATGAACAAATGATGTGCACCATTTATCATTCAGCAAACAAACGCCAATATATTTGGAAACTTTGGTAAAATTTAATCATTTTCACACAAATCACCCTCAATAATTTAAATTGTTACTGATTTCTTGCAAATGAGGGCATTGCAAGATCTTAAGTGTGGGAAGGGGTTAAATTCTTTCGGATTTAAGTGTGGGAAGGGGTTATATTTACACTTGGTTACCATTAAAAATACTAGTAAAGCAGTAGTTGTATTAGAATCTAGTGCTCTCTGATAATAAAGAACAGCCCTGGTCTTATATACTGACTACCCAATTCTAGTAAAAATTTTCAAAATTTTCAATTAAATGAACTAAAAATCATGTTTATACATATTTATGAACGATAAAACTAGGTTTTAACACCGAAATTATTGTTACCTCAAAAAGGACATAAATTGAGAAACAAACCAAAATGTTAAAATTCATTTAAAATGGAATAAAGGACGATAAAAAGGAAAATAAAAGCCAAGTGTGGGAAAATTTACCAAGTTATCTTAAACATATGTCACATATATCTGTAACAAATAACTGAAAATACTTTTGCTTTGGACTAAACTAAACTGTTTTACCCGATGAAAGAAAAGAAGAGATGGATCTACACGATGAATCAATTCCATCATTAAAAGGAAGTAAAGTCTTCCGAAAAAGACACGCGCTTCTTGATTTAGGTCATGAAGTTGTCGTCCAGACCAGCTGTAGGTTGACGAAAAATCTAGAAAAGTCATCACTAAAATCAGCAGGAAATCCACGGACCTCAGCATTAAACAGGGTCGCCAAGTGGTCAGATTTATCCTAACCATGAGAAGGATTTATCTTGTACAATGGGGGGGGGCACCATGCAAATTAGCTGGATAAGACTAATGAATCAGATCCCCAGAAAGGATAATCTCCTTAAAGATTAAAAATCAGCTTTTAAGACTGATATTACTCAATCCTAGAGATTGACCTTAAAGATTGAGAATTCAAACTCATGGAATTCAATGATATCTAAACTCGAGCTTGAACGAGAAAATATTTTGATCAAAATTACAAACCGATTTGTTTTCTGAAAACCCTATTTTTAATGCGTTCATTACCATTGAACGTAAAATCCTAGGAATTCACCTGGAATTCATTAGGTCACCTGAACTAAATCGGGTGTCAACCGTAAGAACGGTGGTTGCATAGTGGTCAAAGACAGGACCTTGTGCCATACCGAAAAATTATAAGGGTGAGCTTTACTATTGCTCCTACCAAGGATAGTAATTGCGTCCGACACGATATAAACCATAATTAAAAGCATGTCAGGGGACATTGCCTTAACAGTTGCTTGTTCAACGCTTTCCTTTACAACCGGACGGTAGTTTATCGAAAGGTAATATACGGGACAAGTAAACTGGACGTGTTGCTTTCCAAATACAAGGTTAGCAAGTGGGTGACACAAAACCACAAGTTTTGAGCTAAAATTTTCAAATCTAAAACCCACCAAACCCACAAAAATATTTTGCAAACACCGGTAAAGGGTTATTCCGGAAAACTTATCTAGGGTAAAAACAAGATTTAATTTTCAAAAGATCAAATGTTTTCATAAAGATCCAATTTCCTTAATGGATCTAAATTTTTATAGTCATGTGGGACTGTAAACCATATCGTTACTACCATTGTTTATACCGTCGTATAGAAAATCACTGATGTACAAAGTGTGAAGAATAAAGAAGTGATTCTAGTATTTCAAGACGATATTGCTTGAGGACAAGCAACGCTCAAGTGTGGGAATATTTGATAATGCTAAAAACGAACATATATTTCATAGCATTATTCCTCAAGAAAGACAAGCTTTTAGTTGCAATTGTTCTATTTACAAGTGATATTCGTTTAAATAATAAAAGGTGAAGACAAAAGACAGATTCGACGAATTGAAGACGCAAACGACCAAAAAGCTCAAAAGTACAAAAGACAATCAAAGAGGTTCCAATTATTGATAAGAAACGTCTCGAAATTACAAGAGTACAAGATTCAAAACGCAAAGTACAAGATATTAAATTGTACGCAAGGACGTTCGAAAATCCGGAACCGGGACCAGAGTCAACTCTCAACGCTCGAAGCAACGGACTAAAAATTACAAGTCAACTATGCACATAAATATAATATAATATTTAAATAATTCTTATAATTATTTATATATTATAATAAATAATAAAAACTGTCGGCAAGAAAGACTCCAAAGGGACTGAGCTGTAATTTCATTCTCCGCGACTCGCGGAGTTTGAAGGCCAAAATGGCCGCGAGTCGCGGAGCCCCCAGTTTTGAAACTCCCTATAAAGCAAACCGAAATCTGATCATTTTCATCATCTTTTTTCTCCTCATTCATACGATATATTTATATTTATAATTTATATTTTAATTTTAATTTTAATTATAATTCTAATAATAAGGGTATGTTAGCGAATATTGTAAGGGTGTAAGACGAAATTCTGTCCGTGTAACGCTACGCTATTTTTAATCATTGTAAGTTATGTTCAACCCTTTTATATTAATGTCTCGTAGCTAAGTTATTATTATGCTTATTTAAAACGAAGTAATCATGATGTTGGGCTAATTACTAAAATTGGGTAATTGGGCTTTGTACCATAATTGGGGTTTGGACAAAAGAACGACACTTGTGGAAATTAGACTATGGGCTATTAATGGGCTTTATATTTGTTTAACTAAATGATAGTTTTTTAATGTTAATATAAAGAATTACAATTGGGCGTCGCTATAAATTACCATATACACTCAATCGGATACGATGGGCGGGGTATTTATATGTACGAATAATCGTTCATTTAACCGGACACGGGAATGGATTAATAGCCACTAGAATAATTAAAACAGGGGTGAAATTATGTACAAGGACATTTGGTATAATTGATAACAAAATATTAAAACCTTGGGTTACACTCAGTCGACATCCTGGTGTAATTATTAAACAAAGTATTAAAATCTTGTTACAGTTTAAATCCCCAATTAGTTGGAATATTTAACTTCGGGTATAAGGATAATTTGACGAGGACACTCGCACTTTATATTTATGACTGATGGACTGTTATGGACAAAAACCAGACGGACATATTAAATAATCCAGGACAAAGGACAATTAACCCATGGGCATAAAACTAAAATCAACACGTCAAACATCATGATTACTGAAGTTTAAATAAGCATAATTCTTTTATTTCATATTTAATTTCCTTTATTTTATATTTAATTGCACTTCTAATTATCGCATTTTTATTGTTATTGTATTTAATTGCACTTTTAATTATCGTACTTTTTAATTATCGCAAGTTTATTTTATCGCACTTTTATTATTCGCAATTTCATTATCATTATTTACTTTATGCTTTAATTTAAGTCTTGTATTCATTTTTAATATTTTACATTTGGTTTTAACTGCGACTAAAGTTTTAAAATCGACAAACCGGTCATTAAACGGTAAAAACCCCCCTTTATAATAATAATATTACTTATATATATATATATATTTGTATTTTTATTAAAGTAAACTAATATAGCGTTAAGCTTTGTTTAAAAAGATTCCCTGTGGAACGAACCGGACTTACTAAAAATTACACTACTGTACGATTAGGTACACTGCCTATAAGTGTTGTAGCAAGGTTTAAGTATATCCATTCTATAAATAAATAAATATCTTGTGTAAAATTGTATCGTATTTAATAGTATTTCCTGCTAAAAAAAATAAGTATTTTATATACCCCTCCGCTGCACATCAGCGGTTGTTGTTGAACATTGAGGATCATAGTTGAATTTATTTTGTTCTATCACCATTTCAGAAAGTTCATCAAACTGAACATTGACACTCTCATTAACGATCTTAGTCCATTTGTTGTACATTCGATAAGCATTCTCATCACGAGAATATCCTATGAAGATTCCTTCATCACTCTTAGGAATAAACTTTCCTAAATTTTCAAGATCGTTTAAGACATAGCAAGTACATATGAAAATCGAAAAACTGAACACCGGGTTTGCGATTGTAAACAATCTCATTTGGGGTTTTGCTGAAACGTTTGGTTATTAAGGTACAATTCTGTGTCAAGCATGCAGTTTAGATTGCTTTAGCCCAGAGAGTGAGACGACCCGTCCAAATCCATAAGGACGAATACAATAACATATGATTACATCGCGAGGTACTTGACCTCTATATGATACATTTTACAAACATTGCATTCGTTTTTAAAAGACAAACTTTCATTTACATCGAAAGTTGACGGCATGCATACTATTTCATAATATATCCATCTATAATTGACTTAATAATAATCTTGATGAACTCGACAACTCGAATGCAACGTCTTTTGAAATATGTCATGAATGACTCCAAGTAATATCTCTAAGATGAGCAATTGCACAGCGGAAGATTTCTTTCGTACCTTGATAATGCTAAAAATGAACATATATTTCATAGCATTATCCTTCAAGAAAGACAAGCTTTTGGTTGCATTTGTTCTATTTACAAGTGATATTCGTTTAAATAATAAAAGGTGAAGACAAAAGACAGAATCGACGATTTAAAGATGTAATTGACCAAAACGCTAAAAAGTACAAGATACAATTTAAGTGGTTCAATTTATTGATGAAGAACGACTAAAAATGACAAGAGTACAAGCCGCAAAACGTAAAGTACAAGATATTAAATCATACGAAAAGGCGTTCAAAAATTCGAAACCGGGACATGAACCAACTATCAACGCGCGAAGCAACGGACCTAAAATTACAAATTAACTATGCACATAAATATAATATAATATATAATTAATTCTATATAATTATATATATACATATTATATTTATATATTAAAAACCGTCGGCAAGCTAGGATCCAAATTGTGTAAGCTGGAAATCGAACCTCCGCACTCGCGGAGCTTTGAAGCATAAAAGCTCCGCACTCGCGGAGCTGTACAGTGAAACGTGGGCCTATAAAAGCCGGCGAATTCTGCTCGATGAACACACCTTTTATCTATCTCTCTCTCAATTTATATATATATTTATATTTATAATTTTAATTTTAATTTAAGATTAATAATAATAAGGTTATAGTGGCGAATGTTGTAAGTGTGTAAGTCGAAATTCTGTCCGTGTAACGCTACGCTATTAATACTCATTGTAAGTTATGTTCAACCTTTTTAAATTAATGTCTCGTAGCTAAGTTATTATTATGCTTATTTAAATCGAAGTAATCATGATGTTGGGCTAAATATTAAAGACGGGGTAAATGGGCTTTGTACCATAATTGGGGTTTGGACAAAAGATCGACACTTGTAGAAATTGGACTATGGACTATTAATGGGCTTTATATTTGTTTAACTGAATGATAGTTCGTTAATTTAATATAAAGATTTATAATTGGACGTTATTATAAATAACCACATACACTCGATCGGACACGATGGGCGGGATATTTATAAGTACTAATAATCGTTCATTTGACCGGACACGGGAATGGATTAATAGTCAATGGACTCATTAAAACCGGGGTGGATTACATGCAAGGACACTTGTTGTAATTGATAATAAAGTATTAAAACCTTATTATAGTTTAAGTCCCCAATTAGTTGGAATATTTGACTTCGAGTATAAGGATAATTTAACGAGGACACTCGCACTTTATATTTATGACTGATGGACTATTATGGACAAAAACCAGATGGACATATTATAACATCTTCAATCGAGCCTAGTTGTAAGATTACTAAAGTGCCCTTAAATTAGTTTAGTGTTACTATATGCTTTTATTTTTATTTAATATTTATTATTATTTAATGATGTGCTTAGGACCAGTTCGTGATAAGGGTCACAGAACAGGTTTATTTATTTAATTTGGACTTCGTTTGGGTTGCCAAATGATGTACGAAAGATATCAGATAACTGATAAATACCCGTGTGTTGCACAGTGTAGGATTTAAACTTAATATGTTGACTAGTGCAGCCCATTTCTGCATTCTTCCAGAAAATTCCCAAACACACCCGTTCTTCATCTCCCTCACCTACCAAACTCTAATCCTTGATTCTTGTTTTAGAGCTCAAATCATTTATATTTTTGTGTTCCTCGTGATTTACTGATTCTATCAAGGTAAGATTTGTAGCATTTCATGCTTTAATCATTGAAAGTGCATAAGTGTTAAGCAAAAAAAATTTAGCGGATACGTTTTCTGACAAAAATTTCTGTATTGTGCTGTTTTGTGCTATCGAATAGAAACTAACTCGTGTATATGTATTTCTCAGGAGAAAATGAGAAAGAGAAGGTTCAGTGATTAGATAACTGAACACCTTCTCGTTTGCTAGTAATTGGTGAGTGGGACTAACTGGAGAATATAGTATACAGAAGCATGTTATATTATAATTGCCATGCTTGTTAGATATACTTATTGTTGTGGATAGTTAGTACATTGTGATGACTGCATGTTGGTTGATGCTTGTCTGCTGGAGCCCAGTGCGTCCCTATTATGTGGTGGCCTCGGTAGGAGAGATCAACCTGCGGGTTGGGTTCCTCATGTGGTGGCCTAGACAATCGTGGTGTATATAAATGTGAATGACGCGTCCGTCGCGTGTGGATTATGTATATACATGCGGTGGTGGAGGAACTTCTGGTAAGCCCCAGTCCGATCAGCTGGTGGTTAATGGTTTGGCCGAGCCGCCAAAGTCTCTGTAGACGGCACTTGGGTGATGTTTGTGTGTTAGACTATGTGACATGATTATTATAACACTTGTGTATGCTATGGCCTGTAGTTAGTCGTACTCACTTAGCTTCGTGCTAATTCCCCTCCATCTCCTCCCTGCAGGTTATTAGCTTTTGTAAATGTCGCATTTTGGGGAGAAGACGAGCATGACGATGTTATGTTTGACAGGGTTAACTCGGATGTGGTCTTTTAGAATATGAACCGTGTACTTTTGAAAACAGAATGTATTTACGTCTCTTCCTGTTAATATGTAAATTGTTTTAATGACACGTGACATCGGTTTGTCCAAATGTCGATATCGTAATTAATTAATATTATGCTTCCGCCACGTATTTATTATAAAAAAAATAGCGGTGTCACACATATCGAATAATCCAGGACAAAGGACAATTAACCCATGGTAATAAACTAAAATCAACACGTCAAACATCATGATTACGGAAGTTTAAATAAGCATAATTCCTTTATTTCATATTTCATCGCACTTTTATTTACTGTCATTTTATTCATTGCATTTTTATTTATCGCATTTTTTAATTATCGTACTTTTTAATTATCGCAATTTTATTTACTTTTATTTTATTTATCGCACTTTAATTTATCGCACTTTAATTATTGTCATTTACTTTACGCTTTAAATTAAGTTATATTTATTTTTAATATTTTACATTAGGTTTTAACTGCGACTTAAGACATAAAATCGACAAACCGGTCATTAAACAGTAAAACCCCCCTTTATAATAATAATAATAATACTACTTATATATATATATATATATATATATATATATATATATATATATATATATATATATATATATATATATATATATATATATATATATATATATATATATATATATATAGTGGTAGGATCAAGAGGGAAGTAACCATTCGGGGGGAAGCGGGGGGAAGCAAATTTTTTTTTTTCATTTTTGAAAAAACTTTGTTCACGAACATTATAGATGAGATGAAAATATGAATATTTAGTAGAGACACTTTGTGATAAATGTTTTTATTTTGGCGGGAAAACGCTTGAAGAATCAATATATAACAATTATCGTGTTTTTCGAGCGTATTTTGAGGTTTTAGCTATTGGGGTTTAGATATTAGGGTTTAGATATTAGGTTTTATAGGGTTTAGATATTAGGGTTTAGAAATTTAGGGTTTAGGGTTTAGATTTAGGATTTAGATTAAGTTTTTAACACGAACGATTTAGAACCCTAAACCCTAAACCCTAAACCCTAAACTCTAAATCGGGCTAAATTTTACTTCACAAAACATGAAAAAAAAACCTTCATATTCTTCACGAGCAATATTATCTTGAATGTTATTTTTGTCGATCGTTTTCCCGCCTAAATAATAACATTCATCACGAAGTGTCTCTTCTAAATGTTCATATTTTCGTGTGATCTTGATGCCGGAAAAAAAAAATTCAAAAAAAAGGAAAAAAAAAATTTGCTTCCCCCCGCTTCCCCCCGATTGGTTACTTCCCCATTGATCCTGCCATATATATATATATATATATATATATATATATATATATATATATATATATATATATATATATATATATATATATATTTATTTATTTATTTATAAAAATATAGTTTAAAAAAATATATAGCATTAAACTTGGCTAGCTCCCTGTGGAACGAACCAGACTTACTAAAAACTACACTACTGTACGATTAGGTACACTGCCTATAAGTGTTGTAGCAAGGTTTAGGTATATCCACTCTATAAATAAATAAATAACTTGTGTAAAATTGTATCGTATTTAATAGTATTTCGTAGTAAAATTATAACTATTTCGTACCCCTCTGCTTTAACATCAAGTATTTTTGGCGCCGCTGCCGGGGAACTCAACAACGCCGAAGCGAAACGCTATTTTTCTAAAATATATATATATATATATATATATATATATATATATATATATATATATATATATATATATATATATATATATATATATATAAATATTTATTTTTAATCTATTTTTGTAAAAATATAGTAAATTTTAAATATAAAAACATAAAAAAAGAAAAGAATATATATATATATATATATATATATATATATATATATATATATATATATATATATATATATATATATATAACTATATTTTTACGTTTTAAAATTTAAAAGTTTGTATTTTTTTAGTTACAAAAACTAATAGGTAATTTTTAAAATATATGTTTTTATTTATATAAATATTTTATATAAAGATAAAACAGAAAAAAAAAATTAATCGGGCCGAAGCCTGTCGAAGCCCAAACAATCTGGCCTGGTTTCCGGATCCATGCAATCGCATAGCTAGACAACTAATACCGCATGCGGTCGCATGAGGTGACTTGACAGGGCCTGATCATCAGACGTACGATTTAGGGTTTGATTTTATTAATTATTATTATTAATTAATTTAGATTAGGGTTATGTTTTAATATTAATTAGTTTAGTTTTTATTACTTTTAGGTTTTAATTAGTTTTATTAATTCATAATCTAATATTTTTTTAAAAAAATTAATATTTTTATAAAAATAAGTAATTTTATCATTTTTTGTTTATTATTATTTTTATTAGTTTAATTCATAATTTGTATATTTTTATCGTTCGTAATTAATTTTAAACTTAGTATTTTGCCATAGTAGCTCTAGATTTTTAGGCTTTGCCGTAAAATCCCTTAAGTGCTTTTTCTATAGACTAAGATTTAGGTGCTTTAAAATTTTACGACGCCGTTTTAAGTTTTAGTGCCTTTTTAAGTTATTGCCGTTTTGGATATAGAATTCTTTTTAAGCTTTAATACATTTAGACGTAAGTTTTAATTTTTAGTTTTTAGAATTCTTAGTTTCGACGTTTATTTTCTTATTATTATTTTTCGACTGTTTGTTTTTCAACGATTATTTTTCGACCTTTTATTTTTTTCGGCGTTTTTCGACGCGCTCTTTTTCTTTCTTATTTCTCGACACTCTAGTTTTTAGGACATAGAATTTTCTTTATTTTCTTTAAAATTCGACAAAAAATTATTTTAAGCGGTTAAATTGATAGACATCCAAAATTTTCTGGTTCGTAGTAATAGTTGGATTTGTTAGTGGCGAGTTGTGGGCTTCCGATTTAAAGGGTCCTGGCTACCTGCTGCATCTATTGGCTATTCAAAACGTGGGCAAAATCAGAAAAGTCTATTAATTTGATAACTTATATAATTTTTATCTTTTATAACTAATAGGATATTCAGTGAATGCACCGAGCAAAACGTTCAACACCTTTCATACGTTCACATCCTGTAACTCGATCAAAACATCTAGCCAACATTGTCGCCGTTGATTTTTCTTTAGAATCGTCATCTAGTCTACCAAGTACTCCAATTCAAATTTTTGATAATCCATTTTTTTGAACCAGACCTCACAATTGAGAATCCGGAGGATATTCAAGGACCATTCAGAGATCCTGAACCACTAATCATTCCTCCTAAACCACAAATCACTCATCTAGAGATTGTCGAGGAAAAAACCATTAAATCATAATCCTCTAGTGATTCAGATTCAACAAATCCAATTATGGAAAATCAAGAACCTCTAAGTATGGAAGACCGAAAGAGAGCTACACGCACGGGCCAAGGTCACGCCATTATTAAGCCAGATGTTAATGCACCAGATTATGAAATCAAAGGACAAATCCTACACATGGTAACTAACCAATGCCAATTTAGTGGTACGCCAAAAGAAGATCCAAACGAACATCTTCGTACCTTTAATAGGATTTGTACACTATTCAAAATCCGAGAAGTTGAGGATGAACAGATATATCTCATGTTGTTTCCCTGGACTTTAAAGCGAGAAGCCAAAAATGGTTAGAATCGTTACTTGAAGGGGCGATTGATACATGGGATGTTTTAGTTGAAAAATTTCTTAAACAATTCTTTCCGGCATATAAAGCTGTGAGACTTCAAGGAGAAATTGTTACATTCACGCAGAAGCCAAATGAAACTCTATGTGGGGCGTGGACAAGATTTGAAAAGTTGTTGAAAGGATGTCCCCAGCATGGTTTAGATACTTATCAAATAGTATAAATATTCTACCAAGGTGTCGATATTACTACACGAAAAGACATCGACATAGCAGCTGGTGGTTCCATTATGAAGAAAACTGCAACTGAAGCTCACAAGATAATTGATAATACAGCCTCCCACTCTCATGAGTGGCACCAAGAAAAAGATAAATTTCATTCATCTAAAGCGGCTAGAGCCGATTCTAGCCATGACTTTGATTCCGTTTCCGCAAAAATAGATGCTTTCGAGAGACGAATGGAAAAGATAAATAAAGATATTCACGCAATACGAATCCATTGTGAGCAATGCGGTGGACCACACTTAACGAAAGATTGTCACATCGAGCAAATGATGGAACAACGTGAGAATGTTTCCTACATGAACCAAAGGCCGGGAAATAATTATCAAAATAACTATCAACCGCCAAGGCCAAACTTCAATCGAAATTAAAACATTCTTTACAATCCAAATGGACCCAACAATAACTCGTATAACTAACAAGGTCTGAATAACCAACCAACTCAAAACAACACTTTCAATCAACAAAGACCTGGCTTATATAAACCACCTCAACAAACCGAAGAGAAAAAGCTAAATCTGGAAGAAATGATGGCAAAGCTAATGGAATCTCAAACACAATTTATTACATCTCAAACCCAAACAAATGAGAGGTTTGTTCAGTCATTAAGAACTCAACAAGCTTCCATTCTGAATCTAGAAAAACACATAGGTACTCTTGCTAGCATGACTAATGAGAGGGAACAAGGAAAGCTACCGAGTAATACTGAAGTAAATCCTCTGAATGAAAATGTTAATATGGTATCAACAAATTCTGAAAAACCAACACCAGAAGATGGGAAGGTTTTCGATGTGAGTAACAATGAAGAAGTTACAACACCACCACCACCCGAGTATGTAAAGCTAGTGGTGGCACCATACAGACCACCCATCCCGTTTCCAAGAAAAGGAGTTGAGTATGAGCAAGTAATAAGTAATAAAATTTGTGATACCTCTGGAAAGAAGTAGGAGAATAAGAAAGTACAAGAAACAAAAACCGTAAAAATAAATCCGGTGAAGACAGTTCCACCAAAAGTTCCACCCAGGATGGGTGATCCGGGTGAATTTATTGTTCCTTGTCTACTTAGTGATTGTGTCATGTATGATGCACTAGAAGATTTAGGTGCGAGTGTGAGTGTTATGCCTCTTTCATTATATAAGAGATTAGGAGTAGGTGAGTTAAGTCCAACGGAAATGAGTGTTCAACTCTTTGATCAAACCATTAGGCACCCAGTTGAAATTGCTGACAACCTACCCATTCAAGTGGGTAATTTAACCTTTTTAGTCGAATTCATTGTCATTGACATAGAAGGGGACTCAAACATTCCTTTAATTTTAGGTCGACCATTCTTAGCATCCACCGGGGCGTTATTTGATGTAAGAGAGGGTAGAATGACACTTAGTAATGATGAAAAATCGATCACCTTTGTGAGTCGAAAGGCTAAATCTCCACCAACCAAAACCGTTGAACCAACAAAAACTGTTGGTAAGAACCATATTGTTTTACCAACTCCAACGGTAGTGCTTAACAGTAATAAAACGCCTAAGTGTGGGGAAAATGAAGTAACACCTAATAATGACCTGATAACAAAGAACCCCGTTGTTGATACGAAATTAAATGACTCCGTTATTAATAGTTCAATGAAGAAACTTATTAAACGGATTCGCGATGCTAGAATTAAGGGGAACTTTAATTTATGTAACCGGTTAATATCCAATCTATCGCCTAAAGAAAAGGAAAAACTAGTTGAATTTGTGTATATTACACAGGAATCCGACCAATGGCTTAAAGCAAAAGTCACAGATATGCAAATTGATTATGGTCCAAAAGAAATTAACAATGAAGTTAATCACAATTTCGACACCACAACTACCTAAGTGTGGGGAGATTCAAATGTTCTAAAAAGAAAATGCTGTCTAAAGTTAGTTGTTCTGTTCTCTTGTAGTTCCGAGAATGGAATCCGATTGGTCTTTTCCACTAGCAGACACTAAAGAACTAGTTTTCTTTCCCCCATTCTGAATTTTATTTTGTTTTGTAGGTTTATATGAAATTAATAAAAATATTATGTATGTTTGTAGTTTATCTTATGTACAAAACAGGGTAAAACAACGCATTTTCAAAGGCTGGCATTAAAGTTCAGCAAAAGCTACTAATTTTGACGATAAGACGCAAAATATCAAATGTGATATAAAATAATATGTTTGCAAACTCGGTATTTTTAATCATTTTTCTACACTAATCACCCTCATGAATTTAAATTTTTACTGATTTCTTGCAAATGAGGACATTGCAAGATCTCAAGTGTGAGGAAGGGTTATAAATTCTCTCGGGTTTACACTTAGTTTAATTGCCAAATTTTGTGAAAATTTGAAAAAAATTTCAACCAAATGAATTCAAAATCATGTTTATACATATTTATGAACGGTAAAACTAGGTGAATACCGAAATTATTGTTACCTCGAAGAGAACATAAATTGAGAAACAACCCAAAAATGCTTGAATTCATTTAAAATGGAATAAAGGAGAATAAAAAGGCAAAGAAAAGAATAAATAAAAGCTAAGTGTAGAAAGAATTTACCAAGTTCTTTAAAACAGATATAACATATTTTTGTACAAGATTATTGCAGGTACTTTTGCTTTGGACTAAACTAATCAGTTTTACCCGATTTACTGTAATACATTTGAAAGAAAAGATGGGTCTACACGATGAATCAATTCCATCATTAAAATGAAGTAAAGTCTTCAGAAAAAGACACGCGCTTCTTGATTTAGGTCAGGAAGTTGTCGTCCAGACCAGCTGTAGGTTGATGAAAAATCTAGAAAAGTCATCTCTAAAATCAGCAGGAAATCTACGGACCTCAGCATCAAACAGGTTCGCCATGTGGTCAGACTTATCCTAACTATGAGAGGATCTGTCTCGTAAAATGGGGAGGGCGCCGTGCAAACTAGCTTGATAAGACTAATGAATCAGACCCCCAGAAAGGATAATCTCCTTAAAGATTAAAAATCAGCATTTAAGCATGATATTACTCAATCCTTGAGATTGACTTTAAAGATTGACAATTACAAACTCATGGAATTCAATGATATCTAAACTCGAGCTTGAACAAGAAAATATTTTGATCAAATTAAAACCGATTTGTTTTCTGAAAGCCCATTTTTAATGCGTTCATTACCATTGAACGTAAAATCCTAAGAATTCACCGGAATTCATTAGGTCACCTGAACCAAATCGGGTGTCAACCGTAAGAATGGTGGTTGCATAGCATGGTCGAAGACAGGACCTTGTGCCAGACCGAAAAACTATAGGGTGATCTTTACTATTACTCCTACAAAGGATAGTAATTGCATCCGACATGATATAGACCATAATCAAAAGCATGTCACGGGACATTGCCTTAACAGTTGCTTGTTCAACGCTTTCCTTTACAACCGGACGGTAGTTTACCGAAAGGTAATATACGAAGCAAGTATACTGGACGTGTTTCTTTCCTAATACAAGGTTAGCAAGTAGGTGACATAAAACCATAAGTTTTGAGCTAAAATTTTCAAATCTGAAACCCACAAAAACATTTTGCAAACACTGGTGAAGGGTTATTCCGGAAAACTTATCTAGGGTAAAAGCTAGATTGAATTTTCTAAAGATCAAATGTTTTCATAAAGATCCAATTTCCTAAAGGATCTAAATTTTTATAGTCATGTGGGACTGCAAACCACATCGTTACTACCATTGTTCATACCGCCGTATTGAAATCACTGATGTACAAAGTGTGAAGAATAAAGAAGTGATTCTAGTAAAGTTTTATTCAAGATCTATATTGCTTGAGGACAAGCAACGCTCAAGTGTGGGAATATTTGATAATGCTAAAAATGAACATATATTTCATAGCATTATCCTTCAAGAAAGACAAGCTTTTGGTTGCAATTGTTTTATTTACAAGTGATATTCGTTTAAATAATAAAAGGTGAAGACAAAAGACAGAATCGACGATTTAAAGATGCAAATGACCAAAACGCTAAAAAGTACAAGATACAATTTAAGTGGTTCAATTTATTGATTAAGAACGACTAAAAATGACAAGAGTACAAGCCGCAAAATGCAAAGTACAAGATATTAAATCATACGAAAAGGCATTCAAAAATCCGGAACCGGGACATGAACCAACTATCAACGCGCTACGCAACGGACCTAAAATTACAAATTAACTATGCACATAAATATAATATAATATATAATTAATTCTATAAAATTATATATATTATATTTATATATTAAAAACCGTCGGCAAGCTAGGATCCAAATTGTGTGAGCTGGAAATCGAACCTCCGCACTCGCGGAGCTTTGAAGCACAAAAGCTCCGTACTCGTGGAGCTGTACAGTGAAACGTGGGCCTATAAAAGCCAGTGAATTCTGCTCGATGAACTCACCTTTTATCTATCTCTCTCTCAATTTATATATATATATATTATATTTATAATTTTAATTTTAATTTAAGATTAATAATAATAAGGTTATAGTGGCGAATGTTGTAAGTGTGTAAGTCGAAATTCTGTCCGTGTAACACTACGCTATTAATACTCATTGTAAGTTATGTTCAACCTTTTTAAATTAATGTCTCGTAGCTAAGTTATTATTATGCTTATTTAAATCGAAGTAATCATGATGTTGGGCTAAATATTAAAGACGGGGTAATTGGGCTTTGTACCATAATTGGGGTTTGGACAAAAGATCGACACTTGTAGAAATTGGACTATGGACTATTAATGGGCTTTATATTTGTTTAACTGAATGATAGTTCGTTAATTTAATATAAAGATTTACAATTGGACGTAATTATAAATAACCACATACACTCGATCGGACACGATGGGAAGGATATTTATAAGTACTAATAATCGTTCATTTGACCGGGCACGGGAATGAATTAATAGTCAATGGACTCATTAAAACAGGGGTGGATTACATGCAAGGACACTTGGTGTAATTGATAATAAAGTATTAAAACCTTATTATAGTTTAAGTCCCCAATTAGTTGGAATATTTGACTTCGGGTATAAGGATAATTTGATGAGGACACTCGCACTTTATATTTATGACGGATGGACTATTATGGACAAAAACCAGATGGACATATCGAATAATCTAGGACAAAGGACAATTAACCCATGGTAATAAACTAAAATCAACACGTCAAACATCATGATTACGGAAGTTTAAATAAGCATAATTCCTTTATTTCATATTTCATCGCACTTTTATTTACTGTCATTTTATTCATTGCGTTTTTATTTATCGCACTTTTTAATTATCGTACTTTTTAATTATCGCAATTTTATTTACTGTCATTTTATTTATCACACTTTAATTTATCGCACTTTAATTATTGTCATTTACTTTACTCTTTAAATTAAGTTATATTTATCTTTAATATTTTACATTAGGTTTTAACTGCGACTTAAGACATAAAATCGACAAACCGGTCATTAAACGGTAAAACCTCCCTTTTTAATAATAATAATAATACTATATATATATATATATATATATATATATATATATATATATATATATATATATATATATATATATATATATATATATATATATATATATATACAAATATAGTTTAAAAAAATATATAGCGTTAAACTTGGCTTGCTCCCTATGGAACGAACCGGACTTACTAAAAACTAGACTACTGTACGATTAGGTACACTGCCTATAAGTGTTGTAGCAAGGTTTAGGTATATCCACTCTATAAATAAATAAATAACTTGTGTAAAATTGTATCGTATTTAATAGTATTTCGTAGTAAAATTATAACTATTTCGTACCCCTATGCTTTAACATCATACCTGAGAATAAACACGCTTTCAAGTGTCAACCAAAAAGGTTGGTGAGTTCATTAGTTTATCATAAATAATCATTTCATAATTTTAATAGACCACGGGATTTCATTTTCAGTTCTCATAAATATACGTCCCATGCATAGAGATAAAAATAATCATTCATATGGATTGAACACCTGGTTACCGACATTAACAAGATGAATATAAGAATATCCCCTATCATTCTGGGACATCCATCGGACATGATAAAACAACATCGAAGTACTAAAGCATCCGCTACAACGGATGGGGTTTGTTGGGCCCAATAGATCTATCTTTAGGATTTGCGTCAATTAGTAGACTGGTTTACTAATTCTTAGGTTACCAAGTAAAAAGGGGCATATTCGGCTTTGATCATTCAACCATAGAATGTAGTTTCGATTACTTGTGTCTATTTCGTAAAGCATTTATAAAACAGCGCATGTATTCTCAGTCTCAGAAATATATATTGCAAAAGCATTTAAAAAGGGAGTAATGAAACTCACAATACTGTATTTTGTAGTAAAAATACATATGACGGTATTGAACAACTGAACAATGCAGGGTTGGCCTCGGATTCACGAACCTATATCATTTGTTTATTTATTAATACACATAATTGAAATTAAACAATAATATATATATATATATATATATATATATATATATATATATATATATATATATATCAAAAATATATATATATATGTTTCATATATTCATTTGGTATATTAAAATATTAATTTTATTATGTTATACGTATTAAATATATATATTGTTTGTTTGTTAAAATATAGTAACTAATATAATATTAATAATGGTAAAAATGATAATAACTATAATACTTAATATTACTAATAAAGGTATTAAAGTTAATAATTTTGTTAATAATAATATCGATGATAGTTTTTAATTATAAATTTCATGATGATAGTATCAGTAGAAAAATGAATAATTTGGTAATAATGGTAGCGAAAATAATAATTTTTAATATTAGTACATAATACTTAATAATAATAATAATTCTTATACTTAATGATACTAATAATAATATCCTAATCATAATAATATTTATATCAATATTACTAATACTATTAATAATAACGCTAGTAGTATTTAATGATGTTACTTAATAACAAAATGATAATAGTATTAATCATAGTATTTATTTTTACATAATAATAATGATAATACATATATTAGTCGTTAATAATAATAATAATAATAACAATAACAATATTCCTACTTATAACTATAATCATACTATTAATAATGATAATATCAATAATATTTGATAATGTTAATAAATGGTAACTTTTATGAATACACCAATATTAGTAATAATAATAATAATAATGATAATAGTAATTATAACTATAATACTTGTAATGATAACAATAATTAATATTACCAATAACAATAATAATAATAATAACAATAATAATAATAATTAATAATTAATAATAATAATAATAATAATAATTATTATTATTATTATTATTATTATTATTATTATTATTATTATTATTATTATTATTATTATTTGAAAACTACCTCATAATGCTTTTCTAAAAAAAAATGTCCCAGACCAAACTCGAACTCGAGACCTCTCGCTCTCCCAAAACTCCCATGACCACCTGCTCTAGCTCGTTTTTCTGTAATTATAACCAACCTATAACTTTATAACCCGTCTAATTCCTATTTCTTCTTCCTCCTCTCAAAATCAAATCGACCAGATCAAAACCCTTCCTTCAGTTGAGTTAAATGTTTTGGTTTTAGGACATTTAAATGAAACAGAAATGGTTTATTGGAGTGATTGGAATTAACAGCAGAAAAAAATAAAATAAAATAGAAGCCGCAGTTTCGTTTTGAATACCATGAACACAAATCTTGATTTTGAAATCTGAATTGTTTAAGACTACGACTTCAACATGAAATACATTGTAAATTACTCCTAGAAACGTTTCAAATTATAAATTGATCCAAAAACATTAACTGGAATTCGAATTTCACAAAGAACGAATTATTTGACTTTTTTGAAACTAAACTTTGACTCGAAAATTGGAAACCATTTTTAGGAACTGAAGGTTGAAATTTTGGAGAAAGTTTGATGAAAACATTCCTAACAAAACTACATTAAAGGATTTTTAAATGAGATTCGATATCGAGGTTTCACCAAAAAGTGATATATACAGAGTGTCGAGCTGTTTTTAATTTTCTGTTTTTGAATTTCAATGGCAGTAGATAAATTATATAGCATGGTCAGGTACATAATTTAACAGTTCAAATTCGATCCTAATTTATTTTTGATATTGACATAGCTCCCAGGGTAAATCGACAAAAAAAATAAAAAATTAAAAAAATAGAGAAAAAGGAAAATATAAACTGGATTGTGACTTGTAACTGAGTTTGGATCTATTCAGTTGATGGTATTCGATTTTTAGAGACATAAATAAAGATCACAAACAGTTTTGATAGATAAGTACAAATGAATTCGTACGTAAGGGTTCTATATCTTTTATTATTAATTAATAATCATGATTATATAAATATAAATAATAATAATAATTATTATTATAATTATAATTATAATAATAATAATTATTATTATTATTATAATTATAATAATAATAATAATAAGAATACTAATAAGAATAAGTCAAAATATTAAAAAAAAATTTTTTAATGAAATTGATAATAATATTATTATTAATGATAATTATAATAAATTGTATTATTTTCTAATAATAATAATAATACATTATTATTATAAAAATTATATGTTAACTTGTAATTACATTTAATATTATAACTTATTAATTATGTAACATTTAATAATTATACAACACATATCTAAATTACAATATATACTAGTATTAATAATAACAATCTTATTAATAATATTAATAATAATGCTACTTATAATAATATTAATAATAGTAATAATATTAATAATTTTTTATAATACCACAACTTATATCAAATTTCGTATATATAGATATCTATTTTATGTTATACATAATATTATTAATAATACAATTATTGACGTTGCTATTAGTAATAATTATGAAAGTAACAATCACAACATTAATATAACCTTTATACTTTAACTTGTAATAACTTTTATTGAATACTCATTATTTACACTACAATATATATATATATATATATATATATATATATATATATATATATATATATATATATATATATATATATATATATATATAATTATCAATCATTCATAAAAATCATTTTCATATAAATATATATGTTCATTTTTAATAGCATTTAATTATCCTGTATATTACTTTACATTTTCAACTCAAATGATTTAATTATATTTTATTGATTCAAGTTATTATGTATACTTATATTTATTTTTACATAATATATATGTTTTCAAACAATTGTTTCATGAATCGTCGGGGATAGTCAAAGGGTAATTGATTACATAAACCCAGTTCAAAGTTTTTTTAAGATTTCAACATTACAGATTTTGCTTATCGTGTTGGAAACATTGAATCATATAAATATTAAGTTTAAATTTGGTCGGAAATTTCCGGGTGGTCACAGTACCTACCCGTTAAAGAAATTTCGTCCCGAAATTTGAGTGGGATCATCATGACTAACAATAAAAATGTTTTCATGACGAATATGAGTTGATGAATATATTTTTATCATTATTGATTAATATAGATAAAATGATCCGATTATGCAAAGCGTACAAGTGAAGCTATCACAAAATAGTGAAATGAAAGGATAAAGATTTGTCTTAGCTTTTGACAGAGTCGGGGTTGAATTCCGGAATTCAAGGGATTTAAAGAAAATCTTTGAAATCTAAAAGATTTGATTCTTCGGTGAATAAGCAAATTAAGATCTCTACAATTATATACGGTGATCTACCTTGATTACTCCGTCTGATGTTCCCATTATAAATTAACCTTTTTCCGTTCCATTATTTTCATCACTCACAAAACTTCTTTCTTAATCCATAATTCCAAGAATTGTGAAAATGTTTAATCGAGTTCTGATCCTTGATATTTTTCCTAATTATCGTTTCTGTCATCCTTCTTTTCAATCTTCCACCAAAAGAATCCGTTTACTTCTACTATTACCTTGGGGTGATACTATTCTTAATTCTACCGTGTCTTTATATTGCTATTTGTATTAATATCCACAGTTTGTAACCTCCGTGTTGTTATTGGGCTTTATATTTTTCCTTAATTTCGGAGTCCTTGCTTTTGTCTTCTTTTCGCAAGTAATGGTCCAGAATTCGTAGGTATGAAGTTTCGAATTATCATAATATACAAGGTAGAAAGGAAAGGTAGTAGCACGATTTGATTTTTCAAATTACCAGAATATCCGAAAAAGACCGAATCATCAAAAAAATATTTTCTTGATATTTTTGAAGTTAAATAGAATACAAGAGTCGTGTAACATGGCACATGATGACGTTATGATCTGTGAATCATCATGTTTCATTAGAAACTCAGCATGACTTACTGTAATATAATCACGTTGATCAAGTGTCATTATATTATACTAACTCATGCATCAGTTCCCAACATTACTTCAATAACATTCGTATTTTAAGCTCGAAAGTTTACAGAATATAAAAACTAACAGTTTCTATATGATGTAACACTGATAGCACGAAGAGATTAATGATTTCAGATAAGAATAGTTATGAAAACATCTTCAGAAATATGGAGGATATTTATTATGAAAGATACGATGATATCTTGGAATTTCTAATATCGAAGGATGGTGAAGAAAATTTGTCCGCAAGAGTTTGGAGTCAGAAGCAAGGTATTCGCTAAAGATTTCATTAGAAACAGAATCATCTAGATTCTTAATGTACAAGTTTAGTCCTTGTGATTTGTTCAGAGATTCCTTCGTAGTTTGCTCAATCAGTTTTTTAGTTTCAAACTTTTTCTGAGCTTTGCCAACATACAATTCTTTATCATAAACTTTTGGCTGTTGAGGTCATTTACAGTTTTTGTTGCTTCATTCAACTTTTCAAAATTCAGAGTATTAATTTGCAGACTGGGTGCTTTTCAGAATTTCAGAATGGAAGATCATAGTTCTAAGAGATAAATGTTAAATGGATACATATAACTGTTGATGTGGAAATGTTGCGAGCCTCACAATACAGATTTGCTGATTCCCGGTAATTGGTATGGCAATTCTTTTTACAAGATGAGGATGAGTACATGATGAGACTTCGATAGATAAATTTAATGATTTGCCGGAGAGATTTAAACCAAGGAGCGACGAGGTTGCTGGTACATCTGCTGGTAATATGGTGGAATATAATAAAAGGTTCCCTGGTAATAACAAAAGAGTACGCATATATATCAAGGTTATAATAAGGTTGTTTCGAACGAAAAGTCAAAGTTGACTTGCTGGAGCTGTGACAAAATTGGCTATTTTGAAAAGAATTGAAAAGTTATTTTCGGTAATAACAACGCCAAAGGAGTTAGCACAGATACGTGTCAAACGTTTACGCAGGTTCAGAGAGTTTCTCAGGTGAATAGCTATATGCATCAATCTTTTCTTCCGTAGATGATTTGTGGTTGGTTCATCCTCTAGATTGAGGTGTTTTCAAGAATTTATGAAGGATTTGAACGCAGATTGTAATCATCGAGATACAAATGAGGTTTAAGATGAAATCAAGTGGCAAACTTGAAGAATTGTTTAGTTTCATATGTTATAATCAATATTTTAATTCATTTTAATTGTCCAATGTTGGTAGTCCACAGTCGATAGTCCACATTTAACAGTCCAATAATTCATATATAGCTTAATATATAATATTCGAATTAATTAATTCGTATCGTGACCCATGTACATATCTCAGACTCCATCACAACTCAAAGTATATATATCATTTGAGAATCAACCTCAACCCTGTATAGAGAACTTGATCATTACTGCATATAGAGTGTCTATGGTGATTCCAAATAATATATATAGATGTGTCGATATGATATGTCAAAACCTTGTATACGTGTCCCGATATTTAAAGTGCGTAAAAATAAATAACATAAATTAAATGACGATAAATAAAGTGCGTAAAGTAAATAACAGAAATTAAATGACGATAAATAAAATTGCGAGAATGTAAATTGAGATAATTAAATTGCGATAAATAAAATGTAATCAGTTAGCTAGGAACAATTAGCTAGGAACAGTTAGCGTGGATTCTTAACAAAATTTCTCATAGTTAATTTGTTTGTTTCTAACAAATTTTATTTTGTCAAATGTTTTCTTCATTATGCCACTTGTTGGATTCTGATAAATCAAAATCCAAATATGAAATTGGATGAATATGGTTATTATGTAGTGAACGGATTTGTATATCGGTGGATGTAAGTAGGATAGTAAACGACTGTTGAATCAGCTTCAAAGAATGTACAGTGTAACTTATTAATGTGAAATCTGAATATTCCTCGGGTATTACCTACCCGTTAAAATATTTTCACAATTAACACTTTGTACGAAAGAATTTTTAATTACAATCTTTATGAAAACATATATACATATATATTTTATTCAGATGTAATCATGGATTCATTGAGTTAATATGATATTAAACTCATTTGGTTTACCGTTAGAACTATAATACATAATCTCTAAAACATTTAGAGATTACTTAATCGCCATGAAGAACGAAGATAATTGATGTAGAACGATACGTAGAACAATGATTATACTCGAGGTACAGAATGAGATGTTGAGGCATGGATTGTTAATGGTACTGGTGCTGTTACTGATGGTACTATTGCTGCCGGTGATGTTGATGAAGCTGGTAAATTTTTCACCATATTCTCCAAATTTATTTTTCGAGCGCGAAGTTTGTTGACATCTTCTATTATTTAGGGGTGATTGTCGGTTGGAACGAGCGAATGAATAAGGTTTAGAATTTTAGATAGAGTATAATCTTGGCGAGATATTCGGAAAATGAGAGAGAAAATAGTATTACGAACAGGTTCGCCGGTAAGTGCTTCAGGTTCATCACCAAGAGGTAAATTCGGTTGGTGGAAGGGATCGCCTTCTTCGCGTCTCCATTGATTAAGTCGACTACGAACCCATCAGATGAATTAGGGATGACTGATTGGTTGATTCATTATGGTGACGCTGATAGGTGAAACTCCATATCGGAATAACTGTCAGAATCCGAGGAATTCGAACTGGTTGAGGGATTCATCTCGTACGATCAGATGAAAGACTTTTCGATAAGAAATAGATTATAGGATGTATATTAGTACCCTGCAATACATAATTTACATATGCATATATAATACTAAAATCCCATTAGTTACGGAGAAATCTACGGAAGCTGTCAGGCAAAGGTAATAATAACAGATACGCTAAGATATGAATTTATCTATACACAGTCCATACAATAGAGGCAGTAAGACGTGTCTAGACTTTAAGGATGATAAGCAAATAATTTTCAACACTAAATGATAAGCAAAACTTTTGACATGCAGACACGGTCGAAGTCCAGACTCACTAATGCATCTAAACAACTACTAGTTAGACACACAAATGCAAGACCTGGTTCGCTAAGACCACTGCTCTGATACCACATGAGACGACCCCTCCTAATCCATAAGGACGAATACAATAACATATGATTACATCGTGAGGTACTTGACCTCTATATGATACATTTTACAAACATTGCATTCGTTTTTAAAAGACAAACTTTCATTTACATTGAAAGTTGACGGCATGCATACTATTTCATAATATATCCATCTATAATTGACTTAATAAAAATCTTGATGAACTCGATGACTCAAATGCAACGCCTTTTGAAATATGTCATGAATGACTCCAAGTAATATCTCTAAGATGAGCAATTGCACAGCGGAAGATTTCTTTCGTACCTGAGAATAAACATGCTTTCAAGTGTCAACCAAAAAGGTTGGTGAGTTCATTAATTTATCATAAATAATCATTTCATAATTTTAATAGACCACAAGATTTCATTTTCAGTTCTCATAAATATACGTCCCATGCATAGAGACAAAAATAATCATTCATATAGATTGAACACCTGGTAACCGACATTAATAAGATGCATATAAGAATATCCCCTATCATTTCGGGACATCCATCGGACATGATAAAACAACATTGAAGTACTAAAGCATCTGCTACAAGGGATCGGGTTTGTTGGGCCCAATAGATCTATCTTTAGGATTCACGTCAATTAGTAGACTGGTTTACTAATTCTTAGGTTACCAAGTAAAAAGGGGCATATTCGGCTTCGATCATTCAACCATAGAATGTAGTTTCGAATACTTGTGTCTATTTCGTAAAGCATTTATAAAACAGCGCATGTATTCTCAGTCCCAAAAATATATATTGCAAAAGCATTTAAAAAAGGAGTAATGAAACTCACAATACTGTATTTTGTAGTAAAAATACATTTGACGGTATTGAACAACTGAACAATCAAGGGTTGGCCTCGGATTCACGAACCTATATCATTTATTTATTTATTAATACACATAATTGAAATCGAACAATATATATATATATATATATATATATATATATATATATATATATAAATTTATTAGTTATATCATTTTTATATGAATATATATATATATATATATATATATATATATATATATATATATATATATATATATATATATATATATATATTTCATATATTCATTTTGTATATTAAAATATTAATTTTATTATGTTATACGTATTAAATATATATATATTGTTTGTTTGTTAAAATATAGTAACTAATATAATATTAATAATGGTAAAAATGATAATAACTATAATACTTAATATTACTAATAAAGGTATTAAAGTTAATAATTTTGTTAATAATAATATCGATGATAGTTTTTAATTATAAATTTCATGATGATAGTATCAGTAGAAAAATGAATAATTTGGTAATAATGGTAGCGAAAATAATAATTTTTAATATTAGTACATAATACTTAATAATAATAATAATTCTGATACTTAATGATACTAATAATAATATCCTAATCATAATAATATTTATATCAATAATAATTCGAGACGTTTCTTATCAATAATTGGAACCTCTTTGATTGTCTTTTGTACTTTTGAGCTTTTTGGTCATTTGCGTCTTCAATTCGTCGAATCTGTCTTTTGTCTTCACCTTTTATTATTTAAACGAATATCACTTGTAAATAGAACAATTGCAACTAAAAGCTTGTCTTTCTTGAGGAATAATGCTATGAAATATATGTTCATTTTTAGCATTATCAAATATTCCCACACTTAAGCGTTGCTTGTCCTCAAGCAATATCGTCTTGAAATACAAGAATCACTTCTTTATTCTTCACACTTTGTACATCAGTGATTTCTATACGGCGGTATAAACAATGGTAGTAACGATATGGTTTACAGTCCCACATGACTATAAAAATTTAAATCCATTAAGGAAATTGGATCTTTATGAAAACATTTGATCTTTTGAAAATTAAATCTAGTTTTTACCCTAGATAAGTTTTCCGGAATAACCCTTTACCGGTATTTGCAAAATATTTTTGTGGGTTTGGTGGGTTTCAGATTTGAAAATTTTAGCTCTAAACTTATGGTTTTGTGTCACCCACTTGCTAACCTTGTATTAGGAAAGCAACACGTCCAGTTTACTTGTCCCGTATATTACCTTTCGGTAAACTACCGTCCGGTTGTAAAGGAAAGCGTTGAACAAGCAACTGTTAAGGCAATGTCCCCTGACATGCTTTTAATTATGGTCTATAACGTGTCGGACGCAATTACTATCCTTGGTAGGAGCAATAGTAAAGCTCACCCTTATGATTTTTCGATCTGGCACAAGGTCCTGTCTTTGACCACTATGCAACCACCGTTCTTACGGTTGACACCCGATTTAGTTCAGGTGACCTAATGAATTCCAGGTGAATTCTTAGGATTTTACGTTCAATGGTAATGAACGCATTGAAAATAGGGTTTTCAGAAAACAAATCGGTTTGTAATTTTGATCAAAATATTTTCTCGTTCAAGCTCGAGTTTAGATATCATTGATTTCCATGAGTTTGTAATTCTCAATCTTTAAGGTCAATCTCAAGGATTGAGTAATATCAGGCTTAAAAGCTGATTTTTGATCTTTTAAGGAGATTATCCTTTCGGGGGATCTGATTCATTAGTCTTATCCAGCTAATTTGCATGGTGCCCCCCATTTTACGAGATAAATCCTTCTCATGGTTAGGATAAATCTGACCACTTGGCGACCCTGTTTAATGCTGAGGTCCGTGGATTTCCTGCTGATTTTAGTGATGACTTTTCTAGATTTTTCGTCAACCTACAGCTGGTCTGGACGACAACTTCTTGACCTAAATCAAGAAGCGCGTGTCTTTTTCGGAAGACTTTACTTCCTTTTAATGATGGAATTGATTCATCGTGTAGATCCATCTCTTCTTTTCTTTCATTGGGTAAAACAGTTTAGTTTAGTCCAAAGCAAAAGTATTTTCAGTTATTTTTTACAGAAATATGTGACACATGTTTAAGATAACTTGGTAATTTTTCCCACACTTGGCTTTTATTTTCCTTTTTATTGTCCTCTATTCCATTTTAAATGAATTTTAACATTTTGGTTTGTTTCTCAATTTATGTCCTTTCCGAGGTTACAATAATTTCGGTGTTAAAACCTAGTTTTATCGTTCATAAATATGTATAAACATGATTTTGAGTTCATTTAATTGAAAATTTTTTAAAATTTTACTAGAATTGGGTAGTCAGTATATAAGACTAGGGCTGTTCTTTATTATCAGAGAGCACTAGATTCTAATACAACTACTGCTTTACTAGTATTTTTAATGGTAACCAAGTGTTTAAGATAAAAATTATAAAATCCGAAAGAATTTATCCCCTTCCCACACTTAAGATCTTGCAATGCCCTCATTTGCAAGAAATCAGTAACAATTTAAATTATTGAGGGTGATTTGTGTGAAAATGATTAAATTTTACCAAAGTTTCCAAACATATTTATGTTTGTTTTCTGAATGATAAATGGTGCACATCATTTGTTCATTCCGTCTTGTTGTTATTTCACATATATTTTGCATCTTGTCGTCAAAATTAGTTGCTTTTGCTGAACTTAATGCCAGTCTTTGAAAATGCGTTGTTTTACCCTGTTGTGTACATAAGATAAACTGCAAACATATATACATATTTTTGAAGTTTGGTATATTACCCCACATTCAAAAATTATTAAAATCTAAGAATAAAAGTTAGAAAATTATAAAAACTATTACAATATTAAATAAGTATTAAACGTATCAACATTACAAATTACAAAATAAATAAAACTAAGTAGACTAGGGATGATACTGATACCAATAGGGGTTCCATGCATAACCATAGGTGCTATAAAATGCTTCGGCTGGGTTATACATAGGATACGGTGGTTGCATCTCTATAGACCAGGGAGGGAATATGGGCTTTGGAGTAGGAATATAGTTTCTACCTATATGTTGGCAATAAGCTATGATTTGGTTTTGATGAACTTGCCAATCTTCAAATGCTCTCTGTCTAGCATTTTCGTACTCCTGTGCAGCTATAAACCTTTGCATTTCTTGCATTTTATTTCCCCCTCCTACATTACCTTGCTGTTGGTTTCTCTCAACCTGTGGATGTCTACCATGGTATTGTACTGCGGCGTTATTTCTCCTCTTCAAAACTTTCGCACCATGGTATACATTTAAACCTATAGTATCGCGGGGTTCTGGTTCTTCGACTAATAATCCCCCCCGACTTATATCCACATCGAGATATTCAGCAATCAAAGTAATAAATATACCACCTCCTATTATGCTATGTGGTCTCATCCCCCTTACCATAGCTGATAAATAATAACCCACACAATAAGGTATACTTACAGCGCTTTGTGGGTCTCGAATACACATATGGTAAAACAAATCCTGTTCATTTACCTTTTCCTTGTTCTTACCTCTTTGTGTAATCGAATTTGCTAAAAACCTATGAATTACTCTTAATTCAGCTCTATCTATATCCAAATAAGAGTAATTTCCCCCTTTGAATCGGTGATGGCTTGTCATTTGACTCCATACACCATGTGTATCAAAATTTTCATCTATCTTTCTACCATTTAGTATCAACCCTCTACAATCGGCAGATGCTAACTCCTCAGGCGTATATATACGTAAAGCCTGAGCCATGTCTAGTAAAGACATGTGGCTCATCGAACCTCCTAACAAAAATCTAATAAAAGATCGATCGGTTAAACTAGCTACCCGATCATTTAATTCTATACTACACAACAATTCTTCACACCATACTTTATATACAAGTCTACGCATGGTGAATAAACGTACCCAGTCGTTAAAAGTAGAATTACCATACCTCTGTGCAAGTAATTCCCTAATTGGCCCGGCCAATTCTACAGCTTCTAAGGGTCCCCATTCTATGACCCTAGGTACCTCAACAACTTTAGAATGAAGAGTATGCAAACCCCTTTGGTATTTTGGATAATCTATCCAAAGTCTGTCAAATCTCAGGTTCGGGTGCAAATCTTCCAAGTGCATATCAGAAAATGTAATGACTGGATGAGGTATATCTTGTTTGTAGTAGTTATCCACCTCCTGTTGTTCCGCATTCTCAGCAGGAGCATTACGAGCTTGGGATGAAGATTCACCCCTTTCAGTCTGCAAAACACATCAAACACAATTTTTGTGCATCCAAATATGCATTAGTGTCAGCAAAATCATCAATCAAAATAATTACAATGACATGATCAATTTATATCAAACTTAAGCTCATTTTCATATTTTCATCAAATCTACACTTTTTCAAATAAGCATATACGAAAATGTTCGTCAAGTTCATAAGCATTTAACTCAAATAACATGTCAAAATAATCATTACTAGCAATTAAACAAGTTTCAAATGACATTATCTTTCAAAAATCAAGTTCATGAATTTTAGACTTGAATAAGTCCACTTTAATTCTCAAAATCATGTTTAGGCTCAAAGTTTGGATCATTTAACTACCTAAACATGTTACACTACTTAATTTAGCAACAATTCATGACAAAAATCGGCCATAACCTGTTTATATCAAAAAGCCCCAAATTTGCTCAAGAACACAAACCCTAGATTACTCAAAATTTGAAGTTTAAGGCTTCTAATCATGTTAAATAGCATCAATCTAGGTTATACAAGCATAATACATTAACAATTTAAGCATAATTACACTAAAAAGTATCAAAATCAAATTGGAGAAAAAATTGCTCAAGAACACTAATTTTCGGATTAAATGGTGTTTAGGTGTAGAAATTTACCGTTTTTCTTGAGTAATTCCTTGATAGCATCCTTCTCAACATGATTTTAGTAAAAGATTTGATGATTAACGGTTAAAAATTGTGATTTTGGGGGTGTTTTTTCGGGTTTTTTCGGAGTATTTTCGCAGTATTTGTTTTTGTGGTGTGTGGTTTGAGCTGTTCGTTCAGCTTTATTTTTTTTCTGTAATTTGGTCCCTCCGCGAGTCGCGGAGTTTTTACCCTTCAAACTCCGCGAGTCGCGGAGTTTGTTATTATTATTATTATATTTTTTTTATAATCTTTAACTTATAAAACAATTAAGTAATTAATTTTTAAAATTTTGTTTCCCTTGTTATTTAGGACGAGGTCGTTTCGGATTGATGTCCTAGTCCGTCCTTCGACAAAATTTTAAAATTTGTCTTTTTATAGCGATTGTTTTAAAAGCTAAGATTTTTGGGTTTTTTTAATGTTTTTGGCATACTTTAATTCAATAAGATTAAAAATAATGATAATAAAAGTTCTCGTCCCTCCCTTGGGTAAAGCAATTTCGGTTTAAAGACCTAGTCTTCAACTTACGACAAATTTTAAAAATCATATTTTTAACTTAATGAGATAAAGTAAATTTTTTGTTTTTAAATTCACACAATTTAAAATAAAAATACATAAAATTTAAAATTAATATTAAAAATTCACACCAAACTTAAAATTTGAAATGCATAAAATTAAAAATTCATATTTTAAAAATTAAAAATTCACACCAAACTTAATTTAAAAATTCATATTATAAATTCACACCAAACTTATATTAATTTTTCAAATATTTACAATTTTAAATATTTTGATTTTATAAAGTTTACAATATTAATTTAAGATTTATATATTAATTTTAAAAACATGGTAAAAATAAAATTAAAAATCTTTTTGGCTTTTTATCCCACTTTAATCAATCAAATATTATCAAAAATATGCGCCCCTCTTTTCGGTAGAGTAATTTCGGTTCCAAGACCTAATTTAACTCATGACGAATTTTTGAAATATTTTGGGTTGATTGATTAAAGATATTTATACCTTAAGAATAAACGTTAAATTTCGCAGTGATGTAATAAATTTTTGTATGATATCAATAATTTCGGTCGCCAAACCTAATTTTATTTAATACCAATTTAATACCTTTTAGCGAACAAATTAGCGTTTATTATCAAAAGGTTAAAAATAAAAAAATAAAATAAAAACTGTACAAACATACCTGTGAAATAGATTTCTTAGTTATATGATCTATCCCATTCATAAGATAGTCGGTTTAATTGGTTTTTCATGGCTACATAGGCGTAACCTCGAGCATTCAGTGTTTTTTCTTCTAAACATATGAACGGTCCGTCTCTGCATAAAGTAACAAATTCGGTATTTGAATAGGTTTGATTATTTGAACATTTACCTCCATGTGACCATTTTCCGCATTTGTAACATCTTTCTAGGTGTCGTGCTCTTCTTTTCGCTGCGGATTTTGATTTTCCTTTACCAAATTATAACTTATTATCTTCGCATCTGGATTCTTTTCTAACTCCGTCCAATCTTTCTCTGATTACTGATACTATTTCACTCGGTAGTGTGTCATTATTACGTTTAGTGATCAAAGCGTGTAGCATTAGACCTTGGTTTAGTTCACAGGCAGTCTTCATTTCCTAAAAAAATAAAAATTCAGAATGGGGGGAGAAGACTAGTTCTTTAGGGTCTGCTAGGGAAAGACCATTCGGTTTCCATTTTCGAGAACTACACGAAAACAGACAATCTAACTCTAACAGAAATACATAAACCCCTTGATTCTCCCCACACTTAGTTAGCTGTGGTGTCGAAATTGTGATTAACTTCGTTGTCAACTTCCATCGGACCATGTGTGTAATGTTTAACTCTGTGACCATTAACTTTAAATTCAATCCCATTTGAATTTATTAATTCTATCGTTCCGTATGGGAAAACTCTTTTGACTATGAATGGTCCAGACCATCTTGATTTCAATTTTCCAGGAAATAGCTTGAATCGTGAATTGAAAAGAAGAACTCTGTCTCCTTCTTTAAATTCTTTTGAACTTCTGATTCTTTTATCATGCCATTTCTTCGTTCTTTCTTTATAGATTAACGAATTTTCGTATGCTTCATGTCTTAATTCTTCTAATTCGTTTAGTTGACTTAATCGTAGACGTCCGGCTTCATCTAAATCAAGATTACATGTCTTCAAAGCCCAAAATGCTTTGTGTTCAATTTCTACTGGAAGATGACATGCTTTTCCATAAACAAGTCTAAAAGGTGTGGTTCCAATTGGAGTTTTGTAGGCTGTTCTAAAAGCCCAGAGTGCATCCTCCAATTTAATGGACCATTCCTTCGGATTTGATCCTACGGTTTTCTCTAGAATACGTTTTAAAGCTCGGTTGGTATTTTCAACTTGTCCACTTGTTTGTGGATAATATGCGGTGGAGATTTTATGAGTTACTCCATATCTTTTAAGAACTTTCTCAAGTTGATTATTACAGAAATGAGTACCCCGATCACTTATTAAAGCTTTCGGTGTTCCAAACCTTGCAAAAAGACGTTTTAAAAAGTTGACTACAACTCGTGCATCGTTAGTTGGGAGAGCTTGTGCTTCCGCCCATTTAGATACATAATCAATGGCTACGAGTATATATAGATTATTATGAGATTTTGGAAATGGACCCATAAAGTCAATACCCCAAATGTCAAATACTTCACATACTTGGATAACATTTTGTGGCATTTCATCACGTTGACTTATTTTTCCGGCCCTTTGACAAGCATCACAGGATTTGCAAAGAAGGCGTGCGTCTTTATAAATTGTAGGCCAATAGAATCCAGCATCATAAACTTTTCTTGCTGTTAGTTGAGGCCCATAATGCCCTCCTGTTGGTCCTGTGTGACAATGGTTTAATATTTTACTAGCTTCATCTCCAAATACACATCGGCGTATTATTCCATCGGGACAACTTTTAAACAGATGTGGATCTTCCCAAAAATAGTGTTTTATATCACTGAAGAATTTCTTTCGTCTTTGGTACGATAATCCTTTTTCAAGGAATCCACATACTAAATAGTTTGCATAGTCTGCAAACCATGGAATTTCTTTATAATCTATCTTCAATAGATATTCATCAGGAAAGTTGTCTTGTATGGCCGATTCATTTAGTACTTCTAACTCAGGATTTTTAAGACGAGAAAGATGATCAGCGGCGAGATTTTCTGCTCCTCTTTTATCTCGGATTTCAATATCAAACTCTTGTAAGAGTAAGATCCAACGGATTAATCCTGGTTTAGCATCTTGTTTCGAAAATAGGTATCTAAGAGCAGAATGGTCGGTATAAACCACCGTTTTTGCTAGAACGAGATATGATCGAAATTTGTCAAAAGCAAAGACAATAGCAAGAAGTTCTTTTTCAGTAGTTGTATAGTTTGTTTGTGCTCCTTGTAACGTCTTACTAGCATAATATATAGGTTGAAATCGTTTTTCAATCCTTTGTCCTAAAACGGCTCCCATTGCAAAATCACTTGCATCGCACATTAGTTCAAATGGTAGATTCCAATTTGGTGTTATCATGATCGGCGCATTAGTGAGTTTCTCTTTAAGAATATTAAAAGATTTGATACACTCATCTGAAAAGATGAATGGCGCATCCTTTTCTAGGAGTTTATTCATAGGAGTGGCAATTTTAGAAAAATCTTTTATGAAACGTCGGTAAAAACCGGCATGCCCTAGAAAACTCCTAACTCCTCTAACATTGGTGGGATGTGGAAGTTTAGCAATTACATCTACTTTAGCTCTATCCACTTCAATTCCTTCTTTTGAAATTTTATGTCCAAGAACGATGCCTTCTTTAACCATGAAATGGCATTTCTCCCAATTAAGTACTAGATTTGATTGTTCACATCTAATAAGCATTCGTTCCAGATTAACTAGACATGATTCAAATGTATCACCGAAGACTGAAAAGTCATCCATGAAAACTTCCATGCATTCTTCTATCATGTCGTGAAAAATCGCCATCATACACCTTTGAAAGGTTGCAGGGGCATTACAAAGTCCAAATGGCATGCGTTTGTAAGCAAAAGTACCATAAGGGCACGTGAATGTGGTTTTCTCTTGATCTTCGGGTGCTATTGGAATTTGAAAATATCCGGAAAATCCATCTAGAAAACAATAGTAACTATTTCCGGCTAATCTTTCCAACATTTGATCAATGAAAGGTAAGGGAAAGTGATCTTTTCTGGTGGCGTCATTTAATTTTCTATAATCAATACATACACGCCATCCTGTTACAGTTCTAGTAGGAATAAGCTCATTTTTTTTATTTGTAATGACAGTCATGCCACCCTTCTTAGGCACGCATTGAACTGGGCTTACCCATGGACTATCAGAAATTGGATAAATTAAACCTGCATCTAGCAGTTTAATAATCTCTTTCTTAACTACATCTTGCATATTAGGATTTAGTCTTCGTTGGCGTTGCACATACGTTTTATGACCTTCTTCCATAAGGATTTTATGTGTGCAATACGAAGGACTTATTCCTTTAATATCATGAATCTTCCATGCAATGGCTGGTTTATGAGCTTTCAATACAGAAATGAGTTGTGATTTCTCATTTTCAGTAAGAGAAGACGATATTATTACAGGTAATTCAGATTCACCATGTAAATAAGCGTATTCCAAATGGTTTGGAAGTGGCTTTAACTATAATTTCGGAGGTTCTTCTATCGATAATTTGTATCGATATCTGTCTTCTTCTTTTAGCATTTGAATTTCTTCTGTTGTTGGTTCATATCCATTAGCTATAAGTGTAGCTAACATTTCAGCTTCATCAATTGGTTCATTACCTTCTCCTAAAGAACATTCTCCTGTTCCTTGTAATTCTGGAAATTCTTCTAATAATTCTGCATGTACATCTATAGTTTGAATATAATAACATGTATCATCTGCAGATTGCGGTTGTTGCATTGCTCTATCAACTGAAAAGGTAACACTCTCGTCCTCTATACTTAGGGTCAATTTCTTACCGAACACGTCTATCATTGCTTTAGCCGTGTTTAAGAATGGTCTTCCTAATATGAGAGGAACTTGAGAATCTTCTTCCATGTCCAGAACAACAAAATCTACTGGAAATACTAAAGTACCAACTTTAACTAGCATGTTCTCCATTATCCCTCTAGGATATTTTATTGATCTATCGGCTAGTTGTATGCTTATTCTGGTTGGTTTCAATTCTCCAAGGTCTAGTTTAGCGTATAGTGAATACGGCATTAGATTTATACTAGCACCTAAGTCTGCCAATGCTTCTATTGAACTAAGACTACCCAGAAAACATGGAATTGTGAAACTTCCTGGATCAGATAATTTTTCTGGTATCTTATTCAACAGCACTGCTGAACAATTAGCATTCATAGTAACGGCAGAGAGTTCTTCCATTTTCTTTCTATTTGAGATTAGATCTTTCAAGAATTTAGCATATCCAGGCATTCCTGAAATCACATCAATGAAAGGAAGATTTACATTTATCTGTTTAAACATGTCCAAGAATTTGGATTGCTCGGCTTCAAGTTTCTCTTTCTTCATTTTACTCGGGTAAGGAAGTGGTGGTTGGTATGGTTTAACATAAGGTTTAGCCTTAACTGTGTTATCTTCATTAACCTTTTCAACTACCGGTTCTTTTTCCTTATCTTGATCAGGTTGTGGTTCTTGTGGAGTAGGAATAGCTTCATCAGAAGTTACAGGTATTTCAGGTGGTTTAAGTGTTGTACCACTTCTTGTGGTAATGGCTTTAGCTGTTTCATTCCGGGGGTTAGCATTTGTATCACTAGGTAAACTTTCTGGTTTTCTTTCACCTATTAACCTTGCTAGGTTACTTACTTCTTGTTCCAGATTTTGAATAGAAGCTTGTTGATTTCTAAATGCTTGAGCATTTTGTTCATTAGTTTGTTTTTGAGATGTGAAAAACAGCGTTTGAGTTTCAACTAGCTTCGTCATCATATCTTCTAAATTCGACTTTTTATCATCGGTTTGTTGTGGTAGTTTGTTTTGAAAATTAGGTCTTTGCTGATTGTAATTATTATTGGATACTTGTTGATTGCTAGGACCTTGTTGGTTGTTGTATGGAATATTTCTGTTATAATTCTGGTTTTGATTGTAAATCTGTCTTGGAGGTTGATAATTATTCTGATAATTATTTCCAGGCCTTTGGTTTATGTATGAAATATTCTCTCTTTGTTCTATTGTTAATTCAATACTGAGACAATCTTTTGTCAAATGTGGTCCTCCACACTGCTCACAACTAATTCGTATTGAGTGAATATCTTTAGTCATCTTTTCCATTCGTCTCTCCACAGCATCTATCTTTGCGGAAATGGAATCTAAGTCATGGCTAGAATCGGCTCTAGCTGCTTTAGATGATCTAACGATATCTTTTTCTTGGTGCCACTCATGTGAGTGGGAAGCAGTGTTATCAATAATTTTGTAAGCATCAGTTTTGGTTTTCTTCATAATAGAACCACCAGCTGCTATATCTATGTCTTTTCTTGTAGTGATGTCGCATCCTTGGTAGAATATTTGTACTATTTGACAGGTGTCTAAACCATGTTGCGGACATCCTCTTAATAACTTTCCAAATCTAGTCCACGCCTCATATAGAGTTTCATTTGGCTTCTGTGTAAACGTAACAATTTCTGCTTGAAGTCTTACGGCTTTAGATGCAGGAAAGAATTGTTTAAGAAATTTTTCAACTAAAACATCCCATGTATCAATCGCCCCTTCAGGTAACGATTCCAACCAATCTTTGGCTTCTCCCTTTAAAGTCCAGGGAAATAACATGAGATATATCTGTTCATCCTCCACTTCTCGGATTTTAAATAGTGTGCAGATCCTATTAAAGGTACGTAGATGTTCATTTGGATCTTCCTTCGGCACACCACTAAATTGGCATTGATTAGTCACCATGTGTAGAATTTGTCCTTTGATTTCATAATCTGGCGCATTAATGTCTGGATGAGTAATTGCGTGACCTTGGCCAGTGCGTTTAGCTCTCATTCGGTCTTCCATACTTAAAGGTTCTAGATTCTCCATAATTGAATTTGTTGAATCGGAATCACTAGAGGATTCTGATTTAATGGTTCGTTCCTCAACAATCTCTGTTTGAATGATTGGTGGTTCCGGAGGAAAGTTTAGTGGTTCAGGATCTATGAATCGTCCTTGAATATTCTCCGGATTCTCAATTGTGAGGTCGGGTTCAAAAAATGGATTATCGGAAATTTGAACTGGAGTACTTGGTCGACTGGATGACGATTCTAAAGAAAAATCAACGGTGGTAATATTTGCTAAATGTCTTGATCTAGTTACAGGTGGTGAACGTACAAAAGGTGGTGAACGTCTTGCTCGGTGCATTCACTGAATATCCTATTAGTTTTTAAAAGGAAAGAAAAATTATAATAAGTTATCCAATCAATAGACTTTTCTGATTTTGCCCACGTTTCGAATAGCCAAAAGATGCAGCAGAGGGGCAGGATTCGTTTGGTCTCAATATAATTGAGGACTGTTTGGCTCCAATAACCCGGTCCACGTACAAATCCAACTATTACTACGAACCAGAAAATTTTGATGTCTATCAATTTAACCACTTAAAATAAATTTTCGTAATTTTAAGAAATTTAGATAAGAAGTAGAAAAAAATTCTAAGTCCTAAAACTAAAATAGCGAGAAATAAGAAAGAAAAAGAGTTCGTCGAAAAAGGTCGAAAAAGAAAAATGGTTGAAAAATAAAAGGTGACGGAAAAATAAAAGAAACTTATAAAACTTAAAAACACTTGACTAACCTAACCTTATTACTACAACTAACTTAAAATTATAATCGCAAATTGAGATTACTAATTGGAATGATAATTGATACATAGGTAAAAGTCGTCTAAAAATATTAAAGCTTACAGGAAAAACTAAATCCCAAATGAAAATAACTTAAAAAGAAACTAAAACTTAAAAAGGCGTCGCAAAATTCTAAAGTACCTAAATCTTAGTCTAAAGAAAAAGCACTTAAGGAATTCTACGGCAAAGCCTAAAAATCTAGAAATAAAAATAATTATGGCAAAAACTAAGTTTAAAACAAAATATGAGCGAAAAATACAAATATTACGCTAAAACAATTAAAAAGGGACAAAATATAAAAATATACAAAAAGTTGTAAAAAGTACAATTTTTATAAAAATATTATTTTTATATTATTTATTTTATAAAACTATTAATTTTATATTTTAATTAAACTAATTTAACTAAATATATAAATTAAATAAAAAGTAAAACTAATTATAATAATAATAAATTGGGGTTTATTAATAATAATAATAATAAAATCCGTAATTAAAGCGAAATTAGGGTTCTGTCACGTGTGTCAGGGCTGCTCCGCGAGTTGCGGTATTCCAAGCAGCAAACTCCGCGAGTCGCGGGGTTCCGAAATTCAAATGACAGCTTGTTTAAAATTCGACGCGTTTTTTTTTTAAATCTAAAATATTTATATAATAAAAACTTATATTTTAAAAATTAGAATAAAAATAGAACTACTTTATAATTTTATAAATAAAAATCTTAAAACTAGATTTATATATATATATTTTTTATATGTTTTAAATAAAAACAAAATACTTAAATAAAACTTATATAAAAATAAAGAAACTATATAAAACTTAAATATTTAACAAAATCTTAAAAATACTTATATTTTTGTTTTCTTTTTATATTTTCGAATATTTAAAACGTATTTTTATAAAAACGAATTTTAATAAAAGTAAACTAAAAATCTTTTTTTTTATATATATTAGCGTTGCTTCCGGCTTTTAAGCTAGATTGTTCCCCGGCAGCGGCGCCAAAAATACTTGATGTTTAAGCGAGGTGTATATGAAATAGCTTTTAATTTTTACAAGAAATACTATTAAATACGATACAATTTTACACAAGATATTTATTTATTTATAGAATGGATATACTTAAACCTTGCTACAACACTTATAGGCAGTGTACCTAATCGTACAGTAGTGTAGTTTTTAGTAAGTCCGGTTCGTTTCACAGGGAAAATCTTTAAACAAAGCTTAACGCTATATTAGTTTACTTTTATAAAAATACAAATATATATATATAAGTAATATTATTATTATAAAGGGGGGTTTTTACCGTTTAATGACCGGTTTGTCGATTTTAAAACTTTAGTCGCAGTTAAAACCAAATGTAAAATAATAAATAAATACAAGACTTAATTTAAAGCGTAAAGTAAATAACGATAATGAAATTGCGAATAATAAAAGTGCGATAAAATAAACTTGCGATAATTAAAAAGTACGATAATTAAAAGTGCAATTAAATATAATAACAATAAATAAAAGTGCTATAATTAGAAGTGCAATTAAATATAAAATAAAGGAAATTAAATATGAAATAAAAGAATTATGCTTATTTAAACTTCCGTAATCATGATGTTTGACGTGTTGATTTTAGTTTTATGCCCATGGGTTAATTGTCCTTTGTCCTGGATTATTTAATATGTCCGTCTGGTTTTTGTCCATAACAGTCCATCAGTCATAAATATAAAGTGCGAGCGTCCTCGTCAAATTATTCTTATACCCGAAGTTAAATATTCCAACTAATTGGGGACTTAAACTATAATAAGATTTTAATACTTTGTTTAATAATTACACCAGGATGTCGACTGAGTGTAACCCAAGGTTTTAATATTTTGTTATCAATTATGCCAAGTGTCCTTTTACATAATTTGACCCCTGTTTTAATTATTCTAGTGGCTATTAATCCATTCCCGTGTCCGGTTAAATGAACGATTATTCGTACATATAAATACCCCGCCCATCGTGTCCGATCGAGTGTATATGGTAATTTATAGGGACGCCCAATTGTAAATCTTTATATTAACATTAACAAACTATCATTTAGTTAAACAAATATAAAGCCCAATAATAGCCCATAGTCTAATTTCCACAAGTGTCGTTCTTTTGTCCAAACCCCAATTATGGTACAAAGCCCAATTACCCAATTTTAATAATTAGCCCAACATCATGATTACTTCGGATTAAATAAGCATAATAATAACTTAGCTACGACACATTAAATTAAAAAGGTTGAACATAACTTACAATGATTAAAAATAGCGTAGCGTTACACGGACAGAATTTTGACTTACACCCTTACAATATTCGCTAACATACCCTTATTATTAGGATTTAAAATTAAAATTAAAATATAAATTATATATATATTTTTACGTATATAGATAGAGAGATGGATATATGTTTTTGCGATCAGAATTTGTTTGCTTTTATAGGGAGTTTCAGTTTTTGGGTCTCCGCGACTCGCGGCCCTTTTTGCCTTCAAACTCCGCGAGTCGCGGAGTTTGAAATTACAGCTCACCAACTTTGGAGTCTTTCTTGCCGACGGTTTATAATATATTATATAATATATAAATAATTATAAGAATTATTTAAATATTATATTATATTTATGTACATAGTTGACTTGTAATTTTTAGTCCGTTGCGTCGAGCGTTGAGAGTTGACTCTGGTCCCGGTTCCGGATTTTCGAACGTCCTTGAGTACAATTTAATATCTTGTACTTTGCGTTTTGAATCTTGTACTCTTGTAATTTCGAGACGTTTCTTATCAATAATTGGAACCTCTTTGATTGTCTTTTGTACTTTTGAGCTTTTTGGTCGTTTGCGTCTTCAATTCGTCGAATCTGTCTTTTGTCTTCACCTTTTATTATTTAAACGAATATCACTTGTAAATAGAACAATTGCAACTAAAAGCTTGTCTTTCTTGAGGAATAATGCTATGAAATATATGTTCGTTTTTAGCATTATCACCATTCATCATCGATTTTCGAACGATTTTGTTAAAAAACTTTTTAAATTTTTTTCGTTTTCTTCTATTTGCATATTAAAGGATCGTTTTATTAAAAAAAAAATTTTGAAATTTTACTTATCCAGTTTGTACCCCATTTAGTGCTTATCCATGGATTGGTCATATATATATATATATATATATATATATATATATATATATATATATATATATATATATATATATATATATATATATATATATATATATATATATATATATATATCAATCCTTCATAAAAATCATTTTCATATAAATATATATGTTCATTTTTAATAGCATTTAATTATCCTGTATATTACTTTACATTTTCAACTCAAATGATTTAATTGTATTTTATTGATTCAAGTTATTATGTATACTTATATCTATTTTTACATAATATATATGTTTTCAAACAATTGTTTCGTGAATCGTCGGGGATAGTCAAAGGGTAATTGATTACATAAACCCAGTTCAAAGTTTTTTTAAGATTTCAACATTACAGATTTTGCTTATCGTGTTGGAAACATTAAATCATTTAAAGATTAAGTTTAAATTTGGTCGAAAATTTTCGGGTCGTCACAGTGAGAAGAAACTTTGCATAGGCAAGCATAGTACGAGCAACTTCTACTAAAGTACGATTTAGACGTTCAACGAAACCATTTTGTTGAGGTATACGTGCGGAAGAATATTTTTGGGGAATGCCTTGAGTAGTTAAGAAAGCCGTCGGGGCAAAGTTCTTAAACTCTGTATTGTTATTCCCTCTCAAAAATTGAACTTCGAGATGTGGACTTTCTTGGGTTTTTTTTGATGAATTCGATGATCATTTGTGAATTTTCATCCTTTTTCCATGAAGAAAATAAACCCATTTATAATGAGAGTAGTCATCAATTATGACAAGGACATACTTTTTGTTGCCTAATCTTGCAACTTCAATTAGACTGCATAAATTCATGTGAATTAGGTGAAGTGGACAAGGTATTGAGGAAGTTGGTTTTGATATATGAGAAGCTTTCTTCTTCTTTCCAAGCTCATGCCGAGCATAGATGGTTTGGGTCATACATAAAGATGGCTAGTCCTTCCTTTTTTTGGAACATACATTTTATTAAAAGAATATTAACTTTCTATGTGAGAGTTAGCAATATTTTTTTTATAATAATATTCTTCTTTTTAATAATTATTACTTCATAGGAGAATAATAGAATAATCTTCTTCATGAATATTATTATGCACATATGCAGTAATAAATATAGCAAGTGAATGTATTTTTTATATGATTTACAATAAGAAAAGATTATTTATAGTCAATTGTTGTTAATTAAGTGATAGTCTCCATATGTGAATTATAAAAACATGTTAGGACAAATTAAATTGATGTGATTTTGATTATATTTTACTTTTAGTTACCAAATGTAAAGGGTTATTATGCACACATAAATACTAACACTCATTAATATTGTTAAGCTTTGGTACCATTTAGTCACCAACACTTACACCATCACTTTCAACCTTCATATGTAATCACTTTGATCTTCAAGTAATTGTGAGCAAGAGTTGTGATTCATATATTCAGAACACCACCTTCATCATAAACACACATATAGATGAAATATGATACATACATATATGCATACATGCATGCATGTATATATATTATATTATATTATATATATATATATATATATATATATATATATATATATATATATATATATATATATATATATAGTCAAGAGTTCATTTGAGAACCAACTTAATTGAGAGAACTGGAAGAACCAATTTCTTTATAAATACACATAGTGCATCTTGGTAATTCAATCATGCTATTATTAATTAATTAATAAATGTAAATAATACCGATAAAACTCAATCCCTTGATTCCCTCCATGTCAGTTACAAAATTACAGTTATTCAAAACTTTCTTACGGTTCAATATGCTAAATTAGACTCCAGTGATTAAAAAATGGATGTTGAATCTAGTAAAAATTACTTTTAGGAAAATTTGTTCGACATCATTATTGGAAATCTTGATCCTTCAATTATAATTATAATTTATACTAAAATGTAAACAAAAGTCTTGCTGTTTACATAACAGTATACCGTTGTTTCGTTTGCATCATTACTATCATTTATATTATCCTTTTTTTTTTTCTTATCTGCTACTCAAATATGAATGTATATAAATGAAAATAAGGTGATGAACTCGATACGTTTTAAAAACGGATGCTTTATTATAATACATGTAAATAAATTAGAAAATATCTTACGTGAACGTTCCATATGATGGAAAATCGTGTGTACTTTTAACAAATCAAATTAACGCAACGGATAGTTAAAATAATAATCTTTTATTATTTTATGAACAAAATTTTATAAGATTAAATAATCACATATTTAATAAAATATGCACACGATTAAACCTTTCCATCGATCCATTTACACCATAATAATTGTCATGAATATTAAATCATAAGATGAGTAAACGATATACCTTTCTTGAAGAAACTGATGAACGGAGAAAAACCAACGATCAAAAGTATGACCGTCTATTTGGATAGTCCACAATACACTTCAAACAACGTCAATGGATGCTAGTCCAAACTCGAGTAACAAATTAATCAACCCTTGATTAATTGTGAAACAATTAATATAATAAATCTCACTGGTTCCTGGTTCTCGTAAAATCGAAGGATGATAAGCATCCACACAAATCTTGATTAAGATTTAATTTTAAGCAATAAAGAATCACTATATTGCTAAGGGTGTGTTCGTATTAGCATGAGTGTATATTTTGGTTACCTCTCATCACATATAAAGCACTACCCATGCCTTGTTAAATATTGATTATCATAATATAAAGAGACAAGAATCAATTATTAAGAGATAATAGTGTAATCTAACTCAACACATGCGTAAACATTGTTTTTCAAAAAGGAAAACATAATTGAGGTTTTTTAACTTCTTATGTAATTTCCTTTTTCAAAATCATCACAAAAAAACAAAAGCAAAAGGCATCATAATAATATAGATCCGTGATACAAAGATTATTGAGATTTTTTCTTTATATTACATGGAGTATTAATTAAAATATTAATTAATAAACTTTTAGTTAATTAATAAACTAATTTGTTTCGTTACTCGAATAATATATATACATCATATTTTTCAAAAGAGAAACTGAAATTACATTGCTCGTAATACTAGGAGCATAATGACATTGTTCCAACAAAACAATAAGACCACTAGGTAGAGTAAGCTCATAGGTGCCAATAGCTTCAACAGCAGCTCGAGCCCCATTGCCCACTCTTAAGTCTAGTGTGTCTTTCTTCAGTCTCCTACTTCTTCTCATTCCCTGCATATTGTTACATATGTGAGTTCCACAACTAGTATCAAAAATTCAGGAATCACTAGAAAAAGTATATAACTGTATATGAAATATACTTGATTTGCTGGTCTGGCCAGCTTTGCCTTTTCTCAACTCAGATAGATAGAAAGGACAATTCCTCCTCCAGTGGCTAACTTTTCCACAGTGGAAACATTCGGCGTCTTTCGATGGGTTTTCTTTCTTGGGAGGTGGTGGAATCTTTTTCTTAGCAATTGACTTGCCTTTTCCCTTTTTCCAAGTTTTTGGTGTATTCTTTCTCACCTTACCATCCCTAATCATCAGGACACCTGGATTGGAAACCTTATATGAAATATCCTGTTCAGCAGTTTTGAGCATCGAGTGCACCTCTGCCAGAGATTTCTCCCAACCTTGCATATTGTAATTCATCACAAATTGGTGATATGATTTTGGTAGTGAAACCAAAACCGTGTTCACAGCCAAGTTAGGCGGCAAGGTAGTTTCAAGTTTTTCCAATCGGTCAATGTAGCTTTTCATTTTTAAAACATGAGAGCTCACTGATTGACCCTCCTCCATTTTGCATGTTTGAAGAAGCTTATACGTTTCATATAACTCTTGACTAGCCTGTTTTTGAAACATATTTTTCAGCTCAGTCATCATATCATATGCTGTACGATCTTCCATTTCCTTTTGGAGGTCAGAAGTCATACTAGCAAGCATGATTAAAGCTATATTCTCTTCTCATCAAACAACTTCTGATAAGCATTCTTTTGAGCAGCAGTAGTTATCTCGGGAGGAGCTTTCGGGTAAGGGTTCTTCAATTTTGTTCAACTTCCCTTCATATTTGAGAACAATTCTCAGGTTGCGGTACCAATCGAGGAAGTTTGAACCATTGAGTTTCTCCTTCTCTAACAAAGAACGGAGGGTGTTTTGGTTTACGTTTTGATTGTTTGACATCTACAAAAGAACAAGGTTTAATTTTAGTATTTTTGATATAATACTTTAATAAATTAATTACCCAAGTTTTAATATATTTAAAACAATTAATTTACGAAAGCTTAAGATCCATATAGAGGTTCCATAACTACATATGTTGATCAGCTAGCAGTTATAGAGTCTACTGGTAGGTAGTGAGTACCAATTGCATCACAGGTGCAACTCTTAGATCTTTATGGGACCTAGAAATATGTAGTTCTACAAACCATTATTATCTACTGGCATGTTTGTCCCATCCTTGTCTCGAATTCAGGTCTCACCGTGAATACGATTAAGTCGTCCAATTTGGAAACAGTGAAAATTCAGCCTAGTCTCACTCGTAACTGAAAATTCACCTCGTGGCTATAATTCGATTAGGTCTCACTGTAATAAAAAAATAACAAGGAGTGTTTGCAAGCTCATTGGATGGCATGACTTAAATTTGACGGGTATTTTAAAAAAAATGTTCGTGTTAACGAATAATGCATGCACACAAGATTCGCTACACTATTTGTTAAAAATTATTTTAACCAATTTTATATATGTCGATCGTGTTTATGTGTCTAATTTGTTATTTTATATATAAAAGTAACAAATACACAAACGTGTATCGTTTTAAAACAATTTTAAAAGATTTCGGTCATATATAATTTGTGTTTCAAAAATCATTTAACTTTAAACTCGTTAGAGTTTAATTTTTAAAATCATGAATTTTAATCTTTGAAACTGTTTACTAGTTTTATTTGATGTTTTCATCAAAAATATTTAGCATATATTATAATCAACAATTAAATATAAATGCGTAAAAATAATACACAACAATACCATGCATCACACACACATAGCCTAGCCCCAAAATCCTATGCTCGATCCCATGAGTCGACATGGGATCAAGAGGTCAAACTAAGGGTAATATCGTAGCTCCCACTTGATTCAAGAATCAAGTGAAAACTTAACAAACGCCATCGTTGTCAACTTGACCTGTTAGCCATTTTCTAAACCAAAAGCATGTTGTATTTTATCTTCAATCTTCATCTTGTTACATTTATTTAAATTTGAAAATAAAACTAAAATAATACTTTTACAAATTGAAATAAACTTAAATACAATACTATGAAAATGAAAAATAAATATAATACAACTTTGACTTCAAAATTGTCTTTCTAATAATACAAATAATCAACATGACATAATATTACCGTAATCAACAATCACAACAATCATACATAGATCTGGGCATTATGGGCTATGTGTGCAATTACAATTTTAATAACTACATTATTAAAACTTAAATATGGTTTGTCCATGGTTACAATGCATGTATATAACCATGGAATAAAACAATCAACAATTATAATAAATATTCAAGCCATAACAATTAAATCTATAATTTAAAATAGTGATATTCTTTCAATCATATTTGTGCGTCATGAGGTTAAGTCTAGATCAACCAAGTGGACTTTAAAAACCATAAAGGTTTTGACTTTTACCAATTCACCACAAAGTTAAATCTAATGAAAATCACGCGACAATTAAGATGGTGTAAAAGCGGCTCGGATACCACTGATGGAAAATTGTGTGTACTTTTAACAATTCAGATTAACGCAGCGGATAGTTAAAATGATAATCTTTTATTATTTTATGAACAAAATTTTATAAGATTAAATAATCACATATTAAAAAAAAACATGCACACGATTAAACCTTCCCATCGATCCAGTTACACCATAATAATTGTCATGAATATTAAATCATAAGATGAGAACGATATACCTTTCTTGAAGAAACTGATGAACGGAGAGAAACCTACGATCAAAAGTATGACCGTCTCATTGGATAGTCCACACTACACGTCAAACAATGTCAATGGATGCTAGTCCAAACTCGAGTAACAAATTAATCAACCCTTAATTAATTGTGAAACAATTAATATAATAAATCTCACTGGTTCCTGGTTCTCTTAAAATCGAAGGATGATAAGCATCCACACAAATCTTGATTAAGATTTAATTTTAATAAATCAAGAATCACTATATTGCTAAGGGTGTGTTCATATTAGCATGAGTGTATATTTTGGTTACCTCTCATCACATATAAAGCACGCCTTGTTAAATATTGATTATCATAATATAAAGAGACAAGATTAAGAGATAATAGTGTAATCTAACTGAACACATGCGTAAACATTGTTTTTCAAAAAGGAAAACATAATTGAGGTTTTTTAACTTCTTATGTAATTTCCTTTTTCAAAATCATCATAAAAAAACAAAAGCAAAAGGCATCATAATAATATAGATCCGTGATACAAAGATTCTTGAGATCTTTTCTTTATATTACATGGAGTATTAATTAAAATATTAATTAATAAACTAATTTGTTTCGTTACTCGAATAATATATATATATATATATATATATATATATATATATATATATATATATATATATATATATATATATATATATATATATATATATATATATATATATATATATATATATATATATATTATTTGACGCCTCGGTGTATATGTGTGTGACCCCGAAGGCTCAAATGAAGTTAGCCATATAGTTATATGTTGTACCTTGCACATTAATCCTACACCATATTGTGATCGAATGTATGTATTTCCCGAAATTGCGTTTTTTTTTATCGTCTTACTTGGCTAAAATTCTTACGATCATACGTACATGAATAAATGTGCAATTGTTCATGAACAAATGTGCAACTGTTCACATGTATATGAAAAAATGGTATTTGCTTATGAACAAATGTGCAATTGCCCTCGTGAACAACTGAATGAAAAAAGAAAACAACACAAGTGAATGCACATAAGTTTCTTTTATAGTCTCATAATACTATGATACAAATTGTTCAAATTGCATGGTTCACCATCATAAAAATTGTTTACTTAACACACGTTCATGTAAAAATTGTTTACTTAACACATGTTCATGTATTGAATAGTTTGTTCATATGATCGATCGATCGATATGTTCATATGTTTATGTTGTATGATGTTCATCTGTTCATTTGTATGTTCATATGATTGAAAACCTCTGCTACGAACACGTTCAATCTCAAGATAAAATTTTTAATCATTCTATTAGACATTGAATTGAATTGTAATCTAAATTTGAAATTACCGTAAATTAAATTTAAATTCGGAATTATTGTACGCACCAAAAGAAAAATTCAGAATTATTGTGGAAGTTGTTGTCAGTTACCTTTGATATGCACGATTTACGGACCTGCTATTTAAAAAGTACACATATCAAAGGACAATATTAACCTTCATTGTTTTTTTTACAGTAAAATCGGAATTCAATATTTACATTTGTGCCAGTAAATCTGGAAACATTGATATTTATCATCTAAGGGTTGAAATTGGTTCTCATAGTTCTTTCTATTTTTTTTTTGGTTTTCAAATGAACCTGACTCATATAGTAGAGGGATCAAATGAGAACCATTTTGAGAATGAAAACTCTGAGAACTAAGGTAGTCTAGCAAAAAAAAAGAAAAAAACAAGAAACGAGGCCGAACAAATGTAGGCTTGGTTGAACATTTTTTCATTTTCATGCATTAGACTTTGTTCTACATTTTTTAGAACAGGATGTAGAACAGCATGTAGAACATGCTGTTCTACACTTGTTCTACATCAATTTTCATCAAATTAAGTTAGGGTTTAGATTTAGGGTTTTACAGTTTAGAGTTTAGATTTTAGCGTTTGGGGTTTAGATTTGTACACGAACGGTTTAGAGTTTAGGGTTTAGGGTTTTGAGTTTACTCCGTAAACCCAAAACCCTAAAACCTAAACTTTAAATCGGGCTAAATAAAAAAAAAGTTGATTTTGATATAGAACTTGTGAAATTCGAACAAAAATGGAGAAATTTGAACTTATTTATGTTCTACAAAATTATAATTAGAAGAAATCAGGTCCAATTTGAAAAAAATTTGAAAATTCGTACATGTTCAACATTTTTCTGTTCTACCTTATGTGTTCTACATTGCCAGTTCTACATTTTAAGCTTTCACAAAATTGCTCGACCATGATTTTTTGTTCGGCCGCGTTTTTTTTTTTTGCTCGACCAGCTCCATTTTTGTTCGTCCGTGTGTTATTGTTTGCTCGAATTACCTTTTTTTGCTCGTCCGCCACTTTTTTTTGCTCGAATTTCAGTGTATTTAGAGTTCATAGAGTTCTCACTGGATCCTCTCCCTATATATATATATATATATATATATATATATATATATATATATATATATATATATATATATATATATATATATATATATATATATATGATCCCTAGAGAACTAGAGTATGTAGAGAACTCATAGAATTCATAGATTGTACTTCAATCTATGTGGAGATTGAGCTTCAATTTATGAAAAAAAAATCTGAAAAAAGTCAATCTGCACAGAAAAAAAGTCAGTCTACAAAAAAAAATATATAAATAAACTGCAAAAAAACGTCAATCTGCACGCAGATTGACATAATCTGCACAAAAAAAAGTCAATCTGCACAAAAAAAAAGTCAATCTGAAAAAAAAACTGCAAAAAAAAAAAACGCAGATTGACTCAATCTGCAAAAAAAAAAAGTCAATCTGCACAGAAAAAAGTCAATCTGCAAAAAAAAAACTGCAAAAAAACGTCAATCTGCACAGAAAAAAATCTGCAAAAAAAAAGGTCAATCTGCATCAGATTGACTCAATCTGCACGAGTTCCATGGGTTCTCTACTACCTTTGGTTCTCCATGGATCCTCACCATATATATATATATATATATATATATATATATATATATATATATATATATATATATATATATATATATATATATATATATATATATATATATCTTGTAATCTTTAGTTTAGTTCGATAACAAGAATTAAACATGAATTAAATATTTCATGTGGTATCAGATCAGAACAGCATCTTTTGATAGATCAAGAGCTTCGATTCATCATTTAATTAATAAAAAAATTCTATCACAAGTCAGTTTTAGCTTAGGGTAACACTGAGTCAACAGTTTGAGTTCCTTTGAGCATTCTAGAGTTACTCAGGTCAATATGATTAGTGTTTTAGGTTCGTATATGATTACTAAAGCTTCATGAATCATCTAAATGAATTGATATGATATCATCTTAATAAATCCAAATCTGAACACAAAATGTCGGGAAACGTTTTGATCGATTTGAATTGAAACAATTTATGAGTTTTTGGTGATTAAAAGTTATCATCGAGTGTTAGACGCTTAGTTCTAAGAAACTTTTCTGTAGAAATCTATAACACCCTGATTAGTGACCTAGATGAGACGTATAAATAATATCATTTTTTAATATTATTTAATTGCGATGTTTAAATCATGGGTAATTAAAGTGAAATAATAAATTATGAGTTGATAATTTATTATGTGGTCAGTGAATATGCTTTGTGACGGTGATCACAGAAATTATCTTTTTGGTTGATTTGGGATTTGTTAGGGCTGCCTACGGATACATTATGTTTTAGATTACGTATAAAAACGCAGTTAAAACATGTATATTTACGTAGGGCGGTTATCCAGCTCTTAAGTACTCGTGCCCCTTATTTCTGTTTCATTTTCCTTTTACGAAACCAACAGAGGGACCAACCTAAACACTTCACTTTATATTCTTGCCTTAACTAATTCTGTAACTCTAAATCAAGCAAGATTATGTGGTGAGTACATGTGTTCTCTGGGTTTGATATTTCTTGCGAGCCATCATATTACATAAGGTTTCTATCTATCTATCTATACATATATATAAATCAAAAAGATTTTTACTTAGGCGTCAATTTGTGATTAAATTTAATTAATTATTCATTATAATTTAATATATACATATAGTTATAAATTTACATATATATGAATATAATAAATAGAAATACATGTATACTAGTACTATTAATATTACTCATTATTGTGACGACCCGGGAATTTCCGACTAAATTTAAACTTAATCTTTATATGATTTCGATACGATAAGCAAATTATGTAATGTTGAGTATAGAAAATTTTGAAATGATGTTCATATATTCAATTGACCTTCGACTGCTCTCGAAGATTCACGAACAATTAATTGTAAATAGATATGTATGTATGTATATATAAATAATAATTCGAAATATAATTTGAAGCATTATATGTTGTTATTAAAAATTAATAAAATAAAAATAGGATATTATAATAATTATTATTTAAAATATATCTCTAAATATAAATAAAGTATATTAAAAATAAATATTAAATAATTGTAATACTTATTTGATGTTTCGATTGATATTAAGCAAGTTAAATTCAAACTTATGTAATTTTAAAATAAACGGTGATTCGAAAATGAGCTATATAAATTTTAGGTTTATTAAAAATATATTTAGAAGCTAATTAATAAATTTCAACACTTTTTATATTTTACCCATAAATGAGAGGGACAGTTGATGTAATTTTTATGTATTAAATTAATGATTGAATTTTATACCATAATGACCAAAATAAATAAATATAGTTAATTTAAAAATATGAAATTTTTCTGAACACTTTTATCCGTCACTGATTTCGCACGATACACAGTCCGTGAAAACTGTCGGCAGAATACATTCACTTATATGTCACGAGAATTGAAGTATTATGTGATTACTGTGCCTAATTGATTAATTCGTTGGAATTCACTGTGCTTGAATTGTGATTATTCTTCACTGATATATAATATATATATATATATATATATATATATATATATATATATATATATATATATATATATATATATATATATATAATATACATATAACCGTAAATTGAGTTAAGAATCAAAAATTGTGATTGAACATCACTGTTGTTGATTGATTACTTTTACATTTAGAAATATATATACATATATGCATAATAGGCGTACACCTCACCACTTCTATCTATTCCACTATATTTTCGGTTTCCCATTTCAACTTGCAACATGAATACCAAACTAAATCATTTTAGTTGCGGTCTTCTTAAGTACAAGTTTCCACCACCCATCGTTAAACGCCAGCACAACTCACTCCATCACCACCAACACCACCGAAGCCTCCAACACCATTCGAGCTCTTTTCGGTTTCTATTGGTACGTACACCTACGAACCAAACCATAACCAATTACCATCAACAAACCACCACTACAACCCTATGATTCACCACTGCTACTAGACTTCTTTTAGAGCTCGAACATCACACAAGCATGAAATTATTCGATAACCACCTTTGATCACCTTCATGTTAAATTGCTATTTATGTTTCTGATAAATGAACTCAACAACGCTCATAGTCTACCTAGAGTCCCGTCTCATATGACAAACCCTTTTCTATACATGAACAACATCAAGACAAGCTAAACCATTTTATTGCTACAAGACTCACAACTCATACTGGAACCCATTTGTAAATGGTTACTGCTACGATTGTTGCAACTCGACACCTCACCATCTTAACATTTCTTTTAAACCCAACACTAAAATATCTTTGCTTCTGTTCCGGTACCGGTTACTGCTGTAAACCAACGAACCTGCAACCACTAAACAACATCGAACCATGCACCTGCAACTTTTAGTTTGGTCGATCGCTGCTGCAACTTCTTGTGCAATAAAAATACGTGGTCCTTGTAACAATTATAGATAATATGGAGTTGTTAAAGTAATAAAAAGTGAAGTGGAGGAGAGTAGACCATGATGATATGTAGCATGATGAGGGAGTATTAGTCGATGACCCTACCCACTTTGAACTGTCGACTTAGTTAATCCTTGGCATCTTTGTAAAATCTAGTCACTATACCGAATGAGTTGATTAATCTAGTGGGCTGCTGAATTCAATTACCAATCCATATTTCAGTGTGTTGGGCCTGCTTTAATAATGGGCACGTAACATTAACCCACGATCAAACAAGCTTACAACATTTTTTTTTTCTTTTTTTGCTGCCTGCTTACTTCGAGATTCCGTGACAGATTCGAATTGATGATGGTGTAACAAAGAGATTATAATGAATTAGATGATGATTGAATGCTTGATTATGATACGATGAAGGAGAGGTTTGATATGATTTTACGTGATTAATGATGATGATGGTGACGATGGGTTATGATGATCATGATTCCCAAAGATTATGATCACAAAGTAGTTATGATAATGATTTGATGATGTACGAAATAAGTAAGTTAAATGGTGATGATAATCACGATTAGGATTTTGATCATGGAAGGATGATGATAAAGTTTGGTTTTGATAAAGAGGAAGAAAATGGGAAACCAGAAAAATACGAGTCATATACAATTGGTATCTGAATACTATCAGAAAAACGAAATTTGTTGGATGGTCAGGAGTGTTTGTGCGTGAGCGAGAGGTCTTGGGTTCGATCTCTGTCTTGGGCAAATTCTTTTTAAAGGAAGCTTTTAAGGGTATACACAATTATTTTATTTTTATTAGTTAGTATTATGATTATTATGAATTTTGTTATCACCCCTAATATCTAGAAGTATCATTATCATTAATCAAATTAAGAATATTATCATTATCATTATTATTAGTATATGTATTATAAATACAATTAGGATTATTATTTTGATTGTTGTTACTAATATTATTATCCTTACTAGTAATATCACTAAGTAAGTATTATTATAAATATTATCATTAGTAAAATGATTGTTGTTATTATTATTATTATTATTATTATTATTATTATTATTATTATTATTATTATTATTATTATTATTATTATTATTATTATTATTATTGTTATTATGTATTAAGTATTATTATCAAAAATATTAATTTCATTATCATTATTATTAAACTTTTTATTTTATTTAAAAACTACTATTATTATCATCATTATTATTATTATTATTATTATTATTATTATTATTATTATTATTATTATTATTATTATTATTATTATTATTATTATTATTATTATTATTATTATTATTATTATTATTATTATGAGTATTATTATTATTATTATCATTATTAAAGTTATTATCTTTATTATTATTAACACTATTATTATTATTACTATTTTTTTTAGATATTAATTAAGCTATATATATAAAAGATATCAATTTATATATATAAATAGATATTTTTATCATATATGAACTTTAATGTACAGTTTTATTATTAATGATGAATAACAATGATATAAAACATATAAATTAAATATATCAAATTTATCTAAATAACATAATATAACCAGTATATTATTTATAAAAAATTATATATATATTTGTTCGATTACAATTATATGTGTTAATATATATATATATATATATATATATATATATATATATATATATATATATATATATATATATATATGATATAGGTTCGTGAATCCGAGGTCAACCCTACACTTGTTCAATGTCGTCATATGTATTTTTACTACAAAATACAGTATTGTGAGTTTCATTTGCTCCCTTTTTAAATGCTTTTGCAATATATATTTTTGGGACTGAGAATACATGCGCTTTTATAAATGTTTTACGAAATAGACACAAGTAATCGAAACTACATTATATGGTTGAATGATTGAAGCCGAATATGCCCCTTTTAGCTTGGTAGCCTAAGAATTAAGGAACAGACCCCCTAATTGACGCGAATCCTAAAGATAGATCTATCGGGCCCAACAAGCCCCATTCTGGAATTTGGAAAGCTTTAGTACTTCGAAAGTATCATGTCCGATGGGTGTCCCGGAATGATGGAGATATTCTTTATGCATCTTGTTAAGGTCGGTTACCAGGTGTTCAATCCATATGAATGATTTTTGTCTCTATGCATGGGACGTATATTTATGAGAACTGGAAATGAAAATCTTGTGGTCTATTAAAATGATGGAAATGATTGATAACGATAAACTAATGAACTCACCAACCTTTTGGTTGACACTTTAAAGCATGTTTATTCTCAGGTATGAAAGAAATCTTCCGCTGTGCATTTGCTCATATTAGAGATATTACTTGGAGTCATTCATGACATATTTCAAAAGACGTTGCATTTGAGTCATCGAGTTCATCAAGATTATTAATAAGTCAATTATAGTTGGAAATAGTATGAAAGGGTATGCACACCGTCAACTTTCGATGTAATGAAAGTTTGTCTTTTAAAAACGAAAGCAATGTTTGTAAAATGTATCATATACAGGTCAAGTACCTCGCGATGTAACCAAATGTAATGTATTCGTCCTGATGGATTAGGACGGGTCGTTAGAGTTGGTATCAGAGCGGTGATCTTAGCAAACCAGGTCTTGCATTTGTGTGTCTAACTAGTAGTTGTTAGGATGCATTAATGAGTCTGGACTTCGACCGTGTCTGCATGTCAAAAGTTTTGCTTATAATTTCGTGTCGGAAATTACCAGCTTATCATTCTTAGGAAATTACCTGCTTATCATTCTTAGTCTAGACACGTCTTATTGTATTTAGTGCATCGATAGTGTATAGACAAAATTCATATCTTAGCGTATCTATTACTGTAAACTTTGCCTGACATTTTCCATAGATTCCTCCGTAACTTATGGGATTTTAGTATTATATATATGCATATGTAAATTATGTATTGCAGGGTACTAATCTACATCCTATAATCTATTTCTTATCAAAAATCCTTCATCTGATCGTACGAGATGAATCCCCCAACCAGTTCGAGTCCCTCAGATTCCGATAGCTATTCCGATATGGATTTCCACTCGAGCTCCGAAAGCAGTATAACTGGAATGGATCAACCACTTAGCCATCATCTATTTTGGATGAAATGAGGATGGGTTCATGATCTACTTAATCAATGGAAATGCGAAGAAGGCGATCCCTCTCGCCAACCGAATTCACCTCTTGGCGATGAACCCGAAGCACTTACCGGTGAATCTATCCGAAACACCATTTTCAACCTCATTTCCAGAGTAGCTCGACACGACTATATTCTATCTAAAATTCTAAACCTTATTCATTCGCTCGTTCCCACCGACAATCATCCCGGAATAATAGAAAAAGTCAACGAACTTCGCGCTCGAGTAATCAATCTGAAGAATATGGTGCAAAATTTACCAGCTTCAACAACATCACCGGCACCAACAGTACCATCAATAACAGCACCAGTACCATCAACAATCTATGCCTCAACATCTCATTCTGTACCTCAAGTATAGTCATCGTTCTACGTATCGTTCTACATCAATTATCTTCGTTCGGTATGGCGATTATGTAATCTCTAATGTTTTAGAGATTATATATTCTTGTTCTAACAATAAATCAAATGAGATTAATATCACATTAACTCATTAAATCCATGATTACATCTGAAGAAAATATATATGTATATATATGTTTTCATAAAGATTGTAGTTAAAAATTCTTTTGTACAAACTGTTAATGGTGAAAATATTTTAACGGGTAGGTAATACCCGAGGAATGTTTAGATTTCACATTAATAAGTTACACTGTACATTCTTCGAATCTGATTCAATGTTCATTTACTATCCTACTTACATCCACAGATATACGAATCCGTTCATCACAGAATAACCATTTTCATTCAATTTCATATTTGGATTTTGCCTTATCAGAATCCAACAAGTGGCATAATGAAGAAAACATTGGACAAAAATAAAATTTGTTAGAAACAAACAAATTAACCATGAGAAAATTTTGTTAAGAATCCACGCTAACAAAATCCTAGCTAACTGTTAATTCCTTAATTACATTTTATTATCGTAATTTATTTATCACAGTTTATTTATCGCAATTTATATTCTCGCAATTTTATTTATCGTCATTTAATTTCTGTTATTTATTTTACGCACTTTATTTATTGTCATTTAAATACTGTTATTTACGCATTTTAAATATCGGGACACGTATACAATATTTTGACATATCATATCGACACATCTATATATATTATTTGGAATAACCATAGACACTCTATATGCAGTAATGATCGAGTTAGCTATACAGGGTTGAGGTTGATTCTATAATAATATATATACTTTGAGTTGTGATCGAGTCTGAGACATGTATACAATGGGTCACGATACATATTAATTAATTCGAATATTTATATTAAACTATATATGAATTATTGGACTGTTAACTGTGGACTATCGACTGTGGACTAATAACATTTGACAATTAAAATGAATTAAAATATTGATTATAACATATGAAACTAAACAATTCTTCAAGTTTGCTACTTGATTTCATCTTAAACCTCATTTGTATCTTGACGATTACAATTTGTGTTCAAACCTTTCATGATTCTCGAAAACACCTCAATCGAGAGGATGAACCAACCGCATTTCGTCCACGGAAGGAAAGATTTATGCACATAGTTATGCACCTGAAAACTCTCGGAACCTGAGTAAACGTTTAACGCGTATCTGTGCTAGCTCCTTTGGCATTGTTATTACCGAAAATAACTTTACAATCCCTCTCCAAATTAGCCAAATTTATCACAGTTCCAGCAAATCAACTTCGACTTTCATTCGAATTAGTCTTATTATAACCTCGATAGATAAGTTTGCCTTTCGTCAACGTTATCAGGAAATCATTTATATCCCACCACATTAGCAGTAAACTTACCAACAACTTCATTACTCTTTGGCTTAAGTCTCTCCGAAAAACCATTATATTTGTTCATTAAAACCCTATCATATACTTATCCGCACCTTGTAACGAGAATTGCCATACCAAGTACCAGGAAAAATCAGCATTCAGTATTTTGAACCTCGCAGCACTTTTACATCAACAGTTATATGAATACATATAACATTTATCTCTTAGAATTTTGACCTTCCATTCTGAAATTCTGAAAAGCTCCCAGTCTACGAACCAATACTTTAAAGTTTGAAAAAAGCTGAATGAAGCAGCAGAAACTGCAGACAATCGTAAAAAGTTGATGATAAAGAACAGTATGTTGGTAAAGCTCAGAAAAGTTGGAACTGGAAAACAGATTGAGCAAACCATGAAGGAGTCTGTGAACAAATCACAAAGACTAAACCTGCCTTCAAAGAATCCAAATGATTCAGTATCTGCTGAAGTCATTAACGAATACCTTGTCCTGACTCTAAACCCTTACGTACAAATCTTATTCATCATTCATCGATATTAGAAATTCTAAGATATCATCGTATCTTTCTTTATTAATATCCTCAATATTTCTGAAAATATCTTCATAGATATTCTTGTTCGATATTAATTATCTCTCCGCTCTATCTGTGTTATATCATAAAAGAAACTGTTTTAGTTTCTAAAATTCTGAAAAATTTGAATTTGAACTATGAATGATTTTGAAGTAGTGTTGGGGACTGAAGCATGAGTTAGTATAATATAATGACACTTGATCAACATAATTATATTACAGTAAGTCATGCTGAGTTTTTAAATGGAACGTGATGATTCACAAACCATAACGTCATCATGTGACATGTTACACAACTCTTACATTCTACCTAATCTCTAAACATATTGAGAACGTATATTCTTGATAGTTCTATTCTCAGTGATTCTGGTAATTTGACAAAATAAATCGTGCTATTACATTCTTTCTTGTTTAGAACATTAAGTTCATTCGAAACTCCATACTTATGAATTCTGGACCATTACTCGCTTTACTAGAGATCGAGAAGATAATAAAAAGGCAAAGAGCTCCAAAATATAAGAGAAAATATAAAGGCCAATAACAACACGGAGGTTACAAACTGTAGTGACCTGAACTTTTCCATGTTTATATATATTAATTGAGATTGATATTTACATGATTAAATGTTTCCAACATGTTAAGCAATCAAACTTGTTAAGACTTGATTAATTGAAATATGTTTCATATAGACAATTGACCACCCAAGTTGACCGGTGATTCACGAACGTTAAAACTTGTAAAAACTATATGATGACATATATATGGATATATATATAGTTAACATGATACTATGATAAGTAAACATATCATTAAGTATATTAACAATGAACTACATATGTAAAAACAAGACTACTAACTTAATGATTTTTAAACGAGACATATATGTAACGATTATCGTTGTAAAGACATTTAATGTATGTATATCATATTAAGAGATATTCATACATGATAATATCATGATAATATAATAATTTAAAATCTCATTTGATATTATAAACATTGGGTTAACAACATTTAACAAGATCGCTAACCTAAAGGTTTCAAAACAACACTTACATGTAACGACTAACGATGACTTAACGACTCAGTTAAAATGTATATACATGTAGTGTTTTAATATGTATTTATACACTTTTGAAAGACTTAAATACACTTATCAAAATACTTCTACTTAACAAAAATGCTTACAATTACATCCTCGTTCAGTTTCATCAACAATTCTACTCGTATGCACCCGTATTCGTACTCGTACAATACACAGCTTTTAGATGTATGTACTATTGGTATATACACTCCAATGATCAGCTCTTAGCAGCCCATGTGAGTCACCTAACACATGTGGGAACCATCATTTGGCAACTAGCATGAAATATCTCATAAAATTACAAAAATATGAGTAATCATTCATGACTTATTTACATGAAAACAAAATTACATATCCTTTATATCTAATCCATACACCAACGACCAAAAACACCTACAAACACTTTCATTCTTCAATTTTCTTCATCTAATTGATCTCTCTCAAGTTCTATCTTCAAGTTCTAAGTGTTCTTCATATATTCTACAACTTCTAGTTACATAAAATCAAGAATACTTTCAAGTTTGCTAGCTCACTTCCAATCTTGTAAGGTGATCATCCAACCTCAAGAAATCTTTGTTTCTTACAGTAGGTTATCATTCTAATACTAGGTAATAATCATATTCAAACTTTGGTTCAATTTCTATAACTATAACAATCTTATTTCAAGTGATGATCTTACTTGAACTTGTTTTCGTGTCATGATTCTGCTTCAAGAACTTCGAGCCATCCAAGGATCCGTTGAAGCTAGATCCATTTTTATCTTTTCCAGTAGGTTTATCCAAGGAACTTAAGGTAGTAATGATGTTCATAACATCATTCGATTCATACATATAAAGCTATCTTATTCGAAGGTTTAAACTTGTAATCACTAGAACATAGTTTAGTTAATTCTAAACTTGTTCACAAACAAAAGTTAATCCTTCTAACTTGACTTTTAAAATCAACTAAACACATGTTCTATATCTATATGATATGCTAACTTAATGATTTAAAACCTGGAAACACGAAAAATACCGTAAAACCGGATTTACGCCGTCGTAGTAACACCGCAGGCTGTTTTGGGTTAGTTAATTAAAAACTATGATAAACTTTGATTTAAAAGTTGTTATTCTGAGAAAATGATTTTTATTATGAACATGAAACTATATCCAAAAATTATGGTTAAACTCAAAGTGGAAGTATGTTTTCTAAAATGGTCATCTAGACGTCGTTCTTTCGACTGAAATGACTACCTTTACAAAAATGACTTGTAACTTATTTTTCTGACTATAAACCTATAATTTTTCTGTTTAGATTCATAGAATAGAGTTCAATATGAAACCATATCAATTTGATTCACTCAAAACGGATTTAAAATGAAGAAGTTATGGGTAAAACAAGATTGGATAATTTTTCTCATTTTAGCTACGTGAAAATTGGTAACAAATCTATTCCAACCATAACTTAATCAACTTGTATTGTATATTATGTAATCTTGAGATACCATAGACACGTATACAATGTTTCGACCTATCATGTCGACACATCTATATATATTTCGGAACAACCATAGACACTCTATATGTGAATGTTGGAGTTAGCTATACAGGGTTGAGGTTGATTCCAAAATATATATAGTTTGAGTTGTGATCAATACTGAGATACGTATACACTGGGTCGTGGATTGATTCAAGATAATATTTATCAATTTATTTCTGTACATCTAACTGTGGACAACTAGTTGTAGGTTACTAACGAGGACAGCTGACTTAATAAACTTAAAACATCAAAATATATTAAAAGTGTTGTAAATATATTTTGAACATACTTTGATATATATGTATATATTGTTATATGTTCGTGAATTAACCAGTGGCCAAGTCTTACTTCCCGACGAAGTAAAAATCTGTGAAAGTGAGTTATAGTCCCACTTTTAAAATCTAATATTTTTGGGATGAGAATACATGCAGGTTTTATAAATGATTTACAAAATAGACACAAGTACGTGAAACTACATTCTATGGTTGAATTATCGAAATCGAATATGCCCCTTTTTATTAAGTCTGGTAATCTAAGAATTAGGGAACAGACACCCTAATTGACGCGAATCCTAAAGATAGATCTATTGGTCCTAACAAACCCCATCCAAAGTACCGGATGCTTTAGTACTTCGAAATTTATATCATATCCGAAGGGTGTCCCGGAATGATGGGGATATTCTTATATATGCATCTTGTTAATGTCAGTTACCAGGTGTTCACCATATGAATGATTTTTATCTCTATGTATGGGATGTGTATTGAAATATGAAATCTTGTGGTCTATTATTATGATTTGATATATATAGGTTAAACCTATAACTCACCAACATTTTTGTTGACGTTTTAAGCATGTTTATTCTCAGGTGATTATTAAGAGCTTCCTCTATCGCATACTTAAATAAGGACGAGATTTGGAGTCCATGCTTGTATGATATTGTGTAAAAACTGCATTCAAGAAACTTATTTTGTTGTAACATATTTGTATTGTAAACCATTATGTAATGGTCGTGTGTAAACAGGATATTTTAGATTATCATTATTTGATAATCTACGTAAAGCTTTTTAAACCTTTATTGATGAAATAAAGGTTATGGTTTGTTTTAAAATGAGTGCAGTCTTTAAAAAACGTCTCATATAGAGGTCAAAACCTCGCAACGAAATCAATTAATATGGAACGTTTTTAATCAATAAGAACGGGACATTTCAGTTGGTATCCGAGCGTTGGTCTTAGAGAACCAGAATTTTGCATTAGTGTGTTTTATCGAGTTTTTTAGGATGCATTAGTGAGTCTGGACTTCGACCGTGTTTACTTGAAAAATGATTGCTTAACAAATTTTGTTGGAAACTATATATTTTTAACATGTGAATATTATGTGATATATTAATCTCTTAACGCGTTTGATATTATGTGATAGATGTCTACCTCTAAAACAAGTCCCATTGACTCACCTAATAATAATGAAGAGTCAAATGTAAATTGAAATGATTCGTGGACTGATTCACAAGTTCCCGAAGAGGAACCGGAAGAAGAGTCGGAACCGGAAGAAGAATCGGAACCGGAAGAAAAATCGGAACCGTGGGGGAAATAGAACCGGTGGGGGAAATAATAAAACGGTTAAGTAAAATAAAATCCTCAACCAACTGACCAAGGTTAATTATGGTCAATGGTGTTTCCGCCAAGGAAGCAAAATATTGGGAGGATTACCAATTCTCCGATGAATCGGATTCCGACGAGAATTCCGATGATGTTATAGAAATTACCCCAACTGAATTTAAAAAGGCAAAAGAAAATAATAAGGGAAAGGGCATAAAAATAGAGAAATCTAATTCCAACCCCGATGAACTTTATATGTATCGTCAACCCCCGAAGTCCTTAAGTTGTAACAATGACCCGGGAACCTCTAAACCACCAGGTTTTTCTAAACCAATGTGGAAAACGACGGCTCGTATTAGGAGGACATCATATATCCCTAGAAACTTGGCAAAACGAACCAAAACCGAAGAAGAAGAAACAAGCGAGTCGGAATAAGATAGTTGTATTCGTGTGGTGTAATATATGTAATATAGTGTGCTTATGCTTTATGATATATGTAAAAATTGCTTGTATTAATAAGTATTTTTTTTATGAATCTAACTCTTGTCTATTTTACAGTATAAAAACACAAAATGGATAGACAACCCAATATTTTAAGAGACCTACCCGGAGACATGATTGATGAAATCTTGTCTAGAGTCGGTCAGAATTCTTCGGCACAACTATTTAAGGAGAGATCAGTTTGTAAGACATTCGAAGAACGTTCCAAGAATGCCTTGGTTTATAAAAGGCTTTCGTTCGAAAGATGGGGGATATCACATTGGGAAATCCATAAGTTACGATGTGTTTACTTTGACGCATATATTGCGGGAAACCCAAATGCTATTTTACGCAATGGGTTAAGAAATTATTTTGACTCAATATATCCGAATATTGGACTTCGTGATTTAGAAAAAGCGGCTAACATGCAACATAAAGAAGCATGTTATGCTTACGGATTAGTAATGTTCGCTTCTCACCAAAGTGAGAACAAGAACATCGGGCTACAACTATTAAACAAAACTTCCCACAAGTGACGGAGTCGGTAATTGGGGTAAGAAATGAGGTTTTTAGATTGTTACAGGACTGTTGGACATTACGTAACCCTCGTCCCTTTGACGACGTTACAACACGCTGTCTTATCAACGGCCATAACGGTTATGTTCCACAAGACCAAGGATGGGAAGTAATCCTAGTAAAACCAGAATGCATGACTTGTTTCTGGACGTATGAATTACGTGTCTTTATTGCCTTTGCTGAACTACTTGTGTACTAGCTAGAATTATCTTCACAACCATCTTGTATCAAATTTATTGTGTGCTATATTTCATGCTATATGTAAAATAAGCGGTATTGTAAGTTTGTAAAATATTGTGTAAAAGTTTAAACGCGAAATATTATTATATTCAGTTTTTCATATAGAATTGTAGTAGTTGAATTGTATATTAGCTACTAAGTATGAACTTAACGGGTAGGTACTACCCGAATTTAAACTTATAAAACGCTAATATGAAGAAAAAGCTTTTATAAATGAGTTCATATTATGTTACGAAATACTATTAACTACTCTTAATATTCTGTATGATTAACTTGTTCCATTTGACTATTTTGAAGGAAATGGCACCGACTACTCGACACACCGTGAATATGAATGAAGAGGAATTTCGTACTTTTCTAGCTTCAAACATAGCCGCAGTACAGGCTGCGCTACATACCAATAATAACCTTGGATCTAGCAGTACAGGAAATCGTGTAGGATGCACCTACAAAGAATTCACTGCCTGCAAACCTTTGGAATTTGATGGAACTGAAGGACCGATCGGATTGAAAAGGTGGACCGAGAAGGTCGAATCGGTGTTTGCCATAAGTAAGTGTACTGAAGAGGACAAAGTGAATTACGCTACGCATACCTTTACAGGTTCTGCGTTAACATGGTGGAATACCTATCTAGAGCAAGTGGGACAAGACGATGCGTACGCACTACCGTGGTCAGCATTCAATCACTTGATGAACGAGAAGTACCATCCCAGAACCGAGGTCAATAAGCTCAAGACAGAACTTAGAGGTTTACGAACCCAAGGATTTGATATTACCATGTACGAAAGACGATTCACAGAATTGTGCCTATTGTGTCCGGGAGCATTCGAAGATGAGGAAGAGAAGATCGACACGTTTGTGAAAGGATTACCGGAAAGAATCCAAGAAGATATAAATTCACACGAGCCCGCCTCCATACAACAGGCATGTAGAATTGCTCACAAACTAGTGAACCAGATTGAAGAAAGAATTAAAGAACAGACTGCTGAAGAGGCCAATGTGAAGCAAGTCAAAAGAAAGTGGGAGGAAAACGGTGATAAGAATCACCAATACAACAACAACAGCAATTACAACAATTATCCCAACAATCGCAACATCAATCGCAACTACAACAAACGGCCCAACAAGAACAACAACAACAACAACAACAACAACAACAACAACAACAACAACAGCAACTACAACAATCATCCCAACAACAATAAAAACCGCAACAACAACAACAATCAGAAGCAGCTATGCCAAAGGTGTGAAAAGTATCACTCGGGGTTCTGCACCAAATTTTGCAACAAGTGTAAAAGAAATGGTCATAGCGCGGCGAAGTGTGAGGTCTACGGACCAGGGGTTAATAGAACGAAAGGAACAAATGGTGTCGAAACGAGTAATGGTGGAGCAAGTAGTGTCGGAGCAAGTTATGCCAATGTAGTTTGTTATAAATGTGGTAAACCGGGCCACATTATTAGAAATTGCCCGAACCAGGAGAACACGAATGGACAAGGCCGCGGAAGAGTTTTCAATAATAATGCGACAGAGGCACAGGAAGACCCGGAGCTTGTTACGGGTACGTTTCTTATTGACAATAAATCTGCTTACGTTTTATTTGATTCGGGTGCGGATAGAAGCTATATGAGTAGAGATTTTTGTGCTAAATTAAGTTGTCCATTGACGCCTTTGGATAGTAAATTTTTACTCGAATTAGCAAATGGTAAATTAATTTCAGCAGATAATATATGTCGGAATCGAGAAATTAAACTGGTTAGCGAAACATTTAAGATTGATTTGATACCAGTAGAGTTAGGGAGTTTTGATGTGATAATCGGTATGGACTGGTTGAAAGAAGTGAAAGCAGAGATCGTTTGTTACAAAAATGCAATTCGCATTATACGTGAAAAAGGAAAACCCTTAATGGTGTACGGAGAAAAGGGCAACACGAAGCTACATCTTATTAGTAATTTGAAGGCACAAAAACTAATAAGAAAAGGTTGCTATGCTGTTCTAGCATACGTCGAGAAAGTACAAACTGAAGAAAAGAGCATCAATGATGTTCCCATTGCAAAAGAATTTCCCGATGTATTTCTGAAAGAATTATCGGGATTACCCCCACATCGATCCGTTGAATTTCAAATAGATCTTGTACCAGGAGCTGCACCAATAGCTCGTGCTCCTTACAGACTCGCACCCAGCGAGATGAAAGAACTGCAAAGCCAATTACAAGAACTTTTAGAGCGTGGTTTCATTCGACCAAGCACATCACCGTGGGGAGCTCCTGTTTTGTTTGTCAAGAAGAAAGATGGTACATTCAGGTTGTATATCGACTACCGAGAGTTGAACAAACATACCATCAAGAACCGCTACCCACTACCGAGAATCGACGACTTATTTGATCAACTACAAGGCTCGTCTGTTTATTCAAAGATTGACTTACGTTCCGGGTATCATCAAATGCGGGTGAAAGAAGATGATATTCCAAAGACTGCTTTCAGAACACGTTACGGTCATTACGAGTTTATGGTCATGCCATTTGGTTTAACTAATACACCAGCTGTGTTCATGGACCTTATGAACCGAGTGTATGGACCATACCTTGACAAGTTTGTCATTGTTTTCATTGATGACATACTTATTTACTCAAAGAATGACCAAGAACACGGTGAACATTTGAGAAAGGTGTTTTAGAAGTATTGAGGAAGGAAGAATTGTACGCTAAGTTTTCAAAGTGTGCATTTTGGTTGGAAGAAGTTCAATTCCTCGGTCACATAGTGAACAAAGAAGGTATTAAGGTGGATCCGGCAAAGATAGAAACTGTTAAAAAGTGGGAAACCCCGAAAACTCCGAAACACATACGCCAGTTTTTAGGACTAGCTGGTTACTACAGAAGGTTCATCCAAGACTTTTCCAGAATAGCAAAACCCTTGACTGCATTAACGCATAAAGGGAAGAAATTTAAATGGAATGATGAACAAGATTAAGCGTTTCAGTTATTGAAGAAAAAGCTAACTACGGCACCTATATTGTCATTGCCTGAAGGGAATGATGATTTTGTGATTTATTGTGACGCATCAAAGCAAGGTCTCGGTTGTGTATTAATGCAACGAACGAAGGTGATTGCTTATGCGTCTAGACAATTGAAGATTCTCGAACAAAATTATACGACGCATGATTTGGAATTAGGCGTGGTTGTTTTTGCATTAAAGACTTGGAGGCACTACTTATATGGGGTCAAAATTATTATATATACCGACCACAAAAGTCTTCAACACATATTTAATCAGAAACAACTGAATATGAGGCAGCGTAGGTGGATTGAATTATTGAATGATTACGACTTTGAGATTCGTTACCACCCGGGGAAGGCAAATGTGGTAGCCGATGCCTTGAGCAGGAAGGACAGAGAACCCATTCGAGTAAAATCTATGAATATAATGATTCATAATAACCTTACTACTCAAATAAAGGAGGCGCAACAAGGAGTTTTAAAAGAGGGAAATTTAAAGGATGAAATACCCAAAGGATCGGAGAAGCATCTTAATATTCGGGAAGACGGAACCCGGTATAGGGCTGAAAGGATTTTGGTACCAAAATTTGGAGATATGAGAGAAATGGTACTTAGAGAAGCTCATAAAACCAGATACTCAATACATCCTGGAACGGGGAAGATGTACAAGGATCTCAAGAAACATTTTTGGTGGCCGGGTATGAAAGCCGATGTTGCTAAATATGTAGGAGAATGTTTGAAGTGTTCTAAGGTCAAAGCTGAGCATCAGAAACCATCAGGTCTACTTCAACAACCCGAAATCCCGGAATGGAAATGGGAAAACATTACCATGGATTTCATCACTAAATTGCCAAGGACTGCAAGTGGTTTTGATACTATTTGGATAATAGTTGATCGTCTCACCAAATCAGCACACTTCCTACCAATAAGAGAAGATGACAAGATGGAGAAGTTAGCACGACTGTATTTGAAGGAAGTCGTCTCCAGACATGGAATACCAATCTCTATTATCTCTGATAAGGATGGCAGATTTATTTCAAGATTCTGGCAGACATTACAGCAAGCATTAGGAACTCGTCTAGACATGAGTACTGCCTATCATCCACAAACTGATGGGCAGAGCTAAAGGACGATACAAATGTTTGAAGACATGCTACGAGCATGTGTTATTGATTTCGGAAATAGTTGGGATCGACATCTACCGTTAGCAGAATTTTCCTACAACAACAGCTACCATTCAAGCATTGAGATGGCGCCGTTTGAAGCACTTTATGGTAGAAAGTTCAGGTCTCCGATTTGTTGGAGTGAAGTGGGGGATAGACAGATTACGGGTCCGGAGATTATACAAGAAACTACCGAGAAGATCATCCAAATTCAACAACGGTTGAAAACCGCCCAAAGTCGACAAAAGAGCTACGCTGACATTAAAAGAAAAGATATAGAATTTGAAATTGGAGAGATGGTCATGCTTAAAGTTGCACCTTGGAAAGGCGTTGTTCGATTTGGTAAACGAGGGAAATTAAATCCAAGGTATATTGGACCATTCATGATTATTGATCGTGTCGGACCAGTAGCTTACCGACTTGAGTTACCTCAACAACTCGCGGCTGTACATAACACTTTCCACGTCTCAAATTTGAAGAAATGTTTTGCTAAAGAAGATCTCACTATTCCGTTAGATGAAATCCAAATCAACGAAAAACTTCAATTCATCGAAGAACCCGTCGAAATAATGGATTGTGAGGTTAAAAGACTTAAGCAAAACAAGATACCAATTGTTAAGGTTCGATGGAATGCTCGTAGAGGACCCGAGTTCACCTGGGAGCGTGAAGATCAGATGAAGAAGAAATACCCGGATCTATTTCCAGAAGATTCGTCAACACCTTCAACAACTTAAAATTTCGGGACGAAATTTATTTAACAGGTAGGTACTGTAGTGAACCGAACTTTTCTATGTTTATATATATTAATTGAGATTGATATTTACATGATTAAATGTTTCCAACATGTTAAGCAATCAAACTTGTTAAGACTTGATTAATTGAAATATGTTTCATATAGACAATTGACCACCCAAGTTGACCGGTGATTCACGAACGTTAAAACTTATAAAAACTATATGATGACATATATATGGATATATATATATAGTTAACATGATACTATGATAAGTAAACATATCATTAAGTATATTAACAATGAACTACATATGTAAAAACAAGACTACTAACTTAATGATTTTTAAACGAGACATATATGTAACGATTATCGTTGTAAAGACATTTAATGTATATATATCATATTAAGAGATATTCATACATGATAATATCATGATAATATAATAATTTAAAATCTCATTTGATATTATAAACATTGGGTTAACAACATTTAACAAGATCGTTAACCTAAAGGTTTCAAAACAACACTTACATGTAACGACTAACGATGACTTAACGACTCAGTTAAAATGTATATACATGTAGTGTTTTAATATGTATTTATACACTTTTGAAAGACTTCAATACACTTATCAAAATACTTCTACTTAACAAAAATGCTTACAATTACATCCTCGTTCAGTTTCATCAACAATTCTACTCGTATGCACCCGTATTCGTACTCGTACAATACACAGCTTTTAGATGTATGTACTATTGGTATATACACTCCAATGATCAGCTCTTAGCAGCCCATGTGAGTCACCTAACACATGTGGGAACCATCATTTGGCAACTAGCATGAAATATCTCATAAAATTACAAAAATATGAGTAATCATTCATGACTTATTTACATGAAAACAAAATTACATATCCTTTATATCTAATCCATACACCAATGACCAAAAACACCTACAAACACTTTAATTCTTCAATTTTCTTCATCTAATTGATCTCTCTCAAGTTCTATCTTCAAGTTCTAAGTGTTCTTCATATATTCTACAAGTTCTAGTTACATAAAATCAAGAATACTTTCAAGTTTGCTAGCTCACTTCCAATCTTGTAAGGTGATCATCCAACCTCAAGAAATCTTTGTTTCTTACAGTAGGTTATCATTCTAATACTAGGTAATAATCATATTCAAACTTTGGTTCAATTTCTATAACTATAACAATCTTATTTCAAGTGATGATCTTAATTGAACTTGTTTTCGTGTCATGATTCTGCTTCAAGAACTTCGAGCCATCCAAGGATCCGTTGAAGCTAGATCCATTTTTCTCTTTTCCAGTAGGTTTATCCAAGGAACTTAAGGTAGTAATGATGTTCATAACATCATTCGATTCATACATATAAAGCTATCTTATTCGAAGGTTTAAACTTGTAATCACTAGAACATAGTTTAGTTAATTCTAAACTTGTTCGCAAACAAAAGTTAATCCTTCTAACTTGACTTTTAAAATCAACTAAACACATGTTCTATTTCTATATGATATGCTTACTTAATGATTTAAAACCAGGAAACACGAAAAACACCGTAAAACCGGATTTAAGCCGTCGTAGTAACACCGCAGGCTGTTTTGGGTTAGTTAATTAAAAACTATGATAAACTTTGATTTAAAAGTTGTTATTCTGAGAAAATGATTTTTATTATGAACATGAAACTATATCCAAAAATTATGGTTAAACTCAAAGTGGAAGTATGTTTTCTAAAATGGTCATCTAGACGTCGTTATTTCGACTGAAATGACTACCTTTACAAAAACGACTTGTAACTTATTTTTCCGACTATAAACCTATACTTTTTCTGTTTAGATTCATAAAATAGATTTCAATATGAAACCATAGCAATTTGATTCACTCAAAACGGATTTAAAATGAAGAAGTTATGGGTAAAACAAGATTGGATAATTTTTCTCATTTTAGCTACGTGAAAATTGGTAACAAATCTATTCCAACCATAACTTAATCAACTTGTATTGTATATTATGTAATCTTGAGATACCGTAGACACGTATACAATGTTTCGACCTATCATGTCGACACATCTATATATATTTCGGAACAACCATAGACACTCTATATGTGAATGTTGGAGTTAGCTATACAGGGTTGAGGTTGATTCCAAAATATATATAGTTTGAGTTGTGATCAATACTGAGATACGTATACACTGGGTCGTGGATTGATTCAAGATAATATTTATCAATTTATTTCTGTACATCTAACTGTGGACAACTAGTTGTAGGTTACAACGAGGACAGCTGACTTAATAAACTTAAAACATCAAAATATATTAAAAGTGTTGTAAATATATTTTGAACATACTTTGATATATATGTATATATTGTTATAGGTTCGTGAATCAACCAGTGGCCAAGTCTTACTTCCCGACGAAGTAAAAATCTGTGAAAGTGAGTTATAGTCCCACTTTTAAAATCTAATATTTTTGGGATGAGAATACATGCATGTTTTATAAATGATTTACAAAATAGACACAAGTACGTGAAACTACATTCTATGGTTGAATTATCGAAATCGAATATGCCCTTTTTATTAAGTCTGGTAATCTAAGAATTAGAGAACAGACACCCTAATTGACGCGAATCCTAAAGATAGATCTATTGGGCCTAACAAACCCCATCCAAAGTACCGGATGCTTTAGTACTTCGAAATTTATATCATATCCGAAGGGTGTCCCGGAATGATGGGGATATTCTTATATATGCATCTTGTTAATGTCGGTTACCAGGTGTTCACCATATGAATGATTTTTATCTCTATGTATGGGATGTGTATTGAAATATGATATCTTGTGGTCTATTATTATGATTTGATATATATAGGTTAAACCTATAACTCACCAACATTTTTGTTGACGTTTTAAGCATGTTTATTCTCAGGTGATTATTAAGAGCTTCCGCTGTCGCATACTTAAATAAGGACGAGATTTGGAGTCCATGCTTGTATGATATTGTGTAAAAACTGCATTCAAGAAACTTATTTTGTTGTAACATATTTGTATTGTAAACCATTATGTAATGGTCGTGTGTAAACAGGATATTTTAGATTATCATTATTTGATAATCAACGTAAAGCTTTTTAAACCTTTATTGATGAAATAAAGGTTATGGTTTGTTTTAAAATGAGTGCAGTCTTTGAAAAATGTCTCATATAGAGGTCAAAACCTCGCAACGAAATCAATTAATATGGAATGTTTTTAATCAATAAGAACGGGACATTTCACTTGACCTCTATATGATACATTTTACAAACATTGCATTCGTTTTTTAAAGACAAACTTTCATTTACATCGAAAGTTGACGGCATGCATACCCTTTCATAATATATCCATCTATAATTGACTTAATAATAATCTTAATGAACTTGATGACTCGAATGCAACGTCTTTTGAAATATGTCATGAATGACTCCAAGTAATGTCTCTAATATGAGCAAATGCACAGCGGAAGATTTCTTTCATACCTGAGAATAAACATGCTTTAAAGTGTCAACCAAAAGGTTGGTGAGTTCATTAGTTTAACATAAATAATCATTTCCATCATTTTAATATACCACAAGAATTTTATTTCCAGTTCTCATAAATATATGTCCAATGCATAGAGACAAAAATCATTCATATGGTGAACACCTGGTAACCGACATTAACAAGATGCATATAAGAATATCACCTATCATTCCGGGAAATCCTTCAGACATGATATAAAACAACATCGAAGTACTAAAGCATCCGGTACTTTGGATGGGGTTCGTCGGGCCCATAGATTTATCTTTAGGATTCGCGTCAATTAGGCATGCACTAATTCTCAAAATTAGTGATGTTCTCTAATTCTTAGGTTACCAAGTAAAAAGGGGCATATTTGGCTTCGATCATTCAACCATATAATGTAGTTTCGATTACTTGTGTCTATTTCGTAAAACATTTATTAAAATTTCGCATGTATTCTCAGCCCAAAAACATAAAGGGTAAAAAGGCAAATGAAACTCACGCATATAATTATTGTAAAACAGTTAATAAAGCATTTGCATGTATTCTCAGTCCCAAAAATGTAAAGAGTAAAAGGGAATCAAATGAAACTCACCATACTGTATTTTGTAGTAAAAATACATATGACGATATTGAACAATGCAGGGTTGGTCTCGGATTCACGAACCTATATTATTTGTATATATATATATATATATATATATATATATATATATTAAAACACATACTTGCAATCGAACAATTTCATATATTATAACTTTATTTATTATATATTTAATTTGCATATATATTTGAAAATGATTATTATTTGTATAGTGTTATATATATATATATATATATATATATATATATATATATATATATATATATATATATATATATATATACTTAAAAAAATATACCTAATTGGTTATATACATGAATATTTATATAAAGATTGTTAATATAATTAATTCATACTTATATGTAATATTACTTATAAGTATATTTTTATATACATAATAATATGTGATATTAATAATAGTAAATAAAAGTTGCATTTGATTATGATAATATTAATAATAACATTACTTATAATAATAATAATTATAATAAGAATCCTAATAGTATTAATGATACTGGTATTAAAAATGATAATAATAATAATAATAATAATAATAATAATAATAATAATAATAATAATAATAATAATAATAATAATAATAATAATAATTATATAGTTGTAATGATATCAAAATAACAATTTTTGGTAAAAAATGATAATAATTTCTAATATTAACATTACTAATAATGATAATCATATTAATAATACTTTTGTTACTATTAACAGTAATAGTACTAAAAATGATACAATGCTACTCCCTCCGTCCTAGATTAATTGTCTCCAGACAAAAAACACACAGTTTAAGAAATGTCATTATCACACTGTACTTTTTCTGTACCTTTTTCTTACTTTACTGTTTTACCCTCAACTAATTAATTAGAAATATCTCTCACCTTTATAATTTAATTAATTCATTAGGGACAATATTGTAAACTTTATCAAAATTACTTTCCATATTTGGAAGTGGACAATTAATCTGGGACGTCCCAAAAAGGAATACTGGACAATTAATCCGGGACGGAAGGAGTAATATTTATGAGTATGATATTAATTTGTAATATGATAGTAATAATAATACTTGAAACTACCTTCAAAAGCTTTTTCCCTAAAAAGAATGCCTCAGACAGGGCTCGAACTTCAGACCTCTCGCCACTATCACCCTAAATCACTAATCCATTTCTGTCATTCTAATATAATAGGAAACCCAATTATATTTCACTTACTATCTTCGGCCCAACTCCATTAATCGGCCTAACAGCTAAAACAATTTTCGGCCCAATATCCATAAGTACTTAGTTAGCCCCATTTATCGAAACCCAACTATCATTATTTGAAGCCCAACTGACCCAACTCTTAAGACATCTTATTGAAGAAAAATAAAATATATATGCAGACTCCTAGTTTCGAACCCATGACCTCCTGTTCAACACCCTCACCCCAAACCATTCCATAACCACCCAAGCTATTATGTTTTTCTGATTTAACTCCCATATATAACTCATTTAACAAGTATTAACAGTCTTCTTCTTCACATTAAATTTTGTAAAACTCATCTCAACATCTTCATCACCATATTCGTTATTTTATGTTTTCTTTTTATCATCTTTATCATTAATCGTCATCAGTAACTACATCATATTCTATCATCAACCGTTAACATAACCTGGTATCATCATATCGCCATTTAAATCATCATGATCGCCTAAAATCCTAATCAATATCATATCGTAATCAACTAGACCAATCCCATGGCTTTATAATATAATATTCCATTTAATTATTGTTATTCTTATTTCGTTAAAATAAAAGAAAAGAGCACGTCCCACAATTAAAAACTTTGTCGGCCCTTAGCTGTAATTCCACTTTCAAGATTACTTTGGCATTTTCAAATCCATCTACAGATCCATCGACAATAAACAAGTCTAATTGTTTAAATAATTAGTGGGGAGCTCATTAAATAAGGAGATTCGATGGTGGATCTTAGCTCTATTCAAGTCAAATAAGAGAAAACAAAAACTGCACCACCACACCTTTATTAATATAAACGTTCCCATGATCAACATGTCATTATCATAATTATACCAAATCAAGTTTAGCTTGTTGAGTTTGTTTATGAAATGAGCTGGCTCCCGATATGATTTAAGGAACCGAATATTTATCCAACAGAATGTCAATATCACCTTGGTGATATTTTATTAGCACACTAGCACAATTGGGTCCCGATGTGTGTTTGGTTTGGCTTGGGATTTTCAACGACAAATAGAAAATATACTTAAGAAAGAATAGACGAGTGAGAGAAAAGCAAGTAGAGTTGTCTTTGTTTAAGGGTTGTCTGCCACCAAAAAGAAAAAGAACACACACAAGTTGCATTAATTTTCGGCAGTTGCAGATGCATTACCCTTCGAATTAATTGAAATAGAAGAATCGATGCAGTAGAGAAAAAAAATATACGAGGGTTACAATGGTGGTGGTGTGATCAACATAGCAAAGAATTGAGCAGCGACAAAATTTGTAACAATAATAGGTTTCGGTAGTTCTTGCTTTTAGTTTGTAAAAAAAAAAAATTTATAGCAGCAGCAGAAGTATAAGGCCGAATAGAAACAGAAAACGTATGTAGTAGTAAGAATTAGAAACGGTTAAAATGATGATGAAAGCACCTTGTTTAGCTTTACGTAGGCGCGACAAACCAAGGAACGTGGATCACTATTTTTCGAGCTAGATGGTCACACCTTATCTGATTGGTATTTTATTTGAATGAGGTTGAATCCCATAAGGAGATGGCGTACTGTCATCATGTGAAGTAATAAGTTCCAATATGAAAGCATGGGAATACTTGGAGATATGATAAGGATGGTGTTGCAATTCTTGTGTTGTGGAGGAAAGATGATATAGATGTTTATATAACAAGTATAATAGTGAATCGATATTTTTGGTTATGTTGTAAATTTTCGAACACGAAGAGAAAAAGAGGCAAGGTGGTTTGGAGTGGGAGGAGGATGGTTGGTCATGAGATGGCGATAGTGAGGTGATCAACAAAAGTGGTGATCGAGTTTCTAATATTTCTATATGTGTTTATGTATGTATGTATATTTGTTTAGAGGGTGAAGGTTGTCACTAATAAGAAGGTAAATGTGTATGTATATCAAATATGTGATTGTAGTAGATAGATAGATGGAACTAGAAAACGGAAAATGGAAATCAGTGCACAGTTATATAATTGATTTCATCAATTAAGTATAGTGATTTCTTCAATCAAATAAATTCACGTGTGAGGAAAACAAAACAAGGTAATTATTAAATAAATAAAGTGATGGGGATTTGTAACGTCATTCAATCATGTAGTTTATCCGTGTTCATATTTATATTTACCATTAATAATAAATAAATATAAATATATTAATAATTAATAAAATTAATAATATTAATGATAAATAACTAATAATACTTGTTATAATAATAATGATAAAAGTAGTAATAATAATAATAATAGTAATCATACTAATAACTAAAATTATATATATATATATATATATATATATATATATATATATATATATATATATATATATATATATATATATATATATATATATATATATATATATATATATATATATATATATATATATATATATATATATATATATATATATATATATATATATAATGGTATTTATGATGATAACAATAATATCAGTAACATTCATAACAAATTAAATATATCATTTTTATATCTATATATTATATTAAAATAATAATATTCATAATAGTGATATTACTGTTAATATTAATATTATTTGAATGATACTAGTGAAAGTAATATTAACAATGTTAATATAATAACCATATTTTAACTTGTAATTACATATATTAATATTACAATTTATGAATTATGTACCATTTATATTTATATAAATATTCACATTTATTTACACACAGTTGTTCGTTGATCGTCAGAACAGTCAATGGTTAAATGAATATATGAAACAGTTCAAAATTTTTGAGACTCAACTTAACAGGCTTTGCTTATTGTGTCGAAATCATACAAAGATTAAGTTTAAATTTGATCGGAAATTTCTGGGTCGTCACAGTACCTACCCGTTAAAGAAATTTCGTCCCGAAATTTGATCGAGGTTGTCATAGCTAACAATAAAAATATTTTCATGACGAATATGAGTTGATAAATAGGGTTTTATCGTTATTGATTAATATAGATAAAACGATTCGATTATATGAAGCGTACGAATGAAGCTATCACAAAAGAGTGAAATGAGAAAATAAAGATTTGCCTTAGCTTCTGATGTAGTCACGTTTGAATTTAGAAAATAAGGTGCGTCTTTAATTTTGACATTGTCTTGGTTGAATTCCGGAATTCAAGGGATTTAAAGAAAATCTTCGAAATCTAAATAAGATATGAATCTTCGGTAAATGAGGAAATTAGAATCTCTTTAATTAAATGCGATGATTTGCCTCGATTGCTCTATCAAGTAATTTCATTATAAATTTACCTCTTCCGTTTTATTATTCTCACAATTCCTATACTTTCTTCCCTAATCCATACATCTAAAAATTGTAACAATGCTTAATCCAGTTCTGATCCTTGTTCTTATTCTGACTATCGTATCTGTCTTTATTCTTTTCCAACTCCCATCAGAGGATTCTATTCACTTCTACTATTACCTTGGAGTTATAGTATTTCTAATTCTCCCGTGTCTTTATCTTGCTATACGTATTGATATACACGATTTGTAGTTTATGTGTTTGTGATCGGCTTTATATTTCTTGTTATGTTTTCGGAGCTACATGCTCTTGTTTTCTCTTACCGACTTCAATTCAAGCGAATAATGGTCCAGAACTCGTAGATGTAGAACTTCGAATGATTATACCATTCTAAGCATGAAGGAACGTATGCTTACGATTTGATTGGTTAAATTATCAGAATCACTGAGAATGGAACTATCAAGAATATAATTTCTTGATGCGTTCAGAGATTAAGCAGAATGAAAGAGTTATTTAACATGGCACATGATAATGGTATGTTCTACTGTGAACCATCATCACGTTTCATTAGAAACTCAGCATGACCTACTGTAATATAATCACGTTGGCTGGGTGTCATTATATTATACTAACCCATGCTTCAATTCCCAACACTTCTCCACAATTCATTCATAATTTATACTTAGATTTTACAGGGGTTTCCAATATAATGGAATACGTAAAACACGAAGAGGTAGATAATTTCGGATAAGAATATTTATGAAAATATCCCCAGAAATATCGAAGATATTTATGATGATATTTTGGAATTTCTAAGTTCGAAGGTTGATGAAGAAAATTTTTTCGCAATATTTTAACATGACTTCAGAGCAAGATATTCTCTAAAGATTTCATCGGATCCAGAATTACCTGGATTCTTTGAATATAGGGTTTGGTCCTTGTATTTGTCCTTGGTCTCCTTCATGGTTAGCTCAATCCGTTTTTCAGTACCAAATTTTCTATCGAGCGTTTCCAACACTCCTTTATTTATCATCAAACTCTTGGCCATTTAGGCCATCTACAATTTTACTGTTTCTTCTGCATTTAATGCAGCCATATCTGAATCGTCGATTATCAATCCGAGGTGGTTTCAAGAGAATTGTGTTTTTAGATGATTAAACGTTGATGGTAATATGGTGGAATATAAAAGGTTCTCCGGTAACAATAAAAGAGCAAGCATATATGTCAAGGTTAGAATAAGGTTGTTTTGAACGAAAAATCGAAGTTGACTTGCTGGAGCTGTGACAAAATTGACTAATTTGGAAAGAGATTGCAAAGTTTTTTCCGGTAATAATAACGCTAAAGGAATTTGCACAGCTACGCGTTAAACGTTTACTCAGTTTCCGAGAGTTTTTCAGGTGCAGTACTATATGCATAAATCTTTTTTTCCGTAGATGAAGTGCGGTTGGTTCATCCTCTCGATTGAGTTGTTTTCAAGAATCATGAATGATTTGGACGCAGATTGTAATCATCAAGATACAAATGAGGTTTAAGATGAAATCAAATGGCAACTTGAAGAAATGTTTAGTTTCATATATTATAATCAATATTTTAATTCATTTTAATTGTCCAATGTTATTAGTCCATAGTCGATAGTCCACAGTTAACAGTCCAATAATTCATATATAGTTTAAAATATTCGAATTAATTAATACGTATCGTGACCCGTGTACATGTCTCAGACTCGATCATAACTCAAAGTATATATATTATTGTAGAATTAATCTCAACCCTGTATAGCTAACTCAATCATTACTGCATATAGAGTGTCTATGGTGATTCTAAATAATATATATAGATGCGTCGATATGATATGTCAAAACCTTGTATACGTGTCCCGATATTTAAAGTGAGTAAAATAAATAACAGAAATTAAATGACGATAAATAAAATTGCGAGAATATAAATGGCGATAAATAAAATATAACCAGTTAGCTAGGAACAGTTAGCTAGGATTTTGTTAGCGTGGATTGTTTAACAAAATTTCTCATAGTTAATTTGTTTGTTTCTAACAAATTTTATTTTGTCCAATGTTTTCTTCATTATGCCACTTGTTGGATTCTGATAGATCAAAATCCAAATATGAAATTTGAATGAAAATGGTTATTCTACGGTGAACGGATACGTTTATCGGTGGTTGTAAATAGGATAGTAAATGACCGTTGAATTAGATTTGAAAGAATGTACTGTGTACTTACTAATGTGAAATCTAAATATTCCTCGGGTATTACCTACCCGTTAAAATATTTTCACCATTAACAGTTTGTACGAAAGAATTTTTAATTACAATCTTTATGAAAAAATATATATACATATATATATATATTTTTTTTCTTCAGATGTAATCATGGATTTAATGAGTCAATATGATATTAAACTCATTTGATTTACCGTTAGAACAATAATATATAATCTCTAGAACATTAGAGATTACATAATCGTCATGTCGTACAAAGATAAATGATGTAGAACGTCATGTAGAACGATGATTATACTCGAGGTACAGAATGAGATGATGAAGCATGGATTGTTGATGGTACTGGTGTTGTTTATTGATGGTACTGTTGGTACTGGTGATGTTGTTGAAGCTGGAAAATTTTGCACCATATTCTCCAAATTGATTACTCGAGCTCGAAGTTCGTTGAATTCTTTTATTATTCCGGGATGATTGTCGGTCGGAACGAGTGGATGAATAAGGTTTAGAGTTTTAGATAGAATATAATCGTGGTGAGATATTCTGGAAATGAGGGTGAAAATGGTGTTTCAGACTGGTTCGTCGGTAAGTGATTCGGGTTCTTCGTCAAGAGGTGAATTCGGTTGATGGAAAGTTCGCCTTCTCCTCGTTTCCATTGATTAAGTCGACTACAATCTCAGCCCCAATTCATCCAGAATTGATGACGGTTGTTTGGTTGATCCATTCCGGTTACACTGCTTTCGGAGCTCGAGTGAAAATCCATGTCAGAATCCGAGGAATTTGAACTGGTTGAGGGATCCATCTTGTACGATCAGATGGAGAATTTTTGATAAGAATTAGATTATAATATGTAGATTAGTATCCTGTAATACATAATTTACATATGCATATATAATACTAAAATTCCATAAGTTACAGAGGAATCTACGGAAGCTGTCAGGCAAAGGTAACAATAACATATACGCTAAGATATGAATTTATCTATACACTGTCTATGCAATAGAGGCAGTAAGACGTGTCTAGACTTTAAGAATGATAAGTAAATAATTTACGACACGAAATGATAAGCAAAACTTTTGACATGCAGACACGGTCGAAGTCCAGACCCACTAATGCATCTAAACAACTATCAGTTAGACACACTAATGCAAGACCTGGTTCGCTAAGACCACCGCTCTGATACCAACTGAAAGGACCCGTTCATATACATTATAAACGATTCACAATAGTTGATTTCATTTCGAGGTACTTGACCTCTATATGATACATTTTACAAACATTGCATTCGTTTTTAAAAGACAAAATTTCATTTACATCGAAAGTTGACGGCATGCATACCCTTTCATAATATATCCATCTATAATTGACTTAATAATAATCTTAATGAACTTGACGACTAGAAGGAAACGTCTTTTGAAATATGTCATGAATGACTCCAAGTAATGTCTCTAATATGAGCAAATGCACAGCGGAAGATTTCTTTCATACCTGAGAATAAACATGCTTTAAAGTGTCAACCAAAAGGTTAGTGAGTTCATTAGTTTAACATAAATAATCATTTCCATCATTTTAATAGACTTCAAGAATTTTATTTCCAGTTCTCATAAATATACGTCCCATGCATAGAGACAAAAATCATTCATATGGTGAACACCTGGTAACCGACATTAACAAGATGCATATAAGAATATCCCCTATCATTCCGAGAAATCCTTCGGACATGATATAAAACAACATCGAAGTACTAAAGCATCCGGTACTTTGGATGGGGTTCGTCGGGTCCATAGATCTATCTTTAGGATTCGCGTCAATTAGGTGTGCACTAATTCTCAAAATTAGTGATGTTTCCTAATTCTTAGGTTACCAAGTAAAAAGGGGCATATTCGGCTTCGATCATTCAACCATATAATGTAGTTTCGATTAATTGTGTCTATTTCGTAAAACATTTATTAAAATTTCGCATGTATTCTCAGCCCAAAAACATAAAGGGTAAAAAGGTAAATGAAACTCACGCATATAATTATTGTAAAACAGTTAATAAAGCATTTTCATGTATTCTCAGTCCCAAAAATGTAAAGAGTAAAAGGGAATCAAATGAAACTCACCATACTGTATTTTTTAGTAAAAATACATATGACGATATTGAACAATGCATGGTTGGTCTCGGATTCACGAACCTATATCATTTGTATATATATATTAAAACACATACTTGCAATATATTATAACTTTATTTATTATATATTTAATTTGTATATATATTTGAAAATGATTATTATTTGTATAGTGTTATATATATACTTAAAAAATATATATATACCTAATTGGTTATATACATGAATATTTATATAAAGATTGTTAATATAATTAATTCATACTTATATGTAATATTACTTATAAGTATATTTTTATATACATAATAATATATGATATTAATAATAGTAAATAAAAGTTGCATTTGATTATGATAATATTAATAATAACATTTCTTATAATAATAATAATTATAATAAGAATCCTAATAGTATTAATGATACTGGTACTAAAAATGATAATAATAATAATAATAATAATAATTATATAGTTGTAATGATATCAAAATAACAATTTTTGGTAAAAAATGATAATAATTTCTAATATTAACAATACTAATAATGATAAGCATATTAATAATACTTTTGTTACTATTAACAGTAATAGTACTAAAAATGATACAATGCTAATATTTATGAGTATGATATTAATTTGTAATATGATAGTAATACTAATACTTGAAACTACCTTCAAAAGCTTTTTCCCTAAAAAGGATGCCTCAGACAGGGCTCGAACTTGAGACCTCTCGCCACTATCACCCCAAATCACTAATCCATTTCTGTCATTCTAATATAATAGGAAACCCAATTATATTTCACTTACTATCTTCGGCCCAACTCCATTAATCGGCCCAACAGCTAAAACGATTTTCGGCCCCATATCCATAAGTACTTAGTTAGCCCCATTTATCAAAACCCAACTATCAGTATTTGAAGCCCAACTGACCCAACTCTTAAGACATCTTATTGAAGAAAAATAAAATATATATGCAGACTCCTAGTTTCGAACCCATGACCTCCTGTTCAACACCTCACCCCAAACCACTCCATAACCACCCAAGCTATTATGTTTTTCTGATTTAACTCCCATATATAACTCATTTAACCAGTATTAACAGTCTTCTTCTTCACATTAAATTTTGTAAAACTCATCTCAACATCTTCATCACCATATTCGTTATTTTATGTTTTCTTTTTATCATCTTTATCATTAATCGTCATCAGTAACTACATCATATTCTATCATCAATCGTTAACATAACCTGGTATCATCATATCGCCATTTAAATCATCATGATCGCCTAAAATCCTAATCAATATCATATCGTAATCAACTAGACCAATTCCCATGGCTTTATAATATAATATTCCATTTAATTATTGTTATTCTTATTTCGTTAAAATAAAAGAAAAGAGCACGTCCCACAATTATAAACTTTGTCGGCCCTTAGCTGTAATTCCACTTTCAAGATTACTTTGGCATTTTCAAATCCATCTACAGATCCATCAACAATAAACAAGTCTAATTGTTTAAATAATTAGCGGGGAGCTCATTAAATAAGGAGATTCGATGGTGGATCTTAGCTCTATTCAAGTAAAATAAGAGAAAACAAAAACTGCACCACCACACCTTTATTAATATAAACGTTACCATGATCAACATGTCGTTATCATAATTATACCAAATCAAGTTTAGCTTGTTGTGTTTGTTTATGAAATGAGCTGGCTCCCGATATGATTTAAGGAACCGAATATTTATCCAACAGAATGTCAATATCACCTTGGTGATATTTTATTAGCACACTAGCACAATTGGGTCCCGATGTGTGTTTGGTTTGGCTTGAGATTTTCAACGACAAACAGAAAATATACTTAAGAAAGAATAGACGAGTGAGAGAAAAGCAAGTGGAGTTGTCTTTGTTTAAGGGTTGTCTGCCACCAAAAAGAAAAAGAACACACACAAGTTGCATTAATTTTTGGCAGTTGCAGATGCATTACCCTTCGAATTAATTGAAACAGAAGAATCGACGCAGTAGAGAAAAAAATATACGAGGGTTACAGTGGTGGTGGTGTGATTGATAATGCTAAAAACGAACATATATTTCATAGCATTATTCCTCAAGAAAAACAAGCTTTTAGTTGCAATTGTTCTATTTACAAGTGATATTCGTTTAAATAATAAAAGGTGAAGACAAAAGACAGATTCGACGAATTGAAGACGCAAACGACCAAAAAGCTCAAAAGTACAAAAGACAATCAAAGAGATTCAAATTATTGATAAGAAACGTCTCGAAATTATAAGAGTGCAAGATTCAAAACGCAAAGTACAAGATATTAAATTGTACGCAAGGACGTTCGAAAATCCGGAACCGGGACCAGAGTCAACTCTTAACGCTCGATGCAACGGACTAAAAATTACAAGTTAACTATGTATATAAATATATTATAATATATAATTAATTATATTAATTATATATATATTATATATATAAAATAAATCGTCGGCAAGAAAGACTCCAAACATGGATGAGCTGTAAAAGTAAACTCCGCGACTCGCGGAGTTTGAAGGCAAAATTGGCAGCGAGTCGCGGAGCCCCAAAAGTCGAAAATCCATATAAAAGCAAACGAATTCTGATCGCAAAAATCACCAAAAATCCATCCATCTCTCTATCTATATCGTATATATTTATATTTATATTTTAATTTTAATTTTAATTTTAATTTTAATCCTAATAATAAGGGTATGTTAGCGAATGTTATAAGGGTGTAAGTCGAAATTCTGTCCGTGTAACGCTACGCTATTTTTAATCATTGTAAGTTATGTTCAACCTTTTTATATTAATGTCTCGTAGCTAAGTTATTATTATGCTTATTTAATCCGAAGTAATCATGATGTTGGGCTAATTACTAAAACTGGGTAATTGGGCTTTGTACCATAATTGGGGTTTGGACAAAAGAACGACACTTGTGGAAATTAGACTATGGGCTATTAATGGGTTTTATATTAACTAAACAATATCTTGTTAATTTAATATACAAACTTATAATTCGACGTATTTATATATAACCACATACGCTTGACTGGGTACGGTGGGCGGGATCTCTATAAATACCAATAATTATTCATTTTACCGGATACGAAACTGGATTAATAGTTAATAAACTTGTTGAAACAGGGGTGAATTACATTCAAGGGTAATTGGTGTAATTGTTAACAAAGTAGTAAAACCTTGGTTTACACGCAGTCGATAACCTGGTGTATTCATTAAACAAAGTATTAAAACCTTGTTACAATTCGAATCCCCAATTAGTTGGAATATTTGACTTCGGGAATAAGAATAATTTGACGAAGGCTTTCGCTCTTTATATTTATGACTGATGGACTATTATGGACAAATCCGTATGGACATATTAAATAATCCAGGACAAAGGACAATTAACCCATGGGCACAAAACTAAAATCAACACGTCAAACATCATGATTACGGAAGTTTAAATAAGCATAATTCTTTTATTTCATATTTAATTTCCTTTATTTTATATTTAATTGCACTTCTAATTATCGCACTTTTATTTATTGTTATTTAATCGCACTTTTAATTATCGTACTTTTTAATTATCGCAATTTTATTTTATCGCACTTTTATTTATTGCAATTTCATTATCGTTATTTATTTTACGCTTTAAATTAAGTCTTTTATTTATTTAATATTTTACATTAGGTTTTAACTGCGACTAAAGTTTTAAAATCGACAAACCGGTCATTAAACGGTAAAAACCCCCCTTTATAATAATAATATTACTTATATATATATATATGTATTTCTATAAAAGTAAACTAATATAGCGTTAAGCTTTGTTTAAAAAGATTTCCTGTGGAATGAACCGGACTTATTAAAAACTACACTACTGTACGATTAGGTACACTGCCTATAAGTGTTGTAGCAAGGTTTAAGTATATCCGTTCTCTAAATAAATAAATATCTTGTGTAAAATTGTATCGTATTTAATAGTATTTTCCGCTAAAATTTAATAGTATTTTATACCCCTTAGCTTTGACATCAGTGATCAACATAGCAAAGAATTGAGCAGCGACAAAATTTGTAACAATAATAGGTTTCGGTAGTTCTTGCTTTTAGTTTGTAAAAAAAAAAAAAATTTATAGCAGCAGCAGAAGTATAAGGCCGAATAGAAACAGAAAACGTTTGTAGTAGTAAGAATTAGAAACGGTTAAAATGATTGTTTAGCTTTACGTAGGCGTGACAAACCAAGGAACGTGGATCACTATTTTTCGAGCTAGATGGCCACGCCTTATCTGATTGGTATTTTATTTGAATGCTGTTGAATCCCATAAGGAGATGGCGTACTGTCATCATGTGAAGTAATAAGTTCCAATATGAAAGCATGGGAATACTTGGAGATATGATAAGGATGGTGTTGCAATTTTTGTGTTGTGGAGGAAAGATGATATAGATGTTTATATAACAAGTATAATAGTGAATCGATATTTTTGGTTATGTTGTAAACTGTCGAACACGAAGAGAAAAAGAGGCAAGGTGGTTTGGAGTGGGAGGAGGATGGTTGGTCATGAGATGGCGATAGTGAGGTGATCAACAAAAGTGGTGACCGAGTTTCTAATATTTCTATATGTGTTTATGTATGTATGTATATTTGTTTAGAGGGTGAAGGTTGTCACTAATAAGAAGGTAAATGTGTATGTATATCAAATATGTGATTGTAGTAGATAGATAGGTGGAACTAGAAAATGGAAAACAGAAATCAGTGCACAGTTATCTAATTGATTTCATCAATTAAGTACAGTGATTTCTTCAATCAAATAAATTCACGGGTGAGGAAAACAAAACAAGGTAATTATTAAATAAATAAAGCGATGGGGATTTGTAACGTCATTCAATCATGTAGTTTATCCGTGTTCATATTTATATTTACCATTAATAATAAATAAATATAAATATATTAATAATTAATAAAATTAATAATATTAATGATAAATAACTAATAATACTTGTTATAATAATAATAATGATAAAAGTAGTAATAATAATAATAATAATAGTAATCATACTAATAACTAAAATTATAAATTACTACTAATATAATAATAATGGTATTTATGATGATAACAATAATATCAGTAACATTCATAACAAATTAAATATATCATTTTTATATCTATATATTATATTAAAATAATAATATTCATAATAATGATATTACTGTTAATATTAATATTTATTTGAATGATACTAGTGAAAGTAATATTAACAATGTTAATATAATAACCATATTTTAACTTGTAATTACATATATTAATATTACAATTTATGAATTATGTACCATTTATATTTATATAAATATTCACATTTATTTACACACAGTTGTACGCTGATCGTCAGAACAGTCAATGGTTAAATGAATATATGAAACATTTCAAAATTTTTGAGACTAAACCTAACAGGCTTTGCTTATTGTGTCGAAATCATGCAAAGATTAAGTTTAAATTTGATCGGAAATTTCCGGTTCGTCACATCCGAGGAAATAAGATTGGAAGGTAACGGAGTCTCGTCATCAGAAGCTACGGTACTATTGTGTTCGGATAGGCAGAAGAGAAACTCTAGAAAGAATCTGACATGCTGGAAGTGCGGGAAGACTGGGCATGTAAGGGTTAATTGTCCAGGTGGAGCTAATCCGGCAAATGGCTCCAAAGATGCCAACATTGTCTCCGTCGTTACGGAGAGTGACGAATTCTTCTGAAGTCACGTCATCCTCATGGTGTGTCCGTGCCACCATGGAATGGGATGTTCATTAGCGGTTCCACAATTGCACATAGGCATTGGTTTGGCGTTTATGCAGGTTGTGTGGTGGAAACGGATGTTGTAGCTGATGAAACTTCCAGGGAAAGCCAAACAGGAAGTTGCACCATAACAGTTCAGCTGGGTAAACATGTGCCGATATAAAATGCTTGGAATGTGATATTCTAAGTGCTATATTCTTTATGGTGGAGTATGATAATTCTGTTTAGAGTTATGATTGTCTGTTATGACAATGATTGTCGGGTCTTGACAATGTTCGATGAAGATGCAAATTTTATTTCTTGGGTTAGAGGTAATATCAGCGGCATGAAGATGATGATCTTGAAGCTGTCGTCGAGGAAGCATCTACGTCGGTTTCTTTTGCAAAGTGGAAGCATGGTTATCTTCTTCTATCTAAAAGGTGGAGATTTGTTGGTTATAGTTTTTGTTAGAAGAAATGGATATGGTTGCTTTGTACTTGTGAATAGATGTTATCCCACATAGGTGGGAGGAAGAAGTGGTAGGGGGGTGACTTGGTTATAAAAGGAGTGTTAAGCCTCAATACACTTTAAATATTTGATTATTTCTTTCTTTCTTACTCTTGTTTGAGAGTTTTATTAGTTAAATATTTTAGAGAGTGTAGTTGGCTTAAGAGAGTCGTCTATACCATTGTAATTTGTGATATAGTGTATTTCTCTCTTTGGGGGCCGGTGGTTTTTCTCCTGTTTTGGAGTTTCCACGTTAAATCTTGTGTTATGTATTGTTTTTATTTCTTTACTATTATTGTTGGGCTGGGTGGTGGGAATTAGTGAGACCGTAATTTCCCAACAATGCATCCATTTTATACATCATCCATAATTACAATATTGTATGAAAATTATATTCTTTAAAGGATGCATCATTTTAAATAGGATGTTCATCCATTAATTATGAATGCACCTTGATCAACGGGTGATGCACTGATGCGTCAAACCAAACATTCGTTAATTATGAATACAAAATCAATCGCGAATCTCGGCCAGAAATACACGTTCGCAAAGCCATTTTATCCTTGAAAATCAAATCATCATTTGTCATATTTATATATAAATAATAGATGCATCGTTATCGTTGTTTTAGGATACACAAGAATATACCCTCTCTTTATATGCATTTACGCATGCATGTAAATTGATATATGATGTCGAATATTTATGTTTTCACAGATCACTAGAATCATCCAATTAGAAAGAAAGAGTAAACAAAAATTAAAGATGTTCATTAACGTACGTGAGATGTTGGGCGGTTATGGCTTTCTCCATTTTATTAGGATATTAGTTTCCAATTATTTCTTTAATTCTTTTTTATTTGATTTAAAATTATTTAAGTTATCTGAACTAAATACGTGGTTCATAAGTGTTCTCACACTAATTAAAAATGAGAACATTCTCATTTGAATGCTATTATATATATATATATATATATATATATATATATATATATATATATATATATATATATATATATATATATATATATATATATATATATATATATATATATATATATATATATATATAGAGGTAGGTAGGATTAAGGGAGAAGTAATCAATTGGATGAAAGTGGAGGGAAGTATTCTTGACCACACATTCACCTCCTAAAATTTAGGATCTTGTCCCCCACCCTTGTCTAAAATGGGTGGAGGGGAATTTTCGTCATTTTGAATTTTTTGTAAAAAATAAAAAAAAAAAGAACTTTTTTTTTGAATTTTTTTTCTTCTGGAATATTTAGTTGAACCAACAGATCGATTGATTGATCGATTCATCGATTGATTAATCGATTGATTGATTCGAGCATCTTCCACAATCACCAAGCACCGTTCAGATGTGTTCATCACAGTTCTGATCTGTTGATCGATCTGAGGTGCAATATGTTAATTTACGGTATGTTTGCTACTGGTTGATTACGTTCGTTCATATTTACAAGTTGCCTTAAATTTTGAGTACTTAGTATGTAATTTTCTTACAGTTTGTTCATGATTGAAGTATTTTTAAGAGATTATAGAAGATGGAAAGAAGTGTATGCTATTAGATTTTGAAATTCATCATTTTTTTAATTTATTTTATATTACCGATTAGTATGCTATAGTTTTGTACAAATGAATATGTTTGTTGCGATACTTTCTTCTGAGTGAAACAATATGTTTTAAGGTATAATAACTTGTGAATGATTGTAAATAAAGTTAGTATTCTTCTCTAACAATATTATTCTTTATTAACAATATTAAAGTATAATACTGATGAATGGTTTGCGTTTTCTTATATGGATTTAATAGTGACCTAGTAATATATTTTATGATGAATCTTTTTACATTTTGTTAAGTAACAACATTATCATTGTTTAATATCATCGTAATGGATGGTAAAATTATTAATATTTATCAGTTCTTATATTATTGTTCAGTAACAATATTATTTTTTCTAATCGCATCATAATGGATGGAGAATTTGTATTTTAAATTAGATCTTTAATTTTGTTGTCCTGCTTTCAAAATGAATAAGTTTATAGTTTTTAAGATTAACAATACTCAGATTATATATTAGCTTTTATTGCAAAAGAATATTAAATTTTTATTCAAAAATTACCAATATTCTATGATAAGAATATTGTTCTTTGAAAAGAATATTAATTTTCTAAGCAAATAATAGTAATATTTTTAGAAAATAATATTAATCTTTGAAAAAAATATTAACATTCTGAGCAAAATTGGTTAACGTTCGTAAGAAATGTTATATTTTTATGGGCGAAAAATAGTGAATATTAAACGAAAATATTAAATATTTTTTTAAAAGAATAATTCTTTTGAAATAATATTCAACATATATTGTTTAATAACATAATATTCTTTGTACGCAATAATTTCAGAAAAAATTAAAAAAGAAATTAGTATTCTTTATAAACAATATTATTTTTCAGAAAAAAAAATTTCAAAAAAAATTTCTAGGAAAAAAATTTTCAAAAAAAGTTTTTATTTTTTATTTTTTACAACAAATTCGAAATTTTCAAAAAACCCATCCACCAATTTTAGGGGGACAAGGGTGGGGGACAAGATCCTAAATTTTAGGAGGTGAATGTGTGGTCAAGAATGCTTCCCTCCACTTCCCCCTTGATCCTATATATATATATATATATATATATATATATATATATATATATATATATATATATATATATATATATATATATATATATATATATATATATATGTTGTAAATTTAGTAGTTAAATATGGATGGTAATTAGTCAAATATGGATAGTAAAATTTGTACTATATATATGTGCATAATGTAAGTTACAAAATACACATATACATTAAATACACCACACCTCTCTTCAACCTCTTTCTCTCCTATATCTTCTACAACACATCTCTCTTTTATTGGTTCTTTCAATTTGAATATATTGAACCAGGTCACTAAAGGTAGTTCTAAGCCTACTGAAATATAACACGTTATCAGCACGAAGTGCTCCGTATAATCAAGGTTTATCTAAGCAAGCACACGTCACTAATCAAGGTAAGAAATTATCTAACTTTTATTAATTCACTAACATTTATATTAAGTTATATATGGTCGGTTATACCGCCTGAATTATATTTTTGTAATCTAACTTTTATTAACTTCACTAACATTTATATTTATGTTATTTAAGTTATACATGGTCGGTTATACCGCCTGAATTATATTTCTGTAATCTAACTTTCATTAACTTCACTAACATTTATATTTATGTTATTTAAGTTATATATGGTCGGTTATACCGCCTGAATTATATTTTCTGTAATCTAACTCTTATTAACTTCACTAACATTTATATTTATGTTAATAAGACCTCATGATTGTACGCAACACGTCATTTGACAACACGGTACTTTATGTACGCAACACGTCATTTGATAACACGGTACCATGGGTCGAGATTAATTCCGATCAATACGAATACGATGGGGTCTTTATATGTTATCTAACATTTATGATTACTTATGCAATTAATCATTATTTATTTCATGCATACTAATGTTTATTCTTAAAAGTAAATCTTAAAAGTTAAAATAAGAAAAAATAGTTTGTATTTTTATTAAAAGTAAATCTTAAAAGTTAAAATAAGAAAAAGTAGTTTGTATTTTTATTAAAAGTAAATCTTAAAAGTTAAAATAAGAAAAGTAGTTTGTATTTTTATTAAAAGTAAATCTTAAAAGTTAAAATAAGAAAAGTAGTTTGTATTTTTATTAAAAGTAAATCTTAAAAGTTAAAATAAGAAAAAGTAGTTTGTATTTTTATTAAAAGTAAATCTTAAAAGTTAAAATAAGAAAAAAAAATCTTGTCCTTTATATTACTCATACGCGTTTTGATATAGTGACTTTATTCATTAACGTCAACTAACGACGTTACAACGGTCATATACACATAACGGTTGTTAACGTCAACTAACGACGTTACAACAACTATATTTTTCAAATATAAAATAAACATCTCCGTTTTCACATTTTCACAAATCAATCTTCATTTTTCAGATTACTACTCTCAAAAAGTTTTTGTAAAAATGATTCACACAAGGATGATTTTTCCTATTGTATTGATCATATTAACTATCATCATTGTTCCTAATATACCACCGGGTGAACCTATATTCTATCCTGCCCTTGTGGTTTTATTATTTGTAATCATACTATTATTCTGTTGTTTGCTACTTATGAATTTAAAATGATTCTAATTTCATTTTATTATTTGTCTATGAATAGAAGTTGATTATGATTATGATTTATGTTATTCATCTTTTTGATAATAGAAAATGTCGAATTTGAAAAGGCTTAAATTTGCTCATTTAGAACAAGTGGGAACAACTACTTAACATGGATTATGAATGTAGAAAAATATCTCGAATCAAACGGTATTTTAGAAACCCTGAATGAAAATAACAATTATTCCGAACAAGAGAAAGCAATAGTAAGTATTTTTCTTAGCAAACATATTGACGAGTCCTTAGAATCTACATATTATATGATCGAAAATCCAAGTGTATTATGGAAAATACTCAAAGATAGATACGATATTAATTATAAAAAAAATAATAATAATAACGGTGATCCATGAAAGAATAAAATTAAAGATATTAGTAGACGCTCTTATAAGAATTCCAGAGATTCTTATTAATGATCTGGTAACGTGGATCATCAGTCTAGTATTTCTTGAATACATGAACATCTTGTTTAGCTCTACAAATAACTCCCAAAAGAAAAGAAAACGAGAGTGAATATGTTGACAAATCTTGATTAAATTAACCCTGAGCTACCTTGAGACTTGAATGGTTTGAATTTTCTAAGATGCCTAGTTTTTTTATGTATCACTCATAAATAAATGATTTTAGACCATAACGCATATGTTTTATTAAGTGTTATTTTTTATGTACTTCAGATTATAACTTGTTTGCAGGTAATATAATTTGATTATCTTGCTGAAATATAACTCATTATTTGCTTATCTTATTTGAAGTTTTAGTATGAATCCTGCAGAAATACAACATCAATTAAATGGTAAAGACCTATGTATTGCAGATAGTAGTAACATACACACTATGATCAAATCTAAGAAATATTTCATTGATTTAAATCAAATGAAGGAATTATAAATACTATATCAGCTCTTGCAAACTTGATATAAGAAACGAAAAAGGCAAAATTTCATATTACCAAATGGTACGAATTTTTTGGTAAACAATGTCTTGTTTTCTCCCAAATCAAAGAGAAATTTGTTAAGTTTCTCTGATATATATCATAATGGATATGATTATCAGTCAATGATAATCGAAAATGAGAAATATCTATGAAGCACCGAAAAGCGCATAGGATTAAAAGCGCATATGATAAAAAGCGCATATGATAAAAAGTGCAGCGCATATGATTAAAAGCGCATATGATAAAAAGCGCATATGATGAAAAGCGTATCGCATATAATTAAAAGCGCATATAATGAAAAGTGCATATGACGAAAAGCGCAGCACATATGATTAAAAGCGCATATGGTGAAAATGATATATGATGAAAAGCACATATGGTGATTAATGAAAATCACATATGGTGATTAATGAAAAGCACATATAGTGATTAATGAAAAGCACATATAGTGATTAACGAAAAACACATATGGTGATTAATGAAAATCACATATGGCGATTAATGAAAAGCACATTGAGAAATAATCACCAATGTTTCTTGAAAGAATTCAAGGGTATATATATGGACCAATTCATCCATCATGTGGACCATTTTTCTAATAGACGCATCTAACGCATGGTCTCATGTTTGTGTGTTATCAAGCCATAATATGGCATTTGCAAAGTTTCTTGCATAAATTATTAAATTAAGAACACATTATTCTGATTACACCATTAAAAGGATGAGACTTGACAATGCTGGTGAGTTAACATCTCAAGCTTTTAATGATTATTATATGTCTACAAGGATTGTTGTTGAACATCCAGTTGCTCATGTGCATACACAAAATTGGTTTAGCTGAATCAATAGATAAACGCTTACAGCTAATAACTAGACAATTAGAAATGAGTACAAACTCTCAATATTTATATGGGGACATGTAAATTTACATGATGTGACATTAATTCGCATTAAATCAAGTGCAAGTTATAAATATTCTCCATTACCAACTTAATTTTGGTGGAGACCAAATATTTTCCATCTTAGAACATTTGGTTGTGCAGTGTATTTTTAATTGAACAACCACAACAAATGGTTCCTCAAAGAATGATTGAAATATATGTTAGATATGAAACATCTTCAATCATAAGATATATTGAATCCATGACGGGTGATGTTTTTACAGCAAATTTTGTCGATTGTCACTTTAATGAAACATTGTTCCCTATATTAGGGGGAGAAATGAAATATAAATAAAATGATGTTTCATGGTGTGAACATCAATTAAGGAATATTGATCATCGCACAAAAGAATGCGAAAAGAAAGTTCAAACATAATGCATATGCAAGAACTTGCAAATTAATTACTTTATGCATTTAAAGATACAAAAAATAAGTGACTAAATCATATATACCAGCAGTAAATGCTTCAGCTAGAATTGAAATTACAAAAGCTGGCAATAATGTCACTCATGAGTCTTTGCTACGGCAGAAACGTGGGAGACCAATTGGTTCCAAAGATAAAAATCCTCGAAAAAGAAAATCAGCTGATAATGAGGTAAAAGAAAGTGTTCAACAAGAACCACAAATCAATACTCCTTCTGCAGAGGATATTGATAAATGTAAATACATAAATTGCAATAAATTATGCAATATTATGAAACTGAAATGAAATGAAAAATCTTGATGAGATATTTTCATATAATGTTATAATGACATCATGAATAAAGATGATGATCTGGAACCAAAATCTGTCATTGAATATCAAAATAGACGTGATTGAACTCAACGGAAATGAGCAATACGAGCTGAATTAGAATCGCTCAATAAAAGAAAAGTTTTTGGATCAATCGTTATCACTTTTAAAGATGTGAAACAATGGGATACAAATGAATTTTTATCCGAAAAGAAATGTGCAAATGAAGTTACAAGGCAAAACTAGACTTGTAACTCAAGATTTCCCACAAAGACCAGAAATGAATTAGGAGAAAAACTTATCCTCCTATAATGAATATAATTACTTATTAGATACTTAATCAACCTGGTAGTTATTTAAATGCATCTCATGGATGTTGTTACTACTTATCTATATGGATCACTTAATAGTGATATATATATATAAATATACCTGAAGGGTTAAGGTATCATAAGCATCTAATGCAAAACCCAAGGGAATATATTCCATTAAATCACAAAGATTTCTAAATGGGTTTATACAATCGGGACGTATGTGGTATAATCGATTAAATTACTACTTGATAAGAAAACGGTATACATATAAACTTATTTACACGTGTGTTTTATAAAAACAATGTTCGGATATGTGATCATAGCTGTTTATATCAATTATCTTAAATAAAGAAATCTATGAAGTCATTCAACTTCTAAAGAAAGATTTTAAAATAAAAAAAATTAAGTATTACGTTGATTTACATATTGAGCATATAACTAATGACTTACTTATACATCAAACAAATTATACCGAAAAGATTTTAAAATATTTTAATATGGACAAGACAAAAATCATTAAGTACTCATATGGTTGTTAGATCTTAATATTGATACTAATCCATTTCATCCTCTAGAAGATCATGAAGATCTTCTTGGTTCAGAAGTTCCATATTTTAGTGCAATTGGGGCTCTTATGTATCTTACAAATTATACAAGATCTGACATTTCTTTTGCAGTTAATTTGTTGACAAGGTTCAGCTCAGCCCCTACCAAAAGACATTGGAATGGGATCAAACAAATAGTTTGATACCTTCGGGAAACTACTGATTTATAATTATTTTATTCTAACAACTCAAAACAAGATTTGTTTGGTTATACAGATGCAGATTATTTATCTGATCTACATAAAGCTAAATCTCAAACTGGATATGTATTCCTAAATAGAGGCACCGCAATATCATGACGTTCTCAAAACAAACACTTGTTGCAACATCATCAAATCATGCCGAAGTGATTGCATTACATGAAGCTACTCGGGAATGATTTTAGTTAAGATCAATGATACAAATCATTATTGATTCTTGTGGACTAGAACGCTATAAAAGCCCAACAACTATCTATGAAGATAATACAGCTTACATAGTACAAATGAAAGAAGAGTATCAAAAATGACAGAACAAAACATAAATGCTGACGAGGCGCTAAAGCTATAAACGGTCTTAACGGTCATAAGTTTGATGGAAAAGAATGGTATATTGGTAAGGCTCAGAAAAAGACTGAAAGGGAATAGGAATTGAAACAACAGTTTGAGCAAACCATGAAGGAGACTGTAGACAAATCACAAGGGTCAAACTTGTACATAAAAGATTTAGATGATACAGTTTCAGATGAAAACCTCAGATTCTTCTCATATACTCAAGATCTCGTAAAAGACAACCAGATTAAAATGAGATAAGTTCAATCAACAACTCTGCTGATCTTTATACCAAAGCACTGTCAATCGCTGTTTTCAAAACATACGTTCACAATATTGGCATGAGGCAAGTTCAAACAAAATGTAACGACTCAGCGTTGTCTACTTGAGGGGGAGTCAACTCTATGCTGCACTCTTTTTCCCTTAGCTAAAGTTTTATCCCACTGGGTTTTCTTTAGCAAGGTTTTTAACGAGGCAGTATTAATTGCTCTTTAAAAAAAAATTACCATCCAAGGGGAAGTGTTGTAAATTTAGTAGTTAAATATGGATGGTAATTAGTCAAATATGGATAGTAAAATTTGTACTATATATATGTGCATAATGTAAGTTACAAAAATACACATATACATTAAATACATCACACCTCTCTTCAACCTCTTTCTCTCCTATATCTTCTACAACACATCTCTCTTTTATTGGTTCTTTCAATTTGAATATATTGAACCAGGTCACTAAAGGTAGTTCTAAGCCTACTGAAATATAACAATATATATATATATATATATATATATATATATATATATATATCCCACGAATATTATTCATTTATTGTATTGGGCTCAACCCATTAGAATGTTCTAGTGTACTAGTAGTCTACCTATTTATACTCAATATTCTGTACTCTATTGTTTAAGGAATGAAATATGCAATTATCTATATTTAACATGGTAGAGCTGGTGCACCTTAACAAACTCGCCTAATTTTTCTCCTCTCCCCATCGTCAATCTGCAACAGCCCTAGATCAATATTCGGCTGTGATTTTCTTTCTTCTCCTCTATCCTCTATTATCTGCTATTCTGTATCACGACATCATCTCACCATGTCTACAAGAACCTATGACAAAATATATATCGTCACTTTAATACATCACCTTATACCCGTCAAATTGGATCTCGCCAAACTAAACTACGCTCACTAGAAGAAGGTGTTCACGAAACACTGTGCTGGTTTTGATGTTCTCAATTTCCTAGAGGCACGTCAACTGCAGATGAACGAAACTCACCCGAATGGATTAAAGCCGATGCTGTTGTCACCACTTGGATCTTCACCACCATTAGTGAAGCACTTTTGGAACTTCTTCTCAACTCTGAATCTGCTACAGCCCATGATGCGTGGGTTTTTCTTGAAAAACAATTCATGACAATATGATCTCAAAAACAATGGAACTCAATGTTGAGCTACAGGGTCTCGATATTGGTACTTCAACAATTGAAGAATACTTCTGCAAGATTGATCGCATAGCCACTCATCTTCGAAATTTGGGCAACACGGTTAATGACAATGACCTTGTAATGTTTGCTGTAAATGGTTTGAATGCCAAATATGTTCAAACCAAACATATTATTCTTCATAGACATCCGCTTTCAAGACCCGTCCTAATCCATCCGGACGAAGTCCATATCGATTATAAACGATTCACAACAGTTGATTACATCGCGAGGTACTTGACCTCTATATGATACATTTTACAAACATTGCATTCGTTTTTGAAAGACAACATCGAAAGTTGACAGGCATGCATCACATTTCATAATATATCAGACTATCAACGACTTAACAATAATCTTGATGAATTCAACGACTCGAATGCAACGTCTTTTGAAATATGCTATGAATGACTCCAAGTAAAATCTTTAAAATGAGCAAATGCACAGCGGAAGATCTCTTTCGTACCTGAGAATAAACATGCTTTCAAGTGTCAACCAAAAGGTTGGTGAGTTCATTAGTTTAACATAAATAATCATTTCATAATTTTAATAGACCACAAGATTTCATACTTCCATTTCTCATAATCATACGTCCCATACATAGAGACAAAAATATCATTCATATGGATTGAACACCTGGTAACCGACATTAACAATATGCATATAGAATATCCCCATCATTCCGGGATCCTCCTTCGGACATGATATAAATTTCGAAGTACTAAAGCATCCGGTACTTTGGATGGGGTTTGTTAGGCCCAATAGATCTATCTTTAGGATTCGCGTCAATTAAGGTGTCTGTTCCCTAATTCTTAGATTACCAGACTTAATAAAAAGGGGCATATTCGATTTCGATAATTCAACCATAGAATGTAGTTTTACGTACTTGTGTCTATTTTGTAAATCATTTATAAAACCTGCATGTATTCTCATCCCAAAAATATTAGATTTTAAAAGTGGGACTATAACTCACGCATATAATTATTGTAAAACAGTTAATAAAGCATTTGCATGTATTCGCAGTTCAAAATGTATTTCAAAAGCATTTAATAAAGCAGTTGTAAAAACAGCGCATGTATTCTCAGTCCCAAAAATGTAAAGAGTAAAAGGGAATCAAATGAAACTCACCTAATGTATTTTGTAGTAAAAATACATATAACTATACTGAACAACTGAACAATGCAGGGTTGGCCTCGGATTCACGAACCTTAAGAGAACTCTTTAAAAAGAAAAAATTGCCCAAAGCGAGGATTGAACCCGTGACCTCTCGTAACCCCAAACACACTCCTAACCATTCAGCCATTTATGTTTTTCTGAATTAAACTCAAACCATTTTATTATAACCCGTATTTTTCTTGTTCTTATTTCTTCTTCCTCCTCAACTTCCAAATTTCATTCGATTAACATCCTAATCCCTAACATCATTGATCATTTGATGTAACACAGATGATATCTATAATCGTGATATTAATTAACAGAAGAAAGAAAGAAGAAAAATAAAAAATAAAAAAAAAAGACAGCAGTTTGTACCGTCGCTGCTATGATATAAAAAAAATTTTGATTTCACATATGGTAACGTTTTAGAAAAAGATTAAAACACAAGATACCTTGAAAATCAATCCTAAAAGCTATTGGTACCATCAATTTAACTTGAATCATACCATATATCCCTAATTTGATTAAAGAACATTGGTTGACTTTTTAAGAGCAAAACTTTGACTCAAGAATTGAAGCTTGATAATGAGAATTGAAATACAAGACTTTGCAGAAAGATTACCTTGAAGATTTCTAACAAGACTGCATTATAGGATTTTGTTAATTGGTTCGATTTTGATTTTTGGCCAAAAAGTGGATAATGTATAAGAACCGACGGGTTTCCAAGAAAAAAAATTACTTCTGTTATCTGATTTTGTTTTACAGAAAACGAATTTGAGTGAGTGATTAAGGGGTTTGTGCAGTAACAAAATTTGATTGACTCTTGTTCATATCCTGGATTTGTTCGACACTAAATTCGCTCAAAGGGAAGAAACAAAGATAAAAACCAAAATAAAATAAAGGGGGTAGTGACATGTAACTGAATTTGGAGGCTTTCTAATTGTGATTCGTACGAACCTTTAATCAAATACAGTTTGATAGGCACAAGAGACCAACTACTACATTTTTCTTTAATTTATTGTTTAAAAAAAAATACTAACAATCAATAAGTTTGTTATTAATAATTAATAATAATAATGATATTATTAATAATAATTAATAATAAATAATAATAATGATTCTAATAATACTAAAAATGATATTAGTCATGTTAATAACAATAAAATGTGTTATTTACTAATAGATATTAGTAATAATACTAATAATAAATATTTTAATAATAATTATAATAATATTTGTAATAAATAAAATATGATGGTAATAATAATATTATTCATAATACTAATTATAATAATATTATGATAATAATAATATTGATGATAATAATAATATAACAATCAAATTCACATCTACAAATCATATTTTTAAAATAATATTAATATTATCGATATTAATATTAACATTATTATTAAAAGTAATAACAATAGTATCATAACAACTATATTTTAAATTGTATCATATATATCATTAGTTACATAATATAATATGATAGCCTTTAATGAATATTTATTATTTATAAATAATATATATATATATTATAGTACACATATAATATAATAGAATTCATAATTATATATATATATATATATATATATATATATATATATATATATATATATATATATATATATATATATATATATATAGATGCATTTTAAATTTACACTCAATTACTTTGTATTCTATTTTACGTATTTAATTTAAATGCTTAAATTATATTTTATAATTTTAATTTAATATACATATACTTATATTTACATATACATATTTATTTACAAACAATTGTTCGTGAATCGTCAGGAATGGTCAAAGTCGAATGCATTCATGAAAATAGTTCAAACATTATGAGACTCAGTTTAATAGGCTTTGCTTATCGTGTCGAAATCATATGAGATTAAGTTTAAATTTAGTCGGAAATTCCCAGGTCATCACAGTACCTACCCGTTAAAGAAATTTCGTCCCGAAATTTGAGTAAGGTCGTCATGGCTAACAATAAAAATGTTTTCATGACGAATATGAGTTGATGAATAGAGTTTTATCATTATTGATTAATATAGATAAAACAATTCGATTACTCGAAGAGTATGAGTGAAATTATCATAAAAGATTGAAATGAGTAAATGAAGGTTTGTCTTAACTGGTGACGTAGTCAGGGTTGAATTCCGGAATTCAAGGGATTTAAAAGAAAATCTTCAAAATCTAAAAGATTTGATTCTGCGGCGAATAAGGAAATTAAGATCTCTATAATTAAATACCGTGATCTGCCTCGATTTCTCTGTCTGATTTTTCCATTATAAATCAAACTCTTCCGTTTCGTTATTCTCACCATTCCTATACTTTCTTTCTTAGTCCATACATCCAAAAGATTGTGAAATGCTTAATTCCGTTCTAATCATTGATGTTTTCTTAATCATCATTTCTGTCATCCTTCTTTCCAATCTTCCATCAGAAGAATTTCTGTTTACTCCTACTATTACCTTGGGGTAATACTATTCTTACTTATTCCATGGCTTTATATTGTTATTCGTATTAATATCCACGGTTTGTAACCTCCGTGTTGTTATTGGGCTTTATATTTTCTCTTATATTTTGGAGCTCTTTGCCTTTTATTATCCTCCCGACCTCTAAATAAGCGAGTAACGGTCCAGAATTCGTAAGTATGGAATTCTGGCTAAACATCGTGTTCTAAATAAGAACTAATGTATTAGCACGATTTGATTTGTTAATTTACCAGAATCACTGAGAATAGAACTATCAAGAATATACTTTCTTGATATGTTCAGAAGTTAAGCAGAATGAAAGAGTTATATAACATGGCACATGATGACGTTATGATCTGTGACTCATTACGTTCCATTAGAAACTCAGCATGACTTAATGTAATATAATCACGTTGGCCAAGCGCATTATATTATACTAACTCATGCTTCAATTCCCAACACTTCTCCACAATTCATTCATAATTTATACTTAGATTTTACAGAAGTTTCCAATATAATGGAATACAGAAAACACGAAGAGGTAGATAATTTCGGACAAGAATATTTATGAAAATATCCTAAGAAATATCGAAGATATTTATGATGATATTTTAGAGTTTCTAAGTTCGATGGTTTGTGAAGAAAGATTTTCCGCAAGATTTTAACGAGGGTACGGAGCAAGATATTCTCTAAAGATTTCATCGGATCCAATTTACCTGGATTCTTTGAATATAGGGTTTGATCCTTGTATTTGTTCTTTGTTTCCTTCATGGTTAGCTCAATCCATTGTTCAGTACCAAATTTTCTATCGAGCGTTCCTAACACTCCATTCTTTATCATCAAACTTTTGACCATTTAGGCCATCTACAATTTTATTGTTTCCTCTGCATTTAATGCAGCCATATCTGAATCGTCGGTTATCAATCTGAGGTGGTTTCAAGAGAATTTTGTTTTTAGATGATTAAACGCTGATAGTAATATGGTGAAATATAAAAGGTTTCCTGGTAACAATAAAAGAGCACACGTATATATCAAGGTGTTAATAAGGTTGTTTCAAACGAAAAGTCGAAGTTGACTTGCTGGAGCTGTGACAAAATTTGCTACTTTGAAAGGAAATCACCAAGTTATTTTGGGTAATAATAACACTAAAGTAATTAGCACAGATACGTGTTAAACATTTACTCAGGTTCCGAGAGTTTTCAGGTGCATAACTATATGCTTCAATCTTTCCTTCCGTAGATAAAGTGCGGTTAGTTCATCCTCTAGATTGGGGTGTTTTCAAGAATCATGAAAGGTTTGAACGCAGATTGTAATCGTCAAGATACAATGAGGTTTAAGATGAAATCAAGTGGCAACCTTGAAGAATTATTTAGTTTCATATGTTATAATCAATATTTTAATTCATTTTAATTGTCTAATGGTATTAGTCCACAGTCGATAGTCCACAGTTAGGAATTCAATAATTCATATATAATTTAATTTATAATATTCGAATTAATTAATACGTATCGTGACCCGTGTACATGTCTCAGACTCGATCACAACTCAAACTATATATATTATTGTAGAATCAACCTCAACCATGTATAGCTAACTCCCGCATTACTGCATATAGAGTGTCTATGGTTATTCCAAATAATATATATAGATGGGTCGATATGATATGTCAAAACCTTGTATACGTGTCCCGATTTTTAAAGTGCGTAAAATAAATAACAAAAATTAAATGACGATAAATAAAATTGCAAGAATGTAAATTGCGATTATTAAATTGCGATAAATAAAGTGTAATCAGTTAGCTGGGAACAATTAGCTAGGAACAGTTAGCGTGGATTCTTAACAGACTTTCTCATAGTTAATTTGTTTGTTTCTATCAAATTTTTATTTCGTCAAATGTTTTCTTCATTATGCCACTTGTTGGATTCTGATAGGTCAAAATCTAAATATGAAATTGAATGAAAATGGTTATTCTGCAGTGAACGGATACATATATTGGTGGTTGTAAATAGGATAGTAAAGGACTGTTGAATCAGATTCAAAGAATGTACAATGTAACTTATTAATGTGAAATCTAAATATTCCTCGGGTATTACCTACCCGTTAAAATATTTTCACCATTAACAGTTTGTACAAAAGAATTTTTAATTACAATCTTTATGAAAACATATATACATATATATTTTCTTCATATGTATTCATTAATTTAATGAGTTAATATAATATTAAACTCATTTAGTTTTCGGTTGGAACTAGAATAAATAATCTCTAAAACTTTAGAGATTACATATTCGCCATGTTGAACGAAGATAAATGAGGTAGAACGATACGTAGAACAAAGATTATACTCGAAATACAGATAGTGATATTGAAGCATGGATTGTTGATGGTACTGGTGCTGTTACTGATGGTACTGTTGGTGCCGGTGATGTTTCTGAAGCTGGTACATTTTGCACCATATTTTCTGAATTGATTATTCGAGCACGAAGTTCGTTGACTTATTACTCCAGGATGATCGTCGGTCGGAACGAGTGGATGAATAAGGTTTAGAATTGTGGATAATATATAATAGTTACGAGATATCCTAGAAATGAGGGTGAAAATGGTGTTTTGAACTGATTCGCCGGTAAGTGTTTCAGGTTCTTCACCAAGAGGTGAATTTGGCTGATGTAAAGGATCTTCACGTCTCCATGGATTAAGTCGACTACGAACCCATCCTCAATTCATCCAGAATAGATGATGGCTAAATGGTTGATCCATTCTGGTTATACTGCTTTTGGAGCTTGAGTGAAAATCGATGTCGGAATAGCTGTCAGAATAACTATCGGAATAGCTATCGAAATCTGAGGGACTCGAACTGGTTGAGGGGTTCATCTCGTACGATTAGATGAAAGATTTTCGATAAGAAATAGATTATAGGATGTAGATTAGTACCCTGCAATACATAATTTACATATCCATATATAATACTAAAATCCCATAAGTGATGGAAGAATCTACGAAAGCTGTCAGACAAAGTCTACAGTAACAGATATGCTAAGATATGAATTAGCAGATACGTTAAGATACGAATTTTGTCTATACACTATTCATGCGATCATTGCAGTAAGATGTGTCTAGACTAAGAATGATAAGTAGGTAATTTCCTAAGGATGATAAGCAGATGATTTCCGACACGAAATGATAAGCAAAACTTTTGACATCCAGACACGGTCGAAGTCCAGACTCACTAATGCATCCTAACGACTTATCAGTTAGACACACTAATGCAGACCTGGTTCGCTAAGACCACCGCTCTGATACCAACTTTCAAGACCCGTCCTAATCCATCCGGACGAAGTCCATATCGATTATAAACGATTCACAACAGTTGATTACATCGCGAGGTACTTGACCTCTATATGATACATTTTACAAACATTGCATTCGTTTTTGAAAGACAACATCGAAAGTTGACAGGCATGCATCACATTTCATAATATATCAGACTATCAACGACTTAACAATAATCTTGATGAATTCAACGACTCGAATGCAACGTCTTTTGAAATATGTTATGAATGACTCCAAGTAAAATCTTTAAAATGAGCAAATGCACAGCGGAAGATCTCTTTCGTACCTGAGAATAAACATGCTTTCAAGTGTCAACCAAAAGGTTGGTGAGTTCATTAGTTTAACATAAATAATCATTTCATAATTTTAATAGACCACAAGATTTCATACTTCCATTTCTCATAATCATACGTCCCATACATAGAGACAAAAATATCATTCATATGGATTGAACACCTGGTAACCGACATTAACAATATGCATATAGAATATCCCCATCATTCCGGGATCCTCCTTCGGACATGATATAAATTTCGAAGTACTAAAGCATCCGGTACTTTGGATGGGGTTTGTTAGGCCCAATAGATCTATCTTTAGGATTCGCGTCAATTAGGGTGTCTGTTCCCTAATTCTTAGATTACCAGACTTAATAAAAAGGGGCATATTCGATTTCGATAATTCAACCATAGAATGTAGTTTCACGTACTTGTGTCTATTTTGTAAATCATTTATAAAACCTGCATGTATTCTCATCCCAAAAATATTAGATTTTAAAAGTGGGACTATAACTCACGCATATAATTATTGTAAAACAGTTAATAAAGCATTTGCATGTATTCGCAGTTCAAAATGTATTTCAAAAGCATTTAATAAAGCAGTTGTAAAAATAGCGCATGTATTCTCAGTCCCAAAAATGTAAAGAGTAAAAGGGAATCAAATGAAACTCACCTAATGTATTTTGTAGTAAAAATACATATAACTATACTGAACAACTGAACAATGCAGGGTTGGCCTCGGATTCACGAACCTTAAGAGAACTCTTTAAAAAGAAAAAATTGCCCAAAGCGAGGATTGAACCCGTGACCTCTCGTAACCCCAAACACACTCCTAACCATTCAGCCATTTATGTTTTTCTGAATTAAACTCAAACCATTTTATTATAACCCGTATTTTTCTTGTTCTTATTTCTTCTTCCTCCTCAACTTCCAAATTTCATTCGATTAACATCCTAATCCCTAACATCATTGATCATTTGATGTAACACAGATGATATCTATAATCGTGATATTAATTAACAGAAGAAAGAAAGAAGAAAAATAAAATAAAAAAAAGACAGCAGTTTGTACCGTCGCTGCTATGATATAAAAAAAAAATTTGATTTCACATATGGTAACGTTTTAGAAAAAGATTAAAACACAAGATACCTTGAAAATCAATCCTAAAAGCTATTGGTACCATCAATTTAACTTGAATCATACCATATATCCCTAATTTGATTAAAGAACATTGGTTGACTTTTTAAGAGCAAAACTTTGACTCAAGAATTGAAGCTTGATAATGAGAATTGAAATACAAGACTTTGCAGAAAGATTACCTTGAAGATTTCTAACAAGACTGCATTATAGGATTTTGTTAATTGGTTCGATTTTGATTTTTGGCCAAAAAGTGGATAATGTATAAGAACCGACGGGTTTCCAAGAAAAAAAATTACTTCTGTTATCTGATTTTGTTTTACAGAAAACGAATTTGAGTGAGTGATTAAGGGGTTTATGCAGTAACAAAATTTGATTGACTCTTGTTCATATCCTGGATTTGTTCGACACTAAATTCGCTCAGAGGGAAGAAACAAAGATAAAAACCAAAATAAAATAAAGGGGGTAGTGATATGTAGCTGAATTTGGAGGCTTTCTAATTGTGATTGGTACGAACCTTTAATCAAATACAGTTTGATAGGCACAAGAGACCAACTACTACATTTTTCTTTAATTTATTGTTTAAAAAAAAATACTAACAATCAATAAGTTTGTTATTAATAATTAATAATAATAATAATGATATTATTAATAATAATTAATAATAAATAATAATAATGATTCTAATAATACTAAAAATGATATTAGTCATGTTAATAACAATAAAATGTGTTATTTACTAATAGATATTAGTAATAATACTAATAATAAATATTTTAATAATAATTATAATAATATTAGGTAATAAATAAAATATGATGGTAATAATAATATTATTCATAATACTAATTATAATAATATTATGATAATAATAATATTGATGATAATAATAATATAACAATCAAATTCACATCTACAAATCATATTTTTAAAATAATATTAATATTATCGATATTAATATTAACATTATTATTAAAAGTAATAACAATAGTATCATAACAACTATATTTTAAATTGTATCATATATATCATTAGTTACATAATATAATATGATAGCCTTTAATGAATATTTATTATTTATAAATAATATATATATATATATATATATATATATATATATATATATATTATAGTACACATATAATATAATAGAATTCATAATTATATATATATATATAGATGCATTTTAAATTTACACTCAATTACTTTGTATTCTATTTTACGTATTTAATTTAAATGCTTAAATTATATTTTATAATTTTAATTTAATATACATATACTTATATTTACATATACATATTTATTTACAAACAATTGTTCGTGAATCGTCAGGAATGGTCAAAGTCGAATGCATTCATAAAAATAGTTCAAACGTTATGAGACTCAGTTTAATAGGCTTTGCTTATCGTGTCGAAATCATATGAGATTAAGTTTAAATTTAGTCAGAAATTCCCGGGTCATCACATCCGCTTCCCGATTTTGATACCGCTCGCTCAATGTTGTTAATGGAAGAGATGACTCTCAACCAGAACACCAACACTCACGAAACACCACTAAACTCATCACACCCATTGGCTTTAACAGCTCAAGCCTTTACTCCTGTCGAACACCATCAGGAACAGGAACTATGTTGTAATTTTTTAAGAGGTTTTTGCAGGTTTGAAGGTAAATGTCGCTATCTACATCATGGATCAAATCGAAGGCCTAGCAACTCCTCCAGTACACCTAACAGCTCATGGGCTGAAGGCTTAAATCAAGCCTAACTACTTTCGATTATCTCGGCCCAACAGTAACAATTAAGGGCCCAATATAGTTTTTCTCGACCCGCTTTACCTCAATAGCCTTCGGCTTTTCTTGGATACAGACCTGGTACCTTGCGACCACATGCCCAACCTGGCCTGCTTCCAAGACCACCTGGATTTCCATAAGCCCAACAACATCCTGCAACACCGAATTTGACCTAACAACCGCTTTATGGATCTTCTGTTAATCATGGACCTCAGGCTTACCACAATGCTCCTTCTATGAACTATGGGTCATTTACTGTGGACCCTCGGACACAAACACAGGAAACCATATTGCCTACTGCCTTCAACGTAATGACACTTCAGGACTACGGTGTTGCCGGTTGGCACTTGGACACTGGTGCGTCAAATCATCTTACCTCCTGTATTAATACTCTAAGTACTATTTTTAATAATCTCATATATCCATCAGTAGCTGTTGGTGACGGGAAAACCATCCATGTTACCAATACAGGTCATAGCTTGTTGCCTAATACCCACCGACCCCTACACTTACATAATGTCCTCGTCACCCCTAACATCGTTAAAAATCTTATCTCTGTTCGTCAATTTACTCGTGACAATTTAGTTTCTGTTGAGTTTGACCCTTTTGGCTTTTCTGTGAAGGATCTTCAAACACAACGCCTACTCCTCTGATGTAACAGCACTGAGGACCTCTACCCTATCACGACACCCACCTCTCAGTCCTCTCAAGTTGCTCTTCTCACAAGCTCGACCATTTGGCATCAGCGTCTTGGACATCCTGGACATGATGTTTTTCGAAGACTTATTTCCAATAAAGATATTATTTGTATTAAAATTACGCCTAATGTGCTTTGCCATGCATGTCAACTTGGCAAACATGTCCGGCTTCCTTTTTCTGTTTCTAGTACTACTGTTAATTCTGCATTTGATATAATACATTATGATTTGTGGACTTCTCTTGCTCCTAGCTTAAGTGGTTTAATATTCTATATTATTTTTCTTGATCATTATTCTCACTATATTTGGGTCTTTCCGCTTCGTAATAAATCGGATACACTAAACACCTTTATACAATTTCGCTCATTCGTATGCACACAATTTAAACAAGAAATTAAGGCTTTCAAATGTGATAACGGTGGCGAATTTGATAACGCTGCCTTCCACCAAATTCTACAAACAATTGGTATCCTAATTCGCTTCTCATGTCCTTACACTTCTCAACAAAATGGGAAGTCCGAACGCATGCTCCGCACCATCAACAACCTGATTCGCACGCTTCTCTTTCAAGCTCACCTTCTGCTTACATACTGGGTGTAAGCTCTTCATATGGCTACGCATCTTCTAAATATTCTCCCTTCCTCCGATATTAAAAATGAAATACCACACACCTGTCTTTTTAATCAGAAACCCTCTTTCTCCACCCTCCGTGTCTTCGGATGCCTATGCTATCCACATCTTCCAACCACCAACAAACTTGCCCCGCAATCCACACCGTGCATATTTCTCGGGTACCCCTCTAATCACCGAGGTTACCGCTGCCTTGATCTCACCACCAACAAAATCATACTCTCCCGAATTGTCACTTTGATGAAACCTCGTTCCCCTTTGGCTCCATGACTCCCACCCAACCATGATCCTATGACTTTCTGGATCCTCTTCCCAACCTCTTCTCCCGCACCTTTCATCTATCATCTACACCTCAACCCTCGGAGACACAACCTCCTCTTATTGAGGCTACTCCCAACCCTACTACACCCACAGAGCCACAATCTCCTCCTACTGAGACTACCACTTCGCCCACTGCAATGGATTTGGAGACACAACCTCCTCCCATTGAGGCTACCGTGGCCCCCATTCCTCAGCCTACTCACCCCATGATCACTTGCACACGTCTAGGTACCACCAAACCCATTCAGCGTCTCAACCTACATACTTCTGCTATATCCCCTATTCCTCGCACCTACCCTATCACCCTCCATGACCCTAACTGGAAGCAAGCTATGACTGATGAATATAATTCTTTAATTAACAACGGTACTTGGACTCTTGTGCCTCGCCCATCAGACACAAACATAGTTCGCTCCATGTGGCTCTTTAAGCACAAGTTTAATGCAGATGATAGTTTGAGTAGGTATAAGGCTCGAATGGTTGCTAACGGTCGTAGCTGAAATGTCCCGTTCATATTGATTATAAACGTTCCATATTAATTGATTTCGTTGCGAGGTTTTGACCTCTATATGAGACGTTTTTCAAAGACTGCATTCATTTTTAAAACAACCATAACCTTTATTTTATCTATAAAGGTTTAAAGAGCATTACGTAGATTATCAAATAATGATAATCTAAAATATACCGTTTACACACGACCATTACATAATGGTTTACAATAAGAATATATTACATCAAAAATAAGTTTCTTGAATGCAGTTTTTACATAATATCATACAAGCATGGACTCCAAATCTTGTCCTTATTTTAGTATGCAACAGCGGATGCTCTTAATAATTACCTGAGAATAAACATGCTTAAAACGTCGACAAAAATGTTGGTGAGTTATAGGTTTAACCTATATATTATCAAATCATAATAATAGACCACAAGATTTCATATTTCAATATACATCCCATACATAGAGATAAAAATAATTCATATGGTGAACACCTGGTAACCGACATTAACAAGATGCACATAAGAATATCCCCTATCATTTCGGGAAATCCTTCGGACATGATAAAAACGAATTCTAAGTACTAAAGCATCCGGTACTTTGCATGGGGTTCGTTAGGCCCAATAGATCTATCTTTAGGATTCGCGTCAATTAGTAGATCGGTTTACTAATTCTTAGGCTACCAAGCAAAAGGGACATATTCGGCTTCGATCATTCACCCATATAATGTAGTTTCAATTACTTGTGTCTATTTCGTAAAACATTTATAAAACTGCATGTATTCTCATCCCAAAATATTAGATTTTAAAAGTGGGACTATAACTCACTTTCACAGATTTTTATTTCGTCGGGAAGTAAGACTTGGCCACTGGTCGATTCACGAACCTATAACAAATATCTACATATATATCAAAGTATGTTCAAAATATATTTACAACACTTTTAATACATTTTGATGTTTTAAGTTTATTAAGGCAGCTGTCCTCGTTAGTAACCTACAACTAGTTGTCCACAGTTAAATGTACAGAAATAAATCGATATATATTATCTTGAATCAATCCACGACCCAGTGTATACACTTCTCAGGCTAGATCACAACTCAAAGTATATATATTTTTGGAATCAACCTCAACCCTGTATAGCTAACTCCAACATTACTGCATATAGAGTGTCTATGGTTGTTCCAAATAATATATATAGATGAGTCGATATGATATGTCAAAACATTTGCATACGTGTCTATGGTATCCCAAGATTACATAATATATTAGAATACATGTATAATACACTACAAGTTAGCTAGGATATGATTAATATAGATTTGTTACCAATTTTCACGTAGCTACAACAAGCAAAAATATCCAATCTTGTTTTACCCATAACTTCTTCGTTTTAAATCCGTTTTGAGTGAATCCAATTGCTATGGTTTCATATTGAACTTAATTTTATGAATCTATACAGAAAAAGTATAAGTTTATAGTCATAAATACAGGTTAAAAGTCATTTTTTTAAAGGTAGTCATTTCAGTCGAAAGAACGACGTCTAGATGACCATTTTGGAAAACATACTTTCACTTTGAGTTTAACCATGATTTTTGGATATAGTTTCATGTTCATAAGAAAAATAATTTTCCCAGAAGAACAACTTTTAAATCAAAGTTTATCATAGTTTTTAATTAACTAACCCAAAACAGCCCGCAGTGTTACTACGACGGCGTATATCCAGTTTTACGGTATTTTTCGTGTTTTCAGGTTTTAAATCATTAATTTAGCATATCATATAGATATAGAATATGTGTCTAGTTGATTTTAAAAGTTAAGTTAGAAGGATTAACTTTTTTTTGCGAACACGTTTAGAATTAACTAAACTATGTTCTAGTGATTTCAAGTTTAAACCTTCAAATAAGGTAGTTTTATATATATGAATCGAATGATGTTATGAACATCATTACTACCTCAGGTTTTGTGGATAAACCACCTGGAAATGAGAAAAATAGATCTAGCTTCAAAGGATCCTTGGATGGCTTGAAAGTTCTTGAAGCAGAATCATGACACGAAAACAAGTTCAAGTAAGATTTCCACTCGAAATAAGATTGTTATAGTTATAGAAATTGAATCAAATTTTGAATATGAGTATTACCTTGTATTAGAAAGATATCTTACTATAAATAAGAAAGATTTCTTGAGGTTCGATGATCACTTTACAAGATTGGAAGTAAGCTAGCAAACTAGGAAGTATTCTGGATTTTATGAAACTAGAACTTATAGAATTTATGAAGAACACTTAGAACTTGAAGATAGAACTTGAGAGAGATCAATTAGATGAAGAAAATTGAAGAATTAAAGTGTTTGTAGGTGTTTTTGGTCGTTGGTATATGGATTAGATATAAAGGATGTGTAATTTTGTTTACATGTAAATAAGTCATGAATGATTACTAATATTTTTGTAATTTTATGAGATATTTCATGCTAGTTGCCAAATGATGGTTCCCACATGTGTTAGGTAACTCACATGGGCTGCTAAGAGCTGATCATTGGAGTGTACATACGAATAGTACATACATCTAAAAGCTGTGTATTGTACGAGTACGAATACGGGTGCATACGAGTAGAATTGTTGATGAAACTGAACGAGGATGTAATTGTAAGTATTTTTGTTAAGTAGAAGTATTTTTATAAGTATCTTGAAGTCTTTCAAAAGTGTATGAATACATATTAAAACACTACATGTATATATATTTTAACTGAGTCGTTAAGTCATCGTTAGTCGTTACATGTAAGTGTTGTTTTGAAACCTTTAGGTTAACGATCTTGTTAAGTGTTGTTAACCCATTTTTTATTATATCAAATGAGATGTCAAATTATTACATTAAAATGATATTATGATGTATTAATATATCTTAATATGATATATATACAATTAAATGTCGTTACAACGATAATCGTAACATATATGCCTCGTTTCGAAATCATTAAGTTAGTAGTCTTGTTTTTACATATGTAGTTCATTTTTAATATACTTAATGATATGTTTACTTATCATAATACCATGTTAGCTATATATATATATATATATATATATATATATATATATATATATATATATATATATATATATATATATATATATATATATATATATATATATATATATATATTTATATATATATATATATATATATATATTTATATATATATATATATATATAAATATATATATATATATATCCATATATATGACATCATATAGTTTTTATAAGTTTTAACGTTCGTGAATCACCGGTCAACTTGGGTGGTCAATTGTCTATATAAAACCTATTTCAATTAATCAAGTCTTAACAAGTTTGATTGCTTAACATGTTGGAAACACTTAATCATATAAATATCAATTTCATTTAATATATATAAACTTGGAAAAGTTCGGGTCACTACAGTAGCTACCCGTTAAATAAATTTCGTCCCGAAATTTTAAGCAGTTGGAGGTGTTGACGTATCTTCTGAAAATAAGTGCAGGTATTTCTTTTTCATCTGATCTTCTCGTTCCCAGGTGAACTCGAGTCCTCTACGAGCATTCCATCGAACCTTAACAATTGGTATCTTATTTTGCTTAAGTCTTTTAACCTCACGATCCATTATTTCGACGGGTTCTTCGATGAATTGAAGTTTTTCTTTGATTTGGATTTCGTCTAACGGAATAGTGAGATCTTCTTTAGCAAAACATTTCTTCAAATTCAAGACGTGAAAAGTGTTATGTACAACCGCGAGTTGTTGAGGTAACTCAAATCGGTAAGCTACTGGTCCGACACGATCAATAACCTTGAATGGTCCAATATACCTTGGATTTAATTTCCCTCGTTTACGAAATCGAACAACGTCTTTCCAAGGTGCAACTTTAAGCATGACCATTTCTCCAATTTCAAATTCTATATCTTTTCTTTTAATGTCAGCGTAGCTCTTTTGTTGACCTTGGGCGGTTTTCAACCGTTGTTGAATTTGGATGATCTTCTTGGTAGTTTCTTGTATTATCTCTGGACCCGTAATCTGTCTATCCTCCACTTCACTCCAACAAATCAGAGACCTGTACTTTCTACCATAAAGTGCTTCAAACGGCGCCATCTCAATGCTTGAATGGTAGCTGTTGTTGTAAGAAAATTCTGCTAACGGTAGGTGTCGATCCCAACTGTTTCCGAAATCAATAACACATGCTCGTAGCGTGTCTTCAAGCATTTGTATCATCCTTTCGCTCTGCCCATCAGTTTGTGGATGATAGGCAGTACTCATGTCTAGACGAGTTCCTAATGCTTGCTGTAATGTCTGCCAGAATCTTGAAATAAATCTACCATCCCTATCAGAGATAATAGAGATTGGTATTCCATGTCTGGATATGACTTCCTTCAAATACAGTCGTGCTAACTTCTCCATCTTGTCATCTTCTCTTATTGGCAGGAAGTGTGCTGATTTGGTGAGACGATCAACTATTACCCAAATAGTATCAAAACCACTTGCAGTCTTGGCAATTTAGTGATGAAATCTATGGTAATGTTTTCCCATTTACATTCCGGAATTTCGGGTTGTTGTTGTAGACCTGATGGTTTCTGATGCTCAACTTTGACCTTAGAACACATCAAACATTCCCCTACGTATTTAGCAACATCGGCTTTCATACCTGGCTACCAAAAATGTTTCTTGAGATCTTTGTACATCTTTCCCGTTCCAGGATGTATTGAGTATCTGGCTTTATGAGCTTCTCTAAGTACCATTTCTCTCATATCTCCAAATTTTGGTACCCAAATCCTTTCAGCCCTATACCGGGTTCCGTCTTCCCGAATATTAAGATGCTTCTCCGATCCTTTGGGTATTTCATCCTTTAAATTTCCCTCTTTTAAAACTCCTTGTTGCGCCTCCTTTATTTGAGTAGTAAGGTTAGTGTGAATCATTATATTCATAGATTTTACACGAATGGGTTCTCTGTCCTTTCTGCTCAAGGCGTCGGCTACCACATTTGCCTTCCCTGGGTGGTAACGAATCTCAAAGTCATAATCATTCAACTATTCAATCCACCTGCGCTGCCTCATGTTCAGTTGTTTCTGATTAAATATGTGTTGAAGACTTTTGTGTTCTGTATATATAATACTTTTGACCCTATATAAGTAGTGCCTCCAAGTCTTTAATGCAAAAACAACCGCGCCTAATTCCAAATCATGCATCGTATAATTCTGCTCGTGAATCTACAATTGTCTAGACGCATAAGCAATTACCTTCGTTTGTTGCATTAATACACAATCGAGACCTTGCTTTGAGGCGTCACAATATATCACAAAATCATCATTCCCTTCAGGTAATGACAATATAGGTGCCGTAGTTAACTTTTTCTTCAACAATTGAAACGCTTTTTCTTGTTCATCCTTTATTCAAATTTCTAGCCTTTATGCGCTAAAGCAGTCAAGGGTTTTGCTATTTTGGAAAAATCTTGGATGAACCTTCTGTAGTAGCCAGCCAGTCCTAATAATTGGCGTATGTGTTTCGGATGTTTCGGGATTTCCCACTTTTTAACGGTTTCAATCTTTGCTGGATCCACCTGAATACCTTCTTTATTCACTATATGACCGAGGAATTGAACTTCTTCTAACCAAAATGCACACTTTGAAAACTTAGCATACAGTTTTTCTTTTCTTAGCAACTCTAGCACTTTTCTCAAATGTTCTTCGTGCTCTTGATCATTCTTCGAGTAAATAAGTATGTCATCGATGAAGACAATGACAAACTTGTCAAGATATGGCCCACACACTCGGTTCATGAGGTCCATGAACACAGCTGGTGCGTTAGTCAATCCAAACGGCATAACCATAAACTCGTAATGACCGTAACGCGCCCTAAAAGCAGTCTTCGGAATGTCATCCTCCTTCACCCGCATTTGGTGATATCCAGAACATAAATCGATCTTCGAATAAACAGACGAGCCTTGTAGTTGAACAAATAAGTCGTCGATTCTCGGTAGTGGGTAGCGGTTCTTGATGGTAAGTTTGTTCAACTCTCGGTAGTCGATACACAACCTGAATGTACTATCTTTCTTCTTGACAAACAAAACAGGAGCTCCCCATGGTGATGTGCTTGGTCGAATGAAACCACGCTCTAAAAGTTCCTGTAACTGACTTTGTAATTCTTTCATTTTGCTGGGTGCGAGTCTGTATGGAGCACAAGCTATTGGTGCAGCTCCTGGTACAAGGTCTATTTGAAATTCAACGGATCGATGTAGGGGTAATCTCGGTAATTCTTTTGGAAATACATCGGGAAATTCTTTTGCGACGGGAACATCACTGATGTTCTTTTCTTCAGGTTTAACTTCCTCGATGTGTGCTAGAATGACGTAACAACCTTTTCTTATTAGTTTTTGCGCCTTCAAAGTACTAATAAGATTTAATTTCGCGTTGTTCTTTTCTCCGTACACCATTAAAGGTTTTCCTTTTTCACGCATAATGCGAATCGCATTTTTGTAACAAACGACCTCTGCACTCACCTTTTTCAACCAGTCCATGCCCATTATTACATCAAAACTCCCTAAGTCGACTAGTATTAAATCAATTTTAAACGTTTCATCCCCTAGTTTAATTTCTCTCTCCCGACATATATTATCTGCTGAAATTAATTTACCGTTTGCTAATTCGAGTAAAAATTTACTATCCAAAGGCGTCAATGGGTAACTTAATTTAGCACAAAATTCTCTACTCATATAGCTTCTATCCGCACCCGAATCAAATAAAACATAAGCAGATTTATCGTCAATAAGAAACGTACCCGTAACAAGCTCCGAGTCTTCCTGTGCTTTTGCCGCATTAATATTGAAAACTCTTCCACGGCCCTGCCCATTAGTATTCCCCTGATTCGGGCAATTTCTAATAATGTGGCCCGATTTTCCACATTTATAACAAACATCGTTGGTATAACTTGCTCCGACACTATTCGTTTCGGCATTACTTGTTCCGACATTATTTGTTCCTTTAGTTCTGTTAAACTTTGGTCCGTAGACCTCACACTTTATCACGCTATGACCATTTCTTTTACACCTATTGCAAAATATTGTGCAAAACCCCTGATGATTTTCTTCACACCTATGACATGGCTGTTTTTGATTTTTGTTGCCGTTGTTGTTATTGAGGTTGTTGTTGGGATTGTTATTGTTGTTAAAATGGTTGTTGTAGTTGTTGTTGTTGTTGGGATATTTGTTGTAGTTATTGTTAGGATTGCGGTTATTGTTGCGATTGTTGTTGCGGTTGTTGGGATAGTTGTTGCGATTGTGGTTGTAATTGTTGTTGTTGTTGTTGTACTGGTGACTCTTGTCACCGTTTTCCTCCCACTTCATCTTGAGTTATTTCGTGTTGGCTTCTTCGGCCGCCTGCTCTTTAATTCTTCCCTTAATCTGATTTATGAGTTTATGAGCCATTCGACTTGCCTTTTGTATAGAAGCAGGATCGTGTGAACTCACATCTTCTTGAATTCTTACTGGTAACCCTTTTACAAATGCGTCGATCTTCTATTCTTCATCTTCGAATGCTCCCGGACATAATAGACACAACTCTGTGAATCGTCGTTCATATGTGGTAACGTCGAACCCTTGTGTTCGTAACTATCTAAGTTCTGCCTTGAGTTTATTGACTTCGTTTCTAGGACGGTACTGCTCGTTCATCAATTGCTTGAATGCCGACCACGGTAGTGCATAAGTAGCATTTTGTCCTAACTGTTCAAGATAGGTGTTCCACCACGTTAACGCAGTACCTGTGAAGGTATGCGTAGCGTACTTTACTTTGTCTTATTCAGTACATTTACTTATGGTAAACATCGATTCAACCTTCTCGGTCCACCGTTTCAATCCAATTGGTCCTTCGATTCCATCAAATTCCAAAGGTTTGCAGGCAGTGAATTCTTTGTAGGAGCATCCTACAAGAAATACGATTTCTTGCGCCGTTAGCTGCATTGCTAGATTCAGAGTTATTGTTGGTATGTAGCGCAGCCTGTACTGCGGTTATGTTTGCAGCAAGAAAGGTACGAAATTCCTCTTCGCTCATATTCATGGTGTGTCGAGTAGTCGGTGCCATTTCCTTCAAAATAGCCAACTGAATCGAGTTAATCATACAGAATATTAAGAGTAGTCAATAGTATTTCATAGCATAATATGAACTCATTTATAAAAGCTTTTTCTTCATATTAGCGTTTTATAAGTTTAAATTCGGGTACTACCTACCCGTTAAGTTCATACTTAGTAGCTAATATACAATTCAACTACTACAATTCCATATAAAAAACTGATTATAATAATATATCATATACAACTATTCTTCAAACTTACAACTTCGCTATATTACATATAACATGAAATATAGTACACTATGATACAGGACAGTTTTGAAGATAAATCTAGTTAATACGCAAGTTGTTCAGCAAAGGAAATAAAGACACGTAATTCATAAGTCCAGAAACAAGTCATGCATTCTGGTTTTACTAAGACGACTTCCCATCATTGGTCTTGTGGAAAATAACCGTTATGACCATTGGTTAGGCAGCATGTTGTAATGTCGTCAAAAGGAGGAGGGTTTCGTAATGTCCAACAGCCCTGTAATAATCTAAAAACCTTGTTTCTCACCCCAACTACTGAATCCGTCACTTGTGGGAAGGTTTTATTTAAAAGCTGCAATCTGATATTCTTTTTCTCACTTTGGTAAGAAGCGAACATCACTAACCCGTAAACATAACATGCTTCCTTATGTTGCATGTTAGAAGCTCTTTCTAATTCACGAAATCCTATGTTGGGATATGTTGAGTCAAAATAGATTCTTAACCCGTAGCGTAAAATTGCATTTGGGTTCCCCGCATTTAACGCTTTAAAGAAAACACGGCGTAACTTACGGTCTCCCCAATGTAATATACCCCACCTATCAAAGGAAAGCCTTTTATAAACTAAGGCATTTCTGTTTCAAATGTTTGACAAGTTAATTTTACCATAATTAATTGTCCTGATGAATTCTGATCGACTCTAGACAAGATTTCCTCAATCATATCCTCTGGTAGATCTTCTAAAATATTCGGTTTTCTACCCTTTACGTCCATTTAGTTTTTATACTGTAAAATAGACAAGGATTAGATTCGTAAAAGATAATTAACAAACAATACAAGCAATTTTTACATAGAACATAAAAGTACAAGCACACTACAATACATATAATACACAACATGATTACAACCCTCTAATCTAAATCACTGGTTTCTTCTTCTTCGGACTTGGTTCGTTTTCCTAATTTTGTAGGAATATATGGTGTTCCTCTAATACGAGCCTTCGTTTTCCACAATGGTTTAGAAAAACCTGGTGGTTTAGAGGTTCCCGGGTCATTGTTACATTTTAGGAATTACGGATGTTGCCGATACATATAAAGTTCATCGGGGTTGGAATCGAGTTTCTCTATTTTTATACCTTTTCTCTTATTATTTTCTTTCGTTTTATTAAATTGGGTCGAGGTAATTTCTATAACATCATCGGAATCCTCATCGGGATCCGATTCATCAGAAAATTGGTAATCTTCCCAATATTTTGCTTCCTCGGTGGAAACACCATTGACCATTATTAACTTTGGTCCATTGGTTGAGGATTTTCTTTTACTTAATCGATTTACTATATGTATCAATATTTCTTCCTCTGGAACCTCTTCTTCTTCTGGTTCCTCCTCTTCCGATTCCTCCTCTTCTGGTTCCTCTTCTTCCGGTTCCTCCTCTTCCGGTTCCTCTTCGGGAATTTGTGAATCTTCTCAAAATATATTTGACTCTTCATTATTATTAGGTGAATCAATGGGATTTGCACTAGAGGTAGACATCTATCACACAATATCAAACACGCTAAGAGATTAATATATCACATAATATTTACATGTTAATAATATATAGTTTCCAACAAAAGTGTTAAGCAATCGTTTTTAAAGAAAACACGGTCGAAGTCCAGACTCACTAATGTATCCTAACAAACTCGATAAGACACACTAATGCAAATTTCTGGTTCTCAAAGACCAACGCTCGGATACCAACTAAAATATCCCGTTCATATTGATTATAAACGTTCCATATTAATTGATTTCGTTGCGAGGTTTTGACCTCTATATGAGACGTTTTTCAAAGACTGCATTCATTTTTAAAACAACCATAACCTTTATTTTATCTATAAAGGTTTAAAAAGCATTACGTAGATTATCAAATAATGATAATCTAAAATATACCGTTTACACACAACCATTACAAAATGGTTTACAATAAGAATATATTACATCAAAAATAAGTTTCTTGAATGCAGTTTTTACATAGTATCATACAAGCATGGACTCCGAATCTTGTCCTTATTTTAGTATGCAACAGCGGAAGCTCTTAATAATCACCTGAGAATAAACATGCTTAAAACATCAACAAAAATGTTGGTGAGTTATAGGTTTAACCTATATATTATCAAATCATAATAATAGACCACAAGATTTCATATTTCAATATGCACCCCATACATAGAGATAAAAATCATTCATATGGTGAACACCTGGTAACCGACATTAACAAGATGCATATACGAATATCCCCTATCATTCCGGGAAATCCTTCAGACATGATAAAAACGAATTCGAAGTACTAAAGCATCCGGTACTTTGGATGGGGTTCGTTAGGCCCAATAGATCTATCTTTAGGATTCGCGTCAATTAGTAGATCGGTTTACTAATTCTTAGGCTACCAAGCAAAAGGGGCATATTCGGCTTCGATCATTCACCCATATAATGTAGTTTCAATTACTTGTGTCTATTTCGTAAAACATTTATAAAACTGCATGTATTCTCATCCCAAAATATTAGATTTTAAAAGTGGGACTATAAGTCACTTTCACAGATTTTTACTTCGTCGGAAAGTAAGACTTGGCTACAGGTTGATTCACGAACCTATAACAAATATGTACATATATATCAAAGTATGTTCAAAATATATTTACAACACTTTTAATACATTTTGATGTTTTAAGTTTATTAAGTCAGCTGTCCTCGTTAGTAACCTACAACTAGTTGTCCACAGTTAAATGTACAGAAATAAATCGATATATATTATCTTGAATCAATCCACGACCCAGTGTATACACGTCTCAGGCTAGATCACAACTCAAAGTATATATATTTTTGGAATCGACCTCAACCCTGTATAGCTAACTCCAACATTACTGCATATAGAGTGTCTATGGTTGTTTCAAATAATATATATAGATGGGTCGATATGATATGTCAAAACATTTGCATACGTGTCTATGGTATCCCAAGATTACATAATATATTAGAATACATGTATAATACAATACAAGTTAGCTAGGATATGATTAATATAGATTTGTTACCAATTTTCACGTAGCTACAACAAGCAAAAATATCCAATCTTGTTTTACCCATAACTTCTTCGTTTTAAATCCGGTTTGAGTGAATCCAATTGCTACGGTTTCATATTGAACTTAAGTTTATGAATCTATAAAGAAAAATTATAAGTTTATAGTCGGAAATACAGGTTACAAGTCATTTTTGTAAAGGTAGTCATTTCAGTCGAAAGAACAACGTCTAGATGACCATTTTGGAAAACATACTTCCACTTTGAGTTTAACCATGATTTTTGGATATAGTTTCATGTTCATAAGAAAAATCATTTTCCCAGAAGAACATCTTTTAAATCAAAGTTTATCATATTTTTTAATTAACTAACCCAAAACAGCCCGCGGTGTTACTACGACGGCGTATATCCAGTTTTACGGTGTTTTTTGTGTTTTCAGGTTTTAAACATTAAGTTAGCATATCATATAGATATAGAACATGTGTCTAGTTGATTTTAAAAGTCAAGTTTGAAGGATTAACTTTTGTTTGCGAACAAGTTTAGAATTAACTAAACTATGTTCTAGTAATTTCAAGTTTAAACCTTCAAATAAGGTAGTTTTATATATATATGAATCGAATGATGTTATGAACATCATTACTACCTCAGGTTTTGTAGATAAACCTACTGGAAATAAGAAAAATAGATCTATCTTCAAAGAATCCTTGGATGGCTTGAAAGGTCTTGAAGCAGAATCATGACACGAAAACAAGTTCAAGTAAGATTTCCACTCGAAATAAGATTGTTATAGTTATAGAAATTGAATCAAATTTTGAATATGAGTATTACCTTGTATTACAAAGATATCTTACTATAAATAAGAAAGATTTCTTGAGGTTGGATGATCACTTTACAAGATTGGAAGTAAGCTAGCAAACTTGGAAGTATTCTTGATTTTATGAAACTAGAACTTATAGAATTTATGAAGAACACTTAGAACTTGAAGATAGAACATGAGAGAGATCAATTAGATGAAGAAAATTGAAGAATGAAAGTGTTTGTAGGTGTTTTTGGTCATTGGTATATGGATTAGATATAAAGGATGTGTAATTTTGTTTACATGTAAATAAGTCATGAATGATTACTAATTTACATGTAAACAAAATTACACATCCTTTATATCTAATCCATATACCAACGACCAAAAACACCTACAAACACTTTCATTCTTCAATTTTCTTCATCTAATTGATCTCTCTCATGTTCTATCTTCAATTTCTAAGTGTTCTTCATAAATTCTATAAGTTCTAGTTTCATAAAATCAAGAATACTTCCAAGTTTGCTAGCTTACTTCCAATCTTGTAAAGTGATCATCCAACCTCAAGAAATCTTTCTTATTTATAGTAAGATATCTTTCTAATACAAGGTAATACTCATGACTTATATACCAATAGTAAGATAAAGGATGTGTAATTTTGTTTACATGTAAATAAGTCATGAATGATTACTAATATTTTTGTAATTTTATGAGATATTTCATGCTACTTGCCAAATGATGGTTCCCACATGTGTTAGGTGACTCAAATGGGTTGCTAAAAGCTGATCAATGGAGTATATATACCAATAGTACATACATCTAAAAGCTGTGTATTGTACGAGTACGAATACGGGTGCATACGAGTAGAATTGTTGATGAAACTGAACGAGGATGTAATTGTAAGCATTTTTGTTAAGTAAAAGTATTTTGATAAGTGTCTTGAAGTCTTTCAAAAGTGTATGAATACATATTAAAGCACTACATGTATATACATTTTAACTGAGACGTTAAGTCATCGTTAGTCGTTACATGTAAGTGTTGTTTTGAAACCTTTAGGTTAACGATCTTGTTAAGTATTGTTAACCCATTGTTTATTATATCAAATGAGATGTTAAATTATTACATTAACATGATATTATGATGTATTAATATATCTTAATATGATATATATACAATTAAATGTCGTTACAACGATAATCGTTACATATATGCCTCGTTTCGAAATCATTAAGTTAGTAGTCTTGTTTTTACATATGTAGTTCATTGTTAATATACTTAATGATATGTTTACTTATCATAATACCATGTTAACTATATATATATATAGATGACATCATATAGTTTTATAGTTTTTACAAGTTTTAACGTTCGTGAATCACCGGTCAACTTGGGTGGTCAATTGTCTATATAAAACCTATTTCAATTAATCAAGTCTTAACAAGTTTGATTGCTTAACATGTTGGAAACACTTAATCATATAAATATCAATTTCATTTAATATATATAAACATGGAAAAGTTCGGGTCACTACAGTAGCCAACAGATTGGTATTGATTGTGATGAGACCTTCAGCCCGGTTGTTAAAACGACATCCATATGCACTGTCCTCAGCTTAGCCATTTCTCGACACTGGCCCGTACACCAACTAGATGTTAAGAACTCCTTTCTCCACTGACAGCTTTCTGAGACGGTATATATGCACCAGCCACTGGGTTTTTGGGATCCCAAATACCCGGACCATGTCTGCTTACTGTAGAAGTCTTTGTATGGCCTTAAGCAGGTGCCTCGCTCCTGGTTTCTTCAATTTGCTAGCTACGCTAAGCGGTTTAGTTTTAATCAGAGCCGCTGTGACACATATCATTTTGACAGCCTCATCTACAAGTTTATTACAGCAGGTTATTGCTTCCTTGCATAAGGAATTTGCCATGACTGACTTGGGGCCGTTGCACTACTTTCTTGGTATCCATGATACTCGTACTATGTCTGGGATGTTTCTCTCCCAGAAATAGTACGCCTCTGAGATCATTGAGAGGGCAGGCATGCCCGCATGTCATTCGTACAGGACACCAATTGAACATGGTGCCAATCATACTTGTCATGGTCCTCTCGTTAAGGACCCGATTTCTTATCGCAGCCTTGCAGGTGCCTTGAAGTATCTTATTTTCACCAGACCAGATATATCCTACGGTGTACAGCAGGTGTGTATATTCATGCATGAACTACAAGAGCAACACTTGCATGCTCTCAAGCGAATCATTCATTACTTCCAGGGCACCACTGACCTTGGACTTCAGTTATACGCGTGTTCTCCTGCCACTCTGGTTGCTTACTCTGATGCTGATTGGGCAGGCTGCCCCACTACCAGAAGGTCCACCTCTTGCTATTGTGTGTTTCTTGGTAACAACCTCCTATCATGGTCCTCTAAGCGTCAGCTCACACCGTCTCGTTCTAGTGCCGAGGCGGAATAGCGCGGTGTTGCCAATGCCGTTGCAGAAACCTACTGGATCTGGAACCTGCTTTATGAACTTCAGTGTCCGCTCACTTCAGCTTCTCTGGTTTACTGTGATAACATCAGCTCAGTCTATCTCTCCAACAACCCGTCCAACACCAGCGCACGAAGCACATAGATATTGATATTCACTTTGTCCATGATTTAGATGCTCAAGGACAGGTCCGGGTACTTCATGTTCCGTCGAGATATCAGTTTGTAGACATCTTCACAAAGGCCTTACCGTTTGCTCTGTTCGATGAATTGCAGTCCAGTTTGAGTGTCTGCCATACTCCCGCTCCAACTGCGGGGGGATGTTAGCCCACATATATTATGCATGTATTGTGTTGGGCTCAACCCATTAGAATGTTCTAGTGTACTAGTAGTCTACCTATTTATACTCAATATTCTATACTCTATTGTTTAAGGAATGAAATATATACATATATATATATATATATATATATATATATATATATATATATATATATATATATATATATATATATATATATATATATATATAACGTTAATACCAACACGGGTGTTACTTAATTCCAGACCATATTATAAAACAATTAATATAAAACATCAGAGTTATCAAGTTTGTCAAACATCACTTCAATCCCTGCCACACCCAACCCCAAGCATGTTGTACGTCACCTACAGGGAAAGTAGACTGTGGGGGAATTAGCGCATCGCTAAGTGAATGGAAATATCTAAAAGGATATCACTATAAGCTACAAGCACAGCTTAAAGGCACATGTCACTAACCACTGGTCATTAATCACATAACTCAATAAGGGTATAACAAGAGGACCGACAACCCATAGCTGATCGGGCTAGAGTTTACCGATAGTCCCCATTACTGAGCCACTGGTATAGTCTCCCTGACGCAATACACTAGTCACTTAAACTATACCATCAGTCAATAATGCTTTTACCTAACACCATCAACCGAAAGACACAAAGGTGAACAGGGTTGACCTCTTACGTCGGAAGACACCACGACGTTATCAAGTCAGAAGGACACCACGATGATTAAACACATAGTAGATCACTAATCTTCTGTTTGAAAGCACCAAGAGCAGAAGGGGGTCACATACATCTAACAACACCTAGACGATTAACACTTTTTGCACATTAAACACATATAGTCATAATGATACACGTACCTACGCGCATGGCGCTCGTGCGTATCACGTGCAGCGCGCACATCCTGAATATTACCAGAACATCTGATTAGGAGGTGCGCACGCGAGTATTGCTTAGCGCACACGAAAGCAATCGGATATGATTTTATCCATAATTAAACGTGATCCTTTTCCAAAATAAACCCGTTATTTATGGTTGTTATTCGGTAGGATCTAGAACCTAATTATGAGGTAATCTAGGGTTAGGGTTTTATTATAAATACGACTCTAACCTCCTTCACTCGACATAACGTTTTCTGTATTACTCGAATTTAAGATTGCATCCAGAAAACACTCTTACGGTAATAGGTATGTTCCATGAACATAAACCCTATGCAACCACCTTTAGTGGCCATTGTTGCGGCAACTGCCATCAATGGTGAACATAGCTTTGATCACCCTTTCGTAGATCCTCATCTCAATAAGGGTTATCCATGGTAAACCGGACCAGAGATCAAAGCTATAAACGTTCTTAAATACTCCCTCATGCACTCAACATTAACTTTGCTATTTGAGCAGATTTATGTTCGATCAAGTCACATACAATCATTTACACAGATTCACAGTCTACACTACACAATATCATTTTATTAGCATGGCATGGGTCACTACACTTGTCACTATATAACAATATCCATAAGGATAGTCCCACTCACCGATACCAGCAGAACTCAGTGGTTTAATATTACTGAGTCTTCTCCTCCACTTTATCACCTTATAATAGCATATATCGAGTTAGTACGAATATCCAAATTATATTTTATCATAAAAATGTTGTAAAACATTTCAATACATCACGTGGGTCAATATGTTACTTAACCCATTCACATAACCGAGTCCCGCGCACAGGACATCTGGTACGCACGGATAACCCGACACACATATCAAAATCATCATTTTATTATAAACATTTGTTATATTTGTTTTTACTTGCAAAACAAATTATTATACGCATCTACGAGCCTTAAATCGCACGAAAAGCACTCCGCGCGCGTGCTGAAAATCTCACTCTTATTGCTGACAAGAGTGAGCACCACAATCGTACGGTTGAGCACTCACTTGTATGGTCACTCGTATGATTGAGCTCACTTGTACGGTTGTGCTCACTCGCATGGTTGAGCTCACTCTTGTGGTCACTTATGCGGTTAAGTTGTCACTCGTACGGTCACTCATAAGGTTGAGCTGTTACTTGTACGGGAGCTGAAAACAGCATCAGATCGTTGTTTTTGGGATTTGGGGCCAAAATCACGATTTTTGCTTGTTTTAGTTAATCCAAAGACTCAATAATACCATATAACACTTATAGTATCTAAATCTAACCACTGTCAAGCATAATAAATACATAAAATCAAGAATCAGCATCAAAAGTCACTTTTATAAAACTCGTTTGAATTCATTAAAATCAAAGAAGTTTACCTTGTTTTGATCCTTGAAACTAGTACAATAATATGCATAAAGTCTTAATCTTCAATTCCCACTAGTTACTTTAAGTATTTAGAAGTAAAAGGGTGTATTTAGGGTTTATAAATTGCCAAAAGTGGTAAGTTAGAGAATGTACTGGAGTATATATCTTAATTTAGGTTTCTTCATTGTCAGGAAACCTATTCTCCATTATACATGGGTATTTACCAGTTATCTGAAACATAATGTACCTCATTAAGCGGTCTTAACGAGGTCCAATTCACATACCGAAATATGTTCTGTGACCGTTGTCACAAAACGCACTTTTACCCATACACAAATAATTATATACACATCATTATTTAATCACTAACAAATCACACACAAGGACAAAAAGGTCAATTTCTACTAGGCCCAGTTGAGAGTGTTACAAATTTACCCCCTTTAAGAAGCATCTGTCCTCGGAATCTGGTAAGTCGCTATCACAAAAGTCACAGGTTCATCACAACCTCTAGTTTCTAATTCACATTCAAGTCCAAACGGTCATACCCAATTACTCTAGCTTACCTAATCGGTCGGAGCACTATCAGCAAACTTTTAATTGACCAATTCCATAGTCTCACCCACTAAATCGTATCTAACTCTTTATCATTCAAGATTAAGCACTATCCCCGAAAATGCAAAGGATAATTATTTTTACAATAAAACACCATTCAAAACGATGACATTTACCTCGAAGGTCGTTCCACTACCCACTTGTATCCACGAATACCACGGTCGTTTCATCAATTAAGGTCCAAATTACGAAAGTATATCACTTAGTAATATTAAATCCACTAATTTGTCATAATGTTTTACCACGAATACCATCAGCAGACGAATTATCGCACACGAATTCATTAGGGTCTCTTGGTTAGGTCATAATGTACGTAAAGGTTTAATAAAACATCAAACATTATTACGCAACATGAATAATGGGGTCTCAATCATATATCATTAAATCAATTACTCATAAAATCACTTCACTGGATGTTAGAAAATATACGCTTATAATCAACTTGTTATCTATCATCCACATCATGTCACTCACCTTTCAAATTTTAGGGTAACTCAATCAGAAAATTCATCAAAAACACATCAATTTTCATTCAAAACTCTTTTTATGATCGCAATCACTCACACAATCATCGAATTTTACTTTCCTATTAACACAATTTAACGTTCACGTAATATGCCACATCCGTTCCATAGTATATCCATAATATCTGAGTCATAAATCTTTATACACCCACTTAACCGAGATGATGAACATGACGATTAAGATCCTCAGAATAGCCATGGGGGGAGATAGGAGTAGATGGAGAATTTCTAATGGTGAACATTTCCACTAGGGGTGGTGGTGTGGGGTCTGCTTCAACTTCACAAGCTCAAACAATTAATGTTGAATCTGAGACAATCCAAACTCATGATGATGTGATTGAGAATGTAGAGTCAGAGCAAGTGATTATTCCAATAATTACAACTCAAATTGAGGTTGAAGGTGAACAAGTTGATAAGGATTTGAACTTAAGTGACTTCTATCTTGAAGAAACTGATGATGATGGGTTTGCCATTCTTAGTACACTCTCTTCACTATCTACTATACCTGATGATGTAGAGATTATTGATGAAGGGAATCCTGAACCAATTATTGAAAGTGACGGTGAGGAGGATTCTACAGATGAAGATGGTGGTGATCAATATGAAAATCCAAATGTAGATGATATCTTTAACCATATTGAAGATGATAATGCTCCAATTGAAATCTCGACAAATCCTACTGATCAATTAACACTTTCTACAACATCATCAAGTTCAAATCCAACTAATGTAAATGAGAGTTCAACTTCTAATACAACAACATCAATTCTACGGTTAATTCCTGGTTTGAGTACAACAATGGTTTATTCTTCAAGAATCGGGATCATCGACTGCAATTGGGAGTTAAACATGACTTTATGACATAAAGAAACACATTCATCGAGGAAAATGCTTATAAGATCTTCCGCATTAACGAAACTCCAAGAAGTGAAAGGTTTACCTATATTGGTTCACTATTACTTCCGGCTGATGAAAGAAATTGGTATCGTTTCATGTGGAGGGAACATATCAACAGAAATGAAGATAATTTGTGGTTACAACGAAGGTATCGGTTGTCACACGTATTGGATATTACTCGAGTTGGAGTAGAGATAAGTGTGAAGAAAGACGTTATAAGTCAGTTCCATGTTATAACAGAAGATGAGAAGGAGTAAAATTTTAAAGAAGCTGATTTTCAAAATCTGGACATGCTTGACATCATTCACATCTACAACTACCTCAGTATTCTCACAAATCGACCTTATGAAAAAACTCAAGCTTCGGAAGCTGTAAAGAGATACATGATGGAGACGATAGAACTGATGAGACGTGAGGACTTTCAAATCGGTCTCGAAGCTAAAAGGAAAAAAGATTCAGATAACTTGTCCGGATCACTCTCTAGAGGGACTGGAGGATATGAGAATGTTTCAGATACTATTTGAACCCGAAGGGTTTGTGTTTGTTAATTTTCAAAAGGAAAAGGTGTTCATCAGAACGAATGAGCTGAACAAATATTCAGATGGAACACTTAAAGCTGCACTGAAGTATCTCAAGTTTCGTCAAAGCAAATTTGATGATATTGACATGTGAATGGGTCTTGGAGAATTCATTAAGCACATCAGAGATCGTCTAAAGCTCCAGATCCGTACTAGACAATTTGAGATTCTTCGTGGTCAAAGAAAGAGAAGGTATTTCAAAGAAATGGATGAATACCCATTACATGAGGGAGATCCAAGAAAAGCATGGGGTACCTGGAAACCTTCAAAGAAGATTTTAGATAATCAAGTTGAATTTTCTGACCCCGTAGGTACAAGATGGAAAGCAACATTTGGACCTCTCAAGATTAGAAAATAGGATTACATTGTAATCTTCATATTTAACACTAAGGGGGAGATTGTTAGTACCCCAAAGGTGTATAGTGTTAATGTGAAACAAGCTAAATAGATGGTTCCTTAGAAGAGGGCTATATAAGCAACTTAAGTAGTCCTAATTAGATAGCCATTGCCTTGTAACTGAGTTTAAGAAGCTGTGGAATGTAAATTTACCGAAACTCTCTAATACTGAATCTATCACTATTCACCCGAATCTCATTCTATCTCTTATATCTTCAATTCTCACTATGATCTGACCTATCATATGCAATAATGCAAATGGATGTCAAGAAAATGAGGAACCCAAACTATTATAAACATAGTTATATTTAGTCTCATAGCCGATATGGGATGAGAAAACTCAACACACCCCCCTCACACGAGGCGTAGATTACTGCAGGCGCGGTCCTAACATCAATACCCTAGCTCTGATACCATGCAAAAATAATATACTTAGCCTAATTCAACCTCAAAAGTTAACTTAAGGGAATGAATAACCCAAGATATTATAAGCAAAATTATATTTAGTCCCACAGCCCATGTATGATGAGACAACTCAACAAAAACAAACATGCGTTTGTATGCAAATGAACAAACATAGTTAATTCTACTTCTAAAACACATACAGAAGAACACTCAATTTCTATCCTTGTTTTTTTTACATCAGTTTGGGAACACTCAGGGGGACTTCATCACCCACGCGTTCATCTCTCGTAGTTGCATAACCCGCCCTTTTGTATTCATGATCCTTGAAGTTTGAGTGTCTTTGTTAGAACCATATCAACTAAAGATACGAGAATTGAAACTTATCAATTCTAATGGCAAATCATGAAACAAAAAAATTAATTGTAAAATTACCATCGTGCTCTTTAAAAGCAGGCCCAAAATTAGTCACATTTATGGATTTAGCCTCAAACAAATCAGCTGTAGGCCTATAACGAAAAGCTTAACATTCAAGACTGTTTATTGGATGTTGCATATGTAGATATCTGTTGTAAATGTACACAATTACACACTAAAGAGTCATGCTAAGAAAAATATACCTTACCATGGCGGTGGTGGTGGCATGGTAAGACGGTCTTTCAATGTGGAGGTCAAGGGTTCGATTTTTGCCATTCAAAAAGTTATTCTCCCTCATGGCCACATAGGTTCACCTGCAATGACCCTGGGATACTCGCAAAGTAGGTAGTCTCCCTGGAATTAGTCCGTTTTAAAAAAAAAAATTGGATACCAAGATTAATAAAAAAAGAAAAAGAAAAATCTACCTGCTACAATTTACAATGAAAATGGCTCCATATGTGATGTACATAACTTAGGCGTTGGGTAAGCGTGCAAAACATAGCTAACCGCTTTAACATACTCTAAAATAACCAAATAAAAAGAACAAGACCATAAATATAAGTTAGTATTATATATATATATATATATATATATATATATATACTGTAATCAGAAACAAGGAATCAAAAATCAAAGATAAAGAACAGAAGAATAGAAAAGAACAAAATATAACGTCAAACACTAAAAAGACTACATCTAGAATTACTTGGTTTCTAATGTGCTTAAAGAATCAATATATAGATTCAAGAGACACCTAGAAGCCTCTAGCAATAATTAATATCTAAAAACTACTTTCTAACAATAATAAATACATACTTACATTCTAACACTTCCCCTCAAGTTGAATCATAGATAATGATCCAACTTGTCACAAAACCGAAAGAATGAGCAACTAAATTCGTCTCAACGGGGACAAAGAAAGAACTAAACTTGCTTCACTAGGAGCATTCAAACTCGCCTCTCCTGGGACGAACAACCAAATAATCTTGCTTCAAAGGAGCAATAAAACTCATCTCGTCAGGGAAGAACAAATAACCAAACTTGCGTCATTAGGGGCTTCCTAACTTTTCTCACCAGGGACGATTGAACAAGCGATTTAGCCTCACAAGGGGTTACCTACTAAACCGAACTAGTCTCACCAGGGACTACTCAATGACCGAATTAGCCTCACAAGGGGCTACGAAATAACCAAACTCTCCTTGCGTCACCAGGGGCAACAAAACTCATCTAAACATGAAGGATCAATTAATCACATTTGCCTTGGTAGGGGCATTCTTGACCAAATATATATGGGACATTCTGATTGAAGCAGATTAAACCCTTAAGACTGATGCTATCAAAACTTTTGTTAAGTTGTGCGTTAACTTTCCATTAAGTCTCATGTTTTGAAATATTGCATAGCAAGTCCCTTATGTTAATAGATAAAAGAAAAGTTAACTAGTTTGATCTTGGGCCTTTTATTTGAAATTGGTAAATGGGCTTCCTCATGAATTAGGCTTTTAAGTCGAACTGAGCCTTTACTTGTTTAAATTGTAAATGGGCTTGTGAAATGAATAGGCGCGGTCCTTTTTTAGAATAGGGCCACTAACTGATTAACTGCTACAGTTATAAATTAATTCCAAAAAATGTCAAAGCTGGAATCGAATACCTTGTCTACAATCGAACGTGTGAACCATTGAACCACATCTCAAATAATAACCAACTTGTTATCTTTTAAATATTGTTTCCTTGTCTTCTTCTTCCCCAAAAAGATAAACCCTAATTATAAAACCTGCAAATTCTGTTGTTTCTTACATGTGTGATACAATACAAACGTGTGTGAAACAAATACGCGTGTGATACAGGCCTGCGTGAGACTTGAAATCTAATACATACGTGCGTGTGATTAAATTCAGGTGGTTAGACATGTTAGAAATTGGACGCGTGAGTCTATTTCAAATGTTTGAGATTTGTAACAGATTTTTCCGAAGAATACAAGTTTTTTTGATGAAATACGTTTTTACGGCGAACCTGTAACTTGAATTTCTGTTTGATTTAGAGCCTGGAACTTCTGCTAAATCCTTTTTGCACTTTTCAGAAACCTTTTATGATTGATTTCAGCAACAAGACACCTAAATTTACAAAATCTTCAAACCAGTTACAGCACCAAATAGGAGCTTCAAAACTCAAACAAGACTTCTAGGATATTTCATAGACCGATTTTATAACACCTGATTTTTTTTTATAAATACATAACAGAATAATGTACAAATCATTTCATATATTAAAACACAATATATAATGTTAACGACACCAGGTGTTACGTTGCAAAACATGTTAACCATAGTAATTACGGACATCAAAGTTTACTAGTAGTATCAAACATAAATAACTATACAAGTTCTTCTCCCATTACATAGCATACAATCAATCCAACCTGCATGGGAGAATATGTGGGGAATTAGCACGATGTTAAGTAACTGAAACAACCTAACAAATAATAGCATACAACATCAAGCTCTACTAGCATCGCAATATCACATCATACAAGCAATTTCAGCATGTACAACAACTACATCAAGTAAAAAAACATCAATTACAACAAGAGGACAGCCGACTTGTATGGGCCAGTAACCACTAGCTGATCGAACTAGAGTTTTCCGATAGTTCTTATTACTGAATCAACAATATACTCCTCCAGATGCAACACATTCGTCATTCTGAACTATACTTCACAAATAGTAATAATCGAACCAAGCCTAATAATTAAAGGTTGACCCCTTTGAGTTCAACCTAACAATTCAAGACTGACTCATTAGGACCTAAGAATTCAAGGTCGATAACCACATTGTGCATATAAGCAAACATAGTATATCAATAGTGTAAGTAACTAGAGGGGGTGAATTGTTACTTAATACGTTTTTAAAACTTTTTCAATTAATCACTAAAATTGATTAACTATGATCAACCAATTCAACTCAAACTTGGAGTGTGTGGTGTTTATGTTCAAAATGATAAGTAAAGTAATGTAAAGAACATAGACATAAGGATTTATAGTGGTTCGGGTGAATGTTAACTAATCCACCTTAATCCACTCCCCGATTACACTAATCAGGATTTCTTGCTTCACTAAACCCGATGGAGATATGATTTACAAGTCTTCAACATCTTTGGTATACAACAAACCTAATCTTTCTAACCCTTTGAAAGACCACCTCCAACCTAGCTCAACTTGTCTTCAACTTGGACAAGTATTAATCTCCAATTAAGATTAATCAAGTTTCTAAGTCCCTTTAAGGAAGTAGATAACTAAGCTAGCCTATGTTTCACTAATTGAAGTTATAAGACTCACACAATTAGTGATGATAATCCTAAGAAACTTCTAGGACATACATCACACTACGTAAACTTACAAGACAAACAAATTTGATTAGTAAGTTTACAACAACTAAATTCTTTATCTATAAGATCATAGAATCTTCTCTTGATTGATCACATTTGAGTAGTAATTAAAGCCCTTGTGATATCTGGTAATATGCCTTTGAAATGTGCAAGAGGGTCAACTTCAAATGCTCTACAATACTTGTTATTTATGGTGGAATTCAAAAACTAGCTGTTGTTAGACGGTCACTGTCATGGTCGACCGTGGTTCGACCATGCGCGCCTGTGTCTAAAATTTGTATCCGTTGTATAGCTGTTTGACTCTGATTTGAACATCATATTTTGGAATCTTTATTTCATTTAGCACCCGCAAAAGAAACCTAATATCCTATACAAGTACTACATGCATTAAATGTGTGGGATTTGGTCTTATTGTGTGAAAATGACATAACACTCCAAATGTGATAAACCCAACATTCTCGGAGAAGTGTCATGATTGTCATTTGGGATAATTATCAGTTTGGTCAAGACATAGTTAGGTTCATTAACGCATTTGGTTCAATCTTAAAGACTAGTCAACATGTTAATAACTTCCTAGTTTCAATTAATCACAAATTATATTCATTTTAAGATTAAGTAGAGATTAATTGAATAATGTTTTTCTAAGTTAAACATTAAGTGTAAGTTGTACTTGGACATGTTACACAATGTGTGTTACTAAACAAGACCAAATAGATTATTGACCATTATTATTTGTGAACCATGTTACACTTAATTCTTTAAAGTAAACTAGTTATTTGAATCCTAGTGTTCTTATTTATAATACATAGCAAGTTTAAGAGCATGTTAACAAGTTGGCAAATTAATGAGTATCAAACATATTAGCAAGTAGCAAGCAATACTCACATATAACAAGATATAATTATTCTAATATCAATCATATAGATATTTGCACAACAATATGGTTTAAGCTTTAGCAAGCTTACTTGCAATATAACATATTGCATGATTAATGTGTAAGCACATATTTTTTGTCCAACACATGAACAAGGGAAGAGCAATCTCTAGTTGGGACTTGGTGACCATTCTAAATGTATCTAAGTGTATTTTAGGAGTATAAGTCTTTACTAGTTATGCCTTAAAATGTTGTTCTTCATTTAGCCTTAATTTGTCACTAAGTAATCTTTAATTGTAATTAGTGTTCAAGTGACATTAGCTTATGTGTGTTGGTACTTGGTGATCATCCTAAGAATGTCTAGACAAGTTTAAGATCACAAGTTATTGATTAGCACTTATGTGTTATGGTTAAATTGTCATTAAGGTGTAATTAAGCGTGATTAAACAAGATTAGCATTTTTATGACCAAATCTCAATTGATTATGAAGGGGGCATCTATTCTAAGTGTGTTTAGAAAGGTTTTATGAATTATAGATGTCAGAAAGTAGTCAAACTAAATTTGGCCAAAAATGGTGACAGTGAAATCTACGGTCGCACTGCGAGTGACCGTGGTGATGACCGTGCAACTTGTTTTCACAAAACTGTATTGCAGATTTAGTCTGAGCTTCTACGGTCAAGTATATGGTTGACCGTCCCTTTGACCATGTAACTTTAATGATCTTTATTTTCATTCAAAGTTTTGTTTGATTTGGTCATTTGCAAGATCGAGTATGGATTAGTGAACTTGTGTGTTTTATGTTAAGATGTCAATCATCACTTATGCATATATATGTGTCATCATCAAAACATATTCTTTGGTTAAGCATCATACTTAGCTTTGTCGGTTAGTCCATTAACCAACATTACCAACATTCTCCCCCTTTTTGATGATGACAAATATTCGTGATGAGGGATATTTTGCTATAAATACACAAGTGTTAACATCACTTGTATCCATATTTCTCCCCTTTTATCGAAGCAAAAAGGTTAGCTCCCCCTAGAACTATGCTCGTCCTTATAGCAAAGCCCCCCCTTAAATTGTACATGGTGGAAAATAATTTTTAAAAGCATAATAAGCACACATTTTATTCATTCAAGTAGGATTACACAACATAGACATGCATACATGGAATTATGCATGGAGAATACAACAAGTCACATAGCTTACGATGCTTGTAAACAACACACAATTGACTCATGGAATCATACATGAGTGGTGATAAGGTTGTTTGCAGAAGAGGATGGAAAGGTCAATAAGTTGATATGTTTGAACAGGAGTGTCAAATGATGACCATAGGGAAAAGGTTGCATAAGGTCTTGTTTAAGATCTTGCATCCTTGAAGCCATTATGAAGGCAAGATTGACTGGTATGGACTTGGTTAGGCACCCACATGAGTCCAAGTTCAGTCACGGACATTTGATTATCACCTTCTTTTCTGAAGAAGATGTTGTGACTGATAATCATTTTGCATGTCCCATACTCCACTTAAATGTCGCTGTCAAAACCCCCTTTTGACAGAGAGTACCTAGTTTGAGTTCTAGATCAATAAAGAGTGAGGTTAGTGCTCTTTTTGCAATGAACTTGGGAAGGAGTTATATATGATTCTCAGTATCTTAAAACTTAGCGCCTTTTGTTGGCACTCTAAAGATGTAGCTGAATACCTTAAGTGTCATCACATAATCTCGATCAAGCAGAGTGAACTTTACCTTTTAGTCAGAGGTAAATTCGAACTTTGAGTAGAATTGTTTAACGAGTGAAGGAAATTTGTAGGTTTTGAGCGAAAGAAACGATCCCCATCCAATCTTATCAAACCCTCTTTGAAGAGTAGGATAAGCATAGAACACTTCATGTTCTTCTTGGATGTGTCTTGAGTTATCTTGAGAGTTCTTCTTTTCATCACATGGAAGTTTGTTGAGAACTTTTGACATTTTGAGGTTTGAGTAATGTTTAGAGTTTGAAAAGAGAAAGGATTTTGAAGAACTCATTGCTTTGAGGTGTAAGATGTTCCTTGAGATTCCTCAATTTAAAGAACATGAGTGAAAGGCTTTCCATCCATTTTGAGTAATTTTTTTGTTCAAGAATTTTAAAGTTGAAGTTAAATTTGATTACATTTAGATGTTGTTTGTAAGATAGTGATATTGATTTTCTATTGGTATGCATTTAATGAGACTCGAATCAATTGCAGTTAGTCTGCGGTTAAGATCACGATCAACCGTGACTACTATTGAATACTGTCTGCAACATATTTCTAAGTTATTAAAGTTTTACTTTTAAGAAAATTCAGAGATTAAAATATTCAAATGCATCATGTCTACATTCAACCATAGAATCACAGCACAATAGTCTTACACATTTAACACAATAATCAAATTGTTTCAAAGATTTCTAGGTCTACACACTTGAGTTGTCATCCTCCATGTCACTTAATCTACATGTCAGCTTCCTTATTACCCCCTTCATCATCTTCACCATCTTTGACTCCTTCTCGAGGTTCTTGATTTGTTTCTGGTAGATTTTTTCCATCTTTTTCATCACCCTCAACTCTTGAACTTGTTCATCAGCTTCTTCATCTTCACTGTCAGGAATCATGGTGTCTTCTCTACTGGTTCCTGCTTCACCAATCGTTCTTTTTTGTTTGCGGATGGTTACTTCTGAAGTTCTTGTTCCTTTAAATATGTCGTGAATGGGTTGACGAGAGTTATCACTTGTGACACCGAGATGTTCAAACACCTTATTGAGATGCAATCCATAAGGCAATGCACGAGTAGTTTCTGTGATAATCCCATTCATCTTCGATGCCATGAGATAGGCCATATTCACTTTGATATCATTTTCCAAACACCACATCAGGGCGAATTGAGTGGCATGGACGTTTGAGTGATTTCCGAATTTGCAGTAGATATTGTAACTAATTATTTTGTTCCAGGTGTCATACTCATGACGGAGATGTTTTCCCTGTACTCCAGATTTCTCGATTTCAGCTCGAGGAGCATCATCCTTGCATAGTGTATCAATAAGTGGAATTTTGTCCGAAACAAAGTTCGGAAGATTTGATTGATCATGTTGCCTATTATAGAATTTTTCGCCATCGGTAGTAACATTCAGCATAATCCCGAAATCCTTAAGCGGATAGCAGCAATTTATACCAAGAAGATTGAAGAATACCTCATTATTCACGAAGTTGAAGTTTGCGTAGAATTCTTGAATGAGTGATGGATAAATTGGACCATTTAGAGTAAGAAAGGATTTCCATTTGAGTTTCTCAAATTGCCTTACGAGTTCAGGCATTTGAGTGTGAGCAACTCTTCTTCCTTCAGCAATTTTTCTGCCTGAAAGAAATTGAATGTTGTAAGCAATTCTTTCTTCTGGATCCGATGGTGGATCGTATGAATCTTTTCTTTTTGCTTCAACATTTTTATTCTTTCTTTTTGTCATTTCCGGCAAATGACACTTTCAATTGATCTAAAGTGTATGTATAATTCAATTGTAGGCAACGTGTGTGCAAAAAAAACTTTAATTATCATCAACACTTAAGTGTTTTGATGTTAATATTCTTCACATTTTCAATCTCAATTAGTGTCAATGAGTTGGCAACTAGATTATGATTTTCACAAAGTTCATATGTGTTCTAGATTCTTAAGCTCATCATTAACACAAATATAATTCGATGTTTAACATTATCACACTCAATTTGCAACAATGTAGTTTATACCATATGAACAATGATTTAATGAGAATCTAAATTAGATGTATAATGAACCCTAGAATTGTCCAATGTTAAATCAATGCATAGATAGTCATCACTACAATCGTTTCTAAGTTGTTTTCAAGAACAATTTTAATTTTTGCATCAATTGAGGTTTAGAGACATTCTAGTTAGGGTTTCTTCACAAGATTAGCGAAGAGTTCATCATACAAACACAATTGAATGATAGGAAATCAAGGATTAATCATACCGAAAGTGGAATTGAAGTGGAGGGAATGCGTATTCTTCAATGTGCGGTCGATCTTCTCAGCCGTGCAGAGAGTTTTTGTTTTGAATTGATTTTGAATTGAATGAAAAGCGAAAGTTTTATTCAATTAAAAACAGTGTCAGGCCACGTATGGTTAAAGTATGGTCTGTGACAACCCGGAAATTTTCGACCAAATTTAAACTTTAATCTTTATATTATTCCGACACGATAAGCAAAGTTTGTTAAGTTAAATCTCAAAAATTTTAAACTGTATTCATACATTCATTTAACTTCGACTATTCCCAACGATTTACGAACAATTATATTTAACTTGATATGCATATATATAATTATATATAAATAATAATTAAAGATGTTAACAAAGTATTAAATGTATAATACTTTACATGAACTTATTTGTTTCGATATATGTTTAATATATTTATCAACGGAATTAAATGATAATATCAAATGATTGAATTATCAGATACATTGTGATATGATTAGGGGTCTCGGTTGTGAGGTCTACGTTGATTTGAGAAATCTTTCCCTTTTAATGGTATTCGGAATAAATGGTAAAGTGACTTACATGTAAGAACAAAAGTGTCAATTAACGGTAACTAGACAAAAGTTAGTGGAGATTCCTATTTGATTTTCAATACATGCTTTACAACAATTTACTCGTGACTTTTAATAAGGTGGCTATTTAACTTTCATATTATTTAATGAAAAGATGAAATTATGAAATGTATAAATAATAAACATTCAATAAAAAGTTATTATATAATATATTATACGATTATTAAATACTACATAAGTAATAATATATATATATATATATATATATATATATATATATATATATATATATATATATACATATACATACATAATACAAGTTAAAATATAGTTATTATATTAATATTGTTATTATTACTCTCATTAAAATTATTAAAATAAATATTAGTATTACTATTAAAATTAGTATTATTAATATTACTATATATAATATATAGATATGAAATTTTATACAATTAATGTGTTATAATTACTAATATTATTATTATCATTATTAATATCATTTTTATTATAATTAGTAGAAGAATTATAATTTTAGTTATTATTATGATTATTATTATTATTATTATTATTACTTGAAGTATTAAAATTATTGTAAATATTGTTATTGCCATTATAATACAAATAATTATCATTATCACTAATAAAATTATTATTATTATCATCATTGTTATATTAGTATTCTTATTATTATTATAAATATAAATGGTATTATAATTATTAATAGGTTTATTAATTATTAATATTAATTACTCTGTATAATATAATCAAAGAACAGATATAGATATATATAGATATATGTGCACGATTATTGTTCCATATCACTATCATCTTATTTCCCTTTTCTCTCTTTCCCTGTTCTTCTCTCGCCGGTGATCAATTGTCTACACAAGGAATCTCTACAAACAACCCCACCCATGTTTTCCACCTAAAAGTTGATTACTAATATGACATAGATTGATGATATGCGAAATGGATATATATATATATATATATATATATATATATATATATATATATATATATATATATATATATATATATATATATATATATATATATATATATATATATATATATTATCTTGCATCTTAAAGAACAATAATCATCTTCCCCTTTCTTTCATTACTTCGATAGTAAACACCATCTTAACCATCTCACCATTAATTGTAAGTCACCAAACCACCATCGTTTCGCCTGTTTTCTGTTCATCATCAAGCAACAACGAGACACCTTGTATTATCTTTGATTCTCATCATAGACCCACCAATACATCATCAAAACAAACCTACTGTTCGTTGCTACTCTAGTCAGTCTGTTTATTGTTTCAGTTCGTAGCCACAAGCCACATGAGAGACTCATCGATTACTACATGTTTCTGTTTCAATCGACCAAATCAACACAACCGTAACCACAACCATCACTTCATCTCTTTGTTTGACCGCCACCTCCTCCTCTTTTTCTTCTTCTCCTTAAATCACCACCCACTCGATATTCTGTTCTTCTATTTTCGATCATGTATTTCAAAACCAAACCCATTTAAACACCAACTCAGACCCATCATTATCATCATCATCAAATGATATGGTTCTCGCCATTGTTGCTCACATCAAAACTCGCGTATTTTTCTTTTTCTTTAATTATATTACATACTCCATATAATGTATCACCCTTCACCATGATTTCTATCTGTTAATTGCTGAACCCATAAAATTATATTCGATACCCTCATTGCCATAACCCATTGACAACCACCTTTGGTCTCGATCAAACGCACCCAATCACTATTACTTCTGCAACTTTTGAACCCCTGCTACGCTGCTATTCGTTGATCAAATCACCTCACAAACTACCATTTTTCTTTTTTGTTTTGAGGTTGGTTACTGCAGCTCTGCTGTGTTTCTTTCTGTTTTCAAAACCATATTAATATTAATGGTATGTACAAGAGGGTGTTATACGATATTAAGATATAGAAGAAGTGGACCATTTTTTTTATGATGGTGTTACATGATAATGGAGGGTGACATGATGATGATTGTGTAATTGCTTTTCTGTTTCCACTTCTAATTGTTGTTCAAAGTTCTACCAAACTAAAACCACTTGGAATATAAAATACATGGTACTCGTTCCAATTTCTATCTCCAGCTCGTTTTATATAAGCCCAACACATTTTTTAAACCATTTAATCATTACCCTTTAATCATTAGATCATTATTTTTATTTTCTGTATTGAGGATGCATCTGGCGACAACAATTTGATGGGGGACCGAAAACTGTTGGGCCACCAGGTTTTCACTTGGGCCGAGCTGATTATTATTGTTGGGTCGAGAATTCGATTTGTTGTTGGGCTACTACGGTCCATTGAACTTTAGTAAACTATGATTTAGATTAATTGATGATGAGGATCGTGATGTTATTAATGATTTATGGTGATGATAATAATGAAATGAAACACGATATTGTTAAGATGATGATGTTGTAATCGTGATTTAAATAAGATAACAATGATAATAATAATGCTTTAATGATGATAATTATGTGGTATCGATGATGATATTACGGGTTAAAAAGGATGATGATCTTGATGATAATATATGATGATGGTGTCACGAGGGCATGATTATGATGATGTTATGTGATAATAATGATATCGATGTTATGATATGATGATGTTATGGATGGTGAGCGATTAGGATGATGATGATAGAACCGCATGATGATAATGATTATGATGGTTAAGATAAAATGATGATGGTGCTAATGATCAAATGACGATGATAATTGACGCATGATAATAATCATGATGGTATAAACATAATCCTTATTATTATTATTATTATTATTATTATTATTATTATTATTATTATTATTATTATTATTATTATTATTATTATTATTATTATTATTAGAAGTATGGTTATTTTATCATTTTTTTTTTATTTTTAATATCATTATTAGTATTATTTTTAACATTATAATTATTATCGTTAATATTATCTTATCAAATAACTAGTAAGTTATATAAAACTATAATTAATACATATAACATAACAAATATTTATATTATTATTTATTTAAAATAGATAAAATGAATATATGAGACGTATAGGTTATTAATATAAAAATGATATAACTAATAAATTTATATATATATATATATATATATATATATATATATATATATATATATATATATATATATAAATTTGTTTGATTACAATTACGTGTGTTAATATATATATAAATGATATAGGTTCGTGAATCCGAGGCCAACCTTGCATTGTTCAGTTTCATTTGTGTGTTAATATATATAATAAATTTATATCGTATTGTGAGTTTCATTTGCTCCCTTTTTAAATGCTTTTGCAATATATATTTTTGGGACTGAGAATACATGCGCTGTTTTTATAAATGTTTAACGAAATAGACACAAGTACTCAAAACTACATTCTATGATGGATTATCAAAATCGAATATCGCCCTTTTAGCTTGGTAACCTAAGAATTAGGGAACAGTACCCCTAATTGACGCGAATCCTAAAGATAGATCTATGGGCCTAAAAAACCCCATGCGAGGTACGGATGCTTTAGTACTTCGACTTAATATTATACAGACGAGAGGATTCTGTTTTGGGGATATTCTATATGCATCTTGTTAATGTCGGTTACCAGGTGTTCACCATATGAATGATTTTTAATCTCTATGCAGTGTGAAATGGCTGATATGGGATGATGTTTATGAGAAATGAAAATGAAAATCTTGTGGTCTATTAAAATAAAGGAAACGATTGTTATGATAAACCTATGAACTCACCAACCTTTTGGTTGATACTTTTAAGCATGTTTATTCTCAGGTATGAAAGAAATCTTCTGCTGTGCATTTGCTCATTTTAAAGATATTACATGGAGTCGTTCATGGCATATAGAGGACAGCACCTCACAATGGGACCAAATGTTGATGACTTCGTCCAGGTGGATTTGGACGAGTCACTACATGGTCGACCGTAGCATTGGTCGTGGAGGAAAACTTCTAGAAGGTTGGAACAGGTGTCTGCGGTCGAGTCTGCAGTCAGCTGTGCTTCAGTCGTGGATCTCCAGATGCAGAATTTCTTCACTTCTTCTTCTTTTGAGCGTGTTTTGATGATTCTTAGGTTCTATAGAATACTTGAGGATAAGCTTTCTTTTCCTAACATTGAATGATCACATCCACCCGATGTTTCATCATCAATGACACATAATATACTATATTTATATATATCTACATACAATTACACATATAGTATACACAAAACACATTTACTCATATGTGGCATGCAATTTATAGTTTCATTTAAACATACAATCCTAATACAAGTAGACTTCCTTCAACATTCCTTTTAAAATCATTTTCAAAAACAATTTTCCATTTATATGAAAAACCTTTTATCATTTTAAAGTCTTTTTGAGAAGGTTATTCTAATTAGTATTTTGATCATTGATTTTGATTGATTTTAAGGTTACCCAATCATTGATTTATCCCTTACATTGAATTGCTAGTTTGGCCCATTCTTCCCATGTTTTCAATTCTCCTAATAATAGACAATGGACTTTGATTACATGATTTGTATTTGCTAGAATCATGATGCAAATTTATTTCAAATTTATCTTTTGATGACTTATAAATAGTTGTCTTTTCAAGTTTTCTTTTCAAAGAATTGTTTTCATCAATTAGAACTTGGTTAAGTTGCTTAACTTTGTGTAATTCTTTTTCTAAAAGTTTTAATTTGTCCCGACTACTATCATATACAAATTTGATAGTTTTGTAAGCATCTAGCAATTCTTCATAATTAGATGGATAGAATACATGTACCTCATTGCATTCCATGCTTGAGACATCATCTTCTTTGTAGGGAGATTCAACCTCTTCTTCACATTGACCATCTTGATTGAAATTATTCCAAGAACCCATGAGGAAAAAATATTCATCTCCATCCAAACCCTTTTCTTGAGCATCTTCCCAATCTCTATCAAGATCCCCAAGCTTTTTCAATTTCTCTCTTACCTTTTTACCCTTTAAACCTCTAGAGTTTTCTTCTTCTTCTTGAGAGCATAGTGAATCCCAACATTCCTTTGCATTTTCACATGAAATTATGTTCATTCTTTCTTCATAAGGAAGAACTCCATGAAGTAGTGAAACAACATCAAATTGTTTCAAAACTTCATTATTTTGAAATATTGACTTCACTAGTCTGGAACAAGCTTATGGAACAAAGTCTCCTACTTTGATTATTCTCCACAAGTAGTAATCCTTAGATTTAAGATAATTTTAAAATCTTAATTTCCCCACATCAATATCTTCTTTATCAAAGATTGGTGCTTCTTTCACCAATTCTTCTAAGTATCCCATAGTTTGCGTTGATCCGAGAATCGTTGACTCAAGTTTTTGCACAAAATGAATTTTGACGAAACCAAAAACGTTTATAGAGTAATGATTTGAGCAACCGCTATGATACCAATTGTAAGTAACTAGAGGGGGTGAATAGTTACTTAATATGTTTTTAAATTTTTTTCAATTGATCACTAAACTTGATTAACTATGATCAACCAATTCAACTCAAACTTGATGTGTGTGGTGTTTATGTTCAAAATGATAAGTAAAGTAATGTAAAGAACATAGACACAAGGATTTATAGTGGTTCGGGTGGATGTTAACTAATCCACCTTAATCCATTCCCCGATTACACTAATCTGGATTTCTTGCTTCACTAAGCACTTTTCTCCAAACCTGGTGGAGATCCGATTTACAAGTCTTCAACTTCTTTGGTAGAAAACAATTTGTGATGATAATCCTAAGACAATTCTAGGACATACATCACACTAAGTAAACTCACAAGATATACAAATTTGATAGTTTTGTAAGCATCTAGCAATTCTTCTTAATTAGATGGATATAATACATGTACCTCATTGCATTCCATGCTTGAGACATCATCTTCTTTGTAGGGAGATTCAACCTCTTCTTCACATTGACCATCTTGATTGAAATTATTCCAAGAACCCATGAGGAAAAAATATTCATCTCCATCCAAACCCTTTTCTTGAGCATCTTCCCAATCTCTATCAAGATCCCCAAGCTTTTTCAATTTCTCTCTTACCTTTTTACCTTTTAAACCTCTAGAGTTTTCTTCTTCTTCTTGAGAGCATAGTGAATCCCAACATTCCTTTGCATTTTCACATGAAATTATGTTCATTCTTTCTTCATAAGGAAGAACTCCATGAAGTAGTGAAACAACATCAAATTGTTTCAAAACTTCATTGTTTTGAAATATTGACTTCACTAGTCTGGAACTAGCTTATGGAACAAAGTCTCCTACTTTGATTATTCTCAACAAGTAGTAATCCTTAGATTTAAGATAATCTTAAAATCTTAATTTCCCCACATCAATATCTTCTTTATCAAAGATTGGTGCTTCTTTCACCAATTCTTCTAAGTATCCCATAGTTTGAGTTGATCCGAGAATCGTTGACTCAAGTTTTTGCACAAAATGAATTTTGACGAAACCAAAAACGTTTATAGAGTAATGATTTGAGCAACCGCTATGATAACAATTGTAAGTAACTAGAGGGGGTGAATAGTTACTTAATATGTTTTTAAAAATTTTTCAATTGATCACTAAACTTGATTAACTATGATCAACCAATTCAACTCAAACTTGATGTGTGTGGTGTTTATGTTCAAAATGATAAGTAAAGTAATGTAAAGAACATAGACACAAGGATTTATAGTGGTTCGGGTGGATGTTAACTAATCCACCTTAATCCACTCCCCGATTACACTAATCTGGATTTCTTGCTTCACTAAGCACTTTTCTCCAAACCTGGTGGAGATCCGATTTACAAGTCTTCAACTTCTTTGGTAGAACACAATTTTTGATGATAATCCTAAGACAATTCTAGGACATACATCACACTAAGTAAACTCACAAGATAAACAAATTTGATTAGTAAGCTTACAACAACCAAATTCTATATCTATAAGATCATAGAATCTTCTCTTGCTTGATCATATTTGAGTAGTAATTAAAGCCCTTGTGATCTGTGGAAATATGCCTTTGAAATGTGCAAGAGGGTCAACTTCAAATGCTCTCCAATGCTTGCTATTTATGGTGAAACTCAAAAACTAGTCGTTTCCAGACGGTCACTGTCACGGTCAACCGTGGTTCGATCGTGTGTGCCTGTGTCCAAAATTTGTATCCGTTGTATAGCCGTTTGACTCAGATTTGAACATCATATTTTGGAATGATTACTTCATTTAGCACTTGCAAAAGAAACCCAATATCCTATACAAGTACTACATGCATTAAGTGTGTGGGATTTGATCTTATTGTGTGAAAATGACATAACACTCCAAATGTGGTAAACCCAACATTCTTGGAGAAGTTACTTGAATGTCATTTGGGGTAATTCTCAGTTTGATCAAGACTTAGTTAGGTTCATTAATGCATTTGGTTCAATCCTAAAGACTAGTCAACATGTCATTAACTTCCTAGTTTCAATTAATCACAAATCATATTCATTTTAAGATTAAGTAGAGATTAATTGAATAATGTTTTTCTAAGTTAAACATTAAGTGTAAGTTGTACTTGGACATGTTACACAATGTGTATTACTAGACAAGACCAAATAGATTATTGACCCTTATTATTTGTGAACCATGTTACACTTAATTCCTTGAAGTAAACTAGTTATTTGAATCCTAGTGTTCTTACTTATAACACATAGCAAGTTTAAGAGCATGTTAACAAGTTGATAAATTAATGAGTATCAAACATATTATCAAGTAGCAAGTAACACTCACATATATCAAGAGATAGTTATTCTAATATCAATCATATAGATATTTGCACAATAATATGGTTTAAGCTTTAGCAAGCTTACTTGCAATATAACATATTGTATGATTAATGTGTAAGCACACATTAATGTCCAATACATGTACAAGAGAAGAGAAATCTCTAGTTGGGACTTGGTGACCATCCTAAATGTATCTAAGTGTATTTTAGGATTATAAGTCTTTACTAGTTACACTTTAAAATGTTGTTCTTCATTTAGCCTTAATTTGTCACTAAGTATTCTTTAATTGTAATTAGTGTTCTAGTGACATTAGCTTATGTGTGTTGGTACTTAGTGATCATCCTAAGAATATCTAGACAAGTTTTAAGATAACAAGTTATTGATTAACACTTATGTGTTATGGTTTCATTAAGGTGTAATTAAGCATGATTAACCAAGATTAGCGTTTTTATGACCAAAACTCAATCGAGTATGGAGGGGGCATCTATTCTAAGCGTGTTGAGAAAGGTTTCATGAATTATAGATGTCGGGAAGTGGTTAAACTAAATTTGGTCAAAAATGGTGACAGTGAAATCTACGGTCGCACTACGGTTGACCACGGTGACGACCGTGCAACTTGTTTTCCCAAAACTGCGTTGCAGATTCAGTCTGGGCTTCTACGGTCAGGTATACGGTCGACCGTCCCTTTGATCGTGTAAGTTTAATGATCTTTATTTTCATTCTAAGTTTCGTTTGATTTGGTCAATTGCTAGATCAAGTATGGATTAATGAACTTGTGTGTTTTATGTTAAGATGTATCATCACTTATGCATATGTATGTGTCATCATCAAAACATATTATTTGGTTAAGCATCATACTTAGCTTCGTCGATTAGTCCATTAACCAACATTCAACCAACATTCAACCAACAAATAGTATAAAAAATCTATCTAATCATGCAGAATAATCATGAAACATGACAAAAGTAACACAACATGCTTCTCTATACTAATATCCGAAAGGATAGTCCCACTCACCAATTATCAAAAACTCGGTGGTCTAATATTACTTAGTCTTCACCATTGCTTAATCACCTGAGAACATGAAACTACGAAATCAATATATATTTTCCATTAATAGCAACATTAATCAATAGGTAATTCATCATACCCGGTTAACCACATAAAACATAACCAAAACAACATTTGATTCAAAATAGCACCTGACCCATCCGTAAAAATGAGCTCACACGCACGTGTGAGTCACTTCAACTATACAAGTACCAATTAACGTGCACGAGTGGTCACCACTTTAAACATTAACATAATAAAACAACTACTCATACGAGTAGACAAATAACACATACTAGTGGTCACCTCACTCGAATGATTGGGTCTCACTCATATCAATTTGCTGAAGTCAACCGCACGAGTAAGGGTCACTCGTGTGAAATCTGAAGGACTACTGCAAGAGCTAGTTAAACAAGTTTAAACCCTAAAATCGTGATTTTGCACATTTTTACACAAACAACTCATGCAAAAATCGCATAAATAACACAAACAAACTATAACACAATCAATTTAACAAATAATCATCATATTGCATGATTTGATCATTACTCCTATATATAACAAAAACCTTAAAAGAACTTACAACAAGTTGTAACATAAGAGGTTAAATATTGTTTATTTAGTTCCAGTTTCGATTGCGAATGCTAAATAGGCCCAACCCCCTTTTTTAACAAACAAGTCACATACAACTAGATTCAATCAATCATTTGAGTTTTATATAAACTATCACAAAATCCATGTAAGCTATAAATCTAATCAATATTATATATATACATATATATATATATACATATACATATATATATACATATGTATATACATATATATATATATATATATATATATATATATATATATATATATATATATATATATATATATATATATATATCAAAAAGCTTTTTGCTTATGTGTTATTTTCTTATTAAATTGAATTAATTTTTAATTATAATTTAATATATACCTATAGATATTGATTTACATATATGGATTACATGTATATATATATATATATATATATATATATATATATATATATATATATATATATATATATATATATATATAAATATAATTATAAATAATGAAATTATTTATATTATATATTTAATATAATTATATGTATCATTTAATTTATTCTTTTGATTTTGATTTGGTACTGTATTCTCACGAATATATCAAATTATGTTATATTGTATACTTTTTTATGTATAACTATTAAAATAATATATTCTCAAGAATATATCAAAAATTTTAAATTCAAAAGAATTTTTAAAATTTGTCAGGACTCTTTAATAATTCTTATACTTTTCCTATTTTTTATTATAGCTATTTACATACCAATATGAACTGTAAATTATATTTTTTGCACGATTTTTTACACACCCGTGCAACGCACGGGCTCAAAAATCTATACATATATAAAAATAAAAAAACTTTTTCTTATGTGTCATTTTCTTATTAAATTTAGTTAATTTCTAATTATAATTTAATATATACCTATAGATATAGATTTACATATATAGATTATAAGTATATATATATATATATATATACATATAAATATTGTAATTATTTATATTATATATTTAATATAATTATATGTATCATTTAATTTATTCTTTTGATTTTGATTTTGTACTGTATTCTCACGAATATATCAAATTATGTGATATTGTATAGTTTTTTATGTATAACTTTTAAAATAATATATTCTCACAAATATATCAAAATTTTTAAACTCAAAAGACTTTTTAAAAATTGTTAACACCACGGGCTATTAAATAATTCTTATATTTTTTTTTTGTTTTTTTATTATCGCTATTTACATACCAATATGAACTGCAAATTACATTTTTTGCACGATTTTTTACACACTCGCGCAACGCATGGGCTCAAATATCTAATATATATATATATATATATATATATATATATATATATATATATATATATATATATATATATATATATATATATATATATATATATATATATATATACATACATACATACTAGGTTTTTTGAGCCCGTGTATTGCACGGGTGTGTAAACATCCATGCAAAAAATGTATTTTACAGTTCATATTGATATGTAAATTACGATACTGAAATATAGGAAAAATATAAGAATTATTTAAGAGCTCGTGGTGTTGACAGTGGGTTCATTGGTGATTTTATATGAGTACCTTGTGTTAGTAGGTTTTAGAGGTCGTGCTAGAGGTGGTTAGTATTTGGTTTGAAACCGTGGAACTCGAAAATCAAACCGGAAAAAACCAAACCGAAATTGAAAAATGGTTTCGGATCTAGTTAAACCGAAAGCGAATTTGAATTCGGTTTTCGGTTTTAAAAATTTTGAATTCAGTTTAACGAAAACCGAATTCAAAATTTTTATATATTTAATTTGTATATTTATGTTTTAATGTCATTATAATTTGGGATATAATCAATAAAATATGTTCTCACCCATATGACGATTTGGTAGCTCACACTATAATTATGTTACTCAAATTATTATGTTTTTCTTCTTAATAACAGAAGTAGTAAACGACATAATTAAGCTGTAAATATTAATAAATAATCGAATTCTTGATAATTTAATAGTACCTCATTGTTTTAGGATATAAATAACTAAGATATCAGTCACGCCACAATTAAACTATCATCGTTCTCAATTTTTTCATAATATTTGGTTTTAACCGAAAATCGAACCGAATTCGAATTCAAATTCGGTTTTTGATCCGGTTCGTTTTTAACTTTGAATTCGGGTTTCGGTTCGATTTTCAAAACTGAATACACCGAACCGAATAAACCGAAAACCGAACCGATGAACACCCCTAGGCCGTGCGTTGCACGGGTGTGTAAAAAGCCGTGTAACAAAAGTAATTTACAATTTATATTGGTTTGTAAATAACGATATTAAAAAAATAGAAAACACGTTATTAAAGTCTAAGATATATTTGTTTATGTTATCATTATATAATAACTCTTATATAATATATATATATATATATATATATATATATATATATATATATATATATATATATATATATATATATATATATATATATATATATATATATATATATATATATGTGTGTGTGTGTGTGTGTGTGTGTATGTGTGTGTCAAATACCATTATACTAAATTAAATATTATATTATTATTAAATATACAATATAAACAATTACAATATTCAAATGTAGATGTTGATTATTTTATTGAACGGATAAAATATCGCACACGTATCTTAGCACCATTTATATTAATATTTATGGAGTAATATCCATATATATATATATATATATATATATATATATATATATATATACATATATATACATATATACGTATATACGTATGTATATATATATATATATATATATATATATATATATATATATATATATATATATATATATATTAGAATCATTGACGTAAACTATTTTTTTACTTAGATTCATATATAATTGGTGTGCCATTGCATCAAGACTTCCTGTAAGGATAGATAATGATGTAAAACATTATTGGTACACTCATTTAAATGGTAGTAAACAAAACCTATTTAGTTAAACACCTGAGCTTTTATTCTAATTTAATCTTTCTTTGGCTGTTAAAAAAAAGTTAAACACCCGAGCAAACTGTTAGAAGCCGAAAATATTGAGATATTTATATTAAAATATATTCCTATTATATATATTGATATTTCTTTATAATTAATTAATGTAATAATTCTAACGACCCGTCCTAATCCATCTGGACGAATACATTACATTTGGTTACATCGCGAGGTACTTGACCTCTATATGATACATTTTACAAACATTGCATTCGTTTTTAAAAGACAAACTTTCATTACTTCGAAAGTTGATGGCGTGCATACCCTTTCATACTATTTCCAACTATAATTGACTTATTAATAATCTTGATGAACTCGATGACTCAAATGCAACGTCTTTTGAAATATGTCATGAATGACTCCAAGTAATATCTCAAATATGAGCAAATGCACAGCGGAAGATTTCTTTCATACCTGAGAATAAACATGCTTTAAAGTGTCAACCAAAAGGTTAGTGAGTTCATTAGTTTATCGTTATCAATCATTTCCATCATTTTAATAGACCACAAGATTTTCATTTCCAGTTCTCATAAATATACGTCCCATGCATAGAGACAAAAATCATTCATATGGATTGAACACCTGGTAACCGACCTTAACAAGATGCATAAAGAATATCTCCATCATTCCGGGACACCCATCGGACATGATACTTTCGAAGTACTAAAGCATTCCAAATTCCAAAATGGGGCTTGTTGGGCCCGATAGATCTATCTTTAGGATTCGCGTCAATTAGGGGGTCTGTTCCCTAATTCTTAGGCTACCAAGCTAAAAGGGGCACATTCGACTTCGATCATTCAACCATATAATGTAGTTTCGATTACTTGTGTCTATTTCGTAAAACATTTATAAAAGCGCATGTATTCTCAGTCCCAAAAATATATATTGCAAAAGCATTTAAAAAGGGAGCAAATGAAACTCACAATACTGTATTTTGTAGTAAAAATATATATGACGACATTGAACAAGTGTAGGGTTGACCTCGGATTCACGAACCTATATCATATATATCATATATATATATATATATATATATATATATATATATATATATATATATATATATATATATATATATATATATATATATATATTAACACATATAATTGTAATCGAACAAATATATATATATATAATTTGTTATAAATAATATACTGGTTATATTATGTTATTTAGATAAATTTGATATATTTAACTTATATGTTTTATATCATTGTTATTCATCATTAATAATAAAACTGTACATTAAAGTTCATATATGATAAAAATATCTATTTATATATATAAATTGATATCTTTTATATATATAGCTTAATTAATATCTAAAAAAAATAGTAATAATAATAATAAAGATAATAATAATAAAGATAATAACTTTAATAATGATAATAATAATGATATTAATAATAATAATACTCATAATAATAATAATAATAATAATAATAATAATAATAATAATAATAATAATAATAATAATAATAATGATAATAACAGTAGTTTTTAATAAAACAAAAAGTTTAATAATAATGATAATGAAATTAATATTTTTGATAATAATACTTAATACATAATAATAATAATAATAATAATAATAATAATAATAATAATAATAATAATAATAATAATAATAATAATAATAATAATAATAATAATAATAATAATAATAATAATAGTAATAATAATAATAATAATAATAATAATAATAATAATAATAATAATAATAATAACAATCATTTTACTAATGATAATATTAATAATAATACTTACTTAGTGATATTACTAGTAAGGATAATAATATTAGTAACAACAATCAAAATAATAATCCTAATTGTATTTATAATACATATACTAATAATAACGATAATGATAATATTCTTAATTTGATTAATGATAATGATACTTCTAGATATTAGGGGTGATAACAAAATTATCATAATAATCATAATACTAACTAATAAAAATAAAATAATTGTGTATACCCTTAAAAGATTCCTTTAAAAAGAATTTGCCCAAGACAGAGTTCGAACCCGAGACCTCTCGCTCACGCACAAACACTCCTGACCATCCAGCAAATTTCATTTTTCTGATAGTATTCATATACCAATTGTATATAACTCGTATTTTTCTGGTTTCCCTTTTTCTTCCTCTTTATCAAAGCCAAACTTTATCATCATCCTTCCTTGATCAAAATCCTAATCGTGATTATCATCACCATTTAACTTACTTATTTCGTACATCATCAAATCATTATCATAACTACTTTGTGATCATAATCTTTGGGAATCATGATCATCATAACCCATCGTCACCATCATCATCATTAATCACGTAAAATCATATCAAACATCTCCTTCATCGTATCGTAATCAAGCATTCAATCATCATCTAATTCATTATAATCTCTTTGTTACACCATCATCAATTCGAATCTGTCACAGAATCTCGAAGTAAGCAGGCAGCAAAAAAAGAAAAAAAAATGTTGTAAGCTTGTTTGATCATGGGTTAATGTTACGTGCCCATTATTAAAGCAGACCCAACACACTAAAATATGGATTGGTAATTGAATTCAGTAGCCCACTAGATTAATCAACTCATTCGGTATAGTGACTAGCTTTTACAAAGATGCCAAGGATTAACTAAGTCGACAGTTCAAAGTGGGTAGGGTCATCGACTAATACTCCCTCATCATGCTACATATCATCATGGTCTACTCTCCTCCACTTCAGTTTTTATTACTTTAACAACTCCATATTATCTATAATCATTACGAGGACCACGTATTTTTATTGCACAAGAAGTTGCAGTAGCGATCGACCAAACTAAAAGTTGCAGGTGCATGGTTCGATGTTGTTTAGTGGTTGCAGGTTCGTTGGTTTACAGCAGCAACCGGTACCAGAACAGAAGCAAAGATATTTTAGTATTGGGTTTAAAAGAAATGTTAAGATGGTGATGTGTCGAGTTGCATCAATCGTAGCAGTAACCATTTACAAATGGGTTCCAGTATGAGTTGTGAGTCTTGTAGCAATAAAATGGTTTTGGTTGTGTTGATGTTGTTCATGTATAGAAAAGGGTTTGTCATATGAGACGGGACTCTAGGTAGACTATGAGCGTTGTTGAGTTCATTTATCAGAAACATAAATAGCAATTTAAAATGAAGGTGATCAAAGGTGGTTATCGAACAATTTCATGCTTGTGTGATGTTCGAGCTCTAAAAGAAGTCGAGTAGCAGTGGTGAATCATAGGGTTGTAGTGGTGGTTTGTTGATGGTAATTGGTTGTGGTTTGGTTCGTAGGTATACGTACCAATAGAAATAGAAAAGAGCTCGAATGGTGTTGGAGGCTTCGGTGGTGTTGGTGGTGATGGAGTGAGTTGTGGTGGTGTTTAACGATGGGTGGTGGAGACTTGTACTTAAGAAGACAACAACTAAAATGATTTAGTTTGGTATTCATGTTGCAAGTTGAAATGGGAAACCGAAAATATAGTGGATTAGATAGAAGTGGTGAGGTGTAGGCCTATTATGCACATATGTATATATATTTCTAAATGTAAAAGTAATCAATCAACAACAGTGATGTTCAATCACAATTTTTGATTCTTAACTCAATTTACGGTTATATGTATATTATATATATATATATATATATATATATATATATATATATATATATATATATATATCAGTGAAGAATAATCACAATTCAAGCACAGTGAATTCCAACGAATTAATCAATTACGCACAGTAATCACATAATACTTCAATTCTCGTGACATATAAGTGAATGCATTCTGCCGACAGTTTTCACGGACTGTGTATCGTGCGAAATCAGTGGCGGATAAAAGTGTTCAGAAAAATTTCATATTTTTAAATTAACTATATTTATTTATTTTGGTCATTATGGTATAAAATTCAATCATTAATTTAATACATAAAAATTACATCAACTGTCCCTCTCATTTATGGGTGAAATATAAAAAGTATTGAAATTTATTAATTAGCTTCTAAATATATTTTTAATAAACCTAAAATTTATATAGCTCATTTTCGGATCACCTTTTATTTTAAAATTACATAAGTTTGAATTTAACTTGCTTAATATCAATCGAAACATCAAACAAGTATTATAATTATTTAATATTTATTTTTAATATACTTTATTTATATTTAGAGATATATTTTAAATAATAATTATTATAATATCCTATTTTTATTCTATTAATTTTTAATAACAACAACATATAATGCTTCAAATTATATTTTGAATTATTATTTATATATACATACACACATATATATTTACAATTAATTGTTCGTGAATCATCGAGAGCAGTCGAAGGTCAATTGAATATATGAACATCGTTTCAAAATTTTCTATACTCAACATTACATAATTTTCTTATCGTATAGAAATCATATAAAGATTAAGTTTAAATTTAGTCGGAAATTCCCGGGTCGTCACAGTACCTACCCGTTAAAGAAATTTCGTCCCAAAATTTGAGTGGGATCATCATGGCTGACAATAAGTATGTTTTCATGACGCATACGAGCTAAAAATTAGAGTTTTATCATTATTGACTAATATAGATAAAACGATTCGATTATGTGAAGCGTACGAGTGAAGCCATCACAAAATAGTGAATTGAGGAAAAATAGGATTCGTCTTGACTTTTGACGTAGTCACGGTTAAATTTCGGATTTTAAGGGATTTAAAGAAAATCTTGGAAATCTATAAGATCTGATTCTTCGAGATTTAAGGGAATTATGATCTCTTTAATTAAATGCAGTCATCTGTCTCGATTACTCTGTCTGATATTTCCATTATAAATTAAACTCTTCCGTTCCATTATTCTCACCATTCCTATATTTTCTTTCTTAGTTTCATACATTCAAAAGATTTTGAAAATGCTTAATCCAGTTCTGATCCTTGTCCTTATCTTTACTATCGCAACAATCATTCTCCTTTTCCAACTTCCACCAGAGGAATCTGTTTTCTTCTACTTCGCCCTTGGGGTGATACTATTCGTATTTATACCGTGTCTTTATATTGTTATTCGTATTAATATCCACGGTTTGCGAAATGTCCCGTTCTTATTGATTAAAAACGTTCCATATTAATTGATTTCGTTGCGAGGTTTTGACCTCTATATGAGACGTTTTTCAAAGACTGCATTCATTTTAAAACAAACCATAACCTTTATTTCATCAACAAAGGTTTAAAAAGCTTTACGTAGATTATCAAATAATGATAATCTAAAATATCCTGTTTACACACGACCATTACATAATGGTTTACAATACAAATATGTTACAACAAAATAAGTTTCTTGAATGCAGTTTTTACACAATATCATACAAGCATGGACTCCAAATCTCGTCCTTATTTAAGTATGCGACAGCGGAAGCTCTTAATAATCACCTGAGAATAAACATGCTTAAAACGTCAACAAAAATGTTGGTGAGTTATAGGTTTAACCTATATATATCAAATCATAATAATAGACCACAAGATTTCATATTTCAATACACATCCCATACATAGAGATAAAAATCATTCATATGGTGAACACCTGGTAACCGACATTAACAAGATGCATATATAAGAATATCCCCATCATTCCGGGACACCCTTCGGATATGATATAAATTTCGAAGTACTAAAGCATCCGGTACTTTGGATGGGGTTTGTTAGGCCCAATAGATCTATCTTTAGGATTCGCGTCAATTAGGGTGTCTGTTCCATAATTCTTAGATTACCAGACTTAATAAAAAGGGGCATATTCGATTTCGATAATTCAACCATAGAATGTAGTTTCACGTACTTGTGTCTATTTTGTAAATCATTTATAAAACCTGCATGTATTCTCATCCCAAAAATATTAGATTTTAAAAGTGGGACTATAACTCACTTTCACAGATTTTTACTTCATCGGGAAGTAAGACTTGGCCACTGGTTGATTCACGAACCTTTAACAATATATACATATATATCAAAGTATGTTCAAAATATATTTACAACACTTTTAATATATTTTGATGTTTTAAGTTTATTAAGTCAGCTGTCCTCGTTAGTAACCTACAACTAGTTGTCCACAGTTAGATGTACAGAAATAAATCGATAAATATTATCTTGAATCAATCCACGACCCAGTGTATACGTATCTCAGTATTGATCACAACTCAAACTATATATATTTTGGAATCAACCTCAACCCTGTATAGCTAACTCCAACATTCACATATAGAGTGTCTATGGTTGTTCCGAAATATATATAGATGTGTCGACATGATAGGTCGAAACATTGTATACGTGTCTATGGTATCTCAAGATTACATAATATACAATACAAGTTGATTAAGTTATGGTTGGAATAGATTTGTTACCAATTTTCACGTAGCTAAAATGAGAAAAATTATCCAATCTTGTTTTACCCATAACTTCTTCATTTTAAATCCGTTTTGAGTGAATCAAATTGCTATGGTTTCATATTGAACTCTATTTTATGAATCTAAACAGAAAAATTATAGGTTTATAGTCAGAAAAATAAGTTACAAGTCGTTTTTGTAAAGGTAGTCATTTCAGTCAAAAGAACGACGTCTAGATGACCATTTTAGAAAACATACTTCCACTTTGAGTTTAACCATAATTTTTGGATATAGTTTCATGTTCATAATAAAAATCATTTTCTCAGAATAACAACTTTTAAATCAAAGTTTATCATAGTTTTTAATTAACTAACCCAAAACAGCCCGCGGTGTTACTACGACGGCGTAAATCCGGTTTTACGGTATTTTTCGTGTTTCCAGGTTTTAAATCATTAAGTTAGCATATCATATAGATATAGAACATGTGTTTAGTTGATTTTAAAAGTCAAGTTAGAAGGATTAACTTTTGTTTGCGAACAAGTTTAGAATTAACTAAACTATGTTCTAGTGATTACAAGTTTAAACCTTCGAATAAGATAGCTTTATATGTATGAATCGAATGATGTTATGAACATCATTACTAACTTAAGTTCCTTGGATAAACCTACTGGAAAAGAGAAAAATGGATCTAGCTTCAACGGATCCTTGGATGGCTCGAAGTTCTTGAAGCAGAATCATGACACGAAAACAAGTTCAAGTAAGATCATCACTTGAAATAAGATTGTTATAGTTATAGAAATTGAACCAAAGTTTGAATATGATTATTACCTAGTATTAGAATGATAACCTACTGTAAGAAATAAAGATTTCTTGAGGTTGGATGATCACCTTACAAGATTGGAAGTGAGCTAGCAAACTTGAAAGTATTCTTGATTTTATGTAACTAGAACTTGTAGAATATATGAAGAACACTTAGAACTTGAAGATAGAACTTGAGAGAGATCAATTAGATGAAGAAAATTGAAGAATGAAAGTGTTTGTAGGTGTTTTTGGTCGTTGGTGTATGGATTAGATATAAAGGATATGTAATTTTGTTTTCATGTAAATAAGTCATGAATGATTACTCATATTTTTGTAATTTTATGAGATATTTCATGCTAGTTGCCAAATGATGGTTCCCACATGTGTTAGGTGACTCACATGGGCTGCTAAGAGCTGATCATTGGAGTGTATATACTAATAGTACATACATCTAAAAGCTGTGTATTGTACGAGTACGAATACTGGTGCATACGAGTAGAATTGTTGATGAAACTGAACGAGGATGTAATTGTAAGCATTTTTGTTAAGTAGAAGTATTTTGATAAGTGTATTGAAGTCTTTCAAAAGTGTATAAATACATATTAAAACACTACATGTATATACATTTTAACTGAGTCGTTAAGTCATCGTTAGTCGTTACATGTAAGTGTTGTTTTGAAACCTTTAGGTTAACGATCTTGTTAAATGTTGTTAACCCAATGTTTATAATATCAAATGAGATTTTAAATTATTATATTATCATGATATTATCATGTATGAATATCTCTTAATATGATATATATACATTAAATGTCTTTACAACGATAATCGTTACATATATGTCTCGTTTAAAAATCATTAAGTTAGTAGTCTTGTTTTTACATATGTAGTTCATTGTTAATATACTTAATGATATGTTTACTTATCATAGTATCATGTTAACTATATATATATCCATATATATGTCATCATATAGTTTTTACAAGTTTTAACGTTCGTGAATCACCGGTCAACTTGGGTGGTCAATTGTCTATATGAAACATATTTCAATTAATCAAGTCTTAACAAATTTGATTGCTTAACATGTTGGAAACATTTAATCATGTAAATATCAATCTCAATTAATATATATAAACATGGAAAAGTTCGGGTCACTACATCAAGTACCTCGAAATGAAATCAACTATTGTGAATCGTTTATAATGTATATGAACGGGTCCTTTCATCGGATAGGAGCTTGCTAGTAACATCTTCAAACTTCAATGTTTCTTTCCCGTACATTAGTATAGGTTTCATGTGCTCATAGGACGATGATAAAGATAATATCAACCTCAGAGCTTTATCTTCATCATCCGTTTTAACTCCAATAGCCTCCAGTAGGGGTGGTCAGTATTTGGTTTGAAACCGTGAAACCCGAAAACCAAACCGAAACCAAACTGGAAAAAAACCAAACCGAATTTTAAAAACGGTTTTCGGATCGAGTCAAACCGAAACCGAATTTGAATTTGGTTTTCGGTTCGGTATTCGGTTTTGAAAATTCTGAATTCGGTTTAACCGAAAACCAAATTCAAAAATTTTAAATATTTAATTTGTATATGTTATGTTTTAATGTCATTATAATTTGGGATCCAATCAATAAAATATGTTCTCACCCATATGAGGATTTGGTAGCTCACCTTATAATTATGTTACTCAAATTATTATGTTCTTCTTATTAACAGAAGCAGTAAACGTCATAATTAAGTTGTAAATATTAATAAATCTTCGAATTCTTTATAATTTAATAGTACGTCATCATTTTAGGATATAAATAACTAAGACATCGGTAACGCCACAATTAAACTACCATCGTTCTCAGTTTTCTCATAATATTTGGTTTTAACCGAAAACCGAACCGAATCCGAATTCAAATTCGGTTTTCGGTTCGGTTCGGTTTTAACTTTGAATTCGGTTTTCGGTTCGGTTTTCGGTTTTACCTAAAAAAGTTTCAAAACCGAATACACCGAACCGAATAAACCGAACAAACCGAAAACCGAACCGATGAACACCCTTAAATATATAATAGAATATGGAATTTTAAAATATGATCGGTATTGCATTTCAAGAACCAATTATATGAACCATGATTCCATATTTCCAAGAACTAAAAGCACATGTCAAATGCATGTTCTTTTATAGAATATAAAATATATAACATAATAATAATAAATCATGGTTAGGCAGCAGGTCTAATCTCAATTCCTTCAACAATAAGTCCTCCTTTCAAATGAACACCATTAACTTCCTTTAAGCTCATTTTAACCTCTTTCTCATTTTCGTAATTGTAAAAATCGCCGAATTTTATCTCTAACCATCCATCGTTTCGCTCACAACACTCTGATCCAAATGTTGAGTGCTTCAGATCTTCTTCAACTTTGTTTGAACAAAAAGAGTACTTAATCGAATTCTTCGTGTGTTCATAGTGACCTAATATTACCGTTCTTGATGAACATAATTTGCCTACTTCAATTGAAACCTCGGTTGGTTGAACATCTAAACCGTAAGCACGATGATGTGACACTTGAAAAATTAGATACGCTTCGTACTTAGTATTTGATGACAATATTTTTGTGCTGATCGTTCCTTGTATTTCAAGCCAACTCGTCATTCTAAGCTCCACAGTTTCAGCAAATCTATTAAAATTTAAAAAGTTAGTATAGTTATATCGTATAAACAAATGAAGTACTTTCATCATCAGTATTACTTCCTCCGTCCCAAATTTATTATCCATTATTTCATTTTGGGACGTTCCAAATTAATTGTTCAGATTATTTTTCAACAAATTAAAAGAGGTTAATCTGGAGAGAGAATATATATTATTGGTGGAGAATGAAGTTAGTGAAATTTCCTAAAACTGCGTATTTTTTGTCTGAAGACAATAGATTTGGAACTGAGGGAGTGGTATACATGTATTATTTAGTCTTTCTATATAATTAGTATTTTTAGCTATTAGACTTGCTATATTAGTCAACCACGGATGGTGGTGGACTGGTCAGGGCTTTACCTTTTTACAGTGGAGGTCATAGGTTCGAATCTATAAAGCTGAAAAATTAATCCCTTCGTGGTCACGGAGGTTCACCCACGATAATTTCGGACTGCTCGCAAAGCCAAAGTTACCTAGGGATTAGTCGGCTCGTAAAGTGGATCAGAAACCACGTATAACCAAAAAATATTATTAGCACAATTTAGTTGTTATACTTGGTATAATTAATCTAAGAGCATAGATAACGCAACATTTGTGCTTAAAATCACGCTTTGGTGGCATGAGAAACGCCCACAAATACATGTAATGTAATGGGGCGTTTGTGGTGAATTTGGTGTTTAACAAACGAAGATGGTGAGTAGCGTGTGTTGTTTTTTATTATTATTTTAATTTTTTTTCTACATTTTCATAACTTTTAACCCACCTTTGAACTATATTTTGGCACATCACTTATAACCCTCTCCAATAACCTTCTCCATTACAAATTTATCTTTGCCATTTTAGGGTCATTCCCCCAAAAAAATCCTCACTTCCACTCCACGTCATAATTACCATTATCCGTGGTTAATATCTACCGATACTAATTATATACTTCTTCCATCTCAAATAAATAAGTTCCAGACAAAAAACACACGATTTGAAATCTTACCATTACAATGTATTTTTTGTTTGTTTTACAGTTGTAACCTTTATTTTTTACATTTTATTTATCTGTTTATATAGTGAAGTATTAATTTAAGACAATTTAAAATAAAATAGCAGAGAGACTACAAAGAATTAATGATTATGCATATACACGTCTAATACTAGTTACAAACCTTGATTGAACTAGTGGTTTCCAACACCAAAACAGAGGATTGCCTGACCAAGCAATGTAAAGTTCTCGAGCGCTTAACATGTATGATATCTTGCCTGTTCTTTTGTCTATCGAGAACGTCTATTTAATTAAAAACTCGTTAATCAAACCTTCTATACGAAAACAAGAATATAATGCGCGCTTAACTTAAAAAGAATAAATGATTAATCATACTATCGTTTCATCTGATCAACTAATTATGAAACGGTAAAATCATTTTACCGTTTAGGAGTGAAAAAAGTGGGTGACACGTATCACAATTCTAAACTATTATGAAAATTGTTGCGATTAAACGGTAAAATGAAAATCATTTTCAATTAGAAAATGTAGCATAACTAGTTATATTATACGGAGTATTATACTCTTATTACCTTGAGGCCACCATCAATGAGAAGAGGACTAGAAAGTTTATAAAACAGTTCTTTCTTTGATTTATACGTAACCGGACACAAACTTTTGGATATGATTTCTTGGTGATCAGATGGCAAGAACTTATTCCACAATATCTCTGAATCTGCAGCGTTCTTAAACATTAACGCCACCAATGCGAACCGACATGCATCCTGAGGGGACCCACAGGAGAGTATGTGAGCTATGCAATCTTCCGGCAAGCGCTCCATATGTGCTCGAAATTTTAACCAAACCGATCGAGCTAGTAGATCAATGGAGATTGGAGAACAATATAATATAATGAAAGGCTGAATATGTTGTTGTTCATTTAAGTAGAACACATCATGTCACAATGACAACATAATATTGGATATATGTGGACATAATTTTGGATGTTAGGTAACTTGGCTTATTAATATGGCAGTTAAGACCAAACATAAAGTAGCGTTAAATTTGTGGCGCTAGATGACATGGAAGGATTTGATGTTTCCTCTAATGGGGTGTCAAATCTGACGCCCGAGAGGCGTTAGTCACCGAAACGACGAAATTTTTTAGCATTTTATTAATTATCAGTCAATCAAAATTTAACACTTATTATATGTATTATTAATATCTTCTTTTTCCCACCAAATTTTCAATCAAATTAATTTTATCACATCACTCAAAATTTTGTCACTAAAACTTGACAAATACTATTTACCTTCACTTCATAAGATTATCACATCACACACACACAAAAAAAAAATAAAAAAAAAAATACCATTTGTCTTCACGTCACCGTTACGGTTATAAGTGGTCTAATAGTAGATATTAACAAATGTGTGACTTTTTTTAAATCTAACTTGTGTGATGACATATTGACAAAAATGATGTAATTCATTCATTCAATTTAGAGTTATTATTACGATATATATATATATATATATATATATATATATATATATATATATATATATATATATATATATATATATATTAATTTGAGATATGATTCGTTTGATTTGATGAATTTGGATGAAAATGTTGTTTTGATTTTTTCTTAGTAAAATAAAATGATAAAGTAACGAATATATATATTAATTTGAGATATGATTCGTTTGATTTGATGAATTTGGATGAAAATGTTGTTTCGATTTTTTCTTAGTAAAATAAAATGATAGTTAATTTTTGAGTTACGCGGTTGGTCCTCAAAATTGACAATCGTTAATTTTTTCGTTAAATTATGTCATCTACCAGACATGTGAGATGTGAGTCCCTCTATTTAAGTGAAGAAGATGAAGATGAAGACTAAAGGACGAATTTACCCTCACATGCAAGTCACATGACAAGGGTTAACGGACATTTTTAACGAAAAGTTGACGGAGGGACGCGGTATGTTTAAATGTGATAATGGAGGGATGCTGTAAGCAGAAAAAAAACGAAAGGGACGTTGTTCACTATTTGGTGTATAACTGAGGGATCAACGGCACCAAAAAGTCATTTAGTAAATTAAAATAGTATTTTATCTATAAACTTTAATTGATTTTGATTTGAAAAAATTACGCCGTTGGTACCTGTAGTTTGTTTACATTTACATCACAAAACCTTAACTTTATTTTTTACGTCGTTGGTACCTCTGCTTTGCTTAAGTTACGTGGTTGGCACCCCATAATAACGTCCGTCAATTGCTAATGATTAACCCTTCACATGTGTCACACATGTGAGGACAATTTAGTCCTTTTATCTATTTGTTTCATATAAAAACACAAAACTTACACCGAAAGAGTATTATAGTTCATTAAAAACCCTATTCCCCAAGAGATGTAGCCATATTTCTAATTTTTAATTAAATTAAACACTATTCCGTCAATTGCTAATGGTCTCGTCACCATGGCGTATTCTTAATTTACTTTAGTATAAATTTGGTCAAAAAAGAAAAGTGTCAGTTTCAATATACACTAAATTTTGTAGGGTTCATACACAGTATATGGGTTTAACTTGCTTCGTAGATTTGTAATTGATTTGTAAAAGTGGATTTAAAATTAATTTTACTTTTAATTCTTTTTTATTATTTATTAGATATTTTGATTTATAGGTTTCATGTTCGAGAAGGAGAATTGTAACACCCTGTTTTTTTTAAACACAGCGAAAATGACCTATTTAGAAATCGAACATCCGTATAAAACAACACATGTATTATGTTACATTATTATCATCACAAATATTAAGTGTCTGTTATAATTACAAAATCGGGTATTAAATTAAATTCAGACAAACGTAATAAAAGACTCGACATCAGAGTTCCAAATCGTCAAACATATCTTCAGCAACTCATCTTCACCCTGAATCTTACATGCACAACCTGAACCTGCAAGGGTGAAAATGTGGGGAATTAGCACAACTGCTAAGTGAATGTGATCTATCTAACTGATCAAGTTTAAGCATCAATCAGCAGAAAGCACAACAGTATGCTAACGTCCTACCAGGATACACACATAAGTACTAATCCTGCAAAGGCCATCTCTAGACTATCGTCCTGAACCAGCATACAAACAACTAAGTGCTGACATATAAAGGTCATCACTATGCTACTGTCCTGAACTAGCATAATCGAATAAGAGTTGAACATACAAAGGCCATACCATGCTACCGTCCTGAACTAGCATACAACAGCCACAAATAACAATATGAGGATCGGTGGTTTGTACGAGCACACGACTTAGCTAATCAGGCTACAGTCTACCGATAGTCCGCTTTACTGAATCCACTGCATAACCGTCCAGACGCAACACATGCGTCCTTCTATGCTATACTGAACAATCAGTAACTCCAGGACCCAACCAGGCTTCCACGATCGACCTCAAACGAACCCTACCTTGCCGCCTCGGTTGGTGTCTGAACACACTGTGTGCACATAGGATCACAGATAATTCAGTTATGCAATTCTAACTAGCATGACAATCATCAACTGAACATAGCAATCAGATATCTAAACATGGCAACTACTAGCTAAGCATAGCAATCAGATATCTAAGCATGACAATCGGATATAATAATAGTCTAATAATAATAAAATGGAGAATACTTCAGTAGCACTGCTTGCTACTCAAACTCTATTCGAAGATAGACCCACTCACCGATCGCCAGCTAAACTCGGTAGTCTAATATCACCGAGTCTTCCCTCATCTGTATCACCTGAGAATAATACTGAACAAGTTAGTAAATCTCTCTCTCTCTCTCTCTCTCTCTCTCTCTCTCTCTCTCTCTCGCCACACTCACACACACACACACACATACGCACACATATACGCATATATAAGTATAAATACCGCACCATGTACTAAAGTACGTATAAGTATGTGAATATACTATTCCGTTATAGTACTACCCGAAAAAGTCCAACAAACGGGTCAATGGTCGAAATGCGCATGCGCGCACACACACACATATGTATGTATGTATGTCATATATATACATATTCATACATATACATGTATTCGCACGGCAATAATCCATAAATGGGTCGCAAGTCAAAACCGTCACAAGCTAACACATGTACGCTTACTAGTTCATAATTATACAATCAAATCAACCAAATAGGTCGAGGGCTAAACGGACGGTCCAAATCATATAAATTACACAATTTACATAAACGGGTCACGAGATATCACGCACGCACGCACGCACGCACGCGCCCACACACACACACACACACACACATATATATACACACACACACATTCACATGTATATTTTATATAATCCAATAATTCAAACAAGTATATTAAGGACCACGTGTTTCGGATCACGACAAACCGAGTATTTCGCACAAAAGTCCACTTTAATAAATTACAACCCAAATTAAATTCACTAAATGGGTCGAGTTCTAAAAAAAAATGATAAAAAAAAATATTCATATATAATACGAACGGGTCAAGGTCCAATCGGGTAAACCGAAACAATTTTGCGACAAAACGACAAACCACCGCCGCCCGACCGCCAACCGTCACCACTAGCCACCGGCTGCCGCCAGCAGCCATGGTGGCAGCAGGATACGAACAGCGGCAGCAGCAAACACAACAACAGCAGCTACTTTTAGCTGCTGCTTTTTGATCAGAAACAGAGGAAAAACAGAAGCGGCAGCCTACAGAGGAGCCACCACCGCCACCAACCACCACCAGCCACCTGTTGCCACCGACAGCGTGGTGGCCGTGGGCAGAAACAGCAGCGACTACAGCCATGGCTGCTGTCCATGTCCAAGGTGGTCCAAACTTTGGTGTTCTTGCTAGCTTTAGAACCTAAATCAAATCCATAGCAATTTCTAACAATTATACAAACAACAACTAGCAATTTATCACTAATTCATCACCAAATTCAAAGTTTTAAACCTTAATTGCACTATAATTAAAACATGCATAAACCCTAGAATAAACAAAGAAAAATTACCAAAGTAAGGCTAACCTTTGTTGGAGAAGCTAGTAATCAAGGATTAAAGCTTGCAAATCATCAATTCTTCCATGAATTATAGCTTAGGGTTTATGTGTGTGTTCTAATCGATGGGGAACAAGGGAAATGGGTAAAACCGTAAGCAACAAAACCAGGGGAAAAATAGGGCGGTTTAGACTTAATAAATGGGTGATAATCCCATACCTGTTAAAAACACGGGTATTTACCTGTTTACTAAACGTAAAACCTCACCTTCGTGAGCCAAACGAAGTTCAAATTTAACAAATAAAATATTTATGTGACCCATGTCACAAAACGCACTCACTGAACTAAAAATTAATTAAAGACACTCAACAATTAATTAATTCATAAAAAATGTTATTTAAAACACGAAACGGACAAAAGGGCAAAAACTAAATTCTAACTAAACCCGTCATTAGGATGTTACAAGAATATAAACTGAAATGGACACAAATACTCGCGTGTGCAGAGCACATGATTCAAATCAACGGAAAAATTTAAAGTTCGTTAATATTGAGGACCAACCACATAACACGTGCATACCACGAGGACTAACCAAGAAGAAAAAGTTTAAGGACAATCTTGTAATTTGATACAAATTACATGGACCAACGGCGTAATTATGAAACTGATGTTACGTTCAATTTGGATTGTCATTTTGGGCTTATGAATGTGTCCTTTTGATATATATTACATTAAAAAAAAAAATAAGAAGAACTTGATGTCACATATAATTTTAAATATTGTTTTGAGTATATCTTAAAGTCCTTTGAAATATTGAGTTTTTCCAACTTACTTTAGATAAGTAACCATGTACAAAAATCAAATGTAATTTCCATGTACATATGCTAACTATTATGCATCTAAATATAATAACTCAGGTACAAAATCATGTATTGAATGATGTCGTATTCATATTTATATTCATTTAATTTTTATTTAACCATATTTATATTCATATTTTTTTTAATTTCAATTCATCTGTCTATATTAATATCAACGGGATCAAGTGATTAATGAATATCCATTGAATATTAAAAATTTCATAATACTTTTTATTATACGAATAAAACAAATACGTAGTATACCAAAAATAAATATAACATGACATTATATATCTAGAAGAATGTGTATTTTTTGTCGAAGATAGAACATATTGTTAAATTTATTACTTCCTCTGTCCCATATTAATAGTCCACTTTTTTTTCGTCCGTCCCAAATTAATAGTCCACTTTCAAAAATGGAAAAAAATAATTGGTTAAAGTGCTTTTTTACCCTTGCTTTTTTTAAGTAAGACAAAAGTATAGGTAAAAAGTAATGGGTAAAATTGGAAAATAGAGAAAAGTAGACAAAAAGTACATGTGACAGTTACTTTTTCTTAAACTGTGTGTTTTTTGTCTGTGGACTATTAAATTGGGACGGAGGAGTAATTAACATGGATTATGAAAAATTAAATATGAAATTTGTATGATTATTTTGTTAGATTTACGTGTTTAATTGTAATATCTCATAGTTGTTTCATTATAAGGTTGTAAGCAAAATGTAAATCTAACGATAAATGTAATTATAATAGTAAATATGTAAGCATATATATTTATATTTATGTAATTGTATGTGTATTTCGAGTGTTAATGAATATATTCATAGATGAAACTTTTCATCTATATTCATATTGATATCCATATCCATATTCATTTAGGTTCGTTCATATCTGTATCCATATTCATTTAGGTTCAATCATATCCATCACGAAACGGTATAAGGTAAATATCCACTATATCGGGTAGACATTACCATCCCCACCCACAACCCTCGTTCTTGACAAGATCTTTTATTACAGGAGAATATATTTGAGCATTTCATTATTACTAGTTTATGACCTGCTAATTCGGGAATTAATATTAATATCAATATTAATAATTAATAATTAAATATTAGTACAAGCTTTTACTTGCATTACTAAATTAATTGTCGAAATTCAAATTCATGGTTAAAATTTAAATCAATAGTTAAAATAGAAGAGAAACAAATATGATATTAATATTATATCTATATTTAGGAAACTGGCTGAAGCTTCTACACAGGGTATAATGACGGAAATACCTAAACGATTTATGTTCATAGGAGTGGGCTGATATACTTATTGGAAATACTAATTATGAAGAGGTAGTTACTGTTCACAAGGCTATGTTTGTCTTTTTACATTCCTTTTATGCAGCACTAAAATTACTAAAATACCCCTATGAACAACAACTGCCTCAGAGATCTTCACATGGGTATTTTTGTCATTATATTGATATTTTTAAGGTATATGTTCCACCACCATTAGCCTCTTGCCACCAGCCACCACCGTAGATAACCACCACAGTCACCACATCTATGTTTACCGGAAAACATAGCAAATACCACATACACTATCCGTTGATTAGAAAAAAGAATAAATCAACTTAAACAAAAACTAAAAATCATTAGTGCATAGATTGAAGTATTCTTGCAAAAATATCAACATTTTCATCATAAAAAAAATCTATAAGTACTATCAAACCCATTTATCCTTACAAGAAAATCGAATTTCAAACACTTTAGAAGGTATTAAGTTAACATATACACGAAAACATCAAATATTTAATGAAAACATCAAACATTTAATAAAAGCGTCAAACATTACAAAACTATGAAGTCAAAGCATATAAAAAGTTGTTTTTCCTCTGTTTAAGTTCAATGTTAGAAAAAAAGGTTAGTAGCCCGTAACCACCACTATCGATCAGTAAAGTGGGCGGTTTAGACAGAAAAAAAAAACGGTGGCTGTGTGGAAAGAGTTAGATGGTTCGGATCTGTGAGGTAACTGACGATTTGCTAGTTTAAATCAATAATGAGATTATCATAACTCATTATAGGATTGAGATTAAATACGTTTATTTAATTTTGTTTTTCTTATGATAGACAATAAAAACGTTATATAAATTAAATTAGATTAGATATTATTAACTGACTATATATACTAACGAAAGAATATAAAATTAAAGTGAGATGCGTTTAAGATGCATCATGGTAAATGTAGCAAGTCTCTATTGCATGTTGCGTCAAATTGTCATTAGTGATCAGAATGGAGTTATACAAGGGTGCTAATCGGTTAAGTTAGGCACAAATATATATTGAAATATGTTAGTATTTCATGATACAATTAGTATGACTTGTGTTCGAAAAAAAAAAAAAAACATGAAAAAATAAAATTGAGAGGTGATTTTTACCCTACTAAAAAGTTCTTTTTTGCGACAGTCCTTAAGACTGTCATCAACATACATAAGTGTATCGTACATAGCAGTTTATATAGACGTTTTAGTGACATCTATTTAAATGTATAAGATATTTAAACACCTTAAGATTAAACCTTAGGGTGGTTGTTAGAAAAGTATAAAACTTAAAATGTGAACAATGGGTCATAAAAAAATGATGAGGTTTCAGTTGTTCGGGTTATCCGAGATGACTAACATATTTACTCTGATGTACGCGATTTAGCCAAATTAATTTGTGATCGTTTTCAAACTTTTAAATAAACACCACAAGATTTAAAAATGAAACCTTTGAAAAAGATCTCAGTGAGCTAACCATTGGACTCAGTGATGGTTTGAATAGTGCGTTACATAAAATCATGGCAAAATGTGTATAGTCATTGTTCACGTTTCAATTTGTAAGGTGCCGACTTTCGGAATACGATAGGAGGGTTAAGTTCTATGAAAAATATCGTTTTCATGTGCAAACTATTATATATGGATATAAGCATATGATGTTGAAATCACGTTATATTGTGCATTTAGGTTCAAATAATAGCCACATAATGAGATCTTGTTGTTGTTTGAGATCTGGTTTCATTAATTTAATCTAGGAGATTTTTAAATTGATATTGTTCCACGTTTATCGTGAAAAGACCAATTAAAATGCCACTCCAATAGAATGATTACTTAGGTAAACAATCTTCAAAGTAAATCTTCTAATCACATGAAGCCAAAACAATAACTAAAACTAGTTCACACAGCATGATTCTCACAAGATAAGCTTAACAAATTTGGAATTTATCAATCACTCACGGTTTACAGTAATTAAGATGATGAACAAACCCTGATTTGGGTAGAGAAAAAAACACACTAAAAACGAAAAACAGAATGAAAATAAAATATAAATAAAATAATTTAATATATAAATTAAAATTGCAGATTGGTCCCTCATGTTCCTTTTTTCTTCTTTTCATCAACAAAATCCAAAAATCATCTTTTATACTTTAGCCACAACTTTAACTTTGATAAAATGACTCCAAGGTCCCTACACATCTTAACCTAGAAATAAGAAGATGAACAATAAAACATAGTTAGATTGTTGTACAATTTAACATCCCCCTCAATCTAACAATGGAAAAGATTAAACAAAGTTAATCTTTCACACAACAAGCCATGTTGTGTACCATCTAACCCTTTAGTAAAAATGTCTGAAAGATTTTTATTTGAAGTTATAAGAGATGTTTCAATAATACTATTGCAAATTTTTTATTTTACAAAATGTAAATCAACTTCAAAGTATTTTGTTCTTTCATGAAAAACAGGGTTTTTTGCAGTTTGTAGAGCAGACTTGTTATCACAAAAAACTTTTATAGGTAAAATAGTATTGACTTTTAAATCTGTTAAAATTTTTAAAATCCAAATAATTTCACAAGTCACAGAAGTAAGAGCTCTGTACCCTACTTCTGCAGATGATCTAGAAACAGTTGATTGTTTCTTGCTTTTCCAAGATATCAAATTATTTCTCAAAAAGATACAGAACGATGTAACAGATTTTCTAAGCATACTACCTTTTGCATAGTCAGAATCAACAAAAGCAGTGATAACAAAGTCATTATTTCTTTTAACAGTAACACCTTTACCAGGACGACCTTTAAGATATCTTAATACCCTAAAAGCAGCTTTTAAGAGAGACTTAAGTGGTGCATGCATAAACTGACTCAAACGGTGTACAACATAAGCAATATCATGTCTGGTAAGAGTTATATAAATCAATTTTCCAACACACTTTTGATATTCACTTATATTCTCAGGAGGTGAGTCAGTTGAGTCATGATCATTAATATTAGAGAACACAACACCACTTTCTAATGGAGTTATAGCAGGTTTGCGGCCTAACAAATCAAATTCAGAAATAACTTCAAGACAATACTTTCTTTGAGGCAAAACTAAACAATCATTGTTATCAAGTAATTCAATGCCAAGAAAGTACTTAAGATGTCCTAAATCTTTTATTCTAAGCTTGGTTTTTAGTAACAATTTACAGTCATCTATAATTTTGGTGTTACTCCTAGTTAAGATGATATCATCAACATAAACAAGCAAATATAAGCAACTTCCAGAAACTTTAACAAATAAAGAATAATCATTAATACTTTGTATATATCCAAATTCATACAGAGCATTACAAATTTTTTCATTCCATTTACTGGGAGCTTATTTGAAACCATACAAAGACTTGGTTAATTTACACACTCTTGTATCAGATTTATCAAAATAACCCTCAGGTAAGGACATATAAACATCTTCAGTCAAATCACCATATAAGAAAACATTATTAATATCAATTTGATACAAAGACTAGTTCTTTTGATATGCAATCGATATAAGCATTCTAACGGTAACCATTTTTACAAAAGGAGAAAAAGTTTCATCAAAATCAATGTCTTCTCTTTGATTATAGCATGTTGCTACAAGTCTAGCTTTATATCTATCAATATCACCAGTAGACTTATATGTAATTCTATATACCCACTTACAACCAATGGGCTTTCTTCTTAAAGGAAGTTCAGTTAAAACCCATCTATTAAGGGCTTCCATCTCTTCGTTCATTGCTTCAACCCAATGTGGGTCATGAGATGCCTCTATGAATGATTTTGGTTCATGCCCTTTTTTTAGGTTTGAAATTATTGAGTCCCCAAAATAATTAAGGAGTTAATTATGAAAAAACAGCAAATATGTACACTAAAATGTTATGTGCAGCCATCATAGGTTTATTTATGTATAGACAACATTTGTTGCTATGTCAAGTGTTCTCGTATGCTGTCTGGTCTACCGGCACAAGGTAGACAGTATTCTTCATTCAACACTGGATGAGTGCCCAATAAATTATGATGATCAAGTAAATCAGTAAAGAAGATCCAGCATAGCTGGTAGCATCATACAATACTTAGACAGCTATGCTCCATTACAAGCATAGTAGTTTCCTGATTGATCTACATTAAATGTATAATTCAACAGAAGTGGAAGACAAAGTTGAATAGAAAAGGACACGTGTCCGCAGCTGACAAGTGACCTTACAAGACCATGTGAGAATGTAGAAGTTTAATGCATGTGCAAACATGTGTAATACTTTGTCAACGCCTAGGGAACCTAACATTCTATTTGTTTATTCAAATAGTAGTGACAAACCGAATTGAGTTGTTCCTGAAAATAGCTATCAAAGAGGAAAGAAGAGAGCACGCTCTCTGAGGCAGTTGTTCCCACAAGTACAGACTTCCTATGTACCAGTGGACAATAGATCAATTACACGGATAAAGGGACTACTATAAATAGAAGTATTCACTATTGTAATATTCAGTGGTGTGAGTTTATTTAAATAGAGTGCAAACGTGTAATAGCTTTAAGATATCCTCTATAGCTATAATTAGGTGTAATCTGTAATCAACTAATTGTTATTCTGCCAAGAACAATTGTGATTCTTTGTGATTTATATCAATAAAGAATAATCGCTAAAAATTACCCTTGACTCTTATTTAAATTATCTGTTTGAATAGTAAACTATTATAACACTTAAGTTAATTGAAAAGAATTGTATTCACCCCCCTCTCTACAATACTCATGTTGTTAATCAAGGGACCAACAACTAGTATCAGAGCTTCAGTCTTGATAATTTCATATCTTGGATCTGAATTCTCTCATGGCTGCATACTCTAACTCAGCTTACCTTGAAAATGGTTCTTCCAATAGACCACCTAAATTTGATGAAGATGAATATTAAACCTGGAAAGCTAGGTTCATGTTCCGCCTTGAGTCTATTGACCCACTCATGCCTGACATTGCTATAAATGGTCCATTCATCCCTACTGAAATACTTAACAGTGTTCCTGCTACAGCAGATACTCCTGCTATCCCTGGCAGAGAAGTTTTTCTTCCCCCATCTAGATGGGTGGATGAGGATAAACGTCGTGTTGGACTTGTCCTTAAGATCAAAACCATGATAGCTATAACTTTACCTAACCATGTGTTCAAACTGATTAAGGGAAAACTAACTGCTTTTGCCATTTTAGACTATCTTGATGTTACCTATGATGGTAAGGATGAAGTTAGGCAAAGCAAGATCATTGCTTTGAAAAGAAAATATGAAATGTTCTTTGCCTACAAAAGTGAGACCCTCAAACAAAACTTCATTAGGTTTAACCTTCTAGTTGCTGACCTGGATACCTTGAAAATCAATTATACTGACTTTGTACAGGTCAACAAATTCAATTAACCGATTAGTTGCTAAATGGAAATCAGTTATTGACCCATAAAGAACCACACAAACCTTAAAGAACTTTGACATGTCTTCTCTATATGGTACACTTTGGAACCATGAGAAGGCAGAAGAAAAACTTGAACTTAATTTGAAAGAAAACTTTAAGTCTGCCCCCACCACTTCAAACTCTATATAGTCAGATGATACTTCTCTTGTTGCTGCTGCTAAAAAGAAAGCTCAAAAAGCTTTACTGGTTCAAAAGTTAATGGCAGAAGAAGAGGAAGCTGAAGATGATGAGGGTAGTGGTACTGGGTCTAAAGAAATCAGTGATGATGATGTTCTTGAAGGGTTTGCTGAAGGTATGGCTTTACTGGCTAGGCAGTTCAAAAAATTCAACGTAGTAGGACCAGTTAGCCATACAAAGTGAGTAAGAAACCAAGTGCTAGGTATGATAGTAAATGTGTCAAGGGCCCCAAATCTGAGTATTATAATTGTGGGAATGTAGGACACTTTACATCTGAGTGCATGTCCAGAAAACCTTTATCACATGCTAACTCTTTTTCGAAAGCTAAAAAGTACAAGAACAAGTACAAAGCTATGAAGGTGTGACGACCCGAAAATTTCCGATCAAATTTAAACTTAATCCTTATATGATTTCGACACGATAAGCAAAGTCTGTAAAGTTGAATCTCAAAATTTTTGAAACTATTAATATGGATTCCGTTAACCTTTGACTGCTCTCGACGATTCACGAACAATTAATTGTAAATAGATATGTGTGTATGTATATATAAATAATAATTCGAAATATAATTTGAAGTATTATATGTTGTTGTTATTAAAAAATTTAATAAAATAAAAATAGGATATTATAATAATTATTATTTAAAATATATCTCTATATATAAATAAAGTATATTAAAAATAAATATTAAATGATTGTAATACTCGTTTGATGTTCCGATTGATATTAAGCAAGTTAAATTCAAACTTATGTAATTTTAAAAATAAATGGTGATTCGAAAATGAGTTATATAATTTATAGGCATATTAAATATGTATTTAGGAACTATTTGTTAAGTTTTAAATTTTTTATATTTTACCTGGGATCGAGCGTGGACAGTGAGTTAATTTTTATTTAAAAATTTTAATTAACTAATGATCGAATTTTATACCAATATGACTGAAATAAATAAAGATAATTACTATAAAAAATTTGGAATTTTTCTGAAGACTTTTATTCGCCACTGATTAAACAACGGAGCACGAGGTAGCAACCAGTGAAAACTGTCGGTAATTAGAATCCAAATATATCGATGGATTACTGTTTGATCAATGATTTTTCTACTTTATCAATTCACATGTTTTGATTTATTATTATTATTATATTATTAATAAAATATTTATGATACGAGAAATTCAATGCTACCATCTAATCTGCAATATTCTTGACTGTTTCAATGTCTGATTCAATTGTTCCTTTTGACTAACATAACATTATAATTATATACATATATTATATCTATCCTTGCTTTATATATATAACTTATACATACATCACAAAAAAACTAGAATCCTTGAAACCATTTAATCATCTTATTCTTCTTCGTGAATCTCAAAACCACCACGAACACCAACCTTTTAAACTATACATGCCGCAGCTTTTGGGTTCAATTCGCCACCACAGCTTAACCACGCCGAACCCAAACCCCTCAATCACTTGCTCGAGTTATTTTCTGTATTGTTTCGATAACTAAAACCACCATCATGAACTTCACCCTACAAAAACCACCACCTCCTCCTTCACCCGTTGAACCACCCTACTACTACCATAAATCACCACCAAGAACAACCATGAGTTACTAAATTCGGTTTTTTTCTCTTTTTCAAGTTAAACCACCACCACAATCATAACAACCCATCAACCACCTTTGAGTTATACTTCTAATTCGAGCATATCAAAACAAACATCACCATTTGATCAACACCATAAACTCTTTTCGATCATCAACCACAACCTCACCACCATTGTAAATCGATCACCACCAACTATCTCTCTCTCGTTTTCATGACCAAGAACTACCATGATTCCACCATCAACATATAGACAATCTCCACCACTTTTTGATTCGGCATACACCATCAACGAAACCATCATCAAGATTTCGAACACCAACCAAACCAACATGTAAACTACCGGGTTACAACTACCACTACTGTTGTTGTATCTGTTTGCTTCTCGATCAAACCAAAACCCACCATGACAACCCATCATCACCATCGAACTTTCTGTTGTAATCAAGAACTGCTACTACCGTTTGGGTTATATCCAAAAACCACCACTATTAACAACAACCCAATCATAACCCTACTATGTTAATAGAAACCCACTTATATTTTTCTGTTTTCATTCAAACCATAAACCAGCCATTAACAATCATCAAATCGCCACCTTTCTTATTAATATAGCATCTGTTTTGTGCTACAACAGTTGCTGTTTCAATTGTTGTAAAACAACCACTAAAGATCAACCTGCTGTACGATACCTTCATTTCTGTTCAAAGCCGATTAACACCTTAAACCGTTAACTGTTTATGCTCGAGCCATAGAAGAACCAAACACCACGTTTTCTTTCTTTTGTAGAGCAGGTAACGAATTAAAAAGAGTTTTAATATGCTCACAGTTTAAGTTTTGACAAATTGGACATTTTTGACATTATTATATAATGCTTTAGCAACTTTAGAGAAATGATACATGTGGGACTGTTTAAATGACTATGACACATATGGGAATCGAATTAGACTTGTTTATATTAAATGAACTTCTTTTTGCTAGTGGGCTGTAGAGGGTTGGTATGATTGGACCGAAAAAGACAATGATACAGTTATATAAGTGATGATAAACACGATTAAGTGATGATCATAATGATGAAAAGATAAGGATTATGATTTTGATTATGATTAAGATTATGATATAGATAATGAAATTCGATTAAGTTGAGGATGATAGGTATAAAGATGCACGATATTAATCAATGATTGATGATAAACCGAAGTCCTCACCGGTTGGTTTCCTTTCGCAGTTAACCTAATATCACGAATCAATATTGGACATAAAATTTGATATTGGACTATTTCTTTTTAAATAAATGGGCTACTTATTCTTGGGCCGTGGTCACTCTGCTGGGCTGTTATGATTCTACTTTATTGGGCCGAAGACTAGCTTCCTGTTGGGCCTAAGGAGTTCGAAAATGATGGTGATGATCGATGTGGTTAGTTATATAAATATAAATCTAAGTTTAATCAGAAAAGCGAGGTCAGAGGAGTGGTTAGGGATGTTATCGGGTTAGCGGGAGGTCGCGGGTTCAAACCTGGACTTGGGTATTTTTTTAAGGGCTACTTCTATGAGGTAGTATTACTACTACCATTACTATTATTATTATTATTATTATTATTATTATTATTATTATTATTATTATTATTATTATTATTATTATTATTATTATTATTATTATTATTATTATTATTATTATTATTATTATTATGATAATTGTTATTATTTTCTAACATTTAGAAGTATAATTTAATCTAATTAATAGTATTATCATTATTGTTATTACTAGTATTATCATTAAGTATTATTATTATCATTATAGTCATTATTATTATTATTATTATTACTAGTATTAGTATTATTATTAACATGATTTTAAGACTTTATTATTATTATTATAATTATTATTATAATAATAATAATAATTATTATTATTATTATTATTATTATTATTATTATTATTATTATTATTATTATTATTATCAACATTAGTAATAGTGTTATAATTATGAATATTACTAGTAGTATCATTATTATAAAAATTATCACTTTATATCAAAATTATCATTTCTAGTGTTATCATTATTATTATTCTTATTAGTAATATTATTTTTATTATCATATTTATTTATAGTATCATTTTTATTAAAATTCTAATAATTATTAAAACTACCATTTTTATTAAAATTATCATTTTCATTATTATTATTATTATATTATAACAAATAAAGATTTATACATAAAATATATTTATATTACCTATAACTATATATTAAATATGTTAACATATTATATATATATATATATATATATATATATATATATATATATATACATATATATAGTATATAACTTAAGATATAATATATTGACAAAATGTAATACGAATTCTATATAAACTACAAACTAAATACATAAATATTATATAATTAATAGATGTAGTTATTTGATTACCATTATATGTGTTAATATATATATATATATATATATATATATATATATATATATATATATATATATATATATATATATATATATATATATATATATATATATATATATATATAAATGATATAGGTTCGTAAATTCGAGACCAACCCTGCATTGTTCAGTTTCGTCGTATGCATATTTTACTACAAAATATCGTATTGTGAGTTTCATTTGCTCCCTTTTTAAATGCTTTTGCAATATATATTTTTGGGACTGAGAATACATGCGCTGCTTTTATAAATGTTTGACGAAATAGACACAAGTACTTAAAACTACATTCTATGGCTGGATTATTAAACCGAATATCACCTTTTTTAGTCTGGTAATCTAAGAATTAGGGAACAGAAACCCTAATTGACGCGAATCCTAAAGATAGATCTATTGGGCCTAACAAACCCCATCCGGGTTACGGATGCTTTAGTACTTCGATTTATCATATCCGATGAGAGTCCCGGAATGATGGGGATATTCTAGATGCATTTTTGTTAATGTCGGTTACCAGGTGTTCACCATATGAATGATTTTTAATTCGCGGATTACGCGTATTATTTTGTACTCGGGTTACGTGTACAACCAAATATCTAAAATCTTGTGGTCTATTAAAATATTGAAATGATTGTTATGATAAACCTATGAACTCATCAATCTTTTGGTTGACACTTTTAAGCATGTTTATTCTCAGGTATGAAAGAAATCTTCCGCTGTGCATTTGCTCATTTTAAAGATATTACTTGGAGTCATTCCTAGCATATTTAGGACAGCACCTCGCAATGGGACCAAATATTGATGACTTCGTCCAGATGGATTAGGACGGGTCTCTACTGGTGGTATCAGAGCGGTGGTCTTAGCGAACCAGGTCTTGCATTAGTGAATCTGATTAATAGTCATTAGAATGCATTAGCAAGTCTGGACTTCGACCTTAGCTGCATACTATAAGTCTTGTTTATCATTTCTAGTGAAAAATTACCTGCTTATCATTCCTATGTCTAGACACGTCTTGCGTAGATAGTGTATAGATAAATTCATATCTTAGTATATCTGTTACTATAAACTTTGTATGACAGATTTCGAAGATTCCTCTGTGACTTATGGGATTTGGTATTGTATATACATATGTAAATTATGTATTGAAACATACCAAACTAAATCCTATAATCCATCTCCTATCGAAAATACTTTATCTGACTGTGCAAGATGAAACTCGCTACTAGTTCAAGTTCCTCGGATTCCGACAGCTATTCCGATATGGATTATCACTCGAGCTCCGAAAGCAGTGTGACCGGAATGGATCAACCAATTAGCCATCATCTATTCTGGATGAATTGGGGATGGGTTTGTAGCCTACTTGATCATTGGAGACAAGAAGAAGGTGATCCCTTCCATCCACCATATTGCCCACTTGACGATGAACCTGAAGCACTTACCGGCGAACTAGTCTGAAATACCATTTTCAGCCTCATTTATAGAGTAGCTCGACACGATTATATTCTATCCATAATTCTAAACCTTATTCATTCGCTCGTTCCTACTGACAATCATCCCGGAAGTAATAAGTCAACGAGCTTCATGCCCGAGTTGTAGCCTTAGAAAATATGGTGCAGAACGTACCAGCTTCAGCAACATCACCAGCACCAACAGTGCCACCAACATCAACAACAGTACCACCAACAACCCAAGTTTCAATATCACATGCCTCAACATCTCATTCTGTACCTAGAGTATAATCATCATTCTACATGACGTTCTACATCATTTATCTTCGTTCGACATGATGATTATGCAATCTCTAAAGTTTTAGAGATTATTTATTCTAGTTCCAACCAAAAAATCAAATGAGATTAATATCATATTAACTCACTAAATCTATATTACATCTGAATAAAATATATATATATGTAAGTATATTTTCATAAAGATTGTAATTAAAAATTCTTTTTTGCAAACTGTTAATGGTGAAAATATTTTAACGGGTAGGTAATACCCTAGAAATATTTAGATTTCACATTAATAAGTTACACTGTACATTCTTCCAATTTGATTTAACAGTCATTTACTACCCTACTTACATTCACAGATATACGTGCCCGTTCACCGCAGAATAACCATTTTCTTTCAATTTCATATTTGGATTTTGACCTATCAGAATCCAACAAGTGGTATAATGAAGAAAACATTAGACAAAAATAAAATTTGTTAGAAATAAACAAATTAACTATGAGAAATTTTGTTAAGAAACCACGCTAACAAAATCCTAGCTAACTGTTCCTAGCTAACTGTTAATTCTTTATTAAATTTTATTTATCGCAATTTAATTATCGCAATTTAATTATCGCAATTTTAATTCTCGCAATTTTATTTATCGTCATTTAATTTCTGTTATTTATTTTACGCACTTTAAATATCGCCGGATAAATCGGGACACATATACAATGTTTTGACATATCATATCGACGTCATCTATATATATTATTTGGAATAACCGTAAGTCACTCTATATCGCGGTAATGCTCGAGTTAGCATATAAAGGGTCGAGGTTGATTCTAAAATAATATATATACTTTGAGTTGTGATCGAGTCTAAGACATGTATACGATGGGTCACGATATGTATTAATTAATTATTAAACTATATATGAATTATTAAACTACTAACTATGGACTACTAATTGTGGACTACTAACCTTGGACAATTAAAATAAATTAAATTATTGATTATAACATATGAAACTAAACATTTCTCCAAGTTGCCACTTGAATTCATCTTAAACAATTCTTTGTATCTTGACGATTACAATCTCCATTCAAATCCTTCGAAATTCTTGAAACACTTCGGATTGATAACCAATGATTCAGTTATGATGACTTTGAATGCTGATGAAGCAGTAAAACTGTAGATGGTCTTAATGGCTAAAAGTTTGATGATAATGAATAGAGTGTTGGAAATACTCAATAGAAAATTTGGTACTGAAAAATGGATTGAGCTAACCATGAAGGAGACCAAGGACAAATACAAGGACCAAACCCTATATTCAAAGAATCTAGGTAATTCTGGATCCGATGAAATCTTTAGAGAATATCTTACTCCGGAGTCATGTTAAAATCTTGCGAAAGAATTTTCTTCAGTAACCTTCGATCTTAGAAATTTCAAAATATCATCATAAATATCTTCGACATTTCAGAGGATATTTTCATAAATATTCTTGTCCGAAATTATTTATCTCTTCGCGTTATCTATATTACATCATAAAAGAAACTGTTTTACTTTCTAAATTCTATAACATTTGAGTTTAAATTATGAATGATTTCTAGAGAAGTGTTGGAGATTGAAGCATGAGTTAGTATAATATAATGACGCCCGACCAACGTAATTATATTACAGTAAATCATGCTGAATTTCTAATGGAACGTGATGATGGTTCACAGATCATACCCTCATCATGTACCATGTTACATGACTCTTTCATTCTACTTAACCTCTGAACATATCAAGAAAATATATTCTTGATAGTTCCATCCTCAGGGATTCTGGTAATTCGACAAATCAAATTGTGCTATTACCTTTTCTTTCTGCACAGTATATTATGATCATTCGAAACTTCATACCTGCGAATTCTGGATCATTATTCGCTTTACTTAAGATCAAGAAGAAAAAAAACAGAAGTATGGAGCTTCGAAACATGAATAGGTGTATAAATCAAAGTAAATAGGAGAGATCATTAACCGTGGATGTCCATAATTATGGAAAGACAGAGGCAGGGTAAGATTATGAAAACCACCAACCCAAGAATATTGTAGAAGTAAAAATATTCTTCTGGTGGAAGATAGAAAAGAAAAATGACTGTAAATATGGTTAATATAATAGCAAGGATCAATACAGGATTAAGCATATTGACGAATCTTGTGGAAGTATGAATTGAGAAATAAAGTATAAGAGTGGTGGAAATAATGGATCGAAATAGATGAATTTATAACAAAATATCAGACGTAGAAATCAAGCCAGATGACTGCATTTAATCAAAGAGGATCCTAATTTCCTTAATTACCGAAGAATTAAATCTTATATAGATTACGAAGATTTTCTTTAAACTCCTTGAATTCCGGAATTCAACAGTGACTACGTCAAAAGTAAGACGAATATTTATCCTCCATATTTCACTCTTTTGTGATTGCTTCACTCGTACTCCTCGAGTAATCAAATTGTCTTGTTCATATTACTCTATGGTAATAAAACTCTACTTATCAACTCATATTCATCATGAAAACATTTTTATTGTTAGTCATGACAACCTCAATCAAATTTCGGGACGAAATTTCTTTAACGGGTAGGTACTGTGATGACCCGAAAATTTTCGATCAAATTTAAACTTAATACTTATATGATTTCGACACGATAAGCAAAGTCTGTAAAGTTGAATCTCAAAATTTTTGAAACTATTTATTTGGATTCCGTTAACCTTTGACTGCTCTCGACGATTCACGAACAATTAATTGTAAATAAATATATGTGTATGTATATATAAATAATAATTCGAAATATAATTTGAAGTATTATATGTTGTTGTTATTAAAAAAATTAATAAAATAAAAATAGGATATTATAATAATTATTATTTAAAATATATCTCTATATATAAATAAAGTATTTAAAAATAAATATTAAATGATTGTAATACTCGTTTGATGTTCCGATTGATATTAAGCAAGTTAAATTCAAACTTATGTAATTTTAAAAATAAACGGTGATTCGAAAATGAGTTATATAATTTATAGGCATATTAAATATGTATTTAGGAACTATTTGTTAAGTTTTAAATTTTTTATATTTTACCTGGGATCGAGCGTGGACAGTGAGTTAATTTTTATTTAAAAATTTTAATTAACTAATGATAGAATTTTATACCAATATGACTGAAATAAATAAAGATAATTACTATAAAAAATTTGGAATTTTTCTGAAGACTTTATTCGCCACTGATTAAACAACGGAGCATGAGGTAGCAACCCGTGAAAACTATCGGTAATTAGAATCCAAATATTTCGATGGATTACTGTTTGATCAATGATTTTTCTACTTTATCAATTCGCATGTTTTGATTTATTATTATTATCTTATTAATAAAATATTTATGATGCGAGAAATTCAATGCTACCATCTAATCTGCAATATTCTTGATTGTTTCAATGTCTGATTCAATTGTTCCTTTTGACTAACATAACATTATAATTATATACATATATTATATCTATCCTTGCTTTATATATATAACTTATACATACATCACAAAAAAACTAGAATCCTTGAAAACATTTAATCATCTTATTCTTCTTCATGAATCTCAAAACCACCACAAACACCAACCTTTTAAACTATACATGCCGCAGTTTTTGGGTTCAATTCGCCACCACAGCTTAACCACGCCGAACCCAAACCCCTCAATCACTTGCTCGAGTTATTTTCTGTTTTGTTTCGATAACTAAAACCGCCATCATGAACTTCACCCTACAAAAACCACCACCTCCTCCTTCACCCGTTGAACCACCCTACTACTACCATAAATCACCACCAAGAACAACCATGAGTTACTAAATTCGGTTTTTTTCTCTTTTTCCGGTTAAACCGCCACCACAATCATAACAATCCATCAACTACCTTTGAGTTATACTTCTAATTCGAGCAGATCAAAACAAACATCACGATTTGATTAACACCATAAACTCTTTTCGATCACCAACCACAACCTCACCACCATTGTAAATCGATCACCACCACCTATCTCTCTCTTGTTTTCATGAACAAGAACTACCATGATTTCACCATCAACATATAGACAATCTCCACCACTTTTTGATTCGGCATACACCAACAACGAAACCATCATCAAGATTTCGAACACCAACCAAACCAACATGTAAACTACCGGGTTACAACTACCACTACTGTTGTTGTATCTGTTTGCTTCTCGATCAAACCAAAACCCACCATGACAACCCATCATCACCATCGAACTTTCTGTTGTAATCAAGAACTGCTACTACCGTTTGGGTTATATCCAAAAACCACCACTATTAACAACAACCCAATCATAACCCTACTATGTTAATAGAAACCCACTTATATTTTTCTATTTTCATTCAAACCACAAACCAGCCATTAACAATCATCAAATCGCCACCTTTCTTATTAATATAGCATCTGTTTTGTGCTACAACGGTTGTTGTTTCAATTGTTGTAAAATAACCACTAAAGATCAACCTGCTGTACGATACCTTCATTTCTGTTCAAAGTAGGTTAATACCTTAAACCGTTAACTGTTTCTGCTCGAGCCATAAAAGAACCAAACACCACGTTTTCTTTCTTCTGTGGAGCAGGTAATGAATTAAAAAGAGTTTTAATATGCTCACAGTTTTAGTTTTGACAAATTGAACATTTTTGACATTATTATATAATGCTTTAGCAACTTTAGACATATGATACATGTGGGACAGTTTAAATGACTATGGCCGACATATGGGAATCGAATTGAACTTGTTTATATTAAATGAACTTCTTTTTGCTAGTGGGCTGTAGAGGGTTGGTATGATTGGACCGAAAAAGACAATGATACAGTTATGTAAGTGATGATAAACATGATTAAGTGATGATCATAATGATGAAAGGATAAGGATTATGATTTTGATTATGATTAAGATTATGATATAGATAATGAATTTCGATTAAGTTGAGGATGATAGGTATAAAGATGCATGATATTAATCAATGATTGAAGATAAATCGAAGTCTTCACCGGTTGGTTTCCTTTCGCAGTTAACCAAATATCACGAATCAATATTGGACATGAAATTCGATATTGGGCTGTTTCTTTTTAAATAAATGGGCTACTTGTTCTTGGGCCGTGGTCACTCTATTGGGCTGTTATGATTATAATTTATTGGGCCAAAGACTAGCTTCCTGTTGGGCCTAAGGAGTTCAAAAATGATGGTGATGATCGATGTGGTTAGTTTAATCAGAGTTTAATCAGAAAAGCGAGGTCAGAGGAGTGGTTAAGGATGTTATCGGGTTAGCGGGAGGTCGTGGGTTCAAACATGGACTTGGGCATTTTTTAAGGGCTACTCCTTTGAGGTAGTATTACTACTACCATTATTATTATTATTATTATTATTATTATTATTATTATTATTATTATTATTATTATTATTATTATTATTATTATTATTATTATTATTATTATTATTATTATTATTATTATTATTATGATAATTGTTATTATTTTCTAACATTTAGAAGTATAATTTAATCTAATTAATAGTATTATCATTAGTGTTATTACTAGTATTATCATTAAGTATTATTATTATCATTATAGTGATTATTATTATTATTATTACTAGTATTAGTATTATTATTATTAACATGATTTTAAGACTATTACTATTACTATTATTATTATTATTATTATTATTATTATTATTATTATTATTATTATTATTATTATTATTATTATTATTATTATTATTATTATTATTATATTATTATTATTATTATTATTATTATTATTATCAACATTAGTAATAGAGTTATAATTATGAATATTACTAGTAGTATCATTATTATAAAAATTATCACTTTATATCAAAATTATCATTTCTAGTATTATCATTATTATTATTCTTATTAGTAATATTATTTTTATTATCATTTTTATTTATAGTATCATTTTTATTAAAATTCTAATAATTATTAAAACTACCATTTTTATTAAAATTATCATTTTCATTATTATTATTATATTATTACAAATAAAGATTTATACATAAAATATATTTATATTACCTATAACTATATATTAAATATGTTAACATATTTATATATATATATATATATATATATATATATATATATATATATATATATATATATATATATATATATATATATATATATATATATATATAATAAACATATATATAGTATATAACTTAAGATATAATATATAGACAAAATGTAATACAAATTCTATATAAACTACAAAACTAAATACATAAATATTATATAATTAATAGATGTAATTATTCAATTACCATTATATGTGTTAATATATATATATATATATATATATATATATATATATATATATATATATATATATATATATATAAATGTTCCGAGGCCAATCCTGCATTGTTCAGTTCCGTCGTATGCATATTTTACTACAAAATATCGTATTGTGAGTTTCATTTGCTCCCTTTTAAATGCTTTTGCAATATATATTTTTTGGACTGAGAATACATGCGCTGCTTTTATAAATGTTTGACGAAATAGACAAAAGTACTTATAACTACATTCTATGGCTGGATTATTAAACCGAATATCACCCTTTTTAGTCTGGTAATCTAAGAATTAGGGAACAGAAACCCTAATTGACGCGAATCCTAAAGATAGATCTATTGGGCCTAACAAACCCCATCCGGGTTACGGATGCTTTAGTACTTCGATTTATCATCTCCGATGAGAGTCCCGGAATGATGGGGATATTCTAGATGCATTTTTGTTAATGTCGGTTACCAGGTGTTCACCATATGAATGATTTTTAATTCGCGGGTTACGCGTATTATTTTGTACTCGGGTTACGTGTACAACTAAATATCTAAAATTTTGTGGTCTATTAAAATATTGAAATGATTGTTATGATAAACCTATGAACTCACCAATCTTTTGGTTGACACTTTTAAGCATGTTTATTCTCAGGTATGAAAGAAATCTTCCGCTGTGCATTTGCTCATTTTAAAGATATTACTTGGAGTCATTCCTGGCATATTTAGGACAGCACCTCGCAATGGGACCAAATGTTGATGAATTCGTCCAGATGGATTAGGACGGGTCTCTACAGAAGGCCCAAATGAAGGAGAACGCAAAGGTTGATAAGAAGGAGAAGAAACCAGAAAAGGTGTTAGTTGATGAACATCACGATTGGGATGAAACTAGTTCATATTCATCATCTGATAGTGAAATTGATGAAGATTGTGCTGATTATACTTCTGGTAAAAAGCTGTGTTTGATGGCCAGAGCGATTGAGGAGTTTGATGAGGAAGAAAGTGGTAGTACATTTTTGGTTGATATGAGGGAAGCTGATCTGAAAAAGGATTCATCACAATGGAAATCTGAAATATTGTATAAGGTTGATAACTTTCAAACTTATACTGATGATGAAAAAGCTGAATTGTTTGACTATCTGAGAATTGGCTTGTGCAGAGGCAGCAAAGGTGAAGATGTTTTCAAAACTGAAATTAAGACTTTAAATGAAAATCTTAAAAGAAAAGTTGATGAAATTGAAACTTTAACTGGTGAAATTTCCAAACTGAAAAAACAAAATTATGCTTTAAGATCTCTTTACTCAGATGCAGTTATAGTCCAGAACCAACTTAATGACCTTAAAAAGGTTGTTGCCTCTTGGTGTACATCTGCTCAACGCGCATCAAAGTGCATTAATGAGCAGGTACCTGCCCAGGTTGAGGCCTTCTTTGCTGGTGACTATGTTGCTGCTGCTGCTCATGCTGAAGTTGCTTTCATTGACCCTGTACTTGAAACTGATCCTAATGATGTCTTACCAAATACCTTTGCTAAGATAGTAAATGGTAGAAAGGTCTTTATAAATAAATTTGTGAGATCTACTAATACCCCACTACCTACCATGAAAGAGATTATGGAGGATGAAGAAAGAGCAAGAGAAGCCAATACCTCAATTGATGAGACTACTGACCCCTCAAGCATCCATTACATGAATATAAAAGAAAGACGTATCAAAAGGGAAATCATTGAAAATAATCGAATAAATTCAAAATTAGCTGATTCCCCTTCATGTTCAAGTTCCACAAATGCTAAGCTAGCTGATGAAAATCGTACTGGTCAACCAGTAACTGCAGACAAGCCAGTAAAACGCAATACTGGCAAGTCCAAGGCAGCAGTTAAGATTCATACTGGTCAACCAGTATCAGCAGACAAGCCAGTAACTTCCCACACTAGCTCGTCAAATGATAAAGGCAAGGAAGTATACCATGATTATGGTACTGGTTCCAAGAAGAAAGCTGCCCATAAGGGAAAAGCTAAAGTGGATCAAATTGTGGACTCATGTGCCGGTATGTCTATCACTGAGATAATGACTGTCAAGCTAGACCATATTATTCAGGCTGTACCCAAAGCCAGCCACATCTTGCGGCACCCATTAGATTTGTGTATGACCAGCCACCAAGACCAAAAGTGAGGAAATGCTACAAATGTACCAGCAAAATTCACTTATCTCACCAGTGTACTCAAACTATACTTGGCAAACGGGTCGAGATGGGTCGGGTTGGGTCAAAGATCAAATGGGTTTAGGTCGATACGGGTCATGGGTCGAAATGGGTCAAAATTAAAATAGGTCAAACGGGTTGGGTCGAGACTCGGGTAGGTTGGGTCGGGCTAGTAAAATTGTTCTTAATTGTATCTTTCGATGTATCTTTTCCGAACACGAGCCCCTAAAATGGCGCCTCGAAAACGCGATTCGAAAAATGAGGGTCAAAAACGCGCGTAGTAAACGCGCATAAAAAACATGCGATGAAAACACGCGTCGAAAGCGCGTCTGAAAAAAGGCGCGTCGAAAACGCACGTAAAAAACGGGCGTCGAAAACGCGGGGCGAAAAACGCGTCGAAAAATGAGCACCAAGAAACGCGGGCCGAAAACTCGCCTCCAAAACGACCGTAAAAAACGCGCGTCGAAAACGGGCGTACAAAATGCGCGTCGAAAACGCGACTCCAAAACGCGGTTCAAACCCAAAAAGCTGAAACCGGGCGCCGATACCGCAAGCCAAAACCGAGCGTCGAAAACGGGTGCCGAAAAAGTGGGTCGAAAAAGCGGGTCGAAAACGGTGGCCGAAACCGGGGGCAATAACTGGGAGCCGAAATCGGGGCCGAAAACGTGGGGCCAAAAATCGGGCGCTGAAACAAGGTGCCGAAATCGGGCGCCGAAACAAGGTTCCGAAACCGGGTGTCAAAACGGGGGCCAAAACCGAGGTCCGAAAACGGGGGCCGAAAATCAGTCGCCGAAAACGCGCGTCGAAAACGGGCGTCGAAAACGGGGTCCAAAAACAGAGGCCGAAAACGGGCGTCCAAACCGGGCGTCTAAACCGGGGTCCGAATCTGGGGGCCGAAAACTGGGTGTGGAGAACGGGGGCCGAAAACCGGGTCCGAAAACGGGGGCCAAATACCGGGGGCCGAAAATGGGGGCCGAAACAAGGTGTCGAAACCGGGCGTCGAATTGGGGGACGAAAACGAGGGCCGAAAACAGGGCGCCGAAACGCGCGCCGAAAACGGGCTCCGAAACCTGGGTCCGAAACGTAGGCAGGAACCGGGCGCCGAAACCGGGGGCCAAAAACGGGCGCCAAAACCGGGTGTCGAAAACGGGGGCTTAAACTGGGGGCCAAAAATCGGAGTCCGAAAACGAGCGTTGAAACCGGGCGCCGAAAAGGCGGGGCGACAAAGCGGGTCCAAAACGCGGGTCCAAATAGCAGATCCAAAAAGCGGGTCGAAAACGGGGGTCGAAATCGGGCGTCGAAAACGCCCGTCAAATTACGCTCGTCGAAAACGCGCTTCGATAAACGCGAGTCGTCGTATAGCGCGCCTCAAAATCACGCTCTGAAATCGAATCTTTTGAAGTAAACCCATTTGGGTCCTTAAGTAATTTTCTATTATGTGATTGGACCCATTTGGGTCTTGGAGTAATTTTTGATATTATGTGCTTGGACCCATTTGGGTCTTCAAGTAAACCCAATGGACCCATTTTCTATGCTTTGGGTCTTACTTGCCAGGTCTAACTCAAATCCAAACCCCGTCTGCTACTGCCTCTTCAAGCAGACCAGCAGAAAGAAAGAGATCATCAAAAATGACCATTCTAGAACCCATCCTTGGATGGGTTCCTAAAAAGAACTAATCTCTCAGCTACTGTACAGGGCAATCGAAACAAGCAAATCTGGTATCTCGACAGTGGATGTTCGAGACATATGACGGGATGTAAGTCCCTGCTGATGGACTATCAGGAAAAAGATGGTCCAGTTGTTTCATATGGAGATAATTTGTTGGGTTACACAAAGGGTTTTGGTACTTTAACAAATCGGAATGTTACATTTACTAATGTGGCATATGTCGTTGGGCTTAAACATAATTTACTCAGCATAAGCCAACTGACAAACAAAAGAAAGATAGTCCAATTCAAAAGGAAAATTGATACTATTTTTGATAAAACAGGGAAGCCACTGCTGACAGCAAAAAGACATGAGAACATGTATCAAACTGACATGAACACAACAGTCACAACAAATGATACTTGATTTTATTCAAAGACAGCAAACAACCTCAAGTGGTTATGACACAAGAGACTCTCACATCTCAACTTTAAAGATATTCATAAACTCTCAAGTAAAAGTTTAGTGTCAGGGCTACCCACCATGTCTTATGTGAAGGACAGATTGTGTCCTGGTTGTGAAAAAGGGAAGCATCACCATGCATCATTCAAGTCAAAGCAGATTTCATCTCTTGAGAAACCATTTCACTTACTTCATATGGATCTTTTTGGTCCTGTTAATGTAGCCAGCTATAGTGGGAAGAGGTATACACTGGTTATTGTTGATGAATATCCCAAATACACTTGAGTATTCTTTTTGAAGCAAAAAAGTGAAGCTGCTGATGAAATTATCAATTTTATCAAAAGAATGGAGTTATTAAATGGGCAATTGGTGAAGCAGCTAAGAAGTGCTCATGGTACAGAATTCAGAAATGCATCCTTGGAAGAATTTTGTGCTGACAAAGGAATTTCACAAAACTTTTCTGCTGTGAGAACACCTCAACAAAATAGTGTTGCAGAAAGAAAAAACAGAACACTCATTAAAACAGCAATATCTATGTTGGCTGAGTCTGGGTTGAAGAATTCATACTGGGCAGAAGCTGTGAATGCTGCTTGTTTTACCCAGAATAGATCTTTAATAGTGAAAAGTCATCAGAAAGCTGCTTATGAAGTTCTCAAAAGAAGAAGACCCTCAATTTCATTTCTTCACGTATTTGGCACTCCCTATTACATTCTAAAAAATAGGGACCAGCTTGGTAAGTTTGATGCTAAAGCTGATGAGGGAATATTTCTTGGATATTCCAACATGTCTGAAATGTCCCGTTCTTATTGATTAAAAACGTTCCATATTAATTGATTTCGTTGCGAGGTTTTGACCTCTATATGAGACGTTTTTCAAAGACTGCATTCATTTTAAAACAAACCATAACCTTTATTTCATCAATAAAGGTTTAAAAAGCTTTTACGTAGATTATCAAATAATGATAATCTAAAATATCCTGTTTACACACGACCATTACATAATGGTTTACAATACAAATATGTTACAACAAAATAAGTTTCTTGAATGCAGTTTTTACACAATATCATACAAGCATGGACTCCAAATCTCGTCCTTATTTAAGTATGCGACAGCGGAAGCTCTTAATAATCACCTGAGAATAAACATGCTTAAAACGTCAACAAAAATGTTGGTGAGTTATAGGTTTAACCTATATATATCAAATAGTAACAATAGACCACAAGATTTCATATTTCAATACACATCCCATACATAGAGATAAAAATCATTCATATGGTGAACACCTGGTAACCGACATTAACAAGATGCATATATAAGAATATCCCCATCATTCCGGGACACCCTTCGGATATGATATAAATTTCGAAGTACTAAAGCATCCGGTACTTTGGATGGGGCTTGTTGGGCCCGATAGATCTATCTTTAGGATTCGCGTCAATTAGGGTGTCTGTTCCCTAATTCTTAGATTACCAGACTTAATAAAAAGGGGCATATTCGATTTCGATAATTCAACCATAGAATGTAGTTTCACGTACTTGTGTCTATTTTGTAAATCGTTTATAAAACCTGCATGTATTCTCATCCCAAAAATATTAGATTTTAAAAGTGGGACTATAACTCACTTTCACAGATTTTTACTTCGTCGGGAAGTAAGACTTGGCTACTGTTGATTCACGAACCTATAACAATATATACATATATATTAAAGTATGTTCAAAATATATTTACAACACTTTTAATATATTTTGATGTTTTAAGTTTATTAAGTCAGCTGTCCTCGTTAGTAACCTATAACTAGTTGTCCACAGTTAGATATACAGAAATAAATCGATAAATATTATCTTGAATCAATCCACGACCCAGTGTATATGTATCTCAGTATTGATCACAACTCAAACTATATATATTTTGGAATCAACCTCAACCCTGTATAGCTAACTCCAACATTCACATATAGAGTGTCTATGGTTGTTCCGAAATATATATAGATGTGTCGACATGATAGGTCGAAACATTGTATACGTGTCTATGGTATCTCAAGATTACATAATATACAATACAAGTTGATTAAGTTATGGTTGGAATAGATTTGTTACCAATTTTCACGTAGCTAAAATGAGAAAAATTATCCAATCTTGTTTTACCCATAACTTCTTCATTTTAAATCCGTTTTGAGTGAATCAAATTGCTATGGTTTCATATTGAACTCTATTTTATGAATCTAAACAGAAAAAGTATAGGTTTATAGTCGGAAAAATAAGTTACAAGTCATTTTTGTAAAGGTAGTCATTTCAGTCGAAAGAACGACGTCTAGATGACCATCTTAGAAAACATACTTCCACTTTGAGTTTAACCATAATTTTTGGATATAGTTTCATGTTCATAATAAAAATCATTTTCTCAGAATAACAACTTTTAAATCAAAGTTTATCATAGTTTTTAATTAACTAACCCAAAACAGCCCGCGGTGTTACTACGACGGCGTAAATCCGGTTTTACGGTGTTTTTCGTGTTTCCAGGTTTTAAATCATTAAGTTAGCATATCATATAGATATAGAACATGTGTTTAGTTGATTTTAAAAGTCAAGTTAGAAGGATTAACTTTTGTTTGCGAACAAGTTTAGAATTAACTAAACTATGTTCTAGTGATTACAAGTTTAAACCTTCGAATAAGATAGCTTTATATGTATGAATCGAATGATGTTATGAACATCATTACTACCTTAAGTTCCTTGGATAAACCTACTGGAAAAGAGAAAAATGGATCTAGCTTCAACGGATCCTTGGATGGCTCGAAGTTCTTGAAGCAGAATCATGACACGAAAACAAGTTCAAGTAAGATCATCACTTGAAATAAGATTGTTATAGTTATAGAAATTGAACCAAAGTTTATATATGATTATTACCTTGTATTAGAATGATAACCTACTATAAGAAACAAAGATTTCTTGAGGTTGGATGATCACCTTACAAGATTGGAAGTGAGCTAGCAAACTTGAAAGTATTCTTGATTTTATGTAACTAGAACTTGTAGAATATATGAAGAACACTTAGAACTTGAAGATAGAACTTGAGAGAGATCAATTAGATGAAGAAAATTGAAGAATGAAAGTGTTTGTAGGTGTTTTTGGTCGTTGGTGTATGGATTAGATATAAAGGATATGTAATTTTGTTTTCATGTAAATAAGTCATGAATGATTACTCATATTTTTGTAATTTTATTAGATATTTCATGCTAGTTGCCAAATGATGGTTCCCACATGTGTTAGGTGACTCACATGGGCTGCTAAGAGCTGATCATTGGAGTGTATATACCAATAGTACATACATCTAAAAGCTGTGTATTGTACGAGTACGAATACGGGTGCATACGAGTAGAATTGTTGATGAAACTGAACGAGGATGTAATTGTAAGCATTTTTGTTAAGTAGAAGTATTTTGATAAGTGTATTGAAGTCTTTCAAAAGTGTATAAATACATATTAAAACACTACATGTATATACATTTTAACTGAGTCGTTAAGTCATCGTTAGTCGTTACATGTAAGTGTTGTTTTGAAACCTTTAGGTTAACGATCTTGTTAAATGTTGTTAACCCAATGTTTATAATATCAAATGAGATTTTAAATTATTATATTATCATGATGTTATCATGTATGAATATCTCTTAATATGATATATATACATTAAATGTCTTTACAACGATAATCGTTACATATATGTCTCGTTTAAAAATCATTAAGTTAGTAGTCTTGTTTTTACATATGTAGTTCATTGTTAATATACTTTATGATATGTTTTCTTATCATAGTATCATGTTAACTATATATATATATATATATCCATATATATGTCATCATATAGTTTTTACAAGTTTTAACGTTCGTGAATCACCGATCAACTTGGGTGGTCAATTGTCTATATGAAACATATTTCAATTAATCAAGTCTTAACAAGTTTGATTGCTTAACATGTTGGAAACATTTAATCATGTAAATATCAATCTCAATTAATATATATAAACATGGAAAAGTTCGGGTCACTACAGTACCTACCCGTTAAATAAATTTCGTCCCGAAATTTTAAGCTGTTGAAGGTGTTGACGAATCTTCTGGAAATAGATGCGGGTATTTCTTCTTCATCTGATCTTCACGCTCCCAGGTGAACTCGGGTCCTCTACGAGCATTCCATCAAACCTTAACAATTGGTATCTTGTTTTGCTTAAGTCTTTTAACCTCACGATCCATTATTTCGACGGGTTCTTATGAATTGAAGTTTTTCGTTGATTTGGATTTCATCTAACGGAATAGTGAGATCTTCTTTAGCAAAACATTTCTTTAAATTCGAGACGTGGAAAGTGTTATGTACAGCCGCGAGTTGTTGAGGTAACTCTAGTCGGTAAGCTACTGGTCCGACACGATCAATAATCTTGAATGGTCCAATATACCTTGGATTTAATTTCCCTCATTTACCAAATCGAACAACGCCTTTCCAAGGTGCAACTTTAAGCATGACCATCTCTCCAATTTCAAATTCTATATCTTTTCTTTTAATGTCAGCGTAGCTCTTTTGTCGACTTTGGGCGGTTTTCAACCGTTGTTGAATTTGGATGATCTTCTCGGTAGTTTCTTGTATAATCTCCGGACCTGTAATCTGTCTATCCCCCACTTCACTCCAACAAATCAGAGACCTGCACTTTCTACCATAAAGTGCTTCAAACGGCGCCATCTCAATGCTTGAATGGTAGCTGTTGTTGTAGGAAAATTCTGCTAACGGTAGATGTCGATCCCAGTGTATATGTATCTCAGTATTGATCACAACTCAAACTATATATATTTTGGAATCAACCTCAACCCTGTATAGCTAACTCCAACATTCACATATAGAGTGTCTATGGTTGTTCCGAAATATATATAGATGTGTCGACATGATAGGTCGAAACATTGTATACGTGTCTATGGTATCTCAAGATTACATAATATACAATACAAGTTGATTAAGTTATGGTTGGAATAGATTTGTTACCAATTTTCACGTAGCTAAAATGAGAAAAATTATCCAATCTTGTTTTACCCATAACTTCTTCATTTTAAATCCGTTTTGAGTGAATCAAATTGCTATGGTTTCATATTGAACTCTATTTTATGAATCTAAACAGAAAAAGTATAGGTTTATAGTCGGAAAAATAAGTTACAAGTCATTTTTGTAAAGGTAGTCATTTCAGTCGAAAGAACGACGTCTAGATGACCATCTTAGAAAACATACTTCCACTTTGAGTTTAACCATAATTTTTGGATATAGTTTCATGTTCATAATAAAAATCATTTTCTCAGAATAACAACTTTTAAATCAAAGTTTATCATAGTTTTTAATTAACTAACCCAAAACAGCCCGCGGTGTTACTACGACGGCGTAAATCCGGTTTTACGGTGTTTTTCGTGTTTCCAGGTTTTAAATCATTAAGTTAGCATATCATATAGATATAGAACATGTGTTTAGTTGATTTTAAAAGTCAAGTTAGAAGGATTAACTTTTGTTTGCGAACAAGTTTAGAATTAACTAAACTATGTTCTAGTGATTACAAGTTTAAACCTTCGAATAAGATAGCTTTATATGTATGAATCGAATGATGTTATGAACATCATTACTACCTTAAGTTCCTTGGATAAACCTACTGGAAAAGAGAAAAATGGATCTAGCTTCAACGGATCCTTGGATGGCTCGAAGTTCTTGAAGCAGAATCATGACACGAAAACAAGTTCAAGTAAGATCATCACTTGAAATAAGATTGTTATAGTTATAGAAATTGAACCAAAGTTTATATATGATTATTACCTTGTATTAGAATGATAACCTACTGTAAGAAACAAAGATTTCTTGAGGTTGGATGATCACCTTACAAGATTGGAAGTGAGCTAGCAAACTTGAAAGTATTCTTGATTTTATGTAACTAGAACTTGTAGAATATATGAAGAACACTTAGAACTTGAAGATAGAACTTGAGAGAGATCAATTAGATGAAGAAAATTGAAGAATGAAAGTGTTTGTAGGTGTTTTTGGTCGTTGGTGTATGGATTAGATATAAAGGATATGTAATTTTGTTTTCATGTAAATAAGTCATGAATGATTACTCATATTTTTGTAATTTTATTAGATATTTCATGCTAGTTGCCAAATGATGGTTCCCACATGTGTTAGGTGACTCACATGGGCTGCTAAGAGCTGATCATTGGAGTGTATATACCAATAGTACATACATCTAAAAGCTGTGTATTGTACGAGTACGAATACGGGTGCATACGAGTAGAATTGTTGATGAAACTGAACGAGGATGTAATTGTAAGCATTTTTGTTAAGTAGAAGTATTTTGATAAGTGTATTGAAGTCTTTCAAAAGTGTATAAATACATATTAAAACACTACATGTATATACATTTTAACTGAGTCGTTAAGTCATCGTTAGTCGTTACATGTAAGTGTTGTTTTGAAACCTTTAGGTTAACGATCTTGTTAAATGTTGTTAACCCAATGTTTATAATATCAAATGAGATTTTAAATTATTATATTATCATGATGTTATCATGTATGAATATCTCTTAATATGATATATATACATTAAATGTCTTTACAACGATAATCGTTACATATATGTCTCGTTTAAAAATCATTAAGTTAGTAGTCTTGTTTTTACATATGTAGTTCATTGTTAATATACTTTATGATATGTTTTCTTATCATAGTATCATGTTAACTATATATATATATATATATCCATATATATGTCATCATATAGTTTTTACAAGTTTTAACGTTCGTGAATCACCGATCAACTTGGGTGGTCAATTGTCTATATGAAACATATTTCAATTAATCAAGTCTTAACAAGTTTGATTGCTTAACATGTTGGAAACATTTAATCATGTAAATATCAATCTCAATTAATATATATAAACATGGAAAAGTTCGGGTCACTACAGTACCTACCCGTTAAATAAATTTCGTCCCGAAATTTTAAGCTGTTGAAGGTGTTGACGAATCTTCTGGAAATAGATGCGGGTATTTCTTCTTCATCTGATCTTCACGCTCCCAGGTGAACTCGGGTCCTCTACGAGCATTCCATCAAACCTTAACAATTGGTATCTTGTTTTGCTTAAGTCTTTTAACCTCACGATCCATTATTTCGACGGGTTCTTATGAATTGAAGTTTTTCGTTGATTTGGATTTCATCTAACGGAATAGTGAGATCTTCTTTAGCAAAACATTTCTTTAAATTCGAGACGTGGAAAGTGTTATGTACAGCCGCGAGTTGTTGAGGTAACTCTAGTCGGTAAGCTACTGGTCCGACACGATCAATAATCTTGAATGGTCCAATATACCTTGGATTTAATTTCCCTCATTTACCAAATCGAACAACGCCTTTCCAAGGTGCAACTTTAAGCATGACCATCTCTCCAATTTCAAATTCTATATCTTTTCTTTTAATGTCAGCGTAGCTCTTTTGTCGACTTTGGGCGGTTTTCAACCGTTGTTGAATTTGGATGATCTTCTCGGTAGTTTCTTGTATAATCTCCGGACCTGTAATCTGTCTATCCCCCACTTCACTCCAACAAATCAGAGACCTGCACTTTCTACCATAAAGTGCTTCAAACGGCGCCATCTCAATGCTTGAATGGTAGCTGTTGTTGTAGGAAAATTCTGCTAACGGTAGATGTCGATCCCAACTGTTTCCGAAATCAATAACACATGCTCGTAGCATGTCTTCAAGCGTTTGTATCGTCCTTTCGCTCTGCCCATCAGTTTGTGGATGATAGGCAGTACTCATGTCTAGACGAGTTCCTAATGCTTGCTGTAATGTCTGCCAGAATCTTGAAATAAATCTGCCATCCCTATCAGAGATAATAGAGATTGGTATTCCATGTCTGGAGATGACTTCCTTCAAATACAGTCGTGCTAACTTCTCCATCTTGTCATCTTCTCTTATTGGTAGGAAGTGTGCTGATTTGGTGAGACGATCAACTATTACCCAAATAGTATCAAAACCACTTGCAGTCCTTGGCAATTTAGTGATGAAATCCATGGTAATGTTTTCCCATTTCCATTCCGGGATTTCGGGTTGTTGAAGTAGACCTGATGGTTTCTGATGCTCAGCTTTGACCTTAGAACACGTCAAACATTCTCCTACGTATTTAGCAACATCGGCTTTCATACCCGGCCACCAAAAATGTTTCTTGAGATCCTTGTACATCTTCCCCGTTCCAGGATGTATTGAGTATCTGGTTTTATGAGCTTCTCTAAGTACCATTTCTCTCATATCTCCAAATCTTGGTACCCAAATCCTTTCAGCCCTATACCAGGTTCCGTCTTCCCGAATATTAAGATGCTTCTCCGATCCTTTGGGTATTTCATCCTTTAAATTTCCCTCTTTTAAAACTCCTTGTTGCGCCTCCTTTATTTGAGTAGTAATGTTATTATGAATCATTATATTCATAGATTTTACTCGAATGGGTTCTCTGTCCTTCCTGCTCAAGGCATCGGCTACCACATTTGCCTTCTCCGGGTGGTAACGAATCTCAAAGTCGTAATCATTCAATAATTCAATCCACCTACGCTGCCTCATATTCAGTTGTTTCTGATTAAATATGTGTTGAAGACTTTTGTGGTCGGTATATATAATACTTTTGACCCCATATAAGTAGTGCCTCCAAGTCTTTAATGCAAAAACAACCGCGCCTAATTCCAAATCATGCGTCGTATAATTTTGTTCGTGAATCTTCAATTGTCTAGACGCATAAGCAATCACCTTCGTTCGTTGCATTAATACACAACCGAGACCTTGCTTTGATGCATCACAATAAATCACAAAATCATCATTCCCTTCAGGCAATGACAATATAGGTGCCGTAGTTAGCTTTTTCTTCAATAACTGAAACGCTTTCTCTTGTTCATCATTCCATTCAAATTTCTTCCCTTTATGCGTTAATGCAGTCAAGGGTTTTGCTATTCTGGAAAAGTCTTGGATGAACCTTCTGTAGTAACCAGCTAGTCCTAAAAACTGGCGTATGTGTTTCGGAGTTTTCAGGGTTTCCCACTTTTCAACAGTTTCTATCTTTGCCGGATCCACCTTAATACCTTCTTTGTTCACTATGTGACCGAGGAATTGAACTTCTTCCAACCAAAATGCACACTTTGAAAACTTAGCGTACAATTCTTCCTTCCTCAATACTTCTAACACCTTTCTCAAATGTTCACCGTGTTCTTGGTCATTCTTTGAGTAAATAAGTATGTCATCAATGAAAACAATGACAAACTTGTCAAGGTATGGTCCACACACTCGGTTCATAAGGTCCATGAACACAGCTGGTGCATTAGTTAAACCAAACGGCATGACCATAAACTCGTAATGACCGTAACGTGTTCTGAAAGCAGTCTTTGGAATATCATCTTCTTTCACCCGCATTTGACGATACCCGGAACGTAAGTCAATCTTTGAATAAACAGACGAGCCTTGTAGTTGATCAAATAAGTCGTTGATTCTCGGTAGTGGGTAGCGGTTCTTGATGGTAAGTTTGTTCAACTCTCGGTAGTCGATACACAACCTGAATGTACCATCTTTCTTCTTGACAAACAAAACAGGAGCTCCCCACGGTGATGTGCTTGGTCGAATGAAACCACGCTCTAAAAGTTCTTGTAATTGGCTTTGCAGTTCTTTCATCTCGCTGGGTGCGAGTCTGTAAGGAGCACGAGCTATTGGTGCAGCTCCTGGTACAAGATCTATTTGAAATTCAACGGATCGATGTGGGGGTAATCCCGGTAATTCTTTCGGAAATACATCGGGAAATTCTTTTGCAATGGGAACATCATTGATGCTCTTTTCTTCAGTTTGTACTTTCTCGACGTGTGCTAGAACAGCATAGCAACCTTTTCTTATTAGTTTTTGTGCCTTCAAATTACTAATAAGATGTAGCTTCGTGTTGCCCTTTTCTCCGTACACCATTAAGGGTTTTCCTTTTTCTCGTATAATGCGAATTGCATTTTTGTAACAAACGATCTCCGCTTTCACTTCTTTCAACCAGTCCATACCGATTATCACATCAAAACTCCCTAACTCTACTGGTATCAAATTAATCTTAAATGTTTCGCTAACCAGTTTAATTTCTCGATTCCGACATATATTATCTGCTGAAATTAATTTACCATTTGCTAATTCGAGTAAAAATTTACTATCCAAAGGCGTCAATGGACAACTTAATTTAGCACAAAAATCTCTACTCATATAGCTTCTATCCGCACTCGAATCAAATAAAACGTAAGCAGATTTATTGTCAATAAGAAACGTACCCGTAACAAGCTCCGGGTCTTCCTGTGCCTCTACCGCATTAATATTGAAAACTCTTCCACGGCCTTGTCCATTCGTGTTCTCCTGGTTCGGGCAATTTCTAATAATGTGGCCTGGTTTTCCACATTTATAACAAACTACATTGGCATAACTTGCTCCGACACTACTTGCTCTGCCATTACTCGTTCCGACACCATTTGTTCCTTTCGTTCTATTAACCCCTGGTCCGTAGACCTCACACTTCGCCGCGCTATGACCATTTCTTTTACACTTGTTGCAAAATTTGGTGCAGAACCCCGAGTGATTCTTTTCACACCTTTGGCATAGCTGCTTCTGATTGTTGTTGTTGTTGCGGTTATTATTGTTGTTGGGATGATTGTTGTAGTTGCTGTTGTTGTTGTTGTTGTTGGGCCGTTTGTTGTAGTTGCGATTGATGTTGCGATTGTTGGGATAATTGTTGCGATTATTGTTGTAATTGCTGTTGTTGTTGTATTGGTGATTCTTATCACCGTTTTCCTCCCACTTTCTTTTGACTTGCTTCACATTGGCCTCTTCAGCAGTCTGTTCTTTAATTCTTTCTTCAATCTGGTTCACTAGTTTGTGAGCCATTCTACATGCCTGTTGTATGGAGGCGGGCTCGTGTGAACTTATATCTTCTTGGATTCTTTCCGGTAATCCTTTCACAAACGCGTCGATCTTCTCTTCCTCATCTTCGAATGCTCCCGGACACAATAGGCACAATTCTGTGAATCGTCTTTCGTACGTGGTAATATCAAATCCTTGGGTTCGTAACCCTCTAAGTTCTGTCTTGAGCTTATTGACCTCGGTTCTGGGACGGTACTTCTCGTTCATCAAGTGCTTAAATGCTGACCACGGTAGTGCGTACGCATCATCTTGTCCCACTTGCTCTAGATAGGTATTCCACCATGTTAACGCAGAACCTGTGAAGGTATGCGTAGCGTACTTCACTTTGTCCTCTTCAGTACACTTACTTATGGCAAACACTGATTCAACCTTCTCGGTCCACCGTTTCAATCCGATCGGTCCTTCGGTTCCATCAAATTCCAAAGGTTTGCAGGCAGTGAATTCTTTGTAGGTGCATCCTACACGATTTCCTGTACTGCTAGATCCAAGGTTATTGTTGGTATGTAGCGCAGCCTGTACTGCGGCTATGTTTGAAGCTAGAAAAGTACGGAATTCCTCTTCATTCATATTCACGGTGTGTCGAGTAGTCGGTGCCATTTCCTTCAAAATAGTTAAATGGAACAAGTTAATCATACAGAATATTAAGAGTAGTTAATAGTATTTCGTAGCATAATATGAACTCATTTATAAAAGCTTTTTCTTCATATTAGCGTTTTATAAGTTTAAATTCGGGTAGTACCTACCCGTTAAGTTCATACTTAGTAGCTAATATACAATTCAACTACTACAATTCTATATGAAAAACTGATTATAATAATATTTCGCGTTCAAACTTTTATACAATATTTTACAAACTTACAATACCGCTTATTTTACATAAAGCATGAAATATAGCACACAATAACTTTGATACAAGATAGTTGTGAAGACAATTCTAGCTAGTACACAAGTCGTTCAGCAAAGGCAATAAAGACACGTAATTCATACGTCCAGAAACAAGTCATGCATTCTGGTTTTACTAGGACTACTTCCCATCCTTGGTCTTGTGCAACATAACCGTTATGGCCGTTGATAAGACAGCGTGTTGTAACGTCGTCAAAGGGACGAGGGTTACGTAATGTCCAACAGTCCCGTAACAATCTAAAAACCTCATTTCTTACCCCAATTACCGACTCCGTCACTTGTGGAAACGTTTTGTTTAATAGTTGTAGCCCAATGTTCTTGTTCTCACTTTGGTGAGAAGCGAACATTACTAATCCGTAAGCATAACATGCTTCTTTATGTTGCATGTTAGCCGCTTTTTCTAAATCACGAAGTCCAATATTCGGATATATTGAGTCAAAATAATTTCTTAACCCGTTGCGTAAAATAGCATTTGGGTTCCCCGCAATATATGCGTCAAAGTAAACACATCGTAACTTATGGGTTTCCCAATGTGATATCCCCCATCTTTCAAACGAAAGTCTCTTATAAACCAAGACATTCTTGGAACGTTCTTCGAATGTCTTACAAACTGATCTCGCTTTAAATAGTTGTGCCGAGGAATTCTGACCGACTCTAGACAAGATTTCATCAATCATGTCTCCGGGTAGGTCTCTTAAAATATTGGGTTGTCTATCCATTTTGTGTTTTTAAACTGTAAAATAGACAAGAGTTAGATTCATAAAAAAAATACTTATTAATACAAGCAATTTTTACATATATCATAAAGCATAAGCACACTATATTACATATATTACACCACACGAATACAACTATCTTATTCCGACTCGCTCGTTTCTTCTTCTTCGGTTTTGGTTCGTTTTGCCAAGTTTCTAGGGATATATGATGTTCCCCTAATACGAGCCGTCGTTATCCACATTGGTTTAGAAAAACCTGGTGGTTTAGAGGTTCCCGGGTCATTGTTACAACTTAAGGACTTCGGGGGTTGACGATACATATAAAGTTCATCGGGGTTGGAATTAGATTTCTCTATTTTTATGCCCTTTCCCTTATTATTTTCTTTTGCCTTTTTAAATTCAGTTGGGGTAATTTCTATAACATCATCGGAATTCTCGTCGGAATCCGATTCATCGGAGAATTGGTAATCCTCCCAATATTTTGCTTCCTTGGCGGAAACACCATTGACCATAATTAACTTTGGTCGGTTGGTTGAGGATTTTCTTTTACTTAATCGTTTTATTATTTCCCCCACCGGTTCTATTTCTTCATCCGGTTCCGATTCTTCTTCCGGTTCCTCTTCGGGAACTTGTGAATCAGTCCACAAATCATTCCAGTTTACATTTGACTCTTCATTATTATTAGGTGAGTCAATGGGACTTGTTCTAGAGGTAGACATCTATCACATAATATCAAACACGTTAAGAGATTAATATATCACATAATATTCATATGTTAAAAATATATAGTTTCCAACAAAAATGTTAAGCAATCATTTTTAAAGAAAACACGGTCGAAGTCCAGACTCACTAATGCATCCTAACAAACTCGATAAGACACACTAATGCAAATTTTCTGGTTCTCTAAGACCAACGCTCGGATACCAACTGAAATGTCCCGTTCTTATTGATTAAAAACGTTCCATATTAATTGATTTCGTTGCGAGGTTTTGACCTCTATATGAGACGTTTTTCAAAGACTGCATTCATTTTAAAACAAACCATAACCTTTATTTCATCAATAAAGGTTTAAAAAGCTTTTACGTAGATTATCAAATAATGATAATCTAAAATATCCTGTTTACACACGACCATTACATAATGGTTTACAATACAAATATGTTACAACAAAATAAGTTTCTTGAATGCAGTTTTTACACAATATCATACAAGCATGGACTCCAAATCTCGTCCTTATTTAAGTATGCGACAGCGGAAGCTCTTAATAATCACCTGAGAATAAACATGCTTAAAACGTCAACAAAAATGTTGGTGAGTTATAGGTTTAACCTATATATATCAAATCGTAACAATAGACCACAAGATTTCATATTTCAATACACATCCCATACATAGAGATAAAAATCATTCATATGGTGAACACCTGGTAACCGACATTAACAAGATGCATATATAAGAATATCCCCATCATTCCGGGACACCCTTCGGATATGATATAAATTTCGAAGTACTAAAGCATCCGGTACTTTGGATGGGGCTTGTTGGGCCCGATAGATCTATCTTTAGGATTCGCGTCAATTAGGGTGTCTGTTCCCTAATTCTTAGATTACCAGACTTAATAAAAAGGGGCATATTCGATTTCGATAATTCAACCATAGAATGTAGTTTCACGTACTTGTGTCTATTTTGTAAATCGTTTATAAAACCTGCATGTATTCTCATCCCAAAAATATTAGATTTTAAAAGTGGGACTATAACTCACTTTCACAGATTTTTACTTCGTCGGGAAGTAAGACTTGGCTACTGTTGATTCACGAACCTATAACAATATATACATATATATTAAAGTATGTTCAAAATATATTTACAACACTTTTAATATATTTTGATGTCTTAAGTTTATTAAGTCAGCTGTCCTCGTTAGTAACCTATAACTAGTTGTCCACAGTTAGATATACAGAAATAAATCGATAAATATTATCTTGAATCAATCCACGACCCAGTGTATACGTATCTCAGTATTGATCACAACTCAAACTATATATATTTTGGAATCAACCTCAACCCTGTATAGCTAACTCCAACATTCACATATAGAGTGTCTATGGTTGTTCCGAAATATATATAGATGTGTCGACATGATAGGTCGAAACATTGTATACGTGTCTATGGTATCTCAAGATTACATAATATACAATACAAGTTGATTAAGTTATGGTTGGAATAGATTTGTTACCAATTTTCACGTAGCTAAAATGAGAAAAATTATCCAATCTTGTTTTACCCATAACTTCTTCATTTTAAATCCGTTTTGAGTGAATCAAATTGCTATGGTTTCATATTGAACTCTATTTTATGAATCTAAACAGAAAAAGTATAGGTTTATAGTCGGAAAAATAAGTTACAAGTCATTTTTGTAAAGGTAGTCATTTCAGTCGAAAGAACGACGTCTAGATGACCATCTTAGAAAACATACTTCCACTTTGAGTTTAACCATAATTTTTGGATATAGTTTCATGTTCATAATAAAAATCATTTTCTCAGAATAACAACTTTTAAATCAAAGTTTATCATAGTTTTTAATTAACTAACCCAAAACAGCCCGCGGTGTTACTACGACGGCGTAAATCCGGTTTTACGGTGTTTTTCGTGTTTCCAGGTTTTAAATCATTAAGTTAGCATATCATATAGATATAGAACATGTGTTTAGTTGATTTTAAAAGTCAAGTTAGAAGGATTAACTTTTGTTTGCGAACAAGTTTAGAATTAACTAAACTATGTTCTAGTGATTACAAGTTTAAACCTTCGAATAAGATAGCTTTATATGTATGAATCGAATGATGTTATGAACATCATTACTACCTTAAGTTCCTTGGATAAACCTACTGGAAAAGAGAAAAATGGATCTAGCTTCAACGGATCCTTGGATGGCTCGAAGTTCTTGAAGTAGAATCATGACACGAAAACAAGTTCAAGTAAGATCATCACTTGAAATAAGATTGTTATAGTTATAGAAATTGAACCAAAGTTTGAATATGATTATTACCTTGTATTAGAATGATAACCTACTGTAAGAAACAAAGATTTCTTGAGGTTGGATGATCACCTTACAAGATTGGAAGTGAGCTAGCAAACTTGAAAGTATTCTTGATTTTATGTAACTAGAACTTGTAGAATATATGAAGAACACTTAGAACTTGAAAATAGAACTTGAGAGAGATCAATTAGATGAAGAAAATTGAAGAATGAAAGTGTTTGTAGGTGTTTTTGGTCGTTGGTGTATGGATTAGATATAAAGGATATGTAATTTTGTTTTCATGTAAATAAGTCATGAATGATTACTCATATTTTTGTAATTTTATGAGATATTTCATGCTAGTTGTCAAATGATGGTTCCCACATGTGTTAGGTGACTCAAATGGGCTGCTAAGAGCTGATCATTGGAGTGTATATACCAATAGTACATACATCTAAAAGCTGTGTATTGTACGAGTACGAATACGGGTGCATACGAGTAGAATTGTTGATGAAACTGAACGAGGATGTAATTGTAAGCATTTTTGTTAAGTAGAAGTATTTTGATAAGTGTATTGAAGTCTTTCAAAAGTGTATAAATACATATTAAAACACTACATGTATATACATTTTAACTGAGTCGTTAAGTCATCGTTAGTCGTTACATGTAAGTGTTGTTTTGAAACCTTTAGGTTAACGATCTTGTTAAATGTTGTTAACCCAATGTTTATAATATCAAATGAGATTTTAAATTATTATATTATCATGATATTATCATGTATGAATATCTCTTAATATGATATATATATATATACATTAAATGTCTTTACAACGATAATCGTTACATATATGTCTCGTTTAAAAATCATTAAGTTAGTAGTCTTGTTTTTACATATGTAGTTCATTGTTAATATACTTTATGATATGTTTTCTTATCATAGTATCATGTTAACTATATATATATATCCATATATATGTCATCATATAGTTTTTACAAGTTTTAACGTTCGTGAATCACCGATCAACTTGGGTGGTCAATTGTCTATATGAAACATATTTCAATTAATCAAGTCTTAACAAGTTTGATTGCTTAACATGTTGGAAACATTTAATCATGTAAATATCAATCTCAATTAATATACATAAACATGGAAAAGTTCGGGTCACTACAATGTCAAAGGCATATAGGGTCTACAACAAAAGAAGGGGTTGTTTTGAAGTATTCATTAATGTTACTTTTGATGAAACTGTCCCCACCTTATCTTCTGGTCAAGAAGATGAGGATTTACTGTTTGAAGAGCCTACTCAGCAAGCTCTTGATGATGAAGTAGAACCATTAGAAATTCCCTCTCCAATCCATGCTGCTGGGCTCTCTGAAGATGAGATGGAATATTTTGTTCTATCTGTGTCTAAACCAAGTGGACCTACTGGCTCTACTAAAGTATTACAACTTGAGTAGAGGTCTACTGGTTATGAAGGATCACAAGTTGGTACTAGTTCCACTAATAATGAACAACAGTCTCCTATTGCTGTGCATACTAATGAACCAACTGATGATCAAGATGTTGTGTGTTTCACAACAAGCTCACCTGTTCATAACACTAGATGGACAAGGGAGCATCCAATTGAGCAGATTATTGGTAATCTGGCTAGTGATGTTAAAAGTAGAAAGCATGCAACCAGCAACTTTTGTATGCATGTGAATTTTGTGTCTACCAATGAACCTACTTGTCCTGAAGAAGAAATTAAGGATCCTAGTTGGGCAGGAGCTATGCAAGAAGAGATATCCCAATTTGATAGGAACAAAGTGTGGACATTGTGTAGTGACCCGAACTTTTCCATGTTTATATATATTAATTGAGATTGATATTTACATGATTAAATGTTTCCAACATGTTAAGCAATCAAACTTGTTAAGACTTGATTAATTGAAATATGTTTCATATAGACAATTGACCACCCAAGTTGACCGGTGATTCACGAACGTTAAAACTTGTAAAAACTATATGATGACATATATATGGATATATATATAGTTAACATGATACTATGATAAGTAAACATATCATTAAGTATATTAACAATGAACTACATATGTAAAAACAAGACTACTAACTTAATGATTTTTAAACGAGACATATATGTAACGATTATCGTTGTAAAGACATTTAATATATATATATCACATTAAGAGATATTCATACATGATAATATCATGATAATATAATAATTTAAAATCTCATTTGATATTATAAACATTGGGTTAACAACATTTAACAAGATCGTTAACCTAAAGGTTTCAAAACAACACTTACATGTAACGACTAACGATGACTTAACGACTCAGTTAAAATGTATATACATGTAGTGTTTTAATATGTATTTATACACTTTTGAAAGACTTCAATACACTTATCAAAATACTTCTACTTAACAAAAATTCTTACAATTACATCCTCGTTCAGTTTCATCAACAATTCTACTCGTATGCACCCGTATTCGTACTCGTATAATACACAGCTTTTAGATGTATGTACTATTGGTATATACACTCCAATGATCAGCTCTTAGCAGCCCATGTGAGTCACCTAACACATGTGGGAACCATCATTTGGCAACTAGCATGAAATATCTCATAAAATTACAAAAATATGAGTAATCATTCATGACTTATTTACATGAAAACAAAATTACATATCCTTTATATCTAATCCATACACCAACGACCAAAAACACCTACAAACACTTTCATTCTTCAATTTTATTCATCTAATTAATCTCTCTCAAGTTCTATCTTCAAGTTCTAAGTGTTCTTCATATATTCTACAAGTTCTAGTTACATAAAATCAAGAATACTTTCAAGTTTGCTAGCTCACTTCCAATCTTGTAAGGTGATTATCCAACCTCAAGAAATCTTTATTTCTTACAGTAGGTTATCATTCTAATACAAGGTAATAATCATATTCAAACTTTGGTTCAATTTCTATAACTATAACAATCTTATTTCAAGTGATGATCTTACTTGAACTTGTTTTCGTGTCATGATTCTGCTTCAAGAACTTCGAGCCATCCAAGGATCCGTTGAAGCTAGATCCATTTTTCTCTTTTCCAGTAGGTTTATCCAAAGAACTTAAAGTAGTAATAATGTTCATAACATCATTCGATTCATACATATAAAGCTATCTTATTTGAAGGTTTAAACTTGTAATCACTAGAACATAGTTTAGTTAATTCTAAACTTGTTCGCAAATAAAAGTTAATCCTTCTAACTTGACTTTTAAATCCAAATAAACACATGTTCTATATCTATATGATATGCTAACTTAATGATTTAAAACCTGGAAACACGAAAAACACCGTAAAACCGGATTTACGCCGTCGTAGTAACACCGCGGGCTGTTTTGGGTTAGTTAATTAAAAACTATGATAAACTTTGATTTAAAAGTTGTTATTCTGAGAAAATGATTTTTATTATGAACATGAAACTATATCCAAAAATTATGGTTAAACTCAAAGTGGAAGTATGTTTTCTAAAATGGTCATCTAGACGTCGTTCTTTCGACTGAAATGACTACCTTTACAAAAACGACTTGTAACTTATTTTTCTGACTATAAACCTATACTTTTTCTGTTTAGATTCATAAAATAGAGTTCAATATGAAACCATAGCAATTTGATTCACTCAAAACGGATTTAAAATGAAGAAGTTATGGGTAAAACAAGATTGGATAATTTTTCTCATTTTAGCTACGTGAAAATTGGTAACAAATCTATTCCAACCATAACTTAATCAACTTGTATTGTATATTATGTAATCTTGAGATACCATAGACACGTATACAATGTTTCGACCTATCATGTCGACACATCTATATATATTTCGGAACAACCATAGACACTCTATATGTGAATGTTGGAGTTAGCTATACAGGGTTGAGGTTGATTCCAAAATATATATAGTTTGAGTTGTGATCAATACTGAGATACGTATACACTGGGTCGTGGATTGATTCAAGATAATATTTGTCGATTTATTTCTGTACATCTAACTGTGGACAACTAGTTGTAGGTTACTAACGAGGACAGCTGACTTAATAAACTTAAAACATCAAAATATATTAAAAGTGTTGTAAATATATTTTGAACATACTTTGATATATATGTATATATTGTTATAGGTTCGTGAATCAACCAGTGGCCAAGTCTTACTTCCCGACGAAGTAAAAATCTGTGAAAGTGAGTTATAGTCCCACTTTTAAAATCTAATATTTTTGGGATGAGAATACATGCAGGTTTTATAAATGATTTACAAAATAGACACAAGTACGTGAAACTACATTCTATGGTTGAATTATCGAAATCGAATATGCCCCTTTTTATTAAGTCTGGTAATATAAGAATTAGGGAACAGACACCCTAATTGACGCGAATCCTAAAGATAGATCTATCGGGCCCAACAAGCCCCATCCAAAGTACCGGATGCTTTAGTACTTCGAAATTTATATCATATCCGAAGGGTGTCCCGGAATGATGGGGATATTCTTATATATGCATCTTGTTAATGTCGGTTACCAAGTGTTCACCATATGAATGATTTTTATCTCTATGTATGGGATGTGTATTGAAATATGAAATCTTGTGGTCTATTATTATGATTTGATATATATAGGTTAAACCTATAACTCACCAACATTTTTGTTGACGTTTTAAGCATGTTTATTCTCAGGTGATTATTAAGAGCTTCCGCTGTCGCATACTTAAATAAGGACGAGATTTGGAGTCCATGCTTGTATGATATTGTGTAAAAACTGCATTCAAGAAACTTATTTTGTTGTAACATATTTGTATTGTAAACCATTATGTAATGGTCGTGTGTAAACAGGATATTTTAGATTATCATTATTTAATAATCTACGTAAAGCTTTTTAAACCTTTATTGATGAAATAAAGGTTATGGTTTGTTTTAAAATGAATGCAGTCTTTGAAAAACGTCTCATATAGAGGTCAAAACCTCGCAACGAAATCAATTAATATGGAACGTTTTTAATCAATAAGAACGGGACATTTCAGTTGGTATCCGAGCGTTGGTCTTAGAGAACTAGAATTTTGCATTAGTGTGTCTTATCGAGTTTGTTAGGATGCATTAGTGAGTCTGGACTTCGACCGTGTTTACTTGAAAAATGATTGCTTAACAAATTTTGTTGGAAACTATATATTTTTAACAAGTGAATATTATGTGATATATTAATCTCTTAACGCGTTTGATATTATGTGATAGATGTCTACCTCTAGAACAAGTCCCATTGACTCACCTAATAATAATGAAGAGTCAAATGTAAATTGGAATGATTCGTGGACTGATTCACAAGTTCCCGAAGAGGAACCGGAAGAAGAGTCGGAACCGGAAGAAGAATCGGAACCGGAAGAAGAATCGGAACCGGATGAAGAAATAGAACCGGTGGGGGAAATAATAAAACGGTTAAGTAAAAGAAAATCCTCAACCAACCGACCAAGGTTAATTATGGTCAATGGTGTTTCCGCCAAGGAAGCAAAATATTGGGAGGATTACCAATTCTCCGATGAATCGGATTCCGACGAGAATTCCGATGATGTTATAGAAATTACCCCAACTGAATTTAAAAAGGCAAAAGAAAATAATAAGGGAAAGGGCATAAAAATAGAAAAATCTAATTCCAACCCCGATGAACTTTATATGTATCGTCAACCCCCGAAGTCCTTAAGTTGTAACAATGACCCGGGAACCTCTAAACCACCAGGTTTTTCTAAACCAATGTGGAAAACGACGGCTCGTATTAGGGGAACATCATATATCCCTAGAAACTTGGCAAAACGAACCAAAACCGAAGAAGAAGAAACAAGCGAGTCAGAATAAGATAGTTGTATTCGTGTGGTGTAATATATGTAATATAGTGTGCTTATGCTTTATGATATATGTAAAAATTGCTTGTATTAATAAGTAATTTTTGTGAATCTAACTCTTGTCTATTTTACAGTATAAAAACACAAAATGGATAGACAACCCAATATTTTAAGAGACCTACCCGGAGACACGATTGATGAAATCTTGTCTAGAGTCGGTCAGAATTCTGCGGCACAACTATTTAAGGCGAGATCAGTTTGTAAGACATTCGAAGAAAGTTCCAAGAATGCCTTGGTTTATAAAAGGCTTTCGTTCAAAAGATGGGGGATATCACATTGGGAAATCCATAAGTTACGATGTGTTTACTTTGACGCATATATTGCGGGGAACCCAAATGCTATTTTACGCAATGGGTTAAGAAATTATTTTGACTCAATATATCCGAATATTGGACTTCGTGATTTAGAAAAAGTGGCTAACATGCAACATAAAGAAGCATGTTATGCTTACGGATTAGTAATGTTCGCTTCTCACCAAAGTGAGAACAAGAACATCGGACTAGAACTATTAAACAAAACGTTCCCACAAGTGACGGAGTCGGTAATTGGGGTAAGAAATGAGGTTTTTAGATTGTTACGGGACTGTTGGACATTACGTAACCCTCGTCCCTTTGACGACGTTACAACACGCTGTCTTATCAACGGCCATAACGGTTATGTTCCACAAGACCAAGGATGGGAAGTAATCCTAGTAAAACCAGAATGCATGACTTGTTTCTGGACGTATGAATTACGTGTCTTTATTGCTTTTGCTGAATGACTTGTGTACTAGCTAGAATTATCTTCACAACCATCTTGTATCAAATTTATTGTGTGCTATATTTCATGCTATACGTAAAATAAGCGGTATTGTAAGTTTGTAAAATATTATGTAAAAGTTTGAACGCGAAATATTATTATAATCAGTTTTTCATATAGAATTGTAGTAGTTGAATTGTATATTAGCTACTAAGTATGAACTTAACGGGTAGGTACTACTCGAATTTAAACTTATAAAATGCTAATATGAAGAAAAAGCTTTTATAAATGAGTTCATATTATGCTACGAAATACTATTAACTACTCTTAATATTCTGTATGATTAACTTGTTCCATTTGACTATTTTGAAGGAAATGGCACCGACTACTCGACACACCGTGAATATGAATGAAGAGGAATTCCGTACTTTTCTAGCTTCAAACATAGCCGCAGTACAGGCTGCGCTACATACCAACAATAACCTTGGATCTAGCAGTACAGGAAATCGTGTAGGATGCACCTACAAAGAATTCACTGCCTGCAAACCTTTGGAATTTGATGGAACCGAAGGACCGATCAGATTGAAACGGTGGACCGAGAAGGTCGAATCGGTGTTTGCCATAAGTTAGTGTACTGAAGAGAACAAAGTGAAGTACGCTACGCATACCTTCACAGGTTCTGCGTTAATATGGTGGAATACCTATCTAGAGCAAGTGGGACAAGACGATGCGTACGCACTACCGTGGTCAGCATTCAAGTACTTGATGAACGAGAAGTACCGTCCCAGAACCGAGGTGAATAAGCTCAAGACAGAACTTAGAGGGTTACGAACCCAAGGATTTGATATTACCACGTACGAAAGACGATTCACAGAATTGTGCCTATTGTGTCCGGGAGCATTCGAAGATGAGGAAGAGAAGATCGACGCGTTTGTGAAAGGATTACCGGAAAGAATCCAAGAAGATATAAGTTCACACGAGCCCGCCTCCATACAACAGGCATGTAGAATGGCTCACAAACTAGTGAACCAGATTGAAGAAAGAATTAAAGAACAGACTGCTGAAGAGGCCAATGTGAAGCAAGTCAAAAGAAAGTGGGAGGAAAACGGTGATAAGAATCACCAATACAACAACAACAGCAATTACAACAATAATCGCAACAATTATCCCAACAATCGCAACATCAATCGCAACTACAACAAATGGCCCAACAACAACAACAACAACAACAACAACAACAACAACAACAACAACAACAGCAGCAACTACAACAATCATCCCAACAACAATAATAACCGCAACAACAACAACAATCAGAAGCAGCTATGCCAAAGGTGTGAAAAGTATCACTCGGGGTTCTGCACCAAATTTTGCAACAAGTGTAAAAGAAATGGTCATAGCTCGGCGAAGTGTGAGGTCTACGGACCAGGGGTTAATAGAACGAAAGGAACAAATGGTGTCGGAACGAGTAATGGCAGAGCAACTAGTGTCGGAGCAAGTTATGCCAATGTAGTTTCTTATAAATGTGGAAAACCGGGCCACATTATTAGAAATTGCCCGAACCAGGAGAACACGAATGGACAAGGCCGCGGAAGAGTTTTCAATATTAATTCGGCAGAGGCACAGGAAGACCCGGAGCTTGTTACGGGTACGTTTCTTATTGACAATAAATCTGCTTACGTTTTATTTGATTCGGGTGCGGATAGAAGCTATATGAGTAGAGATTTTTGTGCTAAATTAAGTTGTCCATTGACGCCTTTGGATAGTAAATTTTTACTCGAATTAGCAAATGGTAAATTAATTTCTGCAGATAATATATGTCAGAATCGAGAAATTAAACTGGTTAGCGAAACATTTAAGATTGATTTGATACCTGTAGAGTTAGGGAGTTTTGACGTGATAATCGGTATGGACTGGTTGAAAGAAGTGAAAGCAGAGATCGTTTGTTACAAAAATGCAATTCGCATTATACGAGAAAAAGGAAAACCCTTAATGGTGTACGGAGAAAAGGGCAACACGAAGCTACATCTTATTAGTAATTTGAAGGCACAAAAACTAATAAGAAAAGGTTGCTATGCTGTTCTAGCACACGTCAAGAAAGTACAAACTGAAGAAAAGAGCATCAATGATGTTCCCATTGCAAAAGAATTTCCCGATGTATTTCCGAAAGAATTACCAGGATTACCCCCACATCGATCCGTTGAGTTTCAAATAGATCTTGTACCAGGAGCTCCACCAATAGCTCGTGGTCCTTACAGACTCGCACCCAGCGAGATGAAAGAACTGCAAAGCCAATTACAAGAACTTTTAGAGCGTGGTTTCATTCGACCAAGCACATCACCGTGGGGAGCTCCTGTTTTGTTTGTCAAGAAGAAAGATGGTACATTCAGGTTGTGTATCGACTACCGAGAGTTGAACAAACTTACCATCAAGAACCGCTACCCACTACCGAGAATCGACGACTTATTTGATCAACTACAAGGCTCGTCTGTTTATTCAAAGATTGACTTACGTTCCGGGTATCATCAAATGCGGGTGAAAGAAGATGATATTCCAAAGACTACTTTCAGAACACGTTACGGTCATTACGAGTTTATGGTCATGCCGTTTGGTTTAACTAATGCACCAGCTGTGTTCATGGACCTTATGAACCGCGTGTGTGGACCATACCTTGACAAGTTTGTCATTATTTTCATTGATGACATAATTATTTACTCAAAGAATGACCAAGAACACGGTGAACATTTGAGAAAGGTGTTAGAAGTATTGAGGAAGGAAGAATTGTACGCTAAGTTTTCAAAGTGTGCATTTTGGTTGGAAGAAGTTCAATTCCTCGGTCACATAGTGAATAAAGAAGGTGTTAAGGTGGATCCGGCAAAGATAGAAACTGTTGAAAAGTGGGAAACCCCAAAAACTCCAAAACACATACGCCAGTTTTTAGGACTAGCTGGTTACTACAGAAGGTTCATCCAAGACTTTTCCAGAATAGCAAAACCCTTGACTGCATTAACGCATAAAGGGAAGAAATTTGAATGGAATGATGAACAAGAGAAAGCGTTTCAGTTATTGAAGAAAAAGCTAACTACGGCACCTATATTGTCATTGCCTGAAGGGAATGATGATTTTGTGATTTATTGTGACGCATCAAAGCAAGGTCTCGGTTGTGTATTAATGCAACGAACGAAGGTGATTGCTTATGCGTCTAGACAATTGAAGATTCATGAACAAAATTATACGACGCATGATTTGGAATTAGGCGCGGTTGTTTTTGCATTAAAGACTTGGAGGCACTACTTATATGGGGTCAAAAGTATTATATATACCGACCACAAAAGTCTTCAACACATATTTAATCAGAAACAACTGAATATGAGGCAGCGTAGGTGGATTGAATTGTTGAATGATTACGACTTTGAAATTCGTTACCACCCGGGGAAGGCAAATGTGGTAGCCGATGCCTTGAGCAGGAAGGACAGAGAACCCATTCGAGTAAAATCTATGAATATAATTATTCATAATAACCTTACTACTCAAATAAAGGAGGCGCAACAAGGAGTTTTAAAAGAGGGAAATTTAAAGGATGAAATACCCAAAGGATCGGAGAAGCATCTTAATATTCGGGAAGACGGAACCCGGTATAGGGATGAAAGGATTTGGGTACCAAAATTTGGAGATATGAGAGAAATGGTACTTAGAGAAGCTCATAAAACCAGATACTCAATACATCCAGGAACGGGGAAGATGTACAAGGATCTCAAGAAACATTTTTGGTGGCCGGGTATGAAAGTCGATGTTGCTAAATATGTAGGAGAATGTTTGACGTGTTCTAAGGTCAAAGCTGAGCATCAGAAACCATCAGGTCTACTTCAACAACCCGAAATCCTGGAGTGGAAATGGGAAAACATTACCATGGATTTCATCACTAAATTGCCAAGGACTGCAAGTGGTTTTGATACTATTTGGGTAATAGTTGATCGTCTCACCAAATCAGCACACTTCCTGCCAATAAGAGAAGATGACAAGATGGAGAAGTTAGCACGACTGTATTTGAAGGAAGTCGTCTCCAGACATGGAATACCAATCTCTATTATCTCTGATAGGGATGGCAGATTTATTTCAAGATTCTGGCAGACATTACAGCAAGCATTAGGAACTCGTCTAGATATGAGTACTGCCTATCATCCACAAACTGATGGGCAAAGCGAAAGGACGATACAAACGCTTGAAGACATGCTACGAGCATGTGTTATTGATTTCGGAAACAGTTGGGATCGACATCTACCGTTAGCAGAATTTTCCTACAACAACAGCTACCATTCAAGCATTGAGATGAAGCCGTTTGAAGCACTTTATGGTAGAAAGTGCAGGTCTCTGATTTGTTAGAGTGAAGTGGGGGATAGACAGATTACGGGTCCGGAGATTATACAAGAAACTACCGAGAAGATCATCCAAATTCAACAACGGTTGAAAACCGCCCAAAGTCGGCAAAAGAGCTACGCTGACATTAAAAGAAAAGATATAGAATTTGAAATTGGAGAGATGGTCATGCTTAAAGTTGCACCTTGGAAAGGCGTTGTTCGATTTGGTAAACGAGGAAAATTAAATCCAAGGTATATTGGACCATTCAAGATTATTGATCGTGTCGGACCAGTAGCTTACCGACTTGAGTTACCTCAACAACTCGCGGCTGTACATAACACTTTCCACGTCTCGAATTTGAAGAAATGTTTTGCTAAAGAAGATCTCACTATTCCGTTAGATGAAATCCAAATCAACGAAAAACTTCAATTCATCGAAGAACCCGTCGAAATAATGGATCGTGAGGTTAAAAGACTTAAGCAAAACAAGATACCAATTGTTAAGGTTCGATGGAATGCTCGTAGAGGACCCGAGTTCACCTGGGAGAATGAAGATCAGATGAAGAAGAAATACCCGCATCTATTTCCAGAAGATTCGTCAACACCTTCAACAGCTTAAAATTTCGGGACGAAATTTATTTAACGGGTAGGTACTGTAGTGACCCGAACTTTTCCATGTTTATATATATTAATTGAGATTGATATTTACATGATTAAATGTTTCCAACATGTTAAGCAATCAAACTTGTTAAGACTTGATTAATTGAAATATGTTTCATATAGACAATTGACCACCCAAGTTGACCGGTGATTCACGAACGTTAAAACTTGTAAAAACTATATGATGACATATACATTGATATATATATAGTTAACATGATACTATGATAAGTAAACATATCATTAAGTATATTAACAATGAACTACATATGTAAAAACAAGACTACTAACTTAATGATTTTTAAACGAGACATATATGTAACGATTATCGTTGTAAAGACATTTAATGTATATATATCATATTAAGAGATATTCATACATGATAATATCATGATAATATAATAATTTAAAATCTCATTTGATATTATAAACATTGGGTTAACAACATTTAACAAGATCGTTAACCTAAAGGTTTCAAAACAACACTTACATGTAACGACTAACGATGACTTAACGACTCAGTTAAAATGTATATACATGTAGTGTTTTAATATGTATTTATACACTTTTGAAAGACTTCAATACACTTATCAAAATACTTCTACTTAACAAAAATGCTTACAATTACATCCTCGTTCAGTTTCATCAACAATTCTACTCGTATGCACCCGTATTCGTACTCGTATAATACACAGCTTTTAGATGTATGTACTATTGGTATATACACTCCAATGATCAGCTCTTAGCAGCCCATGTGAGTCACCTAACATATGTGGGAACCATCATTTGACAACTAGCATGAAATATCTCATAAAATTACAAAAATATGAGTAATCATTCATGACTTATTTACATGAAAACAAAATTACATATCCTTTATATCTAATCCATACACCAACGACCAAAAACACCTACAAACACTTTCATTCTTCAATTTTCTTCATCTAATTAATCTCTCTCAAGTTCTATCTTCAATTTCTAAGTGTTCTTCATATATTCTACAAGTTCTAGTTACATAAAATCAAGAATACTTTCAAGTTTGCTAGCTCACTTCCAATCTTGTAAGGTGATCATCCAACCTCAAGAAATCTTTGTTTCTTACAGTAGGTTATCATTCTAATACAAGGTAATAATCATATTCAAACTTTGGTTCAATTTCTATAACTATAACAATCTTATTTCAAGTGATGATCTTACTTGAACTTGTTTTCGTGTCATGATTCTGCTTCAAGAACTTCGAGCCATCCAAGGATCCGTTGAAGCTAGATCCATTTTTCTCTTTTCCAGTAGGTTTATCCAAGGAACTTAAGGTAGTAATGATGTTCATAACATCATTCGATTCATACATATAAAGCTATCTTATTCGAAGGTTTAAACTTGTAATCACTAGAACATAGTTTAGTTAATTCTAAACTTGTTCGTAAATAAAAGTTAATCCTTCTAAATTGACTTTTAAAATCAACTAAACACATGTTCTATATCTATATGATATGCTAACTTAATGATTTAAAACCTGGAAACACGAAAAACACCGTAAAATCGGATTTACGCCGTCGTAGTAACACCGCGGGCTGTTTTGGGTTAGTTAATTAAAAACTATGATAAACTTTGATTTAAAAGTTGTTATTCTGAGAAAATGATTTTTATTATGAACATGAAACTATATCCAAAAATTATGGTTAAACTCAAAGTGGAAGTATGTTTTCTAAAATGGTCATCTAGACGTCGTTCTTTCGACTGAAATGACTACCTTTACAAAAACGACTTGTAACTTATTTTTTCGACTATAAACCTATACTTTTTATGTTTAGATTCATAAAATAGAGTTCAATATGAAACCATAGCAATTTGATTCACTCAAAACGGATTTAAAATGAAGAAGTTATGGGTAAAACAAGATTGGATAATTTTTCTCATTTTAGCTACGTGAAAATTGGTAACAAATCTATTCCAACCATAACTTAATCAACTTGTATTGTATATTATGTAATCTTGAGATACCATAGACACGTATACAATGTTTCGACCTATCATGTCGACACATCTATATATATTTCGGAACAACCATAGACACTCTATATGTGAATGTTGGAGTTAGTTATACAGGGTTGAGGTTGATTCCAAAATATATATAGTTTGAGTTATGATCAATACTGAGATACGTATACACTGGGTCGTGGATTGATTCAAGATAATATTTATCGATTTATTTCTGTACATCTAACTGTGGACAACTAGTTGTAGGTTACTAACGAGGACAGCTGACTTAATAAACTTAAAACATCAAAATATATTAAAAGTGTTGTAAATATATTTTGAACATACTTTGATATATATGTATATATTGTTATAGGTTCGTGAATCAACCAGTGGCCAAGTCTTACTTCCCGACGAAGTAAAAATCTGTGAAAGTGAGTTATAGTCCCACTTTTAAAATCTAATATTTTTGGGATGAGAATACATGCAGGTTTTATAAATGATTTACAAAATAGACACAAGTACGTGAAACTACATTCTATGGTTGAATTATCGAAATCGAATATGCCCCTTTTTATTAAGTCTGGTAATCTAAGAATTAGGGAACAGACACCCTAATTGACGCGAATCCTAAAGATAGATCTATCGGGCCCTACAAGCCCCATCCAAAGTACCGGATGCTTTAGTACTTCGAAATTTATATCATATCCGAAGGGTGTCCCGGAATGATGGGGATATTCTTATATATGCATCTTGTTAATATCGGTTACCAGGTGTTCACCATATGAATGATTTTTATCTCTATGTATGGGATGTGTATTGAAATATGAAATCTTGTGGTCTATTATTATGATTTGATATATATAGGTCAAACCTATAACTCACCAACATTTTTGTTGACGTTTTAAGCATGTTTATTCTCAGGTGATTATTAAGAGCTTCCGCTGTCGCATACTTAAATAAGGACGAGATTTGGAGTCCATGCTTGTATGATATTGTGTAAAAACTGCATTCAAGAAACTTATTTTGTTGTAACATATTTGTATTGTAAACCATTATGTAATGGTCGTGTGTAAACAGGATATTTTAGATTATCATTATTTGATAATCTACGTAAAGCTTTTTAAACCTTTATTGATGAAATAAAGGTTATGGTTTGTTTTAAAATGAATGCAGTCTTTGAAAAACGTCTCATATAGAGGTCAAAACCTCGCAACGAAATCAATTAATATGGAACGTTTTTAATCAATAAGAACGGGACATTTCACATTGGTACCCAAACCTGATGATGATGAGAAGAAAATCATTGGTACCAAGTGGAGGTTTAAGAACAAGATGGATGAAGATGGGATTGTGATCAGAAACAAAGCTAGATTGGTAGCTCAAGGGTTTAGACAAGAAGAAGGGTTGGATTATGGAGAAACTTATACACCAGTGGCTAGGATGGAAGCAATCAGACTTTTCTTGGCATATGCTGCTAGGATGAACTTTAAGATGTTCCAGATGAATATTAAATATGCATTTCTCAATGGGATGCTGCAAAAAGAAGTCTATGTCAAGCAGCCACCTATTTTTGTAAGCAGTAAATATCCAGACCATGTCTACAAGTTAGAAAAAGCTCTTTATGGATTGAAATAGTTACCTAGAGCATGGTATGAGACACTTCATGTGTATCTCACTGGTTTGGGCTTTAAAGTTGGAACAATTGATACCACTCTATTCTCAAAGGAGATAGATGGTGATCTGTTGCTGGTACAAATATATGTGGATGATATTATTTATGGTTCTACAAATGAAAATCATTGTCAAAAGTTTTCAAAACTTATGTCAAAGACATATGAAATGAGTTTACAAAGAGATCTGCAATACTTTCTTGGATTACAAATCAAACAACTTGATGATAGAATTTTTATAAGTCAAGATAAATATATCAATGATATGTTAAAAAAATTTGGTCTGACCTGTTTAAAAGACATAGGGACTCCAATGGCAGCATCCATCAAAATAGTTGATAATCCCAATGGTAAACCAGTCAATATCACTGAATATAGAGGTATGATTGGGTCCCTACTTTATCTTACAGCCAGCAGACCAGACATTATATTTTCCACATGTCTCTATGCCAGATATCAAGCTGATCCTAAAGAGTCACACATGCTGGCAGTGAAAAGGAATTTAGGTATTTCAAAGGTAATGCCAAACGTAGTCTTTGGTATCCCAAAGACCAGGATTTTGAAATAATTGGGTATTCAGATGCTGATTTTGCAGGATGTAAAATAGACAGGAAAAGTACAACCGTTGGTTGCCAGTTACTGGGTGGAAGGCTAGTCAGTTGGACAAGCAAAAACTAAAATACTGTATCCACATCTACTGCTGAAGCAAAATATGTTTCTGCTGGTAGTTGTACGGCTCAAGTCCTATGGATGCAAAACCAGCATAAGGACTATGATGTTCATGTTACAAAACTCCAATCTACTGTGACAACACCAGTGGAATTACCATTACCAACAATCCTGTGATGCACTCAAGGACAAAGCACAATGAGGTTCGATATCATTTTATAAGGGATCATGTTCAAAAAGGAAATGTAGAGCTGCACTTCATATCAATAGATCAACAGTTAGCAGATCTTTTCATAAAGCCCTTATATGAGAAACGCTTTAACTATCTCATCTCTGAGTTGTGTATGCTTGAACTTTAAAATAAAAGACAACTTTGTTGGTGTGCTGGTTCAACAGCATATAGGGCAAACTGGTATGACACATTTTACTGTCTACTGCCTATATACAGAACATCTAGCACAACAAGGTCTTTTAAGTTGGAGTAAAAGTTGGTAAATTGAAGTAATAAATAGCTCACAACATTAAATTGTTACCTTAAAAATGGACCTCATTTAACTCCAAAGATTTAAATTAAATTCAAGACATATTAAATGTAACAAAGGAATTGTGTATTGAATAAAAAAAATTATCATGTGTTTTTTTTAACTTCACAATTTAAATTAAAATCTACTGCATTTAATGCTTAATGGAGGTCATGAGTCTCCAAGCCGATTAAACGTCATAGCAACAGTCTGATGTCCCTCGAAAACGTGTCAGACTATCACATCTGCCCACGCGCCTGCAGATGACAGTTGCCATTTTCTCTCTCTTACACTTTTCTACCAATCCAAAAGGTTAAATAGAGTGATCCACTTTCCATTTTACCCTTCGCTTATTCAACTTTCAAAATTCCCATTCTCACTCAAAAATCCCCAAATCTTCATATCTTCAAACATTCATCTTCTTCTTCAATCTACAATGGCAGAACAACTACAACAACCCATCGATAACCAACCTGAGGAACAACAACATCAACCAGAACAACCACAACAGCAGCAAGAACAACCACAACCACAACCACAAGAGCAAGATGAACCAGAATAGTTGTTTGCTTTACATCCAAGCCTTGTTAAGGCTGAACCTGCACCAGATCATGATAGAATTCGCCTTTCTAGAGGCAATGTTGCTCACTCCCTCTCCATTCTAAAATCTAAGGCAAACATGGGTTGTGAGTCCATCATCGATTATCTGAGGCAATCACCAATTGCCAGATCTGTCAATGGTCTTCCTTCACATTTTTATCCTACCTGTCTGGGCAGATTCTAGTACACGACGAGATTTTCCACCACCAAAGAGGGTGTTCCATGCATTCAAGGCATGGTGATTGAAACCCTAACCTATTCTATCACCATCGATGCCATTAGACGAGGCCTTCAATTCCCAGATGGACCATTCATTGATTCACCTATTAGTGATTATTTTAGGAGGGAGGTGCTGGAGTTTGTTGATTATGCTGGTCAAGTTACCCACAGCCCTTTAAGGAAAAAACATGCCACCCTTGTGGTACTACTTTGTCACGACCCCTGCCTTGATTTCTCGAGACGTGGCGTGAACATAGCATCCCAGCTTATAGTTAACGACGGCAGCGGAAAATACTTACTTATTTTTACATCACGGTCTCTATTTTAGTTTTTGGTACATCGCGGTTACGAAAATATAACAAAAGTACAGTACAAATACATCAAAACCAACATTAACTAGCACAACAACACTAAAAAAATAAAAGACTTCTAGACTCCGCGATGTCCGAGCTGATATGCTCCTGAATGCTTAAGTACCTGAGAAATATACTTAAAAATGTCAATATAAATATTAGTGAGTTTATAGGTTTGGTTACAACGATAATGTTAATGGACCTAAAGATTTCAGTACAAAACAGTTAAAATATATTCTAGTTCATGAGCTTTCGATATTGAACATTAACATAATAGGTACCCAAAAATAAGTGTCATTTAAGGTCTAAGTGCAAGAGTCGAAGGTTATGCATCCGATAGCCTAGAAGGCCTATCCTGATGTCTTTGTATATGAATCAGATGAGCTTCTAGGTTCTTGATAGATCTTCATATACATTTCTTGAATAAGTGTTGAGAATTCTGGTTAGTGATCTTGAGCTCTTATGGTGATCTTCTAGGTCAGTTCTTGAAATTAGGGTTAGAAAACCCTAATTTTGGCTCTTTTTCTTGCTTTTCTGCAAAGTGAGCTTTAAGTCCTGTTTAGAAAAACTTAGTGGATAAGTGCATTTATTACACTATTTTGTTTGAATACATGTAGGATTTGAGTGGATATCGTTAGTAAACACATGACTTTTTACGCAATATCATTAACTATTTGAATTCGGTGACCCGTGGTTAGTTAACTTGAAACTGGTGACCCATGGTTAAGCAACTGGAGACCCAGCATCAAAACTGGCAACTCAGTTACCCTATAAATAGAAACCCTCAAAATTTCATTTCATTCATTCAGAAAACTCAGAGCTCTCTCTCTCGTTCTGAGTTTTTACCACTTTTTTTCTCTCACAACACAATCTTTTAATGCTTAGGCTAGTTTATTATAAATTAGTGTGGGTTTTGTAAAGCTTTTAAGAAGCTGGTTGGAGCTGGATCTTATATAATATTTGTCTATGAATAATACATAAGTGAATCACGGTAATAGCAAGGATTGCAAAGATCGTCTATGTCATTGTAAGCTATTCTATTACTATATTTATTATCTATTACGTTAAACTATTTTTATAAATATATAATTATTATATGTGTTGTTATAATAATTATTAATATATATCGTTATCATAATAATAATAAAATATCCTTGTAATACTCACCCCGAACCTGTTGAATATTACACGTATTTATCAAATAATAAAATCTCTAATATATCTTTAAGTCTAAACTATAAACTTAACAAAACTATCGGGAACCACTTTATATATATTTAACCTTGGTCAACTTAAGTACTAGTTCAAGGATTACCCTTTCCAACTGTTTATGTGGTTAACGGTTTATATAAATTTAAACGTCAATCTTTATTAAACGCGTTAATTATCTTTGTTAAACATCCCCGCTGGGAACTAAAGTAATTACAAACAATTGTAATTACGGAAATACATGGCTAGCCATAGTGGTTGAGACAAACAGCTTGATTGAAATGGAGGTCATTAGTTGTCATAAATAGGTCCATTAAATAGTTCAAGACATTGTACTCGATTTATTTCATCATCTAATATAAGAACTTTATACAGTCGTTAGATATATTTTAAAGTCATCCGTTTGTTTGTTAAAGAATTTATTAAGGTCTTGTCGTTAAGAAAAACTGTAATATTAAAAGGGACACCGTCTTATTCAGATAGCCTTATTGCAGGCTGCCAGTACTCTCTGTCAGAGGGTGCGGTGCTGGGGACAGGTAAGTCACCCTATAGTCAGAATCACCCTTGGCTTAAAGATTACCAGTGACATCCTTAATTGGAACCGAATCAATTAAGGAGGGCTTTAAGTTTACAACAAACTTTAATAAATAATTTCTGAATTCAACCCCGATTGACCAAACAAAAGTTATAAAGATATACACTATATAACTTTGATAAATATACCTATCCCTAGCTATATATATGTGCTAACATATATATATATATATATATATATATATATATATATATATATATATATATATATATATATATATATATATATATATATATATATATATATATATATATATTGTAACATCCCGCCTTTTTCCGTTTAATGATTTAAATTCCGTTATATGTTTATGACATCCCTCGTTAATACGCGTTTTAAAAATATCTCGTTTAGGTAATTCACGCACCCGCAACCAAACTCGAGGGACTAGTTTCGCCAAAGTGCCAAGGAGGTGACTAGCTTTTGACTAGTCAACCCCACCTCCCATATTTTTCATTTCATTTCTCTTTTCTTTCATTACTTCCTTATTTTCTTTCATTACTTCCTTATTTTCTTTCAAATCTCCATTACAAGAATCATCATCTAATTCCAATCGAGCAAGCTTCAATCAAAACAAATTACATATTTGGAATCCTTGAAACTTCCTCTTCGATTCCATAGCGATTTCATTACATTTGGGTAACTTTTTAAAATCACTAGATTTTGTGTTCTTGATGTTTTTAACTTATAAAGTTGTTAATTAGTGTCTATGGCTCAAGTCTAACATGAATATATGATTTATATGTTCGATCTTGTTATTTTTGGTAACTAGCATGAACTTGAAAGTTTGGTGTGTTTGATTGGTGATTTGATTACTTAAATGTTGTTAAATGTTATAAATGCATGTATTAAATGTGTTCCTAACATCACTAGCTTCAATTTGATGTGTAGGTTATTTTAGAAAACTTCATAAACATGATTAGTGATTTTGATGTTATTGGTTAGGGTTTGATAGAATTGAATGTGAACATTTAATGTATTGAATGCCATGAATTGTTGTTAGTAAGTAGTTAGTTGTATTGTATGCTTGATTACCTACGAAACGGCGCGTTATATGGATGCATTTAATTCCCGAATCAAAAACGTGCATTGATGAACTTGAGCATTAATTGAGCATTAAATGTTGGAAAGTCGGTTATTGCAAATGATGTTTTTGGTTGGTGAAATGTATTTAGTTGTGTTCTTTGTCAAATTACCTTTCTAACGATATAAGATACGAGTTCTAAGTGTTTACGGTTTGTGTTTTATGTTTGTTTGAATTTTGGTTTGGGACTTAGACAATTGAGACTGACCAGGTACCAGCACCCGTTATTCGCCGCGGCGCGGCCAACCTATGTCACGGCGCGACAATAGGCGTAGTTTGATTCTGACCTACATGGTCAAAATTCGAAAAATGTTTGCTATGCTACGCACCTCCGATTCACATGTAACTTGTTCTAACATGCTTATATATGAATAAAAACCTCAGAAAAATAGTTCAGGACCCGACCCGAACGTGTTGACTTTTTGTTGACTTTGACCCGACCAAAGTTTGACTTTTTGTCAAACTTAACAAAATACTTATACAATCATCCTAACATGCTTTTATACTTGTACCTCGTATGAAACTTGATAATTTGATTCACATGCTATAATGATCGAGTCGTAACGAGCCATAGGACTAATTGAACATCTTTGACCTATCGTGTTTACCGTTAATAATACGACCTATTTGTTTAGGTCAAGACTAGCATTGTTCTTTGCACACGTTACTTGTTGAAGTACTTATTACTCGTGCACATAAGGTGAGATCATAGTCCCATCTTTCAAACAACTTTTATGCTTTAAACTATGGGATGAGAAACATATACGTATCATGCTTTTACACTTTGAACACAAGTACGAAAACGAACATTCCACGTACGGGTTTGAACAAAAATCCTCAATTCAATTATCATTAGTTACACTTGCAGGGTGTAAACTGTAACATCCCGCCTTTTTCCGTCAACTTTTCCGTTTAACTATTTATGTTCCGTTATATGTTTATAACACGTCTCGTTGATACGTGTTTGAATTATCTTGTTTAGGTAATTCCCACACCCGTTTTAAAGTTAAGGGACCAAACTTGCCAAGGGTTGAAACTTTTGACTAGGTCAAAGAGTCAACCCTCATCCTCATCCATTCAATCTCATCTCTTTCACTCTTACTACTTCAACTTTTCTCTCAACTTCCATACAAAGATTCATCATCCAAAATCGAGCTAGCGGTCATCTTGCCAAACAAATTACATATTTGAACTCCTCGTGATCTTCTCTTCGATTCCATACCGATCTCATCAAATTTGGGTAACTTTCTAAAATCACCAATTTTATGTGTTCTTGAGTTTTTGAGTTAAAAAGGTTGTTAATTAGTGTCTATGGCTCAAGTCTAGTATGATTATGTGTTTTGTATGCTTGTTCTTGCTAGTTTGGTGTAACTAATTCATATTGAAAGAATGCTTGCTTAATCTTGAGTTTTAGGTGTTCATATGTTGTTTAAAGATGAAAGATCATGTTTTAATTGTGTTCCTAACATCACTAGCTTCAAATTGGTATGTAGGTTGACATGGATTAGTTCATAAACTTGATTATGAAATTTGGTGAATATGGGTTAGGGTTTCATGAACTTGAAATGGTTTTGTAATGCTTTGAATGACATGTAATGTTGTTTGTAAGTGTTTAGATACATTGTATGCGTGATTATCTACACAACGGCGTATTAAATGGGTGTATTAAATTTCCGAATCATTAAATTGCATTTATGAACTTGGAAGTAATAAATGTGAGCATTAATGGTGATTTTGATATGAGTTTGTTTGGTTTTGATTGAGTAAATGCATTTAGTTATCTTCCTTGTCAAATTACCTTTCTAATGATATATGATATGCGTTTTAAATGTTTTCGGTGCATGAAATGTGTTAAATTGTGTTTTGGGTCGTGACTTAGACCAATTTTCTGCAAACAACATGTTTCCCAGGTAGTGCGCGCCGCGCACATACCTGCACGCCGCGCATAATCAAAAATCCCAGATGTCTGCCTTCTTGGTCGAGTTCTGACCTGGTATTACACATGGGTGCGCGCCGCGCAACCCATTGCGCACCGCGCAAATGGCCCAGGCCAACTTTCTTGTCTTTAAACGCTCCCAAAATGTTTCCCGCTTAACCGTAACTCCGTTTAACATGAAACTTGACTATTATGCTCGTATATGACTTCTCATCATGAGAAAATTGTCGGACACCCGACCCGACCCCGTTGACTTTGACTTTAACCAAGTTTGACTTTTAGTCAAACTTAACCAAACGATTATACAATCGTTCTAACATGCTTAACTACTTGTATCGTGCATGAAACTTGACAAATTGATTCACATGATATATTAATCGAGTCGTAATGAGCCATAGGACTAATTGAACATCTTTGACCCTTTGTGACTATCGTTATTGATACAACCTATTTGTTTAGGTCGAGACTAGCATTGTTCCTTGCACGTTTACTTGTTGAAGTACTAATACACTCTTGCAATCAAAGGTGAGATCATAGCCCACTCTTCAAACACTTTTATACTTTAAAAATCGTGGGATGAGAAAACATATACAATACATACTTACATATACTTTTCATACTTTAACGTTTTGAATACTATACAAAAGCAAAGATACATACGAGTTAGAACGAAAAGCCTCAAGTCCAATTATCATTAGTTACACTTGTAGGGTGTAAGCGAGAAATTATGTTGTGTGGCCATGCAGGTTTAACGAACCCTCATTCGAAGGAATGAAACGTTCTTTCAATGTATAGTGTAGGTTCTAACACTATTATGCAGAGGTAAGATTCAGTTAAGCTTGATAATTGGGTGCTCGTGATACAAACACATCTTTTGAGATGTATACGCTTGATAAACGTTTTATACTAAACCTTGTGATACAGATATACTTTATGCATACAACTATGATTTCACCAACGTTTTTCGTTGACAGATTCTCTATGTTTTTTCAGGTCCTTGAACTTAGGTGATGCATGCTTCCGCACATACTTTTTGATACTTGCATGGGATGTCGAGTATATTGCATACGTGGAGCGTATTTTGGCTACTTTAAATTGTGTCGCATGTGTTTCATACAAACTTTAACCATTGTTATGTACTCGTTACGGGAACTTCTTTTGTAAACGTTGAAACATCCTTTTATGAAATTAATGCGACATATTTTCGGTCAAACTTTGTTATAAAGACCTACGACACATGTAATGGGACCATACGTAGATGACGCCGTCATTTGACGATTTGTCGGGGTCGCTACAAGTGGTATCAGAGCTTTGGTTTTAGGGATTTAGAGTTCATTGGTGTCAACCCCGAGTCATAGGGTACATTGGTGAGTCTAGACTACAACCGGCATATAGACTTGACATAGGGATTACTTGACTATTTGTGCATTTATACTCGAACCCTCTTACTAATATCTACTCTTATTCTATCTTACTCTTGCGTTGTATAATTTAATTGACACGCCACCTTGACTATATGTGGTAATGTCGAATGCACGTATGAGTTAGGGTAATATAATTTCCGGGATTATATTACGGTGACTCATATGAACATACCGACATCATGACATAAAGAATTTAAGGCGAGTCAAGGATAATTTTCTCTTTATCTTTATTCCATATCACGGTTAGTATTAGTTAGGATACTAACCAACGGTATTCTTTTGTTTTGAAGGAACAATGCCTCCTCGTCGTGCGCCACGCCGTGAAACACCCGAACAAGCCTTACAACGTATGATAGCCACCGCCGTGGATGTGGCCATGGCCGGTCACTCGTCTAACAACAACAATAACACCAACCACAACAACAATAACCAAGGAGCCGGTAACTCTAGCGAAGGGTGTTCCTACAAAGCTTTCATGGGGTGCAAACCTCACACTTATGATGGAACCGGGGGACCGGTTGTGCTTACGCGTTGGTTTGAACAAACCGAGGCCGTCTTTAGCATAAGCGGTTGTCGGGATCAAGACAAGGTCAAATACTCCACCCACACTTTCTCCGGAATTGCTCTAACATGGTGGAACACCTATGTTCAATCGGTGGGTACCGATGAAGCTCATGCCCTCTCTTGGGCCGATCTAAGGGAAAAGATGATTGTTGAATATTTTCCGCGCGAAGAAACCCGAAAGCTTGAGGAAGAACTAAGAGCTTTGAAAGCGGTCGGAAACGATCTTAAAGCTTATAATCAACGCTTCGCCGAACTATCCTTGATGTGTCCTAATCTTGTTAACCCCGAATCTCAAAGGATTGAGCTCTACATGCTCGGTCTTCCAAAAAGCATCAAACAAGGGGTGATGTCATCCAAACCCGCTACTCATCAAGCCGCTATGAACATGGCCCGCCAATTAATCGAAACGGTTGACGAAATCATAGTGCCGGCTCCTAAGGCCGAGGACAAGTCGGGTGGCAACAAAAGGAAATGGGAAGCCACTCCATCAACCAACTACAACAACACCTCCACCAAGAAACCTTACAACAACGACGGCAAGAAGGGTTATTCCGGATCTTTACCGTTTTGCAACAAGTGCCACAAACATCATTTGGGTGAGTGTGGAAGGCCGTATGGCGTCAAGTGTCACAAGAGTGGCCATTCGGCCCATGAATGTAGAAACACCGCTCCCGTTGCTCAAAAGGGACCCAATGCACCAAGACCGGGTGTTTGTTATGAATGTGGCCAACCGGGTCACTATAGAAATGCATGCCCAAAGAAGAAAGCCAACCCCAACAACCGAGGCCGAGCCTTCAACATCAACACCGAGGAAGCCCGGGATGACAATGAACTAGTCACGGGTACGTTTCTTCTCAACAACACTTATGTTACTTGCTTATTCGATTCAGGTGCCGATAAATGTTTTGTGTCTAAGACTTTGGCTCCTACTCTTTGCACTCCACCACACCCCTTAGATACTACTTATTCCATCGAAGTGGCCGACGGAAAACTCTTAAGTGCCGACACATATTACCGGGGGTGTACTTTAAACATTTTGGGTAATGAATTTGAAATTGACTTGATACCCATGGAACTAGGGAGTTTTGATGTAATAATCGGTATGAATTGGATGGTCAAAAATAAATCTCACATTCTTTGCGATCTTCACGCAATCCGAATTCCTATCGAGAAGGGTGAACCATTGATTGTCTATGGCGACAAAAATTGCGCCGGACTCAATCTCGTTTCGTGCCTTAAAGTTCGAAAGCTACTTCGCAAGGGTTGTTTCGCGATTCTTGCTCACGTTAAGAAAGTCGAGGCCGACGAAAAGCGCATCGAAGATGTGCCAATTGTTAGTGACTTTTCCGATGTATTTCCCGACGAATTACCGGGTCTTCCACCTCATCGACCGGTTGAATTTCAAATCGATCTTATTCCAGGAGCCGCACCCGTAGCGCGTGCACCATATAGACTCGCTCCATCCGAATTGCAAGAATTACAAAGTCAAATCCAAGAGTTACTTGACCGTGGTTTCATTCAACCTAGCCATTCACCATGGGGCGCTCCGATTTTGTTCGTCAAGAAGAAAGACGGATCCCTACGAATGTGCATTGATTATCGTGAACTAAACAAATTGACGGTTAAGAACCGATATCCCCTTCCTCGCATCGATGATCTCTTTGATCAACTACAAGGTTCTCGTGTATATTCAAAAATCGATCTCCGTTCGGGTTATCATCAACTAAGGGTTAAGGGGGAAGATGTCTCCAAAACCGCTTTCCGGACTCGTTATGGTAGTTATGAATTCCTTGTCATGCCTTTCGGTCTCACTAACGCACCGGCGGTGTTCATGGATCTCATGAACCGCGTGTGCAAACCTTACCTCGACAAATTCGTTATCGTGTTCATCGATGATATTTTGGTCTATTCTAAAAGCGAAGAGGAACACAGAGAACATCTCCGACTCGTGCTCGAGCTCTTGAGAAAAGAGCAACTATATGCCAAGTTCTCCAAGTGTGAATTTTGGTTAAAGGAAGTTCAATTTCTTGGTCATGTTGTAAGCGATCAAGGCATTAAAGTCGATCCCGCAAAAATCGAAGCCATTAGTAAATGGGAGACTCCTACTACTCCTACTCAAATTCGTCAATTCTTGGGTCTCGCCGGATACTATCGTAAATTCATCAAGGACTTTTCCTTAATCGCTCGCCCTTTAACCGCGTTAACTCACAAGGACCGAAAGTTCATTTGGTCATCCGAACAAGAAACCGCTTTTCAAATCTTGAAAACTAAGCTAACCACCGCTCCTATCTTGTCACTTCCCGAAGGCAATGATGATTTTGTTGTATATTGTGATGCCTCGAAAAACGGTTATGGATGCGTATTAATGCAACGAAAGAAAGTCATTGCTTATGCCTCTCGACAACTCAAAGTCCACGAACGAAACTACACGACACATGATCTTGAACTCGGTGCCGTCATCTTTGCACTTAAGTTATGGAGACATCATCTTCTTGGTACCAAAAGTACCATCTTTACCGATCACAAAAGTCTCCAACATATCTTCGATCAAAAGCAACTAAACATGAGACAACGAAGGTGGATTGAGACCTTGAACGATTATAATTGCGAGCTTCGTTACCACCCCGGGAAGGCAAATGTAGTGGCCGATGCCTTAAGTCGAAAAGAAAGAGCGGTGCCTCTTCGTGTCCGAGCTTTGAATATCACCATCCACTCCAACCTTAATAGCCAAATTCGGGTAGCCCAAGATGAAGCTCTTAAGGACAACAACATCGCACGCGAACTTTTAAACATTCTCGTCTCCCGATTCGAAGTTAAGGAGACCGGACTTCGATATTACGCTGGAAAAATTTGGGTGCCTAGATATGGCGATCTACGAAACCTCATCCTAGACGAAGCCCACAAATCGCGATACTCGATTCATCCCGGCGCCAATAAGATGTACCATGACCTTAAAGAACAATATTGGTGGCCGAACATCAAAAAGGAGGTTGCTAGATACGTCGCCAATTGTTTGACTTGCACTAAAGTCAAAGCCGAACACCAAAGACCGTCCGGGTTACTTCAACAACCCGAGATCCCGCAATGGAAGTGGGAAAGGATCACGATGGATTTTATCACCAAACTACCGAAAACGTCGGGCGGTTATGATACAATTTGGGTCATTGTTGACCGTCTCACCAAATCCGTGCACTTTCTCGCCATGAAAGAAACCGACAAAATGGAGAAACTTGCACGACTTTACATTAAAGAGATTGTAGCCCGACACGGAGTACCGTTATCGATTATCTCCGACCGAGATGGTCGTTTCGTTTCTAGATTTTGGCGTACGTTACAAGAAGCGTTGGGAACGCGTTTGGACATGAGCACCGCATATCATCCCCAAACCGATGGGCAAAGTGAACGTACAATACAAACCTTAGAGGATATGTTACGAGCCTACGTTGTTGATTTTGGAAAAGCTTGGGACAATCACTTACCTCTCGCCGAATTCTCTTACAATAATAGTTATCACGCGAGTATTAAGGCCGCACCTTTTGAAGCGTTATATGGTCGAAAATGTCGCTCTCCTCTTTGTTGGGCCGAAGTGGGTGACGTGCAAATTTTCGGGCCCGAACTCATTCACGAAACCACCGAAAAGATTCTTCAAATCCGAGATAGGCTTCGGACGGCCCGGAGTCGTCAAAAATGCTATACCGACAAAAGACGCAAAGACCTCGAATTTCAAGTCGGTGACCGCGTCATGTTAAAAGTCGCACCTTGGAAAGGTGTCATCCGTTTTGGAAAACGTGGGAAACTAAATCCGCGGTACGTTGGTCCTTTCGAAATCTTAGAGCGTGTTGGAACCGTTGCTTATCGTTTAAACCTTCCGCCTCAATTAAGCTCCGTCCATCCTACTTTTCATGTATCTAACTTGAAGAAGTGTCTTGCCGAGCCCGATATCGTCGTCCCTCTCGAGGAACTTATTATTAATGACAAACTCCATTTTGTGGAGGAACCGGTTGAAATTGTGGACTACGTCGAGAAGGAATTAAAACAAAGCCGGATCCCGATTGTTAAGGTCCGTTGGAACGCCAAAAGGGGACCCGAGTTTACTTGGGAAAGAGAAGATCAAATGCGAAAGAAACACCCTCATCTATTCCCGGTCCCGGAAACGTCAGATTCCGAGGAAGAAACAACGACTACTACGCCTACCTAAATTTCGGGACGAAATTTCTTTTAAGGTGTAGGTAATGTAACATCCCGCCTTTTTCCGTCAACTTTTTCGTTTAACTATTTATGTTCCGTTATATGTTTATAACACGTCTCGTTGATACGTGTTTGAATTATCTTGTTTAGGTAATTCCCACACCCGTTTTAAAGTTAAGGGACCAAACTTGCCAAGGGTTGAAACTTTTGACTAGGTCAAAGAGTCAACCCTCATCCTCATCCATTCAATCTCATCTCTTTCACTCTTACTACTTCAACTTTTCTCTCAACTTCCATACAAAGATTCATCATCCAAAATCGAGCTAGCGGTCATCTTGCCAAACAAATTACATATTTGAACTCCTCGTGATCTCCTCTTCGATTCCATACCGATCTCATCAAATTTGGGTAACTTTCTAAAATCACCAATTTTATGTGTTCTTGAGTTTTTGAGTTAAAAAGGTTGTTAATTAGTGTCTATGGCTCAAGTCTAGTATGATTATGTGTTTTGTATGCTTGTTCTTGCTAGTTTGGTGTAACTAATTCATATTGAAAGAATGCTTGTTTAATCTTGAGTTTTAGGTGTTCATATGTTGTTTAAAGATGAAAGATCATGTTTTAATTGTGTTCCTAACATCACTAGCTTCAAATTGGTATGTAGGTTGACATGGATTAGTTCATAAACTTGATTATGAAATTTGGTGAATATGGGTTAGGGTTTCATGAACTTGAAATGGTTTTGTAATGCTTTGAATGACATGTAATGTTGTTTGTAAGTGTTTAGATACATTGTATGCGTGATTATCTACACAACGGCGTATTAAATGGGTGTATTAAATTTCCGAATCATTAAATTGCATTTATGAACTTGGAAGTAATAAATGTGAGCATTAATGGTGATTTTGATATGAGTTTGTTTGGTTTTGATTGAGTAAATGCATTTAGTTATCTTCCTTGTCAAATTACCTTTCTAATGATATATGATATGCGTTTTAAATGTTTTCGGTGCATGAAATGTGTTAAATTGTGTTTTGGGTCGTGACTTAGACCAATTTTCTGCAAACAACATGTTTCCCAGGTAGTGCGCGCCGCGCACATACCTGCGCGCCGCGCATAATCAAAAATCCCAGATGTCTGCCTTCTTGGTCGAGTTCTGACCTGGTATTACACATGGGTGCGCGCCGCGCAACCCATTGCACACCGCGCAAATGGCCCAGGCCAACTTTCTTGTCTTTAAACGCTCCCAAAATGTTTCCCGCTTAACCGTAACTCCGTTTAACATGAAACTTGACTATTATGCTCGTATATGACTTCTCATCATGAGAAAATTGTCGGACACCCGACCCGACCCCGTTGACTTTGACTTTGACCAAGTTTGACTTTTAGTCAAACTTAACCAAACGATTATACAATCGTTCTAACATGCTTAACTACTTGTATCGTGCATGAAACTTGACAAATTGATTCACATGATATATTAATCGAGTCGTAACGAGCCATAGGACTAATTGAACATCTTTGACCCTTCGTGACTATCGTTATTGATACAACCTATTTGTTTAGGTCGAGACTAGCATTGTTCCTTGCACGTTTACTTGTTGAAGTACTAATACACTCTTGCAATCAAAGGTGAGATCATAGCCCACTCTTCAAACACTTTTATACTTTAAAAATCGTGGGATGAGAAAACATATACAATACATACTTACATATACTTTTCATACTTTAATGTTTTGAATACTATACAAAAGCAAAGATACATACGAGTTAGAACGAAAAGCCTCAAGTCCAATTATCATTAGTTACACTTGTAGGGTGTAAGCGAGAAATTATGTTGTGTGGCCATGCGGGTTTAACGAACCCTCATTCGAAGGAATGAAACGTTCTTTCAATGTATAGTGTAGGTTCTAACACTATTATGCAGAGGTAAGATTCAGTTAAGCTTGATAATTGGGTGCTCGTGATACAAACACATCTTTTGAGATGTATACGCTTGATAAACGTTTTATACTAAACCTTGTGATACAGATATACTTTATGCATACAACTATGATTTCACCAACGTTTTTCGTTGACAGATTCTCTATGTTTTCTCAGGTCCTTGAACTTAGGTGATGCATGCTTCCGCACATACTTTTTGATACTTGCATGGGATGTCGAGTATATTGCATACGTGGAGCGTATTTTGGCTACTTTAAATTGTGTCGCATGTGTTTCATACAAACTTTAACCATTGTTATGTACTCGTTACGGGAACTTCTTTTGTAAACGTTGAAACATCCTTTTATGAAATTAATGCGACATATTTTCGGTCAAACTTTGTTATAAAGACCTACGACACATGTAATGGGACCATACGTAGATGACGCCGTCATTTGACGATTTGTCGGGGTCGCTACATAAACGTGAACTTATATTATGTGATCACATGGGCTTGACGAGCCTCATTTGGACGGTTCGCTACCGTTAGCGGATGAAATATATTTTCGGGTCTAGTGTATGTTCTAACACTACGCAAAGGGTGCAAAAAAGTTAAGTTTGATAATTGGGTGCCCGCGAAACAAATAACAACTTTGGAATGCAAATGATTTTAATAATCATATTATATTAAATCTTGTGGTTCAAATGCAACGTTTACTAAAACACCTATGATTTCACCAACGTTTTTGTTGACAGTTTTCTATATGTTTTCTCAGGTCCTTGAGCGCTACTTGATACATGCTTCCGCACTCTTTTTGATACTTGCTTGGATGGCGAGTATACATGCATAGTTGGAGCGTCTTTTGACTACTTTAAATTATGTCGCATAGGTTTCATTCGTACGTTAAACATTGTAATGTAACTAGTCTTTTGAACTGCATTTGTAAACTTGAAACATCCTTTTACTTATGAAATGAATGCGACATATTTTGGTCAAACGTCATGTTAAAGACTTATGACCACGTAACGGGACCTAAGTAGTTGGCGCCGTCAAACATGATTTGGTCGGGTCACTACAGATGGTATCAGAGCGTTGGTTATAGGGATTTAGAGTTCATTGGTGTCAACCCCGAGTCATAGGGTACATTAGTGAGTCTAGACTACAACCGGCATATAGACTTGAAGTAGGAATTGCTTGACTACTTGTGCATTTATACTCGAACGTTTCTACTCATATCTACTCTTATTTCATCTTAATCTCATGTTGTTTAATTTAATTGACACGCCACCTTGACTTAGTGAAATAATGTAGAATGCATATATGAATTAGGGTAATATAATTTCCGGGATTATATTACGGTGACTCATATGAACGTTCCGACATTATGACATAAAGAATTTAAGGCGAGTCAAGGAAAATTTCTCTCTATCCATATTCCATATCATGGTTAGTATTATTAAGAATACTAATCAACGATATTCTTGTGTTTTGAAGGAGCAATGCCTCCTCGTCGTGTGCCACACCATGAGACTCCTGAACAAGCTCTACAACGAATGGTAGCCACTGCCGTAGAGGCGGCCATGGCCGGTCACTCCACCAACAACAATGATAATAACAACAACAACAATCAAGGGACCGGTAACTCAAGCGAAGAGTGCTCCTATAAAGCTTTCATGGGGTGCAAACCTCATACTTTTGATGGGACCGGGGGACCGGTTGTACTCACTCGATGGTTCGAACAAACGGAAGCCGTTTTTAGCATAAACGGTTGTCGGGATTAAGATAAAGTCAAATATTCCACCCACACCTTTGCCGGTATCGCCCTCACGTGGTGGAACACGTATGTACAATCGGTGGGTACCGATGAAGCTCACGCCCTCTCTTGGGCCGATTTAAGGGAAAGGTTGATCGTCGAATTTTTCCCTCGTGAAGAAACCCGAAAGCTCGAACAAGAGCTAAGAACTTTAAAGGCGATCGGAAACGATCTCAAGGCCTACAATCAACGATTCACCGAGCTATCCTTGATGTGTCCTAACCTCGTGAACCCCGAATCCAAAGGGTTGAACTCTATATGGATGGTCTTCCAAAGAGCATCAAACAAGGAGTGATGTCATCCAAACCCGCTAACCTACAACAAGCCTTAAACATGGCCCACCAATTGATCGAAACGGTTGACGAAATCGTAGTTCCGGCACCTAAGGCCGAGGATAAAACGGGCGGCAACAAAAGAAAATGGGAAGCCCCCCAATCAAGCAACAACTACAACAACAACTTCACCAAAAAGCCTTTCACCTCCGACGCCAAGAAAAGTTATGGCGGAAATAAACCCTTTTAAAACAAATGCCACAAACACCACTATGGTGAATGTAGCAATCTATTTTTCCACCGGTGCCAAAGGGGTGGTCATGTGGCCAACGATTGTAGAAGTGCCGCCCCCTCGCTCAAAAGGTGCCCAATGCACCAAAACCGAGTACTTGTTATGAATGTGGCCAAACAGGTCATTTTAGAAATGCATGTCCGAAGAAGAAAGCCAACCCCAACACACGCGGCCGAGCTTTCAATATCAACACCGAGGAAGCCCGAGAGGACAATGAATTAGTCACGGGTACATTTCTCCTCAACAACACTTATGTTACTTGTTTATTCGATTCGGGTGCCGATAAGAGTTTTGTATCCAAGACTTTGACTCATTCTTTTAGCACTCCACCACTTCCACTAGATATCACTTATACCATTGAAGTGGCTAACGGGAAACTATTGAGTGACGACACATATTACCGGGGGTGTACGTTAAACATTTTGGGTAATGAGTTTGAAATTGACTTGATACCCATGGAACTAGGAAGCTTCGATGTAATAATCGGTATGAATTGGCTAGCCAAAACGAAATCTCACATCCTTTGCGATCTTAACACAATCCGGATTCCTATCGAGAACGGCGAACCTTTGATCGTCTATGGCGATAAGAGTTGCACCGGACTCAACCTCGTTTCATGCATTAAAGTTAGAAAACTACTCCGTAAGGGTTGTTTTGCGATCCTTGCTCACGTTAAGAAAGTCGAGTCCGATGAGAAGCACATCGATGATGTGCCAATTGTTAGTGACTATTTCGTTGTATTTCCCGACGAATTACCGGGTCTTCCACCTCATCGACCGGTTGAATTCCAAATCGATCTTATTCCGGGAGCCGCACCCGTAGCACGTGCACCATATAGACTCGCCCCATCCGAAATGCAAGAATTGCAAAGTTAAATCCAAGAACTACTTGATCGTGGTTTTATCCAACCTAGCCATTCACCTTGGGGCGCTCCGATTTTGTTTGTTAAAAAGAAAGACGGATCCCTACGAATGTGCATTGATTATCGTGAACTAAACAAATTGACGGTTAAGAACCGATATCCTCTTCCTCGCATCGATGACCTCTTTGATCAACTACAAGGGTCTTGTGTATATTCGAAAATCGATCTCCGCTCGGGTTATCATCAATTAAGGTTTAAGGGGGAAGATGTCTCCAAAACCGATTTATGAACTCGTTATGGTAGTTATGAATTCCTTGTCATGCCATTTGATCTCACTAACGCACCGGCGGTGTTCATGGATCTTATGAACCGCGTGTGCAAACCGTATCTTGAAAAATTCGTTATCGTGTTCATCGATGATATTTTGGTTTATTCTAAAAGCGAAGAAGAACACGAGGAACACCTTCAACTTATGCTTGAACTTTTAAGACCAGAACGACTCTATGCTAAATTCTTCAAGTGTGAATTTTGGTTAAAGGAAGTTCAATTTCTTGGTCATGTTGTAAGTGACCAAGGTATTAAAGTCGATCCATCAAAAATCGAAGCCATTAGTAAATGGGAGACTCCTACTACTCCTACTCACATTCGTCAATTCTTGGGTCTCGCCGGATACTATCGTAGATTCATCAAAGATTTCTCTTTGGTCGCTCGTCCTCTAACTGCGTTAACTCATAAGAGAAGAAAATTCGTTTGGGCAACCGAACAAGAATCCGCATTTCAAATCTTGAAAACGAAGCTAACCACCGCTCCTATCTTGTCACTTCCCGAAGGTAACGATGATTTTGTTGTGTATTGCGATGCCTCGAAACATGGTTTTGGGTGTGTGTTGATGCAACAAACGAAAGTCATTTCTTATGCTTCTCGACAACTCAAAATTCATGAACGAAACTACACGACACATGATCTCGAACTCGGAGCCGTTGTCTTTGCACTTAAAATGTGGAGACACTATCTTTATGGAACCAAGAGTACTATCTTTACCGATCACAAAAGTCTCCAACACATCTTCGATCAAAAGCAACTAAACATAAGACAACGAAGGTGGATTGAAACCTTAAACGATTATGATTGCGAGCTTCGTTACCATCCCGGGAAGGCAAACGTAGTAGCCAATGCCTTAAGTCGAAAAGAAAGAGTGGTGCCTCTTCGTGTCCGAGCTTTAAACATCACCATCCACACCAACCTTAATAGCCAAATTCGGGTAGCCCAAGATGAGGCTCTCAAGGATGAAAACGTTTCACACGAGCTCTTGAACATTCTCGTCTCTCGATTTCAAAATTAGGGAGACCGGACTCCGATATTTCGCCGGAAGGATTTGGGTGCCTAGATATGGGGACCTACGAAGCCTTATTTTAGATGAAGCCCATAAGTCACGATACTCGATTCACTTCGGTGCCAATAAGATGTACCACGACCTTAAAGAACAATATTGGTGGCCGAACATCAAAAGGGACGTAGCTACTTATGTTGCTAAGTGTTTGACATGTTCCAAAGTCAAAGCCGAACACCAAAGACCGTCCGGTTTACTTCAACAACCCGAAATCCCGCAATGGAAGTGGGAAATTTATCACCAAACTACCAAAAACGACGGGCGGTTATGATACCATTTGGGTTATTGTTGACCGTCTCACCAAATCCGCACACTTTCTCGCCATGAAGGAGACCGAAAAATGGAGAAACTTGCACAACTTTACATCAAGGATATCGTAGCCCGATACGGTGTACCTTTATCGATTATCTCCGACCGAGATGGCCGTTTGGTTTCAAGATTTTGGCGTACCTTGCAAGAAGAGTTGGGAACGCGTTTAGACATGAGCACCGCATATCACCCTCAAACCGATGGACAAAGCGAACGTACAATTCAAACCTTGGAGGACATGTTACGAGCTTGCATGGTTGATTTTGGAAAAGCTTGGGACAAGCACTTACCTCTCGCCGAGTTCTCTTACAACAATAGTTATCACGTGAGTATTAAGGCCGCACCTTTTGAAGTGCTATATGGCCGAAAATGTCGTTCACCTCTTTATTGGGCCGAGGTAGGTGACGTGCAAATTACCGGACCCGAACTCATTCACGAAACCACCGAGAAGATCGTACAAATTCGAGATAGGCTTCGGACGGCCCGGAGTCGTCAAAAGTGCTACACCGACAAAAGACGCAACGACCTCGAATTTCAAGTCGGTGACCGAGTAATATTAAAAGTCGCACCTTGGAAAGGTGTAATCCATTTTGGGAAACGCGGGAAGCTAAATCTGCTGTATATTGTTCCTTTCGAAATCTTGGAGCGTATTGGAACCGTTGCTTATCGTTTAGATCTTCCGCCTCAATTGAACTCCGTTCCTCCTACCTTCCATGTATCAAACTTGAAAAAGTGTCTTGCCGAACCCGATATCGTCATCCCTCTCGAGGAACTTACTATTGATGACAAACTTCGTTTTGTGGAGGAACCGGTTGAAATTGTGGACACCTCCGTCAAGACATTGAAACAAATCCGAATTCCGATTGTGAAAGTCCGTTGGAACGCTAAAAGAGGACCCGAGTTTACTTGGGAATGGCAAGATCAAATGCAAAGGAAATACCCTCATCTATTCCCGGTTCCGAAAACGCAAGATTCCGAGGAAGAGACAATGACTCCTACGCCTACTTAAATTTTGGGACGAAATTTCTTTTAAGGAGTAGGTAATGTAACATCCCGCCTTTTTCCGTTTACTTTTCCATTTAATGATTTAAATTTCGTTATATGTTTATGACATCCCTCGTTAATACGCGTTTTAAAAATATCTCGTTTAGGTAATTCACGCACCCGCAACCAAACTCGAGGGACTAGTTTCGCCAAAGTGCCAAGGAGGTGACTAGCTTTTGACTAGTCAACCCCACCTCCCATCTTTTTCATTTCATTTCTCTTTTCTTTCATTACTTCCTTATTTTCTTTTAAATCTCCATTACAAGAATCATCATCTAATTCCAATCGAGCAAGCTTCAATCAAAACAAATTACATATTTGGAATCCTTGCAACTTCCTCTTCGATTCCATACCGATTTCATTACATTTGGGTAACTTTCTAAAATCACTAGATTTTGTGTTCTTGATGTTTTTAACTTATAAAGTTGTTAATTAGTGTATATGGCTCAAGTCTAACATGAATATATGATTTATATGTTCGATCTTGTTATTTTTGGTAACTAGCATGAACTTGAAAGTTTGGTGTGTTTGATTGGTGATTTGATTGCTTAAATGTTGTTAAATGTTATAAATGCATGTATTAAATGTGTTCCTAACATCACTAGCTTCAATTTGATGTGTAGGTTGTTTTAGAAAACTTCATAAACATGATTAGTGATTTTGATGTTATTGGTTAGGGTTTGATAGAATTGAATGTGAACATTTAATGTATTGAATGCCATGAATTATTGTTAGTAAGTAGTTAGTTGTATTGTATGCTTGATTACCTACGAAACGGCGCGTTATATGGATGCATTTAATTTTCGAATCAAAAACGTGCATTGATGAACTTGAGCATTAATTGAGCATTAAATGTTAGAAAGTCGATTATTGCAAATGATGTTTTTGGTTGGTGAAATGTATTTAGTTGTGTTCTTTGTGAAATTACCTTTCTAACGATATAAGATACGAGTTCTAAGTGTTTACGGTTTGTGTTTTATGTTTGTTTGAATTTTGGTTTGGGACTTAGACAATTAAGACTGACCAGGTACCAGAACCCGTTATTCGCCGCGGCACGGCCAGCCTATGTCGCGGCGCGACAATAGGCGTAGTTTGATTCTAACCTACATGGTCAAAATTCGAAAAATGTTTGCTATGCTACGCATCTCCGATTCACATGTAACTTGTTCTAACATGATTATATATGAATAAAAACCTCAGAAAAATAGTTCGGAACCCGACCCGAACGTGTTGACTTTTCGTTGACTTTGACCCGACCAAAGTTTGACTTTTTGTCAAACTTAACCAAATACTTATACAATCATCCTAACATGCTTTTATACTTGTACCTCACATGAAACTTGATAATTTGATTCACATGCTATAATGATCGAGTCGTAACGAGCCATAGGACTAATTGAACATCTTTGACCTATCGTGTTTACCGTTATTGATACGACCTATTTGTTTAGGTCAAGACTAGCATTTTTCTTTGCACACGTTACTTGTTGAAGTACTTATTACTCGTGCACACAAGGTGAGATCATAGTCCCATCTTTCAAACAACTTTTATGCTTTAAACTATGGGATGAGAAACATATACGTATCATGCTTTTACACTTTGAACACAAGTACGAAAACGAACATTCCACGTACGAGTTTGAACAAAAATCCTCAATTCAATTATCATTAGTTACACTTGCAGGGTGTAAACGTGAACTTATATTATGTGATCACATGGGCTTGACGAGCCTCATTCGGACGGTTCGCTACCGTTAGCGGATGAAATATATTTTCGGGTCTAGTGTATGTTCTAACACTACGCAAAGGGTGAAAAACAGTTAAGTTTGATAATTGGGTGCCCGCGAAACAAATAACAACTTTGGAATGCAAATGATTTTGATAATCATATTATATTAAATCTTGTGGTTCAAATGCAACGTTTACTAAAACACCTATGATTTCACCAACGTTTTCGTTGACAGTTTTCTATATGTTTTCTCGGGTCCTTGAGCGCTACTTGATACATGCTTCCGCACTCTTTTTGATACTTGCTTGGATGTCGAGTATACATGAATAGTTGGAGCGTCTTTTGACTACTTTAAATTGTGTCGCATATGTTTCATTCGTACGTTAAACATTGTAATGTAACTAGTCTTTTGAACTGCATTTGTAAACTTGAAACATCCTTTTACTTATGAAATGAATGCGACATATTTTGGTCAAACGTCATGTTAAAGACTTATGACCACGTAACGGGACCTAAGTAGTCGGCGCCGTCAAACATGATTTGGTCGGGTCGCTACATATATATATATATATATATATATATATATATATATATATATATATATATATATATATATATATATATATATATATATATATATATATATATTATGTATATATATATATATATACATATATATTTCTAACATAATATAATATAATTATAAGTAGTTAGGTACGTAGGTATTAAAACAGAAAACGCAACACAAAAATTTATTGAGTATCTATTGTCATAGGCTTGATCAAGAATCGATATCTCCACCAGTTAGATAAGAATGACACTGCTCTTCTCCTTAATCATTCTTTTAAGAGGAAGAGTGGGTGTAAAAGGTTAGTTGGAGAAGAATGGTGATGGTTTATATGGCAAAAGTGGTTGATATTCGATCTTTCAAAGTTTTGGGAGTTTTGATAAACTTTGTCTAAGGATATTACTTATTTGGGATGTATAATAATCTTTTTGTTTGGAGAGTTTCTTTTTATCTAGAATTTGCTTAGCTTTTCTTTTACATCTCTCCTGAGTTACAATGTTCATTTTTTTTCTTACAGGATTTTGAATTCCTTGGAGATTTTTCTCTTCATTTCACATATTTTTTTTTTGGCATATCCCTTATATATAACTTTTGTCTAATTCTTCGTGCGCCTAGAGAGTGTGGCTTTTCATTGGAAATGGGTTGTTGACCTATCAAAAACAATTTGGTGTTTTGAAATTTTTGACAAGTCTTTTGAGATAAACTTGGTCGATGTTATCTCTTCGAATTTCTAAGGTTTCGGGTTTTTGAGAGGGGTATGAAGGTAAATGGAGCTGAATGGGTGATTTTTGGTGGTAATTTCGGGTAGTAAATTTCTGAATTTCATCGACTCTTTAGGGTGAGTTGGGCGGTTTAAATACTCGGTGGTGGAAACGAAAACGGATTTTTTTGTCTTCTCTATTTTAAAATGATTTTGAAGGAGTACCGCATCTAAATCACGTATGGCGCTTAATAATCATTGGTCTCGAAAAATATAACAACAAAACTTTGTCCAATTTATAAATATATGTCATCCCACACTTAGAAGAACATTGTCCCTAATGTTCTAATAAAAATAAAGTTTTATTAATTTTAAAAAATAAGAATAATATTTTCTTATATATTAAGTTAATGGGGGCTTAAATTCCACACTTAGAGATTTTAGTGTGTCGATTAGAAACTTTGATTACCAGAAAGTGTGATGTGATGTATTATGTGTGTTTCTATAAGGATTCAACCCCTTGTTTATAGGCAGGTGTTTTTGGCCTTTTATGCCATGTAATGGGACAAAAGGAAATATATCCATCCAATAGCATACTTTCGTATGCAAAAGCTGGAAAGAGTATAAGTGGTCCCCGCAGCCTGCCAGCTGTCTGTCCTAGCCATCTTACAGACCGTCACATGATCCTATGATCGTAGGGTGTTGGGATCGTGCCTACCACCTGTGTTGTATTTCTGTAATTCGTACACGATAGTCCTTGGTTGTTATATTGTTGATAATAATTAGTTAAGCGCGAGTACCTTTAGCTCTCAGCTAGAACATTAGTTAATGGCACATGTTCGGAGATTGCTATGTCGCTACAACGCCTTATATTTTTAAGGCACGTGCCACAAGCATCTGCGATGTGCATTGCGCAATGCGCGGTCATGCGCATCATTAAATCCCCCTAGTTCGTTATTATGCGTGAATATTGTGCATGATGTCGAACTCAATTGTAGCTTTAATGACTTGCCAGTGAAGTAGTTATTGCTGATGTGACAAAACTGACAACGAATAACTGCCACTTCTTCTTTCCTTGCATTGAATTTCCTTTTTATCTACCTGGAAGGATTGCCACACGTGTACGGCTTATGGTTTTGACCAGTTTCTCTCTCCATCTTTTTCTTCTCTATATATACTTCTTGTCTTCCCTTCTCATTTCTCGTTTATTCACTTTTTCTAATATTCATCCATTTCAAAAAAGTGACTTTTGAGTGCGCGCCTGCTGATAATTATAATGTGTAGTCCATTGTGTCGGATTTCACTTCTAAGGCCATAGAAGACATCATTAAATGGTCTCTTCTTATTGGTGCGTTAAATCCCACCTTGTCAGCCCGCTCGGAGCGCGTGAATCGTCCTTCTAAGGGTAAAGCCGCCGTATATGATTTGGTAATGGAATGAGGGAATGTTCACGTTCCTCCCACGAACATTTAAATGTTAGAACTTTCATTCTTTGACATCAAGATTGGGCTATTAGATCTCGATAGATCTTGTTGCCTCACTTCGTTCGAGATGTGGTATAATATGCATCATTTTACGCCTACGATATATATTTTTAGGAATATTTTCAGCTATGTGCGTCTCGATCGGGGTTGGTATTTATTTAAAGATAACAAAAATTTTACATAGGCCTGAAGAGTGGGTATTCCGCCATCGTGGAAGGCGGGTAACGTGTTTGTTGATACGACATTCATTCCCTCTTCTTACGCCCAAATAGCTAAGCGGTAATATGGTTTTAATGACAAATTAAATTGGGCTCCTCTACTTAGTTCTGTTGAGCGTTCGATGTTGGACAAATGTGTAGGCCAATTATTGCCGATACATACATATGGCGAGATTACCTTACGCGTCGGAGGAAGTTTCAAGCATTGGACTCACAACGACTCTCGTGCAAGGTTTATGCGCAATTCTTCAGGTACGTCTGTTATATCGGGTTTTGAAACCATTTCTTCTCTTTTTTGCCTGTTCTTATAATTTTGCGATGTCATGCAGAGATAATGTTAGCGGAATATTTATAACTCGAGAAATTATCGCATGTCTGGGTTTCTCATGTGCCCGTAAGTAATTCTTCTAATGAACCCCATGCCCGGATGGCCACCCGAGGCCAACAACATTGAGCAAAGTTAAGTCTCGGAATGTAGGGAGGGATGATTTGACCTCTTCTCGTGGGAGAAAACGGTCATACGGTGATCCTCGCTACTTTGGTAGTAGGTTGACGCCCAAGGAAATGCAGGACAAGTTTGCGCCATTCAATGACCGTTTCATATAAGATACTAACGCGTCGTCCAAGCTCCCTAAAAATAGTAATGGATTTCTCTACTCTTAGTTATTTTAAATTCGTGCTTTTTGCTTATAGTTTTTCTGTTTTAAGTGGTGGCGCGCTCTAGTGGTTGTGCTACGGAGAGTGTTGATGAGCCTATCCTGGTGGACAACGATACCACAAGCGAGCGCGCTAGTGATTGTTTTCTCGACGAGCTGTCCACGCTCACGGAGGAGAATCAGTGCCTTCGATACACCCTGGAGAAATTGTCTTTCGAAAAGGATGATCCACAAGCCAAATTTGGGATCACTTTGTCCGAGAAAACGCAAGTACAAATACTTCATGAATCACTAGAAAACCGTGAGAACATGGAGCGTCTTGTTGCCATTGCTTAGCGCGAATTTAATCATCTTAAAGCTGGACTCCCTCAAATTGTGGAGCATGCATTGAATTGTAAAACCGTTAATGATGCTTTTAACGCAGTAGTCCTGGCAGTCCGTGATTGTGAGCATGTTTGTTTTTGGAACTTTATAAAGAAAAACATGCAAGTTCCCGATCCAGTCCCAGCTGCCATCGAGGCTCGTATCATTCTTGATGCTGACGTCACCACTAAGTTTTCGGTCAAGTTCCTGGAGTACATAGTTATACCTTCTTAAGAACGATTTCACGTGATCCTAGGATGACAACACGTGATTTAATAAATGCGCAGTGCTGATTTAAAAAAAAATAAAAAAAATAAAATAAAATAAATGCGCAGTGCTGATTTGTATATTTGTAGTTTTAATCGATTTCTTATTGTAAAGTTCAATAATACACATTATTTGTTTGGAACGAGAAAATAGTATGAAGTATGTGAAGATTGTTAGCAATTTCATCAGTATACATATTTACTTCGTTAATAAGGGCTTGTATATAGACTATTTAGTTCGTGTGAGACGACTTCTATTAGCCAAATTGTGTAATAACATACGTAAAACGTAAAATTGCAACACATATATCATGTTTTACAAAATATCTTTGATTTTTATCGTTTTCGAAATCAAGGCATGACAGTACGTAATCTCCATATATACAGTTGTACATAGTATATATTTAGATTATGCACTCGAGTTTGAGTAATGAGAGTCTTCTAAGTGCACCAACACTTACGATTGAGGTCAAGCGCGGCCAACTTTATCGCTTATAGTCATGACTTGAAGATCTCTAGTTCTGCGTGGGCGGGATTAGAATAATCCAATGTCCGTAGTCCTCGGTATAACAATCTAGCCTGTCACCAAACACGCTTCTGCGTGCGGGAGAAAGAGAAGACATCCCTTACGTAGGCAGGACTGCACTACATATCTCTGTGTGTGGAACGTTAATGTCAAATAGCTACTTTCCTTTTATGAAGGCACAAATGATTTTAGACTGAATATGACTTGCTGTATTAATGATTTTTTACAAAAGCATTGTTCAACCGCAGTATTTTCCCGTAACCTAACATTGCACGTAATATAGTATGGTTGTATGTACGTTGGGACAAATTAGTCAAATGATCAGTTCTCCCACTTTCTTTGTTACATATAACATCTCTTCAGCGCGGTAGCATGCTATTTTTGTTTAATTGGTTTTCCATTTAGCTCTGCCAATTTTTAGGGTCCGATTTTACTGTTCGATTTGTAAGGGCCAAAGTTTCTGGTATCTTCAATCCTGCTTGGTTGGTTGATATGATTGAACTGTACGGTTTATTTATGCGGTGTCGTTAAGCTGCAAGGCGTCAAAATCAGCTATTGAGAGGTGAGAGCAATAGTTATAAATTTATATTTAGCGGAGCCTAAATCGTACTACTCCTTATTATGATGAGTAAGGGAAGTATGACCCAGGGTCGTATTTTTAAGATATCAGTAGAATCGAACCTATAATTAAAGCTTAAGATAATCCTAAAGATAAGGAGTAGTGGTTTATTACCTAATTTTGGGTTTTGTAGTTTATAAGGTAAAATAAAGTAAATGCGATAAAATTTGTAATTCATATAAGGTTAAAGCAAGTGCATACTATGGTTTCGTCAGTTACTTTGCCGAGATTATGGAATGCTGGCTCATGAATAGGTAGTGACCTTGCATTCATTACACTGGTCCTAAACGCCCCTGTCATAAGACATGTCACTGGGTAATGCGTTAGGCTTGAAGATTCTAAATAGACAGCAACGTCCCTTACCCCCGACGCCCGTGCAGTCTGACTACATACATACACGTTCAGACGGCTCATCCAATTGAGCGACTCGGTTGGGTGACGTATTAACATTCCACATAGGTCTAAACTTTCTTAAGCATAATAGAATACATGGTATGCCATATCTGAGAGACGTGATGTGTTTCGATGCTTTCGTTAATGATTGGATTTTAAAAAGATAGTTAGGACCTTGAAAAGAGTTCAACCATAAAGATTACCATGGCTAAATCAGGTTTGACTTCCATGAACACGTTCAGTTATACTAACGGTCCAATCCTTTATGTGTTTAAAAAAACAGTTCCTTAATTAACTAAGAATCCCTCAAGCGGGGTGCAATGCTTAAGACTGCGTTATGGTGAAGTGTACTAATCAGCACTGACCGGGTTCCATGACCTTACTTAGCAGAGGTACAGCTTACAACAACAGTTGTACTTCAGCATGCACGTACGAATTTTATATGCTTGGTGACTACACTAGCATGGTCTAGGGCCGACAATGTATTAGGGGTCTAGTTAGATGTTTCACTACGAAAGAGTCTTCAGTCGAAATCCAAGGCTCGGTGGACTTAATACAACCGGTTTGCCTCAATCAAACTTACGTTGTATTCGATAGACTTCTCTTACCAAGGGGTGACACAGATAGTGTACTCTGAATCGAGGTTCGCGACTTCCCAATAACAGAGCTGATAACTACGTTCTATTAGTTGGAAAAGCGACTGAGTTTAAAGCATAATCGAAAAGCATCTCGACAACATACACAAACCATAATATTATTTCGGCATTATAACTGACTACATCATAGCATACACTAAAAATAACTACTCGCTAATCATGGTAATAATATCATAAATCATACTAATGAGAGACATTATATAATGACAAATGATAGATGTACCAATAGATTAAACGAGTTCCGAACACAAAAGTGACAACTTCAAACTCCAGACCGCTCCTAATACAATCTTCGACGTTCTTCTCCGGGTACTAGGTTTTCCGCACCGAGTTGAAGACCTTGAAAGTATGACTAATATTGTAAAAAGAGAGAGAGAGAGAGAGATAGAGAGAGAGAGAGAGAGAGAGAGAGAGAGAGAAGTGAATTGAAGTGTGTGTAAAAATGGATGACAAAAGCTCCTTAAATAGGCAAAATTTTCCTGACATACGGCTGACAGGCCATATGGCAGGCCGTATGCCAAGGTCGTATGCCAGGGCAAGCCGTTTTGTGTGCTCTTATGCCCAGGCCGTATGGCCTGCCCTGGTATGCTGTTTTTGCTGGATCGTAACTTGATTTCTTTGATCGTAACTTGGTTTCTTGTCTTTCACCGTTTTCGCTCTAGAATCTTTGTTTTAGCTCTGATTCTCTTGATTCTTTTTTGCACCGGCTTCGTAATCACTTGATCTTCAATTTCTTCCGACAAAGCGAGTATTTTGGCGATAAATCTCAGAACTTTATTGTTTTTGGGCCTCAATACCGGGGTGAAAACATGACTTTTTAGCCGATATCAAATATCCTACACTTAGACTTTGCTTGTCCTCAAGCAAACTTCTCATTTTTACCTTAATAAATCTTTTCAGAGTTTCCTTTCTATTTGCCTAAGCGGTTTGCTTTTTATTATAAGAGCGAAAAATAAGGTGAGTCATCTATGTTGGGGTTGAAACTATCTCTGCAAGCATGCGAGGAGGTTACATGACTTAGACTATCTTTCACGGGTCACTCAAATCACACAAGTGTTTTAGGGTTCCCTATAGATCTAAGAATTGAATTCGCTCATAGCTAGTCATGTTGCACCCATCGTCATATGCTTGATAAAGACTTAAATCCTTGCTACTAATGTGAAAACGGTATTAACCATAGCTTCTAGGTCATTTGTCAATTTAGAAGGATGGAAAAGAATTTTGGAGTGGTGGTGAAATTGTTTTAAGGGGTGTGAAAAGAGTAATATAGTCTTTTTAAGGACTTTTATTCTGAATTTCAGAAATGTAAGATATATAGGAGTGCTGATATTTTTTGGAAGCACTTTCGAACTTTTCTCCTTTTGATAGGCACTCTCGATCAAGTTCTTTCTTTGGTGTTTCTCTTTATAAGTTCTGCTCTTTTTCTCAGAACTTTGAAAACACACATTTTTTTTGGAGATTTTATCTCGAAAAACTTTCTGCCGGTAAACTTTTCACAAGACCTTTGCCGTGATACTTGAGAGGTTTATAACATCGGGTTTTCGGAAGAAATCCCATTTTCTGGATTTTTTGAGTAATAGTAAAGAAGATGTGGATGATGGTTTGATGTGGTGGAAGTGGTGGAAGGTGTGAAAGGTTTATTTGACAAATGGCTAGCTCTTCTGATTATACACGAATAACATTTTGTTACTTGAAAATGCAGATCTAGAGTAAGTTCTGATTCTGAGTACAGACATCAGCACTCTCAACGGAAAATAGTGAGCATTAAAGATGAACGCTTATATGGTTTTATTTGGGTGCCTCACCATCATCAATTTAGGTCGATAATGCCTAGTTATTCAATGCTCTGTTAGAGATCCAGTTCATTCCAACAAGATTTCTACCTTACTTAAGCCTTAATTTTATTTACAAACGTTTTAGGTTTTCGAAATTACTTTTTTGGAAAGGCTTTCTCTTGTTAAAAATTTTGAAATTTGGCTTAAGAACTCGGAATCTTCGTAATGGGGTTATTTTAATACAGCATAAAAAGATTATGTACCAACATCCCACACTTAAACGAACATTATTCCCAATGTTCTTATTGTATCCCACACTTAGGACTTTTAGTTAATGATTTGAGAATATTTGTCTAGTTTTTATTTGGGTTGGAATCCTACACTTAGTGATAAGCTAGGATGTGGCATAATTTAAATTTAAAGTAATAACGAGGAGAAAGGAGTACCCTCAGCGGATGGTCGTGGTTGCTTGTGAAGAAAATGGCTAGCTTGTAAAGACAGGTTGTTTCAGCAATCTTGGAAGTTACACCCTTTATTGATCTGCTCATTTGTCATTCTTTATTCTTCTACTCTACTTTATTGTACGGGTTGCCTCCCGTGAAGCGCTTTTGTTTAAGGTCATTGGCTCGACCATAATGATGCCTAAAAAGCAGACATTCCCTTCTGGTAGTTGTAATCGTGGTCTTCTCGAGGGAATGTGAGTCTTGGTGGATAGATTCGAAGAAAGTGTCGGACCAAGAGTGGTAGATGATCTGGTATTTCTCTCAAAGATCTTCTAAAGGAGAGATAATGTACGGTTTCTGCTCGTGACGAATCTTGAAGTCCGATGGCAATATAATCTATGGCTCTGCTGATTGATCCATGAATGTCAATCATCGAGGCAATGCACGTATTTATTGTTTCTCTGACGGGGTGTTTACTTCAGATGTCTTCAAATGGTATCAGAAATTGTATCTTTAGTATCTCTAAATCTTCTGAACGGTGATCTCTACAGTAGGAGTCTGAAAAGAAGTGAAAAGCAATCCTGACCCAAGCATTAATGTCATCGTCTTGGGATTTATCTCACGACATCCAGCTTTGAATGTAAAACTAGGATCTGTGGATTCATGGAAGATACGTGCTATCTGCTTCGTAACAAAGATGGAAATGTTGACTCGGTCTTGTTCCAGGTGTGAGAACGAATTGTTGCGTCTTCCTTCTTCCGCTACTACGTCTCGTAATTCCTTGATAATCAGATCAGCGTGGTGATCAATTATTACGTAAATCACTAGCCTGTCTGGTGTGCTTTCGAAATTATCTTTTTCTAAGAAAATGAAGAGGCTGTGAATATCTTCGATCATTTGCAAATTAGAGTGATAAGTCGGGCGTCGGGTGGAAAGATCCATATGCTTCTGAATGAGAGTCGGTAGTGCTTGTTGGTTTGCTGAGAAAGGAAGTGCAGATCCGGATAAGGCGTTGTAAATCTTAGAGTAAATGATCTTCTGATCTCAATAAAATCTTGTCTCGAGAATAGTGTGAACCACTGAATTGTGCTCTCGTTGCCTTTCTTCATGATAGATATGATCGTCAAAAGTATTGATAAAGTCTTGAATGCATTCTTCTAAGATTTCAACATCATCATCTTCTCTTGATAGATAGCGGTTTTATTCATCTTCGATAGCCTTGATCTGTTCCTTTAAACGAGCATGAAAACAATTGTTGATTTACGGATTGCTTCGAGAATGTCTTCAAATTCATCGGTGTCATTGATGAAGGTTATCATGTTGGCGTGATTAGATATGACCGGAATCTGATCTGAAGAGGAGTCTGGCTCCTCCTGATCTGGTTCGGGTGGTGAATATGAATCAACCAGAATGTCTTCATTTTGTTCTTCTTCCTCATCATCATCGGTATAGTTTTCTTCTGTGGATTCATTTGATGAACGGGTTTCTTCAGTGTTCTGGTGCTTCACTTCGACACTGACAGGGTCAATCTCTACATCTTTAACCTCAGCCTTAGCAATTTTCTTTTTGAAATGAATAATTAAACTGTGATCCTCTGTCTCTAGCCTCATTAATTCTTCGTGACGATTGGTATTTGCTTCCAATCTTAGAGAGGGTATCATCGCAGTTTCTTTTACGTCTCCCATTTCCTCTTCACTGACTTTACGGTGAAGAGAAAATTATAAGTTTGACGTGGGATGAATTCAAGGCGAAGTTTTTCAAAGAGTACCGAACTTCAGTCGATCTTTCGAGGCTTAAGGATGAGTTACGTGCCTTGAAACAAGCGTAGATGGATTTGAACACTCTCAAGTCCACTTTCTTATCGAAGACCCAATTTTGTCCGGAGTATGTCGGGAATGATCATATGTTGAAGGAAGACTTCTATTGAACCTTGAATGACAACTATCAAGAAAAGATTAGTAAGAACTCGATGAAAACTTTTGATGAGTTGTTTGACATAGCTAAGGGTTTTGAGTCGCTTGCTCCGAGAAAGAGTGACTTCGCCTTTAGAAAACGAAAATTTGAAGCTACTAGCCATTCGAACAAGAAGAGTAGTGGTGCGACCGAGAGTGTTGGTAGTGCGAAGAAGAGTACTTCCAGGGATTTTTCTTATACGTGCTACAATTGTGGACAAAAGGGTCATATGGCTCGTGATTGCCCGAACCCATCTTCCAAAAATAAAATCACGTGTTTTAATTGTTAAAAGGAAGGACACCGAAAGACGGAATGTCCCAAGTTTTGGGGTGATCAAGTTAAGAGGTTAGAGAAGGCGGCGGGTACAGCTAGGGGACGAAACTATTTGATGACTAATGATGAAGCCAAATAATCCAATGAAGTTGTCTCAGGTACTTTCATGGTTAACTCTAATTCGGAAAGGATACTATTTGATAGTGGTGCTAATTTGTCGTTTGTGTCTCCAAAGTTTGTGCCTAAGCTTAATAAGCCACTAGCTCTGTTAAGTCATTCGGTAGAAGTCGAAATAGCGGATGGTAAGACGGTGCTAGGGGTTGATGTGTGTAGTAATTGTAATGTTATGTTTGGTGCCGAAACTTTTAAAATCGATCTTATCCTAATGACTTTGGGTGAGTTTGATGTCGTTGTTGATATGGATTGGCTCGATCATCATAGAGCCGATATTGCATGCCATGAAAAGTTCATTCGTGTAAAGACCCCAAGTGGGGGAGAGTTAATTATCCATGGTGATAAGCGGAGGAGGCTTGTACCACTATGCACTTATGCATGGGCACGTCGTTTCCTTAGTGGCGGTGGCATAGCTTTCCTTGCACATGTAGTTGATACTCGTGAAGAGCCACTATCCATTCATGATATTTTGGTGGTTAATGAGTTCGAAGACATTTTTCCGGATGAGTTACCGGGTGTTCCGGCGGAAACACAAGTTGAATTTCGCATTGAGTTGGTTCCGGGGGCTACTCCCATTGCTAAAACTTCTTATCGTTTTGCGCCAACGGAAATGCAAGAGTTGTTGAATCAAACCCAAGAGGTGCTTTAAAAGGGTTTTATCCGACCGGGTGCTTCGCCATGGGGTTCTCTGATTTTGTTCGTAAAGAAGAAAGATGGTAGCATACGGATGTGCATCAATTATTGGGAGTTGAACCAGGTGACAATCAAGAATCGTTATCCATTGCCCTCGGATTGACGATTTGTTTGACCAACTCCAAGGCGCGACTTACTTTTCTAAATTTGACTTGCGGTCCGGTTATCATCAAATGCGGGTCCATGAGGAAGATATTGAGAAGACGGCCTTTCGAACTCGCTATGGGCATTTTGAATTTGTAGTAATGCCTTTTGGTCTTACGAATGAGCCGCGGTATTCATGGACCTTATGAATTGAGTGCGCCAAACTATGTTGGACAAGTCGGGAATTGTGTTCATTGACGACATACTCGTTTATTCTAAGAGTATGAAGGAACATGAACATCATTTGCGTGAAGTGTTGAAGACGTTGCGGAAGGAGAAGTTGTATGCTAAATTCTCAATTCCTTGGCCATATTGTGAATAAAGACCGTATTCAAGTAGATCCGAGAAAGATAGAGGCGGTAAAGGGTTGGGGACAACCGATTACACCTACGGAAATCCGAAGTTTTCTCGGATTGGTCGGTTATTATTGTCGGTTTATCTTCTCCGTTAACAAAGTTGACAAGGAAGAACGTGAGATTTAATTTTGAAAATGAGTAAGAAATTCCTTTCCAATTGTTAAAGGAGAAATTGTGTCAAGCTCCGGTGTTGGTATTACTGGAAGGAATTGAAGATATGACGGTTTATTGTGATGCCTCGATAAATGGGCTCGGGTGTGTTCTAATGCAACGAGGTAAAGTCATCGCTTATGCCTCTAGACAATTGATGGAACATGAAAAGAGATATCTGACTCATGATCTTGAATTAGCGGCAGTGGTTCATGCGTTGAAAATTTGGCGCCACTACTTATATGGTGTCAAGTGTACGATTTATTCGGATCATAAGAGTTTGAAACATCTCTTTGATCAACGAGATTTAAACAATCGTCAACGTAGATGGATTGATTTGTTGAAAGGTTAAGATTGTGAGATACTTTATCATTCGGGTAAGGCGAACGTAGTTGCGGATGCATTTAGTCGAAAGAGTCAATATCCGACGATACGAGTGGGATCGTTGCACATGACTATCACAAACGATTTCCTTGCAAAGTTTGGTGAGATACAAATTGAAGCTTTCGTTAACAAACAAGCATGAAGAGTGAATTATGGGGCAAACGGAGTCTATTATTTTATGCCCGCATAGTTTGTTGTCTTTTCAAGGTAGAGTGCGGGTGCCTAAAATGGGTGGTTACCAAAAAGTGCTACTCGATGAAGCACATAAGTCAAAGTATTCCATTCATCCGGGTGCGATGAAGATGTACGTTGATTTGAAGAAAGAGTATTGGTGGCCCGGAATGAAGCATGGCATGGTTAAGTATATTGAACAATGCGTTACGTGTTTGCAAGTTAAGGCCGAGCATCAAAATCCGTATGGTATGTTGCACCCTTTAGAAATCCCGAAGTGGAAGTGGGAGCACATTACAGTATAAATAGTGACAATCCCATCCCGCCTAAAATTGGAAGAATTCGTTGATAGTTAGAATAGATTCGTAGACCAGGTCGACTGATCTGTTTTCAATTTTGAAAAGTTCTGTTAGGTTCTTGGTAGCAATCGGCGACCTTTTTTTTTCTTTTACTTCACAGAGCTTTTCGTCTCCTTGATAGTTGGAAGTTCTCCAAAAGTATGAAAAGCTAGAGGACTTTGTACCATCCATTCCGGTGTGGTTGGATTCTGTTCAACAGCCCAAGGACTTGGAGTGCTGTTGTTTCCACTGCTTGAAGTGATTGCTACTACCACGAAGAAATGACAAATCCCAACTACAGATATATAAGAGCCAGAACTGCTAAGGGCATTCCATCCAGCGTAAGCATCTGGATAATCAACATGGATTTTATTACAAAATTACCAAAGACGGTGAGAACTCAATTTGATACAATTTGGGTGATAGTTGATCGGTTGACGAAGAGTGCATTGTTTCTTCCCATCTGGGAGACGATATCGTTGGAGATTTTATCAAAGTTGTTTATCAAGGAAGTGATATCGAGACATGGGGTCCTATATCTATTGTTTCGGATCGGGATACTCATTTCACATCTCGATTTTGGAATAAGTTTCATGAAGATATGGGTACACAATTATGAGCACGACGTATCATCCTCAAATGGACGGTCAAACCAAACGTACGAATCAAACTTTGGAGGATATGTTACGAGCATGTGTTATTGATTTCGGTGGTAGTTGGAATGAGCACTTGCCTTTGGTGGAATTCTCGTACAACAATAGTTATCATGCTAGTATTGGAATGCCACCGTATGAGATGCTTTATGGATGAAGGTGTCGAACCCCTGTTTGTTGGGGGGGGGAAGTGGGATAAAAGAAAATCGGGAGTACCGATTTGGTTTTAGAGACGAATAGTAAGATTGATATGATTCGGGCTCGACTTAAGGCGGCGCAAGATAGGCAAAAATCTTATGCCGATAAACTAAGGAGATCGATTGACTTCCAAGAAGGTGACATGGTAATGCTTAAGGTTTCGCCATGGAAAGGTATTATTCGGTTTCGAAAGCGGGGAAAGTTAGTTCCTCGGTTTATCGGGCCTTTCAAAATTTTGACTCGTGTTGGTGAGGTTGCTTATAGACTAGAGTTACTCGAAGAGCTTGCGGGAATTCATAACACATTTCATGTTTCCCATCTCCGTAAGTGTCTTGCGGATGACTCGACTTGGGTGCCATTAGATGAAATTTCTCTAAATAACAAATTAGAGTACGTTGAAGAATCGATAGCCATTCTTGATGAAAAGGTCAAGTTGTTGTGTAATAAAGAAGGAGTCCGGCTCCTCCTGATCTGGTTCGGGTGGAGAATATGAATCAACCAGAATGTCTTCATTTTGCTCTTCTTCTTCATCATCATCGGTATAGTTTTCTTCTGTAGATTCGTCTGATGAACGGGTTTCTTCAGTGTTTTGGTGCTTCACTTCGATACTGGCAGGGTCAATCTCTACATCTCTAACCTCAGCCTTAGTAATTTTCTTTTTGAAACGAATAATTCAAGTGTGATCCTCTGTCTCTAGCCTCATTAATTTTTCGTGACGATTGTTATTTGCTTCCAAGCTTAGAGAGGGTATCATCGCAGTTTCTTTTACGTCTCCCATTTCCTCTTCTTCCTCGGATTTTTCCTCTTCCTCTGTTTCTTCATTGGGATCCCCTTCTTCCATTTTTGGTTCGTCAACAGACTGTGATTCGACACCCATCTTGATATCATCAGCTGGTGGTGGGGACTCATCATCGGAAGTGATCTGTCCGGTGGAAATAGAAAACATCTTTGACTGTCCAGAAAGATCGGTAGGCCGGTCAATTTTGAAGGTAATGCTTTCCCCATGTGATCGCAAGATCAAGGTTTGATTGTACACATCAATGACAGTCATAGCCGTGTTCATGAAAGGTCTCCCTAATACTATTGGCGTATGTAGGTCTTCCTTAATGTCCATCACTACGAAATCCGTAGGATACAAGATTTTGTCGACTTTCACCCGGACGTTCTCAACTATGCCCTTAGGATATCGGATTGTGTGATCGGAAAGTTAGATTGTCATTTTAGTTGGTGACAAGCCTCATAGTTCTAATATCTCGTAGAGAGAATAGGGAATTAGGTTGATACTTGCTCCTAAATCTGCTAGCGCATGAATGGTTCCAGATTGGTAGATTGAACATGGGAAAATGAATCGGCCCGTATCTCCTAGATTTTGCTGTAGAGAGTTTTTGAGTAATGCCGAGCATTCTTCACTCAGTGGAATTTTGTTGGAATTTGGTATCCTTTCCTTTGTAGAGAGAAGCCTTCGAATATATCTCTTCTGGTTGGGAACTTTGGACATGGTGATATTACTCATCCACACTATGTTTCTCACGCAATATTTACCCCGTTTTACTCAGTTTTCATTTCCAAAGTGCTCGAAAAGCTATGATCTTGGGTTTTATCGTGTTCTGAGTGCTATTGCAGTTCTAAGTGTAAATTTGGTGTAAAATTGACCAAAATGTGCAAGTGTTTCAAGAAAACTGCAATGTGCTCATCCTGGCAGCCAAGAACGACGTTCCATCATCAAGAACGACGTTCAAAAGCCAAGAACGACGTTCTACCTGGGAAATTTACAAAGGAAATGGAGACAGAACAAGATGGCATTTCTAGCATGATTCAAGAACGACGTTCCTAATTAAGAACGGCATTCTAAATGAGGCCAAGAACGACGTTCTCACATCCAGAATGGCGTTCTACATATAGAGTAAAGGAACGACGTTCCTAAAAGAGGAACGACGTTCCTCTGCTAATTCTGGGCAGATTTTGAAGGGTATAAATAGAAAGAGAAAGTGGGTTTCAAGATATTATTCACTCAATAGAATAGTTCGTGGTGGCTGATGAAAATTAGGGTTTCTTAGCTAGTTATCAAGGTTTTTGAAAGGACCCGTCCTAATCCACCTGGACGAAGTCATCTCCAAGTAATGTCCCATTGCGATGATCGGCTCCAAGTAATGTCCTTATATTGAGCAAATGCACAGCAGAAGACTTAATTCGTACCTAAGAATAAACATGCTTTAAAGTGTCAACCAAAAGGTTGGTGAGTTCATAGGTTTATCATAACAATCATTTCAATATGTTAATAGACCACAAGATTTCATAATCATAAACATAATACACTCACAAGTGTATGTAAAGCATTCTAAGTGGTTGAGCACTTGGTAACCATACTTAACATTTAATCAACGTCGCATATTCCCTTTATTATGAAATCTCACTACACCGTACCAAGTGTAGTCACCAAAATGAAGTACTGTGCAACCGTTGTATACTGGTCGTCCTGTCCGGTTGGGGTTGTCAGGCCCGATAGATCTATCAACAGGATTCGCGTTTACAATACCCATGTAAATAGTAGTTACCAAGCTACAGAGAAATATGCAAGTGGTACAACTCAACGTAGAATATATTTTTAAGTACTTGTGTCTATTTTGTAAACATTTATAAAAGCAGCGCATGTATTCTCAGCCCAAAAATATATATTGCAAAAGCAATTAAAAAGGGAGCAAATGAAACTCACATTTTGCCTTGAAGGTATTTAATTCGACTTGGTCTCCGATAGATATCACGAACCTAACCATATATATAATATATCAACATATTTTCTTTTTAAGTAATCGTTACATATATATATACTTTTAATACTTTTAATATTTTCTTAGTCCGTAGTTAGCAGTCCGATGTTAGTGGTCCATGATTAGTTGTTTAAATAAAATAAATAAAGACCCCATCGTATTCGTATTGATCAGAATTAATCTCGACCCATGGTACCATGTTGTCAAATGACGTGTTGCGTACATAAAGTACCGTGTTGTCAAATGACGTGTTGAGTACAATCATGAGGTCTTATGATTAATCTTCTCGTGTTGTTTACGGGTGGTCCTGAAATATATAAAATCAAATCATAAGTAATTATATATAAAATATCATATTAATTAGAAAAGATATGATTAATTTACTTTTTCTCCAAATATTTTCGTCGCTAAACTAGCTTCGGATACCCAATCTTGTTTTAGTCGTAGTTTCTTCATTACAACTCCGTTTTTGTTGGTTCAACTTGCCACTTCCTTGGATCGAGTCAAATTTTAAGAATATGAACTGAAAATACCTTAGTTTGTATTCGAAATCATAGGTTATAGGTCAAACTTTGGTGAAACTTATGAAAGTGATCATTTTCCATCATAAAAACAACATTTAATGATCATTTTTCTAAAAATACTTACACTTTGAGTTAAACCATGAAATTTTTATGTGTTAACATATTCATAAGAAATATGATTTTTCCAGAACATGAACTTCCAATTCAAAGTTCAAGATGGTTTTTAATTATCCAACCCAAAACAGCCCCCGGTTGCACTCCGACGACGTAGATTCAGTTTTTAAGATGTTCTTTGTAAAACCAAGTTATATCTTGTTAGGTTAGCATATCATTATGATATATTACAGGTCTTGAAGTGTTTTAAAAGTCAAGTTAGAAGGATCTATTTAGTTTGCGAACAAGTTTGAAATCATTCAAACTATGTTCTTGTTGTTAAAATTTTATACCACAAAATAAGATAGCTATATGAATATGAATTGAATAAGATTATGAACAAGGTTACTATCTCAAGTTACTTGGACAAAGTTAATGCAAAAGATAAGAAATAATCTTGGAATCAAAGAGTGGTGGAGTTAGATCAAAAGGTTGGAAGTAAACTTCTTCAAATGGGTGGTTATTTTGATGTGTTCTTGAAAGAGTTTTATTATGGTGTTTAAGGCTTGTAATTGAAGCTAAATGATGGGGAAAATGCTTGGAGATGATCAAGTATGAAGTTAGGAGTATTTTGAGAGAGAAATGAGGGTGTAGGTATGAGAAAATGGAGTGAAGAAATGGTGTTCATTTATAAAAACGTTTTTAGTTTATAAAGAAAGAAAAGGATTCCTAATTTTGTTTTCTTACTAATAATTCATACTACTTGATAAATTCTAGTTACCTCATATCTAGGGCAGTAATAATGTTTATTAAGATGTTGATTTGATGTGTATATACCAATAGTAAATACGTATAGAAGCTGGGTATGATACGGGTACATATACCCTAGATATACGTACAGAAATCTTGAGGAAACGGAACGAGAATTCAAATATAGCTATCTTTTGTGAATATACTTATATTGTTTTATGTATTTAAGTCCTTAAAAAGTGATTAAATACATTATATATACGATACATGTATAAGCATTATAGATTATAAGTATATATATCAAAGAATGTTACGTATAGTTATCGTTTTGAAAACTTAAGTTAGTAATTTCAAAATATACTTATAAATCATTGTCATTAGTACACAATGAGATGTTAAACCATCCTTAGATCATGTTAAATATATATAAATACATATATATATACACAAACGTATAATTATCGTATGTTAGATAGTTCATGATATCATCGGTCATATTGGACGGTCAAACGTTGTGTAAAACTCTTTTCAAAAACACAAGTCTCAACAATTTGGATTGCTTATCATGTTGGTATCGTTTAATTTATGTAAATATTAATCTCATAAGTATAATTTGGTCGGAAAATTCCGGGTCATTACAGTACCTACCCGTTAAAGAAATTTCGTCCCCGAAATTTGATAGAGGTTGTTATGGATAACAATAAGAAGGTTTTCATGACAAATATAAGGTGATAATGGAGTTTTATCATCATTGAGTAATGTAGACAAAACGATTCGATTATGCGAAGAATATAAATGAGACTATCGTAAAAGAGTGAGATGAGTAAAATATATTCGTCTTAACCGATGACGTAGTTATGATTGATTTCCGGGATTTAAGGGATTTAAAGAGAATCTTACGTAATAAGATTTGGTTCTTTGGTGATTAAGGAAATCAGGATCTTCTTTGATTATATGCAATAATCTATTTCGATTGCTCTGTCGGATATTTCACTATAAATTCACCCCTTCGTTTCCTTATTTTCCACGACTCACACCTTCTATTCTTTCTCCCTTGATTCTTACTTTAAAGCATTCATTAATATGCTCCATCCAGTCTCGATTCTTGATATACTCCTAACTTTTATATCTGTCATTCTTCTTTTTCATCTACCACCAGAAGAATCTATTTACTTCTACTATACTCTTGTGTTTATAGTGTTTCTAATTCTTCTGTGTCTCTATATTGCTATCTGCATCGATATACACGGTTTGTAATTTCGGGGTTATTATCGAAGTTTATATTCTTCATTATTTTTCGGAGCTTCATGCTTTCGTTTTCTCTTCCCGACTTCGAGTCAAGCGAGTAATGGCCCGGAATTCGTAGATATGAAATTCAGAATGAACATAGCTAATGCTCTAAGAAGAAAATGGTAATAGAATGATTTTGATTTGTTAAATTACCAGAATACCCTGGAGAAGACCGAGTCATCCAGAAAAATATTCTCTTGATATGTTTAGAGATTAGATAGAATGTAAGAGTCGTGTAAATGGCACATGATGATGGTACTGTGAATCATCATGCTTCATTAGAAACTCATCATGACTTACTGTAATATAAAGACGTTGATCAAGTGTCATTATATTATACTAATCCATGCTTCAGTTCCCAACACTACTTCAAAACATTCATATTTTAAACTCGAAGGTTTTAGAATTTAGAAACTAACACAGTTTCTTTTATGTTGCAGATATTACGGAGAGATAAATGATCTCAGATAAGAATAGTTGTGAAAATATTGCCAGAAATATGGAGGATATTTATAATAGAACATACCAGAATATCTTAGAATTTCTAATATCAATGGATGATGAAGAAGATTTGTCTGTGAAGGTTTAGAATGAGAAATAAGATGTTTGCTAACGATTTCAGCAGGCACAGAATCATTTGGATTCTTTGAAGGTAAACTTATTCTTTGTGATTTTTCCACGGCTTTCTTCATAGTTTTGCATAATCTGCTTTTCGGTACTAAATTTTCTATCGAGTATTCCTAACACTCCTTTCTTTATCATCAAACTTTTGGCCATTAAGATCATCTACAACATGCTGCTTCGTCAGCATTTTCAAAGTTAACTGATCTGAGTCATCGGTTATCAAATCGAGGTAGTTTCAGGAGAATTGTGTTTTTTTAGAATGATTAATCGCTGATGGTAATATTGTGGAATATAAAAGGTTCCCCAGTAACAATAAAGAGTACGCATATATATCGCGGTTATAATAAAGTTGTTTCGGATGAAAAGTCCGAGTTGACTTGTTGGAGCTGTGACAAAATTAGCTACTTTGGAAAGGGATTGCAAAATGATCTTCGGTAATAACAATGTCAAAGGAACTAGAACAGATACGTGTCAAACGTTTACTCAGTTTCCGAGGGTTTTTCAGGTGCATAACTATATGCATCAATCTTTTCTTCCGTAGATGAAGTGCGGTTGGTTTATCCTCTCGATTGAGGTATTTTTAAGAATCATGATAGATTTGAACGCTGATTGTAATCGTCGAGATACAATGAGGTTTAAGATGAAATCAAGTGGCAATCTTGAAGAAATGTTTAGTTTCATATGTTATAATCAATATTTTAATTCATTTTAATTGTCCAATGTCATTAGTCCACAGTCGATAGTCCACAGTAACAGTCCAATAATTCATATATAGTTTAATATATAATATACGAATTAATTAATACGTGTCGTGACCCGTATACGTCTCAGACTCGATCACAACTCAAACTATATATATTATTGTAGAATCAACCTCAACCCTGTATAGAGAACTCGATCATTACTGCATATAGAGTGTCTATGGTGATTCCAAATAATATATATAGTTGCGTCGATATGATATGTCAAAACATTGTATACGTGTCCCGATATTTAAAGTGCGTAAAATAATTACAGAAATTAAATGACGATAAATAAAAGTGCGATAATTAAATTGCGATAAATAAACTGTGATAAATAAAATGTAATCAGTTAGCTAGGAACAGTTAGCTGGAACAGTTAGTGTGGATTCTTAACAAAATTTTTCATAGTTAATTTGTTTGTTTCTAACAGATTTTATTTTGTCATATGTTTTCTTCTTATGCCACTTGTTGGATTCTGGGAAGTCAAAATCCAAATATGAAATTGAATGAAAATGGTTATTCTGCGGTGAACGGATACGTATATCGGTGGTTGTAAGTAGGATGGTAAATGACTGTTGAATTAGCTTCGACGAATGTACAATGTAACTTATTAAGATGAAATCTAATTATTCCTCGGGTATTACCTACCAGTTAAAAAAAAAAATTTCACCATTATTATTTTGTACAAAAGAACTTTTAATTACAATCTTTATGAAAACATATATACATATATATTTTCTTCAGATGAAATCATGAATTTAATGAGTTAATATGATATTAATCTCATTTGCTTTTCAGTTTGAGTTAGAATAAGAAATCTCTAAAACTTTTTGAAACCACATATTCTTCGCAGAATATCAATGAAGTTATGGATCAATACTTCATCGTTCATTATTGTTGGTACTCCTTGGTATTTATGGTGCGTATGATGTTGATGTTTGTGGGATAGATTATGATGTCGAGACGTGTGATGCGGATGTTGTTTGTTAGTGGTGATGATGGTATTGTTGATATTATTGATGGTGGTACTGATTATGCTGCTGGTGCTGCTGCTGGTGTTTGCAACCTTCGCACCATGTTCTCCAAAGCCGTCATGCAAGCGCGAAGTTCGTTAACTTCTGCTAGTACACCGGGATGATTGGCGGTTGGAGCGAGCGGATGAACAAGATTTGTAATATGGGATAGTATATAATCATGATGAGATACTCTAGAAATGAGAGAGAAAATGGTGTTTCGAATAGGTTCGCCGGTAAGTGCTTCAGGTTCATCGCCAAGAGGGCAATTTGGTGAATGGAATGGATCACCTTCTTCTTGTCTCCACTGATTTAGTATATTACGAACCCATCCCCAATTCATCCAGAATAGATGATGGGAAATTGGTTGATCCATTCCGGTGACGCTGCTTTCGGAGCTCGAATGGAAATCCATATCGGCATAACTGTCGGAATCTGAAGAATTCGAACTAGATGCGGAATCCATCTTGTATAATGGGAAAAATGAATTTTTGGTATGGAATAGATTATAGGAGTTAGATTTGGTACTCTTCAATACATAATTTACATATGTATATATAATACCAAAATCCCGTAAATTACGGAGAATCTTTGAAAAGATATCAGTCAAAGTTCGCAATAACAGATATGCTAAGATAAGAATTCGTCTATACACTATCAATGTAGTAAATGTAGTAAAATGTGTCTAGACTTATAACAATATATACATATATATCAAAGTATGTTCAAAATATATTTACAATACTTTTAATATATTTTGATGTTTTAAGTTTATTAAGTCAGCTGTCCTCGTTAGTAACCTACAACTAGTTGTCCACAGTTAGATGTACAGAAATAAATCGATAAATATTATTTTGAATCAATCCACGACCCAGTGTATACGTATCTCAGTATTGATCACAACTCAAACTATATATATTTTGGAATCAACCTCAACCCTGTATAGCTAACTCCAACATTCACATATAGAGTGTCTATGGTTGTTCCGAAATATATATAGATGTGTCGACATGATAGGTCAAAACATTGTATACGTGTCTATGGTATCTCAAGATTACATAATATACAATACAAGTTGATTAAGTTATGGTTGGAATAGATTTGTTACCAATTTTCACGTAGCTAAAATGAGAAAAATTATCCAATCTTGTTTTACCCATAACTTCTTCATTTTAAATCCGTTTTGAGTGAATCAAATTGCAATGGTTTCATATTGAACTCTATTTTATGAATCTAAACAGAAAAAGTATTGGTTTATAGTCGGAAAAATAAGTTACAAGTTGTTTTTGTAAAGGTAGTCATTTCAGTCGAAAGAACGACGTCTAGATGACCATTTTAGAAAACATACTTCCACTTTGAGTTTAACCATAATTTTTGGATATAGTTTCATGTTCATAATAAAACTCATTTTCTCAGAATAACAACTTTTAAATCAAAGTTTATCATAGTTTTTAATTAACTAACCCAAAACAGCCCGCGGTGTTACTACGACGGCGTAAATCCGGTTTTACGGTGTTTTTCGTGTTTCCAGGTTTTAAATCATTAAGTTAGCATATCATATAGATATAGAACATGTGTTTAGTTGATTTTAAGAGTCAAGTTAGAAGGATTAACTTTTATTTGCGAACAAGTTTAGAATTAACTAAACTATGTTCTAGTGATTACAAGTTTAAACCTTCGAATAAGATAGCTTTATATGTATGAATCGAATGATGTTATGAAAATAATTACTAACTCAAGTTCCTTGGATAAACCTACTGGAAATGAGAAAAATAGATCTAGCTTCAAAGGATCCTTGGATGTCTTGAACGTTCTTGAAGCAGAATCATGACACGAAAACAATTTCAAGTAAGATTTCCACTTGAAATAAGATTGTTATAGTTATAGAAATTGAATTAAAGTTTGAATATGTTTATTAACTTGTATTAGAAAGATAACCTACTGTAAGTAACAAAGGTTTCTTGATATTGGATGATTACTTGGAATGGATTTAGAAAACTTGGAAGTAAACTTGCAATCTTGGAAGTATTCTTGATTTTATGAAACTAGAACTTTTGGAATTTATGAAGAACACTTAGAACTTGAAGATAGAACTTGAGAGAGATCAATTAGATGAAGAAAATTGAAGAATGAAAGTGTTTGTAGGTGTTTTTGGTCGTTGGTGTATGGATTAGATATAAAGGATATGTAATTTTGTTTTCATGTAAATAAGTCATGAATGATTACTCATATTTTTGTAATTTTATGAGATATTTCTTGCTAGTTGCCAAATGATGGTTCCCACATGTGTTAGGTGACTCACATGGGCTGCTAAGAGCTAATCATTGGAGTGTATATACCAATAGTACATACATCTAAAAGCTGTGTATTGTACGAGTACGAATACGGGTGCATACGAGTAGAATTGTTGATGAAACTGAACGAGGATGTAATTGTAAGCATTTTTGTTAAGTAGAAGTATTTTGATAAGTGTCTTTAAGTCTTTCAAAAGTGTATGAATACATATTAAAACACTACATGTATATACATTTTAACTGAGTCGTTAAGTCATCGTTAGTCGTTACATGTAAATGTTATTTTGAAACCTTTAGGTTAACGATCTTGTTGAATGTTGTTAACCCATTGTTTATTATAACAAATGAGATGTTAAATTGTTATATTATCATGATATTATGATATATAATATATCTTAATATGATGTATATACAGTTAAATGTCGTTACAACGATAATCGTTACATATATGTCTCGTTTCGAAATCATTAAGTTAGTAGTCTTATTTTTACATATGTATTTCATTGTTAATACACTTAATAATATATTTACTTATCATTTAACATAATTAACCAAGTGTATCAATATCTTAATATGATTCATATGTACCTAGTAAGACGTTGTTATAACTATAATCGTTATATATATCGTTTTCGAGTTTCTTAAATTAATAGTCTCATTTTTATGTATATAATTCATTGTTAAAATACCTAATAAGATACATACTTATAATAAAATCATGTTAACTATATATATAACCATATGTTCCATCGTATAGTTTTTACAAGTTTTAACGTTCGTGAATCACCGGTCAACTTGGGTGGTCAATTGTCTATATGAAACCTATTTCAATTAATCAAGTCTTAACAAGTTTAATTGCTTAACATGTTGGAAACACTTAATCATGTAAATAACAATTTCATTTAATATATATATAAACATGGAAAAGTTCGGGTCACTACAGTACCTACGCGTTAAATAAATTTCGTCCCGAAATTTTAAGCAGTTGGAGGTGTTGACGTATCTTCTGGAAATAAATGCGGGTATTTATTCTTCATCTGATCTTCACGCTCCCAGGTGAACTCGGGTCCTCTACGAGCATTCCATCGAACCTTAACAATCGGTATCTTGTTTTTTTAAGTCTCTTAACCTCACGATCCATTATTTCGACGGGTTCTTCAATGAATTGAAGTTTTTCATTGATTTGGATTTCGTCCAATGGAATAGTGAGATCTTCTTTAGCAAAACATTTCTTCAAATTTGAGACGTGGAAAGTGTTATGTACAGCCGCGAGTTGTTGAGGTAGCTCCAGTTGGTAAGCTACTGGTCCGACACGATCTATAATCTTGAATGGTCCAATGTACCTTGGATTTAGTTTTCCCCGTTTACCAAATCGAACAACGCCTTTCCAAGGTGAAACCTTAAGCATGACCATTTCTCCAATTTCAAACTCTATATCTTTTCTTTTACTGTCCGCGTAGCTCTTTTGTCGACTCTGGGAGATTTTCAATCTTTGTTGAATTTGGATGATTTTCTCGGTAGTTTCTTGTATTATCTCCGGACCCGTAATCTGTCTATCCCCCACTTCACTCCAAAAAATCGGAGACCTGCACTTTCTACCATAAAGTGCTTCAAACGGCGCCATCTCAATGCTTGAATGGTAGCTATTGTTGTAGAAAAATTCTGCTAACGGTAGATGTCGATCCCAACTGTTTCCGAAATCAATAACACAAGCTCGTAGCATGTCTTCAAGCGTTTGTATCGTCCTTTCGCTCTGCCCATCAGTTTGTGGATGATAGGCAGTACTCATGTCTAGACGAGTTCCCAATGCTTGCTGTAATGTCTGCTAGAATCTTGAAATAAATCTGCCATCCCTATCAGAGATAATAGAGATTGGTATTCCATGTCTGGAGACGACTTCCTTCAAATACAGTCATGCTAACTTCTCCATCTTGTCATCTTCTCTTATTGGCAGGAAGTGTGCTGACTTGGTGAGACGATCAACTATTACCTAAATAGTATCATAACCACTTGCAGTCGTTGGCAATTTAGTAATGAAATCCATGGTAATGTTTTCCCATTTCCATTCCGGGATTTCACGTTGTTGTAGTAGACCTGATGGTTTCTGATGTTCAGCTTTGACCTTAGAACACGTCAAACATTCTCTTACATATTTAGCAATATCGGCTTTCATACCTGGCCACCAAAAATGTTTCTTAAGATCCTTGTACATCTTCCCCGTTCCAGGATGTATTGAGTATCTGGTTTTATGAGCTTCTCTAAGTACCATTTCTCTCATATCTCCAAATTTTGGTACCCAAATTCTTTCAGCCCTATACCGGGTTCCGTCTTCCCGAATTAAGATGCTTCTTCGATCCTTTGGGTATTTCATCCTTTAAATTTCCCTCTTTTAAAACTCCTTGTTGCGCCTCCTTTATTTGAGTAGTAAGGTTATTGTGAATCATTATATTCATAGATTTTACGCGAATGGGTTCTCCGTCCTTCCTGCTCAAGGCTTTGGCTACCACATTTGCCTTCCCCGGGTGGTAACGAATCTCAAAGTCGTAATCATTCAACAATTCAATCCACCTACGCTGCCTCATATTCAGTTGTTTCTGATTAAATATGTGTTGAAGACTTTTGTGGTCGGTATATATAATACTTTTGACCCCATATAAGTAGTGCCTCCAAGTCTTTAATGCAAAAACAACCGCGCCTAATTCCAAATCATGCGTCGTATAATTTTGCTCGTGAATCTTCAATTGTCTAGACGCATAAGCAATCACCTTCGTTTGTTGCATTAATACACAACCGAGACCTTGCTTTGATGCGTCACAATAAATCACAAAATCATCATTCCCTTCAGGCAATGAAAATATAGGTGCCGTAGTTAGCTTTTTCTTCAATAACTGAAACGCTTTCTCTTATTCATCCTTCCATTCAAATTTCTTCCCTTTATGCGTTAATGCAGTCAAGGGTTTTGCTATTCTGGAAAAGTCTTGGATGAACCTTCTGTAGTAACCAGCTAGTCCTAAAAACTGGCGTATGTGTTTCGGAGTTTTCGGAGTTTCTCACTTTTCAACAGTTTCTATCTTTGCCGGATCCACCTTAATACCTTTTTTGTTCACTATGTGACAGAGGAATTGAACTTCTTCCAACCAAAATGCACACTTTGAAAATTTAGCGTACAATTCTTCCTTCCTCAATACTTCTAACACCTTTCTCAAATGTTCACCGTGTTCTTGGTCATTCTTTGAGTAAATAAGTATGTCATCAATAAAAACAATGACAAACTTGTCAAGGAATGGTCCACACACTCGGTTCATAAGGTCCATGAACACAGCTGGTGCATTAGTTAAACCAAACGGCATGACCATAAACTCGTAATGACCATAACGTGTTCTGAAAGCAGTCTTTGGAATATCATCTTCTTTCACCCACATTTGATGATACCCGGAACGTAAGTCAATCTTTGAATAAACAGACGAGCCTTGTAGTTGATCAAATAAGTCGTCAATTCTCGGTAGTGGGTAGCGGTTCTTGATGGTAAGTTTGTTCAACTCTCGGTAGTCGATACACAACCTGAATGTACCATCTTTCTTCTTGACAAACAAAACAGGAGCTCCCCACGGTGATGTGCTTGGTCGAATGAAACCATGCTCTAAAAGTTCTTGTAATTGGCTTTGCAGTTCTTTCATCTCGCTGGGTGCGAGTCTGTAAGGAGCACGAGCTATTGGTGCAGCTCCTGGTACAAGATCTATTTGAAATTCAACGGATCGATGTGGGGGTAATCCCGGTAATTCTTTCTGAAATACATCGGGAAATTCTTTTGCGACGGGAACATCATTGATGCTCTTTTCTTTAGTTTGTACTTTCTCGACGTGTGCTAGAATAGCATAACAACCTTTTCTTATTAGTTTTTATGCCTTCAAATTACTAATAAGATGTAGCTTCGTGTTGCCCTTTTCTCCGTACACCATTAAGGGTTTTCCTTTTTCTCGTATAATGCGAATTGCATTTTTGTAACAAACGATCTCTGCTTTCACTTCTTTCAACCAGTCCATACCGATTATCACATCAAAACTCCCTAACTCTACAGGTATCAAGTCAATCTTAAATGTTTCGCTAACCAGTTTAATTTCTCGATTCCGACATATATTATCTGCTGAAATTAATTTATCACTTGCTAATTCGAGTAAAAATTTACTATCCAACTACGTCAATGGGAAACTTAATTTAGCACAAAAATCTCTACTCATATAGCTTCTATCCGCACTCGAATCAAATAAAACATAAGCAGATTTATTGTCAATAAGAAACGTACCCGTAACAAGCTCCGGGTCTTCCTGTGCCTCTGCCGCATTAATATTGAAAACTCTTTCGCGGCCTTGTCCATTCGTGTTCTCCTGGTTCGGGCAATTTCTAATAATGTGGCCCAGTTTTCCACATTTATAACAAACTACATTGGCATAACTTGCTCCGACACTACTTGCTCCGCCATTACTCGTTCCGACACCATTTGTTCCTTTCGTTCTGTTAACCCCTGGTCCGTAGACCTCACACTTCGCCGCGCTATGACCATTTCTTTTACACTTGTTGCAAAATTTGGTGCAAAACCCCGAGTGATACTTTTCACACCATTGGCATAGCTGCTTCTGATTGTTGTTGTTGTTGCGATTGTTATTATTGTTGGGACGATTGTTGTAGTTGTAGTTGTTGTTGTTGTTGTTGTTGTTGTTGTTGTTGTTGTTGTTGTTGTTGTTGTTGTTGTTGTTGTTGTTGTTGTTGTTGTTGTTGTTGTTGTTGTTGTTGTTGTTGTTGTTGTTGTTGTTGTTGTTGTTATTGTTGTTGTTGTTGTTGTTGTTGTTGTTGTTGGGCCGTTTGTTGTAGTTGCGATTGATGTTGCGATTGTTGGGATAATTGTTGCGATTATTATTGTAATTGCTATTGTTGTTGTATTGGTGATTTTTATCACCGTTTTCCTCCCACTTTCTTTTGACTTGCTTCACATTGGCCTCTTCAGCCGTCTGTTCTTTAATTCTTTCCTCAATCTGGTTCACTAGTTTGTGAGCCATTCTACATGCCTGTTGTATGGAGGTGGGCTCGTGTGAACTTATATCTTCTTGGATTCTTTCCGGTAATCCTTTCACAAACGCGTCGATCTTCTCTTCCTCATCTTCGAACGCTCCCGGACACAATAGGCACAATTCTGTGAATCGTCTTTCGTACGTGGTAATATCAAATCCTTGGGTTCGTAACCCTCTAAGTTCTGTCTTGAGCTTATTGACCTCGGTTCTGGGACGGTACTTCTCGTTCATCAAGTGCTTGAATACTGACCACGGTAGTGCGTAAGCATCATCTTGTCCCACTTGCTCTGGATAGGTATTCCACCATGTTAACGCAGAACCTGTGAAGGTATGCGTAGCGTACTTCACTTTGTCCTCTTCAGTACACTTACTTATGGCAAACACCGATTCGACCTTCTCGGTCCACCGTTTCAATCCGATCGGTCCTTCGATTCCATCAAATTCCAAAGGTTTGCAGGCAGTGAATTCTTTGTAGGTGCATCTTACACGATTTCCTGTATTGCTAGATCCAAGGTTATTATTGGTATGTAGCGCAGCCTGTACTGCGGCTATGTTTGAAGCTAGAAAAGTACGGAATTCCTCTTCATTCATATTCACGGTGTGTCGAGTAGTCGGTGCCATTTCCTTCAAAATAGTCAAATGGAACAAGTTAATCATACAGAATATTAAGAGTAGTTAATAGTATTTCGTAGCATAATATGAACTCATTTATAAAAGTTTTTTCTTCATATTAGCATTTTATAAGTTTAAATTCGGGTAGTACCTACCCGTTAAGTTCATACTTAGTAGCTAATATACAATTCAACTACTACAATTCTATATGAAAAACTGATTATAATAATATTTCGCGTTCAAAATTTTATACAATATTTTACAAACTTACAATACCGCTTATTTTACATAAAGAATGAAATATAGCACACAATAACTTTGATACAAGATAGTTGTGAAGATAATTCTAGCTAGTACACAAGTCGTTCAGCAAAGGCAATAAAGACACGTAATTCATACGTCCAGAAACAAGTCATGCATTCTGGTTTTACTAGGACTACTTCCCATCCTTGGTCTTGTGGAACATAACCGTTATGGCCGTTGATAAGACAGCGTGTTGTAACATCGTCAAAGGGACGAGGGTTACGTAATGACCAACAGTCTCGTAATAACCTAAAAACCTCATTTCTTACCCCAATTACCGACTCCGTCACTTGTGGGAACGTTTTGTTTAATAGCTGTAGCCCGATGTTCTTTTTCTCACTTTGGTGAGAAGCGAACATTACTAACCCGTAAGCATAGCATGCTTCTTTATGTTGCATGTTAGCCGCTTTTTCTAAATCATGAAGTCCTATATTCGGATACATTGAGTCAAAATAATTTCTTAACCCGTTGCGTAAAATAGCATTTGGGTTCCCCACAATATATGCGTCAAAGTAAACACATCGTAACTTATGGGTTTCCCAATGTGATATCCCCCATCTTTCAAACGAATGTCTCTTATAAACCAAGACATTCTTGGAACGTTCTTCGAATGTCTTACAAACTGATTTCGCCGTAAATAGTTGTGCCGAAGAATTCTGACCGACTCTAGACAAGATTTCATCAATCATGTCTCCGGGTAGGTCTCTTAAAATATTGGGTTGTCTATCCATTTTGTGTTTTTATACTGTAAAATAGACAAGAGTTAGATTCATAAAAAAAATACTTATTAATACAAGCAATTTTTACATATATCATAAAGCATAAGCGCACTATATTACATATATTACACCACACGAATACAACTATCTTATTCCGACTCGCTCGTTTCTTGTTCTTCGGTTTTGGTTCGTTTTGCCAAGTTTCTAGGGATATATGATGTTCCCCTAATACGAGCTGTCGTTTTCCATAACGGTTTAGAAAAACCTGGTGGTTTAGAGGTTCCCGGGTCATTGTTACAACTTAAGGGCTTCGGGGGTTGACGATACATATAAAGTTCATCGGGGTTGGAATTAGATTCTCTATTTTTATGCCCTTTCCCTTATTATTTTCTTTTGCTTTTTTAAATTCAGTTGGGGTAATTTCTATAACATCATCGGAATTCTCGTCGGAATCCGATTCATCGGAGAATTGGTAATCCTCCCAATATTTTGCTTCCTTGGTGGAAACACCATTGACCATAATTAACCTTGGTCGGTTGGTTGAGGATTTTCTTTTACTTAACCGTTTTATTATTTCCCCCACCGGTTCTATTTCCTCCTCCGGTTCCTCCTCTTCCGGTTCTGATTCTTCTTCCGGTTCTGATTCTTCTTCCGGTTCCTCTTCGGGAACTTGTGAATCAGTCCAATATATATTCGACTCTTCGTTATTATTAGGTGAGTCAATGGGATTTGTGCTAGAGGTAGACATCTATCACACAATATCAAACATGTTAAGAGATTAATATATCACATAATATATACATGTTAATAATATATAGTTTCCAACAAAAATGTTAAGCAATCATTTTTAAAGAAAACACGGTCGAAGTCCAGACTCACTAATGCATCCTAACAAACTCGATAAGACACACTAATGCAAATTTTCTGGTTCTCTAAGACCAACGCTCGAATACCAACTGAAATGTCCCGTTCTTATTGATTACAAACGTTCCATATTAATTGATTTCGTTGCGAGGTTTTGACCTCTATATGAGACGTTTTTCAAAGACTGCATTCATTTTTAAAACAAACCATAACCTTTATTTCATAAATAAAGGTTTAAAAAGTTTTACGTAGATTATCAAATAATGATAATCTAAAATATCCTGTTTACACACGACCATTACATAATGGTTTACAATACAAATATGCTACATCGAAATCAGTTTCTTGAATGCAGTTTTTACACAATATCATACAAACATGGACTCCAAATCTTGTCCTTATTTTAGTATGCAACAACGGAAGCTCTTAGTATTCACCTGAGAATAAACATGCTTTAAACGTCAACAAAAATGTTGGTGAGTTATAGGTTTAACCTATATATATCAAATCGTAACAATAGACCACAAGATTTCATATTTCAATTTACATCCCATACATAGAGATAAAAATCATTCATATGGTGAACACCTGGTAACCGACATTAACACGATGCATATATAAGAATATCCCCATCATTCCGGGACACCCTTCGGATATGATATAAATTTCGAAGTACTAAAGCATCCGGTACTTTGGATGGGGTTTGTTAGGCTCAATAGATCTATCTTTAGGATTCGCGTCAATTAGGGTGTCTGTTCCCAAATTCTTAGATTACCAGACTTAATAAAAAGGGGCATATTCGATTTCGATAATTCAACCATAGAATGTAGTTTCACGTACTTGTGTCTATTTTGTAAATCATTTATAAAACCTGCATGTATTCTCGTCCCAAAAATATTAGATTTTAAAAGTGGGACTATAACTCACTTTCACAGATTTTTACTTCGTCGGGAAGTAAGACTTAGCCACTGGTTGATTCACGAACCTATAACAATATATACATATATATCAAAGTATGTTCAAAATATATTTACAACACTTTTAATATATTTTGATGTTTTAAGTTTATTAAGTCAGCTGTCCTCGTTAGTAACCTACAACTAGTTGTCTACAGTTAGATGTACAGAAATAAATCGATAAATATTATCTTGAATCAATCCACGACCCAGTGTATACGTATCTCAGTATTGATCACAACTCAAACTATATATATTTTGGAATCAACCTCAACCCTGTATAGCTAACTCCAACATTCACATATAGAGTGTCTATGGTTGTTCCGAAATATATATAGATGTGTCGACATGATAGGTCGAAACATTGTATACATGTCTATGGTATCTCAAGATTACATAATATACAATACTAGTTGATTAAGTTATGGTTGGAATAGATTTGTTACCAATTTTCACGTAGCTAAAATGAGAAAAATTATCCAATCTTGTTTTACCCGTAACTTCTTCATTTTAAATCCGTTTTGAGTGAATCAAATTGCTATGGTTTCATATTGAACTCTATTTTATGAATCTAAACAGAAAAAAGTATAGGTTTATAGTCGTAAAAATAAGTTACAAGTCGTTTTTGTAAAGGTAGTCATTTCAGTCGAAAGAACGACATCTAGATGACCATTTTAGAAAACATACTTCCACTTTGAGTTTAACCATAATTTTTGGATATAGTTTCATGTTCATAATAAAAATCATTTTATCAGAATAACAACTTTTAAATCAAAGTTTATCATAGTTTTTAATTAACTAACCCAAAACAGCCCGCGGTGTTACTACGACGGCGTAAATCCGGTTTTACGGTGTTTTTCGTGTTTCCAGGTTTTAAATCATTAAGTTAGCATATCATATAGATATAGAACATGTGTTTAGTTGATTTCAAAAGTCAAGTTAGAAGGATTAACTTTTATTTGCGAACAAGTTTAGAATTAACTAAACTATGTTCTAGTGATTACAAGTTTAAACCTTCGAATAAGATAGCTTTATATGTATGAATCGAATGATGTTATGAATATCATTACTACCTCAAGTTCCTTGGATAAACCTATTGGAAATAAGAAAAATAGATCTAGCTTCAAAGGATCCTTGGATGGCTTGAAAGTTCTTGAAGCAGAATCATGACACGAAAACAATTTCAAGTAAGATTTTCACTCGAAATAAGATTGTTATAGTTATAGAAATTGAATTAAAGTTTGAATATGATTATTACCTTGTATTATAAAGATAAACTACTGTAAGTAACAAAGGTTTCTTGATATTGGATGATTACTTGGAATGGATTTAGAAAACTTGGAAGTAAACTTGCAATCTTGGAAGTATTCTTGATTTTATGAAACTAGAACTTTTGGAATTTATGAAGAACACTTAGAACTTGAAGATAGAACTTGAGAGAGATCAATTAGATGAATAAAATTGAATAATGAAAGTGTTTGTAGGTGTTTTTGGTCATTGGTGTATGGATTAGATATAAAAGATATGTAATTTTGTTTTCATGTAAATAAGTCATGAATGATTACTCATATTTTTGTAATTTTATGAGATATTTCATGCTATTTTCCAAATGATGCTTCCCACATGTGTTAGGTGACTCACATGGGCTGCTAAGAACTGATAATTGGAGTGTATATACCAATAGTACATACATCTAAAAGCTGTGTATTGTACGAGTACGAATACGGGTGCATACGAGTAGAATTGTTGATGAAACTGAACGAGGATGTAATTGTAAGCATTTTTGTTAAGTAGAAGTATTTTGATAAGTGTCTTTAAGTCTTTCAAAAGTGTATGAATACATATTAAAACACTACATGTATATACATTTTAACTGAGTCGTTAAGTCATCGTTAGTCGTTACATGTAAATGTTATTTTGAAACCTTTAGGTTAACGATCTTGTTGAATGTTGTTAACCCATTGTTTATTATAACAAATGAGATGTTAAATTGTTATATTATCATGATATTATGATATATAATATATCTTAATATGATGTATATACAGTTAAATGTCATTACAACGATAATCGTTACATATATGTCTCGTTTCGAAATCATTAAGTTAGTAGTCTTATTTTTACATATGTATTTCATTGTTAATACACTTAATAATATATTTACTTATCATTTAACATAATTAACCAAGTGTATCAATATCTTAATATGATTCATATGTACCTAGTAAGACGTTGTTATAACGATAATCGTTATATATATCGTTTTCGAGTTTCTTAAATTAATAGTCTCATTTTTATGTATATAACTCATTGTTAAAATACCTAATGAGATACATACTTATAATAAAATCATGTTAACTATATATATAACCATATATATTCCATCGTATAGTTTTTACAAGTTTTAACGTTCGTGAATCACCGGTCAACTTGGGTGGTCAATTGTCTATATGAAACCTATTTCAATTAATCAAGTCTTAACAAGTTTGATTGTTTAACATGTTGGAAACACTTAATCATGTAAATAACAATTTCATTTAATATATATATAAACATGGAAAAGTTCGGGTCACTACATTAAACATTTTGAATATATACACAAACTAAATAAGGATAATATATAATTTAAGTTATAACATATAAACTTGTTTGAATACGATTATACATTTTAATATATATACAAATGATATAGGTTCGTGAATCCGAGGCCAACCCTGCATTGTTCAATATAGTCATATGTATTTTTACTACGAAATACATTAGGTGAGTTTCATTTGCTCCCTTTTTAAATGCTTTTGCAATATATATTTTTGGGACTGAGAATACATGCGCTGCTTTTATAAATGTTTTACGAAATAGACACAAGTACTTAAAACTACATTCTATGGTTGGATTATTAAACTGAATATCGCCCTTCAAGTCTGGTAACCTAAGAATTTAGGGAAATGGCCCCTGATTGACGCGAATCCTAAAGATAGATCTTTGGACCTTGACAAGTCCATTCGGGGTACGAATGCTTTAGTACTTCGAGATTATTATACAGATGAGAGGTTCTGTTTTGGGGATATTCTATGCATTAAGTTAACGTCGGTTACCAGGTGTTCAATCCATATGAATGATTATTTTTGTCTCTATGCATGGGACGTATGTTTATGAGAAATGGAAATATGAAATCTTGTGGTCTATTAAAAAATTATGAAATAATTATTTATGATAAACTAATGAACTCACCAACCTTATGGTTGACACTTTAAAGCATGTTTATTCTCAGGTATGAAAGAAGTCTTCCGCTGTGCATTTTCTCATTCTAGAGATATTACTTGGAATCATTCATGACATATTTCAAAAGACGTTGCATTCGAGTCGTTGAGTTCATCAAGATTATTATTAAGTCAATTATAGTTAGATATATTATGAAATAGTATGCATGCCGTCAAATTTTGATGTAAAGCAAGTTTGTCTTTTAAAAATGAATACAATGTTTGTAAAATGTATCATATAGAGGTCAAGTACCTCGCGATGTAATCAACTACTGTGAATCGTTTGTAATTGATATGGACTTCGTCCAGATGGATTAGGACGGGTCTCTACAGTTGGTATCAGAGCGGTGGTCTTAGCGAACCAGGTCTGCATTAGTGTGTCTAACTGATAAGTTGATAGGATGCATTAGTGAGTCTGGACTTCGACTGCATCTGCATGTCAAAATTTTTGCTTATCATTTCGTGTCAAAAATTATTTGCTTATCATCCTTAAAGTCTAGACACATCTTACTACCTCCATTGCATAGATAGTGTATAGATAAATTCATATCATAGCGTATCTATTATTGTAAACTTTGCCTGACAGTTCCGTAGATTCCTCCGTAACTTATGGGATTTTAGTATTATTTATGCATATGTAAATTATGTATTGCAGGGTACTAATCTACATCCTATAATCTATTTCTTATCGAAAATCCTTCATCTGATCGTACGAGATGAATCCCTTAACCAGTTCGAATTCCTCGGATTCCGACAGCTATTCCGACATGGAGTTTCACCTAAGCTCCGAAAGCAGTGTCACCAAAATGAATCAACAATTCATCTAATAGGTTCGTAGTCGACTTAATCAATGGAGACGCGAAGAAGGCGATCCCTTCCACCAACCGAATTCACCTCTTGACGATGAACCTGAAGCGCTTACCGGGAACCTGTTCGAGACACCATTTTCTCTCTCATATCCAGAGTATCTAATCATGATTATATATTATCTCAAATTCTAGATCTTATTCATCCGCTCGTTCCGACCGACAATCATCCTGGAATAATAGAAGAAGTCAACGAATTTCGCGCTCGGGTAGTGACTTTGGAGAATATGATGCAAAATTTACCAGTTACAGCAACATCACCAGCACCAACATCAATAACAGTACCACCAACAACCCAAGTTCAACATCACACACCTCAATATCTCATTATGTACCTCGAGCATAATCATCAATCTGCAAATCATTCTACATCATTTATCTTCATTTGACATGGCGATTATGTAATCTCTAATGTTTTAGAGATTATATATTCTTGTTCTAACGGTAAATCAAATGAGTTTAATATCCTATTAACTCATTAAATCCATGATTACATCTGAAGAAAATATATATGTTTATATGTTTTCATAAAGATTGTAATTAATAATTCTTTTGTACAAACTATTAATGGTGAAAATATTTTAACGGGTAGGTAATACCTGAGGAATATTTAGATTTCACAATAATAAGTTACACTGTACATTCTTTCAAATCTGATTCAACGATCATTTACTATCCTATTTACAACCACCGATATACGTATCCATTCACTAAAGAATAACTATTTTCATTCAAATTTAATTTCATATTTGTATTTTGACCTATTAGAATCCAACAAGTGGCATAATGAAGAAATAATGGACACAATAAAAATTGATTAGAAACAGACTAATTAACAATATGAAATTTTGTTAAGAAACCACGCTAACAAAATCCTAGCTAACTGTTCCTAGCTAACTGGTAATTCTGTATCACATTTTAATTTATCGCAATTTAATTATAGCAATTTTATTTATCGTCATTTAATTTCTGTATTTATTTTACGCACTTTAAATATCGGGACACGTATACAAGGTTTTGACATATCATATCGACGCATCTATATATATTATTTGGAATCACCATAGACACTCTATATGCAGTAATGATCGAGTTCTCTATACAGGGTTGAGGTTGATTCTACAATAATATATATAGTTTGAGTTGTGATCGAGTCTGAGACATGTACACGGGTCACGATACATATTGATTAATTCGAATATTATATATTAAATTATTGAACTGCTAATTGTGGACTATCAACTATGGACTGCCGACATTGGACAATTAAAATGAATTAAAAATATTGTTTATAACATATGAAACAAAACATTTCTTCAAGTTTTCCACTTGATTTCATCTTAAACCTCATTTGTATTTTGACGATTACAATCTGCATTCAAACCTTTCATGATTCTTGAAAACACCTCAATCGAAAGAATCAACCAACCGCACTTCGTCTACGGAAGAAAAGATTGATACATATAGTTATGCACCTGAGAAACTCTCGGAAACTGAGTAAACGTTTAACGCGTAGCTGTGCTAATTCCTTAGTGTTATTATTACCCAAAATAACTTAGTAATCCCTTTCAAAGTAGCAAATTTTGTCACAGCTTCAGCAAGTCAACTTCGACTTTCCGTTCAAAACAACCTTACTATAACTTTGATATATATATATATATATATATATATATATATATATATATATATATATATATATATATATATATATATATATATATATATATATATATATATATATATATATATATATATATATATATATATATATATATATGCGTGCTCTTTTATTGTTACCGGGGAACCTTTCATATTCCACCATGTTACCATCAGCGTTTAATCATCTAAAAACACAATTCTCTTGAAACCACTTCGGAATGATAACTGATGATTCAGATATCATAGCATTAAATGCAGAGGAAACAGAAAAATTGTAGATGGTCTAAACGGTCAAAATTTTGATGATAAAGAAGAGAGTGTTGGGAACGCTCGATAGAAAATTTGGTACTGAAAAACAGATTGAGCAAACCATGAAGAAGACCAAGGCCAAATACCAGGACCATACCATATATTTAAAGAATCTAGGTAATTCTGGATCCGATGAAACCTTCAACGAATATCTTGCTCCGTACTCATGTTAAAATCTTGCGTAAAATCTTTCTTCATCAACCATCGAACTTAGAAATCCCAAAATATCATCATAAATATCTTCGATATTTCTGAGGATATTTTCATAACTCTTCTTGTCCGAAATTAGTTATCTCCCTGTGCTATCTGTATTACATCATAAAGGAAACCATTTTAGTTTCTAAATTTTTTTAAAATTCGAGTTTAAATTATGAATGACTTCTGGAGTAGTGTTGGAAATTGATGCATGAGTTAGTATAATATAATGACACTTGATCAACGTGATTATATTATAGTAAGTCATACTGAGTTTCTTATGGGACGTGATGATTCACAGACCAAAACATCATCATGCGCCATGTTACATAACTCTTTCATTCTGCTTAACTTCTGAACATATCAAGAAAGTAGGTTCTTGATAGTTCTATTCTCAGTGACTCAGGTAATTTGACAAATCAAATCGTGCTATCACGTTCCTTCCTGCTTAGAACATTATAATCATTCGAAACTCTATATCTACGAATTCTGGACCATTATTCGCTTGATTTAGAATCGAGAAGCGAAAACAAAAAATGAAGATCTGAAATAAAAATGGGAGTATTAATCACAGTAAATTGGAGAGAGTATTAACTGTGGATATCAATGATTATAGAAGGACAGAAGCAGAGACATTGAAATATAAGGGAAGATATAAAACCCAACAACAACTCAGAAATTATAAACCGGGGATATTAATACAAATAACAATATAAAGACACGGTAGAATTTAGAATAGTATCACCCCAAGGTAATAGCAGAAGTAAACAGATTTTTCTAGTGGAGGATTGAAAAGAAGGATGACAGAAATGATAATTAGGAAAATATCAAGGATTAGAACGGGATTAAGCATTTTCACAATCTTTTGGATGTATGAACTAAGAAAGAAAGTATTGAGGTGGTGAAAATTAAGGGAACGGAAAAAGTGGATTATAATGGAAGTATCCGACAGAGCAATCGAGACAGATCATCGTATTTATTAAAAGAGATCTTAATTCCCCTATTCACCGAAGAATCAGATCTTATAGATTTCAAAGATTTTCTTAAATCCCTTGAATTCCGGAAATCAACCGTGACTACGTCACCTGTTAAGACGAACCTACATTTACTCATTTCTCACTTTTGTGATAACTTCACTCGTATGCTTCACTTAATCGAATCATTTTATCCATATTACTTCCTGATGATAAAAACTCTAATTTCTAGCTCGTATGCATCATGAAAACATTTTTATTGTTAGCCATGACGACCTCGATCAAATTTCGGGACGAAATTTCTTTAACGAGTAGGTACTGTGACGACCCGGAGATTTCCGACCAAATTTAAACATGATCTTGATATGGTTTCGACATGATAAGCAAAGTCTGTAACGTTGAATCTTAAAACTTTGAACTGTGTTCATATATATACTTTTGACCCCTGACTACTTCCGACGATTCACGAACATCAGTGTGTTAAATTAATATATTAAGAATTACTACAAGTTTATCAATATCATTATTACTCTCATTATTATTATTATTATTATTATTATTAACATTGATATTAATATTATTATTTGTATTATTATTAATATTATTATTATTATTATTATTATTATTATTATTATTATTATTATTATTATTATTATTATTATTATTATTATTATTATTATTATTATTATTATTATTATTATTAAAATGAGTATCATATTTAATATCATTATTATCAAAGCTATCATTTTCGTTACAAATAAATATTTTGTACCTAAAATATACTTAATACATATATTATAACTATATTAATAGTTTATATACCACATATCAAACATAAAAACATTGTTTATATAAATACTTATATATAACAAATTAAGGATATTTTTATATAATACTAACCATATATATATAGGTATATTAATATAACTAAATATATATATATATTAAACATTTTGAATATATACACAAACTAAATAAGTATAATATATAATTTAAGTTATAACATATAAACTTGTTTGAATACGATTATACATTTTAATATATATACAAATGATATAGGTTCGTGAATCCGAGGCCAACCCTGCATTGTTCAATATAGTCATATATATTTTTACTACAAAATACATTAGGTGAGTTTCATTTGCTCCCTTTTTAAATGCTTTTGCAATATATATTTTTGGGACTGAGAATACATGCGCTGCTTTTATAAATGTTTTACGAAATAGACACAAGTACTTAAAACTACATTCTATGGTTGGATTATTAAACCGAATATCGCTCTTCAAGTCTGGTAACCTAAGAATTTAGGGAAATGGCCCCTGATTGACGCGAATCCTAAAGATAGATCTATGGACCTTGACAAGTCCCATTCGGGGAACGAATGCTTTAGTACATCGAGATTATTATACAGACGAGAGGTTTTGTTTTAGGGATATTCTATGCATTTAGTTAACGTCGGTTACCAGGTGTTCAATCCATATGAATGATTATTTTTGTCTCCATGCATGGGACGTATGTTTATGAGAAACGGAAATATAAAATCTTGTGGTCTATTAAAAAATTATGAAATGATTATTTATGATAAACTAATGAACTCACCAACCTTATGATTGACACTTTAAAGCATGTTTATTCTCAGGTATGAAAAAAGTCTTCCGCTGTGCATTTGCTCATTCTAGAGATATTACTTGGAGTCATTCATGACATATTTCAAAAGACATTGCATTCGAGTCGTTGAGTTCATCAAGGTTATTATTAAGTCAATTATAGTTAGATATATTATGAAATAGTATGCATGCCGTCAACTTTCGATGTAAAGCAAGTTTGTCTTTTAAAAATGAATGCAATGTTTGTAAAATGTATCATATAGAGGTCAAGTACCTCGCGATGTAATCAACTACTGTGAATCATTTGTAATCGATATGGACTTCGTACAGATGGATTAGGACGGGTCTCTACACTTGCACCACCCAGAATGGTGTTTCTCACAACGCTTACAGAAAGGTTATTTCCCAGAGTAACCTCCTTTTGAATTATCGGCAACTTTCTTATTCGAACCGTGTCTCGATCCTTGAGCAGATTAAAATTTCCTTTTGCCCTCATTTGTCTTAGCCTCGGCTTGTTTATTTGTCGTGGCCTTTCTCCTCTTAGCCATCATGAGCTTCTGGGCCATCAGTATCACCGCATCTAACGTTTCCTTACTAGCAACAATGAAATTTCCCTGAATCTCTTCAGGAAGACCTTCTATGTACCTCTCTATCTTCTTCTGTTCAGTTGGTACCATATCTGGGCACAAAGTAACCACCTCTATAAACCTGTTTGTATAGGCTTCAATGTCGGTTCCTTTTACCTTCAATTCCCAGAACTTATCTTCCAGCTTTTGAATTTGGTTTCGCGGACAGAATTTATCTGTCATCATTCATTTCAGAACATGCCATGGGATGGCGTTTGCAGTATCTAACCCTACAGTTTGGGCATAGCCGTTCCACCATGTTAGAGCTAGGCCACTTAGCATGTGAGTAGCATACTTTACTCGGTCGACATCCGCACAGTTACAGATACGAAAAATTGATTCCAGCTTTTCTAACCAACGAGTCAGTTCGACAGCTTCCTCACTCCCCTTAAAAGACGGAGGCTTGCAATTCATAAACTCCTTGTAACTGTAAGAAGTAGGAGGATTTCCTTGGTTGTTCCATTAATGATTGTTATGGTTGCCTTGTGCGGCAGCTAACAGCTGTTCAAATTGTGCAGGAGTCAGAGAGATATTCGGGATATTGGTAGCACCTCAAGTTGATTGAGCCATTATTCTTCAATACATAAATACAGTATTAGTCGAAGAGTTCATGGTGCTAATAAGTGATAAATGCACAAGGTCCACACAACATACAACCAAACAGATACGAATAAGATGTGATAGATGATAGGAATAACAAGATGTAATAAAAATAGTTGAATTAAACCATACAACCACTAGTTTTACATGAATAAAAAATTAATGTAACTTAGGCATATGCCTTTACATAAATAACGGAAATGGAAATAAATGAGAATCCTAAGATCTAATCTTTCTTAGGTGATGGAGGCTTGAAATGATCCTTAATGTACCCCTTGAAGTACATTACAAACTTCTCTAATTCAACCAGTGCGTAACGCTGGCGGTCAAGCTCCCTCTTTTGCCTGGCAAACATCACGGAGAACTTGTCATAGACTCTCTTCACATTGCTATTTGTGTAGTCGATGCGCTTCTCCATCATAGCTAAGCAATCACGAAAAGTATCTCTCATAGTTTATACTCGGAGTAGACAAACTCAGAAGCCTTTGGCTTCTTGGATGAACTAGCATCATCAGTAGTGGGAGTCTCCAGCTCCTTCCTATTAGGTGAGGGAGTCTTGGTAACAGAAGGTTCAACTTCTTCCTCGGAATCATCTTTTAAACTGCATATAACTCCAAGACCATCATAAGCCGGATTAGCCTCCTCATTAGTTGGTTCTTGAAATTCTTCCTATTCTTCAGGTTCGGACTCCTCCTTGGGTTCCCCCTCGGAATCAGCTTCACCTTCAATGTGTTCTTCAACCTATTCATCATCACCCTAAACATCCCCATCATAGTCATCATGTGGCTCTTCCTTCACTGGTGAGTGCGGTGGAGTGGCAGGCGTGTAGTCGGTGATGCGGGAGGAGTAGCCGGTTAGTAAATTGGAGATGTTGGTGGAGAAACGGGTCCATAAGCTGGAGTGTGAACGGATCTCTCCATATCAGATTCTTTGGAGTCAGAAATAACGATCGGGTTATGGCTCGATATCCTAAAAGAAAGGAAAGGAAGAAATCAGAATGTTTCTAAGGTAGACGTAAAAGCACGGAAAGAAATAATAAGGAAAGGCACTAAAATCTTAAGTCAGGAAAGGTTATAGTCCTATGGACTGCTAAGGCACCCTAACTAACACATAAGGCACACATAAATGCAATCCTGGTTCTCTATAACAAAATGTGCTCTGATACCACTCTGTCATACCGCCAAATAGGACCGGGGGTAAAAATAACAATTCAATACCATTGCACAATTATAATAACGAGAACGACTCTAAATGAGATGTTTAATAAAATCCATAATTTAATTTGCAGCGGAAATGAAATTGTTTTACATGGTAAACCCAAATGTAATAAATGTTTAACAAATGCTAAGATATAAATAATGTGGACTCCAATGCATCAGCAAGCAAAGCAACATAGGGCAGCACATAAGCTATTCTTCACCTGATACAAACATGCTTAAAATGTCAACACAATAGTGGAGTGAACATCATAGGTTTAATAATTATTAAGTTTTAGACCACAAGATTTATTTATAAAAACATCAAAATATTCAATATGCCATGAGTTATAATATCGAGCTAAACATTAACCCCTGACACTATACGGGTGTCGGTAATCATTATTATGTACCCCCTTGACGATCGGTCAATGGGTAGAGACATCGCTCTCAATAGGCCTACTCACAATAATTAAGCTTGTAACATTTCAATTCCAGCAATTAACGATATTATGGTGGGGATTTGCGTGTAAAGATACAATCAATACAAGTTAATAAAAGTCTCACAAAGTTGCGTATCAAAAAGTTTAGGCACTTGTGTCTAAATTGTAAATCATTTAAAGCAAGCATGTGTCTCACCCCAAGATTTATAAAATACATTAAAATATATAAAAAGCGGGGCTATGAGTTCACCTTAGTAGCACAGAAGAGTTATTCCACAAGAGAAATGAATTGAACGAAAGAACGTGATCGAGATCTCAACCTAGAGATAGAATGTGCGATCAGATATTGCCTAATAGACATAAGTATAATAACTATACTAATGATGATGGTTTTCTAAAAGAAATTCCATTTTCGGAAAGTTACTATTTATGGAAAGTTTCCATTCTTAGTAACTTTCAATTATAGAAAGTTCGGATTACAATCTTTAGCAAGACGTTGTACACCCTTACCCAAATCTCGTTGCTATTATACAAGTCACTCCGATGATCAGTTGTTACCGGGAGCCCAGGATTCTTGACCAGAATTTATGTCTTGGCATTCAAAATCCACAAGCAGTTCCCATAAGGCAACAAGGACCACCCTAGGCCATATGTAGCAGTGAGGTTCGTATATAGTGCACGCTATCTTTTGATTATAACATTCACATTATGTCTATGTCATAATCTATGTTATTATATTATATTTATTATTGACCTAGTATTTATTTAATTCATACTTTTAATGAAAGTATTTATAATTATCTTATAATTATTTATTAATAATGTGTTAATAATATATTACTATGGTTAGTGCTATTATTTATTATTAACTTTCAATTATTATAAAATAACTAAAGTATTTTAATAAGTTATAATGTAAGTATTTATTAATAATGTACTATTATTATTATTAACTTATGTTATAAACATTATACTTATTATTTATCCCTTTTTAAATTCATTTTTAATTATAAATAATATTCTAATAATTACATAAATTATTTTTATTTATTTTAAATATAGTCGAATAAATAGTGAGGGGGTCATGGCCTATTTATAGATTTAAAATACTTGTGGAGCAAGAAAATACATTTAATTTATTTTTTTTCTCTTTTTTCGGCCAACATGCCCATACGTATCTATTTTTTAATTTATTTATTTTTTAATTTTAACAATCTAGAATATCTTGTATTTCTTATATTTATTTATAATTACTTTTATTAATCATATATATATATGTATAATTCGATATATATATATACATATATACATTTATTTTACAAATTTTACATTTGTAACCCATTACTTAATCATTATATATATATATATATATATATATATATATATATATATATATGTATATATATATATACCCATAATTATATTTGTATTTACATTTTATTTATATTAATATATATTATATAATTTTAATACATAGTATATACATTTAATAATAATAACATTATTATTATTATTAGGGTTAGGGTTAGGGTTAGGATAGTAAATACGAATAATTAATTATAGTTCATTTAATACGAGTATTAGGGTTAGTTTATTAAATTCGAGTATTAATTACTTCATTTAATATGTCCGGATAACAACCCTAATAATAATGTGCGAAACAACAATGAAACCTTAAGGGCATTTTAGTCATTACAGAGTGGAAAAATGAGGGTTGTTATAGTAGTCCAACTTGTTTATGTGTTAATTGTGTATTTAATGTAATAGGTACTTTACATTGATGCTTGCGGGATTGTATAATCGTTACCTAGGCGATTAGGTGAGTGGAATAATTATATGTGTATGTATATGATGTATTTATTTGTGTAGCGTGAGATGTGAAGTGTCAAAGTGTTAAGACACCACATTTCACGCGACGAGTGAAGTGTCGAAGTGTTAAGACACCACTCCGTGATATATGACGAGTGAAGTGTCGAAGTGTTAAGACACCACTCCAGGAAGTTTGACGGGTGAAGTATCGATGTGTTAAGATGTCACTGATAATGCTAAAAACGAACATATATTTCATAGCATTATTCCTCAAGAAAGACAAGCTTTTAGTTGCAATTGTTCTATTTAAAAGTGATATTCGTTTAAATAATAAAAGGTGAAGACAAAAGACAGATTCGATGAATTGAAGACGCAAACGACCAAAAAGCTCAAAAGTAAAAAAGACAATCAAAGAGGTTCCAATTATTGATAAGAAACGTCTCAAAATTACAAGAGTACAAGATTCAAAACGCAAAGTACAAGATATTAAATTGTACGCAAGGACGTTCGAAAATCCGGAACCGGGACCAGAGTCAACTCTCAACGCTCGACGCAACGGACTAAAAATTACAAGTCAACTATGCATATGAATATAATATAATATATAATTAATTCTTAAAATTAATATATATATTATATTATATTTATAAAACGTCGGCACAAGGAAACAAGCAACATGTGAGCTCTCCCAGATGGCCATGCGATCGCATGGCCAGGAAGAAGAAAGTCCATGCGATCGCATGGCATGAAAAGTCAGGCCACATCTCCTATAAATTCGTAGTTTGGTGAACGCAAAAACAGATATATCCATCCTCTCTATATCTATACGTAAATATTTATATTTATATTTTAATTTTAATTTTAATCCTAATAATAAGGGTATGTTAGCAAATGTTGTAAGGGTGTAAGTCGAAATTCTGTCCGTGTAACGCTACGCTATTTTTAATCATTGTAAGTTATGTTCAACCTTTTTAATTTAATGTCTCGTAGCTAAGTTATTATTATGCTTATTTAAAACGAAGTAATCATGATGTTCGGCTAATTATTAAAATTGGGTAATTGAGCTTTATACCATAATTGGGGTTTGGACAAAAGAACGACACTTGTGGAAATTAGACTATGGGCTATTAATGGGCTTTATATTTGTTTAACTAAATGATAGTTTGTTAATGTTAATATAAAGATTTACAATTGGGCGTCCCTATAAATTACCATATACACTCGATCGGACACGATGGGCGGGGTATTTATATGTACGAATAATCGTTCATTTAACCGGTCACGGGAATGGATTAATAGCCACTAGAATAATTAAAACAGGGGTGAAATTATGTACAAGGACACTTGGTATAATTGATAACAAAATATTAAAACCTTGGGTTACACTCAGTCGACATCCTGGTGTAATTATTAAACAAAGTATTAAAATCTTGTTACAGTTTAAGTCCCCAATTAGTTGGAATATTTAACTTCGGGTATAAGGATAATTTGACGAGGACACTCGCACTTTATATTTATGACTGATGGACTGTTATGGACAAAAACCAGACGGACATATTAAATAATCCAGGACAAAGGACAATTAACCCATGGGAATAAACTAAAAATCAACACGTCAAACATCATGATTACGGAAGTTTAAATAAGCATAATTCTTTTATTTCATATTTAATTTCCTTTATTTTATATTTAATTGCACTTCTAATTATCGCATTTTTATTGTTATTGTATTTAATTGCACTTTTAATTATCGTACTTTTTAATTATCGCAAGTTTATTTTATCGCACTTTTATTATTCGCAATTTCATTATCGTTATTTACTTTACGCTTTAATTTAAGTCTTGTATTTATTTTTAATATTTTACATTTGGTTTTAACTGCGACTAAAGTTTTAAAATCGACAAACCGGTCATTAAACGGTAAAAACCCCCCTTTATAATAATAATATTACTTATATATATATTTGTATTTTTATAAAAGTAAACTAATATAGCGTTAAGCTTTGTTTAAAGATTTTCCCTGTGGAACGAACCGGACTTACTAAAAACTACACTACTGTACGATTAGGTACACTGCCTATAAGTGTTGTAGCAAGGTTTAAGTATATCCATTCTCTAAATAAATAAATATCTTGTGTAAAATTGTATCGTATTTAATAGTATTTTCCTGCTAAAATTAATATTATTTTATACCACTCTGCTCAAACATCAAGTATTTTTGGCGCCGCTGCCGGGGAACTCAATTTCTTGCTTAAAAGCCGGAAGCGCAACGCTATATATATATAAAAAAAAATTTATTTTTAAGTTTACTTTTATAAAAAAAAATACGCTTTTGTAAAAATACGTTTTAAATATTCTAAAATATAAAAAGAAAAATATAAATATAAATATTTTTAAGAGTTTGTTAAATATTTAAGTTCTATAAAAGTTTCTTTATCTTTATTTTATAAAAATATAAGTTTTATTTAATTTATATAAATATATTATATAAATATATAAAACAGAAAAATAAAACACAAATCAGAAAAAAAAAAGAAAAAGAAAAAAAACACTTGAGTCCAGTACTGTAGCAGCCCAGTAACTGGCCCGAAACCCTAGCCCATGCGATCGCATGGCCGGGTAACATAGAACTCATGCGATCGCATGAGCTCACCTGACACGTCTGATTAGTCTGTCAACTGCATTAATTACGGTGTAATAATAATTATTATTATTATTTAATTAAAACCCTAATTAGGGTTAGTATTTTAAATAATTAATTTAGTTTTATTTATTTAATTTGTATTATTTAGTTAATTAGTTTATAAAATTAATAGTTTTAATAAATAAATAATATAAATGTAATATTTTTATAAAAATTGTACTTTTTACAACTTTTTGTATATTTTTATATTTTGTCCCTTTTTAATAGTTTTAGCGTAATTTTTGTATTTTTCGCTCGTATTTATTTTTAACTCATAGTTTTTGCCATAGTTATTTTTACTTCTAGATTTTTAGGCTTTGCCGTAAAATTCCTTAAGTGCTTTTTCTTTAGACTAAGATTTAGGTGCTTTAGAATTTTGCGACGCCTTTTTAAGTTTTAGTACCTTTATAAGATATTGCCATTTGGGATATAGTTTTACTTGTAAGCTTTAATATTTTTAGACGCCTTTTACCTATGTATCAACTATCATTCCAATTAGTAATCTCAATTTGCGATTATAATTTTAAGTTAGTTGTAGTAATAAGGTTAGGTTAGTCAAGTATTTTTAAGTTTTATAAGTTTCTTTTATTTTTCCGTCACCTTTTATTTTTCAACCATTTTTCTTTTTCGACCTTTTTCGACGAACTCTTTTTCTTTCTTATTTCTCGCAATTCTAGTTTTAGGACATAGATTTTTATTCTACTTCTTCTCTAAATTTCTTAAAATTACGAAAATTTATTTTAAGTGGTTAAATTGATAGACATCAAAATTTTCTGGTTCGTAGTAATAGTTGGATTTGTACGTGGACCGGGTTATTGGAGCCAAACAGTCCTCAATTATATTGAGACCAAACGAATCCTGCCCCTCTGCTGCATCTTTTGGCTATTCGAAACGTGGGCAAAATCAGAAAAGTCTATTGATTGGATAACTTATTATAATTTTTCTTTCCTTTTAAAAACTAATAGGATATTCAGTGAATGCACCGAGCAAGAAGTTCACCACCTTTTGTACGTTCACCACCTGTAACTAGATCAAGACATTTAGCAAATATTACCACCGTTGATTTTTCTTTAGAATCGTCATCCAGTCGACCAAGTACTCCAGTTCAAATTTCCGATAATCCATTTTTTAAACCCGACCTCACAATTGAGAATCCGGAGAATATTCAGGAACGATTCGTAGATCCTGAACCATTAAATTTTCCTCCGGAACCACCAATCATTCAAACAGAGATTGTTGAGGAACGAACCATTAAATCAGAATCCTCTAGTGATTCCGATTCAACAAATTCAATTATGGAGAATCTGGAACCTTTAAGTATGGAAGACCGAATGAGAGCTAAACGCACTGGCCAAGGTCACGCAATTACTCATCCAGACATTAATGCACCAGATTATGAAATCAAAGGACAAATTCTACACATGGTGACTAATCAATGCCAATTTAGTGGTGCGCCGAAGGAAGATCCAAATGAACATCTACGTACCTTTAATAGGATCTGAACACTATTTAAAATCCGAGAAGTGGAGGATGAACAGATATATCTCATGTTATTTCCCTGGACTTTAAAGGGAGAAGCCAAAGATTGGTTGGAATCGTTACCTGAAGGGGCGATTGATACATGGGACGTTTTAGTTGAAAAATTTCTTAAATAATTCTTTCCGGCATCTAAAGCCGTAAGACTTCAAGCAGAAATTGTTACGTTTACACAGAAGCCAAATGAAACTCTATATGAGGCGTGGACTAGATTTGGAAAGTTGTTAAGAGGATGTCCGCAACATGGTTTAGACACCTGTCAAATAGTACAAATATTCTACCAAGGATGCGACATCACTACAAGGAAAGACATAGATATAGCAGCTGGTGGTTCTATTATGAAGAAAACCAAAACTGATGCTTACAAAATTATTGATAACACTGCTTCCCACTCACATGAGTGGCACCAAGAAAAAGATATCGTTAGATCATCTAAAGCAGCTAGAGCCGATTCTAGCCATGACTTAGATTCCATTTCCGCAAAGATAGATGCTGTCGAGAGATGAATGGAAAAGATGACTAAAGATATTCACTTAATACGAATTAGTTGTGTGCAGTGTGGAGGACCACATTTGAAAAAAGATTGTCTCAGTATTGAATTAACAATGGAACAAAGAGAGAATATTTCATACATAAACCAAAGACCTGGAAATAATTATCAGAATAATTATCAACCGCCAAGACCGATTTACAATCAAAACCAGAATTATAACCGAAATATTCCATACAACAACCAACAAGGTCCTAGCAATCAACAAGTATCCAATAATAATTACAATCAGCAAAGACCTAATTTTCAAAACAAACCACCGCAACAAACCGATGATAAAAAGCCAAATTTAGAAGATATGATGACGAAGCTAGTTGAAACTCAAACGCAGTTTTTCACATCTCAAAAACAAACCAATGAACAAAATGCTCAAGCATTTAGAAATCAACAAGCTTCTATTCAAAATCTGGAACAAGAAGTAAGTAACCTAGCAAGGTTAATAGGTGAAAGAAAACCGGGAAGTCTACCTAGTGATACAAATGCTAACCCCCGGAATGAAACAGCTAAAGCCATTACCACAAGAAGTGGTACAACGCTTAAACCACCTGAAATACCTGTAACTTCTGATGAAGCTATTCCTACTCCACAAGAACCCCAACCTAATCAAGATAAGGAAAAAGAACCGGTAGTTGAAAAGGTTAATGAAGATAACACAGTTAAGGCTAAACCTTATGTTAAACCATACCATCCACCACTTCCTTACCCGAGTAAAATGAAGAAAGAGAAACTTGAAGCCGAGTAATCCAAATTCTTGGATATGTTTAATCAGATAAATGTAAATCTTCCTTTCATTGATGTGATTTCAGGAATGCCTAGATATGCTAAATTCTTGAAAGATCTAATCTCAAATAGAAAGAAAAAGGAAGAACTCTCGGCTGTTACTATGAATGCTAATTGTTCAGCAGTGCTGTTGAATAAGATACCAGAAAAACTATCTGATCCAGGAAGTTTCACAATTCCATGTTTTCTGGGTAGTCTTAGTTCAATAGAAGCATTGGCAGACTTAGGTGCTAGTATAAATCTAATGCCATATTCACTATACGCTAAACTAGACCTTGGAGAATTGAAACTAACCAGAATAAGCATACAACTAGCCGATAGATCAATAAAATATCCTAGAGGGATAATGGAGAACATGCTAGTTAAAGTTGGTACTTTAGTATTTCCAGTAGATTTTGTTGTTCTGGACATGGAAGAAGATTCTCAAGTTCCTCTCATATTAGGAAGACCATTCTTAAACACGGCTAAAGCAATGATAGACGTGTTCGGTAAGAAATTGACCCTAAGTATAGAGGATGAGAGTGTTACCTTTTCAGTTGATAGAGCAATGCAACAACCACAATCTACAGATGATACATGTTATTATATTCAAACTATAGATGCACATGCAGAATTATTAGAAGAATTTCCAGAATTACAAGGAACAGGAGAATGTTCTTTAGGAGAAGGTAATGAACCAATTGATGAAGCTGAAATGTTAGCTACACTTATAGCTAATGGATATGAACCAACAACAGGAGAAATTCAAATGCTAAAAGAAGAAGACAGATATCGATACAAATCATCGATAGAAGAACCTCCGAAATTAGAGTTAAAGCCACTTCCAAACCATTTGGAATACGCTTATTTACATGGTGAATCTGAATTACCTGTAATAATATCGTCTTCTCTTACTGAAAATGAGAAATCACAACTCATTTCTGTGTTGAAAGCCCATAAACCAGCCATTGCATGGAAGATTCATGATATTAAAGGAATAAGTCCTTCGTATTGCACACATAAAATCCTTATGGAAGAAGGTCATAAAACGTATGTGCAACGCCAACGAAGACTAAATCCTAATATGCAAGATGTAGTTAAGAAAGAGATTATTAAACTGCTAGATGCAGGTCTAATTTATCCAATCTCTGATAGTCCATGGGTAAGCCCAGTTCAATGCGTGCCTAAGAAGGGTGGCATGACTGTCATTACAAATGAAAAAAAATGAGCTTATTCCTACTAGGACTGTAACAGGATGGCATGTGTGTATTGATTATAGAAAATTAAATGACGCCACCAGAAAAGATCACTTTCCCTTACCTTTCATTGATCAAATGTTGGAAAGATTAGCCGGAAATAGTTACTATTGTTTTCTAGATGGATTTTCCGGATATTTTCAAATTCCAATAGCACCCGAGGATCAAGAGAAAACCACATTCACGTGCCCTTATGGTACTTTTGCTTACAAACGCATGCCATTTGGACTTTGTAACGCCCCTGCAACCTTTCAAAGGTGTATGATGGCGATTTTTCATGACATGATAGAAGAATGCATGGAAGTTTTTATGGATGACTTTTCAGTCTTCGGTGATACATTTGTATCATGTCTAGCTAATCTTGAACGAATGCTTATTAGATGCGAACAATCAAATCTAGTTCTTAATTGGGAGAAATGCCATTTCATGGTTAAAGAAGGCATCGTTCTTGGTCATAAAATTTCAAAAGAAGGAATTGAAGTGGATAGAGCTAAAGTAGATGTAATTGCTAAACTTCCACATCCCACCAATGTTAGAGGAGTTAGGAGTTTTCTAGGGCATGCCGGTTTTTACCGACGTTTCATAAAAGATTTTTCTAAAATTGCCACTCCTATGAATAAACTCCTAGAAAAGGATGCTCCATTCATCTTTTCAGATGAGTGTATCAAATCTTTTAATATTCTTAAAGAGAAACTCACTAATGCGCCGATCATGATAACACCAAATTGGAATCTACCATTTGAACTAATGTGCGATGAAATGTCCCGTTCTTATTGATTAAAAACGTTCCATATTAATTGATTTCGTTGCGAGGTTTTGACCTCTATATGAGACGTTTTTCAAAGACTGCATTCATTTTTAAAACAAACCATAACCTTTATTTCATAAATAAAGGTTTAAAAAGCTTTACGTAGATTATCAAATAATGATAATCTAAAATATCCTGTTTACACACGACCATTACATAATGGTTTACAATACAAATATGTTACATCGAAATCAGTTTCTTGAATGCAGTTTTTACACAATATCATACAAACATGGACTCCAAATCGTGTCCTTATTTTAGTATGCAACAGCGGAAGCTCTTAATATTCACCTGAGAATAAACATGCTTTAAACGTCAACAAAAATGTTGGTGAGTTATAGGTTTAACCTATATATATCAAATCGTAACAATAGACTACAAGATTTCATATTTCAATACACATCCCATACATAGAGATAAAAATCATTCATATGGTGAACACCTGGTAACCGACATTAACAAGATGCATATATAAGAATATCCCCATCATTCCGGGACACCCTTCGGATATGATATAAATTTCGAAGTACTAAAGCATCCGGTACTTTGGATGGGGTTTGTTAGGCCCAATAGATCTATCTTTAGGATTCGCGTCAATTAGGGTGTCTGTTCCCTAATTCTTAGATTACCAGACTTAATAAAAAGGGGCATATTCGATTTCGATAATTCAACCATAGAATGTAGTTTCACGTACTTGTGTCTATTTTGTAAATCATTTATAAAACCTGCATGTATTCTCATCCCAAAAATATTAGATTTTAAAAGTGGGACTATAACTCACTTTCACAGATTTTTACTTCGTCGGGAAGTAAGACTTGGCCACTGGTTGATTCATGAACCTATAACAATATATACATATATATCAAAGTATGTTCAAAATATATTTACAACACTTTTAATATATTTTGATGTTTTAAGTTTATTAAGTCAGCTGTCCTCGTTAGTAGCCTACAACTAGTTGTCCACAGTTAGATGTACAGAAATAAATCGATAAATATTATCTTGAATCAATCCACGACCCATTGTATACGTATCTCAGTATTGATCACAACTCAAACTATATATATTTTGGAATCAACCTCAACCCTGTATAGCTAACTCCAACATTCACATATAGAGTGTCTATGGTTGTTCCGAAATATATATAGATGTGTCGACATGATAGGTCAAAACATTGTATACGTGTCTATGGTATATCAAGATTACATAATATACAATAAAAGTTGATTAAGTTATGGTTGGAATAGATTTGTTACCAATTTTCACGTAGCTAAAATGAGAAAAATTATCCAATCTTGTTTTACCCATAACTTCTTCATTTTAAATCCGTTTTGAGTGAATCAAGTTGCTATGGTTTCATATTGGACTCTATTTTATGAATCTAAACAGAAAAAGTATAGATTTATAGTTGGAAAAATAAGTTACAAGTCGTTTTTGTAAAGGTAGTCATTTCAGTCGAAAGAACGACGTCTAGATGACCATTTTAGAAAACATACTTCCACTTTGAGTTTAACCATAATTTTTGGATATAGTTTCATGTTCATAATAAAAATCATTTTCTCAGAATAACAACTTTTAAATCATAGTTTATCATAGTTTTTAATTAACTAACCCAAAACAGCCCGCGGTGTTACTACGACGGCGTAAATCCGGTTTTACGGTGTTTTTCGGGTTTCCAGGTTTTAAATCATTAAGTTAGCATATCATATAGATATAGAACATGTGTTTAGTTAATTTTAAAAGTCAAGCTAGAAGGATTAACTTTTGTTTGCGAACAAGTTTAGAATTAACTAAACTATGTTCTAGTGATTACGAGTTTAAACCTTCGAATAAGATAGTTTTATATATATGAATCGAACGATGTTATGAACATCATTACTACCTCAAGTTTAGTAGGTAAACCTACTGGAAGTGACAAGAAATGATCTAGCTTCAAAGGATCTTGGATGGCTTGAAAGTTCTTGAAGTAGGATCATGACACAAAAACAAGTTCAAGTAAGATTTTTACTCGAATTAAGATAGTTTATAGTTATAGAACTTGAATCAAAGTTTGAATATGAATATTACCTTGAATAAGAAAGATAACCTACTGTATATAACAAAGGTTTCTTGATCTTAGATGATTACTTGGAATGGATTAGAAAGCTTGGAAGTAAATTAGTAAACTTGAAGGGATTTTTGAAGTGTTCTTGAAGTGTTCTTCCTATGATGATTATAGCTTGATGCTTGAAGTGATTTTTGATGAAGATGATGATTAACTACTGGAAAAATACGTTCATAATAGTGTGTGTGTGTTGAGAGAGAATCAGAAAGAGAATTGGAAGTGAAATGGAGTGAATGATGAGTGGTAATTGGTGAGTGGTGAGTGGGGTTAAAAGGAGTTCTAGTTAGTTGAATAGCTCATGATAGAAGTTAAAATTGATTAGTCATACATGACATAATCAAGAGTGGAATCCCATGCTAGTTCCTATTGGTATATACCCATAGTAAGTACGTTTTGAAGCTGTGTATAATACGGGTAAGAATACGACTAGAATTCTTGATGCAAGAAAAGAATGGGAAAGTAACTGTAACCATTTTCGTTAAGTATGAGTGTTTTGATATATGTCTTGAACTCTTCCAAAAGTATTTTAATACATCTAAATACACTACATGTATATACATTTTAACTGAGTCGTTAAGTCATCGTTAGTCGTTACATGTAAGTGTTATTTTGAAACCTTTAAGTTAACGATCTCAATTAATGTTGTTAACCCATTATTTATTATATCTAATGAGATGTTAAATTATTATATTATCATGATATTATGATATATTAATATATCTTAATATGATATATATACATTTAAATGTGGTTACAACGATAATCGTTACATATATGTCTCGTTTCGAAATCCTTAAGTTAGTAGTCTTGTTTATATGTATATAACTCATTGTTAATATACTTATGGAGATACTTACTTATCATAATCTCATGTTAACCATATGTATATCCATATATATATCGTCATGTCATTTTTACAAGTTTTAACGTTCGTGAATCGCCGGTCAACTTGGGTGGTCAATTGTCTATATGAAACATATTTCAATTAATCAAGTCTTAACAAGTTTGATTGCTTAACATGTTGGAAACATTTAATCATGTAAATATCAATCTCAATTAATATATATAAACATGGAAAAGTTCGGGTCACTACAGTACCTACCCGTTAAATAAATTTCGTCCCGAAATTTTAAGCTGTTGAAGGTGTTGACGAATCTTTTGGAAATAGATGCGGGTATTTCTTCTTCATATGATCTTCATGCTCCCAGGTAAACTCGGGTCCTCTACGAGCATTCCATCGAACCTTAACAATTGGTATCTTGTTTTGCTTAAGTCTTTTAACCTCACGATCCATTATTTCGACGGGTTCTTCGATGAATTGGAGTTTTTCATTGATTTGGATTTCATCTAACGGAATAGTGAGATCTTCTTTAGCAAAACATTTCTTCAAATTCGAGACGTGGAAAGTGTTATGTACAGCCGCGAGTTGTTGAGGTAACTCAAGTCGGTAAGCTACTGGTCCGACACGATCAATAATCTTGAATGGTCCAATATACCTTGGATTTAATTTCCCTCGTTTACCAAATCGAACAACGCCTTTCCAAGGTGCAACTTTAAGCATGACCATCTCTCCAATTTCAAATTCTATATCTTTTCTTTTAATGTCAGCGTAGCTCTTTTGTCGACTTTGGGCGGTTTTCAACCGTTGTTGAATTTGGATAATCTTCTCGGTAGTTTCTTGTATAATCTCCGGACCCGTAATCTGACTATCCCCCACTTCACTCCAACAAATCGAAGACCTGCACTTTTTACCATAAAGTGCTTTAAACGGCGCCATCTCAATGCTTGAATGGTAGCTGTTGTTGTAGGAAAATTCTGCTAACGGTAGATGTCGATCCCAACTATTTCGAGAAATCAATAACACATGCTCGTAGCATGTCTTCAAGCATTTGTATCGTCCTTTCGCTCTGCCCATCAGTTTGTGGATGATTGGCAGTACTCATGTCTAGACGAGTTCCTAATGCTTGCTGTAAAGTCTGCCAGAATCTTGAAATAAATCTGCCATCCCTATCAGAGATAATAGAGATTGGTATTCCATGTCTGGAGACGACTTCCTTCAAATACAGTCGTGCTAACTTCTCCATCTTGTCATCTTCTCTTATTGGCAGGAAGTGTGCTGATTTGGTGAGACGATCAACTATTACCCAAATAGTATCAAAACCACTTGCAGTCCTTGGCAATTTAGTGATGAAATCCATGGTAATGTTTTCCCATTTCCATTCCGGGATTTCGGGTTGTTGAAGTAGACCTGATGGTTTCTGATGCTCAGCTTTGACCTTAGAACACGTCAAACATTCTCCTACGTATTTAGCAACATCGGCTTTCATACCCGACCACCAGAAATGTTTCTTGAGATCCTTGTACATCTTCCCCGTTCCAGGATGTATTGAGTATCTGGTTTTATGAGCTTCTCTAAGTACCATTTCTCTCATATCTCCAAATTTTGGTACCCAAATCCTTTCAGCCCTATACCGGGTTTCGTCTTCCCGAATATTAAGATGCTGCTCCGATCCTTTGGGTATTTCATCCTTTAAATTTCCTTCTTTTAAAACTCCTTGTTGCGCCTCCTTTATTTGAGTAGTAAGGTTATTATGAATCATTATATTCATAGATTTTACTCGAATGGGTTCTCTGTCCTTCCTGCTCAAGGCATCGGCTACCACATTTGCCTTTCCCGGGTGGTAACGAATCTCAAAGTCGTAATCATTCAACAATTCAATCCACCTACGCTGCCTCATATTCAGTTGTTTCTGATTAAATATGTGTTGAAGACTTTTGTGGTCGGTATATATAATACTTTTGACCCCATATAAGTAGTGCCTCCAAGTCTTTAATGCAAAAACAACCGCGCCTAATTCCAAATCATGCGTCGTATAATTTTGCTCGTGAATCTTCAATTGTCTAGACGCATAAGCAATCACTTTCGTTCGTTGTATTAATACACAACCGAGACCTTGCTTTGATGCGTCACAATAAATCACAAAATCATCATTCCCTTCAGGCAATGACAATATAGGTGCCGTAGTTAGCTTTTTCTTCAATAACTGAAACGCTTTCTCTTGTTCATCCTTCCATTCAAATTTCTTCCCTTTATGCGTTAATGCAGTCAAGGGTTTTGCTATTCTGGAAAAGTCTTGGATGAACCTTCTGTAGTAACCAGCTAGTCCTAAAAACTGGCGTATGTGTTTCGGAGTTTTCGGGGTTTCCCACTTTTCAACAGTTTCTATCTTTACCGGATCCACCTTAATACCTTCTTTGTTCACTATGTGACCGAGGAATTGAACTTCTTCCAACCAAAATGCACACTTTGAAAACTTAGCGTACAATTCTTCCTTCCTCAATACTTCTAACACTTTTCTCAAATGTTCACCGTGTTCTTGGTCATTCTTTGAGTAAATAAGTATGTCATCAATGAAAACAATGACAAACTTGTCAAGGTATGGTCCACACACTCGGTTCATAAGGTCCATGAACACAGCTGGTGCATTATTTAAACCAAACGGCATGACCATAAACTCTTAATGACCGTAACGTGTTCTGAAAGCAGTCTTTGGAATATCATCTTCCTTCACCCGCATTTGATGATACCCGGAACGTAAGTCAATCTTTGAATAAACAGACGAGCCTTGTAGTTGATCAAATAAGTCGTCGATTCTTGGTAGTGGGTAGCGGTTCTTGATGGTAAGTTTGTTCAACTCTCGGTAGTCGATACACAACCTGAATGTACCATCTTTCTTCTTGACAAACAAAACAGGAGCTCCCCACGGTGACGTGCTTGGTCGAATGAAACCACGCTCTAAAAGTTCTTGTAATTGGCTTTGCAGTTCTTTCATCTCGCTGGGTGCGAGTCTGTAAGGAGCACGAGCTATTGGTGCAGCTCCTGGTACAAGATCTATTTGAAATTCAACGGATCGATGTGGGGGTAATCCCGGTAATTCTTTCGGAAATACATCGGGAAATTCTTTTGCAATGGGAACATCATTGATGCTCTTTTCTTCAGTTTGTACTTTCTCGATGTGTGCTAGAACAGCATAGCAACCTTTTCTTATTAGTTTTTGTGCCTTCAAATTACTAATAAGATGTAGCTTCGTGTTGCCCTTTTCTCCGTACACCATTAAGGGTTTTCCTTTTTCTCGTATAATGCGAATTGCATTTTTGTAACAAACGATCTCTGCTTTCACTTCTTTCAACCAGTCCATACCGATTATCACATCAAAACTCCCTAACTCTACTGGTATCAAGTCAATCTTAAATGTTTCGCTAACCAGTTTAATTTCTCGATTCCGACATATATTATCTGCTGAAATTAATTTACCATTTGCTAATTCGAGTAAAAATTTACTATCCAAAGGCGTCAATGGACAACTTAATTTAGCACAAAAATCTCTAATCATATAGCTTCTATCCGCACCCGAATCAAATAAAACGTAAGCAGATTTATTGTCAATAAGAAACGTACCCGTAACAAGCTCCGGGTCTTCCTGTGCCTCTGCCGCATTAATATTGAAAACTTTTCCGCGGCCTTGTCCATTCGTGTTCTCCTGGTTCGGGCAATTTCTAATAATGTGGCCCGGTTTTCCACATTTATAACAAACTACATTGGCATAACTTGCTCCGACACTACTTGCTCCGCCATTACTCGTTCCGACACCATTTATTCCTTTCGTTCTATTAACCCCTTGTCCGTAGACCTCACACTTCGCCGCGCTATGACCATTTCTTTTACACTTGTTGCAAAATTTGGTGCAGAACCCCGTGTGATACTTTTCACACCTTTGGCATAGCTGCTTCTGATTGTTGTTGTTGTTGCGGTTATTATTGTTGTTGGGATGATTGTTGTAGTTGTTGTTGTTGTTGTTGTTGTTGTTGTTGTTGTTGTTGTTGTTGTTGTTGTTGTTGTTGTTGTTGTTGTTGTTGTTGTTGTTGTTGTTGTTGTTGTTGTTGTTGGGCCGTTTGTTGTAGTTGCGATTGATGTTGCGATTGTTGGGATAATTGTTGCGATTATTGTTGTAATTGCTGTTGTTGTTGTATTGGTGATTCTTATCACCGTTTTTCTCCCACTTTCTTTTGACTTGCTTCACATTGGCCTCTTCAGCAGTCTGTTATTTAATTCTTTCTTCAATCTGGTTCACTAGTTTGTGAGCCATTCTACATGCCTGTTGTATGGAGGCGGGCTCGTGTGAATTTATATCTTCTTGGATTCTTTCCGGTAATCCTTTCACAAACGCTTCGATCTTCTCTTCCTCATCCTCGAATGCTCCCGGACACAATAGGCACAATTCTGTGAATCGTCTTTCGTACGTGGTAATATCAAATCCTTGGGTTCGTAACCCTCTAAGTTCTGTCTTGAGCTTATTGACCTCGGTTCTGGGACGGTACTTCTCGTTCATCAAGTGCTTGAATGCTGACCACGGTAGTGCGTACGCATCGTCTTGTCCCACTTGCTCTAGATAGGTATTCCACCATGTTAACGCAGAACCTGTGAAGGTATGCGTAGCATACTTCACTTTATCCTCTTAAGTACACTTACTTATGGCAAACACCGATTCGACCTTCTCGGTCCACCGTTTCAATCCGATCGGTCCTTCGGTTCCATCAAATTCCAAAGGTTTGCAGGCAGTGAATTCTTTGTAGGTGCATCCTACACGATTTCCTATACTGCTAGATCCAAGGTTATTGTTGGTATGTAACGCAGCCTGTACTGCGGCTATGTTTGAAGCTAGAAAAGTACGGAATTCCTCTTCATTCATATTCACGGTGTGTCGAGTAGTCGGTGCCATTTCCTTCAAAATAGTCAAATGGAACAAGTTAATCATACAAAATATTAAGAGTAATTAATAGTATTTCGTAGCATAATATGAACTCATTTATAAAAGCTTTTTCTTCATATTAGCATTTTATAAGTTTAAATTCGGGTATTACCTACAAGTTAAGTTCATACTTAGTAGCTAATATACAATTCAACTACTACAATTCTATATGAAAAACTAATTATAATAATATTTCGCGTTCAAACTTTTACACAATATTTTACAAACTTACAATACCGCTTATTTTACATATAGCATGAAATATAGCACACAATAACTTTGATACAAGATAGTTGTGAAGATAATTCTAGCTAGTACACAAGTCGTTCAGCAAAGGCAATAAAGACACGTAATTCATACGTCCAGAAACAAGTCATGCATTCTGGTTTTACTAGGACTACTTCCCATCCTTGGTCTTGTGGAACATAACCGTTATGGCCGTTGATAAGACAGCGTGTTGTAACGTCGTCAAAGGGACGAGGGTTACGTAATGTCCAACAGTCCCGTAACAATCTAAAAACCTCATTTCTTACCCCAATTACCGACTCCATCACTTGTGGGAACGTTTTGTTTAATAGTTGTAGGCCGATGTTCTTGTTCTCACTTTGGTGAGAAGCGAACATTACTAATCCGTAAGCATAACATGCTTCTTTATGTTGCATGTTAGCCGCTTTTTCTAAATCATGAAGTCCAATATTCGGATATATTGAGTCAAAATAATTTCTTAACCCATTGCGTAAAATAGCATTTGGGTTCCCCGCAATATATGCGTCAAAGTAAACACATCGTAACTTATGGATTTCCCAATGTGATATCCCCCATCTTTCGAACGAAAGCCTTTTATAAACCAAGGCATTCTTGGAACGTTCTTCGAATGTCTTACAAACTGATCTCGCCTTAAATAGTTGTGCCGAAGAATTCTGACCGACTCTAGACAAGATTTCATCAATCATGTCTCCGGGTAGGTCTCTTAAAATATTGGGTTGTCTATCCATTTTGTGTTTTTATACTGTAAAATAGACAAGAGTTTGATTCATAAAAAAAAAATACTTATTAATACAAGCAATTTTTGCAATTTTTACATATATCATAAAGCATAAGCACACTATATTACATATATTACACCACACGAATACAACTATCTTATTCCGACTCGCTTGTTTCTTCTTCTTCGATTTTGGTTCGTTTTCCAAGTTTCTAGGGTTATATGATGTTCCCCTAATACGAGCCGTCGTTTTCCACATTGGTTTAGAAAAACTTGGTGGTTTAGAGGTTCCCGGGTCATTGTTACAACTTAAGGACTTCGGGGGTTGACGATACATATAAAGTTCATCGGGGTTGGAATTAGATTTCTCTATTTTTATGCCCTTTCCCTTATTATTTTCTTTTGCCTTTTTAAATTCAGTTGGGGTAATTTCTATAACATCATCGGAATTCTCGTCAGAATCCGATTCATCGGAGAATTGGTAATCCTCCCAATATTTTGCTTCCTTAGCAGAAACACCATTGACCATAATTAACCTTGGTCGGTTGGTTGAGGATTTTCTTTTACTTAACCGTTTTATTATTTCCCCCACCGGTTCTATTTCTTCATCCGGTTCCGATTCTTCTTCTGGTTCCGACTCTTCTTCCGGTTCCTCTTCGGGAACTTGTGAATCAGTCCACGAATCATTCCAATTTACATTTGACTCTTCATTATTATTAGGTGAGTCAATGGGACTTGTTCTAGAGGTAGACATCTATCACATAATATCAAACGCGTTAACAGATTAATATATCACATAATATTCACATGTTAAAAATATATAGTTTCCAACAAAATTTGTTAAGCAATCATTTTTCAAGTAAACACGGTCGAAGTCCAGACTCACTAATGCATCCTAACAAACTCAATAAGACACACTAATACAAAATTCTGGTTCTCTAAGACCAACGCTCTGATACCAACTGAAATGTCCCGTTCTTATTGATTAAAAACGTTCCATATTAATTGATTTCGTTGCGAGGTTTTGACCTCTATATGAGACGTTTTTCAAAGACTGCATTCATTTTTAAAACAAACCATAACCTTTATTTCATAAATAAAGGTTTAAAAAGCTTTACGTAGATTATCAAATAATGATAATCTAAAATATCCTGTTTACACACGACCATTACATAATGGTTTACAATACAAATATATTACATCGAAATCAGTTTCTTGAATGCAGTTTTTACACAATATCATACAAATATGGACTCCAAATCGTGTCCTTATTTTAGTATGCAACAGCGGAAGCTCTTAATATTCACCTGAAAATAAACATGCTTTAAACGTTAACAAAAATGTTGGTGAGTTATAGGTTTAACCTATATATATCAAATCGTAACAATAGACCACAAGATTTCATATTTCAATACACATCCCATACATAGAGATAAAAATCATTCATATGGTGAACACCTGGTAACCGACATTAACAAGATGCATATATAAGAATATCCCCATCATTCCGGGACACCCTTCGGATATGATATAAATTTCGAAGTACTAAAGCATCCGGTACTTTGGATGGGGTTTGTTAGGCCCAATAGATCTATCTTTAGGATTCGCGTCAATTAGGGTGTCTGTTCCCTAATTCTTAGATTACCAGACTTAATAAAAAGGGGCATATTTGATTTCGATAATTCAACCATAGAATGTAGTTTCACGTACTTGTGTCTATTTTGTAAATCATTTATAAAACCTGCATGTATTCTCATCCCAAAAATATTAGATTTTAAAAGTGGGACTATAACTCACTTTCACAGATTTTTACTTCGTCGAGAAGTAAGACTTGGCCACTGGTTGATTCACGAACCTATAACAATATATACATATATATCAAAGTATGTTCAAAATATATTTACAACACTTTTAATATATTTTGAAGTTTTAAGTTTATTAAGTCAGCTGTCCTCGTTAGTAACCTACAACTAGTTGTCCACAGTTAGATGTACAGAAATAAATCGATAAATATTATCTTGAATCAATCCACGACCCAGTGTATACATATCTGAGTATTGATCACAACTCAAACTATATATATTTTGGAATTAACCTCAATCCTGTATAGCTAACTCCAGCATTCACATATAGAGTGTCTATGGTTGTTCCGAAATATATATAGATGTGTCGACATGATAGGTCGAAACATTGTATACGTGTCTATGGTATCTCAAGATTACATAATATACAATACAAGTTGATTAAGTTATGGTTGGAATAGATTTGTTACCAATTTTCACGTAGCTAAAATGAGAAAAATTATCTAATCTTGTTTTACCCATAACTTCTTCATTTTAAATCCGTTTTGAGTGAATCAAGTTGCTATGGTTTCATATTGGACTCTATTTTATGAATCTAAACAGAAAAAGTATAGATTTATAGTCGGAAAAATAAGTTACAAGTCGTTTTTGTAAAGGTAGTCATTTCAGTTGAAAGAACGACGTCTAGATGACCATTTTAGAAAACATACTTCCACTTTGAGTTTAACCATAATTTTTGGATATAGTTTCATGTTCATAATAAAAATCAATTTCTCAGAATAACAACTTTTAAATCAAAGTTTATCATAGTTTTTAATTAACTAACCCAAAACAGCCCGCGGTGTTACTATGACGGCGTAAATCCGGTTTTACGGTGTTTTTCGTGTTTTCAGGTTTTAAATTATTAAGTTAGCATATCATATAGATATAGAACATGTGTTTAGTTAATTTTAAAAGTCAAGTTAGAAGGATTAACTTTTGTTTGCGAACAAGTTTAGAATTAACTAAACTATGTTCTAGTGATTACGAGTTTAAACCTTCGAATAAGATAGTTTTATATATATGAATCGAACGATGTTATGAACATCATTACTACCTCAAGTTTAGTAGGTAAACCTACTGGAAGTGACAAGAAATGATCTAGCTTCAAAGGATCTTGGATGGCTTGAAAGTTCTTGAAGTAGGATCATGACACAAAAACAAGTTCAAGTAAGATTTTTACTCGAATTAAGATAGTTTATAGTTATAGAACTTGAATCAAAGTTTGAATATGAATATTACCTTGAATAAGAAAGATAACCTACTGTATATAACAAAGGTTTCTTGATCTTAGATGATTACTTGGAATGGATTAGAAAGCTTGGAAGTAAATTAGTAAACTTGAAGGGATTTTTGAAGTGTTCTTGAAGTGTTCTTCCTATGATGATTATAGCTTGATGCTTGAAGTGATTTTTGATGAAGATGATGATTAACTACTGTAAAAATACATTCATAATAGTGTGTGTGTGTGTTGAGAGAGAATTAGAAAGAGAATTGGAAGTGAAATGGAGTGAATGATGAGTGGTAATTGGTGAGTGGTGAGTGGGGTTAAAAGGAGTTCTAGTTAGTTGACTAGCTCATGGTAGAAGTTAAAATTGATTAGTCATACATGATATAATCAAGAGTGGAATCCCATGCTAGTTCCTATTGGTATATACCCATAGTAAGTACGTTTTGAAGCTGTGTATAATACGGGTAACAATACGACTAGAATTCTTGATGCAAGAAAAGAATGGGAAAGTAACTGTAACCATTTTCGTTAAGTATAAGTGTTTTGATATATGTCTTGAAGTCTTCCAAAAGTATTTTAATACATCTAAATACACTACATGTATATACATTTTAACTGAGTCGTTAAGTCATCGTTAGTCGTTACATGTAAGTGTTGTTTTGAAACCTTTAAGTTAACGATCTCAATTAATGTTGTTAACCCATTGTTTATTATATCTAATGAGATGTTAAATTATTATATTATCATGATATTATGATATATTAATATATCTTAATATGATATATATACATTTAAATGTCGTTACAACGATAATCGTTACATATATGTCTCGTTTCGAAATCCTTAAGTTAGTAGTCTTGTTTATATGTATATAACTCATTGTTAATATACTTATGGAGATACTTACTTATCATAATCTCATGTTAACCATATGTATATCCATATATATATCGTCACGTCGTTTTTACAAGTTTTAACGTTCGTGAATCGCCGGTCAACTTGGGTGGTCAATTGTCTATATGAAACATATTTCAATTAATCAAGTCTTAACAAGTTTGATTGCTTAACATGTTGGAAACATTTAATCATGTAAATATCAATCTCAATTAATATATATAAACATGGAAAAGTTCGGGTCACTACATGCGATGCAAGTAATTTTGCAATGGGAGCCGTTTTAGGACAAAGGATTGAAAAACGATTTCAACCTATATATTATGCTAGTAAGACATTACAAGGAGCACAAACGAACTATACAACTACTGAAAAAGAACTCCTTGCTATTGTCTTTGCTTTTGACAAATTTCGATCATATCTCGTTCTAGCAAAAACGGTGGTTTATACCGACCATTCTGCTCTTAGATACCTACTTTCGAAACAAGATGTTAAACCAAGATTAATCTGTTGGATCTTACTCTTACAAGAGTTTGATATTGAAATCCGAGATAAAAGAGGAGCAGAAAATCTCGCCGCTGATCATCTTTCTCGTCTTGAAAATCCCGAATTAGAAGTTCTAAATGAATCGGCCATACAAGATAACTTTTATGATGAATATCTATTGAAGATAGATTATAAAGAAATTCCATGGTTTGCAGACTATGCAAACTACTTAGTTTGTGGATTCCTTGAAAAAGGATTATCGTACCAAAGACGAAAGAAATTCTTCAGTGATATAAAACACTATTTTTGGGAAGATCCACATTTGTTTAAAAGTTGTCCAGATGGAATAATACGCCGATGTGTATTTGGAGATGAAGCTAGTAAAATATTAAACCATTGTCACACAGGACCAACAGGAGGGCATTATGGGCCTCAACTAACAGCAAGAAAAGTTTATGATGCTGGATTCTATTGGCCTACAATTTACAAAGATGCACACCTTCTTTGCAAATCCTGTGATGCTTGTCAAAGGGCCGGAAAAATAAGTCAACGTGATGAAATGCCACAAAATGTCATACAAGTATGTGAAGTATTTGACATTTGGGGTATTGACTTTATGGGTCCATTTCCAAAATCTCATAATAATCTCTATATTCTCATAGCCATTGATTATGTATCTAAATGGGCGGAAGCACAAGCTCTCCCAACTAGCGATGCACGAGTTGTAGTCAACTTTTTAAAACGTCTTTTTGCAAGGTTTGGAACACCGAAAGCTTTAATAAGTGATCGGGGTACTCATTTCTGTAATAATCAACTTGAGAAAGTTCTTAAAAGATATGGAGTAACTCATAAAATCTCCACCGCATATCATCCACAAACAAGTGGACAAGTTGAAAATACAAACCGAGCTTTAAAACGTATTCTAGAGAAAACCGTAGGATCAAATCCGAAGGAATGGTCCATTAAATTGGAGGATGCACTCTGGGCTTTTAGAACAGCCTACAAAACTCCAATTGGAACCACACCTTTTAGACTTGTTTATGGAAAAGCATGTCATCTTCCAGTAGAAATTGAACACAAAGCATTTTGGGCTTTGAAGACATGTAATCTTGATTTACATGAAGCCGGACGTCTACGATTAAGTCAACTAAACGAATTGGAAGAATTAAGACATGAAGCATACGAAAATTCGTTAATCTATAAAGAAAGAACGAAGAAATGGCATGATAAAAGAATCAGAAGTTCAAAAGAATTTAAAGAAGGAGACAGAGTTCTTCTTTTCAATTCACGATTCAAGCTATTTTCTAGAAAATTGAAATCAAGATGGTCTGGACCATTCATAGTCAAAAGAGTTTTCCCATACGGAACGATAGAATTAATAAATTCAAATGGGATTGAATTTAAAGTTAATGGTCACAGAGTTAAACACTACATAGATAGTCCGATGGAAGTCGACAACGAAGTTAATCACAATTTCGACACCACAGCTAACTAAGTGTGGGGAGAATCAAGTCTTTAAAGGATAATATGTATTTCTGTTAGAGTTAGATTGTCTGTTTTCGTGTAGTTCTCGAAAATGGAACCCGAATGGTCTTTCCCTAGCAGTCCCTAAAGAACTAGTCTTCTCCCCCCATTCTGAATTTTTATTTTTTTTAGGAAATGAAGACTGCCTGTGAACTAAACTATGGTCTAATGCTACACGCTTTGATCACTAAACGTAATAATGACACACTTCCAAGTGAAATAGTATCAGTAATCAGAGAAAGATTGGACGGAGTTAGAAAAGAATCCAGATGCGAAGATAATAAGTTACAATTTGGTAAAGGAAAATCAAAATCCGCAGCGAAAAGAAGAGCACGACACCTAGAAAGATGTCACAAATGCGGAAAATGGTCACATGGAGGTAAATGTTCAAATAATCAAACCTATTCAAATACCGAATTTGTTACTTTATGCAGAGACGACCATTCGTATGTTTAGAAGAAAAAACACTGAATGCTCGAGGTTACGCCTATGTAGCCATGGAAAATCAATTAAACCGACTATCTTATGAATGGGATAGATCGTATAACTAAGAAATCTATTTCACAGGTATTTTTGTACAGTTTTTATTATTTTTATTTTTAACCTTTTGATAATAAACGCTAATTTGTTCGCTATAAAGTATTAAATTGGTATTGAATAAAATTAGGTTTGGCGACCGAAATTATTGATATCATTCAAAAATTTATTACATCACTGTGAAATTTAACGTTTATTATCAATCAACCCAAAATATTTCAAAAATTCGTCATGGAACCGAAATTACTTTACCGAAAAGAGGGGCGCATATTTTTGATAATATTTGATTGATTAAAGTGGGATAAAAAGCCAAAAAGATTTTTAATTTTATTTTTACCATGTTTTTAAAATTAATATATAATTCTTAAATTAATATTGTAAACTTTGTAAAAACAATATATTTAAAATTGTAAAAATTAATATAAGTTTGGTGTGAATTTATAATATGAATTTTTAAATTAAGTTTGGTGTGAATTTTTAATTTTTAAAATATGAATTTTTAATTTTATGCATTTCAAATTTTAAGTTTGGTGTGAATTTTTAATATTAATTTTGAATTTTATATTTAAGTTGTGTGAATTTAAAAACAAAAATTTACTTTATCTCATTAAGTTAAAAATACGATTTTTAAAATTCGTCGTAAGTTGAAGACTAGGTCTTTGAACCGAAATTGCTTTACCCAAGGGAGGGACGAGAACTTTTATTATCACTATTTTTAATCTTATTGAAGTAAGGTATGCCAAAAAAATTAAAAAACCCAAAAATCTTAGCTTTTAAAACAATCGCTTGAAAAAGACAAATTTTAAAATTTTGTCGAAGGACGGACTAGGACATCGATCCGAAACGACCTCGTCCTAAGAAAAAGGGAAACAAAATTTTAAAATCAATCACTTAATTGTTTTATAAGTTAAAGTTAAAAAAAAAAAAAGCTGAAAACACTGTACCCGGACCCCCATGCGATCGCATGGAGGCAAAAATCAGACCTGATACAAGACAGTCGACTGGTCTGTCTTTCTCCACAAAAACACACACATACCCGAAAACACACTCAAATTCTCTCCAAATTTCACCAAAATTCACCGTAATTCGTCATTTTTCTTGCTCTAATCATGCCTAGATTCTCATTCTTCAGCAAATTGGTAAAAATTACACCCCTAAACTCTATAAATTCCTAGTTTTTGTGATAATTACCAATTTTTTACCTAATGCAATTTTGTTAATTTCTAGTGTAATTAGTGTTAAATTGTTAGTATTTTATGCATGTATAACCTAGATTGATGCTATTTAACATGATTTGAAGCCAAAAACTTCAAAATTTTTAGAAATCTAAGGTTTGTGTTCTTGAGCAATTTGGGGCTTTTTGATATAAACAGGTTATGGCCGATTTTTGTCATGAATTATTGCTAAATTGAGTAGTGTAACATGTTTAGATAGTTAAATGATCCAAACAATGATCCTAAACATGATTTTTGGAGATTAAAGTGGACTTTTTAAGTCCAAAATTCATGAACTTGATTAATTTGATGTAATTGCCATTTGAGACTTGTTTAATTATTAGTAATGAATATTTTGACATGTTATTTGAGTTAAAAGCTTATGAACTTTGTATACATTTTCATATGTGCTTATTTGAAAAATGTAGAATTGAGAAAAATTGTGAAAATGTGTATAAGTTTAATTTTGATTTAACATGTTATAGTGATTGTTTTAAGTTGTTATTTTGCTAACACTAATGCATATTTGGATGCACAAATTTTGTGTTTAATGTGTTTTGCAGAAAGCCGATACTGGAGGTTCAGGAGCATCATCATCTAGATGACCAGCACCAGCACCAGAACCAGAACCAGAAATGCAACACGAACAAAAACCACAACAGGAACAACAACAGCCTGATCAGCACATACCTTATTATGATCTGGTACAGTTTGTTGATGAATTCATAGTATTCCCAATGAGGCCGCCAGTAGAATTCCCAACGATTCCTGAGCACACTCTGCATCCTAATCTGAGATTTGATAGGAGATGGAGAGATTACGAGACATATCAAAGGAACAAATTCAAATTGGTAACAAAAAATGTAGAGGTGCCAAGGGTAATCGATTGGGCCCTTTTGGAAATGGTCCATCTAGCTGACCGTGTTAGACAGCTTTTAGTTCAAAGGTATGGCAGTTCTTCTTTTACAGATTGGGAACGTCTTTTCACCATTCGTAGACCTGTATATAAGGAATGGTGTGTTGAGTTGATGAGTACTGTATCACTTGATGCAAATATAGTTAGAATAGATGATAGAAGATTTCTTAAGTTTATCCTTGGCAGTAGGATGTACAGAATGTCCATGTTGGACATGGCCAGGGCCTTACAGATATATACTCCTGGTGAGTTGCTATTACCCGATTGTACAAATTTGATTCATTATGGTGAAAGGGTAGATAGTAACTTTGACGCTGACGCCATTTGGAGGCGTATGTCACATTTTGATGTTTTTACACGAGCAGGAGGACACTCCTATACACATATTGACAGAGCCGAGCTTCGTATTATTCATAGATTTTTGGCTAACTCGATTACACAGAGAGGTCATAATAAAGAAAAAATTACCTTACATGATTTATTCTACCTAAAGTGTATTCGGGATCCTAGAACCTTTGTCAATATCCCTTACTGTGTTGCTTTTTATTTATCTAAAATGGTAGAGGGAATGCAGGATGGGAGTATAATAGGAGGAGGTATTTTTGTGACTCTCATTGGAGAGTATTTAGGTGTTGATAGGAACCAAGGGGGTCCATTACAGCTTTGTAGAGAACAGGTTGAGCCCTTAGGATTGAAAGTTTATGTGGGTGCTAAGGTATTGAAAAGTAGACGTAACCAGGCAGTACCCTATGAGGGATCTCATCTTCAGGTAGAGAGAGGCTCAGACGAGGAAATGGAGGAGGCGGAAGACATTAGGGATGTCTTTCGAGATTCTATTCTTGACGTCCACGTTCGTATAGATGAGGAAGCAATGACGAACGCGGCCAGACATAGTATGTATGAGCAGTGGAACTCCGAGCGAGTATACGAGGATTATAGGCGACGCCAACACGATAGCTGGTTAGTTCATCAGCACCAAATCATGAGCCAGCTAACATATCAGGTACCAAATAACTATGTACCTACTCGACCTACTCATTTTCCGCCACATAGCCCTGATATCCGACCACCCTTTAACCGGTATGACTATAACCAAGCCTATCAAAACACCTATAACCAACAATGGAACCTACCTGACGAGATGAACTGGAACCCATATCCAGACTGATTTAGTTCCATTTGGTTATTTTTATGATTTTTATGTTTTTATCTTTTGACTTTTTCATGTTTAAACTTATGTTATTGGATATATTTGTGTAATTTTTATTACTTTTATTATTATTGTGTACTAATATTTCATATTTTGAATTTGAAAGTGGGATATTGAGTCCCATTTCAAATTGCCATGCATGATTATATTTGTATGTATGTATATTGTCGATTGTACAAAACAGGGTAAAACAGCGCATTTTCAAAGACTGGCATTAAGTTCAGCAAAAGCTACTAATTTTGACGACAAGATGCAAAATATATGTGAAATAACAACAAGACGGAATGAACAAATGATGTGCACCATTTATCATTCAGCAAACAAACGCCAATATATTTGGAAACTTTGGTAAAAATTTAATCATTTTCACACAAATCACCCTCATTAATTTAAATTATTACTGATTTCTTGCAAATGAGGGCATTGCAAGATCTTAAGTGTGGGAAGGGGTTAAATTCTTTCGGATTTTTTTAAATTTTTATCATAAACACTTGGTTACCATTAAAAATACTAGTAAAGCAGTAGTTGTATTAGAATCTAGTGCTCTCTGATAATAAAGAACAACCCTAGTCTTATATACTGACTACCCAATTCTAGTAAAAAAATTTCAAAATTTTCAATTAAATGAACTCAAAATCATGTTTATACAATTTTATGAACGATAAAACTAGGTTTTAACACCGAAATTATTGTTACCTCAGAAAGGACATAAATTGAGAAACAAACCAAAATGTTAAAATTCATTTAAAATGGAATAGAGGACAATAAAAAGGAAGAGATGGATCTACCAAGTTATCTTAAACATATGTCACATATTTCTGTAACAAATAACTGAAAATACTTTTGCTTTGGACTAAACTAAACTATTTTACCCGATGAAAGAAAAGAAGAGATGGATCTACACGATGAATCAATTCCATCATTAAAAGGAAGTAAAGTCTTCCGAAAAAGACACGCGCTTATTGATTTAGGTCAAGAAGTTGTCGTCCAGACCAGCTGTAGGTTGACGAAAAATCTAGAAAAGTCATCACTAAAATCAGCAGGAAATCCACGGACCTCAGCATTAAATAGGGTCGCCAAGTGGTCAGATTTATCCTAACCATGAGAAGAATTTATCTCGTACAATGGGGGGCACCATGCAAATTAGCTGGATAAGACTAATGAATCAGATCCCCAGAAAGGATAATCTCCTTAAAGATTAAAAATCAGCTTTTAAGCCTGATATTACTCAATCCTAGAGATTGACCTTAAAGATTGAGAATTCAAACTCATGAAATTCAATGATATCTAAACTCGAGCTTGAACGAGAAAATATTTTGATAAAATTACAAACCGATTTGTTTTCTAAAAATCCATTTTCAATGCGTTCATTATCATTGAACGTAAAATCCTAGGAATTCACCTGGAATTCATTAGGTCACCTGAACCAAATCGGGTGTCAACCGTAAGAACGGTGCTTGCATAGTGGTCAAAGACAGGACCTTGTGCCAAACCTACAAATTATAAGGGCGAGCTTTACTATTGCTCCTACAAAGGATAGTAATTGCGTCCGACACGTTATGGACCATAATTAAAAGCATGTCAGGGGACATTGCCTTAACAGTTGCTTGTTCAATGCTTTCCTTTACAACCGGACGGTAGTTTACCGAAAGGTAATATACGGGACAAGTAAACTGGACGTGTTGCTTTCCTAATACAAGGTTAACAAGTGGGTGACACAAAACCGCAAGTTTTGAGCTAAAATTTTCAAATCTGAAACCCACCAAGCCCACAAAAATATTTTGCAAACACCGGTGAAGGGTTATTCCGGAAAACTTATCTAGGGTAAAAACTAGATTTAATTTTCAAAAGATCAAATGTTTTCATAAAGATCCAATTTCCTTAATGGATCTAAATTTTTATAGTCATGTGGGACTGTAAACCATATCGTTACTACCATTGTTTATACCGCCGTATAGAAATCACTGATGTACAAAGTGTGAAGAATAAAGAAGTGATTCTAGTATTTCAAGACGATATTGCTTGAGGACAAGCAACACTCAAGTGTGGGAATATTTGATAATGCTAAAAACGAACATATATTTCATAGCATTATTCCTCAAGAAAGACAAGCTTTTAGTTGCAATTGTTCTATTTAAAAGTGATATTCGTTTAAATAATAAAAGGTGAAGACAAAAGACAGATTCGACGAATTGAAGACGCAAACGACCAAAAAGCTCAAAAGTAAAAAAGACAATCAAAGAGGTTCCAATTATTGATAAGAAACGTCTCAAAATTACAAGAGTACAAGATTCAAAATGCAAAGTACAAGATATTAAATTGTACGCAAGGACGTTCGAAAATCCAGAACCGGGACCAGAGTCAACTCTCAACGCTCGACGCAACGGACTAAAAATTACAAGTCAACTATGCATATGAATATAATATAATATATAATTAATTCTTAAAATTAATATATATATTATATTATATTTATAAAATGTCGGCACAAGGAAACAAGCAACATGTGAGCTCTCCCAGCTGGCCATGCGATCGCATGGCCAGGAAGAAGAAAGTCCATGCGATCGCATGGCATGAAAAGTCAGGCCACATCTCCTATAAATTCGCAGTTTGGTGAACGCAAAAACAGATATATCCATCCTCTCTATATCTATACGTAAATATTTATATTTATATTTTAATTTTAATTTTAATTTTAATCCTAATAATAAGGGTATGTTAGCAAATGTTGTAAGGGTGTAAGTCAAAATTCTGTCTGTGTAACGCTACGCTATTTTTAATCATTGTAAGTTATGTTCAACCTTTTTAATTTAATGTCTCGTAGCTAAGTTATTATTATGCGTATTTAAAATGAAGTAATCATGATGTTGGGCTAATTATTAAAATTGGGTAATTGGGCTTTGTACCATAATTGGGGTTTGGACAAAAGAACGACACTTGTGGAAATTAGACTATGGGCTATTAATGGGCTTTATATTTGTTTAACTAAATGATAGTTTGTTAATGTTAATATAAAGATTTACAATTGGGCGTCCCTATAAATTACCATATACACTCGATCGGACACGATGGGCGGGGTATTTATATGTACGAATAATCGTTCATTTAACCGGACACGGGAATGGATTAATAGCCACTAGAATAATTAAAACAGGGGTGAAATTATGTACAAGGACACTTGGTATAATTGATAACAAAATATTAAAACCTTGGGTTACACTCAGTCGACATCCTGGTGTAATTATTAAACAAAGTATTAAAATCTTGTTACAGTTTAAGTCCCCAATTAGTTGGAATATTTAACTTCGGGTATAAGGATAATTTGACGAGGACACTCGCACTTTATATTTATGACTGATGGACTGTTATGGACAAAAACCAGACGGACATATTAAATAATCCAGGACAAAGGACAATTAACCCATGGGAATAAACTAAAAATCAACACGTCAAACATCATGATTACGGAAGTTTAAATAAGCATAATTCCTTTATTTCATATTTAATTTCCTTTATTTTATATTTAATTGCACTTCTAATTATCGCATTTTTATTGTTATTGTATTTAATTGCACTTTTAATTATCGTACTTTTTAATTATCGCAAGTTTATTTTATCGCACTTTTATTATTCGCAATTTCATTATCGTTATTTACTTTACGCTTTAATTTAAGTCTTGTATTTATTTTTAATATTTTACATTTGGTTTTAACTGCGACTAAAGTTTTAAAATCGACAAACCGGTCATTAAACGGTAAAAACCCCCCTTTATAATAATAATATTACTTATATATATATTTGTATTTTTATAAAAGTAAACTAATATAGCGTTAAGCTTTGTTTAAAGATTTTCCCTGTGGAACGAACCGGACTTACTAAAAACTACACTACTGTACGATTAGGTACACTGCCTATAAGTGTTGTAGCAAGGTTTAAGTATATCCATTCTCTAAATAAATAAATATCTTGTGTAAAATTGTATCGTATTTAATAGTATTTTCCTGCTAAAATTAATAGTATTTTATACCACTATGCTCAAACATCAGTCACCCAGGGTGAAGTATCGATGTGTTAAGATGTCACGCAGTGTTAAGTACACTAACGGATGTTGTGAACACCGATGGTCTTTCGTGAGCAACATTCCATTATACGATTGGTTAACCATGGTTATGTGTTGTAGTGTAGCATATTACATTATTCGGGTTATATGCTATTGTTTATGCTAGCTTGTGGTATTGGAGATTAGTGTTATACTTTGCGATGGTATGCTAATTAAATTGCTAGCGTGTATGCAGTAATTGTGTAAGTGATTGCAAGTAAGTAGGTTATATATGTATGTGTATAATTATTGCATTCACTAAGCATTTTGCTTACCCTTTCGTTGTTTACTCTTTTTAGGTTCTGATGTGGACAAAGGAAAGGGTATACTTTTGGATTAGTATCTAGTGGGCTATTGGAGGGTATTGTTAGATACGGCCTTGTTGGGTAGTTTATCCCCAAATGCCATGCTCGTGTTTTGTTTGGCAATTAAACTCATGGGTCGTTATTACATTTTGAGTTGTACTAAACTTTAATTCTCGAAGCATTGTACGAAATGTTTTCATGTTATTAAACTTGTGTGGTGGTTGTTTATGATTCGAAAAACGTAATGCGATGTCGTACTAATGTTATTAATGTTTTTAAAAATAAAATAAAAATAATCTGTCGGGTTACGGACGGGTTGGGTCCTTTCAAGTTGATATATTGTGGTTTTTCATTAGAATTAGTCACAAGATCCTTTGCTATGCTTGTTTTGGGCTTGACTTTGATTATATGAGTTGTCTAGCCTTCAAAGGGATTTGAATGAGTGAAACAGTTTGTACTTCAAAACTTAAGTGATCTAGACAATCAATTTGGGGCTTTCATGGGATTGGGGTCTTAAATTGGGTTGGTTTTCATTTGGTCTTTAGTCAACGTAGTGAGGTTGGTTTTCTTAAGGGATTTTGATCACCAAAAGGTATTAGGGGACTTTAACCTAGATTAAGTACTAGTGACAATCATAAGAGTCAACTAGAGTCAATTAATGCAAGCTTATGGGAATTTGTAAGTGTTGATTGATTATATTAACATCTAGTAGGGATACTAGTCCAAAATTTGAACACAATTAGCTCTTAAGTGAACAATAGAACAACCCGAATGCATCAAGTGGATTATGCAAGTGTACATACTTTTAATATTCATATTTACTTAATCATTTTAGTTTCTAGTTTTAAATTGAATTAGTTTTCTTAATATCTAAACTTCAACCCCCCCACCCCCCAATCAAACAAACCTTAGGATGATTATGAGTTTTCATAGATTCAACTAGAATTCGCCACTCTCTTGGAACGAATCTTAAACGGAACACTTGCTAACTACAACTACCAAGTCATTGTTTCTCGTGAGTTTGTTCATAGTCGAGTTAAAGTTTAATTCAATCATAAAGTTAAAAGAGAGTAAGAAAGCATGTTTGTAACGAACTGAACACATGGTGTCTAGGAATCTTCCATCAAGTTTGTAGGTATCAAGCTTGGATGGTTCTTCCAGTAATCTTCGAGGATAAGGTATACGAATGGGAGTTTGAGTGGGCAGCTTCTAATAATACGTCGATTTGTTCTTGAGCCTAGCTGACCTTCTCCGTGGTTCGTCCTCTAGGATTATGGAATCCATTTGCTTAGCTTCCTCTATGTGGGGATTTTGGATGGTGTTACTAGGTAATCTTCCTTATGGTCGGGTTTTAAGGCGTTGTGATAACTGTCCGAGCTGCGTTTCTAAACTTTTGAGCAGAGCTAATTGGTTTTGCTTGAGTATCTCTGTCTGGTCTATCTAGATGCAGTTCTCTAATTTAGCTGTTGTTGTCCTTGAATGAACTTAGTCAACTGATCATCAGTCCAGAGAGTAGGGTTGGTTGTGGGGAATTTTCTCTAGCTGGTGGTCCAGTGAGTGGAAGTAGTTGATCGTTGGTCAATTGAGATTGTTAGGGTGGATAAGGTGGGTAACGATAGCGAAAAGACTGGTTGTTTCTTTGAAATTTGTTAACCCTAGGTTGTTGATTGAATCCAGGAGGATTGACGAGCTGGGTATTGAACGTAACAGACTAAACCGTCAGGATTTTTGTACTCAACTTGATATTCTTCAATGAGTTACGGGTTAGTACAGTTAATACAGGCCTGAACCTGGTTAACCTGCTGCAGTTGCGTCTTCAATTCTCCGAGTTGTTTTACAAGAGACTCCATCTTATCTGTGAGAGATTTGATGGCCTCGTTTGATTATCAAATGCGAAGAGTGGAGCAGATGATGAAGTTGTTTCACCGCAGTTCCAGTCATGATGATGCATTGTCATGTTCTCGAGCAACTCCCATGCTTCATCTACGGTTTGGTTCATCAGATTTCGTTGAGCTACTGCATCGATCTTCGTCCTATGATGACCATTGTAGAAGGTACAGATTTGGGCTTACTGTTCTAACTGGTGATTAAGGTATTTCTTCAGCAGGGTTTTGAATCGCTCCCATGCTGTGTAAATAGATTCATCATAACTTTGTTTAAAGTTAATGATATCATTCTTAAGCTTGGTTTGTTTAAAAGGAGGGAAATATTTGGTTAGGAATTTAGTACCCATCTATGTCCATGACGTGATGGAATCTTTTTCCAATCCTTCAAAGCATGATTGTGCATGATGAGTTAGAGAATAGGGGAACAAGTATAGTCAGACTATATCTTGTCCTATCCCTGACTACTTGTTGGAGTTAGAAAGAGATATGAATTTATCAAGGTGAGAGTTAGGATCGTCGTTCGGTAGTCCATGAAATTGACATCCATTTTGGATGAGCTGTATAATATGATGTTTTAACTCGAACGAGTGTCATTGAATCTCCAGGAATCTGATTATTCCTCCTCGACCTTCAATCGAGGGTTTAGTGTTTTCTACTAGAGTAACGCGTAACGACATTCGATTTTTGATTCGTTCTTCTTTGCGTACTTTAGAGATTATTGTGTCTGGATCAGGTACGTAAAATTGAAACACATATCTCATGTTTTACAAAATATCTTTGATTTTTATCGTTTTCATACTCAAGGCATGCCAGTGTGTAATCTCCATATATACAGTTGTGCACAGTATATATTTAGATTATGCACTCGATTTTGGGTAATGAGAGTCTTCTAAGTGCACCAACACATAGGATTGAGGTCAAGCGCGGCCAACTTTATCGCTTATAGTCATGACTTGAAGATCTCTAGTTCTGCGTGGGCGGGACTAGAATAATCCAATGTTCGTAATCCTCGGTATACAATCTAGCATGTAACCAAACAGGATTCTGCCGTGCGGGAGCTAGAGAAGTGATATGTCCGAAACGGACGGTTTTATTTATACGTTGTCGTTTGGCCGGAAGGCGTCAGAATCAACGACCAATAGGGGGTAATGGTTTTAAATTTATATTTAGCTGGGCCTAAATCTTACTACTCCTCATTATGAGTAAGGGAAGTATGACCTAGGGTCGTATTTTAAGATATCAGTAGAATTGAACCTATATTTAAAGCTTAAGATAATTCTAAGGTGGAGGAGTAGTGTTTACCTAATTTTGGGTTTTCTAGTTTCTAAGACAGATAAAGTAAACGAGATAAAATTTGTAATTCAGATAAGGTTAAAACAAGTGCATGCTATGATTTCGTCGGTTACTTTACCGAGATTATGGAATGCTGGCTCATGAATAGGCAGTGACCTTGTATTCATTACACTAGTCCTAAACGCCCCTGTCATAAGACATGTCACTGGGTAATGCGATAGGCTTGAAGATTCTGAATATACAGCAACGTCCCTTACCCCCGACGCCCGTGCAGTCTGACTACATGTATACACGTTCAGACGGCTCATCCAATTGAGCGACTCGGTTGGGTGACGTATTAACATTTCACAAAGTTCTAAACTTTCTTAAGCATAATAGGATACTGTGACAACCCGGAAATTTCTGACCAAATTTAAACTTAATCTTTATATTATTTCGACACGATAAGCAAAGTCTGTAATGCTGAGTCTCAAAAAGTTTTGGAACTATATTCATGTAATCAATTACCATTTGACTGTGCTCGACGATTCACGAACATTTATGTGTATATAGATATGTATATATAATATATAGTTATATTAATTGAAAATGTTAACAAAGTATTAGATGTATAATACTTTACATGAACGTATTTGCTTCAATATATGTTTAAAATATTTATTGACGGAATTAAAAGATAATATCAAATTATTGAATTGTCAGATACATTGTGATATGATTACGGGTCTATGTTATTAGGTCCACTGTGATTCAAGAAATCTATTCTTTTTTATAACATTCGAAAAATGGTAAAGTGATTTATAAGTAAGAACAAATATGTCAATTAACGGAAACTAGACAAGGGTTAGTAGAGATTCCTGTTTAATTTTCAATTCATGTTTTATAATATTTTCCTCGTGACTTTGATAAGATAACTATGTTAACTTTCATTTTATTTAATATGAAAGTAAGAACGTGGAGTGTAAATAACTTAGATGTTGGATATCGACAAGTTAAGTAACTCGACATTTTTCATTAAGATGATTTCATACGTTTATTTAACCTTTGGACTTTATCCCATGATTCACCAACAGATTATAATTTAAAAACTTGAAACCTATTATGAATATATATAATTCTACTTTTCTAAAACGTTTTATGATATAACGATTTCTATTATTTTAACCTTTTAAATGATTCTTAAATATATTTAGTTTTGGAAAATAAAATTGTCATATTTATTTGATTTAGTTTCAGACGTACACAAACATTTTTAGTTTAAAAAGAACTTATTTATTATTAAAACGTATGTAACTTTTATACATATCTAGAACCACTTTTGACAACTCATTACTTAACCAGTATGATAAAGATAACGATATTTATATTTATATTTTATTAAATATATATAATGAATTAAATTAATATTATATATATTTATACGCGTATTATACGTACATAGTTTTATACTTTTACTATACTTTAACTTTACCTTTACTTTACTTTTACTTTACTTTAACTTTAATAATTCATACTTTAATAATTCACTTTAATAATTAATACTTTAATAATTCACTTTAATAAATTATACTTTAATAATTCACTTTAATAATTCATACTTTAATAATTCACTTTTATAATTCAAAAATCTATTATAAATAGAATTCAATAGGTTTTCATTATTTCATAGAAACTTGAAAATATATTTCTCTAAACTCTCTCAATCAATTTACACACACACACACACACACACACACACACACACACACACACATATATATATATATATATATATATATATATATATATATATATATATATATATATATATATATACTCTGTATTATTTCAAGATATTATTAATATACATAAAATACTACGATGAGGTTCTGCTCGCATGTTTTCAAAATGGGTTTTGCGAGCAGGATAGGACTAAGGAAATTATGAGTTATAGCTATGGAGGTTATGGATAATGTTCGGGAGTATGCTCATGAGGTCAAACTAGTGTTTATCATCTCCGATGCGTCTACATACTTTCCTGCAATATTGAATCACAATATTGATACGTGAGCACTCATAACTTAACTTTTATATATTAGTAATGTATCCCTGACTAGTGCTCGAGTATATATAATTATGCATGCTTGTATGTTTAATTTCGTCGTTAAATAGTTTATGATAGATCATGATTTTAATACACATACTACTGAGATAAGGTATATGATATGCATGTCGTTGGAAAACTGGCGAAAAATCAATAACTTTTCATTTAGATATCGAATAGTTTCGATGAACGAATTAAAAGATGTAGTCAATTGAATTATCTATAATTTTAAGTATTATTGTTAAAATAATTATTATTATTACTATCGTCGTTATTATTATTATCTAAATAATAATAATTATTATTATTATTATTATCATTATTAGTATAAATATTATCATTAAAAATTGTTATTGTTATTACTATCGTTATTATGATTAAAAGTTATTGTTAATATTATTGATAATATTAATATTATTATTAGTATTATCATTAATATTTATTATTACTAGTATCATTATCAATTAAAACTAATATTAGTGTCATCTAATTATTATGACTAAAATTATTATCAATATTATGAATGCGATTTAAAAGAGGACTAAAAGCTATTAAACAAATCGATTAAGAAATAACGAGTATAAGTATCATGATGAAATTAAAATATTGTATGATATTGATTTAAGAGAAAAATATCCTTTTTCATTATTTTTATCATTATTATTATTATTAAAAGTATCATTTATATTAAAACTATCATTTTTATTAAAATTATCATTTTTAATAGAAATGTCATTGTTATTATAAAATATCATTTTTATTATCATTTTAGTATATTAAAAATTATCATTTTGAATAGAATTATTACTATTATATAAGATATTATTATTATTACAGTTAATATTAAAAAGTATCGTTATAATTATCATGATTAGAATTATCATTTTATCATAATTAATATCATCATTTGTAAATATAAATATTGTTATTATTATTAGTAGAATAATAATAATAATTATTATTATTATTACAAAATAATACAGCTGTTACTTATTATTATTATTATTATTATTATTATCAATATTATTTTATCAAACAAATATGTGATACAAAGATAGTTTTACCACACGTAATATAATTACATTAATAATACATACCACCATATTTTTATAATATTGAGTGAACTGTATAAATTTTATTACTTAATATATATAAAAGTATATTTTTATATATAAATCTTAATATAAATTTTTATTTATTAATAAATGACTTGTATTAATATTTACTCTAATAAAATTTGATAAATATATTTAAATATATATAACAACTATATTTAAGCTATATAATAAACACGTATGAATTTTTGGAAGTCATTTTGGGTCAAATTGATTTTTGTTGACTTTTGCATGATAATCTCGAGCATTAGGATTGTGATACACTACGACTTGACCTGAATTTGTTAGACAGATATTGACCAATATATAAATATATATACTTAATATTGGTTCGTGAATCTGAGGTCAACCTTGCACTTGTTCAATGACGTCATATGTATTTTTACTACGAAATACAGTATAGTGAGTTTCATTTGCTCCCTTTTTAAATGCTTTTGCAATATACATTTTTGGGACTGAGAATACATGCACTTTTATAAATGTTTGACGAAATAGACACAAATAATCGAAACTATATTATATGGTTGAATTGTTATATCGGATATCGCCCTTGTTGAACTTGGTAGCCTAAGAATTGGTGTTTATTATAATTGCCACCAATTGACGTGAATCCTAAAGATAGATCTATGGGCTTTGACACGCCCTAGTCAGAGAATTTGAACTGCTTTAGTACTTCGATGTTTATATGTTTGGGGATATTCTAGATGCATTTAGTTAATGTCGGTTACCAGGTGTTCAATCCATATGAATGAATTTTAAACACTTGCGAGTGTATGATTATTGAATAAATGAAATCTTGTGGTCTATTAAAATTATGGAAATGATTGATTACGATAAACTAATGAACTCACCAACCTTTTGGTTGACACTTTAAAGCATGTTTATTCTCAGGTATTAAAGAAATCTTCCATTGTGCATTAGCTCATATTCAGGATATTACTTGGAGTTATTCATGACATATTTCGAAAGACGTTGCATTCGAGTCGTTGAGTTCATCAAGATTATTATTAAGTCAATTATAGTTGGATGTATTATGAAATGGTATGCATGCTGTCAACTTTCGATGTAAAGAAAGTTTGTCTTTTAAAAACGAATGCAATGTTTGTAAAATGTATCATATAGAGGTCAAATACCTCGTGATGTAATCAACTATTGTGAATAGTTTATAATGTATATGAACGTGGCATTTCAGTTGGTATCAGAGCGGTGGTATTAGCAAACCATGTCTGCATTAGTGTGCCTAATTGATAGTCGTTAGGATGCATTAGTGAGTCTGGACTTCGACCGTGTCTGCATGTTAAAAGTTTTGCTTATCATTTTTGTCAGAAATTGCCTGCTTATCACTCTTAGTCTAGACACATCTTATTGTATTGATTGCATGAATAGTGTATAGACAAAATTCATATCTTAGCGTATCTGCTAATTCATATCTTAGCGTATCTGTTACTGTAAACTTTGCTTGACATATTCCGTAAATTCCTCCGTAATCTACGAAATCTTTTGCTATATATATATAGATATCCTATGTAATTAGAATACCACCCGATAGCCGGAAAATCATTTCATATCGAAAAATCCATTATACAATCGTACGAAATGGAATTCGTCATTAGTTCAAGTCCCTCGGATTCAGAAATGGAATCCCACTCAAGCTCCGAAAGCAGTGTTACCGGAATGGATCAACCAATTAACCATCATCTATTCTGGATGAATTGGGGATGGGTTCGTAGCCTCCTTAATCATTGGAGACAAGAAGAAGGCGATCCTTTCCATCTACCACATTGTCCTCTTGGCGAAGAACCTGAAGCAATTAACGGCGAACCTGTCCGAAACACCATTTTCTCTCTCATTTCCAGAGTATCTCGTCATGATTATATACTACATCAAATTCTAGATTTTATTTATCCGCTCGTCCGAACCGACAATCACCCCGGTGTAATAGAAGTCAACTAGCTTCGCGCTCGGGTAGTGGCTTTGGAAAATATGTTGCAAATGTTACAAACACCGGCAGCAGCACTAGCAACATAACCAGTACCACCATCAGCAACACCAACAGTACCATCACAACCACCAACAGTAACATCCACATCCCACACTTCAACATCACAACCTATATCCCACGAGCACCAATGTCATATGCTCTGTATATACCAAGGAATACCAACAACAACAAATGATGAAGTATTGATTCATAACTTCATTGGAGAAATACTCCGCAACGATTATATAGTCTCTAAAGTCTTAGAGATTATCTATTCTAGCCCTAACCATAAATTAGATGAATGAACCAAAAGGATAGAAGGAAGAATAGAAATCTTGACAAGAATGATGCGTGATTTACAAGCTAGACTTGTTTTACCAACAGCATCAACAGTACCATTAGCATCACCAGCACGGTCAGTGCCGTCAGCATCGTCAGAATCAGCAGCACCTATAACATCACAAACTCCGCCAGTTCAAGAATCACCGTGGACATCATCACTAATCAACAACACGTATATTGTATCAACGAGTTATGAAGTATTAACCCATTCCTCTGAAGGATTTATATGCATATCTTATATATACAAATTTTGAAACCATAATAAATCTTTCGGTACTAAGCTATTATGTGTGAATCTTAACTACTCGGTTGATTCATATTATTAATATACAATGATGTACGTCCTTCGTCCGAAACTTAACCATCGTTAACTACAATCTCTGTCTAAATTCAATAAATTCCATTTCATAATAATAAATCAAGTGTATTATTCAAATATATGTTTGATTTTACACTTTCATCAGCGATGTACTCGAAACTTTTCAAATAACATCATTCGCACCTTGCGAAGTTCACAAGAATTCCACGAATGCCAACATCATTCACTGAGTAAATATCAATGAAAATGAATAATGAAGTATTGATTCATAATTTCATTTACGTTGAAGTGATAATCTATGAAGGTTACGAAATTTCTAAAGTTTTTGGGATTATTCATTTCTAGTTCTAGCTAAAAATCAAATGAGCTTAATATGATAGTAACTCATTAAATCTGTAATACATCTGAAGAAAATATACACATATTTTCATAAGGGCTGTAATAAAATTCTCTGTACAAAACATTACTTGTGAATTTTTTTTGAACGGGTAGGTAATACCCAAGAAATATATAAGTTCACAAATAATATGTTACATTCTTCGAATCTGATTCAGCAAATCATCCATTATACTCTCTACTTTTACAATAATATACATTATTTCATAAAAATCAAAACGACCATACTCATTCAAGTTCAATTACATATTTTGATTTCGAAATCGCAGAATTCAATTCAAGATATAACCGGTATCATCAATCTTAGATTCCTATATCTTTTAAAGCTATACTTTGACTTCAAGACTGTGCTAGAACATCATATGTATATTAACAGCTTCAGTCTGTGTTCAAACCCTCCGAAATTCCTGAAGACAGTTCAAATAATGAACAATCGAGATGATGATCCAACCACATGTTACCCACAGTTATGTATCTGAAAAATCCTCGAAACCAAAGTCATAGTTTAACACGCATCCGTGTTAGACCCTTTGGCATTTACTAGCTAAAATATCTTTTCAATTCCTCTCCAAAATAGTCAGCTTTGTCACAGCTCCAGCAAGTCAACTTCGACTTTTCAGTTGAAACAGATTTATTATAACCTCGATATATAGGTTTCCCTTTCGCCATTGTTACCAGGGAGCCGTTTATGTTCCACCACATTAGCAATAAACTTATTAATAACTTCACTAATCTTTGATTTTCCGAAAAATCATTTACTCATCTGCATCTTGTAACGAGAATTACCATACGAATCGTTGGGAATTAGCAATCAGTATTTTGAAATCTCGCAGCATGTCAACGCCAACAGCTATACATATAACGTCTATCTCCTGGACTTACATACTGCAAATGTGAAGTTTTTGAAAAACACTCTAAACTGCGAACTAGTTCTCGAAATTTTGAAAAATGCTGATGAAGCAGCAAAAACTGTAAACGACCTTAACAGTAAAAAGTTGATGATAAAGAATAGTGTATTGGAAAAGCTCAGAAAAATAGAAGTTTTGGAACTGGAAAACGGATAGAGCAAAGTATGAAGGAGGCTGTGGACAAATCACAAAGGCTGAACCTGCCTTCAAAGAATCTAAATGATTCTGCTAAAGTCATTAACGAATACCTTATTCCTGACTCTAAACCCCTGTGAACAATATTCTTCATCATCCTCTGATATTAGAAATTCTAAGATATCATCGTATCTTTCATTATAAATATCCTCCATATTTCTGAAGATATTTTCATAATTATTCTATCTGAAATCATTTACCTCTTCGCGCTATTTGTATTACATTATAAAAGAAACTATTTTAGTTTCTAAATTCTGAAACCTTTGAGTTCAAAATAAGAATGTTTTTGAAGAAGTATTGGGAACTGAAGCATGAATAAGTATAAAATAATGACACTTGATCAACGTGATTATATTACAGTAAGTCATGCTGAGTTTCTAAATGGAATGTGACGATTCACAGATCATAACGTCATCATGTGCTATATTACACGACTCTTGTATTCTATTTAACATCTAAAAATATCAAGAAAATATTTTCTTGATGATTCAGTCTTTTTCGAGGTATTCTGGTAATTTGACAAATCAAGATCGTGCCATTACAATTTCCTTCTTAGAACATTAGCCATGTTCATTCGAAACTCCATAACTACGAATTCTGGACCATTACTTGCCATGTTTAATAAATAGAAGAGAAAACAGAGCATGAAGATCCAAAATAGAAAGTGGAGTATAAATCGCAGAAAATAGAAGAGAGCATTAACTGGGGATGATAATGATTATAGAAGACAGAGGCAGGGATTTCGAAATATAAAGGAGGATATAAAGCCCAACGACAACTCAGAAATTATAAACCATATATATCGATGCATATAGCAATATAAAGACACGGGAGAACTAAAAACACTATAAAACCAAGAGTATAGTAGAAGTAAATAGATTCTTCCAGCAGTAGATGAAAAAGAAGAATGACAGATATGAAAGAAAGAAATATATCACGAAGCAGAACTGGATGAAGCATATTGAAGAATGCTTTAAAGTATACATTGAGAGAGAAAGAATTGAAGGTGTGAGTTGTGGAAATAAGGAAACGAAGGGGGTGGATATATAGTAAAATATCCGACAGAGAAATCAAAACAGATTATCACATTTAATCAAAGCGGATCCTAATTTCCTTAATTACCGAAGAACCAAATCTTATTACGAATATTTTCTTCTAAATTCCTTGAATTTCGAAAATCAACCGTGACTACGTCACCGGTTAAGTCAAACCTACATTTATTCATTTTCATTTTTTTGCGATAGCTTCACTCGTAATCTTCACATAAACGAATTGTTTATTCCATACTACTCACTGATGATAAAACTCTAATTTCCAACTCGTATGCGTCATGAAAACATACTTATTGTCATCCATGACCATTCCACTCAAATTTCGGGAGGAAATTTCTTTAACGGGTAGGTACTGTGACAACCCGGAAATTTCTGACCAAATTTAAACTTAATCTTTATATTATTTCGACACGATAAGTAAAGTCTGTAATGTTGAGTCTTAAAAAGTTTTGGAACTATATTCATGTAATCAATTACCCTTTGACTGTGCTTGACGATTCATGAACATTTATGTGTATATAGATATGTATATATAACATATAGTTATATTAATTGAAAATGTTAACAAAGTATTAGATGTATAATACTTTACATGAACGTATTTTCTTCAATATATGTTTAATATATTTATTGACGGAATTAAAAGATAATATCAAATTATTGAATTATCAAATACATTGTGATATGATTACGGGTCTATGTTATGAGGTCCACTGTGATTCAAGAAATCTATTCTTTTTTTATAACATTCGAAAAATGGTAAAGTGATTTATAAGTAAGAACAAATATGTCAATTAACGGAAACTAGACAAGGGTTAGTAGAGATTCCTGTTTAATTTTCAATTCATGTTTTATAATATTTTCCTCGTGACTTTGATAAGATAACTATGTTAACTTTCATTTTATTCAATATGAAAGTAAGAACGTAGAGTGTAAATAACTTAGATGTTGGATATTGACAAGTTAAGTAACTCGACATTTTTCATTAAGATGATTTCATACGTTTATTTAACCTTTGGACTTTATCCCATGATTCACCAACAGACTATAATTTAAAAACTTGAAACCTATTATGAATATATATATATAATTCTACTTTTCTAAAACATTTTATGATATAACGATTTCCATTATTTTAACCTTTTAAATGATTCTTAATTATATTTAGTTTTGGAAAATAAAATTATCATATTTATTTGATTTAGTTTCAGACGTACAAAAACGTTTTCAGTTTAAAAAGAACTTATTTATTATTAAAACGTATATAACTTTTATACATATCTAGAACCACTTTTAACAACTCATTACTTAACCAGTATGATAAAGATAACGATATTTATATTTTATTTTATTAAATATATATAATGAATTAAATTAATATTATATATATTTATACGCGTATTATACGTACATAGTTTTATACTTTTACTATACTTTAACTTTACCTTTACTTTACTTTAACTTTAATAATTCACTTTAATAATTCGTACTTTAATAATTCACTTTAATAATTCAAAAATCTATTATAAATAGAATTCAATAGGTTTCATTATTTTATAGAAACTTGAAAATATATTTCTCTATTATTTCTCTTGAATATATATATATATATATATATATATATATATATATATATATATATATATATATATATATATATATATATATATATCAGACGGCTCATTCACAGCAAATTCTACCAGGCTTCAGGAAAGATCCTTTTCATGAATATATATATATATATATATATATATATATATATATATATATATATATATATATATATATATATATATATATATATATATATATATATATATATTATTTCAAGATATTATTAGTATACATAAAATACTACGATGAAGTTCTGCTCGCATGTTTTCAAAATGGGTTTTGCGAGCGGGATAGGGCTAAGGAAATTATGGGTTATAGCTATGGAGGTTATGGATAATGTTCGGGAGTATGCTCATGAGGTCAAACTAGTGTTTATCATCTCTGTTGCGTCTACATACTTTCCTGTAATATTGAATCATAATATTGATACGTGAGCACTCATAACTTAACTTTTATATATTATTAATGTATCCCTGACTAGTGCTCGAGTATATATAATTATGCATGCTTGTATGTTTAATTTTGTCATTAAATAGTTTATGATGGATCATGAGTTTAATACACATACTACTGAGATAAGGTATATGATACGCATGTTATTGGAAGGCTGGCGAAAAATCAATAACTTTTCATTTAGATATCGAATAGTTTCGATGAACGGATTAAATGATGTAGTCAATTGAATTATCTATAATTTTAAGTATTATTGTTAAAATAATTATTATTATTACTATTGTTGTTATTATTATTATATAAATAATTATTATTATTATTATTATTATTATTATTATTATTATTATTATTATTATTATTATTATTATTATTATTATTATTATTATTATTATTATTATCATTATCATTATCATTGTTAGTATAAATATTATCATTAAAAATTGTTATTGTTATTACTATCGTTATTATCATTAAAAGTTATTGTTAATATTATTGATAATATTAATATTATTATTAGTATTATCATTAATATTTATTATTACTAGTATCATTATCAATTAAAACTAATATTAGTATCATCTAATTATTATGACTAATATTATTATCAATATTATGAATGCGATTTAAAAGAGGACTAAAAGCTATTAAACAAATCGAGTAGGAAATAACGAGTATAAGTATCATGATGAAATTAAAATATTGTATGATATTGATTTAAGAGAAAAATATCCTTTTTCATTATATTTATCATTATTATTGTTATTAAAAGTATCATTTATATTAAAACTATCATTTTTATTAAAATTATCATTTTTAATAGAAATGTCATTGTTATTATAAAATATCATTTTTATTATCATTTTAGTATATTAAAAATTATCATTTTAAATAGAATTATTACTATTATATAAGATATTATTATTACAGTTAATATTAAAAAGTATCGTTATAATTATCATGATTAGAATTATCATTTTATCATAATTAATATCATCATTTGTAAATATAAATATTGTTATTATTATTAGTAGAATAATAATAATAATTATTATTATTATTACAAAATAATACAACTGTTACTTATTATTACTATTATCAATATTATTTTATCAAACAAATATGTGATACAAAGATATTTTTACCACACATAATGTAATTACATTAATAATACATACCACTATATTTTTATAATATTGAGTGAACTATATAAATTTTATTACTTAAAATATATAAAAGTATATTTTTATATATAAATTTTAATATAAATTTTTATTTATTAATAAATGACTTGTATTATTATTTACTCTAATAAAATTTGATAAATATATTTAAATATATATAACAACTATATTTAAGCTATATAATAAACACGTATGAATTTTTGGAAGTCATTTTGGGTCAAATTGATTTTTGTTGACTTTTGCATGATAATCTCGAGCATTAGGATTGTGATACACTACGACTTGACCTGAATTTGTTAGACAGATATTGACAAATATATAAATATATATACTTAATATAGGTTCGTGAATCCGAGGTCAACCTTGCACTTGTTCAATGACGTCATATGCATTTTTACTACGAAATACAGTATAGTGAGTTTCATTTGCTCCCTTTTTAAATGCTTTTGCAATATACATTTTTGGGACTGAGAATACATGCACTTTTATAAATGTTTGATGAAATAGACACAAGTAATCGAGACTACATTCTATGGTTGAATTATTATACCGAATATCGCCTTTGTTGAACTTGGTAGCCTAAGAATTGTTGTTTATTATAATTGCCACCAATTGACGCGAATCCTAAAGATAGATCTATGGGCTTTGACACGCCCCAGTCAGAGAATTTGAACTGCTTTAGTACTTCGATGTTTATATGTTTAGGGATATTCTAGATACATTTTGTTAATGTCGGTTACCAGGTGTTCAATCCATACGAATGAATTTTAAACACTTACGAGTGTATGATTATTGAATAAATGAAATCTTATGGTCTAATAAAATTATGGAAATGATTGATTACGATAAACTAATGAACTCACCAACCTTTTGGTTGACACTTTAAAGCATGTTTATTCTCAGGTATTAAAGAAATCTTCCACTGTGCATTAGCTCATTTTAAGGATATTACTTGGAGTCATTCATGGCATATTTCGAAAGACGTTGCATTCGAGTCGTTGAGTTCATCAAGATTATTATTAAGTCAATTATAGTTGGATGTATTATGAAATGGTATGCATGCTGTCAACTTTCAATGTAAAGAAAGTTTGTCTTTTAAAAACGAATGCAATGTTTGTAATGTTGGAATTCATCATATAAACAAGTTTCATGAACATATATGTCAAAACCCGATTTCAACATTAAGCGGAAGCATATTTATAAACAAATTGATATGAAGTTTAACCTTTTAAACATGAATTCCAAAACCATATCAAGTCTAGAAAATATGCTTACAAAGTAAAAGAGCTAGTAAAGAGGATATACCTACTCCAAGTTAGGAGGTTAAAAGGATGATGAGGATGATGAAGAAGATGATGAATAAGCAAGCTCATTACTTGAAGCCTCAAGCTTTGTATACCCACAAGCCTTTGCAAACCAACACCCTTGAACTTGGTTAGGATTTAGACACCAAAATGCAAGTAAAAATCAAATGAAGAACACCCTTTCTTCCTCCCAAAATTTTGGCCAAAACTAGATGGATGGAGAGAGTTTTGATTTTTTCTTTAAAATCTAGTAATTATGTGTGTATGTGTAAGTGTGCAAGCATGCTAGTTGAAAGAGGGTAAATACACTTAACCAAGTAAGCATGGGTGGGTTTTCTTGGAGTCCCAAAACCGCCACCCACCTCCCTTTTTTTTTTTTTTTTCCTTCTAACTTTTAAATAAAAGTCTTGCATTATTTACTAGATACTTGCACATCCTTTTAATTTTATAAACCTTTTATAAAATTATATTTTATAAACCACTTATAAAATAATAACACACACATAAGTTTAATCATATAAATAATTAAACTTGTATTTATAATTATCCAAATAATTATTTCAAGCATTTTATCTTTAGAAAACCAATTTCTAAAGTTCAAGTGTCGAGTATTAATTTTAAAGATCCAATCGTTAAAATAAATACTAAAAGGTGTTGTTGGCTTGTTATTGGGTATGACCCGACTTGGATCATAACATATTGGCCACATTAATTTATTATGTCTCTCGGGCATATGAAATACCTTCAATCTCCCACTTGCACGAGAAACATAAGGAATTAATGCAAGTGACGGATACCACCTAACGACTGTCCATCACCCTCAATGTGTTATGACTTGGTGCCATTCAATAACATCATCCCTTTCGAGTTCCCATCTCGAATATGATTAGGTGAATCTTTCAATATATCATTTTGTCCTAGATGTCATGTTAAATCCAAGAGACATAGAGTGATCACTCTCTTATAGATTTAACTTTATCAGGCCTTAGACATCTGACTCTCAACGAATAAGAGGGACAAATTCCATCTTGGCTACATACGTCCTAGACACTACACTTTGTACCATACCTGAAGCCTCCCTTATGAGCTACCTTTTCAGAATAGCGAAGGAAAGAATCAAGGCACGATATTTGGTGAATATCTGAACCCAATATGTATCTCAGGTCAGAGGATACAATGATATTCTCCTTTACTCAAGATTACATGTGATCAACCACAAAGGCTCCATACAGTAAATCTTGATAGCGGGTCTTCCAATATTTGTATCCCACAAATATCTATGAACCTTGGTTGCAACCTTGCCCTACATTCACCAATTGAATGTTAACCAATCCAAGTTCATAATAGTCTAGACCTCACACTTGTTCCCACAAATGTGATCAACTACGGAATTTAGAATAATTATTTATTCATGGATAAAATATGCAAAATTTGAACATAACTCAAAATTAAAATAATACCATAACTATATTAATGAGTTTGAACTAATTCGTTCCGTTACAATACATAAAATAGATCATTTCCAATCACTAGAATATCGAAGCCCTAATGCACAAACATGCCCCTCATGTTTTGGCCCATGTAAAAGCTTCGTGAGTGGATCCGCAACATTATGATCTGTGTGAACTTTGTGAATACATATCTTTCCCTTTTCAACCTCATCGCTGATGTAGTTGAATCTCCGCTCAATGTGATGAGTCTTTTGATGAGCACGAGGTTCCTTGATTTGAGCAATCACACCCTCGTTGTCACAAAAGATCTCAAGAGGGTCCTGAATGGAAGGGACCACTCCTAAGTCGTCGATGAATTTCTTCATCCATGCAGCATCCTGAGCTACCAATGATGTGGCAATGTACTCCGACTCTGTAGTGGATAACGCAACAACATCCTGTTTTGAACTCTTCCAAGAGACCGCACCTCCATTTAACATGAAGACATAACCGGATTGTGATCGAGAATCATCTCGATCAGTTTGGAAGCTCGCGTCCACGTAACCTTTTACAGCGATTTCCTCCTCACCAGACCCATATATTAGAAACATATCCTTAGTCCTCCTAAGGTATTTCAATATACTTTTAACAGCAACCCAATGACTGTTTCCTGTGTTATTCTGGTATCTACTTGTCAAGCTTAGAGCGCATGACACGTCCGGTCTAGTACATATCATTGCATACATGATTGACCCAATAGCAGATGCATATGGGACATTTTTCATCCTCTCTTGTTCATCTTTTGTGGTAGGACATTGAGATGAACTGAGAACAGTTCCTCTTTGAATAGGTACCAAACCTTTCTTAGAGTTTTCCATCTTGAACCTTTTCAAGACTTTATCAATGTATGTACTTTGACTTAAACCCATAAATTTCTTGGATCTATTCCTATAGATCCCTATCCCCAATATATATTGTGCTTCTCCAAGATCCTTAATGGAGAAGCAACTTTTAAGCCAAGTTTTAACTCCTTGCATTGTGGTAATATCATTCCCAAATAACAATATATCATCCACGTATAGTACGAGGAACATGATGGTGCTCCCACTAGCCTTCTTGTATACAAAAGCTTCATCACCATTTTTAATGAAGCCAAATTTCTTTGCCTCCTCATTAAAACGATGATTCCACATTCTAGATGCTTGTTTCAATCCGTAGATTGATTTCTTTAACTTGCATACCTTTTTAGGATGTTTCGGATCAACAAAACCTTCGGGCTGTACCATATAGACATCTTCCTCAAGATATCCATTTAGGAAAGCGGTTTTGACATCCATTTGCCATATTTCATAGTCTTAGTGAGCAGCAATGGCAAATAATATCCTAATAGATTTTAGCATTGCCACAGGCGAGAAAGTTTCATCATAGTCAACCCCTTGAGTTTGAGTGAAACCTTTTGCTACAAGTCTAGCTTTGTATGTATCCAAGTTTCCATGTATGTCGGTTTTCTTCTTGAAAAGCCATTTGCAATCAACTAGCTTAGAGCTAGGAGGTTGCACAACAAGTTCCCAAACTTGGTTTTCATACATGGATTGCATCTTGGCGTTCATGGCTTCCTGCCATTTGTCTTTATCAATCCTTGATAAAGCATCTTCGTAGTTTGTGGGTTCATCCAAATCAACCGTATAGCAACCATCCACGAGAAAACCATATCTCTTAGGAGGATTACTAATCCTACTAGATATTTAAACGTCTTGCATACTTTGATCAACCACTTGATCATTCTCAACATTTTCATGTTGAGTGCTAGTGTCAACCAATTGTGTATCATCTATTTGATCTTGAACCTCTTCAAAATCTATCTTCCTTTCACTATTTCCTTCCATTAGGAACTTAGCTTCAAGGAATTCCGCCTTTCGAGTAACAAATACATTTTGCTCAGTCGAATCATAGAAATAGTATCCCATATCATCCTTGGGATATCCTATGAAGATACACTTTGTGGATCGAGCATGCAACTTATTAGCATCATAGCGCTTAGGATAAGCTTCACATCCCCATACTTTCAAGTATGATAGAGAAGGAGGTTTTCCAAACCACATCTCGTGAGGAGTTCGTTCCACTTGCTTGGTTGGGGCCATATTTAAAATACGAGCCGCGGAGCATAGACAATAACCCCAAAACGATAGAGGTAACGAGCTTCTTGCCATCATAGATCGAACCATATCCATTAGGGTTTGGTTCCTCCTTTCGGACACTCCATTAAGTTGAGGTGTCCCTGGTGGAGTAAGTTGTGAGATAACCCCACAACTCCTAAGATGATCTTGGAAGGCATCGCTTAGGTATTCACCTCCTCTATCGGTACGAAGTACCTTAATTGTCTTATTGAGTTGATTTTGTACTTCGTTTTGATATTCTTTAAATGCTTCAAAAGTTTCGTCCTTGTGTCTTAATAAGTAGACAAATCCGAAACGACTAAAGTCATCAATGAAAGTAACAAAGTATCTTTCACCATTCCTTGTCATGGGCTTAAAGGGTCCACATACATCTGAATGTATTAATCCCAATAAGTCTTTAGCCCTTTCATAGGTCCCTTTGAAAGGTGCTTTAGTCATTTTGCCTTGTAAACAAGATTCACATACATCAAACGAGTCCATCTCATTTGATTTCAAAAGTCCATTCTTTTGAAGTGTATGCATTCTGTTCTTGATTATGTGACCAAGGCAACAATGCCATAAGTAGGAATCACTCAAATCCCTTTTGAGTTTCTTGGTGCTTGTATGGTATATTGAGCTACTAGATGATGTGTCATCATGAACCAATTCATAAATTCCATTTGAAGGCGAAGCCTTAAAATAGAATACATTATCTAAATAAACATGGATATCATCATTAACAAAATTAAGATTAAAACCACATTGTTTCAAACGGGAAACTGAAATAATGTTTCGACATAAATCTGGTGCATACAAAACATTGTTCAAAATAAGTTCCAAACCACTTGGAAGTTTTAACACAAAGTCTCCTTGAGCCTTCACTTGCACTCTGGCTCCATTACCCATGTAGAGACTTGATGTTCCCGTTTGCTTGCTACTTCTTTTGAACCCCTGCAAAGAATTGCAAATGTGAGTTCCACATCCAGTGTCTAATACCCATGTATTAGAAGAAGTAATACTAAGCTCTATATATACCATATATATATTACCTGAGGATTGCCCCGCATCCCTCTTTTCCTTCAACTCCTTAAGGTAGACCGGGTAGTTTCGTTTCCAGTGACCCATTTCACCGCAACCGAAATACGGGTCTTCCTTGGGGTTTGCTTTTCCGGCAACCTTTTGCTTCTTGTTCTTGTTTTTGGTTCGGGTAACCATCTTCCCCTTTCCCTTGCCTTGATGAGCGGGTCCTTTCCTCTTAGCCGCCTTAGGCTTAGAGGTGTTATTACCTTTGGACCCACCATCATTGATCATTAGCACGGGTGAAGCCCTTTTACCCATGCTAGTTTCGGCCGTCCTTAACATGCCATGAAGTTCACCAATGCTCTTATCCATCCCATTCATATTGTAATTAATTACAAATTGGTCAAACCTCTTTGACAAGGAGTTTAGGATAAGATCGGTGGCTAACTCATTAGAAATGTTGAGATTAAGACGGTTTGCGAGATCAATAAGGCTTTTCATTTTGAGGACATAAGATGAAACGGATTGGGTGTCATCCATACGACATGCATGTAGCGCTCGAACCGTTTCGAAGCGCTCGACACAAGCTTGTTGAAGGAACATCTCCTTCAATTGAGTGATCATGTCATATGCACTATGATGCTCGAAATCCTTTTGGAGTTCGGGTATCATAGTCCCAAGCATTAGGCAAGCGACTTGCACCGAATCGGCGCAATACTTATCATAATAAGCCATGCCCTCTACATCTTCCTCGTCCGGTTGGTCGAACACATATGCTTTATCCTCAAGTTTGAGGACAATTATAAGATTACGGAACCAATCCATAAAGTTCGTATGGTTGAGTTTGTCTTTCTCGAGGAGAGACCTTAATGATAGGTTGTTTAGGTTAAGTGGTGCATTTTGCCTGTTGTTGTTATTGACGGCCATCTACAAAATTTAACAAAGTTTATTTAAGTATCGATTTTAAATTTAATAAACAATACCCTTTTATAATTAATTGTCTTATTAAATATTAGAATCCAACGGTAAATCAAATTTCGGTTAGGTGACCTTTATCCCGTTATTTGATTTAGCTAGGTAGTCATTTATATGACAATTGCAATCCTTTTGCAACTTCTAAATTATGGGATCATGCAATCCTTTTGCATGGCATATTTATCCCATCAACGCCTATTTGTTCCTCATGCTTCGGTGACCCTAAGTTCATGATTCCCAAATCAAGTCGTCCTACTTGTGTAAACATGTAAAATTAACATACAAGTGGTTAGGTGACCTTTATCCCACAAGCATGCGAATTTTACCTTAACCATATTAGTTAGCTCATAACGGTTAGGTGACCTTTATCCCATTATGAGTTCCCTACTATGTTCAAGTGTCCCACAAAAGGATGGCGTTTAACTTGTTTACCTTGTTTTAGTTTAAGGGATTTTAAGTTTTCATAAATTCTAGTTTAAGAAAACATTTGCCATACACCAACATGCATTTGGTGTATAGTACATTATGAAAAACCAATTTTCATGTCTTAGTAGTAAAACCAATTACTTGATATAAACCATTTTATATACACTGTCATCATGTCCTTAATAACCATTTATTAGTGTCCTTTTGTTGTTTTAATTATAATCAATTATAATGTCATTTTGCAAGTTGTTTCCATGTGATTTTTCTTGTATCAACCAAGCATACAAACACAATAATCATACAAGCATGCATAACAACAATGTTCACAATCAAGCCAAAGTGGTGAACACTTGTTTAGCCGAAAACAAGTGTTACCGGTAAAGGGTTAAAACACAAAGTAAGAGATTTCAAATCTCCCACTAACTCTTGCATCCATATGCTCCATCTTGTGTTTTTCATTCATCATCTTGTATCTTCTTTTCTTTTTACAAAAAAATATACAACCTAATACATTTTTCTAGGAAAAAGAAATTACAACCTAATCTATTTTACATACCAAAATAAAATAAATTACATTTCCAAATTACAAGATTATTACAAACCAAATGAATGAATAAATATCACAAACCATAAGAATGAATAAATCAACCAGACATACACACATGCAACCACAAGGCCAAGGCTTGATTGTGAACAACAACTAACAACAAAACATGACCAAACTTGAAGTTCCAAACCCCTTTTGGAACCCCAAAATTCGGCCAAAAATATATCCCACCCATAACCCAAAATTTTTACATTCTAGTTTCATGCATGTTACTAGATTGTAATCTAAATGGGTTATCAAGCCAAATACAAGAAGCATATTTCTATGACCTCGGCTCTAGATACCATTGTTGGAATTCATCATATAAACAAGTTTCATGAACATATATGTCAAAACCCGATTTCAACATTAAGCGGAAGCATATTTATAAACAAATTAATATGAAGTTTAACCTTTTAAACATGAATTCCAAAACCATATCAAGTCTAGAAAATATGCTTACAAAGTAAAAGAGCTAGTAAAGAGGATATACCTACTCCAAGTTAGGAGGTTAAAAGGATGATGAGGATGATGAAGAAGATGATGACTAAGCAAGCTCCTTACTTGAAGCCTCAAGTTTTGTATACCCACAAGCCTTTGCAAATCAACACCCTTGAACTTGGTTAGGATTTAGACACCAAAATGCAAGTAAAAATCAAATGAAGAACACCCTTTCTTCCTCCCAAAATTTCGGCCAAAACTAGATGGATGGAGAGAGTTTTGATTTTTTTTAAAAGCTAGTAATTATGTGTGTATGTGTAAGTGTGCAAGCATGCTAGTTGAAAGAGGGTAAATACACTTAACCAAGTAAGCATGGGTGGGTTTTCTTGGAGTCCCAAAACGGCCACCCACCTCCCTTTTTTTTTTTTTTTTTTCTTCTAACTTTTAAATAAAAGTCTTGCATTATTTACTAGATACTTGCACATCCTTTTAATTTTATAAACCTTTTATAAAATTGTATTTTATAAAACACTTATAAAATAATAACACACACATAAGTTTAATCATATAAATAATTAAACTTGTATTTATAATTATCCAAATAATTATTTCAAGCATTTTATCTTTAGAAAACCAATTTCTAAAGTTCAAGTGTCGAGTATTAATTTTAAAGATCCAATCATTAAAATAAATACTAAAAGGTGTTGTTGGCTTGTTATTGGGTATGACCCGACTTGGATCATAACATATTGGCCACATTAATTTATTATGTCTCTCGGGCATATGAAATACCTTCATGTAAAATGTATCATATAGAGGTCAAATACCTCGCGATGTAATCAACTATTGTGAATCGTTTATAATGTATATAAACGGGGCACTTCAGATATAGGGTTTACCGTATCCAAGAGTGTTTCGATGCTTTCGTTAATGATTGGGTTTAAAAGATAGTTAGGCCCTTAAAAGGAGTTCAACCATAAAGAACACCATGGCCAAGTCAAGTTGACTTCCATAAACACGTTCGATTATCCTAACGGTCCAATCCTTTATGTGTTTAAACAAACAGTTCCTTAATTAACCAAGAATCTCTCAAGCGGGGTGCAATGCTTGATTCGGCATTATGGTGAAGTGTACTAATCAGCACTGACAGGGTTTCATGGCCTTACTTACCAGAGGTACAGCTTACAATAACCATTGTGCTTCAGCGTGTACATACGATGTTTATATGCTTGGTGACTATACTAGCATGGTCTAGGACCGACAATGTACTAGGGGTCTAGTTAGATGTTTCACTACGAAAGAGTCCTCAGTCGAAATCCAAATCTCGGTGGACTTACTACAACCGGTGTGCCTCAGTCAAACTTATGTTGTATCTGATAAACTTCTCTTACCAAGGGGTGACACAGATAGTGTACTCTGAATCGAGGTTCGTGACTTTCCAATAACAGAGCCAATAACTACATTCTATTAGTTGGAAACGCGATTGAGTTTAAAGCATAATCTGAAAGCATCTTGATAACATACACAAACCATAATATTATTCGGCATTATAACTGACTACGTCATAACATACACTAAAGATAACTACTCGCTAATCATGGCAACAACATCACAAAACATAATAATGGAAGACATTATATAAAGACAAAGGATAGAAGTACTACTAGATTAAATGAGTTCCGAATACAAAAGTGACAACTTCAAACTCCAGATTGCTCCTAATACAATCTTCGGCATTCTTCTTCGAGTACTAGATTTTCCACACGGAGTCGAAGACCTTGAAAGTATGACTAATATTGTAAAAAGAGAGAGAAATAAGTGAATTGAAGTGTGTGTAAAAATGGATGACAAAGACCCTTTAAATAGAGTTGAAATTTGCCTGCAAACGGCTGGCAAGCCGTTTGGCAAGCCGTTTGCAGGGGGCATTTGCCAGCTTTGCCCGTTTGCTTTGGGCGTGTGGCAGGCCGTTTGGCAAACCGTTTGGCAAGCCGTTTGGCCTGCCCTGGTTTGCTGAATTCACTAGATCGTAACTTGATTTCTTATCTTTCACCGTTTTCGCTCTAGAATCTTCGTTTTAGCTCCGATTCTCTTGATTCTTTTTGCACCGTCTTTATAATCACGTGTTCTTCAATTTTAATTGACGAAGATTGTATTTTGGTGATAAAGTTTGGAACATTATTATTTTTAGGCCTTAATACCGAGGTGAAAATGTGACTTTTTAGCTGATATCAAATATCCCACACTTAGACTTTGCTTGTCCTCAAGCAAACTTCTCGTTTTTACCTTAAGAAATCTTTTCGGAGTTTCTTTTCAAATAGCCTAAGCGGTTTGCTTTTTATTATAAGAGTGAAAGATAAGGTGAGACATCTGTGTTAGGGTTGAAACTATCTCTGCAAACATGCGAGGAGGTTACATGACTTAAGCTAGCTTTCACGGGTCACTCATACCACACAAGTGTTTAGGGTTCCCTATAGATCTAAGAAATGAATTCACTCATAGCCAGTCATGTTGCACCCATCGTCATAGGCTTGATAAAGACTTAAATCCTTGCTACTAATGTGAAAACGGTAGTAATCATAGCTTCTAGGTCATTTGTCAATGATGGAAAGGAATTTTGGAGTTGTGGTGAAGTTGTTTTAAGAGGGGTTGAAAAAAATGGGTAGTGTAGTCTTTTTGCAGTCTTTTATTCGAAATTTAAGATAGATAGGGGTGCTGATATTTTTGAGAAGCACTTTTGAACTTTTCTTCCTTTGATAATCATTTGTGGTTAAGTTCTTCTTCAGTGTTTCTCTTCATAAGTTCTGCTCCTTTTTTCAGAACTTTAAAAAAATATTTTTTTTTTTGAGATTTATTCTCGAGAAACTTTTTGCCGGTAAACTATTTTCAAGACCTTTTCCATGATAATTGAGAGGTTTATAACATCGGATTTTCGGAAGGAATCTCATTTTCTGATTTTTCGAGTGATAGTAAAGATGAGTTGGTGTGATTGAAGTGCTGAAGGTGTGAAAGGCTTATTTTGACAAATGTCTAGCTCTTCTGATTATAACCAAATCACATTTTGTTACTTAGAAATGCAGATCTAGAGCAAGTTCTGATTCTGAGCACAGACATCGACACTCTCAAAGGAAAACAACGAAGCATTAAAGATGAATGCTGGTCTTATTTAGGTGCCTCACCATAATCAGTTTAGGTCGATAATGCCTAGTCATGCAATGCTCTATTAGAGATTTGGTTCGTTCCAACAAGATTTCTACCCTACTTAAGCGTTAATTTTATTTACAAACGCTTCAGGTTTTTAAAAATACTTTTTCAGAAAGGCTATCTCTTGTTAAAAATTTTGAAATTTGGCTTAAGAACTTGGAAACTTCATAATGGGTTATTTTAATATAGCATAAAAAGTTTATACCAACATGCTACACATAGACGAACATTGTCCTCAATGTTTCTAGTGTATCCCATACTTAGGAGTTTTAGTGGAAGATTTGGGAATATTTGTCTAGTGTTTATTTGGGTTGGAATCTCACACTTCGTGATAAGCTAGGATGTGGCATAATTTAAAATTTGAGCTAGTAATGGGATGAAAGGAGTACCCCCAGCAGATGTGGTTGCTTTTGAAGAAACTGGCTGGCTTACAATCTTGGAAGTTACGTCCTTTATTTATCGGCTAATTTTTCATCCTTTATTCTTCTACTCTACTTTATTGCAAAGGTTGGCTCCCGAGAATCGCTTTTATTTCAGGTCGTTGGCTCGACCATAATGATGCCTAAAAAGCAGACATTCCTTTCTGGTAGTTGTGATCTTGGTTTTCTCGAGGGAATGTGAGTCTTGGTGGATAAATCCTGAGAAAGTGTCAGATCAAAAGTGGTAGCAGATCCGGTACTTCTCTTGAAGATCTTCTGAAAGAGAGATAATGCTTGATTTCGGCTCGTGATAGATTTTGAAGTCCGATAAGAATATGATCCACTGCTCTGCTGATTGAGCCATGAATGTCAATCATTGAGGAGGTGCTAGTGGTGATTACTTCTCTGATAGGATGTTCATTTCGGAGATCTTCAAATAGTGTCAAAAATTGTATCTTTAATATCTCAAAGTCTTCTGATCGGTGGTCTCCGTAGTAGGAGTCTGTATCCTTGCACAGATTAGTCAATAGGCGAAGCTGAAAAGAGGTGAAGAGCAATCCTGACCCGAGCATTAATGTCACCGTCTTTGAGTATATCTCCCGACATCAAGCATTAAATATGAAACTTGGATCTGTGGACTCGTGGAAGATACGTGCTATCTGCTTCGTAACATAGGTGGCAATGTTGACTCGGTCTGGTTCAAGATGAGAAAACGGATTGTTGCATCTTATTTCTTCAGTGATTCCATCTCGTAACTCTTTGATAATTAGATCAGCGTGGTGATCAATTGTTACATAAGTCACTAGCGTGTCTGGTGTGCTTTCAAAAGTATCTCTTTCCAAGAGAGCGAAAAAGCTGTGAATATCTTCGATCATTTGCAAATCAAAGTGATAAGTCGGGCGTCCGGTGAAAAGATCCATATGCTTTCGGAAGAGTGTAAGTAGTGCTCGTTGATTTATTGAGAACGGAAGTGCAGATCCGGCTAAGGCATTAAAAACCTTAGAGTAATGATCTTCTGATCTCGACAGAATCTTGTCTCAAGAATAGTGCGAACCACTGAATTGTGCTCTCGTTGCCTTTCTTCGTGGTATATATGATCATGAAGGGTAATGATAAAGTCTTGAATGTGCTCTTCTAGGATTTCAACATTATTATCTTCTCTCTGTAGATAGAGGTTGTATTCGTCTCTGATTGCCATGATTCGTTCTATTAAGCGTAGCGTGAAATCAACTGTTGATTTACGGATGGCTTCGAGAATATCTTCAAATTTTTCAGTGTCATTGATGAAGGTTACCATGTCGGCATGAGTAGATATGATCAGAATCCGATCTGAAGAAGAGTCCGGCTCCTCCTGATCTGGTTCGGTTGGAGAATATGAGTCTTCCAGAATATCTTCATGTTTCTATTCCTCGTTATCATCGGTATAATAGTCTTCGGAGGATTCATCTGATGAACGGGATTCTTCAGTATTCGGGTTCTTCACTTCGACACTTGCAGGGTCAATTTCTATATCCTTAACCTCAACCTTATCAGTTTTCTTGAAAAGAATGATTAAACTGTGATCTTCTGTCTCAAGCCTTATTAATTCTTCATGACGTTCCTGGCTTGGAGAGGGTATCATCGCAGTTTCTTTTATGTCTCCCATTTCCTCTTCCTCTTCAGGTTCTTCCCCTTCCTCTATTTCTTTACTAGGATCCTCTTCTCCCATTTCGGGGTCGTCTGCAGACTGTGATTCGACCCCCATCTCGATATCATTGCCTGGTGGTAAAGACTCGTCATCGGAAGTGATCCGTCTGGTGGAAATAGCAAACATCTCCGTATGTCCAGAAAGATCGGTAGGTCGGTTAATTTTGAAGGTAACGATCTCCCCATGTGATCGCAAGATCAAGGTTTGATTGTACACATCAATGACAATCCTAGCCATATTCATGAAGGGTCTTCGTAACACTATTAGTGTGTGTAGGTCTTCCTTAATGTCCATCACTACGAAATCTGTAGGATATAAGAATTTGTCGACTTTCACAAAGACGTTCTCAACTATGCCTTTAGGATATCGAATTATTTGATCGGCAAGTTGGATTGTCATTTTAGTTAGTGATAAGTCTCCTAACTCTAATCTCTTGTAGAGAGATTAGGGGATTAGGTTAAATACTTGCTCCTAAATCTGTTAGCGCATGAATGGTTCCAGATTGGTGGATTGAACACGGGAAAATGAATCGGCCCGTATCTCCTAGCTTTTGCAGTTGAGAGTTTCTGAGTAATGCTGAGCATTCTTCACTCAGTGGAATTTTGTTAGAATCTGGTATCCTCTCCTTTGTAGAGAGAAGCCTTCAGATGTATCTCTTCTTGTTGGAAACTTTGGACATGGTGACAAGGAATCTTCCGTCAAATTTGAATGAATCAAGCTTGGATGGTTCTTCGTGTAGCCTTCCAGGGTAAGGTACACAAACCAGAGTTGCAGTGGACAGCTTCTGAGTATATGTCGATTTGTTCTTGAGCCTAGCTGACTTTCTCAGTGGTTCTTCCTCTGGGATTACAGAATCCATTTGCTTAGCTTCCTCTATGTGGGGATTTTGGATAGTATTACTAGGTAACCTTCCTTGTGGTCGAGTTTCAAGGCGTTGTGATAACTGTCCGAGCTGCGTTTCTAGACTTTTGAGCAGAGCCAATTGATTTCTCATTAGTATCTCTGTATGGTCTTGTCTGGATGCAGTTCTCTGATTTAACTGTTGTTGTCCTAGAATGAATTGAGTCAACTGATCATCAGCTCCGAGAGTGGGGTTGGTTACTTTTGTAATTTGGGTGGTTGGGGAATTTTCCTTGACTGGTGGACCAGTGAGTGGAAGTGGTTGATCGTAGGACAATTGAGATTGTTGGGGTGGATAACGTGGGTAATGATAGCCAAAAGGATGGTTGTTTCGTTGAAACTGGTTAAACCTAGGTTGTTGATTGAATCCGGGATTTGATTGCGGGCTGGGTATTGAACGTAACAGACTGAACCGTCAGGATTCTCTTACTCAACTTGTTATTCTTTAGTGGGTTGCGGGTTGGTACAATTAACACAGGCCTAGGCCTGGTTAACCTGCTGCGGCTGCCTCTTCAATTCTCCGAGTTGTTTGGCAAGAGATTCCATCTTGTCCGTGAGAGATTTGATGGCCTCCGTTTGATTATTAAGTGCGGAGAGTGGTGCAGATGATGAAGTTGTTTCACCACTGTTCCAGTCATGATGATGCACTGTCATGTTCTCGAGCAACTCCCATGCTTCGTCTGCGGTTTGGTTCATCAGATTTCCTTGAGCTGCTGCATCGATCGTCGTCCTATGATTTACCATAAGACCATTGTAGAAGGTACATATTTGAGATGACCGTTCTAACTGGTGATTAGGGCATTTCTTCAGCAGGGTTTTGAATCACTCCAATGCAGTGTAAAGAGATTCATCATAACTTTGTTTGAAGTTAATGATGTCATTCTTGAGTTTGGTTTGTTTAGAAGGAGGGAAATATTTGGTTAGGAATTTAGTATCCATCTCCGTCCATGACGTGATGGAATTTTTTCCAATCCTTCAAACCATGTTTGTACATGATGAGTGAGAGAATAGGGGAACAAGTATAACCAGACTACATCTTGTCCTATCCCTGGCTGTTTGTAGGAGTTTGAAAGAGATATGAATTTATCAAGGTGAGAGTTAGGATCGTCATTAGGTAACCCATGAAACTGATAGCTATTTTGGATGAGCTGTATGATGTGATGTTTTAACTCGAACAAATGTCCTTGAATCTCTGGGAATCTGATCGGTCATCCTCGACCTTCAATCGAGGGTTATGTGTTTTCTGCAAAAGTAACGAGTAACGCCATTTGATTTCTGATTCGTGCTTCCTTGCGTGCTTTAGAGATTATTGCGTCTGGATCAGGTACGAAGAACAACGGCCCTGGTCTAGATCGGGTTTGGGTCATACACTGGGTATGCCTTTTTGTTTTCAATTTTAGGTAGATTAACTAAGTTCCTAATTTAGTCTAAAGCAATCTAAGGCCATTCTAAATTAATCTAAGGTAGTCTTAATCTAAAGTAGTTTAACTCTAGGTTAATCTAATCTAATTTTAAGGTAATCTAATTATCCTAAGTTTAGATATGTTTTTGGTTCTTGCTACTGATTCTCTGGTATTTTGATAACAGAGCTTTGCACGAACTATTCAAAAAACCTAGTGGCCAGGCCGACTACGGAGAGACAGGATCCTTTTGGTTCCATATAATTAGAAACTGTTCTGAAAATCCAATAACTAAGTCCGTGTATAATTGCCTTTCTTAGACACCACTAAATGTTTGTGAATGAGCTTCATAAAAAGCAGTATTATCTGATACCAAGTCACCAGCAGCGGCGCCAAAAACTTTGTTACTCTCCTGATATGGCAGAAATGGAGGGTTTTATTTATGCATTGTCGTTAGGCCGCAAGGCGTCAGAATCAACCACCAACAGGGGGTAATGGTTTTAAATCTATATTTAGCGGAGCCTAAATCGTACTACTCCTTATTAGGAGTAAGGGAAGTATGACCTATGGTCGTATTTTAAGATATTAGTAGAATCGAACCTATATTTAAAGCTTAAGATAATTCTAAGGTGAAGGAGTTGTGTTTACCTAATTTTGGGTTTTCTAGTTTCTAAGACAGATAAAGTAAATTCGATAAAATTTGTAATTCAGATAAGGTTAAAACAAGTGCATGCTATGATTTCTTCAGTTACTTTGTCGGGATTATGGAATACTGGCTCATGATTAGGCAGTGACCTTGTATTCATTACACTAGTTATAATAACCCTCACTTTTCCATTCTGAATTTACCAAATTTTCCCTTAGGATTTCAATGTCATATTCTGTGTATTAGCATTAGGGTTGTTATTCGGATATAATAAGTGCCCGAGTAATTAAACACTCTGTAAATTAATGCTTGTAATTAATAATCTGAAACCTCAACCTCTTTTATTAATTAAAACCCTAATCTTATAAACCCTAACCCTAATATTAAATTAATAATATAAACTATATGTAATATTAAATGTGACAATATATAACCTTTAAAAACTAATATAAACTAATTAGAACCAAATTAAAAATTAATAGAGGTTAGGGACTAATAATTAAATAAAATGTAATTTAAATAAAATATAACTTTAGTAATAAATATAAATAAAAAAATATATTTATAAAATATATAAAAATAAAGGCAGGTGCCGAAAATAAAAATATATATATATAAATAATATGTAAATCTAATAAAGGGTCAGTTTATAAAAAAAAAAGCCTTGATATTTAAGTAATTAGAATGTGTTTAGGACTCTAAAAAGCTCAACTATTTAAACCTTCATGTTATCCCAAATTTAGCATCACAAAACCTCCTCTCTTTTATTTGTTTTAGTCGACAGAATCTCCAGCTTTTTCCCTCATTCTATCAATTCATAAACAACCTCAAAACAGCCTTTCTAGTCGGAACATTCAACACCTCAAAAACCCCTACCTGCAGTCGACAAGAACATCCCTCATTCAGCCAACATTCGCCACCATCTGCAGCTCCTGCAGCAGCTATTCTTGCTGCTGCTACTGCTGTATTTTTCGAATCCTCCATAGCCGAATAACCTACTGTGTTCTTGCTGCTTCTGTGAACCAAAACAGCCCCCATCAAACCTGTGTTGCTGCGTGTTCTTTTCTTTTTTTTCTGCTGTCCTTTTTTGAGCCATAACAGCTACTATTTGCAGCTGTAAAAGTCGCCACTCAACAGCCCTTTTACCTCCTGTTCTTGCTGCAAGTTTCGCCATAAAACAGCCCCAAGTTTTGACCCATTATTGATACTGTACCTAATGATTTTGTCGAGCCAAAGCAGTCCAAGAAGACCTCTTTTGGGCCGTGATTTCCTACTGGAAGTCTGCTGTTGTTTCAGTTTTCATAATCATTATCATTCTCTTGATCTTCACCTTCTAAAGGTAGCCCTAAAACCCTAGTTAAATCTTGCTTTTAATTTTTTAAGTTATATTTAAGTATTATGTATTAAGTATTATGTTAAGTATTATGAATAAGTTAATGATGTTGTTAAAAGTATTTAGGTTATGAATTGGTTAATATATTTATGTATGAATAAGATTAAAAGTATTATGAATTATGTATGATCATGAAGTATTATGTGTTAGTAATAAGGTTAAAGATTGATCTTGATATATAAAGTAGATAATTAAATGGTTAAAAAGCTTTAATAAAAGATTAAGGTTATGTATGGTGAACATGATAATAATAAAAGATTATGGTTAGGGTTGAAAGATGATAATTGTAATAAGGTTAAGTATGATTATGAAGTATGAATAATTTGTTAAGAATAAGGATGATGGTTAATGATAGAAGTTTATGATTAGGATTAGTTATTATGATAAAAGGGTTATGATTTTATGTTAATGATTAAAGGTATTAGGTTAATGATTAATAAGTTATTAGCATGATTGATTAAGTATTATGATTATAAACTTGAATGTGTTAGTAAATCAAAAGTTATGATTTTATGTAAGAGAAGAATGATTAGTAATATTTGAGGGTTGATTAGTAAAGTATAATAATAATGATATACATGCATGCATGCATACGTATGTATGTACATGTATACATTTTATATGTGTGTGTGTGTGTATATACAAATATATACATACGTGTATATATATGTGTATATATGTATGTATATGTACGTGTGTATGTATGTATGAGTGTGTATTGTGTAAGCTATATAAGATTAGTAAATATAAAAAGAAAAGTAATAAGTGTATATATATATGTACCATCTTTATACAAACGTATATGTAACATATACATATATATCATATAGCTATACATATATACATGTATAATAATAATAATAAAGAATATATATATATATATATATATATATATATATATATATATATATATATATATATATATATATATATATATATATATATATATATGTGTGTGTGTATATATATATATATATATGTATTTATATATATGTATATATATATATGTATATGTATATATATATATATATATATATATATATATATATATATATATATATATATATGTATATATATATATATGTATATATATATATATATATATATATGTATTTATATGTATCACCTTTCTAATTATACATTAACACTTACATAGAATATATACATATGTATAATATAGGTGTATTTATATAACACATATAATGATAAAATTACATAACGGTTGATTAATTAGATAATAATAATATTATTATAACTTATAAACTTATCTATATGGTAACACTTTAATTACACTAAGTATATTATCACTTATATAAATAATTAATAAGTACATTAATAATTGGTTATGTGTATACACTTAAAACGTGAAGGTTATAATTAAAGATAACATACAAAGACTAAAAACATCACCGTTACTTGTGGCCTAGGGTTATCCTTGTTGCCTTATGGGAACCGCTTGTGGATTTCGAATGCCATGACTTAGATTCTGGTCAAGAATCTTGGGCGCCCGGTAACAACAGATCATTCGAGTGACTTGCAAGATAGCAACAAAGTTTGGGCAAGATTGTACAGCATCTTTATTAAGAATTATAACCCGAACTTTTTAAACTAGAAACTTACTATAAGTGGAAGCTTTCCATAAATAGTAGGTTTCCAAAAATAGAAACTTTTGAGAAATAGGAACTTTTCTCGAAAACCGTCACTGTTAATATAGTTTGCTATATTAATAAACAAACTTTGTATCTATTAGACATTAACTAATCAAACGTTATATCTCTAGGGTGAGATCTCGGATTATACTCTGTTCATACTACTTGCATGGAATCTTACTTGCTTCTAAGGTGAACTTCATAGCCCTATTTTTACTATTTATTAAATGTTTTACAACTTTGGGGTGAGACACATGCTTGCTTTTAAAATGATTTACAATTTAGACACAAGTACCTACACTATTTGATATGCAACTTCGTGAGACTTTTATTAAACATGTATTTATTTTTACATGCAAATCCCCGCCATAATATCGTTAATTACTAGAATTGAAATTTTGCAAGCTTAATTATTGTGAGTAGGCCTATTGAGAGTGACGTCTATACCTATTGGCGTGATCGTCAAGGGGGTACATAATAATGATTGCCGACACCCGTACAGTGTCAGGGGTTAATGTTTAGTTCGATATTATAACTCATGACATATTGAATATTTGATGTTTTGAACTAAATCTTGTGGTCTAAAACCTATTATAATTATTAAACCTATGATGTTCACTCAACCTCTTTGGTTGACACTCCTAAGTATGTTTGTCTCAGGTGAAGATTAGCTTGTGTGCTGCCCTATGATGCTTAGTTAGCTGTTGCATTAGAGTCCACATATTAGACATATCATTTGTTATTTACATATGTAAAACATTATTATGGTTCTGCTGCAAATTCAAATTTTGTTATAAAACTTCTCATTTAGAGTCGTTCTCGCTTTACACTTGTGTTATGATATTGATTAGTCACATGACCCCCGGTCCAATTTAGGGGGTGTGACAGATTGGTATCAGAGCCAGGTTGTTATAGAGAATCAGGATTGCATTTTATGTTTGCCTTATGTGCTAGTTAGGGTGCCTTAGCAATCTATAGGACTATAACCTTTCCTGCCTTAGTTTAAGCACCTTACTTATTTGTCCATATTCTTGCTTTAGTTTAAAGTGCGATCCTCATTTCTATGCTTACTATGCTCTCCTTATATCTTTATCGTCATACCGTGCCTTAGAATCTAGTTAGTACTCCTTCTCTAGGATGTCTAGTCATCACCCAGTTATTGTTTCGGACACCGAAGGATCCGATACTAAAGGATCTATCTGTGCACCCAATTACTCACTTGCTTCACCGTCATTATCACTAACTAACCCATACTACCTTTTCTTATCCATTGGTGTTGCTACCTAGTGCACCATAACTCTTCAATTAATACTGTTTTGTGTATTGAAGATCAATGGCTCAATCAACTTGTGGTGCTAACGCTCTTCCAAATGTTACTTTGACTCCCGCACAATTTCAACAACTGCTTGCTGCCGCCCAAGGCAAAAATAATCAAGGGAACAACCAAGGAAATCCACCTACATCATGCACCTACAAGGAGTTTATGAACTGTAAGCCTCCATCCTTCAATAGAAATGAGGAAGCAGTCGAATTGACTCTTTGGTTCAAAAAACTCGAATCGATCTTTCGTATCTGTAACTGCACGGAGGTCGACCGAGTGAAGTATGCCACTCACACACTAAGTGGTCTTGCTTTGACTTGGTGGAAAGCTTATGCCCAAACTATGGGGCTAGATGCTGCTAATGCTATTCCATGGGCCGTTGTGAAAAGAATGATGACTGATAAGTTTTGCCCAAAGAACCAAATCCAAAAGCTAGAAGTATAGTTTTGGGAATTGAAGGTCAATGGTACCAATATTGAAGCTTATACCAACAGATTTATAGAGTTGGTTTCATTGTGCTCGGACATGGTACCAACTGAACAGAAGAAGATAGAGCGATACATAGAAGGTCATCCAGACGAGATTCAAGGAAATGTTATTGCTGCTAGTAAAGAGACCTTAGATGCAGTGATACTTATGGCTCAAAACTTGATGATGGCTAAGAGGAGAAAGGCCGCGGCTAATAAACAAGCCGAGGCTAAGCCTAGTGAAGGCAAAAGGAAATTTGAGCCTACTCAGGAATCAAACCAAGGTTCAAATAAGAAAGTTGCCGAAAATTCAAGAGGAGGTTATTCTGGGAAACAACCTTATTGTAAGCGTTGTGAGAGACACCATTCTGGGTGGTGCAAGGCTGAGTGCACCAAGTGTAAGAAGATTGGTCATATAGCCAAGACTTGTAGGGTTGCAGTTCCTTCGACCAATACACCTGCAACAAAGCCAACGCAACCGTTCATACATGTTATGACTGTGGAGAAAAAGGGCATTTTCGCAACCAGTGTCCAAAGAAAAAGGATAACACGGGAAGTGCTAAAGGCCGAGCGTTTGTGATGACTGCCGAGGAAGCTCGGGATAATGAGGAAGAAGGATGAATAGGCACAATGAAGAGTTTTTGACAACTACAAGAGTCATTTAAATTTCTCATAGTTTTCTTTATGTTATCATTCAGTACTTCTATATTTTGGATGATTTCGTTAAGTTTCTGTAGTACTCTAGTTACTTTCTTTTAAATGAATGAATGATGTTATTTTATTTTCTTTCATTTTCCAATGAATCATTCACCTCGAAGAAGATGAATATTGGCTAAATGACATTAGTAGTAACTTTATGGAGTGATAAAAGTATGATTTAGTATAATATAATGACGCCTGATCAACGTAATTATATTATGATAACTCATGTAGAAATCCTAATGGATCATGATGGAAATAAGGTCTGATCAACCCTAGGACCATTGTGTACCGTTACTTACTCCTTATCTCTATATTGTCAACTAAAAATATCGACCCTAGATATTATATTATCCTTCACTTGTAAATTATCCACGCCCGGTTTTGCACCTATTGCATAGGTACCATACCGCTTAGCTCCATCCGAAATGAATGAATCATCCAGCCAACTCCAAGAACTTTTGGAGAAGGGTTTCATTCGTCCTAGCTTGTCTCCATGGGGAGCACCAGTTCTTTTCATTAAGAAGGAAGATGGCACGTTGAGAATGTACATTAATTACCGTGAACTCAACAAGCTAACCATCAAGAATCGTTATCCACTCCTGCGTATTAGTGACCTGTTTGACCAACTGCAAGGGTCAAGTTTCTATTCGAAGACTAATCTTAGGTCGGGCTATCATCAATTGAGAGTCAAGGAAACTGATGTTTCTAAGACTGCTTTCCGAACTCGCTATGGATATTATGAGTTTCTTGTCATGCCTTTTGGTTTAACCAATGCTCCTGTTGTATTCATGGATCTTATGAACCGTGTATGCAAACCATATCTTGACCTATTCGTAATCGTTTTCATCGACAATACCTTAATCTATTCCAAAAGTGAGAAAGAGTATGAGCAACCTCTGCGATTTATTCTAGAGCTCTTAAAGAAGGAACAACTGTATGCCAAGTTTTTCCAAGTGTGAATTTTGGTTGCGAACCGTACAATTTCTTGGGCATGTAGTTGATAGTGAAGGAATACATGTCTATCCTATAAAATCCACCGGTATTCAGAAATTTTTTGAGAACTAGTCTTGGATGAAGCACATAAGACTAGATATTCTATTCACCCAGGCTCTAGTAAAATGTATCACGATGTGAAGAAGTTTATTGGAGGCCTCACTCGGACGAAAATGTAGATCCCTACTGTAATTAAGTGTAAAATTTTCTTTAACAAAACGTTGACCGAATGGTGATTTTTAGTTAACACTTCCTGTTAATTAAAGTTCACACATTTCCAATCTCGAATCTTAAAAAGTGTCTTGCTGATGACACACTTGTTATTCCATTGGATGATATCCGCATTAATGATAAAATGCATTCCGTTTAAGAACCGAGAGAGGTTATGGATCGTGAGCTTAAAGGCTTGAAACAAATCTCTATTCCGATTGTTAAGATCTGTTGGAATTCACGAAGAGGCCCCGAGTATACCTGGGAACGTGAAGACCAGATGAAGCGGAAATATCCACATCTATTTTCAACCGCTGATGCATCCGAGAAGATCTTCCTGAAACTTTAGGACGAAGTTTAGATTAACGGGGAGGTACTATAACAACCCTCACTTTTCCATTCTGAATTTACCAAATTTGCCCTTAGGGTTTCAATGTCATATTCTGTGTATTAGCATTAGGGTTGTTATTCGGATATAATAAGTGCCCGAGTAATTAAACACTCTATAAGTTAATGCTTGTAATTAATAATCTAAAACCTCAACATCTTCTATTAATTAAAACCCTAATCTTATAAACCCTAACCCTAATATTAAACTAATAATATAAACTTTAGGTAATATTAAATGTGACAATATATAACCTTTAAAAACTAATATAAACTAATTAGAACCAAATTAAATATTAATAGAGGTTAGGGACTAATAATTAAATAAAATGTAACTTTAGTAATAAATATAAATAAATATATATATATATATATATATATATATATATATATATATATATATATATATATATATATATATATATATATATATATATATATATATATAAAATATATAAAAATAAAGGCAGGTGCCGAAAATAAATAAATAAATATATATATATATATATATATATATATATATATATATATATATATATATATATATATATATATATATATATATATATATATATATATATAATATAAATCAAATAAAGGGTAGGTTTAAAAAAAAAAAGCCTTGATCTTTAAGTAATTAGAATGTGTTTAGGACTCTAGAAAGCTCAACTATTTAAACCCTCATGTTATCCCAAATTTAGCATCACAAAATCTCCTCTCTTTTGTTTGTTTTAGTCAACAGAATCTCCAGCTTTTTCCCTCATTATGTCGATTCATAAATAGCCTCAAAACAGCCTTTCTAGTCGACACATTCAACACCTCAAAAATCCCTACCTGCAGTCGACAAGAACATCCCTCATTCAGCCTGCATTCGCCACCATCTGCAGCTCCTGCAGCCGCTATTCTTGCTGCTGCTACTACTGTATTTTTCGAATACTCCACAGTCGAATAACCTACTATGTTCTTGCTGCTTCTGTAAACCAAAACAGCCCCATCAAACCTGTGTTGCTGCGTGTTCTTTTCTTGTTTTTCTGCTGTCCTTTTTCGAGCCATAACAGCTGCTATTTGCAGCTGTAAAAGTCGCCACTCAACAGCCCTTTTACCTCATGTTCTTGCTGCAAGTTTTGCCATAAAATAGCCCCAAGTTTTGTCCCATTGTTTATACTGTACCTAATGATTTTTTCGAGCCAAAGCAGTCCAAGAAGACCTCTTTTGGGTCGTGATTTCCTACTGGAAGTCTACTGTTGTTTCAGTTTTCATAATGATTATCATTCTCTTGATCTTCACCTTCTAAAGGTAGCCCTAAAACCCTATTTAAATCTTGCTTTTAATCTTTTAAGTTGTATTTAAGTATTATGTATTAAGTATTATGTTAAGTATTATGAATAAGTTAATGATGATGTTAAAAGTATTTAGGTTATGAATTGGTTAATATATTTATGTATGAATAAGATTAAAAGTATTATGAATTATGTATGATCATGAAGTATTATGTGTTAGTAATAAGGTTAAAGATTGATCTTGATATATAAAGTAGATAATTAAATGGTTAAAAAGCTTTAATAAAAGATTAAGGTTATGTATGGTGAACATGATAATAATAAAAGATTATGGTTAGGGTTGAAAGATGATAATTGTAATAAAGTTAAGTATGATTATGAAGTATTAATAATTTGTTAAGAATAAGGATGATGGTTAATGATAGAAGTTTATGATTAGGATTAGTTATTATGATAAAAGGGTTATGATTTTATGTTAATGATTAAAGGTATTAGGTTAATGATTAATAAGTTATTAGCATGATTGATTAAGTATTATGATTATAAACTTGAATGTGTTAGTAAATAAAAAGTTATGATTTTATGTAAGAGAAGAATGATTAGTAATATTTGAGGGTTGATTAGTAAAGTATAATAATAATGATATACATGCATGCATGCATGCATACGTATGTATGTACATGTATACATTGTATATGTGTATGTGTGTGTGTATATATATGCAAATATATACACACATGTATATGTATGTATATGTATGTGTGTATGTATGTATGAGTGTGTATTGTGTAAGTTATATAAGAATAGTAAATATAAAAAGAAAAGTAATAAGTGTATGTATATATATATATATATATATATATATATATATATGTACCATCTTTATACTAACGTATATGTAACACATACATATAATATATACATATATATATATATATATCATATAGCTATACACATATACATGTATAATAATAATAATAATAATAAAGAATATATATATATATATATATATATATATATATATATATATTTATATGTATCACCTTTCTAGTTATATATATGTAACACTTACATAGAATATATACATATATCATATAGTTAAGAACTTATACATGAATTATAAGAATAAAGAATATATATGTATCATATAGGTGTACTTATATAACACATATAATGATAAGATTACATAATGGTTGATTAATTAGATAATAATAATATTATTATAACTTATATACTTATCTATATGGTAACACTTTAATTACACTAAGTATATTATCACTTATATAAATAATTAATAAGTGCATTAATAATTGATTATGTGTATACACTTATAACGTGAAGGTTATAATTAAAGATAACGTACAAAGACTACAAACATCACCGCTACTTGTGGCCTAGGGTGATCCTTGTTGCCTTATGGGAACGGCTTCTAGATTTCGAATGCCATGACTTAGATTCTGGTCAAGAATCCTGGGCGCCCGGTAACAACAGATCATTCGAGTGACTTGCAAGATAGCAACGAAGTTTGGCAAGATTGTACTGATGGAATTCAACATAATAACAAGTTTCTTAATTTTAATAGAATCATGAAACCAATTCATTTTTGAGTTACAACAAGCGGAAGCATAATTACTAAGAAAACAAGTTAATGTGCAAAACCATTTTGATTGAATTCCATGTAATATCAAGTCATGAAATTATACTTACATGTAATACAAGTAAAATAAGAAGATTATACCTCTTTAATGGGAAGTAATGGGCTGAATGGACAGCAGGATATGATGAAGAAGATGATGGAGAATGAGCTTCTAAGTTGAAGCCTCAAACAAGTAATACCCCAAGCTTTCAATCACCAACACCTACCTTTAATTTGGTTAGGATTTAGACACTTGAATGACCAAGATAAACAAGCTAATCCCTCATTTCTTGCTCCAAATTTTCGGCCAGCAGAATAGGACGAGAGCAAGAGAGGTTTTCAACTTGTTACTTAGCTTATTTTGGTCAAGAATACTTGGTTATAGTGTCAAGCATGCACCCTTAAGAGTTGTGATCTTAAAATTAACAAAACAAGGCATGTGAAGACTCCTTGGAGACTACAAAAACCGTCCACCATGGGGTTCTTACCAAGATTTTTATTTAATAAAACTTGTTGCAAGATACCTTGTAATTTTATATAAAACATGATATATAAAATGCATTTGTTAAGTTACTTACATTTTATAAACCAATTTATAAAATATATCACAACATAATTATTTAAACCTATAAATAATTAAATATAAATTATCCAAATAATTTATCTCAAGTGGTAGTATTTTAGAAAACTGATTTTCTAAAGTCCAAGTGTCGCGTATTTATTTAATGATCCAATCATTAAGATTAAATACGTTTAAGGTGTCAGTAAGCTTGTTATTGGGTATGACCCGACTTGGATCATAACATATTAGCCACATTTATTTAATATGTCTCTCGGGCATACGAAATACCTTCAATCTCCCACTTTCACGAGAAACATAAGAAATTTATGCAAGTGACGGATACCACCTAACGACCGTCCATCACCCCCAATATGTTATGACTTATGTGCCATTCATTAACATCATCCCTTTCAAGTTCCCATCTCGAATATGAATAGGTGAATCTTTCATTATATCCTTTCGTCCTAGATGTCATGTTAAATCCAAGGGATACAGAGTGATCACTCCCTTTTAGATTTAACTTTATCAGGCCTTAGACATCTGACTCTCAACGAATAAGAGGGACAAATTCCATCTTGACTACATACGTCCTAAATATACACCTTGCATTATACCTGAGTTCTTCCTTATGAACTACCATATTTCAGAATAGCGAAGGAAAGAATCAAGGCACAATACTTGGTAAATATCCGAACCCAATATGTATCTCAGGTCAGAGGATACAATGATATTCACCTTTACTCAAGATTACATGTGATCAACCAAAAAGGCTCCATTTAGCAAATCTTGATGGCGGGTCTTCCAATATTTGTATCCCACAAATATCTATGAACCTTGGTAGCAACCTTGCCCCACATTCAGTCCGTGAATGTATACCAATCCAAGTTCATAATAGTCTAAACCTCACACTTGTTCCCACGAATGTGATCGACTACGGAATTTAGAATAATTACTTATTCATGGATAAAATATGCAAAATAGGAACATGACTCAAAATAAATTAATACCATAATTTTATTAATGAGTTTGAACAATTTCGTTCCGTTACAATACTTAAAACAGATCATGACCAATCACTAGAATATCGAAGCCCTAATGCACAAACATGCCCTTGATGTTTTGCACCATGTAAGAGCTTCGTGAGAGGATCCGCTATATTAAGATTTGTATGAACTTTGCGAATACATATCTTTCCCTTTTCAACTTCATCCCTTATGTAGTTGAATCTCCGCTCAATGTGACGGGTCTTTTGGTGAGCACGAGGTTCTTTGATTTGAGCAATCGCACCCTCGTTGTCACAAAAGATCTCAAGAGGGTCCTGAATGGAAGGGACTATTCCTAAGTCGTCGATGAATTTCTTCATCCATGCAGCTTCCTGAGCTGCCAATGAGGCGGCAATGTACTCCGACTCTGTAGTGGATAAGGCAACAACATCCTGTTTTGAACTCTTCCAAGAGACCGTACCTCCGTTTAACGTGAAGACATAACCAGATTGTGATCGAGAATCATCTCGATCAGTTTGGAAACTCGCGTGCACGTAACCTTTTACAGCAAGTTCCTCCTCACCAGACCCATATATCAGAAACATATCCTTAGTCCTCCTAAGGTATTTCAATATACTTTTGACAGCAATCCAATGACTGTTTCCCGGGTTATTCTGGTATCTACTTGTCAGGCTAAGAGCGCATGACACATCCGGTCTAGTGCATATCATTGCATACATGATTGACCCAATAGCAGATGCGTACGGGACTTTCTTCATTCTCTATTGTTCATCTTTCGTGGTAGGACACTGAGATGAACTAAGAGGCGTTCCTCTTTGAATAGGTACCAAACCTTTCTTAGAGTTGTCCATCTTGAACCTTTTCAAGATCTTTTCAATGTATGCACTTTGATTCAAACCTATCAGTTTCTTGGATCTATTCCTGTAGATCCCAATCCCCAAAACGTATTGTGCTTCTCCAAGATCCTTAATGGAGAAGCATTTACTTAGCCAAGTTTTAACTCCTTGCATTGCCGGAATATCATTTCCAAATAACAGTATATCATCCACATATAGTACAAGGAACATGATAGTGCTCCCACTAGCTTTCTTGTATACACAAGCTTCATCACCATTTTTAATGAAGCCAAATTTCTTGGCCTCCTCATTAAAACGATGATTCCACATTCTAGATGCTTGTTTCAATCCATAGATTGACTTTTTTAACTTGCATACCTTTTTAGGATATTTCGGATCAACAAAACCCTCAGGCTGAACCATATAGACATCATCCTCAAGATGTCCATTTAGGAAAGCGGTCTTGACATCCATCTTCCATATTTCATAATCATAATGAGCAGTAATGGCAAGTAATATCCTAATAGACTTTAGCATCGCCACAGGCGAAAAAGTTTCATCATAGTCAACCCCTTGAGTTTGAGTGAAACCTTTTGCTATAAGTCTAGCTTTATATGTATCTAAGTTTCCATGTATGTCGGTTTTCATTTTGAACAGCCATTTACAATCAACTAGCCTAGAGCCAGGAGGTTGCGCAACAAGTTCCCAAACTTGGTTGTCATACATGGATTGCATCTCAGCGTTCATGGCTTCCTGCCATTTATCTTTATCAATCCTTGATAAAGCATCTTGGTAGTTTATTGGTTCATCCAAATCAACCACATAGCAACCATCCATGAGAAACCCATATCTCTCAGGAGGATTACTAATCCTACCAGATCTGTGAACGTCTTGTGTATTTTGATCATCCATCTGATCACTCTCAACATTTTCATGTTGAGTGCTAGTGTCAGCCAATTGTGTATCATCTACTTGATCTTGAACCTCTTCAAGATCTATCTTCCTTTCACTTTTGCCTTCCATTAGGAACTTAGTTTCAAGGAATTCAGCCTTCTGAGCAACAAATACATTCTGCTCGGAAGGATCATAGAAATAATATCCCATATCATCCTTGGGATATCCTATGAAGATACACTTCGTGGATCGAGCATTCAACTTATTAGGGACATAACGCTTAGGGTAAGCTTCACATCCCCATACCTTTAAGTATGATAGAGATGGAGGTTTTCCAAACCACATCTCATGAGGTGTTCGTTCCACTTTCTTGGTTGGGGTCATATTTAAAATACGTGCCACTGAGCATAGACAATAACCCCAGAATGATAGAGGTAACGAGCTTCTAGCCATCATAGATCGAACCATATCCATTAGGGTTCAGTTCCTCTTTTCGGAAACTCCATTAAGTTGTGGTGTCCCGGGTGGAGTAAGTTGCGAGATAATCCCACAACTTCTAAGATGATCTTGGAAAGCATCGCTTAGGTATTCACCTCCTCTATCGGTACGAAGTACCTTGATTGTCTTATTGAATTGATTTTGTACTTCGTTTTGATATTCTTTGAATGCTTCAAAAGTTTCGTCCTTATGTTTTAACAAGTAGACATATCCAAAACGACTGAAGTCATCAATGAAAGTAACGAAGTATTTTTCACCATTCCTAGCTATGGGCTTAAAGGGTCCACATACATCCGAATGTATTAATCCCAATAAGTCCTTAGCCCTTTCATAGGTCCCTTTGAAAGGTGCTTTAGTCATTTTGCCTTGTAAACAAGATTCACATACATCAAACGAATCCATCTCATTTGATTTCAAGAGTCCATTCTTTTGAAGTGTACGCATTCGGTTCTTGTTTATGTGACCAAGGCGACAATGCCATAAGTAGGAATCACTCAAATCCCTTTTGAGTTTCTTGGTGCTAGTATGGTATATTGAGCTACTAGGTGATGTATCATCATGAACCAATTCATAAATTCCATTTGAAGGCGAAGCCTTAAAATAAAATACATTATCTAAATAAACGTGGATATCATCATTAACAAAATTAAGATAAAAACCACATCGTTTTAAACGGGAAACTGAAATAATGTTTCGACATAAATCCGGTGCATACAAAACATTGTTCAAAATAAGTTCCAAACCACTTGGAAGTTTTAATACAAAGTCTCCTTGAGCCTTCACTTGCACTTTGGCTCCATTACCCATAAAGAGACTTGATGTTCTCGTTTGCTTGCTACTTCTTTTGAACCCCTGCAAAGAATTGCAAATGTGAGTTCCACATCCAGTGTCTAATACCCATGTATTAGAAGAAGTAATACTAAGCTCTATATATACCATATATATGTTACCTGAGGATTGCCCCGCATCCCTCTTTTCCTTCAACTCCTTAAGGTAGACCGGGCAATTGCGTTTCCAGTGACCCATTTCACCGCAACCGAAGCACGGGTCGTCCTTGGGGTTTGCTTGTCCGGCAACCTTTTGCTTCTTGTTCTTGTTTTTGGTTGGGGTAACCATCCTCCCCTTTCCCTTGCCTTGATGGGCGGGTCCTTTCCTCTTAGCCGCCTTTGGCTTAGAGGTGTTGTTACCTTTGGACCCACCATCATTGATCATTAGCACGGGTGAAGCCCTCTTACCCATGCTAGTTTCGGCCGTCCTTAACATGCCATGAAGGTCACCAATGGTCTTATCCATCCCATTCATATTGTAATTAATTAGAAATTGGTCAAACCTCTTTGACAGGGAGTTTAGGATAAGATCAGTGGCTAGCTCATTAGATATGTTGAGATTAAGACGGTTTGCGCGATCAATAAGGCTTTTCATTTTGAGGACATAAGAGGATACGGATTGAGTGTCATCCATACGACATGCATGTAACGCTCGAACCGTTACGAAGCGCTCGACACGTGCTTATTGAAGGAACATCTCCTTCAATTGCGTAATCATGTCATATGCACTATGATGTTCGAAATCCTTTTGGAGTTCGGGTATCATAGTCCCAAGCATTAGGCAAGCGACTTGCACCGAATCGGCGCAATACTTGTCATAATAAGCCATGCCCTCTAGATCTTCCTCATCCGGTTGGTCGGGAATAGGGTCCTCCAACACATACGCTTTATCCTCAAGTTTGAGGACAATCCTAAGATTGCGGAACCAATCCATAAAGTTCGTATGGTTGAGTTTGTCTTTCTCGAGGAGAGACCTTAACGATAGGTTGTTCAAGTTAATAGGTGCGTTTTGCATGTTGTTGTTATTGGCGGCCATCTACAAAATTTAACAAAGTTCATTTAAGTATCGATTTTAAATTTAATAAACAATACCCTTTTAAATTTTAATTGACTTATTAAATATTAGAATCCAACGGTAAATCAAATTTCGGTTAGGTGACCTTTATCCCGTTATTTGATTTAGCTAGGTAGTCATTGTATGACAATTGCAATCCTTTTGAAACTTCTAAGTTATGGGATCATGCAATCCTTTTGCATGGCATATTAATCCCATCAACGCCTATTTGTTCCTCATGCTTCGGTGACCCTAAGTTCATGATTCCCAAATCAAGTCGTCCTACTTGTGTAAACGTGTAAATTCAACATACAAGTGGTTAGGTGACCTTTATCCCACAAGTGTGCGGAATTTACCTTAATCGTATTAGTTTGCTCATAACGGTTAGGTGACCTTTATCACATTATGAGTTCCCTAATATTTTAAGTGTTACACAAAAGGATGGCGTTTAGCTTGTTTGCCTTGTTTAATAAGGGATTTTAAGTTTTCATAATTTCTAGTTTAAGAAAACATTTATACCATACACCAACATGCATTTAGTGTATGTTTTATTTGAAAATCCATTTTTCTTGTTATGTAATAAAGCCAATTTTATTACATTAATATAAACCACTTTATATGTGTTTAAATAACCAATTATTATAATCCATTTAGCCATTTTAATTTAACCATTTAAATTATAGTTTGTCCTTTGCATGTTGTTAATTATGCCAAATTTAACCAATTAAATTGTCATTTCGCTTGTTGTTAATTTGTGATTTACTTTTAGCAACCAAACATACAAACCATAATCAACCAAATAAACAACCATGCATGCAAAATAATTTTGTTCACAATCAAGCCTTTTGGTAAGCGTTTTGTTTAGCCGAAAACAAAATGCCACCGGGTAATGGGTCATAACACAAAGTAGGAGATTTTACCACTCCCACTTAATCTTGCATCCAAGTAGATTCTTCTTGTGTTCTTCCTTTGACTCCATCTTTTGCATCTTCATTTTTACAAAATTATATCCTAATACATTTTTCTAAAAAAATGAAAATACCACCTAATCTATTTTACATACCATATATAAAATAAATTACATAACCAAAATAATAATATTATAAACCAAATGAATGAATTAATATTACATACCAAATGAATGAATTAATTCAACCAAACATGCAACCATTCAAACACAAGGCCAAGGCTTGATTGTGAACTTCAACATACAACAAAATTGACCAAAATGGAAGAACCAAAACCCATTTTGGAACCCCTTGAATTTGGCCTATATCTCATACCCACCTAAACCCGAACATTTTTACATTCTACTTTCATGCATGTTAATAGAATGCAAAGTTGTGGGTTTTAAAGACCATAAATAAGAAGCATATTTCATAGACTTCGGCTCTAGATACCATTGATGGAATTCAACATAATAACAAGTTTCTTAATTTTAATAGAATCATGAAACCAATTCATTTTTGAGTTACAACAAGCGGAAGCATAATTACTAAGAAAACAAGTTAATGTGCAAAACCATTTTGATTGAATTCCATGTAATATCAAGTCATGAAATTATACTTACATATAATACAAGTAAAAGAAGAAGATTATACCTCTTTAATGGGAAGTAATGGGCTGAATGGACAGCAGGATATGATGAAGAAGATGATGGAGAATGAGCTTCTAACTTGAAGCCTCAAACAAGTAATACCCCAAGCTTTCAATCACCAACACCTACCTTTAATTTGGTTAGGATTTAGACACTTGAATGACCAAGATAAACAAGCTAATCCCTCATTTCTTGCTCCAAATTTTCGGCCAGCAGAATAGGAGGAGAGCAAGAGAGGTTTTCAACTTGTTACTTAGCTTATTTTGGTCAAGAATACTTGGTTATAGTGTCAAGCATGCACCCTTAAGAGTTGTGATCTTAAAATTAACAAAACAAGGCATGTGAAGACTCCTTGGAGACTACAAAAACCGTCCACCATGGGGTTCTTACCAAGATTTTTATTTAATAAAACTTGTTGCAAGATACCTTGTAATTTTATATAAAACATGATATATAAAATGCATTTGTTAAGTTACTTACATTTTATAAACCAATTTATAAAATATATCACAACATAATTATTTAAACCTATAAATAATTAAATATAAATTATCCAAATAATTTATCTCAAGTGGTAGTATTTTAGAAAACCGATTTTCTAAAGTCCAAGTGTCGCGTATTTATTTAATGATCCAATCATTAAGATTAAATACGTTTAAGGTGTCAGTAAGATTGTTATTGGGTATGACCCGACTTGGATCATAACATATTAGCCACATTTATTTAATATGTCTCTCAGGCATACGAAATACCTTCATGTACAACATCTTTATTAAGAATTATAACCCGAACTTCTTAAACTAGAAACTTACTATAAGTGGAAGCTTTCCATAAATAGTATGTTTCGAAAAATAGAAACTTTTGAGAAATAGGAACTTTTCTCGAAAACCGTCACTGTTAATATAGTTTACTATATTAATAAACAAACTTTGTGTCTATTAGACATTAACTAATCAAACGTTATATCTCTAGGTTGAGATCTCCGATTATACTCCGTTCATACTACTTGCGTGGAATATTACTTGCTTCTAAGGTGAACTTCATAGCCCCATTTTTACTATTTATTAACTGTTTTACAACTTTTGGGGTGAGACACATGCTTGCTTTTAAAATGATTTACAATTTTGACACAAGTACCTAAACTATTTGATATGCAACTTTGTGAGACTTTTATTAAACATGTATTTATTTTTACATGCAAATCCCCGCCATAATATCGTTAATTGCTGGAATTGAAATTTTGCAAGCTTAATTATTGTGAGTAGGCCTATTGAGAGTAACATCTCTACCCATTGGCGTGATCGTCAAGGGGGTACATAATAATGATTGCCGACACCCGTACAGTGTTAGGGGTTAATGTTTAGTTCGATATTATAACTCATGGCATATTGAATATTTGATGTTTTGAACTAAATCTTGTGGTCTAAAACCTATTATAATTATTAAACCTATGATGTTCACTCAACCTCTTTGGTTGACACTTTTAAGCATGTTTGTCTCAGGTGAAGATTAGCTTGTGTGCTGCCCTATGATGCTTAGTTAGCTGTTGCATTGGAGTCCACATATTAGACATATCATTTGTTATTTACATATGAATTTCATTATGTAAAACATTATTATATTTCTGCTGCAAATTCAAATTTTGTTATAAAACGTCTCATTTAGAGTCATTCTCACTTTACACTTGTTTTATGATTTTGGTTAGTCACATATGACCCCCGGTCCCATTTAGGGGGTGTGACACTAGTCCTAAATGCCCCTGTTATAAGACATGTCACTAGGTAATGCGATAGGCTTGAAGATTCTAAATAGACAGCAACGTCCCTTACCCCCGATGCCCATGCAGTTTGACTACAGGCATACACGTTTAGACGGCTCATCCAATTGAGCGACTTGGTTGAGTGACATATGAACATTTCACAAAGGTCTAAACTTTCTTAAGCATAATAGAATACAAGGTTTACCGTATCCGAGAGGCGTGATGTGTTTCGATGCTTTCGTTAATGATTGGGTTTAAATGATAGTTAGGCCCTTAAAAAGAGTTCAACCATAAAGAACACCATGGCCAAGTCAAGTTGACTTCCATGAACACGTTCGGTTAAACTAACTGTCCAATCCTTTATGTGTTTAAACAAACAGTTCCTTAATTAACTAAGAATCCCTTAAGCGGGGTGTAATGCTTGATACCGCGTCATAGTGAAGTGTACTAATCAGCACTGATTGGGTTCCATGGCCTTACTAAGCATAGGTACAGCTTACAACAACCGTTGTGCTTCAGCGTGCATGTACGAAGTTTATATGCTTGGTGACTACACTAGCATGATCTAGGACCGACAATGTACTAGGGGTCTAGTTAGATGTTTCACTACGAAAGAGTCCACAGTCGGAATCTAAAGCTAGGTGGACTTACTACAACCGGTGTGCCTCAGCCAAACTTACATTGTATCCGATAGACTTCTCTTACCAAGAGGTGACACAGATAGTGTACATTGAATCGGAGTTCGTGACTTCCCAATAACAGAGCCAATAACTACGTTCTATTAGTTGGAAAAGTGATTGAGTTTAAAGAATAATTGGAAAGCATCTTGACAACATACACAAACCATAATATTATTTCGGCATTATAACTAACTACATCATAACATACACCAAAGCTAACTACTCGCTAATCATGGCAACAACATCACAAAACATAATAATGGAAGACATTATATAAAGACAAAGGATAGAAGTACCAGTAGATTAAACGAGTTCTGAATACAAAAGTGACAACTTCAAACTCCAGACCGCTCCTAATACAATCTTTAGCGTTCTTCTTTGGGTACTAGATTTCCCCACGGAGTTGAAGACCTTGAAAGTATGACTAATATTGCAGAAAGAGAGAGAAAGAAGTGATTTGAAGTGTGTGTAAAAATAGATGACAAAGACCCTTTAAATAGACTTGAAATTTGCCTGCAAATGGCTGGCAGGTCATTTGGTAAGCCGTTTGCAGGGGCAGTTTGCCAGCTTTGCCCGTTTACTGTGCCCGTTTTCTTTGGACGTGCAGAAGGCCATTTGCTATAGTGGCAGGCTGTTTGGAAAACCGTTTGGCCTGCCCTGGTTTGCTGAATTCACTAGATCGTAACTTGATTTCTTGTCTTTCACCGTTTTCGCTCTAGAATCTTCGTTTTAGCTCCGATTCTTTGATTCTTTTTGCATCGTCTTCGTAATCACTTGTTCTTCAATTTTAACCAATGAAGCGGGTATTTTGGCGATAAAGTTTGGAACTTTATTATTTTAGGGCCTTAATACCGAGGTGAAAATGAGACTTAAGCCGATATCATTGGTTATCGCGCCAAACGGGATTGCCGACGGTGTAGGAGATGAATCTAACCCGGCATTCATAGTATTTCGCGATTCGTTGTTTATTGATGGCTTCCAGTATTGCAACCATCTCTCTGCGTACTTCTATCAAATCAAGGTTGGTATGTAGATCTTTAGAGTTCTGATCTTTGTTAAAAGACAGGATTCGTTCTGTCGGAACGGCTATTTCTACTCGTAGGACAGCTTCCAAGCCATAAACTAAGCTGAATAGCGTCTCCCCTGTAATGAAGATGTTGTATTCAAATATAATTACCAGGAAGTGTGATGTGATGTATTATGTGTGCTTCTATGAGGATTCGACTCCATATTTATAGGAAGGTGTCTTTGTCCTTTTGTGACACGTAATGGGACAAAAGCAAACGTATCCTTGCAATATCGTACTATTAGTATACAAAAGCTAGAAAGAATAAAAGTGGTCCCCACACAGCCTGATATCTGTCTGTCCTAACCGTCGTGCAAACCGTTGCAGGATCATATGATCGTACAATGTTGGTTTCGTGCCTACCACATGTGATGTCTCTCTGTAATTCATATAATATAGTCCTTGATTCATTATTGTTGATGATAATTAGTTTAGCGCGAGTATGTTTAGCTCTTAGCTAGTGTGTTAGTTAATGGCACATATTCTTAGATGGTTATGTCGTTACATCGCCTTATATTTTTAAGGCACATGCTACACGCATGTGCGATGTGCATTATGTAGTGCGTGTAATTATGCGCATCATTAGTTGTATTTTCTTGTCATTTGGATCGAGTGGAATTTGGAAATACCAGAGAGGCCATCGAGTAAACTATAGAAATTGTTCCTTAATAATATTTCTAGCATTTGATCAATGAACGAGAGACGAAAGTAATCTTTTTGGGTTGCATTGTTTAGTTTGTGATAGTCTATGCAGACCTTCTAATCGGTGACCTCTGGAGTTGGTATCAGTTCGTTATACTCGTTCTTTACAAGGGTCATTCTCCCTTCTTGGCTACTACTTATACAGGACTGACCCATGGTGATTTGGAAATTGGATAGATCAAGTCGGCATCCAGAAGTTTGTTAACTTCTTTCTTGACAACCTCTTGAATCTTCAGATTTACCCTTCTTTGTCTCTGAACTAATGGCTTGAAGTCGTATTCCATGAAGATCTTGTGATTGCAGTAGTTTGGACTAATTCCCTTGATATCGAAAATCTTCCATGCAATAACTTTGTATTGTGACTTCAGGACCTTAATTAATTCTGGCTTTTCAAATGGTGTAAGTGCTATAGAGATGATGATTGGGAGTTGCGATTCTCTTTCTAAGAATACATACTCTGGGTGTTTTGGTAATCCTTTGAGTTCTAGCTCTGGCAGCTCTTCAAAAGATGGCTTCATTCTTGTGATCTCCTGTATATATAATGGGTCGTATTTGTCTTCAAACTCTGAATCTTCAGTCTCTTACAATACGGATACTGATGCTATCTGTCCTTCATCCTTGAAATGGTTTTTCTGAACAACTCATCTTCCGAGACTTCTTATTTCCATGGTTTCTTCCTGAAACTCGCAATCTGATATTGCTCAAATTGCATACATTTATCCTCGCAATATCAATATCATTCCCTCAGCTTTATGTTAGTTTGACTACTTTTGATGGTTATTTATGAAGAATTATATATTTGTATCAAGAGGTGCTTCGGTATGAGTTTTAGTGGAAACCAATCTAGTCGTCGTGCTTTATTAGTGCACACAATGACTAAACATCTCAATCCAATAGTCGTGCTTCATTAGGGTGCGTCGTTCCGATTACTTGCATGCCGCACCGACCTCCTGAAGAGAGTATTTTATCCCTTTGTTGGTCATTTATGATCTTTTATTGCCCGTTTTGGGAGCATCTAGGGCAATTTTTATAGATTTTTGGAGAACTCCAAGACCATCTAAACATCTCAATCATTCAAGAAACGAGCTTTAATCCTTCTATCATCTCAAGATTATTATTTATTATAGGTTAATCTCTTGTTCAACAAATACTTTTTATTTGATTTTATCTTAAAGTATGATTGTAGGCTAAATACCTTATGTTCATCTAGGGTAAATACTATGTTGGGGGTATTTTTATGATTGATTATTATAAGTATGATGATTTATTGATTGAACACATGAGTATTCTTGTTGATACTTTATGCAAATTAATTGGGATATGTGATTGTTCAATTGAGTGAACACTCGTTGGAGTCCATTACATTTATTTTCAGTTGTTTGATCTTGTGCTATTTAATTGATTGAGGTTGTCCAAATTATTAACACATATTGGTGTCTGTCACAATGATTTCAGTTGGTTATTTGGGTTGGGTAATTGAGCATTATCTGAACCAAAGAGATGAATTAATTTGTCTCTTAGTTGATATAGGGGTTGATCATTTGCAATGAACGTTGCCACGCTTGTTGATTACAGTGAACATTGGATCACAATTCGAGTCATTAAGTCAGTCAAGTTGACTAGCCACATTTTAGAGGTCTTAAGTGAAAGGGAAACCTCCATGTGTAATCTTGACTGTTGTGTTTACACAAGAGAACTTTTGATGAACCTGTGAGTTAAATTGCATATGTGTGATTATCGATCAGGACTTATGTGTGATTATCGATCATGACTTAATCTTAAACATCCAGCATAGTGAAAAAAGTCTAGGTGGACATATTTCCATTCATCTGAGTCTATATCTATCTTAAATTCATTTTATTAATATAACATACCAAAAACATTGTCTTTACTTTATCATTACTTGATTTAGCTAATCGTTAAATAACCAACCCCCAATATTGTTATTTCCTTTATTTTCTTCACTTTGTTAGTTACATCTAATTACAATCTTGAATTTCAATTATACTGTCATTGAAACGATAATTAGATTATACCAAATTCTATACTGCTACACGATCGGGTCACTACCCGTAGTTATGTAATAGTACATTTAACTGGTATGTTTCCAATTATAATTTAAATACACAATTTTACATATCAAAATTTTGACGGCGCTACCGAGGGCAGTTGTGTGTCAATTTGAGATTATTTGCTAGTTGTGATTTTTTTGAGTATTTTGTGTTTTTATTAGTTTTTAGATTATATTTTATTTTGTTTTGGTGCTTGTAATCGGGTTCATTGTTTTTTTTACGGATTACAGGTAGTATATGCCACACAATTGTTCTTCTGATTCTCCGATACGTGCACCATCTTCAGAACCTAAAAGGCAGTTTTGGAGTGTGAACACCAAAATATCGGTTACAGTGTAGTCTTCTTCTAGTAGAACTGCAATTACGTTGGGTAGTTATTCTGAACCAGTTGTTCCGTAAACTCCTGAAATGGAGGATCAATAACAATCAATGGTGGATAAGATGAAGGCTACACGTATTGGCCAATGGCATACGATTACATAGCCTGTCATTGCTAATGATTTTGAGATTAAGGTCTAAGTCCTTCACATGATTTCTAATCAGTGTTAGTTCAGGAGAACTCCAAACGATGATGCCGACGAGCACCTTCGTAATTTTGTAGCGATTTTTACTTTGTTTAAATTGAAAGAGGTGCATGATCAAGTTTTGTATCTTAGGTTATTTCCTTGGTCTTAGAAATAAGATGCCAGAGATTGACGGTTTTAATTGATAAGTTTTTGAAAGGTTCTTTCTGGCATATAAAGTTGCGAGACTTCAAGCGGAGATAAATCAGTTTTGCCAAAATCCAAATGAAACTTTATATGATGCCTAGACTAGGTTTGTAAGATGCTGGGAGGGTGTCCATAACAGGGGTTAGAAACCTTCCAAAAGATCTACATTTTCTACAAGGGGTGTGATGTGAACTAATGATACGCATATCCGCATGACCATGCGGATTACCCATCCAAAGTCCTGAGCCACACACTAATGGCCATGTAAGACATATGGTACAGGTATAGTTGCACTCTATGCGCCTATATCATCTGATGTGAGTTTCGTATACTTGCATAAGGGTCCAGTATATTCTAGAAGAATGTACGGTATAATTAATTCAGATTCTCTTCCTTAAATAACGAAAGTTAGTTGGGATAAGATCGCATTTAATTAGGGATGAGATCCTATCAAAACCCTAATTCATAAGCCTATAAATACATAGCTCACAAACCCTAAAAACATCAACGGTTACTCATACGTAACATAGCATACACATCATCGTACGAACAAGCTTCATACGATCTCTCACGTACAGACTTTCAGGTATGTCTCGAAAGCTTCATAAGATCTCTCACGTAAAGAATTTCAGGTATGTCTCGAACTATAAAACCTTCATGTCTTTGAGCCAATCAACTCCGTATGCTGGGTTGTTGGTGGACTCTCAAATCGACCACCCTGTCGGAATCAAAACGATACCGATGTGGGTTATCTACGACTAAGCGTCGGAGGTTCTAATATTGTTAGTTCTTAAACCCTATCATTCACTCAAGCGTAGGTTCACCTTGACCTCGTGAAAATATGCTTGATCATTTGGCACCATCCGTGGGACCGGTTGTGTAAACAAATAAGATTGGAATTTATGTTGTGTATAATTTATTATATGTATCTTCTTTCCGTAAAATGTTTTTGTTTAATTAATCGGTCACTTTCAGGTTTTCAAAGTTGTCAGCAAGTATGGGTGGAGGAAACAAGAATGTCAAAAATCAGGGGCGATCGGATTCTCCAGTAAGTTCAGGGTTTCAAACACCTACAACGACTGTTATGAATACACCACCGACGCCACCTGCACCAGTCAAAGGCACATCGAAGCCTCCATCGACATTAAATGTCAAAACATGACCAATTGAATCAGAAACAGTCCTAAAAGAATCATCTAAGAACTGGTGGCACTCTCCCGATGGAAGCGTATTAGAAATAGGAACTAGTTTCAAACCATTCGAGGATCCGCCTCCAAAAAATCTAAGCTTCGGTTATCCAAGCGAAACCGTTCCACCGGGTTTCAAGGTTAAAACTACATGTGTGGGCACCATACCAATCATCACCTCGGTTGAACCCGAAACTCCTATCGAAAGGGTTACCACAGAGAATGCTCAGGAAAGAATCCGATAGATGGGTCTGAGAAACCCAGATGGTTCATATGTTATGCTGACACCGCAACAAGGGTCAACGGCATATGCGTCTCCGCAACCAAATTCTAATGCTGCAAGCAATCAATACAGTTGGGCGAAATATGTCACGACTCAATCCAACAACTTTATATCTCAGTTGCAGCAAGTTGCGCCGCCGCATTTGGCACCAGCTTTCAATGAACCAGCACGAGTACAAGAGTTTATGAGCAACTGGTTCGCGGTAATGCAAGGACAAAAAGCTAAACAAAGCCTTGAGCTAGCTCCTACAACTGAAAATTTTGTGCCACATATTGCAAATCATCCCTTCATAGTAACGCATGTGTTACCTTTAACATTGGGAAGTTATGATGGGTTGTCAGACCCAGATGATTTTTTGCAAAAATTTGAAGGAACTGCAAGAACACACAGCTGGGGTGACGCAGTAGCATGCCATATGCTACCAATAGTGCTGCAAGGAGTAGCAAGGAAATGGTTCAATAACTTGCCAGCCCAAAGCATTACAGGCTTTGCGGATTTGCGCTCAAGATTCCTATTAAATTTTCACAATTTGCGCCCCCGCAAAAGAACACATGTCGAATACCACGACATTAAGCAGAAACCAAAAGAAAGTTTGGGAGAAATCATAGACAGGTACACCAAGGAGGTGGCCAAAATACAGGACCTCCCAGAAAGTCCGAAGGTGTCCGACTTTATACATTGCATAGACACAGAAAGACATCTATCTTTGTGGCAACGGTTACGCAGAAGAGTGCTGGATAATTTCGCAGAAGCTATAAAAGAAATGTATGATTATATGCGTGCACAAGAAGACATAAAGCAAAATTGTGGAAATACCTCTTCAAGCATGGATATTGAGAACGATTATTATCGGGCGTAAGGAAGAGGGTTAGAATCTGGCAAGCGCTATGGTAGTAATGGGCCATCTCGAGGCGGTAATTATAATAGTGATAAATATCGCAAGTTTAATAATAACAAAGGGGGAGGAAGTCAAAGGTTTAAAAATAACCACGCTGATAATGTCACATTAATAAAAGACCTCATGAAAACACCAAAAGAAATATTGGCTACGGAGGCAGTATGCAAAAGCTTCGATCCCCCGATACCTTTGTCAAAATATGGGAATAGAGACAAAAGTAAATTTTGTGACTTCCATGATGATTATGGTCATGAAACTAACGAATGTCGGCATCTAATCAAAAAGTTAGTTGCTGAACTCAAAAGAGGAAGATTGCAACACTTGAAGAAGGGTGGAAAAGCATCAAGTGAGAAGCCAAAAGGAGAAAAAGAGTATCCATGGCAAAGAAAGAATGATGGAAGGGAAACAGAGAAAACTATCAACATGGTCATCAGCGGACGAGCAAATCAGTGACGCAAAATAGAATTGTCAGAGGAATGGGAAAACACTCCAATCTTATTCCCGGCGATAGCACAAGAACCATCAGATGCGCCCTTCACAATTAAAGGGCGCGTTAAAAGCTGTGGGTACATCATAAAACGATTACACATAGACACTAGTTGCGGCATCGATATAATGTACGAACACTGTTTTCGGTTGCTGCCTGGAGCGGTTCGGGTAAAACTAATAGCGCCCAGCATCGCATTATCAGGGTTTTCTGGGGAGTCCGCATGGCCAATTGGGATCATCGAGTTGAAATTAGAGCTAGTAGATGATGATAATAAGGAGTTAGTAAGAAGTACAACAGTAGAATTTGATGTAGTAAGGTCTTACTCAAAATATAATGCGCTTTTAGGACGCACAACTTTGCAAAAGTTGGCGGCCATTCCTTCCACGGTGCATGGTCTTATAAAATTCCCAACTCCATTAGGAATCGCGACGATAAGGTCAGAAGCACAAGACGTAAGTGTTGCAACTGTAGAACAAGCCAAAAAACAGCCAAGTGAAGAGGAGCAGATACGAAGCTGCATGATCATCGCAAATCCGCGATATCCAGATCAAAAATCAAAATCGGTGGAGGACTGTCTTATGAAACAAAGTTTAAACTTCGCAACATATAAGCTTCTAACACGGATGTCTTTGCATAGAAAGAAGCAGACATGACCGGTGTGCCAAGAGAAATAGCTGAGCATAAGCTTAATGTAAACCCAAGTCTGACGCCAGTACGCCAAAAGTAACGCGATATGGCACCAGAGAGAAGCGAATGGTTAAAGGTAGAGGTTGACAAATTTGTTAAAGCAAACATATTACGAGAGGTGCGGTACTAAACGTGGGTAGCAAACCCGGTACGATGGGTCTTGGCGCATGTGCGTCGATTTCACAGATATTAACAAGGCATGTCCTAAAGATAATTATCCTTTACCAGAAATAGATTGGAAAGTTGAGTCGCTAGCTGGCTTCCGATATAAGTGTTTTCTGGATGCGTACAAAGGATACCATCAGATACAGACGGCAGCAGATGATGAAGATAAAACTGCCTTTCACACTAGCCAAGGTATTTATTGTTATACAAAGATGTAGTTTGGTTTAAGGAATTCTAGAGCAACATACCAACATGTAATAGACGAGGCTTTTAAAAGTCAAATTGGCAGAAATTTAGAAGCGTATGTTGACGATTTGGTGATAAAAAGCACAACAGAGCAAGGTTTATTGGATGATATATTAGAAATGTTTGCGTCGTTAAGAAAGATAAACATGAAGCACAATCCGTCGAAGTGTAGTTTTGGAGAAGAAGAAGGAAAGTCTCTCGGTCATATAATCACTGAGCGCGGGATAAGCGCAAATCCAAAGAAAATAGAAGTCATCGAAAGTATGCCATCGCCTAGAAATAAAAAAGAGATGCAAAGTTTAACGGGTAAATTGGCCGCATTAACAAGATTCTTATCAAAATCCGCAGAGCGATCATTGTCCTTTCTCGGGACTTTGAAAAATTGCTTAAAGAAAACGGATTTCAAGTGGACAGAGGAAGCAAAAGTTGCATTTCAAGAAATGAAAAAGTTGTTAAAGGAATTGCCAATGATGACTGTGCCGATTGCAGGAGAGACGTTAATACTTTACTTAGCGGCATCAAAAGAAGCGATAAGTTCAGTATTGATAGCAAACAGGGGGCAGCTACGCACTTCAAACTAAAATATAGTTATTTCTTATTCGATAGACATTTAAAGTTATATGTATTATGCTGTGCGAAAGGTGCAAATGCCTTTATATTTTGTTAGTAAATCCTTAACAGGAAGCGAATTAAATTACCCTGAGATCGAAAAACTGGTTTATGCACTTGTGCATACGGCCAGACGCTTAAGGAGATATTTCCAAGTGCATCCAATAATGGTCTTAACGGGCTAACCAATAAAGCAGGTATGACAAAAAATAAAACATTGTCAAAAGCTTAAAACTGCTTGAAAAATTCTTGCAAATTTATATTCACTGGTAATTGTTGAGCAAGTGCTATACAAACCAGAAAATTCTGGTCGCATGACCAAATGGGCTATTGAATTAGGTGAGCACAAGATAAGTTTCTCACCAAGAAGTGCGGTAAAAGGGCAAGTCCTAGCAGATTATCTGGCTGAAACAGCCGGAGACATTGAAATCTCGCATGAATCAAAAGAAATACCACCTCCGCCCAAACAGCAGTGGAAAATGCACACAGATGGGGCTTGTGATCCAGAAGGCACAGGGTCAGGAATAGTCCTGAGAAGTTCAAAAGGAGAGGAATATACCTTTGCGCTATGTTTTAGCTTCCCTTTAACAAATAATAAAGCTGAGTATGAAGCATTATTATCTGGAATGCGAGTAGCGAAATACTTGGAAGTAAAAGAGTTGTCAGTATATGTTGATTCACAGTCAGTTGCAAATCAATTCAACGGGATATTTGAAGCACGTGATATGTAACGACCCTACTTTTTTCGTTATCTTTTACCGTTAATTATTTAACGACCGTTAACTGTTATTCGTGCCACGTCATTTCTATGACCTATATTATTATTTTTGTAATAATATATTAATTATTATGTGTTAAATGAATATTCGTATTCATATTTTAAGTTATACGCTTCTACGTGTCGCGGATTTCTATTCGGCGAATCTTTTTGGTTTTCAAACCAACGGTCGAGCTTTTGGGATTTTTAAATCCAAATTATTTTAAATATGATATTTTGATGTCATATGATTATATATAGTGTTTATATATTTTATTCATCGCGTATTTGTTATCTCTCCGAAAAATCAATCGCCTAGTAGCGTTTTCGTAAATCGGGCTTCGTTCGGGCATTCGAGCCACAAGCTATTATCCATTTAATCATTTTGGGACATGTGGGACCCATCCCCATATCCAACTCAGCCTAACTAGGCCTTCTTACCCATTCATTTTGTGGAAAATATTGAACTAGGTCCATTTTGCTCTCATTTCACACACTTTCATTTATCAAAACCCTAAATCACTTTCTCCTCTCATCCCCTCTCACCTAGGCCGTGACCTAGCTCCATCCAACACAAAAAATCAGCCGCCAATGATTCCTATACAATTATTCATCATTTCTTAAGGTTATTTGCTTAATCGGGTAACTCAATTCATGTTCTTCATCATCCATCTCCTTGTTCTTTGATTAGGGTATACTTATAAACCCTAACTTTTCAATTTTCATTTTTATTTACTGATTTCATGTGTATGTTAATGATATAGTACTTGTATGTTGTTGGATTGTTGATTGTATGCGTAGAAATGCTCGTTAATTCATGTTTTCGGTTTGATTGTTTTGGAACAGCAGTTTGATTGTTGTTTTCTGTAAGTATAACTGATATAAAAGTGAAATTAAAATGTTTATATGAGTTCCTCTCATCAAGACATTAATTTTAGACTCCGGATTCATGTCATTTCGATTCCCGAAGCTCTAGATATGATCAAAATGGTGTTTAATTGAAATTAAAATGGGAGAACGAATTGGTACAGGTATGCTCCGACTTTGTGATCATTTTTGGAGTCTTTAGGGTGTATTAGTGTGTTAGGATTGATGATGGGATGAACTTTCATGTTTGGGTCATCGAAATTCGGGCCACGGATCACCCGGTATGACTAAAACATGTTTTTGAACGGATTAAAGCTACAAGTTGATTTATGGCTGTAAGTCACGACTTGTTTGCTATTCTTGGGGTGTTCTTGAGCACTCTAATGTGTCGAGTGGGTTGGTTAGGCGAAGATATATGTAAGACTCGCCGAAAACTGATTCCCAGGACTCAAGTTATGACCCGATGAACTTTTAATTAAAACTTATGGTTATTAAATAAGACTTATGATATAAATAATGATTTTCATTATTAATAAATTACTTATGATATAAAAAGTAATTATTTTAATTTAAGACTTATGATATATATTTATTATATCATTTATTAATTAATTATGATTTAATTGAACTTTAATTAAACTTATGATTAATAATATTTTTTTTATTAATGAAAAATACTTATGGTAAGTATTAAACTTATATTATGAGATTATTATAATAAGACTTATAATAAGGATTAATTAATTATTTAATTATTATAAGACTTAATTATTATTTAATTATAATTTAATTATTAAATACTTATGGTTTAATAATTATAATTAAATACTTATGGTATGAGTAATAATTCATTATTAATTAATAATACTTATGATATGATTAAAAATTTATTATTAATTAATAATACTTATATTATGATTAATATTTAATTAATTAATTAAATACTTATGTTATATTAATTATATCATTTAAACTTATGTTAACTTTAATAATTTATTTTCATTTAATTAAACTTATGATATGACATAATTATACATATTTGACTTTAATTAACATTATAACTTATATTATTAATATAACTTATACTTTAAAATTCAATGTTGACTATGTTTGACCAAGGTTGACTTTTGAGTTGACTTTCGGTTGACTTTGACTTTCAGTTGACTTTCTAATTAAGGAAACTTTCCTAACTTAAAAACTTTCCCTAAATAGCAACTTTCTAATATGGAAACTTTCCAGATATAGAAACTTTTTAAAAATAGAAACTTTCTAAAAATAGAAACTTTCTAAAAATAGAAACTTTCCTAAAATAGAAACTTTTCTAAAATAGAAACTTTCCAAAAATAGAAACTTTCCAAGAATGGAAACCTGCTAAAAATAGAAAATTTCTAAAAATAGAAAGTGTGTGTTCGTACGCTGTTCCAATCAAACCGAAGCATGTTGAGTGTTGTTCTATGTTTACTTGCAACAAGTACAATAGCTATCATACTAAGACTTGACCTAAGTTAGTTATTTATATCGACCTGCTTTATTTATAGGTCGGCGTTGTGATCATTCCTGATCACTTTACTTCGTTTGCTGTTCGCATTTTTGTGTGGTTACTTCATTTGCTTTAAAGTGAGTTATAGTCCCATTTTTCTATTTTAAATCTTTTGGGATGAGAATACATGCATTTTATTTTTACATATTGGACACATGTAGAAGTTGGTTTAAATTATTCATTGTGATTTGAACAAAAATATTCCCTAATCTGGTAATTGTAATCACTGGTTTCTATTGGTGAACGCGAATCCTACGGATAGATCTATCGGGTTTGACAACCCCATTTCGAGCTAGTCGCGCTAGCAATTTATAATCAAAATGTTTAGTACTTCGTATTTAGTTGAAGATACACTTATTCGGTGTATATTATTTATTGTGTTTGGCAAAGGTAAATAATGGTTAAGTGGTTACCAGGTGGCTCACGGAAAATTGAATAATGTTTTTATATGTTTTCTAGCATATAATTTTGTGGTCCAAAAGGGAGATTTTATGTTTTCAAATATAAATTTTTATGGTTTAAATTAAATATTGTTTGCAATATTAAACATATAATTCACTCAACATTTTTGTTGATAGTTACTCGCATGTTTTATTCTCAGGTTCATGATTGATTGCTTCCGCTGTGCTTAGAGAGTCTGCATATTTATGATGGCAACTTTTGTTAAACATTAACTTGCATTCTATTTTGATACATTTAATAGTGGATGTTGTTGAGTTGGTTTTGGTCAACTTTTGGTTAAGTAATAATGTATGATTTTTCTAAACTTACACATTTTGGTAGGTTTCCTTTATAGAAAATCATTTTTAAATAAAGAATGCAAGGTTATTTATCAAATTCATATAGAGTTATGATCAAGCTGTGGGACAAAGATAACGATGGTCGTCAAGTGTACTTTGACGGGTCGTTTCAGTTGGTATCAGAGCCTTGGTTGTAGGGAATTAGGCTGCATTGATGTCGTCACCCCGAGTCAATAGGGTGCATTAGTGAGTCTAGTCTACAGCTCGGCCTATAATGTATTATTATATATGATTATTTGTATCGTATTAGTATGTATATTGTTATCATACATACATCTGGTTATGTTCTGAATTCGGGAGGAACTCTTATTCTGATTTAAATGTATTCTCTGACTCATGCGAGTTTATCATTATAAGAACACCTCGAAAAGTGAAACCGAGGGATGTCATTCTTGACTTCTGAAATTCTAGACATTTCTATGTCATCTATTATGGTTATGTATATAACGTTTGAGTTATATTACGTGAGATGTCATTCTTGACTTCTAAATGCTCGGCATTTCAATGTTAGCTATTATGTTTAGGTATATAACATTCTTGTTATATTACGTGCCTTTGTGCCGTTGTGCCTATGTGCTTTGGTGTTTAACCAGAAAACGTCATTCTTGACTTTCAGAGATTTTTGGTACTTCGAAGACATTTCTATGTCATCGTTACTCCTATTCGTTACTTATGATGTTTTGTCTCTTGTGCTATCCTTAGCACATTGTTTAAGAAATTATTTTAGAGAAATTGTGTGGAAATTCAAGGTTGATCGCGTGTCCTGACCTCATGTAGTGCTATTGGAATGAAACTATGAATTAGTGAAATATAATAGCGTTAGGCCAACGTGATTATATTACGTTAATATATAAAGAAGTCCCAATATTGTGACATGAGGAATAGAAAATGAGTCAAAGAAAATTTTTACACCGCTCATTCAGAAATTCCGAGGTATTACATGAGTAAGGAAAATACTCATTATCTTATTTGTTGATATACGAGAAGCACGTTTTAACCAGATTGTCTATCTCATGCTCTATCCTTCATAACTCGCTTGTTAGCAACAGCTTCGCTCGGGAACAGTTTTGGTCCAAGGACTCATGTCCTGATAATAGTCAAAACAACATTTAACTCATTAGTTTTCATGACCTCGTAACCTTGTTGGTCAAATGTCGCACGATGATTCAAGTCTTTTACTCGATCTTCCACGATCTTACTTCAACTTGTAACCTCTGAAATACAGATACTCGGTTATCATCGGGAGTTCTACACATTTGTCTAATTGGGCGGTTCTCACGGGATTATGGGCGAATAGAAGTAATGAAATATTTTGTCATGTATACAATTTATAAAATCATATATGTACGTATGGATTCAAATGAATAAATTTACCCTTACCTATTTTGGCTAGTATATACTAAATCATACCTTCAAAATTATTTTAAAAACCACTCATTTATTGAGATGTTTGACTAAGTCAATTTTCTTTATATAAAATGGTAGACGTTGTACATGCTTTTAAATTACTAAGAACTTTGTTTCGTTTATGTTGTCACGTCAAACGTTTAGAGCTTTCTCAAAACTCCTTTGATCGATTTTATCAAATTTTCGCGTTACTCTACAGAGTGTTTGGATCCCAGTTCTTCTCATCCTCCGTTTAGGGATGAAACTTACCATTAAGTTCATTGATAGAAACTCTTACACCACTTTGGATGCCGGTTTTATAAAATTTGTTGGAAAGTCTTTGCGCTCATAAAATTTTCCCTCTTATGGTTGGACATGGCTGAAACGCGGACCGATAAATCAATTTTTTTTGGTACACTCGGTGGTCACCCTATTGTAGAAAAGGCGTTAGGTGGGTTTCTACCCCAACTATTGTTATAGTGGGTATCATGGATATATATTACACTAGACCGTTTAAGGAGTTTCTACTCTCAATATTCGCTGTTAACCGCAATACCCTCGTAAACATCAATCTTAGGATTCAATACTTTGAGGTGCACGAAATTAATTTTTTGAGATTCATCTCACCTGGAGTCGGCCATTCTTTATAACCCATGATTCGCGTTCTTTTCATCCGCACATAAATTTAAGAATAAGGATGAATCCTAGATTGACTTGCTCATTGTGCGAGGAAGTTCACTCTCGTTGAAAGATCACACCTTTCGTACGTCTTCCTTTCAGAAATGTAATGAAAATTTACTTTGAAGTTCATGATCCTCGTTATCCCCTTGAAGGAATTTTCTTAAACGTCTATACCACTGATGTGACTACTCTATATAATGTTTTCTTTGTTGGTTGCAACTATATTTCGTTCGTCCCAGTTCGTCCCCTTTGGGAGCTCCTGTTTTGTTTGTTAAGAAGAAAGATGGTTCGTTCCAATTGTGTACTGATTATCGCTAGTTGAACAAGCTTACTGTTAAGCATCGTTACCCTCTTCCGAGAATATATGATCTATTTGATCAACATCAAGGTTCATCCATTTATTATAAGATCGGTCTTCATTCCGGATTATCATCAACTGCGTGTTAAAGAGTTTGATATTCCGAAAACCACTTTTCGCACCCGTTATGGTCACTATGAATTCCTTGTTATGCCGTTCGCATTAACAAACGCACCTGCTGTGTTCATGGACCTCATGAACCGTGTGTGTAGACCCTATCTGGACAAGTTCATTATTATTTTCATCGACGACATCCTTATTTATTCCAAGAGTGATGAAGAGCACGAAGAACATTTGAAGTTAGTGCTTGATCTGTTGAGGAAAGAAGAGTTGTACGCTAAGTTCTCTAAGTGTGCTTTCTGGTTGAGAGAATTTCAGTTCCTTGGACATGTTGTTAGTAAACAGGGAATACATGTTAATGCTGCTAAGATTGAGGCAATTGAGAAGTGGGAAATTCCGAAGACTCCTACTCAGATTCGTCAGTTTCTAGGATTGGCAGACTATTATAGAAGTTTCATTCAAAATTTTCCACGAGTAGCGAAACCTCTGACTGCTTTAACGCACAAGGGGAAGAAGTATGAGTGGAAGGATGAACAAGAGATTGCTTTTCAAACTCTGAAGAGGAAGTTGACTACCGCTCCAATATTATCACTACCTGAGGGTAATGACAATTTTGTTGTTTATTGTGATGCTTCGCGTCAGGGCTTTGGCTGCATTTTGATGCAGCGAAAGAAAGTCATTGCGTACGCATCACGTCAGTTGAAGATCCACGAGCAGAATTATACAACCCAAGATTTAGAATTGGGAGCTGTTGTGTTTGCACTTAAGATTTGGAGACATTATCTTTATGGGGTCAAAAGTACAGTGTACATTGATCACAAAATAGTCTTCAACATATCCTTGATCAGAAACAGTTGAATATGAGGCAACGAAGATGGGTTGAGACGTTGAACGATTATGATTGCGAACTTTTATATCATCCGGGAAAGGCCGATGTTGTGGCCGATGCTTTAAGTCGAAAAGAGAGAGTTAAACCTCATAGGTTTAGAGCCTTGAATATGACAATACGAACTAACCTCGCTAGGCAGATTCTTGAGGCACAACAAGAAGCCTTGAAGGAGGAGAATTTCATAACGGAAAGGTCAGAGGCATGAGTAAGAAATTTGAGGTACGAGCAGATGGCACGCGGTATTTTGCGGGACATCTTTGGGTTCCAAAATTTGGTGATTTGCGACAACTTGTGTTAGATGAGGGCATGAGGCTCATAAGTCTAGGTACTCTATTCATCCTGGTTCAGGAAAGATGTATCACGATCTTAAGGAGCTATACTGGTGGATCAACTTGAAAGCTGATGTGGCTACTTATGTGGCTAAGTGTTTGACCAGTGCTAAGGTCAAAGCTGAACATCAAAAACCATCCAGACTTCTGGTGCAACCTGAAATTCTCGAGTGGAAGTGAGAAGGTATTACGATGGACTTTATTATGAAGTTACTGAGAGTTGTGGGTGGTTATGATACCATTTGGGTGATTCTTGACCTACTCACTAAGCTAACTCATTTCTTGCCTATTAAGGAAACAGATTCGATGGAGAAGCTTACTCGTTTGTATTTGAAGGAGATTGTTTCTAGACATGGTGTTCCTGTATCGATTATTTCAGACCGAGACAATCGATTTAGATCGAGGTTTTGGCAATCCTTACAGGAAGTTTTGGGAACAAAATTGGATATGAGCACCACTTATCATCCACTGACGGATGGTCAGAGTGAAAGGACCATCCAAACGTTGGAAAACATGTTACGAGCGTGCGTAATTGATTTTGGTAATGAGTGGGATAGATATTTGACACTGGCTGAATTTTCTTATAATAATAGCTATCATGCAAGTATTAAGGCCGCACCGTTTGAAGCTCTGTATGGTAGAAAGTGTAGGTCTCCTATCTGTTGGAATGAGGTTGGGGATGCTCAACTCACAGGCCCAGAAATTATTCATGAGACTACAGAGAAGATCGTAAAGATTAAAGAGAGATTGAAAACCGCCAGGAGTCGGCAAAAGAGTTACGCCGATGTTAGAAGGAAGGATTTAGAATTTCAGGTCGGTGACCTTGTTATGTTGAAGGTATCACCTTGGAAGGGTGTGGTACGTTTTGGTAAAAGGGGAAAGTTGAATCCTCGATTTGTTGGACCATTTGAAATTACAGAGAGAGTTGGACCCGTGGCTTATCGTTTGAAATTTCCACAAGAACTCAGTACTGTTTATGACGTTTTTCATGTATCGAATTTGAAGAAGTGTTTGGCCGAGGCCGATGAAACTATTCCTCTTGAGGAGCTTCATGTTGATTAACAACTCCACTTTATAGAGGAACCTGTTGAAATTATGGATCGAGAGGTTAAGACTCTCAAGCAGGGTAGAATTCCTATCGTCCGAGTTAGATGGAATGCCAGAGGCGGACCCGAGTTCACTTGGGAACGTGAAGATCAGATGAGGCTGAAGTACCCGCATTTGTTCCCAGATGCTGAGTCAACCCCTGCACCTGCTTAAATTTCGGGACGAAATTTTCATAACGGGAAGGTACTGTAACGACCCTACTTTTTTCGTTATCTTTTACCGTTAATTATTTAACGACCGTTAACTGTTATTCGTGCCACGTCATTTCTATGACCTATATTATTATTTTTGTAATAGTATATTAATTATTATGTGTTAAATGAATATTCGTATTCATATTTTAAGTTATACGCTTCTACGTGTCGCGGATTTCTATCCGGCGAATCTTTCCGGTTTTCAAACCCACGGTCGAGCTTTTGGGATTTTTAAATCCAAATTATTTTAAATATAATATTTTGATGTCATATGATTATATATAGTGTTTATATATTTTATTCGTCGCGTATTTGTTATCTCTCCGAAAAATCAATCGCGTAGTAGCGTTTTCGTGAATCGGGCTTCGTTCGGGCATTCGAGCCATAAGCTATTATCCATTTAATCATTTTGGTCCATGTGGGGCCCATCCCCATATCCAACTCAGCCTAACTAGGCCTTCTTACCCATTCATTTTGTGGAAAATATTGAACTAGGTCCATTTTGCTCTCATTTCACACACTTTCATTTATCAAAACCCTAAATCACTTTCTCCTCTCATCCCCTCTCACCTAGGCCATGACCTAGCTCCATCCAACACAAAAAATCAGCCACCAATGATTCCTATACAATTATTCATCATTTCTTAAGGTTATTTGCTTAATCGGGTCACTCAATTCATGTTCTTCATCATCCATCTCCTTGTTCTTTGATTAGGGTATACTTATAAACCCTAACTTTTCAATTTTCATTTTTATTTACTGATTTCATGTGTATGTTAATGATATAGTACTTGTATGTTGTTGGATTGTTGATTGTATGCGTAGAAATGCTCGTTAATTCATGTTTTCGGTTTGATTGTTTTGGGACAGCGGTTTGATTGTTGTTTTCTGTAAGTATAACTGATATAAAAGTGAAATTAAAATGTTTATATGAGTTCCTCTCATCAAGACATTAATTTTAGACTCCGGATTCATGTCATTTCGATTCCCGAAGCTCTAAATATGATCAAAATGGTGTTTAATTGAAATTAAAATGGGAGAACGAATTGGTACAGGTATGGTCCGACTTTGTGATCATTTTTGGAGTCTTTAGGGTGTACTAGTGTGTTAGGATTGATTATGGGATGAACTTTCATGTTCGGGTCATCGAAATCCGAGCCACGGATCACCCGGTATGACTAAAACATGTTTTTGAACGGATTAAAGCTACAAGTTGATTTATGGCTGTAAGTCACGACTTGTTTGCTATTCTTGGGGTGTTCTTGAGCACTCTAATTTGTCTAGTGGGTTGGTTAGGCGAAGATATATGTAAGACTCGCCGAACACTGATTCCCGGGACTCGAGTTATGACCCGATGAACTTTTAATTAAAACTTATGGTTATTAAATAAGACTTATGATATAAATAATGATTTTCATTATTAATAAATTACTTATGATATAAAAAGTAATTATTTTAATTTAAGACTTATAATATATATTTATTATATCATTTATTAATTAATTTTGATTTAATTGAACTTTAATTAAACTTATGATTAATAATATTTTTATTATTAATGAAAAATACTTATGGTAAGTATTAAACTTATATTATGAGATTATTATAATAAGACTTATAATAAGGATTAATTAATTATTTAATTATTATAAGACTTAATTATTATTTAATTATAATTTAATTATTAAATACTTATGGTTTAATAATTATAATTAAATACTTATGGTATGATTAATAATTCATTATTAATTAATAATACTTATGATATGATTAAAAATTTATTATTAATTAATAATACTTATATTATGATTAATATTTAATTAATTAATTAAATACTTATGTTATATTAATTATATCATTTAAACTTATGTTAACTTTAATAATTTATTTTCATTTAATTAAACTTATGATATGACATAATTATACATATTTGACTTTAATTAACATTATAACTTATATTATTAATATAACTTATACTTTAAAATTCAATGTTGACTATGTTTGACCAAGGTTGACTTTTGAGTTGACTTTCGGTTGACTTTGACTTTCAGTTGACTTTTGTTGACTTTCTAATTAAGGAAACTTTCCTAACTTAAAAACTTTCCATAAATAGCAACTTTCTAAATATGGAAACTTTCCAGATATAGAAACTTTCTAAAAATAGAAACATTCTAAAAATAGAAACTTTCTAAAAATAGAAACTTTCCTAAAATAGAAACTTTTCTAAAATAGAAACTTTCCAAAAATAGAAACTTTCCAAGAATGGAAACCTGCTAAAAATAGAAACTTTCTAAAAATAGAAAGTGTGTGTTCGTACGCTGTTCCGATCAAACCGAAGCATGTTGAGTGTTGTTCTATGTTTACTTGCAACAAGTACAATAGCTATCATACTAAGACTTGACATAAGTTAGTTATTTATATCAACCTGCTTTATTTATAGGTCGGCGTTGTGATCATTCCTGATCACTTTACTTCGTTTGCTGTTCGCATTTTTGTGTGGTTACTTCATTTGCTTTAAAGTGAGTTATAGTCCCATTTTTCTATTTTAAATCTTTTGGGATGAGAATACATGCATTTTATTTTTACATATTGGACACATGTGGAAGTTGGTTTAAATTATTCATTGTGAGTTGAACAAAAATATTCCCTAATCTGGTAATTATAATCACTGGTTTCTACTGGTGAACGCGAATCCTATGGATAGATCTATCGGGTTTGACAACCCCATTTCGAGCTAGTCGCGCTAGCAATTTATAATCGAAATGTTTAGTACTTCGTATTTAGTTGAAGATACACTTGTTCGGTGTATATTATTTATTGTGTTTGACAAGGGTAAATAAATGGTTAAGTGGTTACCAGGTGGCTCACGGAAAATGGAATAATGTTTTTATATGTTTTCTAGCATATAATTTTGTGGTCCAAAAGGTAGATTTTATGTTTTCAAACATAAATTTTTATGGTTTAAATTAAATATTGTTTGCAATATTAAACCTATAATTCACTCAGCATTTTTGTTGACAGTTACTCGCATGTTTTATTCTCAGGTTCATGATTGATTGCTTCCGCTGTGCTTAGAGAGTCTGCATATTTATGATGGCAACTTTTGTTAAACATTAACTTGCATTCTATTTTGATACATTTAATAGTGGATGTTGTTAACTTGGTTTTGGTCAACTTTTGGTTAAGTAATAATGTATGATTTTTCTAAACTTACACATTTTGGTAGGTTTCCTTTATAGGAAATCATTTTTAAATAAAGAATGCAAGGTTATTTTTCAAATTTATATAGAGTTATGATCAAGCTTTGGGACCAAGATAACGATGGTCGTCAAGTGTACTTTGACGGGTCGTTTCATGATAAGTCAATGCAAAAGTATCTAAAACTTGTGCAAGAGCTTGCGGTAGACTTCTATATATTCCAGATAATGCAGGTTTCAAGAACATTGAATAAAAAGGCGGATGCGCTCAGTAAGCTGGCTGCCTTAACGTTCAGCCATTTCAAAAAAGAAATTTGGGTCGAGGAAGTGAAAGTTAAATCCATTGAAACAGACGGCATATCTGTCGTAGTCGAAGAAGATGAACCAAGTTGGATGACACCGATAGTGGAATTTTTGAGCACTGGTACATTGCCAATAGATTCAACAGAGGCAAGGAAAATTAAAATGAAAGCACCAATGTATTTTCTAGACAAAGGCATCCTGTATAGAAAAATTTTTTTGGGACCTCATATGCGGTGTCTTAATCCAACTCAAGCAGAATCAATTATACGGGAAGTGCATGAAGGGATTTGCTCTTTGCATTCAGGGCACAAAATAGTTGGGTCCAATGTGACAACCCGGAAATTTTTGACCAAATTTAAACTTGATCTTTAATTGATTTCGACACGATAAGCAAAGTCTATAATGTTGAAGTCTCAAAAACCTTGGACTGTATTCATGTATTCATTTAACCTTTGATTATTACCGACGATTCACGAACAATTGGTTACAATTAAATCTATATAGATATATAAATATATGTATATGTATATATAATAATGTGAAATAAGAATATACGATTTAATTGCTTAAACTAAAAATTATAAAATAATAAATAATATAATAAAGTTGTTATTAAAATGAATATATATATATATATATATATATATATATATATATGATCATTAAAAATTTCATGATTAATAATATATAATATTAATACATTAAATTTAATTACAATTTAAAATATAGCATATATATATAAATCTGATACATTTAATTTATTATATTATTACTATTACTAATGTTATTGATATTAATATTAACATTTAATTTGTTATATTATTACTATTACTAATGTTATTGATATTAATATTAACGTTTTTAATATCATCATTATTTATTATCATTAATACAATTATTAATATATTATTAATATTATTATTATTAATATATTTATATATATATATACTAATTATTAATATTAATTATATACATATAAAATCAATTCAATCAGTACAATCTGTTATACTTCAACATCAACGTTTCAAAATTTTCTTCATTTCCTATTTGCATGTGATATAATGTCGATTCATACACACTCACTATCTACCTCCTTTCCTCTCTCATGTCCACTATCATATCTATAATATAGTTATACATATGCATAACATACAAACACATTCTCCTACTTTCTTCTTTTGTAACACCTGGTTGCATATCTTATTCCTGTTCTGGTTCAAGAACCAAGTCACCACCATCACATCATTATTGCTATAAACTTCCAACACCTACATCGGCCTTATACTTCTATTACAAGTGCTTCTGTTTCAATCAACCAAAACAACTAGACAAGAATCACCATCTGCTCCTAATTTTTTTTTACCTCTCCGAGACTCAACTACTCCTCCATATTCCTACTATTCTTATGTTCCTGAACGAATGTAAACGCCACAACACGCCACATCATTTCACGTTTAATCTTTTTCTGTTATCTGATTATGATTCTTAAACCTCACAATTCCAACATCATGAACCTGCAAAACCCATAAGATTAATTAGTATTGTTCTATTCAAATTATACTATTCAGCTACTCAATTACCAATCCAAACATAACCCACTTCCCTTGCACCTGCAACCGCAGTCAATTATGGTTCCTACTTCCTGTTCAAACCATCGCAAAACCACTTCAACAAAAAACCATTTAACCTACCACCATCGACCTACTTTTAACCTTCTGAATAAATTTATTTCTGTTGCAAACAACTAAGAGCAGAAACAAATTAAAACCCATTACTGATAGTGATCATATTCTATCTGAGGAATAAAACACAACAAACTCACCAAAATTTCTGCTGTTTTCTCATTCAAATACCATCAAACAAACTTTCAACCTCCCCCACAAAACACCATCGATTTTTTTTTACATAAATCAAATCGGACCTTCTTACAATTTAACAAAAAGAAACAAAATACTTCAATCTTTCTTATATGAACCTAACAGATAGATTAAATCGCTGTAAATCAGAATAAATTGATTTATAAATTACAATGAACGATGATGAATAATAAAAGTATATAATTATATAAATAAATAAAAGGAACACCCATTTAAGGTTTCTATTCTCTGAAGTGGCGATGATGATAATAACCGATGATGATTAGATCGATGATAATAATAAATGATACAGTACCTGTAAATATCGATTAATGATTTCTTCATAGTTGAACAAACACCAACTACTACTTAAATCTTTCTATTGATTCGGTATCGATGATGATGATGATGAATCGACGACTTACTATATATTGATAAATGTTACCTGATCGATCTATTGATTAACGAATCGAAGAGACCTCGATCTGTGATATTCTTCTGCGTTTGATTTACTGCTATGCTCGACCCACTTTTGAGCCGACAACAGAAACATACGGAGTACAAATGAACCTGTTTTCCCAGCCACCTCTTTATCTTAATCTAATTGGATCGAACTCCTTTTTCTTTTCTGTTGGGCCACGCAAGTGTTATTAGTTGGACTAAGATCTAACTTATGTTGGGCCGTTAGCCAAACATCTTAGTTGGGCTGCTGTCTTCATTTGTTTCAGTCGAGCCACAATCATAAACTAACACATTTCTTAATGACGATGGGTTAAAATAATTAAGGGTTGAATTAAAACAGAAAAGCATAGACAGAACAGATGGTTGGGCGTGTGGTCAGGGAACGAGAGGTCATGGGTTCGAGTCCGAGCAAGGGCGATTATTTTTTTTAAAGCTTGTTCCATGAAGGTTCGTAAATCTGAGGTCAACCCTGCATTGTCCAATGCCATCATATGCATAATTATCATGAGGTACAATATTGTGAGTTCATTTGCTCCCTTTTACTCTTTACGTTTTTTTGGGCTGAGAATACATGCAAATGCTTTATTAACTGTTTTACAATATTTATATGCGTGAGTTCACTTGATTTCCTTTTACTCTTTACATTTTTGGGACTGAGAATACATGCGCTGTTTTTATAAATGTTTTATTAAATGCTTTTGAGATATATTTTTGAACTGAGAATACATGAACTATTTTTTATAAACGATTGACGAAATAGACACAAGTATTCAAAACTACATTCTATGATAGAATTATTTGAATTCAGAGGTTCGATTTCTATAAAGATTGTATTATCGACCATCGATGAGATGATTTTGCATTGCACTACGCACTAGCTGCCGAAATAGTTCGATTTAGTAGTTAGTAACGGTGAGATGATTTTGCATTGCACTACGCACTAGCTACCGTTTTAGCTACCCTCGGTGAGATGATTTCGCATTGCACTACGCGTTAGCTACCGTTGTATTGTATTGTATTCGATTTTGTAGTTAGTAACGGTGAGATGATTTTGCATTGCACTACGCACTAGCTATCGTTTTAGCTACCCTCAGTGAGATGATTTTGCATTGCACTACGCATTAGCTACCGTTGTAAAATTATATTGTATTAACTACCCAGGTGAGATGAATTTGCATTGCACTACGCACTAGCTACCATTGGTGAGTTGTTTTGAAAGGTTCCGGTGTTCTTCATATGAATGATTTTACAGCAGGAGTAGACCTGCACAGATTGTTTTCTAAATATGAGTATCTTGTGGTCTATTATACTATCGGAAATGATTATTTATGATAAACTAATAAACTCACCAACCTTTTGGTTGACACTTTAAAGCATGTTTATTCTCAGGTATTAAGGAAATCTTCCGCTGTGCATTAGCTCATTTTAAGGATATTACTTGGAGTCATTCATGGCATATTTCGAAAGACGTTGCATTCGAGTCGTTGAGTTCATTAAGATTATTATTAAGTCAATTATAGTTGGATGTATTATGAAATGGTATGCATGCCATCAACTTTCAATGTAAAGAAAGTTTGTCTTTTAAAAACGAATGCAATGTTTGTAAAATATATCATATAGAGGTCAAATACTTCGCGATGTAATCAACTATTGTGAATCGTTTATAATGTATATGAACGGGTCCTTTCATCCATGATAATGCGGCTTGGGTACTATTGGCCATCAATGTACAAAGATGCCGCAGAGGTCATGCGCAAATGTCAGTCATGTCAGCTGCATGCACCGGTATGCAAAGCTCCGCGACATCCAATGATACCAGTCGTGTCTCCATGGTCATTCTGCAAATGGGCAATTGATATAGTGGGACCATTCCCCGCAGGACCAATAGAGGTAAAGTTTTTGGTTGGACATTGATTATTTTACAAAGTGGGTAGAAACCAAACCGCTCAAAACAATTTCGGGCAAACAAATCCGCAACTTTGTATGGGAAAACATAGCCTGCCGGTTTGGAATATCAAATGAAATAGTAAGTGACAATGGTACACAATTTGAAGGAAACCCATTCAGTGATTGGTGCCAAGAGCTAAATATAAAGCAAATGTTCACATTAGTTGCACACCCCCAGGCAAACGGCCAGTGTGAAGTAACAAATCAAGATATCGTGTTAGGTATCAAAGCAAGACTTGGGTTGTGCCGAAGGGGCTGGATAGATGAACTACCAAACGTATTGTGGGCACACCGCACGACCCCAAAAGGCACGACTAATGAAACACGTTTCAGTTTGGTGTATGGATCCGAAGCTGTAATACCCGCAGAGATAAATATACCAACCATGCGCATAGCTTCCTTCAATGAAAGTAGTAATAGCAAAGAACTACGTGAAAATCTAAATTTGGTTGAAGAGCGTAGGGAAATGGTGGCGATAAAAGAAGCAATAAACAAGCAAAGAATCACAAGCTACTATAACAAGCGCGTACAACCATTATCTTTCCAACTGGATGATTTGGTATGGTGGAAAAATGAAGCAAGCAGAGCGGAGGACACGGGTAAACTTGGACCTAAATGGGAAGGACCATACAAGGTTATTGGTGTAAGCGATACAGGGGCGTATCAGTTAGCGAGTTTAGATGGAAGATCGATAAAGCGCACTTGACATGCACAAACACTTAAGCGGTGCTACATATAAAAAACAACTGAGGGACTGATCACCCCAAAGCAGCTGTTTGAAATTTTTTATTATGTAATATTTCATTTTCCATTGTAAACATGACAACTAAGTGTTGATCAAAAGATGTTTGAAATAAATTGAATCATTCAGTTTAAGCCAATAACTTGTGTATTTTTACATTTGTTGATTGCATGCCCCTAAACTGCACAGGGTCACACTCTGAATCTCAAGTGGCATAGTTTAGTTTGGTTACTAATACTATCTTTTAATGGTGACAGTAGTAAAACATTGGATTGTTTCAAACGCTTGTACACCACGCAAGACGGAGACTTGCATAGTCTAGACTATAAAATACAAGTTTGGTTTACTTGTTTAAATAACCCGGACATTGGCGTGGCCGGAAAATTCTTGAATATAGACATTGTTTTGTCTATAATACGGATAAATTACATTGGATTGTATAAGCATAAACACTTATAAATTTTTTTTAAAAAAGTCTTGAGTATAAACATATAAGCATTGGTTTGCTTCTTTTGTGTATAACATTGGATTGTTAGCACAAGAATAAAAAAATCGTGAAAAGATTAAAGGGTCGCTCCTGTCATGAAGTCATGGTATTTATTCTAAGTTAGAGTAATGACATGCATAGAAATTGTAATGAATCATTATATCCGCCATAATGATTTCATAAAATACAATGATCTAATTGCAGATAACCAATAGAAATATTCGATTATAACAGTCAAACCTAACAATTACAGTTGGGTCAAAAATATAAAGTCGGACGCTTAGCATAATAGCGTGACTTGTACAAAATATAAACTAGTATATGCTAAGATAAAAAAATAAAAGGGGTGGCTTGACTGGAACGTTGCCCTACACTAAGGAGAATATGTCATCCTCGCACGCAGCGATCAGACGCATACCCTGCTTTAAACAAAAAAGAAAAATATAATATACGGATGCGAAACCTCCAAGATTGCAAGGCCCATCCCTCACTAACAAAAAATTGCTACCCTAACATGGACAAACAGCATCCATTTCGGGTAACCTAACAAGTTCAGTTGAACTTGTCATTTACAATCTCCTGAGCGGAGGTGTTGGGATCATTGACTAAAAACTGCAAACGGGGAATGGGGATCTGTTCGAGTCGGACACAAGCTTGGTCGCATCTTTCTTTTGCTCCATCAGAAAGAATCTCAGAAACATTCGGAGAAATGGAGGGGGTACATACATCTCCTGACAAAAAACATCCCAAAACAAGGTGCGCTCATAAGTACGCGCAGCCACCATTGCTGCACCAAATCGCTGCTTAACCACTTTGTAATCAAGAGCATGCTGGATGACTGTCGGTAAACCCTTTTGAAGAATGTCATACTCTGCGTTCACTGCATCATGTTTTGCACCCCATGATTCCTGGGCCGAAATCCAGTCACTAAAACTTTCATTTAGAAAGAAGACATGGCTCTCCGCCTCCTTTAGCTTTGCAGACAAAGATGCAATCTCAGATTCCATAAATTTCTTCTCAGCGTTGTGTTCGTCTTCATCCTGCTGTCTCTTCAACATCATAACATTTATGCGCTCCTCCGCCTGCACATGTGCGGTTACAGCGACCGTAAGTTGGGCAGTCAGCCTGGCATTATCCTCTTCTAATAAGCTTCTCTTGGCTGCTTCTGTCAATGATGTTGCTGGTGGGTTGGCAAGAGCAGCTGAATTTTGATGAAGGCGGTTCAGATCTTTGACAAAATTGAATAATGGCGACTGTGCGTCAACATAGAGCTCTTCAGATGGAGAAAGGTCAGCAAAATTCTGTACTAACTGATGCGGGACACAGGATTGTAGAAAAGAAAATTGTTCTACAAATACTAGGAGTGGCACTTTCATAAACTCATTGACATTAGGGATCAATGGAGGTGAGTTGTCAGGGTTCAAGCATGCACTTTTGGCGCATGAAGAATAGTGGGATACACCACTTGGACCTACAAATAAGATACAATGATGTTGTAAAAGGTTTAAAGTCCAGTTTAAGAGCAAGTCAGACGGTCAAAATAAATACTTTCATCAAGAAACCTCTTATGGTTACCAAGGCTTCTGGCTTCGGGGGCTTTATACAGTGAAGGTATAGTGTTCGAACGACTAGTCAGAGAGTTGGTGAGATTACCAGAGTCGGCGGAAGGAACAGGTGCATATGGTTTCATCTTCATCTACAAAATAAAAAAAGAAATATACATACGTAGTTAGTATGTAACTAAGGTTACATAGTAGAACGCAACAATGTATAAGAGTGTGATACACACCTTTTTATGATCAGATAAATTGAAAAAGGGTTTTTCTGGTAGAGAATATGAAAAGATTTGCATGACTGTAAATGGAAAAGATTACGAGATGAAATACGCCAAAACCCTATTTATAGAGAAAATACGTTGGTCGAAAAATAAACAAGGTATAATCGCAGCCGTTCACGTGTATCAATCCTAGGCTAAACACTTCGTTAAGATGCTTGATGCACATTAGCATTACCAGGCGGTTGCATAATTACAATCATTACCTTTTCGGTAAACAGTGACAGTTGTCACCTCGAAAGCAGGAAATGCATCCGAAAAGACAGTTTAGTGACTGCACGCATACATTGCATTTAATGCTAATACAGTATCCGGTTACACATATATATTTAAATAATCTTATGCACTATCCGGTTACAATTGGAATCCAACTAGGCATTCAAACAAAAATATTAAGCATGTTCATTTGGTTCAAGGAATTTTTATGGTTCATTATGTGTATAAGTTTTCTCGCTAGTTCGACGTCATACACTGATTTTCATCGTATATAACATCGAACTGGGGGGACTTAATGATACGCATATCCGCATGATCATGCGGATTACGCATCCAAAGTCCTGAGCCGCACACTAATGGATATGTAAGACATATGGCACATGTATAGTTGCACTCTATGCGCCTATACCATCTGATGTGAGTTTCGTATACTTGCATAAGGGTCCAGTATATTCTAGAAGAATGTACGGTATAATTAATTCAGATTCTTTTCCTTAAAAAATGAAAGTTAGTTGGGATAAGATAGCATTTAATTAGGGATGAGATCCTATCAAAACCCTAATTCGTGAGCCTATAAATACATAGCTCACAAACCTTAAAAACATCATCGGTTACTCATACATAACATATCATACACATCATCGTACGAACAAGCTTCATACGATCTTTCACGTAAAGACTTTCAGGTATGTCTCGAACTATAAAACCTTCATGTCTTTGGGACACTTAACTCCATATGCTGGGTTGTTGGTGGACTCTCAAATCGGCGACCCTGTCGGAATTGAAATGATACCGTTGTGGGTTATCCACGACTAAGCATCGGAGGTTCGAATATTTTTAGTCCTTAAACCCTATCATGCACTCAAGCATAGGTTCACCTTGACCTCGTGAAAATATGCTTGATCATGAGCACACCGATTCAGATTAATCATGTTGCAGGTGGTTCCATCATGGACTAGACAGAGCAGCAAGTGTATGACATCATTGAGAAGTAAGCTAAATACTCTCAAGATTGGCATTAGGAAAGAGAGGCAACTCATTCTTCTACAGTTGCATGCGCTGGCAGTTATGATGATTATGGATCTCTGAGTGTTAAGTTAGATGGTATAACTAGGCAGATGGAAAAGATGAATAAGGAGATACATGGTATGAAGGTTTGATGCGAGTATCGTGGTGGTTTATATTTGGCTAAGGATTGTGATGCAGGTTTGACTATACTCAAAAATAGGAGACTTTATACATCATTCATAGGAACTAGGGGTGAGCAAAAAACCGCATTAACCGAACCGTAACCCTATTAACCAATAAACCGCACCAAATTAACCAAACCAAATGGATAACCGTGGGTTTGGTTAACACTTTTGAAGTAACCGCACTTTGTGGATTGGTTATGGAATTAATAAGTACCCACGCCGAATTAACCGTACCCGCACCATTTTGTATTTTTATGAAAGATGGTCAACAAGTTAAAATCTTAAACCTTGTAGATCAATCTGTAACATTATTTTGACTTTTAAGTTAGGAAAGTTAAACATACATATAAAATATACCAAAGGGAAACACATCAATGAAAGACACTTTGATCTATGACTCTCAGATGGAGGGAAAAATAGAGTTTGAAGGAAAGTTTATTTATTAAGATCTTTACGTAAACTTATGTTTTGTCTAATTATTTATGATCTTTTGCATCAATTTGGAGTGTAAAAACGACATTAATCTACCTTTAATTTCAATTAGAAATATGAGATGATGACCTAGTCTCATATTAAAATGTTATTTATGTAGTATAGAAATAAACTTATTAAATTAATTATTTCCCTTAAATGGTTAACCAAATTAACCATTTTTAATTAATCATTAATGGATTTAACCATATTAACCAAATCGCGTTTAACCTCTCCCAATGGCTAAAAAAATTAGTTAACCACAATAATGGTGATAGGTGTTGTTTTGGCCTAAAACTGCCCCAACCCGCACCATGCTCACCCCTAAAATGAACAACAATCAGTTCCAAGGGAGAGCCCAGTACAACCGAAACTTCAATAGTCCTTATAACTTACAGGGTCAAAATTAAAATGTGTATCCCGCATGATCAAGTGGAAGTCATCAACAACAAGCCCCAGGATTCTTTCAAAAGCCACATATTGAAGAAAAGAAGGCGGATTTTGTAGTGACCCAAACTTTTCCATGTTTTTATATATTAAATGAAATTGATATTTACATGATTAAGTGTTTCCAACATGTTAAGCAATCAAACTTGTTAAGACTTGATTAATTGAAATAGGTTTCATATAGACAATAGACCACCCAAGTTGACCGGTGATTCACGAACGTTAAAACTTGTAAAAACTATTTGATGACATATATATGGATATATATATATATATATATATATATATATATATATATATATATATATATATATATATATATATATATATATATATATAATTAATATGTTAAATGATAATTATGTATCTCATTTAGTATTTTAACAATGGGTTATATACATAAAAATGAGACTATTGAATTAAGAAACTCGAAAACGATATATATAACGATTATCGTTATAACGTCTTACTAAATACGTATGAATCATATTAAGATATTGTTACATTATGTTTAATCATGTTAAATGATAAGTAAACATGTCATTAAGTGTATTAACAATGAACTACATATGTAAAAACAAGACTACTAACTTAATGATTTCGAAACGAGACATATATGTAACAATTATCGTTGTAACGACATTTAATTGTATATATATCATATTAAGATATATTAATACAACATAATATCATGATAATGTACTAATTTAAAATCTCATTAGATATAATAAGCAATGGGTTAACAACATTTAACAATGTCGTTAACTTAAAGGTTTCAGAACAACACTTACATGTAACGACTAACGATGACTTAACGACTCAGTTAAAATGTATACACATGTAGTGTTTTAATATGTATTCGTACACTTTTGAAAGACTTCAAGACACTTATAAAAGTACTTCTACTTAACAAAAATGCTTACAATTACATCCTCGTTCATTTTCATCAACAATTCTACTCATATGCACCCGTATTCGTACTCGTACAATACCCAGCTTCTAAATGTATTTACTATTGGTATATACACTCCAATGATCAGCTCTTAGCAGCCCTTGTGAGTCACCTAACACATGTGGGAACCATTATTTGGCAACTAGCATGAAATATCTAACAAAACAACAAAGTAATGGAGCCTATATGTGACTCCATATTCACGCCACCTTACACCTACCACAAACACAATTTGATTTCCATTTTTATGTACAAAACAACTACTCAAGAACACACAAACAACACTTCCAAGTTTGCTAGCTTACTTTCAATCTTGCAAATCAATTTCAAGTGATCATCCAATCTCAAGAAATCTTTCTTATTTACAGTAAGATATCTTTCTAATTCAAGGTAATACTCATACTCAAACTTTGATTCAATTTCTATAACTATAACAATCTTGTTTCGAGTGGAAATCTTACTTGAACTTGTTTTCGTGTCATGCTTTTGCTTCAAGAACTCTCAAGCCATCCAAGGATCCTTTGAAGCTAGATCTATTTTTCTCATTTCCAGTAGGTTTATCCACAAAACCTGAGATAGTAATGATGTTCATAACATCATTCAATTCGTATATATAAAACTACCTTATTCGAAGGTTTAAACTTGTAATCACTAGAACATAGTTTAGTTAATTCTAAACTTATTCGCAAAAAAAAGTTAATCCTTCTAACTTGACTTTTAAAATCAACTAGACACATGTTCTATATCTATATGATAAGCTAACTTAATGATTTAAAACCTGAAAACACGAAAAACACCGTAAAACCGGATATACGCCGTCGTAGTAACACCGCGGGCTGTTTTGGGTTAGTTAATTAAAAACTATGATAAACTTTGATTTAAAAGTTGTTTTTCTGGGAAAATAATTTTTCTTATGAACATGAAACTATATCCAAAAATTATGGTTAAACTCAAAGTGGAAGTATGTTTTCCAAAATGGTCATCTAGACGTCGTTCTTTCGACTGAAATGACTACTTTTACAAAAATGACTTGTAACCTATATTTCCGACTATAAACTTATACTTTTTCTGTTTAGATTCATAAACTTAAGTTCAATATGAAACCATAGCAACTTGAATCACTAAAAACGGATTTAAAACGAAGAAGTTATGGGTAAAACAAGATTGGATAATTTTTCTTGTTGTAGCTACGTGAAAATTGGTAACAAATCTATATTAATCATATCCTAGCTAACTCATATTGTATTATACATGTATTCTAATATATTATGTAATCTTGGGATACCATAGACACGAATACAATGTTTTGACATATCATATCGACACATCTATATATATATTTCGGAACAACCATAGACACTCTATATGCAGTAATGTTGGAGTTAGCTATACAGGGTTGAGGTTGATTCCAAAATATTATATATACTTTGAGTTGTGATCTAGCCTGAAGCTTGTATATACGAGGTCGTGGATTGATTCAAGATAATATATATATCGATTTATTTATGTACATCTAACTGTGGACAACTAGTTGTAGGTTACTAACGAGGACATCTGACTTAATAAACTTAAAACAGTAAAACGTATTAAAAATGTTGTAAATATATTTTGAACATACTTTGATATATATGTACATATTTGTTATAGGTTCGTGAATCGACCAGTGGCCAAGTCTTACTTCCCGACGAAGTAAAAATCTGTGAAAGTGAGTTATAGTCCCACTTTTTAAATCTAACATTTTTTGGATGAGAATACATGTAGTTTTATAAATGCTTTACAAAATAGACACAAGTACGTGAAACTACATTCTATGGTTGAATTATTAAACCGAACATGCCCCTTTTTAGTCTGGTAATCTAAGAATTAGGTAACAGACACCCTAATTTACGCGAATCCTTAAGATATCTCTATTGGGTTCAACAAACCCCATCCAAAGTACCGGATGCTTTAGTACTTCGAATTCATCATGTCCGAAGGGAGTCCCGGAATGATAGGGGATATTCTATATGCATCTTATTAAGGTCGGTTACCAGGTGTTCACCATATGAATGATTTTTATCTCTATGTATGAGATGTATATTGAAATATGAAATCTTGTGGTCTATTATTACGATTTGATAAATATATCTGTTAAACCTATAACTCACCAATATTTTTGTTGACGTTTAAAGCATGTTTATTCTCAGGTGATTATTAAGAGCTTCCGCTGTTGCATACTAAAATATGGACAAGATTTGGTGTCAGTATGCTTGTATTATATTGTTTAAAACTGCATTCGAGATTTATTTTGTTGTAACATATTAATATTGTAAACCAATATGTATTGGTAGTGTGTAAGTGTGATATTTTTAGATTATTATTTCTGGATAATCTAGGTGGTATCCTTTTAACCTTGTCGATAAAATAAAATAAAGGTTATGGTTTGTTTTTAAAAACGAATGCAGCCTTTGAAAAAACGTCTCGTATAGAGGTCAAAACCTCGCAACGAACTCAATTAATATGGAACGTTTATAATCAATATGAATGGGACATTTCAGTTGGTATCCGAGCGTTGGTCTTAGAAAACCAGAATTTTTGCATTAGTGTATCTTACCGAGTTTGTTAGGATGCATTAGTGAGTCTGGACTTCGACCGTGTTTTCTTTAAAAACGATTGCTTAACACTTTTGTTGGAAACTATATATTATTAACATGTAAATAATATGTGATATATTAACCTCTTAATATGTTTGATATTGTGTGATAGATGTCTACCACTAGTACAAATCTCATCGACTCACCTAATCATAATAATGAAGAGTCGAATATATTTTGGGAAGATTCACAAATTCCCTAAGAAGAACCGGAAGAGGAGGAACCGGAAGAGGAGGAACCGGAAGAGGAAGAACCGGAAGAAGAAGAAGAAGAGGTTTCGGAGGAAGAAATATTGATACCTACAGTAAATTGGTTAAATAAAAGAAAATCCTCAACCAACGGACCAAAGTCAATAATAGTCAATGGTGTTTCCGCCGAGGAAGAAAAATATTGGGAAGATTATCAATTTTCTGATGAATCGGATCCCGATCAGGATTCCGATGATGTTATAGAAATTACCTCGACCCAATTTAATAAAGCAAAAAAAAATAATAAGGGAAAAGGTATAAAAATAGAGAAACCTGATTCTAACCCCGATGAACTTTATATGTATCGGCAACGTCCGTTTTTCCTAAATTGTAACAATAACCCGGGAACCTCTATACCACCAGGTTTTTCTAAACCATTGTGGAAAATGACAGCTCGTATTAGAGGAACACCATATATCCTAGAAAATTAGGAAAACGAACCAAGTCCGAAGAAGAAGAAACCAGTGATTCAGATTAGAGGGTTGTAATCATGTTGTGTATTATATGTATTGTAGTGTGCTTGTACTTTTATGTTCTATGTAAAAATTGCTTGTATTGTTTGTTAATTATCTTTTACAAATCTAATCCTTGTCTATTTTACAGTATAAAAACAAAATGGACGTTAAGGGTAGACAATCGAATACTTTAGAAGACCTACCAGAGGATATGATTGAGGAAATCTTGTCTAGAGTTGGTCAGAATTCATCAGCACATTTAGTTATGGCGAAATTAACTTGTCAAACATTTGAAAGACTTTCCAGAAATTCCTTAGTTTATAAAAGCCTTTCCTTTGATAGGTGGGGTATATCACATTAGGGAGACCGTAAGTTACGCCGTATTTTCTTTAAAGCGTTAAATGCGGGGAACCCAAGTGCAATTTTACCCTACGGGTTAAGAACCTATTTTGACTCAACATATCCCAACATAGGACTTTGGTGAATTAGAAAGAGCTTCTAACATGCAACATAAAGAAGCATGTTATGCTTACGGATTAGTGATGTTCACTTCTTACCAAAGTTAGAAAAAGAACATCGGATTACAACTTTTAAATAAAACCTTCCCACAAGTGACAGATTCAGTAGTTGGGGTAAGAAACAAAGTTTTTAGATTGCTACGAGGCTGTTGGGCATTACGAAACCCTCGTCCTTTTGATGACATTACAACATGCTGCCTAGCCAATGGTCATAACGGTTACTTTCCACAAGACCAAAGATGGGAAGTCGTTTTAGTAAAACCAGAATGCATGACTTGTTTCTGGACTTATGAATTACGTGTCTTTATTGCCTTTATTGAACAACTTGCGTATTAATTAGAATTACCTTTATAGCTGCCGTGTAGCAAAGTTGTTACGTGTTATATTTCATCCTATATGTATTATAAGTGGTATTGTATGTTTGTAAAATATTGTATAAAAGTTTGAACGCGAAATATTATTGTAATAAGTTTTTCATATAGAAGTGTAGTAGTTGAGTTGTATAGTAGCTAGTAAGTATGAACTTAATAGGTAGGTACTACCCGAATTAAAACTATAAAATGCTAATATGAAGAAAAAGCTTTTATAAATAAGTTCATATAATGCTACGAAATACTATTGACTACTCTTAAATTCTATATGATTAACTCAATTCTTTTGGCTATTTTTAAAGGAAATGGCACCGACGACTCGTCAGAACTTGAACATGAGTGAGGAAGATTTTCGTGTTTTCCTAGATGCGAACATAGCCGTAGTACAGGCTGCGATGCAAAATAACAATAACTCTGGATCTAGCAGTGGAACTAATTCCACAAGAAATCGTGTAGGATGCTCCTACAAAGAATTCACTGCCTGCAAACCTTTGGAATTTGATGGAACCGAAAGACCAATTGGATTGAAATGGTGGACCGAGAAGGTTGAATCGGTGTTTGCCATAAGTAAGTGTACTGAAGAGTACAAAGTTAAGTACGCTACGCATACCTTCACAGGTACTGCGTTAACATGGTGGAACACCTATCTTGAACAGGTAGGACAAAATGCTGCTTACGCACTACCGTGGTCGGCATTCAAGCAATTGATGAACGAGCAGTACCATCCTAGAAACGAAGTCAATAAGCTCAAGGTAGAACTTAGAGAGTTACGAACACAAGAGTTCGACATTACTACATATGAACGACGATTCACAGAGTTATGCCTATTGTGTCCGGGAGCGTTCGAAGATGAAGAAGAGAAGATCAGCGCGTTTGTAAAAGGGTTACCAGTAAGGATTCAAGAAGATGTGAGTTCACACGAGCCCGCTTCCATACAAAAGGCAAGTCGAATGGCTCATAAACTCATAAATCAGATTGAGGGGAGAATTAAAGAGCAGGCGGCCGAAGAAGCCAACGCGAAACAACTCAAGAGGAAGTGGGAGGAAAACGGTGACAAGAGTCACCAGTATAACAACAATAACAATTACAACCACAACTGCAACTGCAACAACAATCGCAACAATAACCGCAATCCTAACAGTAACTACAACAAACGCCCTAACAATAGCAACAACTACAACAACCGTTTCAACAACAATAACAATCCCAATAACAACCTCAATAACAACAAACAACAGAAACAACCATGCTTCAGGTGTGCAGAGTACCATCCGAATGCGTTTTGCACAACAGTTTGCACCAAGTGTAAGAGAAGTGGTCATAGCGCGGAAAAAATTGAGGTTTACGGACCAAATAACAACAAAATTAAAGAAACAAATAAGGTCGGAACAAATAATGCCGACGTAGTTTGTTATAAATGTAGAAAATCGGGCCACATTATTAGAAATTGCCCAAACCAAGAGAATACTAATGGGCAAGGCCGCGAAAGAGTTTTCAATATTAATGCGGCAGAAGCGCAGGAAGACCCGGAGCTTGTTACGGGTATGTTTCTTATTGAAAATACATCTGCTTATGTTTTATTTGATTCGGGTGCGGATAGAAGCTATATGAGTAGAGATTTTTTTGCTAAATTAAGTTGTCCACTGACGCCTTTGGATAATAAATTTTTACTTGAATTAGCAAACGTTAAATTAATTACAGCAGATAATATATGTCGGAATTGAGAAATTAAGCTGGTTAGTGAAACATTTAAGATAGATTTGATACCAGTAGAGTTAGGAAGTTTTGATGTGATAATTGGCATGGACTAGTTGAAAAAGGTGAGAGCAGAGATCGTATGTTACAAAAATGCAATTCGCATTGTACGGGAAAAAGGAAAACCCTTAATGGTGTACGAAGAAAAGAGCAACGCGAAGCTAAATCTTATTAGTAATTTGAAGGCACAAAAGCTAATAAGAAAAGGTTGCTATGCTGTTTTAGCACATATCGAGAAATTACAAACCGAAGAAAAGAACATCAATGATGTTTCCATCGCAAAAGAATTTCCCGATGTATTTCCGAAAGAATTACCGGGGCTACCTCCACACCGATCCGTTGAATTTCAAATAGATCTTGTACCAGGAGCTGCACCAATTGCTCGTGCTCCATACAGACTCGCACCCAGCGAAATGAAGGAACTCCAAAGCTAATTACAAGAACTTTTAGAGAGTGGTTTCATTCGACCAAGCACATCACCATGGGGAGCTCCTGTTTTGTTTGTCAAGAAGAAGGATGGTACATTTAGGTTGTGTATCGACTACCGAGAGTTGAACAAACTAACCATCAAGAATCGCTACCCACTACCGAGAATCGACGACTTATTTGATCAACTACAAGGCTCGTCAGTTTATTCTAAGATTGATTTACGTTCTGGGTATCATCAAATGCGGGTGAAGTAGGATGATATTCCAAAGACTGCTTTTAGGACGCGTCACGGTCATTACGAGTTTATGGTTATGCCGTTTGGATTGACTAACGCACCAGCTGTGTTCATGGACCTCATGAACCGAGTGTGTGAGCCATATCTTGACAAGTTTGTCATTGTTTTCATCGATGACATACTTATTTACTCAAAGAATACCAAGAGCACGAAGAACATTTGAGAAAAGTTCTAGAGTTGCTGAGAAAAGAAAAACTGTACGCTAAATTTTCAAAGTGTGCATTTTGTTTGGAAGAAGTTCAATTCCTCGGTCATATAGTGAACAAAGAAGGTATTCAGGTGGATCCAACAAAGATTGAAACCGTTGAAAAATGGGAAACCCCGAAAACTCCGAAACACATACGCCAATTTTTAGGGCTAGCTGGTTATTACAGGAGATTCATCCAAGATATTTCCAAAATAGCAAAACCCTTGACTGCATTAACGCATAAAGGGAGGAAATTTGAATGGAAAGATGAATAAGAAAAAGCGTTTCAATTGTTGAAGAAAAAGTTAACTACGGCACCTATATTGTCATTACCTAAAGGGAATGATGATTTTGTGATATATTGTGACGCCTTAAAGCAAGGTCTCGGTTGTGTATTAATGCAATGAACAAAAGAAATTGCTTATACGTCTAGACAATTGAAGATTCACAAGTAGAATTATACGACGCATGATTTGGAATTAGGCGCGGTTGTTTTTGCATTAAAGACTTGGAGGCACTACTTATATGGGGTCAAAAGTATTATATATACCGACCACAAAAGTCTTCAACACATATTTAATCAGAAACAACTGAACATGAGGCAGCGCAGGTGGATTGAATTGTTGAATGATTACGACTTTGAGATTCGTTACCACCCGGGGAAGGCAAATGTGGTAGCCGACGCCTTGAGCAGAAAGGACAGAGAACCCATTCGAGTAAAAGCTATGAATATAATGATTCACAATAACCTTACTACTCAAATAAAGGAGGCGTAACAAGGAGTTTTAAAAGAAGGAAATTTAAAGGATGAAATACCCAAAGGATCGGAGAAGCATCTTAATATTCGGGAAGACGGAACCCGGTATAGAGCTGAAAGAATTTGTGTACCAAAATTTGAAGATATGAGAGAAATGGTACTTAGAGAAGCTCATAAAACCAGATACTCAATACATCCTGGAACGGGGAAGATGTACAAGGATCTCAAGAAACATTTTTGGTGGCCGGGTATGAAAGTCGATGTTGCTAAATACGTAAGAGAATGTTTGACATGTTCCAAGGTCAAAGCTGAGTATCAAAAACCATCAGGTCTACTTCAATAACCCAAAATCCCGGAATGGAAATGAGAAAACATTACCATGGATTTCATCACTAAATTTCCAAGGACTGCAAGTGGTTTTGATACTATTTGGGTAATAGTTGATCATCTCACCAAATCAGCACACTTCCTGCCAATAAGAGAAGATGACAAGATGGAGAAGTTAGCACGGCTGTATTTGAAGGAAGTCGTCTCCAGACATGGAATACCAATCTCTATTATCTCTGATAGGGATGGCAGATTTATTTCAAGATTCTGGCCGACATTACAGCAAGCATTAGGAACTCGTCTAGACATGAGTACTGCCTATCATCCACAAACTGATGGGCAGAGTGAAAGAATGATACAAACGCTTGAAGACATGCTACGAGCATGTGTTATTGATTTCGGAAACAGTTGGGATCGACACCTTCCGTTAGCAGAATTTTCCTACAACAACAGCTACCATTCAAGCACTGAGATGGCGCCGTTTGAAGCACTTTATGGTAGAAAGTGCAGGTCTTCGATTTGTTAGAGTGAAGTGGGGGATAGACAGATTACGGGCCCGGAGATAATACAAGAAACTACCGAGAAGATCATCTAAATTCAACAACGGTTGAAAACCGCCCAAAGTCGACAAAAGAGCTACGCTGACATTAAAAGAAAAGATATAGAATTTGAAATTGGAGAGATGGTCATGCTTAAAGTTGCACCTTGGAAAGACGTTGTTCGATTTGGTAAATGAGGGAAATTAAATCCAAGGTATATTGGACCATTCAAGATTATTGATCGTGTCGGACCAGTAGCTTACCGACTTGAGTTACCTCAACAACTCGCAGCTGTACATAACACTTTCCACGTCTCGAATTTGAAGAAATGTTTTGCTAAAGAAGATCTAACTATTCCATTAGACAAAATCCAAATCAACGAAAAACTTCAATTCATCGAAGAACCCGTCGAAATAATGGATCGTGATGTTAAAAGACTAAAGCAAAACAAGATACCAATTGTTAAGGTTAAATGGAATGCTCGTAGAGGACCCGAGTTCACCTGAGAATGAGAAGATCAGATGAAGAAGAAATACCCGCACTTATTTCCAGAAGATACGTTAACACCTCCAACTACTTAAAATTTCGTCCTTTATTTAACGGGTAGGTACTGTAGTGACCCGAACTTTTCCATGTTTATATATATTAAATGAAATTGTTATTTACATGATTAAATGTTTCCAACATGTTAAGCAATCAAACTTGTTAAGACTTGATTAATTGAAATAGGTTTCATATAGACAATTGACCACCCAAGTTGACCGGTGATTCACGAACGTTAAAACTTGTAAAAACTATTTATTGACATATATATGGATATATATATATATATATATATATATATATATATATATATATATATATATATATATATATATATATATATATATATATATATATATATATATATATATATATATATATATATATATATATATATATATATATATATATATATATAATTAACATTTTAAATGATAAGTATGTATCTCATTAAGTATTTTAACACTGGGTTATATACATAAAAATGAGACTATTGAATTAAGAAACTCGAAAACGATATATATAACGATTATCGTTATAACAACATCTTACTAAATACGTATGAATCATATTAAGATATTGTTACATTATGTTTAATCATGTTAAATTATAAGTAAACATGTCATTAAGTGTATTAACAATGAACTACATATGTAAAAACAAGACTACTAACTTAATGATTTCGAAACGAGACATATATGTAACAATTATCGTTGTAACGACATTTAATTGTATATATATAATATTAAGATATATTAATACATAATAATATCATGATAATGTAATAATTTAAAATCTCATTAGATATAATAAACAATGGGTTAACAACAATTAACAACATCGTTAACTTAAAGGTTTCAAAACAACCCTTACATGTAACGACTAACGATGACTTAACGACTCAGTTAAAATGTATACACATGTAGTGTTTTAATATGTATTCATACAATTTTGAAAGACTTCAAGACACTTATCAAAGTACTTCTACTTAACAAAAATGCTTACAATTACATCCTCGTTCATTTTCATCAACAATTCTACTCGTATGCACCCGCATTCGTACTCGTACAATACCCAGCTTCTAAATGTATTTACTATTGGTATATACACTCCAATAATCAGCTCTTAGCAGCCCTTGTGAGTCACCTAACACATATGGGAACCATTATTTGGCAACTAGCATGAAATATCTAACAAAACAACAAAGTAATGGAGCCTATATTTGACTCCATATTCACGCCACCTTACACCTACCACAAACACAATTTGATTTCCATTTTTATGCGTCAAATTACTCTCTCTCAATTACTCTCTTAGTGTTCTAAGTGTTCTTCATCATTTCCTTCATAATCTAGCTCAATCTAGGTACCCTAGATCAACATACAAAACAACTACTCAAGAACACACAAACAACACTTCCAAGTTTGCTAGCTTACTTTCAATCTTGCAAATCCATTTCAAGTGATTATCCAATCTCAAGAAATCTTTCTTTTTTACAGTAAGATATCTTTCTAATTCAAGGTAATACTCATACTCAAACTTTCATTCAATTTCTATAACTATAACAATCTTGTTTCGAGTGGAAATCTTACTTGAACTTGTTTTCGTGTCATGCTTTTGCTTCAAGAACTCTCAAGCCATCCATAGATCCTTTGAATCTAGATCTATTTTTCTCATTTCCAGTAGGTTTATCCACAAAACATGAGGTAGTAATGATGTTCATAACATCATTCGATTCGTATATATAAAACTACCATATTCGAAGGTTTAAATTTGTAATCACTATAACATAATTTAGTTAATTCTAAACTTGTTCGCAAACCAAAGTTAATCCTTCTAACTTGACTTTTAAAATCAACTTGACACATGTTCTATATCTATATGATATGCTAACTTAATGATTTAAAACCAGAAAACACGAAAAACACCGTAAAATCGGATATACGCCGTCGTAGTAACACCGCGGGTTGTTTTGGGTTAGTTAATTAAAAACTATGATAAAATTTGATTTAAAAGTTGTTATTCTGGGAAAATGATTTTTCTTATGAACATGAAACTATATCCAAAAATCATGGTTAAACTCAAAGTGAAAGTATGTTTTCCAAAATGGTCATCTAGACGTCGTTCTTTCGACTGAAATGACTACCTTTACAAAAACGACTTGTAACCTGTATTTCCGACTATAAACTTATACTTTTACTGTTTATATTCATAAACTTAAGTTCAATATGAAACCATAGCAACTTGAATCACTCAAAACGGATTTAAAACGAAGAAGTTATGGGTAAAACAAGATTGGATAATTTTTCTTGTTATAGCTACGTAAAAATTGGTAACAAATCTATATTAATCATATCCTAGCTAAATCATATTGTATTATATATGTATTCTAATATATTATGTAATCTTGGGATACCATAGACACGAATACAATGTTTTGACATATCATATCGACACATCTATATATATATATTTCGGAACAACCATAGACACTCTATATGCCGTAATGTTAGAGTTAGCTATACAGGGTTGAGGTTGATTCCAAAATATTATATTTACTTTGAGTTGTGATCTAGCCTGAGGCTTGTATACACGAGGTCGTGGATTGATTCAAGATAATATATATCGATTTATTTATGTACATCTAACTGTGGACAACTAGTTGTAGGTTACTAACGAGGACATCTGACTTAATAAGCTTAAAACAGTAAAACGTATTAAAAATGTTGTAAATATATTTTGAACATACTTTGATATATATGTACATATTTGTTATAGGTTCGTGAATCGACCAGTGGCCAAGTCTTACTTCCCGACGAAGTAAAAATCTGTGAAAGTGAGTTATAGTCCCACTTTTTAAATCTAACATTTTTTGGATGAGAATACATGCAGTTTTATAAATGCTTTACAAAATAGACACAAGTACGTGAAACTACATTCTATGGTTGAATTATTAAACCGAATATGCCCCTTTTTAGTCTGGTAATCTAAGAATTAGGTAACAAACACCCTAATTGACGCGAATCCTTAAGATATCTCTGTTGGGTTCAACAAACCCCATCCAAAGTACCGGATGCTTTAGTACTTCGAATTCATCATGTCTGAAGGGAGTCCCGGAATGATAGGGGATATTCTATCTGCATCTTGTTAAGGTCGGTTACCAGGTGTTCACCATATGAATGATTTTTATCTCTATGTATGAGATGTATATTGAAATATGAAATCTTGTGGTCTATTATTACGATTTGATAAATATATAGGTTAAACCTATAACTCACCAATATTTTTGTTGACGTTTAAAGCATGTTTATTCTCAGGTGATTATTAAGAGCTTCCGCTGTTGCATACTAAAATATGGACAAGATTTGGTGTCAGTATGCTTGTATTATATTGTTTAAAACTGCATTCGAGATTTATTTTGTTGTAACATATTAATATTGTAAACCAATATGTATTGGTAGTGTGTAAGTGTGATATTTTTAGATTATTATTTCTGGATAATCTAGGTGGTATCCTTTTAACCTTGTCGATAAAATAAAATAAAGGTTATGGTTTGTTTTTAAAAACGAATGCAGCCTTTGAAAAAACGTCTCGTATAGAGGTCAAAACCTCGCAACGAACTCAATTAATATGGAACGTTTATAATCAATATGAACGGGACATTTCAGATTTAGAAGGCATTATGGAGAATTCGGTTTCTCATTAACTCTAAACAAATGAAAAGAATGACCAGATGTTCAGGAACCAGAAAGATGCTATTTAGAACTTGGAGAAGCAAGTGGGAAATCTGGCTAACTTCTTGAGTGAGAGAAAGCAGGGTGAGTTTCCAAGCAATACAAAGGTTAACCTGACGAGCGATAATGTGAACATGATTACTTCAACTTCGGAGAAAATTTAAATGATGAGATGGTTTCTATAAGGGTTAAAGGGGTTGGAGATGCACCGCTATCAAAGTAGGAGAAATCGGTGGTCCTACCGTATAGACAACCCATTCCATATTCGAGGAAAGGAATCAATTACGAGCAGTTCAAGAGACAAACTAATGGTAATAATGTCTGTTCTAGTGATGATTGTGTAGGTAATCTTTTAAATATGAAAGAGATAAAGAAGGAAGCAAGGAAAGAGAAGTAGAAAGAAGAGTAAGAAGTTAAAGCTGCACGGGTGCTCCCGGTGAAGGTTGAACAATCGAACTTTCCACCCAAGTTAGGTGATCCGGGTGAATTTATTAACTTTTGTTTACTTTCTGATTGTGTTATGTATAACGTACTTGCAGATTTGGGGGCAAGTCTAAATGTTATGCCCTGTCTTTGTATAAAAGGTTATATTTTCCTGAGTTATCACCCACTAATATATGCATCCATTTGTATAACCAAGACAAAAACACATGATGGGTATAGCGGATAATTTTCACGTCCGGTTTGGGAATTTGACCTTTGTGACGAATTTGGTGGTCATGGTGTAGAGGAGGACACCGATGTCCTCTCATTTCAGGAAGAACTTTTCTTAACACCTCACACGTGTTAGTTGGTGTTGAAGAAGGGAAGTTGACCTTGAGGGATGGTGACAAATCTGTCACCTTTGTGAATAAGAAGGTTAAGAACCTACCCACCAAATTTAAGTAGTTAATTCAAACTATTTTTGTTGCATGTGATCACTTATTAAATCCTTCATTAGTGAAAGTAGAGGGTTAAAAGCTTAAGTGTGTGTGGGGGGAGGGTTGAATTACAACCCGTTATTAACCCGAGACCTATAGACCTTAGTGTTGAGAATATAGTTGAGGAACTTTTTATTGACCCGAGCCCTATGGGATAAATTGTAACACGATGACATCATGATGATGTCATCGTCACAACTAGTTTTTAGATATTTTGATATCTAGTCATTTTATTTTTATTATGTTTTTCTTATTCTTTTTATCTTGTTCTATTACAATTTTGGATGATTCACATTACGGGTACAATGTATTTTTAGATACACTAAAGAAAAAATAAGTTAATTTATATTTTCAGTATAATACACCAATTAATTTAATAAAAATTATGTGTTAAATCAAATATGTGTTTAATTATATATTTTAATCTTAAAAATGAATATAAATATGAGATTAGTAAACATGATGACATAATGATTATGTCATCTAATGTCACCATCCACAATTAACTTTTATAATATCTAGCCATTTTTATTTTGATTTTTTTTCTTTTCATCTCCTATTACAATTTTGGATGATTCATTAATATTAAGAAATTTTTATTAAATGCTAATAAATTGTATCTGTAATAAATGAAAATTAAACTATGTTGACAGTCGTCGGATTATTCAAAACTTATTATCAAAATGTTATACAATAGCGTTTTGACTTTATTGTAATTTTGATTAACTTTGGGGGTTTGAAAAATGGGTTGAGGGTATCACTTTGTACTAAAGAGTTCTTGAATTATTATAGTTTGGATCATGTTTGGTTTTTTTATTTTAATTTATTTGGGGTACACGTGACTTCTCATAACCATATCACACTTGTATTCTTTCTTTTCTACTCCACCGATTGAAAATCACAGCCTTGCTTTAAAGTTTGAACGTTTGCGGATTTGGAGTAAATTAGGAAGAGGATGCACGTCGGTATTTGGTCATCATATATCATGATAACTGGATTTTTATTTAATCCTAACCGTTTGTTAATTAGATTAGGGTTTTTTGTTATCGGCATAAGGTCATTTGTGGACTTAGAGTCGATTGAGAAGCGAAAACACGTAAGTGTTTGGTCATTCGATATTATGAAAGAAGGGTTTTTATTTATCCGTAACCGTTCAGTTTTTGGTTATCGGTTTAGAACTTTTCTGTTATATGTAAAAGATTTGGGGGCGAATTTGTGTAACACCATATTTTTCTGTTATGCGTTATTTTGGACGTCATTCGAATTAAGAGGTATGTAAGCATATATTTGGATCCCAAATAAAGTTTGAGTTAGTGTTCTAAAACCTTACCATTGGAAAGTAAATCTTATTACGTTTCCAACGATATTTGATTCATCGAAAACGGAGTTACGGTTTGAAAGTTATGACCAAAACAAGTTTCAGTCACAGTTCATTGGGACGCCGTCCAGCCATTCGGGACGCCGTCCAAAAGTCCAGACGGGCCAGCAGCTGTATTTTTCTTAAATTAAAAGGGGTACTTTGGTCTTTTCACTTGTGGACTGATTGGTGGCTTTAATATCAGTTTTAAATCCAATTTTGGATCATTTTCACATTCACAACTCTCTCATCACATCTTAGAGAGAGAGAGGAGAGTTCTAGAGAGAGGAAGCTTCAAATGGAGATAAAGGTGGTGATTTTTGCCCAAATTGGAGTGGTTTTTGGTGCTTGTTGATGTTTTTAGCTACTAGAGCTCGTTTTGGTGCTTGAGGTAAACCCTAATCCGAATTGTAGTGTTTGATCCTTGTTTGAGTTAGGGTTTGTGTTAGTTAGAGTTATAAACCCTTTTATTGTAAAATTTGGGAGTTTTGGGTAAGATTCATGTAAGTAAGCCTAAATGGGTGACTTAGGGTTTCGATTGATGAAGTTGTAAGTTTGGGTCTTGCATGAGTTGGTTAAACCTTAGAGAACTCGTGTACTAGTGATTTTGATGTTGTGTTGACTTGATTTTGGGGTGTAAACCCTAATATGGGTCAAAATGGGTTTTATGTTGAAATGGGTTAAGTGTTCTTGATTTTTGGTGTTAAATATTGATTTTGAGACACAATCACTAGTTGTTAATGATTGTAGGTGTTTTGGGTGTAATTTGACAAGTTAAAGCGAGCTAAACCTAATTTGGTCAATGGGAATTCAAACTTTTGTGTCAAGTGTTAAATTGGTGATTTTATGACATAATCACTAGTAATGGTGCTTATGGGTCGAACTTGACTTGTTTTAATGGTTAAGTGCAATTTGGGTCAAGTTGCACTTATGAGTTGGTTTTGTAAGATCAAGTGCTTTAAGTGTAAATTGTACTTGTATAGTGGGTTTGAATTACCACCCTAAGTGGTAATTGGTTTGTGTCCATTAGGCGTTAAATGGGCGGGTTTTGGCGAGCAAGGTTTGATCCCTCGGCTAAGGGAATGCTTGTTTCGAGTTATCTTTTAGAGAATGTGTATTTATGTGTATATTGTACCTATGTGTGATATAGGTGGTTACTTGCTCGGATTTGAGGATGGAGATCATGTTATACATGACTTGTGCGGGCATTCCAAGGTGAGTGGAATAATTATACATGTGTGTATGTAATGTATTTACTTGTGTGACATGCGATGTGGGATCAAGTTCGGGCATGCGATACCACATCGTGTTAGCATGGGTTGAGGGTTTAAAGTTCAGGCGTTTGATACCTCATTCTCATGTATGGCATGTGATATGGGTTTAAAGTTTGGGCATTCGATACCATATCATATGTATGTGTGCGGGCATGGAGTGTGGGTTTAAAGTTCGGGCGTTCGATTCCACATTTCACGTGACGGGTGGGTTTTAAGTTCGGGCGTCGATACCACCCAAGGGACTAGTGATGCATAATAGTAGCATCTGTGTGGCTAACGGTTCATTCACGAGAATCGTTCCCTTTATACGATTGGTTAACCATGATTACATGTTTTAGTATAGCATATTATATTGTTCGAATTATATGCTATTGTTTGTGCTAGCTTGCGTATTGGAGATTTAGCCTTATACTTTGCGATGGTATGCTAATCTAATTGATAGTGTGTATGCGGTAATTGTGTAAGTGATTGCAAGTAAGTAAGTTATATATGTATATGTATAATTATTGCATTCACTAAGCTTTATGCTTACCCCTCTCGTTGTTTACCTTTTACAGGTATCGTGTTTTGAAGCTAACTAGTTGTTAGACTAGATGCTTAGGAGTACTTGGGCTTGAAGGGGTAGCTTTTGGATATGTTAATGCGGATTGGGGATTTTGTAGTCCCCGGGATTATGCTCTTGGAATCGGGTTGGTTGTAGAGTCCTAATTCGTCTAAAGTTATAAATGGGTCGAAATCGCTACATTATTGTAAGACGGGTCGTTGTAGGCCCGGTGTAGTAAAACTTGTTTTTATTGTGAAAATATCTTAGTTTTATTTAATATGATGTGTTCTGAAAGTCATTTCGTTTAAAAGTGTCGGGAAGCGGGTTTTTTGTTCGCGTAAGTTGGACCTCGGGGACAGAATTTTACAGTTCATTTGGACACCGTCCAAATTGATTGGACGCCGTCCTGGTCATCACTACAGGACGCCGTCCAGATAACTGGACGCCGTCCAGATGTGCCGTATCAGAATTTTTTTTTTAAGGCGTGTTTTTGGTAAAATGAAGTTGGGTTTTTACAAGTGGTATCAGATCATAGTCTAAGGGAATTAGGTAACCTTAGAGTAGGTGCCTAGTCTTAGACTTATTGACAGTGGTGCATTATTTGCGGGACTTGTAGGAATACGGGTCGGATTGAGATTTGTTAGTACCATAGAGTAGGAGACTAACTAGGACTTGTGCTTGTCCAATGTGGGGCCTTATTTCGTGAGTAAATTAATGCCTTAGATTGCTAGTGCATAATGTAAGTAGGCGAACTTGAACGTTGTTTTAGTGAGTCACCTAGGTTGTAGGTTGACTTGTCGTTGCTGGGTACTTGTGTACATTTATTATTATATTGTATATTGGTGTATATATACAGGTATCTATTTGGTGCGGTTTCCTAGGGACGAATCTATCAGGGAGATTCGGATATTTGGCGGTTGAGTGATCAAGTTCACGGTAAGGACTATGGTCATTCGGGTACTAGGAGTTATCGCGTGTTATTTTGTGTGAATGTCGCGTTAGTCCAGGTAAAGTACTTTGCGTGACCATGTGAAAATGGTAAGGTACGCATTTGTAATAGTGACTGATCACCATTATTACAAAAGTGTATCTTGACACCAAGCATGACATGACGAGTACCGAACGGAGGAAATGTGGCATGGTCGGGGTAGATTCGGGATGAATTAGGAATCTTTTATAGGTTCCTAGGATATAGTGGTCTTGAGTGATGTGCTTGTTGTCACAGCGAGTTCCATGTGAGTCGGGAAGTGTTACGGTGGTTTCGGTTAGCTACGGTGAGTGAGCAAACTCACGAGTTTGGTGCATGCTTAGTCACCCTAAGTAGTGGGTGCACTGTTGAGATTGTCATTGGTTGTAGTTACCCATCGTAACTAGGATAACCAATTATTGTGTATGTGTGTGCGACGAGGACTTGAATCCCGTAATGGGACGTAATAAGTCTAATGATTGTGGTATTGGGTTACACTCGGAAGAGTATGTGGTTAGAGAACCGTGTAAGGATTCTAGTTGTGAGTCGCCTTGGAATTGGCGAATCGAGGAGTCTTCGGGCCGTTAAACTCATGGGAGTGGGACCCGTATGACGGTGATTGCATTAGTATGTTAGCGTGTTGTGGATTATAGGGTAACATTCCTAACGGAATATCCCTTGTAGCGGTGGATGTGTCGATGTGCGGAAGGGTGTAAGACTTGGTGTTTTCAAGCATCTCTTTAGTGTTAGATGAAAGGTTTCGTGAGGCTATATCGTTGGCCTTGTGGAAATTGCGGGTAGCGTGTGATTGCTAGGAACTTTCGATAAGACAATAAACCGTGAGGTTTGTCGGGTAGGTATGACTTCGGGTCATTATTATGGAGAGATGGGTGATATCGGGTGTATGGAACCTAACGATCGAGTTTCTAAAATTCGGTTGATTGTGGTGTGAGTCTGCATGACACTGCGTCAGGTGCCTCTTTATACCTGCTAGTGTAATGTTCAACCCCGGTAGTGGTGTGATCACTTTGTGCTTAGGGTTCCCGTGAGATACCCTTGGAAGCAGCGGAGATTACAATAGTGATCGACGGCTGATAGTAATTTGACTGTTACGAAAGTCGAAGTCTAAGAGCATTGCGGTAAACACTTCTTATGAAGTGAGGGATGAGCGAATCTTGTTGTTCTTAAGTGATAGACGGGTAAAGATGACCGGTGAACCAGTGATGGACTTAATGGTCGGTTAGGCCTAAGGTTATGATGAAGTGTTGACATTGTGGTCAACGCAATTATTAATGGTCACCCTTCTCCATGAGAGTGAGCAATTACGGATAATGGTTCGTTGAGTGGAAGGTCGGGTGATCTCGACTGAGATGAACGACTAATTTAGTGGAGAGGCATATGCCAAGGCTTAGAGGAGTATGTAAGACTTGGGTGGAGTTCACTTTGCCAACGATGAAGGGCTATTAGTTGTGATTTGTGGTATGAAGGTGCGATGTCGTCGCGTGTACGACATCTCTAGTGATTGTGTATGATGGCTCTGAGAGCCTAAACTAAATTTGTGGTGATTCGGTGATTATGATCGATGATGAAAATGATCATGTGTGTGTTATGGAATGGTAATCTCCACGGGATGTTATCATCTTGGCTGTGAGAATGTGGAGATGAATCCTAAGTGTGGGAGTTTTTACTGCCGCCCGAGGAAACTCTGGTGGTATTATGTATAGTGAAATGTCAGGGTGTACCGTGCTAAGCCTCAATAGGTATTCAGAGTTCCAAACGAGTAAGAGTGACGGGTTTTGATGTCGACTCGAGATCGTGCATTACGATTGTGAGTTACAATTCTGGAATGTTATGCGTGAAGATTGTGATGATGGGATCAAAGGAAGTGTAAGACTTTCTATGTAAGGTGGTCGTGTAGTACCAATGTGCGGTAAGAGACAAAATGTGAAGTTTGAAATCCCGAAGTGAGAGAATGAAGCTGTCGTTGTGGGTGCTCTCATAGTGGAAATTTGGGTTGTCGTGAAACTCAGATAGTATTATTGAATGGCTACGAGTTCGATGTCGCGAAGGATACTGTATTTTTCCATGTCGGGAATGTGATCTTGGAAATTGTCAGTAGATTATTCCACTTTATGGACGATTGTTAGGTGGAGACTGTAGGTTCTGATTGTCTCACATAGAGACACGCAGATGTTGTTTGGTTGCGAGAGTGTGTACCCTAGTGATGTGACCCGTAGATTGCACTGAAATGTCGAGGCCATCCTTAACGGATGGTCTAGATAGGAAGGTTCACCCGGTGTTGGTGAATATTTTGTGGGTCGTGAGGCGAATTGCGAAAATTTTGTGATGATAATTCGCCATTGACGGGATTCTAGTATACGATTAGTCTCCATGCTAGTACTAGGAAGCCGTCTTGTGTGATTGTGTGGTAGAGTTTAGAGGAGGAACCCTGTGTCGAGTGTTGATATATTGTTCAGCACGTGGTGTATTATTGTCGCCCTGGATTAATCCAGTGACGGATGGTCATATGCGGATCGATTGATGGGAAGGTGGTGCTCCTAAAGTAATTATTTTGGGGTATCGAAATTTCTTCATTGAAGGAATGACCGGTTGGGTAGTACATTTATGAACCGATGGAGTACAGTATTTTAAGGAAGCATGAATCCTTCTCGATTTGGATTAATGAAGACATGGTTCACGACGTAGTGAATTTTAGTAGATCGCGTTGGGTGATATAGCTATGGATGTAGCTTGTTGCGGGTTGTAACCGAGAGAACTTGAAGGGATAATGGTGTTTTTCGTATTTTCCTAAGCGGGAATTATGGACTTCGAGAGTATGAGATATCGCTTGTTGCGGTAGTGCACGTTGGTGATTATTAGCGTGTGGTGAGATCTTCCCATTTGCAGAAAATGTTATGGATGTCGGGCTTGGTTGTGTTTCGTAGGATCGCGAGGCGTGACAACGATGATTGTCGGTGAATTGTTCTACTTTTAGGACGATTGTGAAGTACGGTTGTTGTAATATGATGCATTAGTATACGAAGCGAGATTTCAAATGCGTGATTACTACATTTGTGACTCCGCGTTGGAAGCGGAAATGTTCGAGGGAGAAGTGCTTAACTTTTAGTGTGGGTGCTGATCACGAGGACATGATCCAATTTAAGTGGGGGAGAGTTGTAACACCCGTTTTTCTGTTATGCGTTATTTTAGACGTCATTCGAATTACGAGGCATGTAAGCGTATATTTGGACCCCAAATAAATTTTTAGTTAATGTTCTAAAACCTTACAATTGGAAAGTAAATCTTATTACGTTTCCAATGATATTTGATTCATCGAAAACGGAGTTACGGTTTGAAAGTTATGACCAAAACAAGTTTCAATTTCAGTCACAGTTCATTGGAACGCCGTCCAGCCATTCTGGACGCCGTCCAAAAGGCCTGACGGGCCAGCAGCTGTATTTTTCTTAAATTAAAAGGGGTACTTTGGTCTTTTCACTTGTGGACTGATTGGTGGCTTTAATATCAGTTTTAGATTCACTCTTGGATCATTTTCACATCCAAAACTCTCTCATCACATCTTAGAGAGGGAGAGGAGAGTTCTAGAGAGAGGAAGCTTCAAATGGTGATGAAGGTGGTGATTTTTGCCCAAATTGGAGTGGCTCTTGGTGCTTGTTGGTGTTTCTAGCTACTAGAGCTCGTTTTGGTGCTTGAGGTAAACCCTAATCCGAAATGTAGTGTTTGATTTTGTTTGAGTTAGGGTTTGTGTTAGTTAGAGTTATAAACCCATTTATTGTGAAATTTGGGGATTTTGGGTAAGATTCATGTAAGTAAGCCTAGATGGGTGACTTAGGGTTTCGATTGATGAAATTGTAAGTTTGGGTCTTGCATGAGTTGTTTAAACCTTAGAGAACTTGTGTACTAGTGATTTTGATGTTGCGTTGACTTAATTTTGAGTTTTATGTTGAAATGGGTTAAGTGTTCTTGATTTTTGGTGTCAAATGTTGATTTTGAGACACAATCACTAGTTGTTAATGATTGTAGGTGTTTTAGGTGTAATTTGACAAGTCAAAGGGGGCTAAACCTAATTTGGTCAATGGGAAATCAAACTTTTGTGTCAAGTGTTAAATTGGTGATTTTATGACATAATCACTAGTAATGGTGCTTATGGGTCGAACTTGACTTGTTTTAATGGTTAAGTGCAATTTGGGTCAAGTTGCACTTATGGGTTGGTTTTATAAGATCAAGTGCTTTAAGTGTAAATTGTACTTGTAGAGTGGGTTTGAATTACCACCCTAAGTGGTAATTGGTTGGTGTCTATTAGGCGTTAAATGGGTGGGTTTTGGCGAGCAAGGTTTGATCCCTCGGCTAAGGGAATGCTTGTTTCGGGTTCTCTTTTAGAGAATGTGTATTTATGTGTATATTGTACCTATGTGTGATATAGGTGGTTACTTGCTCGGATTTGAGGACGGAGATCATGTTATACATGACTTGTGCGGGCATTCCAAGGTGAGTGGAATAATTATACATGTGTGTATGTAATGTATTTACTTGTGTGACATTCAATGTGGGTTCAAGTTCGGGCATGCGATACCACATCGTGTTAGCATGGGTTGAGGGTTTAAAGTTCGGGCGTTCAATACCTCATTCTCATGTGTGGTATGTGATATGGGGTTAAAGTTCGAGCGTTCGATACCATATCATATGTATGTGTGCGGGCGTGGAGTGTGGGTTTAAAGTTCGGGCTTTCGATACCACATTTCACGTGATGGGTGGGTTTTAAGTTCAGGCGTCGATACTACCCAAGGGACTAGTGATGCATACTATTGGCGTCTGCGTGGCTAACGGTTCATTCGCGAGAATCGTTCCCTTTGTACGGTTGGTTAACCATGATTACGTGTTATAGTGTGGCATATTATATTGTTCAGATTATATGCTATTGTTTGTGCTAGCTTGCGTATTGGAGATTTAGCCTTATACTTTGCGATGGTATGCTAATTAAATTGCTAGTGTGTATGCGGTAATTGAGTAAGTGATTGCAAGTAAGTAGATGATATATGTATATGTATAATTATTGCATTCACTAAGCTTTATGCTTACCCCTCTCGTTGTTTACCTTTTACAGGTATCGTGTTTTAAAGCTAACTAGTTGTTAGACTAGATGCTTAGGAGCGCTTGGGCTCGATGGGGTAGCTTTTGGATATGTTAATGCGGATTGGGGATTTGGTAGTCCCCGGGATTATGCTCTTGGTATCGGTTGGGTTGTAGAGTGTAGAAACCCGTCCTAATCCATCTGGATGAATACATTACATTTGGTTACATCGCGAGGTTCTGACCTCTATATGTTACATTTTACAAACATTGCATTCGTTTTTAAAAGACAAACTTTCATCACATCGAAAGTTGATGGCATGCATACCATCTCATAATATATTCAACTATAATTGACTTAATAATGTTTTTGATGAATTCAACAACTCGAATGCAACGTCTTTTGAAATATGTCATGAATGACTCCAAGTAATATCTTTAAAATGAGCAAATGCACAGCGGAAGAATTTCTTAATACCTGAAATAAACATGCTTTAAAGTGTTAACCAAAAAGTAGGTGAGTTCATTAGTTTATCATAAATAATCATTTCCAATTATTTAATAGACCACAAGATTTCTATTTCCATTTCTCATAAATATATGTCCCATACATAGAGACAAAAATCATTCATATGGATTGAACACCTGGTAATCGACCTTAACAAGATGCATATAGAATATCCCCATCATTTCGGGACTCCCTTCAGACATGATAAAATTGAAGTACTAAAGCAGTTCAAATTCTCTGACTGGGGCTTGTTAGTGCCCATAGATCTATCTTTAGGATTCGCATCAATTAGGGTGTCTATTCCCTAATTCTTAGATTACCAGACTAAAAAGGGGCATATTCGATTTCGATAATTCAATCATAGAATGTAGTTTCGATTACTTGTGTCTATTTCGTAAAACATTTATAAAAGCAGCGCATGTATTCTCAGTCCCAAAAATATATATTGCAAAAGCATTTAAAAAGGGAGCAAATGAAACTCACGGTACGATATTTTGTAGTAAAAATATTCATACGACGAAACTGAATAATGCAGGGTTGGCCTCGGATTCACGAACCTATATTCAATTATGTATATTAACATATGTAACGGAAATTGAACAACTTTATATATTATTATCAGTGATATATCTGTTATTTTAATGATTTATGTGTTCCATTTATAGCTTACATATATTTATTTTATATATCTTAATTATTATAAAAGTAGAGTTAGGTTATATGTACTAGGTATATTTTTATGTAACTAATATTTATTTGGTAAAATAATACTGATAAATGAAAAGTTGTAATATCTTTATAACGATAATAATAACAATAACTAATAATCATTTAAAAAATAGTAATAATAGAAATAATGATATTAGTAGTAAACATGATAATAATAATAATAATAATAATAATAATAATAATAATAATAATAATAATAATAATAATAATAATAATAATAATAATAATAATAATAATAATAATAATAATAATAATAATAATAATAATAATAATAATAATATAGTTTTAATAATGATAATTTTAATAATAAAAATGATAATCTTGATAAAAATGTTAGTTTCAATAATAATACTAATTTTAATAAACATGATAAATTATAAATATAATTATACTTTTAGTTATAATAATAATAATAATAATAATAATAATAATAATAATAATATTAATAATAATAATAATAATAATAATAATAATAATAATAATAATAATAATAATAATATTTAATGATAATACTAATAATAATAATAATAATAGTGATATTACTAATACTAACAATAATAATAATATTAATTGTATGAATGATACTAATAATCATATTTTTAATATTTGTAATAATCTAATAACAATAATAATTAATCATAACCATAATAATAATAATAATAATAATAATAATAATAATAATAATAATAATAATAATAATAATAATAATAATAATAATAATAATAATAATAATAATAATAATAATAATAATAATAAAAGAAGACTACCTCATAGAGTTTCATAAAAATAACAACCCATGCCCGGGCTCGAACCTGTGACCTCCCGTTAAACAACCCTATGCCTAACCCATTGAGCTACTAGCTCGAATCTGCTATGGTTTACTCTAGATATTATATAACTCGTTTACTTGTGTTTCTATTTCCCCCACCCAGCAACAATCAAGCCCAATTTCCATAAGTCCATTATCATTAACAATTACCGGCCCAAGAAGTAAATTATCCAAGTCCAATTTGATTTAGGCTTATTTTATGTCTCGTGAAAAATTAAAGAAACCGGAGGTTAACTTTTCTGTGGGTTGGATCATAATCAGGAACGGATAGAAAAGAGATATATGCGTAACAGTATCCTTCGTTCATCTCGTCATTATCGTTCCTAATTTCTTCTCAGCTCAATATCTTCACCTCGTCTCCTTCCAATCCTCATTATCATATCACTGTTACCATCGTTTGGTTTTTAAAAATAGTACAAGAACCGTAAACAAGAGTTACAGTAGCAACAAGGTGATTATGTGGGTTTCGATGGTTGAAGGAGAAGAGGAGGGAGGTTCATTGGGTGGTTTTGATCACGATGAAGATGGTGGTGTTGGGTTGGTTATCGAAATAAACTAAAAATCGAGGGTATTGAAGGATGGGATAAACAGAAGGTCTCGTGGGCTGATATATATATATATATATATATATATATATATATATATATATATATATATATATATATATATATATATATATATATATATATATATATATATATATATATATATATATATAAGAGTGTACGGTATGTAGTAGCAGCTCGAGATGGGTTCAAGGTTGATGGTGACGGCTGTGATGATGGGAGTGGCGATGTTCATTCAGGAAGAGAAAACAGTAGGCTGCAGCAGGATTGAGTTGCAAGTACGTGGTCATTGTTGATGATGATGGTTGTCGTTGACGAACCGTATCAATGGGTTTGAGTGTGGAGTTCTTGATGGAAACTGAAAACAAGGCTCACGATGATTTTTAAATGTTGGTGTATGGTGGTTTAAATGAAGAAAATAGAGAGAGTAAGAGAGAGAGGGAGGAGATTGTGGTGGTTGTTCACGGTTGCAGGAGGTGATCAAGGTGGCGGTTGAATGAGACTTAAAGGTGGTTGTGATTACAACAAGAAAACAGGAACATAAATGTAGCTGTAGTAACAGACATGTGATCGAATAATAGCAATTTCTTTAAATTAAATAGAATAAAGTAGCGGTTTAATGGAGATGTGGTTATGGTGGTTTTGTTATTGCATTTAAAATAGAAGATAAACTATTGATGGTGGTAGGGTTGGTAATGGAGGTCGGTGGTGGTTTAGTGTTGGTAGTCATCGGGCGAGAGAGAGAGGAAGAGTGATGTAAGGTGAAGGAGATGATGGAGATTTATCAAAGTGATGGTGGGTGATATATAATCTTACTACGGGTAATATACATATATAGAGTCTTAGATAGTTTAAGACAAAAAGAAAAAAAAATATACTAATAATGTAGAAACGTGTAAGCATAGTAATCAAATGATTAATTAATTCAAACATGCACAGTTAGCTTATTTTTTTTAAAAGGAATCAAGTTTACAATTTACAATTATCATTAAAACGTGCACAGATTAACAAAGCCAATCATATCTGCCGACAGTTTTCACGGACTGTGTATCGTGCACTATTTGAAATCAGGGGCGGATAAAAGTCTTCGGAAAAATCCCAAAATTTTAAATTAACTATATTTATTTGTTTTGGTCATTATAGTATAAAATTCAGTTATTAATTTAATAAATAAAAATTACATCAACTGTCCCTCTTATTTATGGGTAAAATATAAAAAATGCTAAAATTTTAATAACTAGATCCTAAATACATTTTTAATAAGCCTAAAATTTATAGAACTCATTTTCGTATCACCGTTTATTTTAAAATTACATAAGTTTGAATTTAACTTGCTTAATATCAATCGGAACATCAAACGAGTATTATAATCATTTAATATTTTTTTTTAATATACCTTATTTATATATAGAGATATATTTTAAATAATAATTATTATAATATCCTATTTTTATCTTATTAATTTTTAATAACAATAACATATAATACTTCAAATTATATTTCGAATTATTATTTATATATACATACACACATATCTATTTACAATTAATTGTTCGTGAATCGTTGAGACTGGTTGAAGGTCAATAGAATATATGAAACAGTTCAAAATTTTTGAGACTCAACATTACAGACTTTGCTTATCGTGTCGAAATCATATTTAAATTAAGTTTAAATTTGGTCGGAAATTTCCGGGTCGTCACAGTACCTACCCGTTAAAGAAATTTCGTCCTGAAATTTGATTGGGATGGTGATGGCTGACAATAAGTATGTTTTTATAACTCATATGAGTTGATAAATAGAGTTTTATCACGAGTAAGTAATGTAGATAAAATGATATGATTTTTGTGAAGAGTACGAGTGAAGCTATCACAAAAGAGTGAAATGAGTAAATGAAGGTTCGTCTTAACCGGTGACGTAGTCACGGTTGATTTCCGAAATTCAAGGGATTTAGAGAAAATCTTTGTAATAAGATTTAATTCTTAAGGAAATTAGAATCCGATTTGGTTAAATTCGATGATCTATTTCGATTGCTCTGTCGGATATTTTACTATAAATTCACTCCCTTTGTTTCCTTTATATTTTGGAGTTTCATCCTTTTGTTTTCCTCTTCCCGACTTTAAATCAAGCGAATAATGATCCAGAATTCATAAGTATGAAGTTTCAAATGAATATGACTAATGTTCTAAGAGAGAGATTGTAATAGCACGATCTTGATGGGTTAACCTACCATAATTTAAGAGAAAAGATAGAACTATCAAGAGGATATGTTCTTGATATGTTTAGAGATTAGATGGAATGTAAGAGTCGTGTAACATGATACATGATGACGTTATGGTCTGTGAATCATCACGTTTCATTAGAAACTCAGCATGACTTACTGTAATATAATCATGTTGATCAAGTGTCATTATATTATACTAACTCATGCTTCAGTTTCCAACACTACTTTAATAACATTCATATTTTAAGTTTAAATTTTTCAGAATTTAGAAACTAAAACAGTTTCCTTTCTGATGTAACACTGATATTGCAAAGAGATAAATTATTTTAGATAAGAATAGTTATGAAAATATCTTCAGAAATATCGAGGATATTTATTATGAAAGATACGATGATATCTTAGAATTTCTAATATCGAAGGATGATGAAGAAGATTTGTCCGTGAAAGTATAGAGTCAGGAGTAAGGTATTCGTTAACGACTTCAGCAAATACTGAATCATTTGGATTCTTTGAAGGCATGTTTAGTCTCTGTGATTTGTCCACAGCCTCCTTCATGATTTGCTCAATCCGTTTTCCAGTATCAAAATCTTGGAGCTTTTTCAACACTCCATTCTTTATCAACAAACTTTTGACTGTTAAGGCAGTCTTCAGTTTTCACTGCTTCATCAGCTTTTTTTTTTAACTCAGAAAACTGATTCATAGGCTAAAGCGCTTCAGAAATTTAGAATTGAAGTTCCTAAATCCAGGATATAGAAGTTATATATATATATATATATATATATATATATATATATATATATATATATATATATATATATATATATATATATATATATGTTGTCGTAGAATCGCAGAGAAATTCGAGATTATCAATAAATGCCTCCAGGTATTTGGTATGGTAATTATCGTTACAAGATGCCGGTGAGTTCATGATAAGACTTCAATAGATAAATATAGTGATTTGTCGGAGAGACTGAAGCCAGGAGGAATGAGATTACTGGTACGTCTGCTGGTAATATGGTGGAATATAAAAGGTTCCCCGGTAACAATAAAAGAGCACGCATATATATATATCAAGGTTATAATAGGGTTGTTTCGAAAGAAAAGTCGAAGTTGACTTGTTGGAGCTATGACAAAATTGTCTAATTTGAAAAAAAGAATTGCAATGTTATTTTTGGTAATAACAATGCCAAAGGAGCTATCACAGATACGTGTTAAACATTTACTCAGGTTCTGAGTGTTTTTAGGTGCATAACTATATGTATAAATCTTTCCTTCCATAGATGAGATGCAGTTGGTTCATCCTCTCGATTGAGGTGTTTTCAAGAGTCACGAAAGGTTTGAACGTAGATTGTAATCGTCAAGATACAAATGAGGTTTAAGATGAAAGAAGTGGCAAACTTGAAGAATTGTTTAGTTTCATATGTTATAATCAATATTTTAATTCATTTTAATTATCCAATGTTGGTGGTCCACAGTTAGTAATTCAATAATTCATATATAGTTTAATATATAATATTCGAATTAATTAATACGTATCGTGACCCACTGTATACATGTCTCAGACTCGATCACAACTCAAAGTATATATATTATTTAGAATCAACCTCAACCCTGGATAGCTAACTCAAGCATTACTGCATATAGAGTGTCTATGGTTATTCTAAATAATATATATATATATATATATATATATATATATATATATATATATATATATATATATATATATATATATATATATATGCGTCGATATGATATGTCAAAACCTTGTATACGTGTCCCGATATTTAAAATGTGTAATTAACAGTATTTAAATGACGACAAATAAAGTGCGTAAAATAAATAACAGAAATTAAATGACAATAAATAAAATTGCGAGAATTAAATTGCGATAAAATAAATTGCGATAATTAAAATGTAATAAGGAATTAGTAGTTAGCTAGGAACGGTTAGCTAGGATTTTGTTAGCGTGGATTCTTAACAAAATTTCTCATAGTTAATTTGTTTGTTTCTAACAAATTTTATTTTGTCCAATGTTTTCTTCATTATGCCACTTGTTGAATTCTAATATGTCAAAATCCAAATATGAAATTAAAAGAAAATGGTTATTCTGCGGTGAACGGATACGTATATCTGTGGATGTAAGTAGGATAGTCAATGACTGTTGAATCAGATTCGAAGAATGTACAGTGTAACTTATTAATGTGAAATATTAATATTCCTCGGGTATTACCTACCCGTTAAAATATTTTCACCATTTACAGTTTGTACAAAAGAATTTTTAATTACAATCCTTATGAAAATATACTTATATATATATATTCTTCAGATGTAATCATGGATTTAATGAGTTAATATGATATTAAACTCATCTGGTTTACCGTTAGATCTAGAATATATAATCTCTAAAGATTATATATTACATAATCGCCATGTAGAACGAAGATAATCGATGTAGAACGAAGATCATGCTTGGGGTATAGATTGTGATATTGTGGCGTGTGGTGTTGATGGTACAGGTGCTGTTGCTGGTGGTTCTGTTGGTGTCGATGATGTTGCTGAAGCTGGTAAATTTTTGCACCATATTCTCCAAATTGATTATTCGAGCGCGAAGTTCGTTGACTTCTTATACTATTCCAGGATGATTGTCGGTTGGAACGAGTGAATGAATAATGTTTAGAATTTGAGATAGTATATAATTGTGACGAGATATCCTGGAATAAAGGTGAAAATGGTGTTTCGAACTGGTTCGCCAGTAAGTGCTTCAGGTTCTTCGCCAAGAGGTGAATGTGGTGGATGGAAGGGATCACCTTCTTCTCGTTTCCATTAATTTAGTTGACTATGAACTCAGCCCCAATTCATCCAAAATTGATGATGGATGATTGGTTGATCCATTCCGGTTACACTGTTTTCGAAACTCGAGTGGAAATCCATATCGGAATAGCTATCGGAATCCGAGGAACTTGAACTGGTTGCAGAATTCATCTTGCACGGTTAGATAAAGGATTTTTGATATGAAATGATTTTCGAGTATCGGTTGATATTCTAATTACATAGAATACCTATGTATAGTAAAGAAGATCCCGTAGATTACGGAGGAATTTACGAAATATGTCAGACAAAGTTTACAGTAACATATACGCTAAGATATGAATTAGCAGATACGCTAAGATATGAATTTTGTCTATACACTATTCATGCAATCAATGCAGTAAGATTTGTCTAGACTTTAAGAATGATAAGCAAAACTTTTGACATGTAGACACGGTCGAAGTCCAGACTCACTAATGCATCTAAACAACTATTAGTTAGACACACTAATGCAAGACCTGGTTCGCTAAGACCACTGCTCTGATACCACCTGTAGAGACCCGTCCTAATCCATCCGGACGAATACATTACATTTGGTTACATCGCGAGGTTCTGACCTCTATATGTTACATTTTACAAACATTGCATTCGTTTTTAAAAGACAAACTTTCATCACATCGAAAGTTGACGGCATGCATACCATCTCATAATATATTCAACTATAATTGTCTTAATAATGTTCTTGATGAATTCAACGACTCGAATGCAACATCTTTTGAAATATGTCATGAATGACTCCAAATAATATCTTTAAAATGAGCAAATGCACAGCGGAAGAATTCTTTAATACCTGAGAATAAACATGCTTTAAAGTGTCAACCAAAAGGTTGGTGAGTTCATTAGTTTATCATAAATAATCATTTCCAATTATTTAATAGACCGCAAGATTTCTATTTCCATTTCTCATAAATATACGTCCCATACATAGAGACAAAATCATTCATATGGATTGAACACCTTGTAATCGACCTTAACAAGATGCATATAGAATATCCCCATCATTCCGGGACTCCCTTCAGACATGATAAAATTGAAGTACTAAAGCAGTTCAAATTCTCTGACTGGGGCTTGTTAGTGCCCATAGATCTATCTTTAGGATTCGCGTCAATTAGGATGTCTGTTCCCTAATTCTTAGATTACCGGACTAAAAAGGGGCATATTCGAATAATTCAACCATAGAATGTAGTTTCGATTACTTGTGTCTATTTCGTAAAATAGTTATAAAAGCAGCGCACGTATTCTCAGTCCCAAAAATATATATTGCAAAAGAATTTAAAAAGGGAGAAAATGAAACTCACGATACGATATTTTGTAGTAAAAATATTCATACGATGAAACTTAACAATTCAAGGTTGGCCTCGGATTCACGAACCTATATTCAATTATGTATATTAACATATGTAACGAAAATTGAATAACTTTATATATTATTATCAGTGATATATCTGTTATTTTAATGATTTATGTGTTTCATTTATAGCTTAAATATATTTATTTTATATATCTTACTTATTATAAAAGTAGAGTTAGGTTATATGTACTTGGTATATTTTTATGTAACTAATGTTTATTTGGTAAAATAATACTGATAAATGAAAAGTTGTAATATCTTTATAACGATAATAATAACAATAACTAATAATCATTTTAAAAATAGTAATAATAGAAATAATGATATTAGTAGTAAAAATGATAATATTAATAATAATAATAATAATAATATAGTTTTAATAATGATAATTTTATTAATAAAAATGATAATCTTGATAAAAATGTTAGTTTCAATAATAATACTAATTTTAATAAACATGATAAATTATAAAAATAATTATACTTTTAGTTATAAAAATAATAATAATAATAATACTAATATTTAATGATAATACTAACAATAATAATAATAGTGATATTACTAATACTAACAATAATAATAATATTAATTGTATGACTGATACTAATAATCATATTTTTAATATTTTTAATAATCTAATAACAATAATAATTAATAATAACCATAATAATAATAATAATAATAATAATAATAATAATAATAATAATAATAATAATAATAATAATAATAATAATAATAATAATAATAATAATATAATAATAATAATAATAATAATAATAATAATAATAATAATAATAATAATAATAATAATAATAATAATAATAATAATAATAATAATAATAATAATAATAGTAGTAGTAGTAGTAGTAGTAGTAGTAGTAGTAGTAGTAGTAAAAGAAGACTACCTCATAGAGTTCCATAAAAATAACAACCCATGCCCGGGCTCGAATCCACGACCTCCCGTTAAACAACCCTACGCCTAACCCATTGAGCTACTAGCTCGAATCTGCTATGGTTTAGTCTAGATATTATATAACCCGTTTACTTGTGTTTCTATTTCCCCCACCCAGCAACAATCAAGCCCAATTTCCATAAGTCCATTATCATTAACAATTGTCGGCCCAAGAAGTAAATTATCCAAGTCCAATTTGATTTAGGCTTATTTTATGTCTCGTGAAAAATTAAAGAAACCGGCGGTTAACTTTTCTGTAGGTTCGATCATAATCAGGAACGGATAGAAAAGAGATATATGCGTAACAGTATCCTTCGTTCATATTGTCATTATCATTCCTAATTTCTTCACAGCTTAATATCTTCACCTCGTCTCCTTCCAATCCTCATTATCATATCACTGTTACCATCGTTTGGGTTTCGAAAATAGTACAGGAAGAGTAAACAAGAGTTACAGTAGCAACAAGGTGATTATGCGGGTTTTGATGGTTGAAGGAGAAGAGGAGGGAGGTTCGTTGGGTGGTTTTGATCACGATGAAGATGGTGGTGTTGGGTTGGTTATCAAAATAAACTAAAAATTGAGGATATTGAAGGATGGGATAAACAGAAGGTATCGTGGGCTGTATATATATATATATATATATATATATATATATATATATATATATATATATATATATATATATATATATATAAAAGAATATACGGTATGTAGTAGCAGCTCGAGATGGGTTCAAGGTTGATGGTGACGGCTATGATGATGGGAGTGGCGATGTTCATTCAGGAAGAGAAAACAGTAGGCTGCAGCAGGATTGAGTTGCAGGTACGTGGTCATTGTTGATGATGATGGTTGTCATTGTTGAACCGTATCGATGGGTTTGAGTGTGGAGTTCTTGATGGAAACTGAAAACAAGGCTCACGATGATTTTTAAATGTTGGTGTATGGTGGTTCAAATGAAGAAAAGAGAGAGAGTAAGAGAGAGAGGGAGGTGATTGTGGTGGTTGTTCACAGTTGTAGGAGGTGATCAAGGTGGTGGTTGAAGGAGACTTAAAGGTGGTTGTGATTGCAACAAGAAAACAGGAACATAAGTGTAGCTGTAGTAACAGACATGTGATCGAATAATAGCAGTTTCTTTGAATTAAATAGAATAAAGCTGCGGTTTAATGGAGATGTGGTGATGGTGGTTTTGTTATTGCATTTAAAACAGAAGATAAACTATCGATGGTGGTGGGTTTGGTAATGGAGGTCGGTGGTGGTTTAGTGTTGGTAGTCATCGGGCGAGAGAGAGAGTGAGGAAGAGTGATGTAAGGTGAAGGAGATGATGGAGATTTATCAAAGTGATGGTGGGTGATATATAATCTTACTACGGGTAATATACATATATAGAGTCTTAGATAGTTCAAGACAAAAAGAAAAAAAAATAATATACTATTAATGTAGAAACGTGTAAGCATAGTAATCAAATGATTAATTAATTCAAACATGCACAGTTAGCTTAACTTTTTAAAAGGAATCAAGTTTACAATTATCATTAAAACGTGCACAGATTAACAAAGCCAATCATATCTGCCGACAGTTTTCACGGACTGTGTATCGTGCACTATTTGAAATCAGGGGCGGATAAAAGTCTTCGGAAAAATTCCAAAATTTTAAATTAACTATATTTATTTATTTTGGTCATTATGGTATAAAATTCAGTCATTAATTTAATAAATAAAAATTACATCAACTGTCCCTCTCATTTATGGGTAAAATATAAAAAATGCTAAAATTTTAATAACTAGATCCTAAATACATTTTTAATAAGCCTAAAATTTATAGAACTCATTTTCGTATCACCGTTTATTTTAAAATTACATAATTTTGAATTTAACTTGCTTAATATCAATCGGAACATCAAACGAGTATTACAATCATTTAATATTTATTTTTTTAATATACTTTATTTATATATAGAGATATATTTTAAATAATAATTATTATAATATCCTATTTTAATCTTATTAATTTTTGATAACAATAACATATAATACTTCAAATTATATTTCGAATTATTATTTATATATACATACACACATATCTATTTACAATTAATTATTCGTGAATCGTCGAGACTGGTCGAAGGTCAATAGAATATATGAAACGGTTCAAAATTTTTGACACACAACATTACAGACTTTGCTTATCGTATCGAAATCAAATTTAAATTAAGTTTAAATTTGGTCGAAAATTTTCGGGTCGTCACATAGAGTCCTAATCCGTCTAAAGTTATAAATGGGTCGAAATCGCTATATTATTATAAGACGGGTCGTTGTGAGCCCGGTGTAGTAAAACTTGTTTTTATTGTGAAAATATCTTAGTTTTACTTAATATGATGTGTTGTGAAAGTTATTTCATTTAAAAGTGTCGGGAAGCGGGTTTTTCGTTCGCGTAAGTTGGACCTCGGGGACAGAATTTTACAGTTCATTTGGACGCCGTCCAAATTGATTGGATGCCTTCCTGGTCGTCACTATTAGACGCCGTCCAGATGTACTGAATCGGAAAAAAAAAATTAAGGCGTGTTTTTGGTGAAACGAAGTTGGGTCGTTACAATTTGGGACTTCGATTATTGTGAATCGTTGGAGATTTTGGAGTGGGACTTCGATGCATATTCTTCTGGCTATTGCTATTAAACGTTTGTAGCCATCCCCATGGGAATTCGATATCTCACTGTAAGTGTTTTCGAATTTTCTGATGTTTATTGCTATCGTTTGGAATTGTTTTGCTACTGGTCATGGCTTCATTTATACATCTACATGTGTAATTGCATCATTTCTGAAATAAACAATGTCTTGATTAATTCATGCAAATTGAGTCGTTCCCTGGCATGACAACATATTACTTACAGCCATGGTCATTTGAACGCATGTCTTTTTAATGTAATTATGTAATAATGAATATTTGTTATCTATTATTTGATTCATAAAATTTGAAAAAAAAAATAATCAAATCTTGGATAGGAAACATGTAACAACCCGACCTCGTTATACCAAAAACACACCTAAAAATTTTTTTTCTGGACTAGTACATCTGGATGGCGTCCAGCTTCCTGGACGGCGTCCAAACAATTGGGACGGCGTCCCAATGAACTGTCAGGTTCTGATCTCGGGTTCCAAATTACACGAGCGGAAATCCCGCTTCCCGATACTTTTAAACGAAAACCTTTTCACAACATGTTATAATAAGTAAAACTAAGAGATTTTCATCATCAAAAAGAGTTTTACAACACCGGGCCCACAATGTCCCGTTTTACGAAATTCGTTCAAATTACAAGTTTCAACCATCATAGTTTAAATTCCAAACGACACCTAGAGCATGGTGTTTGAGGTTAAACTACCCAAATCTTGGCCGAACTTCCAAAAGCTAACCCAAAAGCATCCCCTATCAAAAAAAGCGGGAGACCACTAATCCAACGAAATACCTTTTCCTTTGTCCACGCCGGAGCCTAAAAAGGTAAACAACGAGAGGGTAAGCTAAAGCTTAGTGAATGCAATAGTTATACATGTACATATATAAAATACCTACTTGCACACACTTACACACATACCGCATACATGCTAGCAACACAATTAGCTTATCATCTCAAATACAAGCTATTAACCTCCAATACCACAAGCTAGCAATTCAATAGCATATATATACAACTCGTACAATATAATATGCTTACGCTACAACACAATAATCATGGTTAACCAATCGTACAAGGAATGGTACTCGGATTTCCCATCGGTGTTCATAACAACCATTAGAGTACTTAACACGTCGTACACTAATCCCATGGGTGGCATCTTAACACGTCGATACTTCACCCCGAGTGGTGTCTTAACACATCGACACTTCACTCTTCATATTACTTGAGGTGGCATCTTAACACGTCGATACTTCACCTCGAGTGGTATCTTAACACATCGACACTTCACTCTTCATCTTACCTTTCATGGAGTGGTGTCTTAACACATCGACACTTCACTCTTCATCTTACCTTTCATGAAGTGGTGTCTTAGCACATCGACACTTCACTCGTCACGTGAACGTGGTGTCTTAACACATCGACACTTCACATCTCACGCTACACAAATAAATACATTATATATCTACGCATATAATTATTCCACTCACTTTTAAGTCTTTTTTGAAAGATAACCGAGCTTGCAACCTTCAATGTACCGTACCTATTACATTATGCATATAATCAATCACAAACTCAAGTGGGTCAACCAACTCAATTCCCATCCTAGTGTCATTTTGACCCATAGTGCAATTCCGACCCATTTGCACTCTTAACCCTAGTATTTGGGTCAACATCGTCACAACCCTAACATTAGCAACATATGGTCTTAAAACACTTTTTAACACAAAGTTATAGCACTTTCAGACACATTAACTAACTTAGGTCATTAAAAACTCATTTGACCTATTTCAAAGTTAACACACCGATTTGGGTCACCCACAACCCAAATAACACGCACTTACATAACATCTAAGTGTGCTAGTAGTTAACTAACCAATTTGAGACTCATAAACACAATTATCATTCCAAAACCCTAGGTTAGTCACCTTTGAGTCTTCATGACCCAAACTTACCGAAAAACTCCCAATACTAACAAATGGGTTTTATGTTCATAACCAACCCAAACCCTAATCCTTAAACAATTTAACATAAGGAAATCAAGGTTAAGACTTACCACCACAATTAAAATGTAGCTAGGGACTAGACGAACTACTTTAAAACATGAGCCTTGACCCAAAACAAGCTTCTTCCTCCTCTATTTGATCTTTCTCACACAAGAATCACTCTCTCTCTCTCTCTCTCTCTCTCTAGAATTGAAGTGGAAGGATGAGGTGGTTGAAAGTGGAGTGAATGAGGCTCCACAAACTGATCTAGGGCCAAAAATTCGGCCCCCATGCGAAATTACCACTTTGCCCTCTTTAAATATCTAAAATAGATAGCTGGCCCACCAGAACATTTGGACGGCGTCCAAACTATCTAGATGGCGTCCAGTCCTTCACACTGGGATGGCGTCCCACACATCTGGATGGTGTCCCAACTATCTGGGAAAACAGGATCTTACAACTCTCCCCCACTTGAACCGGATTGCGTCCTCGCGTTCCAAGCCGCATGATAATAGGGGAGATAAACTAACATGAACTCTTCGGGCTCCCAAGTAAACTCGGAACCTTTACTCCGACGCCATTGAACTTTAAAATTTCTCACCTCTTTATTTCTCAACCTTTTGACTTTCTCATCACGTATAGCAATCGGCTCCTCAATATACTCTAACTTATTGTTTAGCTCGATCTCGTCTAATGGCACCCAAGGAGATGGAAAACATGAAATGTATTATGAATTCCCGTAAGCTCTTTGGGTAATTCCAAACGATACGCAACTTCACCAACACGAGCTAAAATTTTAAAAGGACCAATAAACCAAGGAGCTAACTTTCCCCTTTTTCGAAACCGAATAACACCTTTCCATGGCGAAACTTTAAGCATCACCATGTCACCTTCTTGGAACTTAATTTGTCGTCCTCGCTTTTTGGCATAAGATTTTTGTCTATCTTTGGCCTTTTTCAAATGAGTCTGTATCATATCAATCTTGCTATTCGTCTCTAACACAAAATCGGTACTCCCGATTTCTCTTTGACCCACTTCGCCCCAACAAATTGGAGTTTGACACCTTCTCCCATAAAGCATCTCGTAAGGTGGCATTCCGATACTAGTATGATAACTATTATTGTACGAGAATTCCACCAAAGGTAAGTGCTTATCCCAACTACCACCGAAATCAATAATGCACGCTCGTAACATATCCTCCAATGTTTGGTTCATACGTTCAGTTTGACTGTCCGTTTGAGGATGATACGTCGTGCTCAATTTCAATTGTGTACCCATATCTTCATGAAATTTTTCCCAAAACCGAGATGTAAAACGGGTATCTCGATCCAAAATAATAGATATAGGAACCCCGTGTCTCGATATCACTTCCTTGATGAACAACTTTGCCAAGGTCTCCGACGATCTCGCTTCCCGAATGGGAAGAAACAAGGCACTTTTCGTCAATCGATCAACTATCACCCAAATCGAATCAAATTGGGTTCTCGCCGTTTTAGGTAACTTTGTGATAAAATCTTTGGTAATGTGCTCCCATTTCTACTTCGGGATTTCTAACGGTTGTAACTTACCATACAGCTTTTGGTGTTCGGCTTTAACTTGCAAACACGTGACGCATTGCTCAACATACTTAACAAAATCACGTTTCATGCCCGGCCACCAATACTCCTTCCTCAAATCAAGATACATTTTCGTCGCGCCCGGATGAATAGAGTACTTTGACTTATGTGCTTCATCAAGTAGCACTCGTCGATAATGCCCCATCTTAGGTACCCACACTCTTCCTTGAAAGGACAACAAACCAAGCGGGCCTAAAGTAATAAACTCTGATTGCCCCATAATTCGTTCTTCATGTTTGTTGTGAATGTAAGCTTCTATTTGAATCACACCAAGTTTTTCAAGAAAATCGTTAGTAATAATCATAAGTAACAATCCCAATCGTAACGCCGGGTGATGACTCTTTCGACTTAACGCATCCGCGACCACATTCGCCTTGCCCGGATGATAAAGTATTTCACAATCATAATCTTTTACCACATCCATCCACCTACGTTGGCGATAATTCAAATCTCGTTGGTTAAAGATATGTTTCAAACTCTTATGATCCGAATAAATCGTACTCTTGACACCATACAAGTAGTGGCGCCAAATTTTCAACACTTGAACAACCGCCGCCAACTCAAGATCGTGAGTCGGATATCTCGTTTCGTGTTCCTTTAATTGTCGAGAGGCATAAGCGATGATTTTACCTCTTTGCATTAGAACACACCCGAGCCCATTTAGAGAAGCATCACAATAAACCGTCATGTCTTCCACACCTTTCGGCAACACTAACACCCGAGCTTGACACAATTTCTCTTTTAACATTTGAAAAGCAATTTCTTGCTCGTTTTCCCAATTAAATCTTGCGTTCTTCCTCGTCAATTTCGTCAATGAAGAAGTGATCTTAGAAAAGTCTTGGATAAACCGACGATAATAACCGGCCAATCCGAGAAAACTTTGGATTTCTGTAGGCGTAGTCGGTCGTCCCCAACTCTTCACCGTCTCTATTTTCCCCGGATCTACTTGAATACCATCTTTGTTCACAATGTGGCCAAGGAATTGAACTTCCCTTAGCCAAAATTCACATTTGGAGAATTTAGCATACAACTTCTCCTTCCGCAACGTCTTTAAAACACACCGCAAATGATGTTCATGTTCCTTCATACTCTTCGAATAGACAAGTATGTCGTCAATGAACACAATTACCGACTTGTCCAACATAGGTTGGCACACTCGGTTCATAAGATCCATGAATGTCGCCGGTGCATTCGTAAGACCAAAAGGTATAACTACGAATTCAAAATGCCCATAACGCGTTCGAAAAGCCGTTTTCTCGATATCTTCCTCACGGACCCGCATTTGGTGATAGCCGGACCGTAGGTCGATTTTAGAAAAATATATTGCACCTTTGAGTTGGTCAAACAAATCGTCAATCCTAGGCAATGGATAACGATTCTTGATCGTCACTTTGTTCAACTCCCGATAATCGATGCACATCCGCATACTACCATCCTTCTTCTTCACGAATAAAACCGGAGCGCCCCATGGTGAAGCACTCGGTCGAATAAAACCTTTTCAAGTAACTCTTGGGTTTGATTTAACAACACTTGCATTTCTGTCGGCGCTAAACGATAAGGAGTTTTATCAATGGGGGTAGCCCCCGGAACCAACTCAATGCGAAATTCAACTTGTCTTTCCGCCGGGACACCCGGTAACTCATCCGGAAAAACATCTTCAAATTCATTAACCACCGGAATTTCACAAATGGGTGGTGGCTCATCACGAGTATCAACAACATGGGCAAGAAAAGCCATGCCACCATTAACAAGGAAACAACGTGTCCGTGCAAAAGTGCATATCGGCACAAGTCTCCTTCGCTTATCGCCATGAATAATTAACTCTCCCCCACTTGGGGTTTTCACACGAATAGATTTTTCATGGCATGCAATATCGGTTCTATTATGATCGAGCCAATCCATACCAACCACGATATCAAAATCACCCAAAGTCATCGGGATGAGATCAATTTTAAAGTTTTCGGCACCAAACACAACATTACAATTTTTACACACATCAACCACTAGCACCGTCTTGCCATCCGCTATTTCAACTTTTACTAAACGACTTAACTTAGCTAACGGTTTATTAAGTTTCGGCACAAATTTTGGTGACACAAACGACAAGTTAGCACCACTATCAAAAAGCATCCTTGCCGGATTAGAATTAACCATGAAAGTACCTGAGACAACTTCGTTAGATTGCTTGGCTTCCTCATTGGTCATCAAATAATTGCGACCCCTAGCCGTACCCGCCGCCTTCTCTAGCCGATTAACGTTATCGTTGTGCAAATCGGGACACTCCGGGCTCTTGTGCCCTTCTTTACCACAATTAAAACAAGTAAGCTTGGTTGTAGATGATAGTTTCGGACATTCACGTGCCATATGGCCCTTTTGTCCACAATTGTAGCACGGATAAGAAAAATCTCCGAAAGCACCTTTCTTCACACTACCAACACTCTCGGAACCCTTCTTGTTCTTTTTGTTTGAAAAGTTCGAATGGCTCGAACCTTCTATCTTTCTCTTGCCAAAAGTAAAGCCACTCTTCCTCAACATGAACACCTCAAAACCTTTGACCATATTGAACAACTCATTAAAGCTTTTCACCACATTCACACTTATCTTCTCTTGATAACTATCATTTAAGATTCGATAGAAGTCTTCCTTCAACATTTTATCATTCCCGACATACTCCGGGCAAAATTGAGTCTTGGACAAAAACACGGATTTGAGAGTGTTCAAATCCATCGACCCTTGTCTCAAGGAACGCAACTCGTCCTTAAGCCTTGTAAGATCGGCCGAAGTTCGGTACTCATCGAAAAATTCCGCCTTGAATTCATCCCAAGTGAAATCCATGCATTGTTCTTCACCATAAACTTGGATCTTTGCGTCCCACCACAACTTAGCATCGCCCCTCAACATACTACACCCGTACCTTGTCTTCTTATCGAGAGGACATTCACAAGTACGGAAGGCCCCCTCCATATCGGAGATCCAACGGGCACTCTTGAGAGGGTCTCGTTCACCTTCAAAGGTGGGAGGTTGAGAATCCTTGAAATTCTTATAGAAAAAGTCCCGTCTTCCCACATTATCTTCGTAAAGAACAGCCTTAACCTGCTCCTTTACCACATTGACTAGTTGCTCGTAAATCGTATCTAGGAACATCTTCTTAACATCTTCGAGAAACTCCGCCTTTCGACGTTTAAAGATGGCCTCAACTTTGGCCGTAAACTCGGAGTCCTCGCTCGTACCTCCATTATCATGTTTGGGTCCATTTCTCATCTTCATTCTATAAAACGGAAAAGATTAAGCAACGAAACGAAAGGACTTAACACATACGTATATACATATACACCACACTACCCCATCTTGCTCAACAATTGTCGTACATCGCTTGTTTGACATGATTTGAACCCGTAACAATGGTAGCTAATCATTGTTATGCGAGCACGTCGCATTAACTTGCTACTACAATGTCTATCTCGCTTGATGATTGCTAACACAACACAAAATAATTAGTGCAAGGTTAGTTCACATAAACCAAAGCACTAATCAACTCCCGGTCCGACCCGTCTCCTACAAGTCCCGCTTTAAACGCATACACATTAAAGTATAAGTCTAGGCACCTATCTCAAGTCGCCTAAATCCCTTAGACCATGCTCTGATACCACTTGTAACAACCCGACCTCGTTATACCAAAAACACACCTAAAAAAAAAAATTCTGGACTAGTACATCTGGACGGCGTCCAGTACTGAAGACTTGGACGGCATCCAAACAATTGGGACGGCATCCCAATGAACTATCAGGTTCTGATCTCGGGTTCCAAATTACACGAGCGGAAATCCCGCTTCCCGATACTTTTAAACGAAAACCTTTTCACAACATGTTATAATAAGTAAAACTAAGAGATTTTCATCATCAAAAAGAGTTTTACAACACCGGGCCCACAATGTCCCGTTTTACGAAATTCGTTCAAATTACAAGTTTCAACCATCATAGTTTAAATTCCAAACGACACCTAGAGCATGGTGTTTGAGGTTAAACTACCCAAATCTTGGCCGAACTTCCAAAAGCTAACCCAAAAGCATCCCCTATCAAAAAAAGCGGGAGACCACTAATCCAACGAAATACCTTTTCCTTTGTCCACGCCGGAGCCTAAAAAGGTAAACAACGAGAGGGTAAGCTAAAGCTTAGTGAATGCAATAGTTATACATGTACATATATAAAATACCTACTTGCACACACTTACACACATACCGCATACATGCTAGCAACACAATTAGCTTATCATCTCAAATACAAGCTATTAACCTCCAATACCACAAGCTAGCAATTCAATAGCATATATATACAACTCGTACAATATAATATGCTTACGCTACAACACAATAATCATGTTTAACCAATCGTACAAGGAATGGTACTCGGATTTCCCATTGGTGTTCATAACAACCATTAGAGTACTTAACACGTCGTACACTAATCCCATGGGTGGCATCTTAACACGTCGATACTTCACCCCGAGTGGTGTCTTAACACATCGACACTTCACTCTTCATATTACTTGAGGTGGCATCTTAACACGTCGATACTTCACCTCGAGTGGTATCTTAACACATCGACACTTCACTCTTCATCTTACCTTTCATGGAGTGGTGTCTTAACACATCGACACTTTACTCTTCATATTACTTGAGGTGGCATCTTAACACGTCGATACTTCACCTCGAGTGGTGTCTTAACACATCGACACTTCACTCTTCATATTACTTGAGGTGGCATCTTAACACGTCGATAGTTCACCTCGAGTGGTATCTTAACACATCGACACTTCACTCTTCATCTTACCTTTCATGGCGTGGTGTCTTAACACATCGACACTTCACTCTTCATCTTACCTTTCATGGAGTGGTGTTTTAGCACATCGACACTTCACTCGTCACGTGAACATGGTGTCTTAACACATTGACACTTCACATCTCACGCTACACAAATAAATACATTATATATCTACGCATATAATTATTCGACTCACTTTTAAGTCTTTTATGAAAGATAACCGAGCTTGCAACCTTCAATGTAACGTACCTATTACATTATGCATATAATCAATCACAAACTCAAGTGGGTCAACCAACTCAATTCCCATCCTAGTGTCATTTTGACCCATAGTGCAATTCCGACCCATTTGCACTCTTAACCCTAGTATTTGGGTCAACATCGTCACAACCCTAACACTAGCCACATATGGTCTTAAAACACTTTTTAACACAAAGTTATAGCACTTTCACTCACATTAACCAACTTAGGTCATTAAAAACTCGTTTGACCTATTTCAAAGTTAACACACCTATTTAGGTCACCCACAACCCAAATAACACCCACTTACATAACATCTAAGTGTGCTAGTAGTTAACTAACCAATTTGAGACTCACAAACACAATTATCATTCCAAAACCCTAGGTTAGTCACCTTTGAGTCTTCATGACCCAAACTTACCGAAAAACCCCCAATACTAACAAATGGGTTTTATGTTCATAACCAACCCAAACCCTAATCCTTAAACAATTTAACATAAGGAAATCAAGGTTAAGACTTACCACCACAATCAAAATGTAGCTAGGGACTAGACGAACAACTTTAAAACACGAGCCTTGACCCGAAACAAGCTTCTTCATCCTCTATTTGAGCTTTCTCATACAAGAATCACTCTCTCTCCCTAGAATTGAAGTGGAAGGATGAGGTGGTTGAAAGTGGAGTGAATGAGGCTCCACAAACTGATCTAGGGCCTTAAATTCGGCCCCCGTGTAAAATTACCACTTTTGTAACGACCCCACAAAATCGTCATTGACGGCGCCGTTAACTTAGCTCCCGTTGCGTGGTCATAGTCCCTATATGAGACACGTTTGACCAAAATTATGTCGCATTCATTTGAAACGTACAAGACTTGCAAAGTTTAGTTTACCAAACGGTTCGACAACAAGTTTAAGTTTACAAGATTTATAAAGTATAAATGAAATAACTTGCGACATAATACTTGTAAATCTCGAATGCTATTAATAGCGTATGTATGTATGTATGCTTGACCCCAAGCAAGTAAATCAAGTGTATGCATGTATGCTTGACTCCAAGCAATTATATCAAAGTATGCGGAAGCATGTGTCAAGTAGCCAAGTATGAACCTGAGAAACATATAAAAAACTGTCAACGAAAAATGTTGGTGAAATCATAGGTGTTTGTAAACATTGTTTTTGAACCACAAGATTTTGTATCGTTGATTATCCAAATCGTTTGCATTCCAAAAGTTGTTGTTTTTATCGCGAGCACCCAATTATCAAGACTTAACTGTTTTGTACCCTGTTACGTAGTGTTAGAACATACACTATACTCGAAAATATATTTCATCTGCTAACGGTAGCGAACCGTCCGAATGAGGATCGTCAAGCCAATGTGATCACATAATATAAGTTCACGTTTACACCCTACAAGTGTAACTAATGATAATTGAATTGAGGCTTTTTGTTCTAACTCGCACGTGGAATGTTTGTTTTCGTACTTGTGTTCAAAGCATAAAAGTATGATACGTATATGTTTCTCATCCCATGATTTAAAAGTATAAAAGTTGTTGAAAGATGGGACTATGATCTCACCTCGAGTGCACGAGTATAAATGTACTTCACAAAGTAAACATGTGCATGAAAGTTTCTTAGTCTTGACCTAAACAAGTAAGTTGTATCAATTAATGGGTTACGACACAAGGTCAGGCGAAATGTGTTCAATTAGTCCTATGGCTCGTTACGACTCGAATATATAGCATGTGAATCACGTTGTCCAGTTTCATGCAAGAATCAAGTATAAAAGCAAGTTAGAACGATTGCAAAAGTGTTTGGTTAAGTTTGACTAAAAGTCAAACTTGGTCAAAGTCAACGAAAAAGTCAATGGGGTTGGGTCAGGTCCCGAACTATTTTTCTGGGGTTTTTAATCATATACAAGCATGTTGGCCAAGTTTCATGTTGATTGGGGGTGCGTAGCATAGTTAGAATTAATCGAAAATGTGTATTTTTGGACAGCAGGGGCCCGGAGCGGCGCTCCAGGACCCTGAGCGGCGCTTAGTATAGTTGTTCAGCAAGTCTGTCAGTTTTTGAACACTCAAGCACGAATCCAACTTCAAACAATCATAACTTATGAACCGTAAACATTCAAAACACGTATCTTATATCGTTGGAAAGGTATTTTAATAAGGAATACAACTAAACACATTTCATAAATCAAATCCATCATTAACAACAATGAAAACTTCAATAAATGATCGTTAAATGTTCATAATTAAAGTTTCAAGTTCATAAAACGCATTTCTTGACTCGGGAATCCAATTTACACATACGATACGCCGTTTTGAAGGTAATGAAATATACAATACAACTAAACACTTACTAACAACATTTCATAGCATTCAATGCATCAAAAGTTCATTTTAAAGTTCATCAAACCCTAACCAAAATCATGAATTCATCAATTTTGTAAATGAAGCTTTTCTAAATCAACCTACACATCAAAATGAAGCTAATAATGCTAGTAACACATTTAATACATGAACTTTAACATTTAAACAACATTTAATCAACCAAAACTCAAGATTAAACAAACCCATTTCAAGTTCATGCTAGTTTATGCAAAATAACAAGATCGAGCAAATAAATCATATATTCATGCTAGACACGAGCCATAGACACTAACTAACACTATTTCAAGTCAAAAACACGAATTAGAGAAATCTAGAGTTTTAGAAATGTTACCCAAACGAGATGAAATTGGTATCAAATTGTAGAGGATGAAGAGAGGATCACGAATATGTAATTTTTTTTGTAGCAAGCTTCCTAGATTCGAAATGGATGATGAATGAATGATTTGGGTGTTTGAGTTCAAAAATGGAAGTAGAGAAAGAGAGAAAGAGATGAGGAGGTGAAAATGGAATGAATGGTGGAAAGAGTGGGTTGACTAGTTGACCTAGTCAACTAGTTTGCCCACTTGGCAACTTCGGTCCCTCAAGTTTGTAAGCGGGTGCGTGAATTAACCGAGCGAATATTTTAAAATGCTAGAGTAAACGAGAGATGTTAAAATCAAATAATAGAAATATTAAGAATGTTAGTTAGCGAAATATGCGAATTTAGATAACGAAAGATATTATCTAAAAAAAAAGACGGTGTTAAAACTAAATTTAACGAAAAAATGAGGGATGTTACATTACCCACACCTTAAAAGAAATTTCGTCCCGAAATTTAGTTGGAAGTAGTAGTCGTTGTTTCTTCCTTGAGATCTTGCGTTGTCAATCCTACGGTTAAGTGAAGGTACTTCCTTGGGTATTTCAACGAACTTCGACAGTCGGGATTTCACGTTGTCTCAGAGTTTGGTTTCACGAGTCAATATTTCAACCGGTTCTCCTAGGAAGGGAAGTTTGTCATCGATAGTAAGCTTATCGAAGAGGATAACAAGTTCTTGTTTCGCAAGACACTTCTTTAAGTTTGATACGTAGAATGTAGGATGAACGGAGACTCAAATGAGTTGGAAAATCTAAACGGCTAGCAACGGGTCTAAAACACCCCAAGATTTCAAAAGGATTAATGTATCGCGGATTTCGCTTTCTACGTACCCGAAACGGATTACACCTTTTCAAGGTGCGACTTTTAACATTACGTGGTCACCCACTTGGAATTTGAGAGGTTTACGTCTAACATCAGCATAGCTCCTTTGGCGACTACGGGCCGTCTTGAGCCTTTCTTGAATTTGAACGATATTAACGGCTACTTCATGAATGAGTTCGAGTCCGGTGGTTTGCATGTCACCTACTTAGGTTCAACAATTTAGAAAACGTCAATTGCGACTAAATGAGTTCTCGAAAGGTGTGGCGTTAATACTCGAATGAAAATTATTGTAGTACTAGAATTCGGCTAAAGGCAAATACTTTTCTCAAGTAAATTTGAAGTTGATAACACAAATTCGTATTACAGTTTCCAAGGGTTGAATCGTATGTTTGCTCGGTCCGTCGGGTTGTGGTTGATGTGCAGTACTCATGTCTAAACGTGGTCCCGAGGCTTTTTATAAGGCATTCCAAAAATCTAGAAGTGAAACGAGAATCTCGATTCAAGACGAGGTACATTTCTTTAAGATATATTTGAACAAGTTTTCGTTTCTCGAGAATTTCGCGCCGCGAAAGATTTATCGGTTTTCGGAAACGTTTGTTAGAGCAAGTTTCTTATCGGTTTCTGAAAACGTTCGTTAGGACTATTCACCCTCGTGGCAAATACTAGTATAACGTGAAGAGTCTCTCTCTCTCTATTAAAATTAGATAAAAGATTTCCTGAACCGGAAGTATGAGTGTAATGCGAGAGAAGTTCTCGCCTCGATGTGAGAATAACAAGCATATTGTAGTCCGTCAATAAAAGTGTGCGAAGACGAGATAGTATACACGTGTAATATACGTTTGGAGTTGAAAGAATTTGTCATTCATTCGGAAGCATAAATATGGTTCGACAATAGTCGAAGATGTGTCCTTGGTATGGTAGTTACCAATATTCTCGAAGTTTTCGGATACCCAACAAGAAAAAAAATGAAGACATGTACATGGCACATGGTGGTGATTAGGTTGATCGAGTCCAATCACCATCACGAGTCATTAGAACTTTGGTATGACTTACCATAGTATAACCACGTTGATCGAGTGTCGTTATATTATGCTAACTCATACCTCCATTCTCACATCACTCCAAAAATCTAGTTCATGTAATCGTGAAGATCTAAAATGAACCAAGTGTAACGACGTCTCTAACGTGACTTGTATCGAATCGAAAGAATTAGTGCAACTCAAAAGATGCGTTTCCCGAGAGAAGTGTATAACTGGTTGTTCACGTCAATGCGGTTCAAGTTGAACAATAATGCATTTAGGTACGAAAAGAGTAACGAATCATGATACGAGTAGTACGTAATCGTAATGATAAGTAGCGACGACGATACTCACCTAGAGTAGTGATGGTAGTAACAAGAAGTGGTAGATAGTAAGGAACACCGGTGTGACACCGATAGTAAGTTGAGACGGTGGCAAATAACAATCTGGGAGACCGAGTTCCTGAACTAGTGTGACTAACGAAGTCGTTGTCAACCTTACGTGTATGAATCTTGAAATTAACGTGGGTTACCAGAAAGTTGTAGAATACGAGTTCGTATGATGAAAACTTGGTACCATTAAGAAGTTTGCCTAAGAATGATTCAAGTATAATGCACAAGTGGTCAAGTAAGTGCTATCTATAGCAAATGTATGTCAGAATGCAATGGCTAACTATCCGGTTGTAGTCTAGATTCACTAATGTGTCCTAACAACTCTGTCAGACACAATAATGCATATCCTAGTTCCCTACAACCAACGTGTGATACCATCTGTAACGACCCCACAAAATCGTCATTCACGGCGCCGTTAACTTAGGTCCCGTTGCGTGGTCATAGTCCCTATATGAAACGCGTTTGACCAAAATTATGTCGCATTCATTTGAAACGTACAAGACTTGCAAAGTTTAGTTTACCAAACGGTTCGACAACAAGTTTAAGTTTACAAGAGTTATAAAGTATAAATGAAATAACTTGCGACATAATACTTGTAAATCTCGAATGCTATCAATAGCGTATGTATGTATGTATGCTTAACCCCAAGCAAGTAAATCAAGTGTATGCATGTATGCTTGACTCCAAGTAAGTATATCAAAGTATGCGGAAGCATGTGTCAAGTAGCCAAGTATGAACCTGAGAAACATATAGAAAACTGTCAACGAAAAACGTTGGTGAAATCATAGGTGTTTGTAAACGTTGTTTTTGAACTACAAGATTTTGTATCGTTGATTATCCAAATCGTTTGCATTCCAAAAGTTGTTGTTTGTATCGCGAGCACCCAATTATCAAGACTTAACTGTTTTGTACCCTGTTATGTAGTGTCAGAACTTACACTATACTCGAAAATATATTTCATCCGCTAATGGTAGCGAACCGTCCGAATGAGGCTCGTCAAGCCCGTGTGATCACATAATATAAGTTCACGTTTACACCCTGCAAGTGTAACTAATGATAATTGAATTGAGTCTTTTTGTTCTAACTCGTACATGGAATGTTTGTTTTCGTACTTGTGTTCAAAGTATAAAAGTATGATACGTATATGTTTCTCATTCCATGATTTAAAAGTATAAAAGTTGTTGAAAGATGGGACTATGATCTCACCTCGAGTGCACGAGTATAAATGTACTTCACAAAGTAAACGTGTGCATGAAAGTTGCTTAGTCTTGACCTAAACAAGTAAGTTGTATCAATTAATAGGTTACAACACAAGGTCGGGCAAAATGTGTTCAATTAGTCCTATGGCTCGTTACGACTCGAATATATAGCATGTGAATCACGTTGTCAAGTTTCATGCAAGAATCAAGTATAAAAGCACGTTAGAACGATTGAAAAAGTGTTTGGTTAAGTTTGACTAAAAGTCAAACTTGATCAAAGTCAACGAAAAAGTCAACGGGGTCGGGTCCGGTCCGGTCCCAAACTATTTTTCAAGGGTTTTTAATCATATACAAGCATGTTGGCCAAGTTTCATGTTGATTGGGGGTGCGTAGCATAGTTAGAATTAATCGAAAATGTGTATTTTTGGACAGCAGGGGCCCGGAGCGGCGCTCCAGGACCCTGAGCGGCGCTCAGTATAGCTGTTCAGCAAGTTTGGCAGTTTTTGAACACTCAAGCACGAATCCAGCTTCAAACAATCATAACTTATGAACCGTAAACATTCAAAACACGTATCTTATATCGTTGGAAAGGTATTTTGACAAGAAATACAACTAAACACATTTCATATATCAAATCCATCATTAACTACAATGAAAATCTTAATAAATGATCGTTAAATGTTCATAATCAAAGTTTCAAGTTCATAAAACGCATTTCTTGACTCGGAAATCCAATTTACACATACGATACGCCATTTTGAAGGTAATGAAACATACAATACAACTAAACACTTACTAACAACATTTCATAGCATTCAATGCATCGAAAGTTCGTTTTAAAGTTCATCAAACCCTAACCAAAATCATGAATTCATCAATTTTGTAAATGAAGCTTTTCTAAATCAACCTACACATCAAAATGAAGCTAATGATGCTAGTAACACATTTAATACATGAACTTTAATATTTAAACAAAATTTAATCAACCAAAACTCAAGATTAAACAAACCCATTTCAAGTTCATGCTAGTTTATGCAAAACAACAAGATCGAGCAAATAAATCATATATTCATGCTAGACATGAGCCATAGACACTAACTAACACCATTTCAAGTCAAAAATATGAATTAAAGAAATCTAGAGCTTTAGAAATGTTACCCAAACGAGATAAAATTGGTATCAAATTGTAGAGGATGAAGAGAGGATCACGAATATGTAATTTGTTTTGTAGCAAGCTTCCTAGATTCGAAATGGATGATGAATGAATGATTTGGGTGTTTGAGTTCAAAAATGAAAGTAGAGAAAGAGAGAAAGAGATGAGGAGGTGAAAATGGAATGAGTGGTGGAAAGAGTGGGTTGACTAGTTGACCTAGTCAACTAGTTTGCCCACTTGGCAACTTCGGTCCCTCAGGTTTGTAAGCGGGTGTGTGAATTAACCGAGCGAATATTTTAAAACGCTAGAGTAAACGAGAGATGTTAAAATCAAATAACGGAAATATTACGAATGTTAGTTAGCAAAAGATGCGAATTTAGATAACGAAAAATATTATCTAAAAAAAGACGGTGTTAAAAATAAATTTAACGGAAAAATGCGAGATGTTACAACTTTGCCCTCTTTAAATATCTAAAATAGACAGCTGGCCCGCCAGAACATTTGGACGGCGTCCAAACTGTCTGGACGGCGTCCAGTCCCTCACACTGGGACGGCGTCCCACACATCTGGACGGCGTCCTAACTATCTGGGAAAACAGGATCTTACAAAACATATAGGTTGCAGCCTTGGTGATTCGTATATTGTTAGTTTGAATTATATATATCTAATTGGCTACTATATAAATATGTTGTTTTCGTAAATTGTGCACAATGTTCTATTAGCCGTGTGGTATTATTACTTATGTAAAGAATGACAAAGGCTGTCGTGTCGTTTGTTTAGTAAAAAAGGGATTGGTGATGTTGTTTGGTACTGAAGCGTTTGCCGTTATTATTATAATTAAGTATAATACATGCCTATATTCGTTTAATCCAAGACTGTGATAAAGAAAGTAAGTTACTAGAGTTTACAATGAGAAAAAATCGAATCATCTCTTGGCAGGTGACACGCAGTCATGATGATTCGAGTTTCCTTACTAATATATAAGATATAGTGATGGGGGAGTCATGGTTGATCTATATAAGCCCTATGCGAACAATTTAGCAGATGCTAAAATATAAGATAATAAGACTATAAGAAACCAAAAATAAGAAATAAGACATAAAGAAAATGTTAAATAGAACAGTATGTGTTATTATTTCTCAAACTCGGGATTATTTATAATGGAAATGACAACTCCTTTTATGGGTGAGGAAAATATGTCATCTGGATCTCACACCACATATTACAAAATACATAACTTATTACACATTGCATAAAATAAAATACATTAATAATACATAAAAAATAATCATGGGTGGTGACATAAGTGCTTGCATCACTACTTGATTCTTCAATAATATCTTCTTAATTACTTTCACCATGATTTAACTTTTGTAGATAAAAAATGTATCAAGTAACACGGAAATCATTAATGTATAAGTGATGCCTTGATCAATATATGTCCCTGCAATTATTCAATTAACAATGCATAAATTCAAATATTTATTCCTAAACATTTTATTGAAACTATAAAAGGAGAGTCAATTTAAAAGTTAGCATTTTTACAATGTAGTCGAATCATTTGAGTTCAAAGAACTATTTATTTGATAGTGAATAGGGTCATCATTATATATTCGATAATCCTCTATTGACGTATTAAACCACTCAGAGTAGGACAAACCGCCACATGAGCAGCACATACCGAAGACATAATCACTATTAACCATCTCACCCACCCTCTAAACTTGAGACACGCTATATTATTTAATTATTCCAATGTACTAATCATGGAGCTAAATGTACAACATGATTATACATTTCATTGTTGGCATATATGCTTGAAAATCACAAAGATCATAACGAAAACACATCACAAGCTTAAGTGGAGGAACAAGGACAAGCTCGTGCCAATGGTGTTACAGGTGCCCTCCAATACATAGCCAGCGCGAGCCCTCCCGACTAGGCTAGCAAGCACCACTTCAGACTAGGTGAGCCCCAGAAATAAGTTCTAATTCCACCTCCAGTTCAAAAAATGTTGTTTTCGGATGTTCTTGTATTAAATTTTTATTTTACTATATTAGTTTAACATTATCTTTCTAATAATAACAAAAAAGTGACACAAATGAAAAATAAATCAAAAGTGAAAAAGAAACCCACAAAATGATAATACAAGTAGCATGAATTAATATGACGTCATATAAAATAATAAACCATTTAGATAAAAATCAAACTATAACAACAGAGCTAAATTGAAATTTATTAAACATAATACGACTCCATATATACTCTTATACTTTGTATAATAAAGAAGATTGATGTAATTAAGATCAAATCCCATTAAAATATAATACTCACCTAAAGTCGTGCCTATATATAGCAACGATATTTTTTTCCTTTGAACAACAGTACGAGATCACCCAGAAAGGATTTAACCACCCATGCGTTCATCTCATGCAGTTTCATAATCCGCCCCACAAATATTATTTCGTTTAAACTCCAACAATTAATAAATATCATATAAAAACATACATAATAAATAATTAGATAACTTAAACCAAAAAAAAAAGGTTGATTACCATCGTTAAGGTAAATCAAATTGAGCATCAACAAGTGGACAAACAATGCCGAATAATACCACCATTACAGTCACCAACAAAATTCGATACACTGCCATTAGTTTTTGGTTAAGCTTATTCAAAGATGAATATTCAGAACCATGAACAGTTCATCAACAGAGATGAAACACGCAATTGTAACCTTAGATTTAATTATAGATATAAAGAGTTTTGAAATCGGTAAATGAAATGTGTAGGTATACATATTTTTATAGGGCTACCCTTTATATATGACAACAGAAGAGCATTCACATAACTAATTAACCAAATAATTAAATGACATAATTTAATAATTTAATAATATTATTACTAGTAATATCGATTAATTAAAAATAACAAAGGAAACTAGTTTTTATTACAATTTTTTAACAATAAACTTCGTATTCAACTAAATACAAGTTTCTTATAATAAAAGTTTTATACGAGTTTTGTTTCCAATGATTATTTATTAGAAATTTTTTATTACATTCAAAAATTATTGAAAATTCAATTTATATCTATATAAAATATAAATTAATTATTATTTTAAATCTATCATACGTTCATTCACAACTTATATTTCCGTATATACTATTTCTAAATAAGTGTTAAATTGTAAACATGATAACATCCTGATGATGTAATCGTGATGACATCATGATGACATCATCATGAGGTCATCGCTCACAATTTGTTTTTTATATATTTTAATATTTAGTCATTTTTATTTTCTTTTTCTTTTTCTTTCCATCTCTTTCTATTATAATTTTGAATGATTCACATTATGTAATGTTTTTAGATACACTAAAGAATATATGAGTAAACTTATATTTTCAGTATAGTACGCAAATTAATTTACTAAAACTTATGTGACAAATCAAATATGTGTTTAGTTATACATCATAATCTTAAAATAAATATGAACATGGATTAGTAAACATGATAACATAATGATTATATAATTATGTCATCTAGTCATTTTTTATTTTCCTTTTCTTTTCATCTCCTTCTACTACAATTTTGGATGATTCGTTATGTAACGACCCAAAACGTAATACGAGAAAACAACACTCTTTAAAAAAAACAGACTAGAACTATACATTTGCACGGCGCAAAACATGGTGTAGCGCACCCTATAGCAATAAACTGGGACCAACGGCTTTTTAAGATAAAACTAATTTTCCAACAAAGCAAGGTCCATTATTTCAAAACCTTTTTAACGACGTACAATGTCAACGTGCAACAAATGTATATAAGTTTACAAAACAGTTACAATGACCCATACAACCCAACGATGTAATTTCGAACCAAATATACATTTAGACGAGTTAGGACTCTATAACCCAACCCGATACCAAGAGCATAATACTGGGGATTTACCAAATCCCCAATCCGCAACCGAATATCCAAAAGCTACCATATCATGAGCTCAATCAACCCAAAAGAAACTAGTCTAGCAACTACCAGTCTTCTCCTTAACAAATGATACCTATAAAAAGGTAACAACAACGAGGGGTAAGCTTATGCTTAGTGAATGCAATAATTATACATATACATATATAATCTGTATATAATCTACTTACTTGCAAACACTTACACAAATACCCCATACGAGCTAGCAATTCAATAACCATGCAATCATAATGCATAAACTAAATATCCATAATTCACAATAAGCTAGCATCGCCAATAGCATATAGTCACAATTTAATACGCTAATACAAAAATCACACAACCATGGTTAACCATAAGCACAAGGGAATGGTACTCGCAAATGACCATCAGTGTTCGCAACAACCATTAGTGTACACACGCTTTGTATCACTAACCCCTAGGTGGTATCGAACGCCTAAACTTTAAACCCACCCGTCACGTGAAATGTGATATCGAACGCCCGAAGTTTAAACTCACACCTCACGCCCACACACACATGATGATATGGTATCGAACGCCCGAACTTTAAACTCATATCACATGCCAACACGATGTGGTATCGAACGCCCGAACTTTAAACTCACATCGCGTCCCACACAAGTAAATACACTATATACATACATATATTATTATTTCACTCACCTTGGAGAGGCCACACATGTCATGTATTATGATTTCCATCCACATATCCAAGCAAGTAGTTACCTATATCACACGTAGACACAATATATACATAAATATACGTTCTCTAAAAAAGATTTCGACACAATCATCCCTTAGCATAGGAATCACGCCTTGCTAGCCAAAACCCGCCCATTTAACACCTAATAGACACAATCCAATTACCACTTCGGGTGGTAATTCAAACTCACTCTACAAAGTACAATTTAACCCAAATTATACTTGACACCAAAATTGACCAACCTAGGTCCTGACACTAGATTACCACTTAGGTAGTGATCATTTCAAAACGTTTTTTATAACAAAACTACAACACGTCCAATATTGACCCATATCACACTTGACCTCCTTTGACTTATGTCAAATTCAACCTAAAATCCCTAATGGCTAGTGATTAGGCCTTAATCAACCAATTAACAACATAAACCAAGTACTTAAGTACTTATTACACCAACACTAGCCTAAAATCCTACTTTAACACCAAATCAAGGTCAACGCCCATTTTGACCAACCAACATGTTCTTATGAACATCAAAATCACCAATACACTTGCAATATGGTGATTAACACTCAAATCCATGACAAATATAACCAAATTCGTCATCTAACCCTAAAGCTAAAATATTAGGGTTCCTTTAACCAATCAGACACCAAAACCCCTAATTTCATAAGAAATGGGGTTTATAACTCATCACTAACACAAACCCTAACTAAAATGGAAATTAAATAACAAAATTCGGATTAGGGTTTACCTCAAGCATCAAAGAGAATCCTAGAGGCTAGACACACCAAGATGAACTTCAATTTGGTCAAGAATCACCATCTTCTTCTATTGGAGCTTTCTCTCACTAGAACTCTCTCTCTCTCTCTCTCTCTCTCTCTAGAGTTTGGTTGGAGAAAAATGAGGATAAGGTGAGATGTAGATATGATCTCAAGCCTTATACACGTTCATATATGAAAAGATCAAAGTGCCCCTCTTAATTTAACAAAATTACAAACCGACCAAAACTGTCAGCACAATTTGCGCGGTGCGCGGTATAAGGTAATTTCAGAACAGAGGGCGAAATATATGGTAGCACAACTTTTGCGCGGTGCAAAAAAATATGCGCGGTGCATAAAAGGTAAATTCAGCCAGAATGTTACACTTAAATATTATGAAAATTTTATTAAATGCTAATAAATTGTACTTGTGTTAAATGCTAATAAAACTTTCTCGGCAGTCTTTGGATTATTCCAAATCGATTACGAAAATGTTGTACAATAGCCTTTAGACATCTTTATATTTTTTCCAAGACTTCAAACATATGTCCACCCAGCCACCCATTAAACTCTTAAACCGCAAGAAAGACCTTCTAGTTCTAGAATATACATTGCAACCCTTCTACTTAATAAAACCTGAAAAATAGCATAGAAAACACCACGAATAAGAAAATCATGGATAGAATTTTAAAATAAGTTTGTAAACTTATTTTGAAACAAGTTAAATATAACCAACACTTTAATCAGCAAGTTATGCTGATTAACACCTAAGCCTTTACATCAGCAAGTTGATTATCTAAACCAACTTTAACAATTTTAATTATACCCACTGAGATATTTTGAATAACAGAACTATCAATTAAACCACTTTTATGTTTAGTGGCCAATGCAAGTAACATAGACCTACTCTGTCTCTTTAAGTTTTACAGATATCAATTGTGTACGACTAGTGTCACTAGCATGCAGATATAAATGTACCAAAATCAATTTTTTTTTTGTAAGCGAGGAAACTTTCCTATGAACGAGCACATTGGCTCCTCCATAGAAGTTAAGACCTCGGGTAAACAAAGCCCCCCGAGCGTGAGATCTGATATCAGGTGAATTGCGCATTATGTGCACCCTCTAGTCACACTCCCTTTTTGAACAATTTGGCATAGCCAGAAATTGAACCCGGGTGGTGTGCTTCATTGGGTAACTCGGTGGTCACTCAGGCAAGCCTGTGTGATTAAAGAAAAACAAGTTTGTTAATCAAAGTTTAAGCAGTACTAGTACTAGATCATCATCATCACCAGCCATAACAACAAAATAAGCAAATATAATGAAGACATATAAAGATTTGAAGAGTAAAACTAAGAGCACAACACAAATACAGCCCTGCAAATAGTTAGAAAAGAAGAGATAGAAATACAACCTATCTGCAGCAAAGCAGCCTGTATTGTTAGTAATAAAAGATAAGAAAAAAGAAAAAAAACATAATAGAGTTAAGATGTCTAATGAGACTGATCTCAAATAGACAACTTCAAACCCTGTAAATATCTTAGGACCGAAGTGGCCAATAACAGGATTCTAATTCAAGTTGATCAATAAAGGATAACCACTTCCCTCAGATTCCACGAATATGACTCAGATTGAAGAAGAAAGTAATAATGAAGATTGAAGGATAAGGAGACTTCGAGAAAATATTCAAGAACAATAGCAGTCGATTAACTAATCCGAATGAACCACATTCGACAGTCACAAAATTGAAAACCCTAATTTCAGAGTAATTGAGAATTTCTGAGAAGCAACCAATATTCAATCACCAGAATCCGAAATCAAACCCACACAGATAAAACTAGTGAAAAAATGGTAGTGGTGTTCGGAACCAACAATAAAATTGTGGTGGTTAGATGTTGAAAGGGTGGTGGTCACATTCTTTTTCATTTTAATTCTAATAAAAAATAGACAATTACTCCATATATCACAAGGGTATTGTATGAACTCTCTTGATAAGAGGTGGATGGTGGATGTATGAAAAATGTGAGTGGAAATATGATTTCCCATTTTTAAAGCCACGAATGAAGGATTTTTATATCCTTTAGATAAGTAAAAGATTTAAAATTTTAGAATCTACAAAACTTTCATAATCCGTCTTAGATAAAACCACCATTCAATCTCCTTTACAAATAAAGATTAGTTCGGTGTAATGTATCAACCTAGACTCCTTTTACAATTGTATGTATCCAACATAGAACTTCTTATTATATGTTTACAAGTTGTAAAAATGTCTATTATGTCTTTGTTGGATGCTTTTAGCTACATAAAATAACGTGTTTTTTGTATGTTTTATATATATAATAGCAATTTAACTACATACAAATAATAATTTTGAAAACTTAAATACAAAATAAGACGGTTTAAAAGTAGAAGTGGAACACAGACAAAAGTCAAAGTCGTACTTGAAACAACTCATCCTTTCATATTCGATTGTTTAACATTTTCAAAGAGAACATTTTCACTAAGCGGAAAATAAGATCACCACATGATACAAGACGTAGCAGATTTACAATCATTAATAACAGCACAAAAAAATAAGATACACACCACCCGCAGCCTTGTATAAAAAAAACAAACAAACAAACCAAAGAGCTTCTGGTCTGTTGATATCAAGGTAACTCATCAACCTTGAGTTGGTGAGTTCGAGTCCCGTCGTAGACAAAAAGGTGTATGCATTTGACGTTTCAAAAAAAAAAAAAAAAAAAGAGGCCAATAAAACAAAGCCATTTTTGCACACACCCTTCGGCCTTCTCTACATAATCATCGTACACTACATAAACTCAACATCGAATAAACAGGTAAACATATGAGGTTTTCCATGTTCAGGTTGAGAGTGGTATAAAAACTTAGAAACATACATGGCAGGTTTACAATGGTACCCTAAGATCCACAATCCCAGAGGTACTTCATTCCCCTGTTAGGATATGGTCAGGATCCTGAAGAAAACATGAAATCGTTAACAAAAATGGCAACTTTGAAAAATTGATGATATACCTCCATTCTCCAATTTTATATAATCTGGAGATTCACAGGCCTTATATTCATCAACCAAACTCTCAATTATGTCCCTGGATTCATCGAATTCCGAAAGATCATTGTCCTGTGCAGGGTTCAAAATAAAGTGATAAAAACATTTAAAATATTTCAGAATATCACACATAACATATGCGATTACATTAATCAAATATTCGTTTATGATCTGTAACAACTTACATCAAACAACGGGAAGCTTCTGTACAAGAAAAGCTTGTCTTTTTCTAAGGAGCGAATACCGACTCAAACATTTAGAAGACAAAAGTACACGGATAGTCTGTGAAGTTTGCAGGAAAACATATGTATAGTCCAAACTTGATTTTTTCAACTTTTTAGTCCTTTACTTTGCACGTTTTACACGGATAGTCCAAATTCCTGACCAGACGTTAAAAAACAGCCGTTAACCCCAAACATGTGCAAGGCACATGAGGGGTATTTTCGTCATTTTCCACAAGTTTGGACTATCCATGCATTTTTTTCTTTTTAATCTTTTTCCTTATTTCACTTTAATCTTCATCTTCACTATCTCTCTTTCGAATCTCTTCTCGAACTTAAAACCCCTAGAATAACACTACATCTAAATCCAAAAATATCATGCGTCAGATCTCAAATTTGTATCTATATCACCAAAAATACCATAACATCAAATCCAACATAGGTTTGGATTAAATTACCAAACTAAATTAAACAACCAAAGATAAAACAAGAACACAGTTGGTGTAAGAAAACAAACTTTAATCAAATTTGATGATGTTAAATTACATGTAAAGATGTATAAACATAAATATATATTTAAATTCTAATTCTAATCATAATAATAATAACAACAACAAAGAGGCTGCTTTCAAGGATTTATAAAACTACCACCACCACCACGTATCTCGAAAGAATTTATGATTCGCGTTGATAGATTTCCAAAATAGTTTATGCATCTGTTTTTTGGGAACAGATCTGAAACGACGTTCCATCTCCTGCACATAAATGCGTCGTTTTGTTAGAATCGTTGCCATCTCTGATCCAACTCCGGGTATGTGTATAGTGTTGGAGTATGATACAAATTCAAAGCGAGCGGAAGCATTTTTAAAACTTTACAAAATCATACTCTTTCACGGATCATTGTACAAAACTTTGGCAAACAAAACAAATTAACGAAACAGAACAAGAGAAGATTAGAATACAACCTTTGTAGCCTTTTGAAGATCGAATTTGAAAACCCAAAGAAGAGTACCTCTAAACGGTAGATACCCAAAGTTCCAACCTTGCTTCGATCTATACCTTCTACTTAACGGATATTTTCTTCTTCGTTATTTCCACCAAAAACCGAACTCAATTATAGATTCCAAGTATTTTTGGTTACTTGAAAATAAGAAAGAAAAATAGCATTTTTGTATGTGTGTTTTTGTATCTTTTTCATAACTTTTCCAATACCAAGACTTGGTATTATATATTACATAACTGATACAATTAATACATCTAGTACAAATGTAATAAATAAAGATTTGGAAAGATTTGCAAAATCAAATCTTTATATAAAATAAGATTTACAAAATTAAATCATATTTTATAAATCAAATCAAATCTTATATCTTATATAAAATATGATTTGCAAAATCTAATCAAATCTCTACATATTTAGATTTGTAAGTATATGTATACACATAAAAAAAACTTACATAATTTATTAAACCATTAACTAATGATTAATAAATTAATTTCCGATTAGAAGGTATATCAAACAATTTTACGATTGGCCTTTGTGTGTGACCGAATAGGATAAATGGACTTTTATTATTTAATATCATGGGCATATCTTCGGAATAATTGCACCACGGTCAAACCACGGTCGAACTGTAGCTAACTCAAGAACATATTTCCAACAGACTCCCACTTGCACTGACATTAATAATATTGGTCTGTCTTAAAAGACACACCATGTGTAACAACTAGTCTGCTACGTTACACTCCTATATTATGATTTATATCAATCATCCTTTTGTTCACGATATCTATATGAACGTGTGACATGGTTAAGTGTCAATCATCATCGTTCAAGATTATGTTTCCCGATGGAGATTTGTGGTGATCAAATAGACTGCAATTACATTAATTCAGTCGTAGCATGGCCATGCATTTAATTCAGCACAAATCAACGAGGGACTCAGAGATATCGCTTAAACTCGCTTAAAGAAGAAGGAACAAATTGCTTCAACTGTATAGACATCCACCACATTCCATGATATACCCAATCTGCTCCCTTATGACCGGCATTTACGCACAGCGTTAGAAACAGGTCAAAGTATAATATAGTTTGTGTCAGAATTTCTCATACATATCCACTCTAGGATAAATGATGTTGCCATCTTAGAGCTTACCTTTTGACTTAAAACCATGAAGTAATGTCTAAGTGTGGTCATTCCAGAACCTTGAATCAACTATCAAGTTCCTCATAAATGTAGTTTCATATAAGCCTATATTACTACACTTCATAGCAGCCTTAATTCAATTCTCTCTTCCTTAGAGAATGACCGACTGTGGAAGTTTATGAAATGATATTCATTGGAAGTTAAAACATGCAAAATGAAACATTGCAATATACAATGAAATGATCGCATCGTGCGTATAATATAATCTCAATATATTAATCATCAGATCAATTGCAATATATATATTATTACCCAATGTTTAAAGCTTCAAACTTAACATAAAAATACAATCAAACTTTATCATCAATGACACGAATGCCAATAGACATGCTATGAGCATCATGCTTAGTCTGTGGCAAAGGCTTGGTGAAAGGATCAGCCAAGTTCTTAGTCGTGTCTACTCTACTTAATAATATGTCATTTTCTGCTACAAGTTGACGGATGTAATGGTACTTTCTGAGTATGTGCCGTGTCTGCTTTTGTGACCTCGGTTCTTGAGCCAAGACAACCGCACTCACATTGTCGCTAAAAATCTCAACAGGATCATGAATTGTAGGAACCACTCCTAGATCCCCGATGAATTTCTTTATCCACATGGCCTCTTTAGCAGCTTTATTTACCGCTATATACTCGGCTTCTGTCGTAGAATCAGCAATAGTACTTTACTTGCCACTTCTCCATGTGACGGCTCCACCATTCAACATAAATACAAACCCTGATTGTGAAGAGCAATCATCTCTATCTGATTGGAATCTAGCGTCAGAGTATCCTTTGACGCTCAGCTCGTCATTCCCACCATAGACCAAGAACATCTCTTTAGTCCTCCTAAGATACTTTAGAATGTTCTTGACTGCTATCCAATAAGCTTCACCGGGATTGGCCTGATAACGACTAGTCATTCTTAGTGCATATGACACGTCAGGCCTAGTGCATATCATCGCATACATGATCGATCCTATAGCTGAAGCATATGAAGTTCGACTCATGGTAGCTGACTTCAAGTCAGAATTAGGACATTGAGACTTGCTCAATATCATTCCAGGGTTCATAGGAACGCACCCTTTCTTGGAGTTATGCATACCGAATTTCTTCAGTATCTTATCTATATATGCACTTTGGTTTAGCCCAATTAATCTCCTTGACCTATCTCGATAGATCTTTATTCCCAAAATATATGATGCATCTCCTATGTCTTTCATGGAGAAACATTTCCCTAGCCAAGCTTTGACATCTTTCAATGTCGGGATATCATTTCCCATGAGTAATATGTCATCGACATATAGTAGAAGGAAGACTACAACACTCCCACTAGACCTAACATATACACATGGCTCATCTTCGCCTCTAATAAAACCAAATTCTTTGATTTTCTCATTAAAGCAAAGATTCCAGCTACGAGAAGCTTGTTTAAGTCCATAAATGGACTTTTGAAGCTTGCACACACTATTAGGATACTTAGGATGTACATAACCCTCAGGTTGTGTCATAAACACATCCTCTGTTAGCTTACCATTAAGGAAAGCTGTTTTTACATCCATTTGCCATATCTCATAGTCATAAAATGCAGCTATGGCAAGAAGTATTCTAATGAATTTCAACATAGTTACTGGTGAAAAAGTTTCATCATAGTCTACACCATATTGTTGCGTGTAACCCTTAGCCACCAGTCTGGCTTTGAATGTGTGTACATTTCCATCCATATTGGTCTTCTTCTTGAAGACCCACTTACACCCAATGGTTTTAGTACCTGGTATATGATTAATCAAGGTCCAGATTTGATTATCATGCATGGATTGGATCTCGTTGTCCATAGCCTCCTTCCATTTGGCAGACTCGGGGCCTGTCATTGCTTCCTGATATGTAATAGGTTCATCAGAATCTATATTTTCGTCATCACCCTCAAATATGTGTAAATTTTATTTCTTTGGTGTTCGACGCACTCTATCAGATCTACGTATGGGTGGTGGCTGTAGGTCAGTTTCTCTTTCAACTGCAGGCTCGTCGACCTCTTGAGGAGAATCGGTTCCAATATCGGTTTTCATGTCGGTTGATTCTTGAATTTCTTCAAGGTCAATTTTTCTCCCACTAGTTCCTTTTGATATGAGATCCTTTTCAAGGAAGACTCCCCTTCAGGACACAAAGACTTTGTTCTCAGTAGGGTTGTAAAACAAATATCCAAAAGAATCAGTCGGGTAACCAACAAATAAACACTTTTCGGATCTGGGTTCAAGTTTATCTTGAGCTTCACGACAAACGTAAGCCTCACAACCCCAGATTCTTATATATGAGAGAGACACAGTTTTACCATGCCATATCTCATAAGGTGTTTTAGAAACTTTCTTGGTTGGGATGAGGTTAAGGATCCTTGCGACAGTTTGTAGGGCATAACCCTAAAAATTGATTGGAAGCTTTGTGCGGCTCATCATGGATCGAACCATATCAAGTAATGTTCGATTCCTCCTTTCAGCCACACCATTATGTTGTGGTGTTCTATTAAGAGCTAATTGTGAGATTATCCCACAACCCCGTAGATGATCACGAAATTCATCATTAAGATATTCACCACCTCTATCAGATCGGAGAATCTTAATTCTTTTGTTCAGTTGATTTTCTACTTCATTTTGGTATGCCTTGCACACTCCCAAAGTTTTAGACTTTTGTTTAATTAAATAAACATAACCATATCTACTGAAGTCATCAGTAAATGTAACGAAGTATCGTTCCTGGTGTCTAGTAGACGATCTGAATGGACCGCACACATCAGTGTGTACCAACTCCAACAGATCCTTACCCCTTTCACAGTATCCTGTGAAAGGTGCTTTTGTCATTTTTCCTAACAAGCAAGATTCACATTCATCATATGATGTAACATCAAATGATTCTAAAATTCCATCTGGCTGGAGTTTTGCTATGCGTTTCTTGTTTATATGGCCTAAACGACAATGCCATAGATACGTTTTATCCAAACCATCTTTGGATGAATCAACATTATAGATTGAACTATCATTTAGCTTTATTGTTGTTTCTAAGATACCTCTACAAGGACTAGCTTTGAAATAAAATATTCCATTCTTGTAAACAAGTATTGATCCATTATCAAAACTAAAATCAAAACCATCATTAAATAAAGCATCAAATGATATAATGTTTCTTGCCATTTCGGCACTGTAGCAAACATTAGACAAAACAATACATAGACTAGAATCAAAAGTGAGCTTATATTCTCCAATCATATCAACAGAGGCAACGTTCTTATTCCTCATGATTAGATTGAGCTCTCTGGTCTTCAGATTCCTACTTCTTGTGAGTCCCTGCACATTTGTACAAATGTGAGTACCACATCCCGTGTCCAATACCCAGGAATTAGAAATAGAAGTATTGTTTAGTTCAATCATGAACAGAACTGAAGGTACGGCGACTCTTTTAGCCCGTAGTTCATTAAGTTCCTTCAAGTACTTGGTACAATTGCGCCTCCAATGTCCTTTATCCCCACAATGAAAGCATATTGCTTCTTCAGGAGACTTGGTTTTTTGGATCTTTGAAGTAGAAGAGTTAGCAATGCCCTTAGGTTTAGGTTTGAAGTTGGACGTGCCAACCATACCCTTGCCCTTGTTCTTGCCCTTTGTTTTGTTTATCTTCTTCTTGATCCCACCTTCACGAATGGCTAGGACGGTAGTTGCGGGTTTAGTATTGGCCATGTTAGCTTCAGCGGTTTTCAACATGCCATGGAGCTCCATGATTGTTTTCTCCATATTGTTCATATTATAGTTCATAATGAATCCTTCATATGCACTAGTCAGTGAGTTCAGGATAAAATCCGTTGCAAGCTCCTGACTTATGGAAAAACCAATGCACTCCAGTCGGTCTATGTACCCTTTCATTTGTAGTACATGGACACTAACGCTACTTCCCGTTGCCATTTTACAAGATACGAGAGCTTTCACGGTGTCAAACCTTTCTTGCTTTGCTTGTTGTTGGAACATGTATGTCATACGACCCTAAGCTCTCCATGCCCTTTTGGAACTCCGGAGACATGGTTGCCAACATCAAGCATGCTACCTCATTAGACTCGGAACGCCGTTTTTCAAACTGGTCCTTAGCCGCTTGAGTAGCTCTCGATCCGGGTTCTGCCGGTAAAGGTTCCTCAATTGCCCTGATCTTTCCTTCCTATCTAAGAGCAATTCTTAGGCTGTGAAGCCAGTCCATGTAGTTCAAGCCCATAAGCTTGTCCTTTTTTAGGAGCCCTTTAAGGCATAAATTAGTGATTGATGACCGAGTAGGATTTGTGTTTGTTGCAGACATCTATCATATTTTAAAGTAAGTTGTATTAGTTAGTTTGATATGTTTAATCCTTATTAAGATAATTACCCAAGGGTGTTCAATATTCAAACAATTATAATTAACAAGGCTAAGATCTATATTTCACTTATGGTAACGACGAGTTTACCGCGGGTCGCCAATCATAAGCTATTTAGGTAGGTAACTATATTACCAATTTCATCCATTATGAAATTCTTAGGTTCTGCAGGATTTAGTGATAATCAATTATTTCACTTGGCATGTTTAATCCCTTCTACGCTAATCCTTCCTCGTGGCGGGTTTGCCGCGAACCACGATTTCAGATTGTAAACCGTCTGTGATAGATACACGTGAAATCCGGTCCAAGACTCTCGGGTATCGCGAAATTCACCTCACCCTTCCCAACACCCAACTAAAGTCCGGCCCAAGACTCTCAGGTATCGCGAACTCTAACAGGTAGAAGGTTCGGATGTGTGTGCTACTCATGGGTAGCGTAAAGTTTACATTAAAAACGGGGTTTTGTTTTCTTTTAGCAAAAGTAGTTTATTCCATTTTAAAACATTTGCTAATTATGTATTGCGTGTTGCGTTTGTTAAACTAATTTTAACCAAACCATTTTAAGTGATTATTGTATTTTCTTTCTATACTAATTTTCTAGCTAGCATGGCATAGACAAATAAGAACACAATAATAATCATGACACGCAATTATCGGTAGTATGCCTCGAGTCCTATGCGTTTTTCCGGTGAGCCAACACACGGAAAAACTTGGTCAACTAGGGACATAACTTTGTGTGAGAATTGACTCCCACTAAAACCGCCATATCCATTATATGCTCGGATGGGCCGCCTTGTGAACATCGTCTTCTTGATTTCAATCTTGGTTGCATTATCTTACAAAATAACTATTCTATTTTCTATAATATTACAAATACAATATAAATAGAGAAGACGACATGCAAGTCGTTTAATAAATTATTACATTCATCTCGAATAAATAATAAACACAACATGCAAGCCGTTAAATAAATTATTACATTCATCCCTAATAAATAATAAATAGAATCATACAACCAAACATTCACACAAGGGTCTTATTGAGGCAAATACTACCGATTTCATACAACAATCACATACATAACAAATGGAGTGCCAAATATTAATTTTCATGAAACATGTTTCGATAAGGATTGATTTAAACACTTAATGGCACACAAAATAATCAATCCTTGTTTACATAACTTATGTATATGTATGTAAACCCACTTCATATTTGTAAGTATGATTTTCATGCCAAAATCATCCAAACAAACATATTAAGTGAATCAAAATATGTTGGAGATTTATTCACTTTTTAATAAGGCATAAAGTCTAAAATTAACAATTTTAATTTTCTCATTTCATGTAAAACATGAATATAATTTATGTACTTTATTTTTCTAAACTTTGAATCACTTTTAGTCAACATTCAAGTTACCTTATCAAATTTTCGGATTTTGGCAGATTCATACATGCAACTTCAGATGGTCATATCTTACTCATTTCTAGTCCGTTTTCGATAATTTTTTTTCCCAAAGTTAAGTTCTTTCAGTTAGCTTTCAAATGCAATTGGTTTCATACAATAATATTGGGTTTAAAGCCCCGAAATAGTCCATCAAAGAAACACTATCCAAGCTGAACAAAAATTTCTTAAACGAAAAAATGAGTTTAACCCATTTTACATTTTGCCAAAATCCAAGATTCATATTAGTATTTAGGAAACATAAAACATAAATCATGATACTTGTTTTGCATGTTTGTTATGCATGATCATCTCCAAGAATCATGCACAACGCATCCATCAAAACTAAATATCATAAGAAAAGTTTGCTAAAACTTGTACAAGATGGCTCTGATACCACTGTTGGAGTATGATACAAATTCAAAGCGAGCGGAAGCATTTTTAAAACTTTACAAAATCATACTCTTCCACGGATCATTGTACAAAACTTTGGCAAACAAAACAAATTAACGAAACCGAACAAGAGAAGATTAGAATACAACCTTTGTAGCCTTTTGAAGATCGAATTTGAAAACCCAAAGAAGAGTTCCTCTAAACGGTAGACACCCAAAGTTCCAACCTTGCTTCGATCTATACCTTCTACTTAACGGATATTTTCTTCTTCGTTATTTCCACCAAAAGCCGAACCCAATTATAGATTCCAAGTATTTTTGGTTACTTGAAAATAAGAAAGAAAAATAGCATTTTTGTATGTGTGTTTTTGTATCTTTTTCATAACTTTTCCAATACCAAGACTTGGTATTATATATTACATAATTGATACAATTATTACATCTAGTAGAAATGTAATAAATAAAGATTTGGAAAGATTTGCAAAATCAAATCTTTATATAAAATAAGATTTACAAAATCAAATCATATTTTATAAATCAAATCAAATCTTATATCTTATATAAAATATGATTTGCAAAATCTAATCAAATCTCTACATATTTAGATTTGTAAGTATATGTATACACATAAAAAAAACTTACATAATTTATTAAATCATTAACTAATGATTAATAAATTAATTTCCGATTAGAAGGTATATCAAACAATTTTACGATTGGCCTTTGTGTGTGACCGAATAGGATAAATGGACTTTTATTATTTAATGTCATGGGCATATCTTCGGAATATATGTACCACGGTCAAACCACGGTCGAAGTGTAGCCAACCCGAGAACATATTTCCAACATATAGCGGTTGTTACTAATCGATGGTGGTTACCAATCAATAGGTTCTATATAATCGATGGTACTATAAATATTTGTTATGTATATTTCTTACTAACATATGGTAGTATAGATATTTGTTCTATATAATCGATGAGATCTGGATCTAAAAGGACATCTGGATCTGATATGAGATTAGGGTTTATGGTTTGTTTGATTTGTTTTTGTTGGATATTCATTTGGTATTAGTTTTGTGGTTTTGTATTGAGGAGATGGAGAATAGAAGGGTCGATGATGAAGGAGGTCATATTCTGGGGGTATGATTTTAGCTTTAATTTGGATTTGATTTTGTTTAAGGATGATGGTGATATTTGTACAAGTATTCAAGCATATAGTACAAACCTTTTATTGCTTTATCTTTTTCATTTATTTTAAATATTTTCAAGCCAAATATTAGTACGAATGGACAAAAATACCCTCATGTGCATGGCACATGGTGTGACTTAACAGAGGAAATTTGACGTCTGTGAGCAAATTGGACTATCCGTGAAAAATGTGCAAAGTAAAGGACTAAAAAGTTGAAAAAAATCAAGTTTGAACTATCCGTGTGTTTTTCAGCAAACAGTAAGGACTATCCGTGTAATTTTGTCCATTTAGAAAAAAGATGCCGAATACCGGTGTAACTTGCTAACATAAGACCACTTACCTAAAAATATACAAGCACATTAATATCATTATCTTTTCATCCATCACTATTTAACAAACATATACAAAAACGTTCACGAGATTGATAAATGACTCACCCTGTGAGCAGTTTGAACATATGGAGACTGTTTATACAATCCTTGGCAACCCTTGTTAAGGGAACAAGGATATTGAGATCTGATCACTTAGCTGATTATATTACAGGATATGATGATGAGTGTATGCCTGTTGGCGATTCCCCGAAGGTAGTACGAAGGTATCGTACTTTACGTCACCAAGATACGAAGATAACTCATAGAGAGTATTATGTGTGAGTAATTGTGACTTAGAGTGAATGCCAACTCCAGAGATCATGTTCTCCTTTTGGCTATGTTTGGCGACGCGCTTTTTAGAGCTTTTTGGAGCTTTTAGCTTTTAACTTTTATGAAAAAACTCCTGTATAATTTTTTAGTTTCGTTTGGTTGCAATAGCTTTTAGCTTTTTAAAAAATTTAAAAGCTCCAATAAACTCTTTTTTGAAACGCTAGATGAGATAGCGTTTAGATTTGAAAAAGCTTCTTAGTGCTTAAATTACTTAAATATCATGTTGAATAACTAGAAATCGTCCCACATATTTTTTTTTTTTATGTAATCCAATGCAATAGAGATTTATCTTATGTCCAATTAATGCTGTACATAGCTACCAAAAAGCTACGTGGCATGCATTCAATAAAATGTCTATGTAAGTAAGAAAAAGGTATATGCGGTATTTATAATTAAGTAATGTGTAATTGAGGTTAAAATAACTTGAGTTAAACAAGTAATTGAGGTTAAAATAAAAATAAAGAATTGAATCAGTGTTAATAAAAACAAAGGAAATCGAAAGTCACGTACATATATTATTAATTTAGTATCTAAGGGTTTTTTTTCTCATGTCCATTTTCGTCATTTTACTCTTTTTTAAACAGCTCCAGCTACTTTACCAAACAACTAAATACATATCTAAAAAGTTTCAGCTAACAGCTACCAGCTAACCGTTAACAGCTAGTAGCTAAAAGCTAACAGCTCTCAGCTACCAGCTGATTTTGCCAAACTCCAGAGATCATGTTCTCCTTTTATAGGGTTAGGCAATAGCTCTATCACCAGCTTTCTAGGTGGGATCAGTCTCCAAGGCGATCTCTGATGAGACAAAGGGGACTTTCCCTTCGGCCGACTGCAACTCCTGCTGGTTCAAGAAAGCTATCCTGCAACATTCCTCTTTTGTCATTTGGATGTTAGTGGAAGCGAGTTTGGCCAACCCGCTTACTTCTCTCCTTCAGTCTAGGCAATCTTGTGACTTTAGGATGAGTCCTTGTCCATTGGTAACCGTGATCGCTTCGTCACCACATTCCTTCGTTACCATTGCTTCGTATAACAGATGTGGCTTCTTACCAAATCTGAATATTAGGATTATACTTTGGGAGCATTCTTCTTTTATCATTTGGGCGCCATTATTTGAGTTTGAGGATATCCCGCTCATGGTTTGTATTTGACATATGTGTTCTTGTGATCCAATCTTATGTCATCTACCCTCGTTAGGCATGATATCTCCGTTAGCTTATCTTCGTTTATCTTGACTGGGAGATACACTATCAAGCCCCCCAGTTTAATTTTACGAAGCTTTCTGACCAAGCTATGTTGAATTAAACTTAAACTGCCACTTGATTTTCTGATTTGACGCCTCTGATTTCAGTAGTTATTTACCCGGGTACGATTACCCTTTTACCCCTGCTAGATCTTTCTTGTTTAAATAGGTGGGAAGGGTAAAACGGTAATTTGTCGGTACGGTTACCAAAGTAACTCTGCATCTGATGGGACGGTGTTCTGCTTAGGGGTAATAAAGGGTTAAGTTTTTATTTTCTCTTTCATTTTTTCCTTTCCATTCCCTTTTGCTTTTGATTTTCTTCATCATCCGATCATCTTCCTTAATTTTCGAAAAGGTATTGCTCCAAACTTGCTCTCTTTTTTTTTGTTTTTTGTTATGGCTAAAGTAGGTCTCTGATCCACTTGTAGTGTCGTGACCCCCGAACGCTGTGAGCGTCTCCGTAAAACCCTAGGTCTTAAAGGTGATGACATAATTTTGCCAGAATCCGATAAGTTCATGCTGGATTTTTTGGCAGATTACGTCAGAATGTATACGCAGTCATTTACAGAGTGCAATCTTAGGATCCCCATTTCATCGTTTTTCCTTAGTGTCCTTGATTACTTTAAGGTCCATGTTTCCATTGTTCACCCTCTTGCCATTAAAAAGATCATGGCTTTTAAGTACATGTGCAAGGCATATGGTGACCAACCTTCTGTTGACTTATTTCATTGCTTCTTTCAAACTGGTGATGCTGGGAATTGGGTTACAATTGTTAAGCGTCGTAAAAAGAGAGGTAGTCTAGTCGATACCCCCATGTGTTTTGCTTCTTCCATTCCTGATGTAAGGAATTGGAAAAATTCCTTTGTCTACATCATAAAATCCTTTTTCTTTCCAGACAAGTTTCCCAATGCCGTTGATAGCAGGTGGGCCATTGTTCCCAAGCAATATAGTGATCCTGTTCCTGAGGATGCTAAAAATGATCCTCTCTACGGTAGGATTTGTCGTCATCCTATAATACCCTTAACTCTTCTGGATTCCCTCCTTTTTAAGCTCGGCATGGTACCTTCATGGGAGAGAGGCGAAGCTATTCCTGTGTACTTTTGTGGGGAAAAGGGTAGGTTTTGGCTGCCTTAGGCTTCATTCTTGTTATCAAGTCATTTGGGGTGAAGCAGATGACTGAAGCTGTCCGTGCTACTACTATGGTTAAGGAGCTTGGTTCTCCTTCTTGTTCCGGTTTTATGGAGGTTGACAGTAAACTGGAGAAAGCCGCTGAGTCTAGTGCCCCCAAGGTTCAACCTAAAGCGAATGTTGCTTCGGAGCACGAGCCTATTGACATGGATGCGAAGCCTGATGTGTCCAAGAGCATCCCTGTTAGGGCATCTAGGCGTCAGAAGGCTGCTAGGAAGAGGAAAGAGGTTATTTCTGGTTCTCCCTTGAAAAAAGCTAAGTTCGCCCTTCGAGATGAAGATACTGATGACGAAGCTCCTGTTGAAGGTTCTGGCGACAATGTTCTCTCAGGTATGCTTTTTTTTATTAGTGCTTCCTGTTTGAACTATGCTTTGTTCTCAAATATATCTTTATGTATCTGTAGGTGATATTCCTGATTTCCCTTCTTTGGAAGCTTGTTTCGATGTGTTTGATGAAATGATTTCCTCTGAGTTCGAAGATGCTTTTGTGGACACTTCCAAACTCATTGACGTTTATACTGCTCATTGCTATCGATCTGCTATTTATAACCACCTCGTCCTGTCCCGTTTGAAGCAGAAATCTGGCGATGTTGTGTGTCTAGAGAAGAAGGTTGAGGAGCTTAGGGATATCAATGCTTCCTCCAAAGAGTCTGTGAAGAAACTCTAAGAGCGATTGTTGTTGAACATGTCATGGGAAGAGGAGGTGAAATTGGCCAAGAGTGAGATTTTGAATATGCAGGAGAAACAGAAACTGGATGAAAAGAAGATTGATGACTTAGAAGAAGAAAATAGGGTCCTTCGTCAAGAAACGAAAGATGCCACCACAACTTTATCAGATCAGAAGAGGAGGTTTGATGGTTTGAGGTTAGACTATTCTAATGTGATTACCCAGGTTATTCCACATGTCTGTAGGCAGATTATTCGTATCAAGGAGTTGAGCATGTTCGTTGGTGATGTTGTTCTTGCTAGTAAGCAAGAGGAGAGGTGTAAGTTGTTGGCTGAGCTATCCAAGGAGGGCAAGCTTGAACTTAGCAGCTATCCAGAATACACAGACCAAGCTTCTGCTCTTGTTGATGCTGCATGTGCCCGTTTTGTCAATGTTGAACTCAACTATGTTGCTACTGTCGCCGCTCATTCTGACGCTAAGCCTGTGGAACTTATTGCTTTGGTTGCAGAAGAATGATCTTTGTGGGTAGTCTGTCTTTTGATCCTGTTTTGCTGTGATGATCTTTATGTCTGCTACTTTATGTTTAACATACTTTTATCAGGTCTACGTACCTGTTGATTTGGGGCCTTGTTGCACGTGAACAATTTGTATTTCATGTTTTGAGGGTTGTAATGCCCTACTATGTATTGTCACTTTGTACTCTATATTAGCTTTTAAGACAAGGCAGGTCACTCTTTGGTTATTTTGTGACCTTTATGTGCCAATATATGTGCACTATTTTTACCTGTAGTTTTTTGAAATGGCTAAGGCATGTCTCTTGAGACACCTTTTGCTTGTTTCGGTTATAAGTGGCATTCCTCTAAGGGGTGCTTTTTCAGTAGCTTCGGTATGCCCCTCGGGTTACCTCTTGCATACTGTCTTAGTATTGTAGTGACCTGAACTTTTCCATGTTTATATATATATTAAATGAAATTGTTATTTACATGATTAAGTGTTTCCAACATATTAAGCAATCAAACTTGTTAAGACTTGATTAATTGAAATATGTTTCATATAGACAATTAACCACCTAAGTTGACCGGTGATTCACGAACGTTAAAACTTGTAAAAACTATACGATGACATATATATGGTTATATATATAGTTAACATGATTTTATTATAAGTATGTATCTCATTAGGTATTTTAACAATGAGTTATATACATAAAAATGAGACTATTAATTTAAGAAACTCGAAAACGATATATATAACGATTATCGTTATAACAACGTCTTACTAGGTACATATGAATCATATTAAGATATTGATACACTTGGTTAATTATGTTAAATGATAATTAAATATATTATTAAGTGTATTAACAATGAAATACATATGTAAAAATAAGACTACTAACTTAATGATTTCGAAACGAGACATATATGTAACGATTATCGTTGTAACGACATTTAACTGTATATATATCATACTAAGATATATTATATATCATAATATCATGATAATATAACAATTTAACATCTCATTTGTTATAATAAACAATGGGTTAACAACATTCAACAAGATCGTTAACCTAAAGGTTTCAAAACAACATTTACATGTAACGACTAACGATGGCTTAACGACTCAGTTAAAATGTATATACATGTAGTGTTTTAATATGTATTCATACACTTTTTAAAGACTTCAAGACACTTATCAAAATACTTCTACTTAACAAAAATGCTTACAATTACATCCTCGTTCAGTTTCATCAACAATTCTACTCGTATGCACCCGTATTCGTACTCGTACAATACACAGCTTTTAGATGTATGTACTATTGGTATATACACTCTAATGATCAGCTCTTAGCATGCCATGTGAGTTACCTACACATGTGGGAACCATCATTTGGCAACTAGCATGAAATATCTCATAAAATTACAAAAATATGAGTAATCATTCATGACTTATTTACATGAAAACAAAATTACATATCCTTTATATCTAATCCATACACCAACGACCAAAAACACCTACAAACACTTTTATTCTTCAATTTTACTCATCTAATTGATCTCTCTCAAGTTCTATCTTCAAATTCTAAGTGTTCTTCATAAATTCCAAAAGTTCTAGTTTCATAAAATCAAGAATACTTCCAAGATTGCAAGTTTACTTCCAAGTTTTCTAAATCCATTCCAAGTAATCATCCAAGATCAAGAAACCTTTGTTACTTATAGTAGGTTATCTTTCTAATACAAGGTAATAATCATATTCGAACTTTAATTCAATTTCTATAACTATAACAATCTTATTTCGAGTGGAAATCTTAGTTGAAATTGTTTTCGTGTCATGATTCTGCTTCAAGAACTTTCAACCCATCCAAGGATCCTTTGAAGCTAGATCCATTTTTCTCATTTCCAGTAGGTTTATCCAAGGAACTTGAGGTAGTAATGATGTTCATAACATCATTCGATTCATACATATAAAGCTATCTTATTCGAAGGTTTAAACTTGTAATCACTAGAACATAGTTTAGTTAATTCTAAACTTGTTCGCAAATAAAAGTTAATCCTTCTAACTTGACTTTTAAAATCAACTAAACACATGTTCTATATCTATATGATATGCTAACTTAATGATTTAAAACCTGGAAACACGAAAAACACCGTAAAACCAGATTTAAGCCGTCGTAGTAACACCGCGGGCTGTTTTGGGTTAGTTAATTAAAAACTATGATAAACTTTGATTTAAAAGTTTTTATTCTGGGAAAATGATTTTTATTATGAACATGAAACTATATCCAAAAATTATGGTTAAACTCAAAGTGGAAGTATGTTTTCTAAAATGGTCATCTAGACGTCGTTCTTTCGACTGAAATGACTACCTTTACAAAAATGACTTGTAACTTATTTTTCCGACTATAAACCTATACTTTTTCTGTTTAGATTCATAAAATAGAGTTCAATATGAAACCATAGCAATTTGATTCACTCAAAACGGATTTAAAATGAAGAAGTTATGGGTAAAACAAGATTGGATAATTTTTCTCATTTTAGCTACGTGAAAATTGGTAACAAATCTATTCCAACCATAACTTAATCAACTTGTATTGTATATTATGTAATCTTGAGATACCATAGACACGTATACAATGTTTCGACCTATCATGTCGACACATCTATATATATTTCGGAACAACCATAGACACTATATATGTGAATGTTGGAGTTAGCTATACAGGGTTGAGGTTGATTCCAAAATATATATAGTTTGAGTTGTGATCAATACTGAGATACGTATACACTGGGTCGTGGATTGATTCAAGATAATATTTATCGATTTATTTCTGTACATCTAACTGTGGACAACTAGTTGTAGGTTACTAACGAGGACAGCTGACTTAATAAACTTAAAACATCAAAATATATTAAAAGTGTTGTAAATATATTTTGAACATACTTTGATATATATGTATATATTGTTATAGGTTCGTGAATCAACCAGTGGCCAAGTCTTACTTCCCGACGAAGTAAAAATCTGTGAAAGTGAGTTATAGTCCCACTTTTAAAATCTAATATTTTTGGGATGAGAATACATGCAGGTTTTATAAATGATTTACAAAATAGACACAAGTACGTGAAACTACATTCTATGGTTGAATTATCGAAATCGAATATGCCCCTTTTTATTAAGTCTGGTAATCTAAGAATTAGGGAACAGACACCCTAATTGACGCGAATCCTAAAGATAGATCTATTGGGCCCAACAAGCCCCATCCAAAGTACCGGATGCTTTAGTACTTCGAAATTTATATCATATCCGAAGGGTGTCCCGGAATGATGGGGATATTCTTATATATGCATCTTGTTAATGTCGGTTACCAGGTGTTCACCATATGAATGATTTTTATCTCTATGTATGGGATGTGTATTGAAATATGAAATCTTGTGGTCTATTGTTACGATTTGATATATATAGGTTAAACCTATAACTCACCAACATTTTTGTTGACGTTTAACGCATGTTTATTCTCAGGTGAATACTAAGAGCTTCCGCTGTTGCATACTAAAATAAGGACAAGATTTGGAGTCCATGTTTGTATGATATTGTGTAAAAACTGCATTCAAGAAACTGATTTCGATGTAACATATTTGTATTGTAAACCATTATGTAATGGTCGTGTGTAAACAGGATATTTTAGATTATCATTATTTGATAATCTACGTAAAGCTTTTTAAACCTTTATTTATGAAATAAAGGTTATGGTTTGTTTTAAAAATGAATGCAGTCTTTAAAAAACCTTTTGGTATACCTCTTGGGTTACCTCTTACATATGGAACGTTTTTAATCAATAAGAACGGGACATTTCAAGTATGGGAAATATTCATCTTGGGAATGCTTCGCAATAGCTTTGGTATACCTCTTGGGTTACCTCTTACATATTTCTTAAGTATAAGAAGTATTCCTCTTAGGAATGCTTCGCAATAGCTTCTATATACCTCTTGGGTTACCTCTTACATATTGCTTAAGTATAAGAAGTATTCCTCTCGAGAATGCTTTGCAATAGCTTCGGTATACCTCTTAGGTTACCTCTTACATATTGCTTAAGTATAGGAAGTATTCCTCTTGGGAATACTCCGCAATAGCTTCGGTATACCTCTTGGGTTACCTCTTGTATATTGCTTAAGTATTGGAAGTATTCCTCTTGGGAATACTCCGTAATAGCTTCGGTATACCTCTTGGGTTACCTCTTGCATATTGCTTAAGTATAGGAAGTATTCCTCTTGGGAATACTCCGCAATAGCTTCGGTATACCTCTTGGGTTACCTCTTGCATATTGCTTAAGTATAGGAAGTATTCCTCTTGGGAGTACTCCGCAATAGCTTCGGTATACCTCTTAGGTTACCTCTTGCATATTGCTTAAGTATAGGAAGTATTCGTCTTAGGAATACTCCGCAATAGCTTCGGTATACCTCTTGGGTTACCTCTTGCATATTGCTTAAGTATAGGAAGTATTCCTCCTGGAAATACTCCGCAATAGCTTCGGTATACCTCTTGGGTTACCTCTTGCATATTACTTAAGTATAGGAAGTATTACAACATTAGCCTTGGTGTTTCCAAAAGATAGTAGGATTGCATTCAAATTTCTTGTGGTAGGAATAAGTTTCAACTACCCATTACAAATTTTCCTACTTACATACAACTAAATATCTAGAAGTAAAACTTTCGTAGGTTTACCCCGTTCCAGGTTCTTGGGACCTATTTTCCTTCCGTAGTTTCAAGTTTGTATGAGCCATTCCCAAAAGCTTCAGAGATTATGTATGGGCCTTCCCAAGTTGGACCCATCTTCCCCTCGTATTCCACTTTGCTAGTGTTGTTATCAGGACATAGTTGCCGACCTTGTACACCGATGGTTTGACTCGCTTGTTGTAATACTTCTCAATGGTTTTCTTGTAAGCTGCTTTAGTGCAGCTTCCCTTCTCTCCTCCATGAGGTCAAGGATAAGACGAAGGCTTTCCTTGTTCTCCTCAAGGTTCGCGGTTCTGTTAGTTAATACCTGTATCTCCGCGGGCAGTACCGCCTCAGTGCCGTAAACCAAACTGTAGGGGTTTTCTCCGTTACTCTTTTTGGGTGTGGTTCGGTGAGCCCAGAGAACTAGGGGGAGTTCTTCCATCCATCCTTGGTGGCACTTACCTAATCGCTTCTCCGGGCCTTTTAAGATATCCCTGTTGGTCACTTCAACCTGTCCGTTCCCTTGTGGGTGGTAAACGGAGGTGAAGGTTTGCTTTATCTATAGCTTCTCACAAAACCCTAGGAAGATGCCTTCGGCGAATTTTTTCCCATTATCCGAAACGATCTCTTGGGGTATCCCGAACCGACATACGATATGCTCCCAGACGAACTTTTCTATATGTTTCCCAGTCGTGGTGCTCAGTGGTTTTGCTTTCGCCCACTTTGTGAAGTAGTCTATTGCAACTACCAACCATTTGTAGCCTCCTGGTGCTTCGATGAGCGGACCTACTATATCTATGCCCCATTTTGAGAAAGGCCATGCTAAAAGCACCGATATCAACTCTTGCTTTGGCTGTTTTTGAACTTTAGCATGGATCCGACATGGCTCACAGGTTCTTAAAAGTGTGATTGTGCCTTCGTGCATGGTTGGCCAATAGTACCCCATCCTTAGTATTTTTGCCACGAGACCTTGGTCCAGAATGGAGCCCACATATACCTTCATGCATTTCTCTGATGATCATCGAAGCTTGATTTGGTCCGACACATCGAAGCCAAGGGGTAAGGAAAGATTTTCTGTACAGGGTTCCGTTCATTACTTTGTATGACGGTGCTTTGATCCGGATCTTTCGTGCTTCCTTCTTATCTTCGGGCAAGATTCCAAGTTCCAAGTATTCCTTCAGTGGCTTCATCCATGTGTTTTCTTCTTCAGTGATTAAGTCATGAACCTCCTGCACTTCGATGGACCTTCTTTCTAACACTTCGACCAATACTTCTTCTGCTAAGTGTGCGAAAGTGATGGAGGCTAGCTTGCTCAAAGCATCTGCGTTCTTATTTTGACTTCTTCTCACATGTTCAATGGTGAAGCTTCTGAAGCTTTCCACTAATTCCCTGACCTTTGACAAGTAGAGTTGTATGGTGGGTTGTCTTGCTTCGAAGACACCTAGAACCTGGTTGGCAATGAGTTGGGAGTCTACAAAGGCTTGCAAATGCTCAATTTTTATTTCTTTAGCTATCTTGAGTCCGGCGAGCAGAGCTTCATATTCTGCTTCGTTGTTGGTCGTGTTGAATTCGAAGCGTAGCCCGTATGTGAACTCCTGTCCCTCTGGGTTAATTAACATAAGCCCTGCCCCTGAGCCATCAGAGCTAGAAGCTCCGTCGGTGAACAATTTCCATTCCTCCGTTTCGACAGACGGAGTGATAATTTGTGCGAAGGTGGAATCATTCTCTTCATTTGTCTTTGTCGTTTCTGCCATGAAGTCTGCTAGCACTTGGGCCTTGATTGAATGACGAGCTTGGAAATCGATGTCATGTTCCCCGAGTTCTATGGCCCATTTGGCCATTCGACCCGACTTTTCTGGCTTCATAAGTACCTGCCTGATTTGCTTGTTAGTTAACACAATGATAGGATGAGCTTGAAAGTTCCTTCGTAGTTTCCTGGCAGTGTGAACTAAGGCGAGTGTAAACTTTTCGAGCTCTGGGTAGTTAACTTCCGCACCTTGTAGAACCCGACTTACAAAGTATATGGGGACCTGTACCCTTTCTCGTTCTGCTACTAGTACCTCGCTGATGCATTCCTTGGACGTTGCTAGGTAGAGATAGAGTGTTTCCCCTAGCTTTGGAGACGTGAGGGTTGGCAGATTAGCTATGTGTGCCTTCATGTGTAGTGACCCGAACTTTTCCATGTTTATATATATTAATTGAGATTGATATTTACATGATTAAATGTTTCCAACATGTTAAGCAATCAAACTTGTTAAGACTTGATTAATTGAAATATGTTTCATATAGACAATTGACCACCCAAGTTGACCCGCGATTCACGAACGTTAAAACTTGTAAAAATGACATGACGATATATATATGGATATACATATGGTTAACATGAGATTATGATAAGTAAGTATCTCCATAAGTATATTAACAATGAGTTATATACATATAAACAAGACTACTAACTTAAGGATTTCGAAACGAGACATATATGTAACGATTATCGTTGTAACGACATTTAAATGTATATATATCATATTAAGATATATTAATATATCATAATATCATGATAATATAATAATTTAACATCTCATTAGATATAATAAACAATGGGTTAACAACATTAATTGAGATCGTTAACTTAAAGGTTTCAAAACAACACTTATATGTAACGACTAACGATGACTTAACGACTCAGTTAAAATGTATATACATGTAGTGTATTTAGATGTATTAAAATACTTTTGGAAGACTTCAAGACATATATCAAAACACTCATACTTAACGAAAATGGTTACAGTTACTTTCCCATTCTTTTCTTTTCCCATTCTTTTCTTTCATCAAGAATTCTAGTCGTATTCTTACCCGTATTATACACAGCTTCAAAACGTACTTACTATGGGTATATACCAATAGGAACTAGCATGGGATTCCACTCTTGATTATGTCATGTATGACTAATCAATTTTAACTTCTACCATGAGCTAGTCAACTAACTAGAACTCCTTTTAACCCCACTCACCACTCACCAATTACCACTCATCATTCACTCCATTTCACTTCCAATTCTCTTTCTAATTCTCTCTACACACACACACACTATTATGAACGTACTTTTCCAGTAGTTAATCATCATCTTCATCAAAAATCACTTCAAGAATCAAGCTATAATCATCATAGGAAGAACACTTCAAAAATCCCTTCAAGTTTACTAATTTACTTCCAAGCTTTCTAATCCATTCCAAGTAATCATCTAAGATCAAGAAACCTTTGTTATATACAGTAGGTTATCTTTCTTATTCAAGGTAATATTCATATTCAAACTTTGATTCAATTTCTATAACTATAAACTATCTTAATTCGAGTAAAAATCTTACTTGAACTTGTTTTGTGTCATGATCCTACTTCAAGAAATTTCAAGCCATCCAAGATCCTTTGAAGCTAGATCATTTCTTGTCACTTCCAGTAGGTTTACCTACTAAACTTGAGGTAGTAATGATGTTCATAACATCATTCGATTCATATATATATAACTATCTTATTCGAAGGTTTAAACTCGTAATCACTAGAACATAGTTTAGTTAATTCTAAACTTGTTCGCAAACAAAAGTTAATCCTTCTAACTTGACTTTTAAAATTAACTACACACATGTTCTATATCTATATGATATGCTAACTTAATGATTTAAAATCTGGAAACACGAAAAACACCGTAAAACTGGATTTACGCCGTCGTAGTAACACCGCGGGCTGTTTTGGGTTAGTTAATTAAAAACTATGATAAACTTTGATTTAAAAGTTGTTATTTTGAGAAAATGATTTTTATTATGAACATGAAACTATATCCAAAAATTATGGTTAAACTCAAAGTGGAAGTATGTTTTCTAAAATGGTCATCTAGACGTCGTTCTTTCGACTGAAATGACTACCTTTACAAAAACGACTTGTAACTTATTTTTCCGACTATAAACCTATACTTTTTCTGTTTAGATTCATAAAATAGAGTTCAATATGAAACCATAGAAATTTGATTCACTCAAAACGGATTTAAAATGAAGAAGTTATGGGTAAAACAAGATTGGATAATTTTTCTCATTTTAGCTACGTGAAAATTGGTAACAAATCTATTCCAACCATAACTTAATCAACTTGTATTGTATATTATGAAATCTTGAGATACCATAGACACGTATACAATGTTTCGACCTATCATGTCGACACATCTATATATATTTCGGAACAACCATAGACACTCTATATGTGAATGTTGGAGTTAGCTATACAGGGTTGAGGTTGATTCCAAAATATATATAGTTTGAGTTGTGATCAATACTGAGATACATATACACTGGGTTGTGGATTGATTCAAGATAATATTTATCGATTTATTTCTGTACATCTAACTGTGGACAACTAGTTGTAGGTTACTAACGAGGACAGCTGACTTAATAAACTTAAAACATCAAAATATATTAAAAGTGTTGTAAATATATTTTGAACATACTTTAATATATATGTATATATTGTTATAGGTTCGTGAATCAACAGTGGCCAAGTCTTACTTCTCGACGAAGTAAAAATCTGTGAAAGTGAGTTATAGTCCCACTTTTAAAATCTAATATTTTTGGGATGAGAATACATGCAGGTTTTATAAATGATTTACAAAATAGACACAAGTACGTGAAACTACATTCTATGGTTGAATTATCGAAATCGAATATGCCCCTTTTTATTAAGTCTGTTAATCTAAGAATTAGGGAACAGACACCCTAATTGACGCGAATCCTAAAGATAGATCTATTGGGCCTAACAAACCCCATCCAAAGTACCGGATGCTTTAGTACTTCGAAATTTATATCATATCCGAAGGGTGTCCCGGAATGATGGGGATATTCTTATATATATGCATCTTGTTAATGTCGGTTACCAGGTGTTCACCATATGAATGATTTTTATCTCTATGTATGGGATGTGTATTGAAATATGAAATCTTGTGGTCTATTGTTACGATTTGATATATATAGGTTAAACCTATAACTCACCAACATTTTTGTTGACGTTTAAAGCATGTTTATTCTCAGGTGAATACTAAGAGCTTCCGCTGTTGCATACTAAAATAAGGACAAGATTTGGAGTCCATGTTTGTATGATATTGTGTAAAAACTGCATTCAAGAAACTGATTTCGATGTAACATATTTGTATTGTAAACCATTATGTAATGGTCGTGTGTAAACAGGATATTTTAGATTATCATTATTTGATAATCTACGTAAAGCTTTTTAAACCTTTATTTATGAAATAAAGGTTATGGTTTGTTTTAAAAATGAATGCAGTCTTTGAAAAACGTCTCATATAGAGGTCAAAACCTCGCAACGAAATCAATTAATATGGAACGTTTTTAATCAATAAGAACGGGACATTTCAGTTGGTATCAGAGCGTTGGTCTTAGAGAACCAGAAAATTTGCATTAGTGTGTCTTATCGAGTTTGTTAGGATACATTAGTGAGTCTGGACTTCGACCATGTTTTCTTTAAAAATGATTGCTTAACATTTTTGTTGGAAACTATATATTTTTAACATATGAATATTATGTGATATATTAATCTCTTAACGTGTTTGATATTATGTGATAGATGTCTACCTCTAGAACAAGTCCCATTGACTCACCTAATAATAATGAAGAGTCAAATGTAAATTGGAATGATTCGTGGACTGATTCACAAGTTCCCGAAGAGGAACGGGAAGAAGAATCGGAACCGGAAGAAGAATCGGAACCGGAAGAAGAATCGGAACCGGAAGAAGAAATAGAACCGGTGGGGGAAATAATAAAACGGTTAAGTAAAAGAGAATCCTCAACCAACCGACCAAGGTTAATTATGGTCAATGGTGTTTCCGTCAAGGAAGCAAAATATTGGGAGGATTACCAATTCTTCGATGAATCGGATTCTGACGAGAATTCTGATGATGTTATAGAAATTACCCCAACTGAATTTAAAAAGGCAAAAGAAAATAATAAGGGAAAGGGCATAAAAATAGAGAAATCTAATTCCAACCCCGATGAACTTTATATGTATCGTCAACCGCCGAAGTCCTTAAGTTGTAACAATGACCCGGGAACCTCTAAACCACCAGGTTTTTCTAAACCAATGTGGACAACGACGGCTCGTATTAGGGGAACATCATATATCCCTAGAAACTTGGCAAAACGAACCAAAACCGAACAAGAAGAAACGATCGAGTCGGAATAAGATAGTTGTATTCGTGTGGTGTAATATATGTAATATAGTGTGCTTATGCTTTATGATATATGTAAAAATTGCTTGTATTAATAAGTATTTTTTTTTATGAATCTAACTCTTGTCTATTTTACAATATAAAAACACAAAATGGATAGACAACCCAATATTTTAAGAGACCTACCCGGAGACATGATTGATGAAATCTTGTCTAGAGTCGGTCAGAATTCCTCGGCACAACTATTTAAGGCGAGATCAGTTTGTAAGACATTCGAAGAATGTTCCAAGAATGCCTTGGTTTATAAAAGGCTTTCGTTCGAAAGATGGGGGATATCACATTGGGAAATCCATAAGTTACGATGTGTTTACTTTGACGCATATATTGCGGGGAACCCAAATGCTATTTTACGCAATGGGTTAAGATATTATTTTGACTCAATATATCCGAATATTGGACTTCGTGATTTAGAAAAAGCGGCTAACATGCAACATAAAGAAGCATGTTATGCTTACGGGTTAGTAATGTTCGCTTCTCACCAAAGTGAGAACAAGAACATCGGGCTACAACTATTAAACAAAACGTTCCCACAAGTGACGGAGTCGGTAATTGGGGTAAGAAATGAGGTTTTTAGGTTATTACGAGACTGTTGGTCATTACGTAACCCTCGTCCCTTTGACGACATTACAACACGCTGTCTTATCAATGACCATAACGGTTATGTTCCACAAGACCAAGGATGGGAAGTAGTCCTAGTAAAACCAGAATGCATGACTTGTTTCTGGACGTATGAATTACGTGTCTTTATTGCCTTTGCTGAACGACTTGTGTACTAGCTAGAATTATCTTCACAACTATCTTGTATCAAAGTTATTGTGTGCTATATTTCATGCTTTATGTAAAATAAGCGGTATTGTAAGTTTGTAAAATATTGTATAAAAGTTTGAACGCGAAATATTATTACAATCAGTTTTTCGTATAGAATTGTAGTAGTTGAATTGTATATTAGCTACTAAGTATGAACTTAACGGGTAGGTACTACCCGAATTTAAACTTATAAAACGCTAATATGAAGAAAAAGCTTTTATAAATGAGTTCATATTATGCTACAAAATACTATTAACTACTCTTAATATTCTGTATGATTAACTTGTTCCATTTGACTATTTTGAAGGAAATGGCACCGACTACTCGACACACCGTGAATATGAATGAAGAGTAATTTCGTACTTTTCTAGCTTCAAACATAGCCGCAGTACCGGCTGCGCTACATACCAACAATAACCTTGGATCTAGCAGTACATGAAATCGTGTAGGATGCACCTACAAAGAATTCACTGCCTGCAAACCTTTGGAATTTGATGGAACCGAAGGACCGATCGGATTGAAACGGTGGACCGAGAAGGTCGAATCGGTGTTTGCCATAAGTAAGTGTACTGAAGAGGACAAAGTGAAGTACGCAATGCATACCTTCACAGGTTCTGCGTTAACATGGTGGAATACCTATCTAGAGCAAGTGGGACAAGACGATGCGTACGCACTACCGTGGTTAGCATTCAAGCACTTGATGAACGAGAAGTACCGTCCCAGAACCGAGGTCAATAAGCTCAAGACAGAACTTAGAGGGTTACGAACCCAAGGATTTGATATTACCACATACGAAAGACGATTCACAGAATTGTGCCTATTATGTCCGGGAGCATTCGAAGATGAGGAAGAGAAGATCGACGCGTTTGTGAAAGGATTACCGGAAAGAATCCAAGAAGATATAAGTTCACACGAGCCCGCCTCCATACAACAGGCATGTAGAATGGCTCACAAACTAGTGAACCAGATTGAAGAAAGAATTAAAGAACAGACTGCTGAAGAGGCCAATGTGAAGCAAGTCAAAAGAAAGTGGGAGGAAAACGGTGATAAGAATCACCAATACAACAACAACAACAATTACAACAATAATCGTAATAATTATCCCAACAATCGCAACATCAATCGCAACTACAACAAATGGCCCAACAACAACAACAACAACAACAACAACAACAACAGCAGCAACTACAACAATCATCCCAACAACAATAATAACCGCAACAACAACAATAATCAGAAGCAGCTATGCCAAAGGTGTGAAAAGTATCACTCGGGGTTCTGCACCAAATTTTGCAACAAGTGTAAAAGAAATGGTCATAGCGCGGCGAAGTGTGAGGTCTACGGACCAGGGGTTAATAGAACGAAAGGAACAAATGGTGTCGGAACGAGTAATGGCAGAGCAAGTAGTGTCGGAGCAAGTTATGCCAATGTAGTTTATTATAAATGTGGAAAACCGGGCCACATTATTAGAAATTGCCCGAACCAGGAGAACACGAATGGACAAGGCCGCAGAAGAGTTTTCAATATTAATGCGGCAGAGGCACAGGAAGACCCGGAGCTTGTTACGGGTACGTTTCTTATTGACAATAAATCTGCTTACGTTTTATTTGATTCGGGTGCGGATAGAAGCTATATGAGTAGAGATTTTTGTGCTAAATTAAGTTGTCCATTGACGCCTTTGGATAGTAAATTTTTACTCGAATTAGCAAATGGTAAATTAATTTCAGCAGATAATATATGTCGGAATCGAGAAATTAAATTGGTTAGCGAAACATTTAAGATTGATTTGATACCAGTAGAGTTAGGGAGTTTTGATTTGATAATCGGTATGGACTGGTTGAAAGAAGTGAAAGCAGAGATCGTTTGTTACAAAAATGCAATTCGCATTATACGAGAAAAAGGAAAACCCTTAATGGTGTACGGAGAAAAGGGCAACACGAAGCTACATATTATTAGTAATTTGAAGGCACAAAAACTAATAAGAAAAGGTTGCTATGCTGTTCTAGCACACGTCGAGAAAGTACAAACTGAAGAAAAGAGCATCAATAATGTTCCCATTGCAAAGGAATTTCCCGATGTATTTCCGAAAGAATTACCTGGATTACCCCCACAGCGACCCGTTGAATTTCAAATAGATCTTGTACCAGGAGCTGCACCAATAGCTCGTGCTCCTTACAAACTCACACCCAGCGAGATGAAAGAACTACAAAGCCAATTACAAGAACTTTTAGAGCGTGGTTTCATTCGACCAAGCACATCACCGTGGGGAGCTCCTGTTTTGTTTGTCAAGAAGAAAGATGGTACATTCAGGTTGTGTATCGACTACCGAGAGTTGAACAAACTTACCATCAAGAACCGCTACCCACTACCGAGAATCGACGACTTATTTGATCAACTACAAGGCTCGTCTGTTTATTCAAAGATTGACTTACGTTCCGGGTATCATCAAATGCGGGTGAAAGAAGATGATATTCCAAAGACTGCTTTCAGAACACGTTACGGTCATTACGAGTTTATGGTCATGCCGTTTGGTTTAACTAATGTACCAGCTGTGTTCATAGACCTTATGAACCGAGTGTGTGGACCATACCTTGACAAGTTTGTCATTGTTTTCATTGATGACATACTTATTTACTCAAAGAATGACCAAGAACACGGTAAACATTTGAGAAAGGTGTTAGAAGTATTGAGAAAGGAAGAATTGTACGCTAAGTTTTCAAAGTGTGCATTTTGGTTGGAAGAAGTTCAATTCCTCGGTCACATAGTGAACAAAGAAGGTATTAAGGTGGATCCAGCAAAGACAGAAACTGTTGAAAAGTGGAAAACCCCGAAAACTCCAAAACACATACGCCAGTTTTTAGGACTAGCTGGTTACTACAGAAGGTTCATCCAAGACTTTTCCAGAATAGCAAAACCCTTGACTGCATTAACGCATAAAGGGAAGAAATTTGAATGGAATGATGAACAAGAGAAAGCGTTTCAGTTATTGAAGAAAAAGCTAACTACGGCACCTATATTGTCATTGCCTGAAGGGAATGATGATTTTGTGATTTATTGTGACGCATCAAAGCAAGGTCTCGGTTGTGTATTAATGCAACGAACGAAGGTGATTACTTATGCATCTAGACAATTGAAGATTCATGAACAAAATTATACGACGCATGATTTGGAATTAGGCGCGGTTGTTTTTGCATTAAAGACTTGGAGGCACTACTTATATGGGGTCAAAAGTATTATATATACCGACCACAAAAGTCTTCAACACATATTTAATCAGAAACAACTGAATATGAGGCAGCGTAGGTGGATTGAATTGTTGAATGATTACGACTTTGAGATTCGTTACCACCCGGGGAAGGCAAATGTGGTAGCTGATGCCTTGAGCAGAAAGGACAGAGAACCCATTCGAGTAAAATCTATGAATATAATGATTCATAATAACCTTACTACTCAAATAAAGGAGGCGCAACAAGGAGTTTTAAAAGAGGGAAATTTAAAGAATGAAATACCCAAAGGATCGGAGAAGCATCTTAATATTCGGGAAGACGGAACCCGGTATAGGGCTGAAAGGATTTGGGTACCAAAATTTGGAGATATGAGAGAAATGGTACTTAGAGAAGCTCATAAAACCAGATACTCAATACATCCTAGAACGGGGAAGATGTACAAGGATCTCAAGAAACATTTTTGGTGGCCGGGTATGAAAGCCGATGTTGCTAAATACGTAGGAGAATGTTTGACGTGTTCTAAGGTCAAAGCTGAGCATCAGAAACCATCAGGTCTACTTCAACAATCAGAAATCCCGGAATGGAAATGGGAAAACATTACCATGGATTTCATCACTAAATTGCCAAGGACTGCAAGTGGTTTTGATACTATTTGGGTAATAGTTGATCGTCTCACCAAATCAGCACACTTCCTGCCAATAAGAGAAGATGACAAGATGGAGAAGTTAGCACGACTGTATTTGAAGGAAGTCATCTCCAGACATGGAATACCAATCTCTATTATCTCTGATAGGGATGGCAGATTTATTTCAAGATTCTGGCAGACATTACAGCAAGCATTAGGAACTCGTCTAGACATGAGTACTGCCTATCATCCACAAACTGATGGGCAGAGCGAAAGGACGATACAAACGCTTGAAGACATGCTACGAGCATGTGTTATTGATTTCGGAAACAGTTGGGATCGACATCTACCGTTAGCAGAATTTTCCTACAACAACAGCTACCATTCAAGCATTGAGATGGCGCCGTTTGAAGCACTTTATGGTAGAAAGTGAAGGTCTCTGATTTGTTGGAGTGAAGTGGGGGATAGACAGATTACGGGTCCGGAGATTATACAAGAAACTACCGAGAAGATCATCCAAATTCAACAACGGTTGAAAACCGCCCAAAGTCAACAAAAGAGCTACGCTGACATTAAAAGAAAAGATATAGAATTTGAAATTGGAGAGATGGTCATGCTTAAAGTTTCACCTTGGAAAGGCGTTGTTCGATTTGGTAAACGAGGGAAATTAAATCCAAGGTATATTGGACCATTCAAGATTATTGATCGTGTCGGACCAGTAGCTTACCGACTTGAGTTACCTCAACAACTCGCGGCTGTACATAACACTTTCCACGTCTTGAATTTGAAGAAATGTTTTGCTAAAGAAGATCTCACTATTCCATTAGATGAAATCCAAATCAACGAAAAACTCCAATTCATCGAAGAACCCGTCGAAATAATGGATCGTGAGGTTAAAAGACTTAAGCAAAACAAGATACCAATTGTTAAGGTTCGATGGAATGCTCGTAGAGGACCCGAGTTCACCTGGGAGCGTGAAGATCAGATGAATAAGAAATACCCGCATCTATTTCCAGAAGATTCGTCAACACCTTCAACAGCTTAAAATTTCGGGACGAAATTTATTTAACGGGTAGGTACTGTAGTGACCCGAACTTTTCCATGTTTATATATATTAATTGAGATTGATATTTACATGATTAAATGTTTCCAACATGTTAAGCAATCAAACTTGTTAAGACTTGATTAATTGAAATATGTTTCATATAGACAATTGACCACCCAAGTTGACCGGCGATTCACGAACGTTAAAACTTGTAAAAACGACATGACGATATATATATGGATATACATATAGTTAACATGAGATTATAATAAGTAAGTATCTCCATAAGTATATTAACAATGAGTTATATACATATAAACAAGACTACTAACTTAAGGATTTCGAAACGAGACATATATGTAACGATTATCGTTGTAACGACATTTAAATGTATATATATCATATTAAGATATATTAATATATCATAATATCATGATAATATAATAATTTAACATCTCATTAGATATAATAAACAATGGGTTAACAACATTAATTAAGATCGTTAACTTAAAGGTTTCAAAACAACACTTATATGTAACGACTAACGATGACTTAACGACTCAGTTAAAATGTATATACATGTAGTGTATTTAGATGTATTAAAATACTTTTGGAAGACTTCAAGACATATATCAAAACACTCATACTTAACGAAAATGGTTACAGTTACTTTCCCATTCTTTTCTTTTCCCATTCTTTTCTTTCATCAAGAATTCTAGTCGTATTCTTACCCGTATTATACACAGCTTCAAAACGTACTTACTATGGGTATATACCAATAGGAACTAGCATGGGATTCCACTCTTGATTATGTCATGTATGACTAATCAATTTTAACTTCTACCATGAGCTAGTCAACTAACTAGAACTCCTTTTAACCCCACTCACCACTCACCAATTACCACTCATCATTCGCTCCATTTCACTTCCAATTCTCTTTCTAATTCTCTCTCAACACACACACACACACACTATTATGAACGTATTTTTCCAGTAGTTAATCATCATCTTCATCAAAAATCACTTCAAGAATCAAGCTATAATCATCATAGGAAGAACACTTCAAGAACACTTCAAAAATCCCTTCAAGTTTACTAATTTACTTCCAAGATTTCTAATCCATTCCAAGTAATCATCTAAGATCAAGAAACCTTTATTATATACAGTAGGTTATCTTTCTTATTCAAGGTAATATTCATATTCAAACTTTGATTCAATTTCTATAACTATAAACTATCTTAATTCGAGTAAAAATCTTACTTGAACTTGTTTTGTGTCATGATCCTACTTCAAGAACTTTCAAGCCATCCAAGATCCTTTGAAGCTAGATCATTTCTTGTCACTTCCAGTAGGTTTACCTACTAAACTTGAGGTAGTAATGATGTTCATAACATCATTCGATTCATATATATAAAACTATCTTATTCGAAGGTTTAAACTCGTAATCACTAGAACATAGTTTAGTTAATTCTAAACTTGTTCGCAAACAAAAGTTAATCCTTCTAACTTGACTTTTAAAATTAACTACACACATGTTCTATATCTATACGATATGCTAACTTAATGATTTAAAATCTGGAAACACGAAAAACACCGTAAAACTGGATTTACGCCGTCGTAGTAACACCGCGGGCTGTTTTGGGTTAGTTAATTAAAAACTATGATAAACTTTGATTTAAAAGTTGTTATTCTGAGAAAATGATTTTTATTATGAACATGAAACTATATCCAAAAATTATGGTTAAACTCAAAGTGGAAGTATGTTTTCTAAAATAGTCATCTAGACGTCGTTCTTTCGACTGAAATGACTACCTTTACAAAAATGACTTGTAACTTATTTTTCCGACTATAAACCTATACTTTTTCTGTTTAGATTCATAAAATAGAGTTCAATATGAAACCATAGAAATTTGATTCACTCAAAACGGATTTAAAATGAAGAAGTTATGGGTAAAACAAGATTGGATAATTTTTCTCATTTTAGCTACGTGAAAATTGGTAACAAATCTATTCCAACCATAACTTAATCAACTTGTATTGTATATTATGAAATCTTGAGATACCATAGACACGTATACAATGTTTCGACCTATCATGTCGACACATCTATATATATTTCGGAACAACCATAGACACTCTATATGTGAATGTTGGAGTTAGCTATACAGGGTTGAGGTTGATTCCAAAATATATATAGTTTGAGTTGTGATCAATACTGAGATACATATACACTGGGTCGTGGATTGATTCAAGATAATATTTATCGATTTATTTCTGTACATCTAACTGTGGACAACTAGTTGTAGGTTACTAACGAGGACAGCTGACTTAATAAACTTAAAACATCAAAATATATTAAAAGTGTTGTAAATATATTTTGAATATACTTTAATATATATGTATATATTGTTATAGGTTCGTGAATCAACAGTGGCCAAGTCTTACTTTTCGACGAAGTAAAAATCTGTGAAAGTGAGTTATAGTCCCACTTTTAAAATCTAATATTTTTGGGATGAGAATACATGCAGGTTTTATAAATGATTTACAAAATAGACACAAGTACGTGAAACTACATTCTATGGTTGAATTATCGAAATCGAATATGCCCCTTTTTATTAAGTCTAGTAATCTAAGAATTAGGGAACAGACACCCTAATTGACGCGAATCCTAAAGATAGATCTATTGGGCCTAACAAACCCCATCCAAAGTACCGGATGCTTTAGTACTTCAAAATTTATATCATATCCGAAGGGTGTCCCGGAATGATGGGGATATTCTTATATATATGCATCTTGTTAATGTCGGTTACCAGGTGTTCACCATATGAATGATTTTTATCTCTATGTATGGGATGTGTATTGAAATATGAAATCTTGTGGTCTATTGTTACGATTTGATATATATAGGTTAAACCTATAACTCACCAACATTTTTGTTGACGTTTAAAGCATGTTTATTCTCAGGTGAATACTAAGAGCTTCCACTGTTGCATACTAAAATAAGGACAAGATTTGGAGTCCATGTTTGTATGATATTGTGTAAAAACTGCATTCAAGAAACTGATTTCGATGTAACATATTTGTATTGTAAACCATTATGTAATGGTCGTGTGTAAACAGGATATTTTAGATTATCATTATTTGATAATCTACGTAAATCTTTTTAAACCTTTATTTATGAAATAAAGGTTATGGTTTGTTTTAAAAATGAATGCAGTCTTTGAAAAACGTCTCATATAGAGGTCAAAACCTCGCAACGAAATCAATTAATATGGAACGTTTTTAATCAATAAGAACGGGACATTTCATCATGTCTACGAAAGCTTGTTCCACTTCTTCTGTCCATACTATCTTTTTGCTCCCTGACATCCTTTTAAAACTTTAAGGAAAGGTAACTGCTTCTCAGGCCCTGGACAAAAAACGGCTTAATGACGCTAGCTTCACGTTTAAGCTCTGCATTTCTTTGACCGTGGTTGGAGTTTTAAGTTGCTGTAGCTTGTCCACTTTCTCTGGGTTTGCTAAGATTCCTTTCTTAGTGATGTAGTACCCTAGGAATCTTCCTTCTTCTACCCCAAATGAGCACTTCTTGGGATTGAGCTTCATGTTGACTGTCCGAAGGGTGTCGATGGTTTCTTGAATATCTTTCAATAAAGTGCTTTCTTCAACGCTTTTGATTACCATATCGTCGACATAAGCTTCCAAGTTTCTTCCCAGCTGCTTACGAAAGACTTTGTCCACTAGCCTTTGGTATGTAGCTCCGGCGTTCTTTAGTCCGAAAGGCATCTTCTTATAGCAATAGATCCCCTTGCTTGTGAAGAATGATGTCTTTTCTTCGTCCTCTTCGGCCATTTGAATATGATGGTAACCTTTGTAGGCATCAAGAAAACACTTATATTTGTACCCGGTTAGGGATTCCACCTTCCAATCAATTTCTGGCAGAGGGTAGCGATCCTTCGGGCAAGCTTTATTGATATTCGTAAAATCAACACACATTCTTCAGCCTCCATCTGACTTTCTTACCATGACAGGATTCGCAACCCAAGTAGGATATTTTGCTTCTCGGATTATACCAGCTTGGAGTAATTCCTCTACCTCTTTACAAGCAGCCTCATCTCTCTCGTTAGCGAGGTATCTTTTCTTCTAATGCATCGGCTCTAGGTGCTTGTATTCGTTGAGCTTATGCTCTATGGAGAACATTGTTCCATCGATATTGAGCGTTCGAGGGATGCCGGTCATATCTCTGTATTCCCAAGCGAAGACATCAATGTTGGCCTGTAGCAACTTACGAAGCCTCCTTTTTATTTTCGCAGGTAGGGAAACTCCGATAGTTACTTGTTGCTTCGGGAACAGAGGATTGATGGAGATTTTCTCTTCACTCGGATCTTCTTCTCTAGTCTCGAGGATACATTCCCCTGGCCTTTCCTCCTTTTCCCTGATAGCCATGATCACCTTCTCCCTATCATAAGTTGAAGCTAGGGTACCAATCTCTTCAGGTGTGTAGAACTTTACCAATTGGTGTACAGTAGATACAATTATTCCCAATTTCATCATGGCTACTATTCCTAGCAAAATGTTATGCTGTGAGGTGGACCGAACTACTACGAAGTCAAGTGTTTCTGTAACGACCCGGATTTTTCCGATCGTTTTATACTTATAAGATTAATATTTACATAAATTAAAACTTACCAACATGATAAGCAATCTAAATTGTTGAGATTTATGATTTTGAAAAGAGTTTTACATAACGTTTAACCGTCTAGTTTGACCGATGATATCACGAACTATACAATATATGTTAATTATACGTTTGTGTATATATATGTATATATACATATTTAACATGATTTAAGGATGTTTAAATATCTCATTTTGTATTAATAACAATAAGTTATAAGTATATTTTGAAACTACTAACTTAAGCTTTCAAAACGATAACTATACGTAACGTTATTTGACATAAATACTTACGACCTATAATGTTTATACATATATCGTATATATAATGTATTTAATCACTTTTAAAGACTTAAATACATAAAACAATATAAGTATATTCACAAAAGATAGCTATATTTGAATCCTCATTCCATTTTTCACAAGATTTCTATACGTATATCTAGAGTATATGTACTCGTATCATACCTAGCTTCTATACGTATTTACTATTGGTATATACACATCAAATCACCACCAACCAGCCCTTGTTCATGCCTTATGTATAAGGTAACTACTTTTGTTATTTAGTATGACAATTTCACATGATTAAAAGATCTTTTCACAAAATTACAAATTTATACACCTTTTACACCACCATAAATACATGCATCCATTTTCAATTTTTGGAACATCATTTCTCTAGCGAAACACACACACTTACTAGCCTCATGTCTCTCTAAGAACTCCAGCAAAAATCCTCTCAAGAATCACCTTAAACACCACCATAAAAAGATCAACAAAAACACTACAAAAATACAACTTTCAATTCAAGTTTATGTCTTAAGTTGCTTCCAATCTTTCATCCAATTTCATCACTCTTTTGGTTCTAGGTTTTTACTCCTATTTTACAGCAATCTTGTCCAAGTAACTTGAGGTAGTAACTTTGTTCATAACCTTATTCGATTCATATATATATAGCTATCTTATTGTATGGTATACAATTTTAACAACAAAAACATAGTTTGAATGATTTCAAACTTGTTTGCAAACTAAATAGATCCTTCTAACTTAACTTTTAAAATACTTCAAGACCTGTAATATAACTTAAATATATGCTAATTTAACAAGGTATAACTTGGTTTTTCAAAGAATACCTTAAAAAACTGTTTTTATGACGTCGGAGTGCAACCGGGGGCTGTTTTGGGTTGGATAATTAAAAACTATCTTGAACTTTGAATTGGAGGTTTATATTCTGGAAAAATGATATTTCTTATGAATATGTTAACACATAAAAATTTCATGATTTAATTCATAGTATAAGTATTTTTAGAAAAATGGTCATTAAATGATGTTTTTGTAACAAAAATGATTAACTTCATAAGTTTCACCAAAATTTGACCTATGACCTATGATTTAGAATACAAACTAAGGTATTTACAGTTCATATTCTTAAAGAGGGACTCGATCCAAGGAAGTGGAAAGTTGAATCAACGAAAACGGAGTTGTAACGAAGAAATTATGACCAAAACAAAATCGGATATCCAAGACTAGTTTAGCCACGAAAATAATTGGAGAAAATTAAATAAATCACATCTTCCTAAAGTAACATGATATTTTATACATATGTACTCATAATTTAATTTTATATGGTTCAGGATCACCCGTAAACAATACGAGAAGATTAATCATAAGATCCCATGATTGTACGCAACACGTCATTTGACAACACCGGTACTTTATGTACGCAACACGTCATTTGACAACACCGGTACCATGGGTCAAGATTAATATCGACCAATACATATACGATGGGGGTTTTATTTATTTCATTGGGGGTTTATTAAACAACTAAATATGAACCATTAAAATTGAATTACTAACATCGGACTGCTAACTACGGACTAAGGAATTATTAAAAGTATTAAAAGTATTATAAGTATATATATGTGACGATTGTTTAAAAAGAAAAGGTATTGATATATTATATATGGATAGGTTCGTGATATCAACCAGAGACCAAGTCGAAATTACATATCTTCAAGACAAAAGTGAGTATATAGTCCCACTTTTAAACTCTAAATATTTCGGGATGAGAATACATGTATTTTATGTTTTGCGCTATGGACACAAGTAACTGAAAAATATATTCTACGTTGAGTTGTACCACTCGCATACTTCCCTGTAGCTTGGTAACTAATATTTACAGCGGTATTGTAAACGCGAATCCTGTTGATAGATCTATCGGGCCTGACAACCCCAACCGGACTGGACGACCAGTATTCAACGGTTGCACAGTACTTCGTTTCGTGACTACACCTTGGTACGGTGTAGTAAGATTTCATAATAAAGGGAATATGCGACGTGATTAAATGTTAAGTATGGTTACCAAGTGCTCAACCACTTAGAATATTTTTATTAAAATGTTTATATATGAAATCTTGTGTTCCATTATTATAACGCTGCTAGCATCAAACCTATATATCTCACCAACTTTATGTTGACGTTTTAAAGCATGTTATTCTCAGGTATGAATTAAGTCTTCCGCTGTGTATTAGCTCATGTTAAGGATACTACTTGGGACCTTTTAAGCCATGATACAAAGACGTTGCATTCGAGTCATTGGAGTTCAATAGAGAATATAAATAAGTAAATGACAGATTAGGTCATTTGGATATTATGAAATGTTAGACGAAAATGTCAAATATTGATGTAATGATAGTTTGCCTTTTAAGAATAAATGCAACGTTTGTAAAATGTATCATATAGAGGTCAAGTACCTCGCAATGTTATCATATGTTATTGTATTCGTCCCTATGGATTGGGTCGGGTCGTCTCATGTGGTATCAGAGCGTTGGTCTTAGCGAACCAGGCCTTGCATTAGTGTGTCTAACTGGTAGTTGTTAGGATGCATTAGTGAGTCTGGACTTTGACCGTGTCTACATGTCAAAAGTTTTGCTTATCATATCTAGTCGAAAATCATCTGCTTATCATCCTTAAGAATTGCCTGCTTAGTATTCTTAAGTCTAGACACGTCTTACTGCATTTGGTGCATCGATAGTGTATAGACAAAATTCGTATCCTAGCGTATCTGTTGCTATAGACATTGCCTGACGAATTTCAAAGATTCTACGTAATTCACGGGATTTTGAGTATTATAAATACATATGTAAATTATGTATTGAAGAATACCAAACCCAACTCCTATAATCTATTCCAAACCAAAAATTCATTTCCCCGACTGTACAAGATGAACTCCGCGTCCAGTTCGAATTCCTCCGACTCCGACAGCTACGCTGATATGGATTTCCATTCGGGCTCCGAAGGCAGCGTCACTGGAATGGATCAACCAATTTCTCATCATCTATTCTGGATGAATTGGGGATGGGTTCGTAGTATACTAAATTATTGGAGACAAGAAGAAGGTGATCCCTTTCACCCACCGAATTGCCCCATTGGCGACGAACCTGAAGCACTTACCGGCGAACCTGTTCGAGAAACCATTTTCTCTCTCATTTCTCGAGTATCTCGTCACGATTATATCCTATCCCATATTTCGGATCTTGTTCATTCGCTCACTCCAACCGCCAATCATCCTGGTGTACTAGCAGAAATTAACGAACTTCGCGCTCGTGTGACGGCTTTGGAGAACACGGTGCGAAGGTTACAAACACCAGCAGCAGCACCAGCAGCATAACCAGTACCGTTAACAACATCAACCTCGCAATCTTCAGTACCAGTAGCATCATCGACGTCAACGACATCATCAGCATCAACACCAACCGTATCATTACCACCACCAACAATCACATCCGCACCACGTACCTCAACATCATCATCTGAACTTCGAATATGATCTTTGTTCTACATATCATTCTACACCGATTACCTCTTCTTTACGTATCGTTCTTCGTTCGACATGACGATTATGTAATCTCTAATGTTTTGGAGATTATGTAATCTAGTAATAACGATAAATCAAATGACTTGAATATTTTATTGACTCATTAAATTCATAGTTACCTCCGAAGAAAATATATATGCAAATATATTTTCATAAAGATTGTAATTAAAAATTTCATTCGTACAAACTGTTAATGATGAAAATATTTTAACGGGTGGGTAGTACCCAAGGAATATTTAGAATTCACATTAACAAGTTACACTGTACATTCTTCGAATCTGATTCAACGATCATTTATTATCCTACTTACAATTACCGATATACGTATCCGTTCACCCCAGATTAACCATTTCCATTTAAATTTCATATTTGGATTTTTACCTATCCGAATCCAACAAGTGGCATAATGAAGAAACATTGGCAAAATAAAAATTGTTAGAAACAGATGAATTAATTAATTGAAATTGTGATAGGATTACACACTAACTGTTCCGGCTAACTGTTCCCAGCTAACTGATTAATATTTAATTTATCGCAATTTACATTCTTGCAATTTTAATTTCTGTACTTTACATACCGTCGGGACACATGTACAACAACACGTCGGATTAATTCTGAGACAACACGTTGTATAATGGGTCATGATATATATTTATTTATTTTACGCATTTTAAATAACGGGACACGTATACAAGGTTTCGACTTATCATATTGATCCATCTATATATATATTTCGGAACAACCATAGACGCTCTATATGTGAAGGTGGGAGTTGGTTATACAGGGTCGGAGTTGATTCCAAAATATATATATACTTTGAGTTGTGATCGACACCGAGACCAGTACACGGGTCACGATACGTATTAAGTAATTCGAATATTATATATTTAGTTCATATATGAATTTATTGAACCATTGGACAATCGGACTATTGGACTGCTAACTTTGGACAATTAAAAATGAGTTAAAATGATGATTATTACATATGAAACTAAACAATCCTTCAAGTTTGCCACTTGATTCTATTTTAAACCTCATTTGTATCTTGACGATTACAATTCGCATTCACAACTTTTCATGATTCTTGAAAACATCTCGATCGAGAAGTTCAACCAGCCGCACCTCGTCTACGGAATAAAGATTTATGCATACAGTTATGCACCTAAAAATTTTTGAACTCGAAGTTATAGTTAAAACGTATCCGCATCGAATTCCTTATCATCCATTAGCAAAAACAATCACGCGATTCCTTTTCAATTAACTAATTTTGTCACAGCTCCACTTCGATATCTCAGTAAGACTACTCTTATTACAATCTCGATATATATATATATATACGTTGTTCTTTCGCCATCGTTACCGGAGAACCTTTTATATTCCATCATATTACCATCAGCGTTTAATCATCTAAAAATACAATTCTCCTTAAACCATCTTGGTTTGATAACCAATGACCCAGATCCGATAACTTTGAAAATACTGACGAAGCAGCATGTTGTAGAAGGTCTTAATGACCAAATGTTGATGATAAAAGAAGGAAGTGTTAGGAACGCTCGATAGAAAATTGGTACTGAAAACCGGATTGAACAAACCATGAAGGAGACTCTGAACAAGTTACAAGGACTAAACTTGTACATAAAGAATTATGACGATTCTGTAGCAAACACCTTGCTTCTGAATCTAAACCCTTACGGGTCAATCTTCATCATCATCCTTCGACATTAGAAATTCCAAGATATTATCATATCTTTCATTATAAATATCTTCAATATTTCTGAAGATATTTTCACCACTATCCTTATCTGAAATCATTTATCTCTCTGTAATATCTGCGTTACAATATAAAGGAAACTGTGTTAGTTTCTAAATCCTTCAAGTTTAAAATAGGAATGTTCTGAAGCAGTGTTGGGAACTGATGCATGAACTAGTATAATATAATGAAACTTGATCAACTTCATTATATTACAGTAAGTCATGTTAAGTTTCTAATGGAATATGATGATTCACAGTACCATCATCATGTGCCATGTTACACGACTTTTACATTCTATCCAATTCCGAAACATATTAAGAACAAATCATCTTGATAGTTCTATTTTCCTGGATATTCTGGTAATTTGACAAATCAAAATCATGCCATTACCATTCCTTTCTTAGAGCATTAGCTATGTTCATTCCGAATTTTATACCTACGAATTTCGAACTATTGATCGCTTGACTCAAGGACGGGAAGAAGAAACGAAGGGACAAAGTCCCAAAATAGAAATTGGGGTATAGATTACAGCAAATAGGAGAGAGTATTAACTATGGATGACAATGATTATGGAAAACAGAAGCAGGAGCATCGAAATATAAGGAAAGATATCAAACCCAATAACCACCCAGAAACTACAAACCGTGTGTATCAATACGTATGGCGACGTAAAGACACGGGAGAATTAGAAACATTATAATTCCAAGAAAATCATAAAAGTGAATAGATTCTTCTAGCGGTAGATGAAAGAGAAGAATGAAAGATATGAAAGTTAGAAGTATAACAAAAATCAGAACGGGATGAAGCATTTTAAAGGATACCTTAAGGTATGAATTAGAGGAGGAAGAGTAAGAGATGTGAGGTATGGAAGTAAGAAAGGGAAGGAGGTGGATTTATAGTGAAATATCCGACAAAGAAATCGAAACAGATTATCGCATTAAATCAAAGGAGATCCTGTTTTCTAAATCATCGAAGAACCAAATCTTATTACATAAGATTTTCTTTAAATCCCTTAAATTCTGGAAATCAATCCTAATCTCGACATCGGTTAAAACAATTCTATATTCACTCATTTCATTCTTTTGTGATAGCTTCACTCGTGCGCTTCACATGACCGAATCGTTTTATCCATATCTTCCAATAATGATAAAACTCTATTAATACCTCATATTCGTCATGAAAACATTCCTATTGTTATTTATGACAACCTCTACCAAATTTCGGGACGAAATTTCTTTAACGGGTGGGTACTGTAACGACCCGGATTTTTCCAATCGTTTTATACTTATAAGATTAATATTTACATAAATTAAAACTTACCAACATGATAAGCAATCTAAATTGTTGAGATTTATGATTTTGAAAAGAGTTTTACATAACGTTTAACCGTCTAGTTTGACCGATGATATCACGAACTATACAATATATGTTAATTATACGTTTGTGTATATATATGTATATATACATATTTAACATGATTTAAGGATGTTTAAATATCTCATTTTGTATTAATAACAATAAGTTATAAGTATATTTTGAAACTACTAACTTAAGCTTTCAAAACGATAACTATACGTAACGTTATTTGACATAAATACTTACGACCTATAATGTTTATACATATATCGTATATATAATGTATTTAATCACTTTTAAAGACTTAAATACATAAAACAATATAAGTATATTCACAAAAGATAGCTATATTTGAATCCTCATTCCATTTTTCACAAGATTTCTATACGTATATCTAGAGTATATGTACTCGTATCATACCTAGCTTCTATACGTATTTACTATTGGTATATACACATCAAATCACCACCAACCAGCCCTTGTTCATGCCTTATGTATAAGGTAACTACTTTTGTTATTTAGTATGACAATTTCACATGATTAAAAGATCTTTTCACAAAATTACAAATTTATACACCTTTTACACCACCATAAATACATGCATCCATTTTCAATTTTTGGAACATCATTTCTCTAGCTAAACACACACACTTACTAGCCTCATGTCTCTCTAAGAACTCCAGCAAAAATCCTCTCAAGAATCACCTTAAACACCACCATAAAAAGATCAACAAAAACACTACAAAAATACAACTTTCAATTCAAGTTTATGTCTTAAGTTGCTTCCAATCTTTCATCCAATTTCATCACTCTTTTGGTTCTAGGTTTTTACTCCTATTTTACAGCAATATTGTCCAAGTAACTTGAGGTAGTAACTTTGTTCATAACCTTATTCGATTCATATATATATAGCTATCTTATTGTATGGTATACAATTTTAACAACAAAAACATAGTTTGAATGATTTCAAACTTGTTTGCAAACTAAATAGATCCTTCTAACTTAACTTTTAAAATACTTCAAGACCTGTAATATAACTTAAATATATGCTAATTTAACAAGGTATAACTTGGTTTTTCAAAGAATACCTTAAAAAACTGTTTTTATGACGTCGGAGTGCAACCGGGGGCTGTTTTGGGTTGGATAATTAAAAACTATCTTGAACTTTGAATTGGAGGTTTATATTCTGGAAAAATGATATTTCTTATGAATATGTTAACACATAAAAATTTCATGATTTAATTCATAGTATAAGTATTTTTAGAAAAATGGTCATTAAATGATGTTTTTGTAACAAAAATGATTAACTTCATAAGTTTCACCAAAATTTGACCTATGACCTATGATTTAGAATACAAACTAAGGTATTTACAGTTCATATTCTTAAAGAGGGACTCGATCCAAGGAAGTGGAAAGTTGAATCAACGAAAACGGAGTTGTAACGAAGAAATTATGACCAAAACAAAATCGGATATCCAAGACTAGTTTAGCCACGAAAATAATTGGAGAAAATTAAATAAATCACATCTTCCTAAAGTAACATGATATTTTATACATATGTACTCATAATTTAATTTTATATGGTTCAGGATCACCCGTAAACAATACGAGAAGATTAATCATAAGATCCCATGATTGTACGCAACACGTCATTTGACAACACCGGTACTTTATGTACGCAACACGTCATTTGACAACACCGGTACCATGGGTCAAGATTAATATCGACCAATACATATACGATGGGGGTTTTATTTATTTCATTGGGGGTTTATTAAACAACTAAATATGAACCATTAAAATTGAATTACTAACATCGGACTGCTAACTACGGACTAAGGAATTATTAAAAGTATTAAAAGTATTATAAGTATATATATGTGACGATTGTTTAAAAAGAAAAGGTATTGATATATTATATATGGATAGGTTCGTGATATCAACCAGAGACCAAGTCGAAATTACATATCTTCAAGACAAAAGTGAGTATATAGTCCCACTTTTAAACTCTAAATATTTCGGGATGAGAATACATGTATTTTATGTTTTGCGCTATGGACACAAGTAACTGAAAAATATATTCTACGTTGAGTTGTACCACTGGCATACTTCCCTGTAGCTTGGTAACTAATATTTACAGCGGTATTGTAAACGCGAATCCTGTTGATAGATCTATCGGGCCTGACAACCCCAACCGGACTGGACGACCAGTATTCAACGGTTGCACAGTACTTCGTTTCGTGACTACACCTTGGTACGGTGTAGTAAGATTTCATAATAAAGGGAATATGCGACGTGATTAAATGTTAAGTATGGTTACCAAGTGCTCAACCACTTAGAATATTTTTATTAAAATGTTTATATATGAAATCTTGTGTTCCATTATTATAACGCTGCTAGCATCAAACCTATATATCTCACCAACTTTATGTTGACGTTTTAAAGCATGTTATTCTCAGGTATGAATTAAGTCTTCCGCTGTGTATTAGCTCATGTTAAGGATACTACTTGGGACCTTTTAAGCCATGATACAAAGACGTTGCATTCGAGTCATTGGAGTTCAATAGAGAATATAAATAAGTAAATGACAGATTAGGTCATTTGGATATTATGAAATGTTAGACGAAAATGTCAAATATTGATGTAATGATAGTTTGCCTTTTAAGAATAAATGCAACGTTTGTAAAATGTATCATATAGAGGTCAAGTACCTCGCAATGTTATCATATGTTATTGTATTCGTCCCTATGGATTGGGTCGGGTCGTCTCAGTTTCGGTCCTGGATAACGGTGGCTCTCAGATGTTGAAATCAAGGTCTATCTCTCCGATAGGCCAGCATCTTTCTACGGAAAATCCGACTAGAGGTACCCTCGGTGGACTTAGGCGAGCTTTGATTGAAGGGCTATGTTGATCGAAGCAATGTTCGTACATGATGTCATACGCGCTGCTGCTATCTAAGTAAACTCGGTGTACTTCTCTCTCGAAGATTCGTCCATTCACTGTAACAGGTTTGTCGGAGGGAGTGATGGTATCGAATTCTGGGAAGGAGATCACTTCCCAATTTATCACCCCACTCTTTCTCTCCCTTTTGTAGGTTCTTAGCTTCTCGATGGCGAAGCATTCTGTGACCGTAAATATGGCGTTGTCTGCGTTTGGCCTTTTTTCTTCAGGATTGGCCTCTTGCTTTGGCACCTTCGGGTTACGTATGCCTTTTACTAGATGCGACAATTTCCCAGATCTGATGGCCTTCTCTATGGCCTGCCTTAACTATATGAAGTCGTCTGTTTCGTGCCCGAAATCATTTTGGAAGTCACAAAATTTGCTTGTATCCCTCAGCTTTCCTTTGTTGTTCAGTTTTGGTGGAGTTTTAAAGGCTTGGGCAGCCTTTTCGGTAGCAAGGATTTCCTTAGGTGACTTTATCAATGTCCCGAGGATACCGGAGGTGTTTTCTCTTCTATAGGGGGAGAATCTGTTCCACTCGTTCTTTCTTCCAGACTTATCTTCGCGGTGACTTGCTTTCTCCTTTCGTTTAAAGCCCTGAGATTCTTCGTATATGAAGCTATTTGCAGTGTATTTCGCGTCTAACCAAACATACGCCTTGTCTAGCAAAGCTTCGTAAGTGTCGGGGAGATCTCGGCTAAGATGCTCCACCAATGCTCCGGTCATACAGCCGTGTAGGAGTCCCGAGATTCTCTGTGACTCTGGGAGTCCTGGAATCCGTTGGGTCTCGTCCGTATACCGGCCAATAAAAGCTCTCGAAGCTTCGTTATCCTTTTGCTTGATGCTGTGGCCAGCAACATGATTCATCATGTGTTTCTTTTGCTTACTGAATTTCGACCTAAAAAGTCGTTTAAGTGATGGTATCGAGTGCTGGGAAGGAGATCTCTTCCCAATCCTTGCGTCGCTTTTAAGCAAATACGAGAACGCATGGCAAGCTAAGGCCATGTCCCATCTCGACATTCAAGCTGCACCTTCGAAGATATTTATAAAATCGTCAGGGTCGTCCTTTCCCTCATAATACCCCAAGTAGGAAGGTATCTTCATCCCGATGGGTAGCGGGTGATTTTGTATCAAAGATATGAAGGGAGTCTTCTGCCTCTTCCAGAACTGGTCCGCGCATCTGCTATCGTTTTCATTAGCTTTGTGGTGAAGGTTGTTTACTGCAGGGATACCTCCGGCATACACATTTTGATAGGGTAGGCTAACCCACGCATTCCCTCCATTCCATACTTGCGACCCCGCAGGCAACGAAGCGTTTTGATGATTTACCAGAGAAACTATTCCTGTGGCTGGTAAGACAGTGCTGGTATTGGGCATGTTCTACGGAACAACGGGAAAGGGGCCCCCGAAGGTATACTGCTGTGTAATCGGTCCTCCGAAGTTGTTCAACGGGATGCTGGTAGTAATCGTTGAATGAGTCGGCTGAGAGAGCACCGGCTAAAGAGTGATATTTGGAGGGATTGCTGGTTGTGAGATTGGGGGCTGGCTGGTAAGAGGGAGACTTCTTGCTGGCCTCGCCTCCATTTCTATTTCTTCGTCAACGTCTTTGCTGTCGTATGTGAGGATTCGCCGACTGTGCAGGTGCCCCTCTTCTCGTAACTTTTTGATGATGGCGCGTATGTTATCATAGTTGTTGAGTATGAAAGTTTTGTCGATTAACGGCGGTGGTTCAGAATCACTCCGATCTATGGTTATTGGCATAGCGGGAGTGATAGGCGTTCGTATCCCGATTTCATGTTGGTCTACCCCAGATGGTAAAGAGAAACCGGGTGGTGGGTGATCAGGATCTGCCATGATCTTGTGTTTTTCTCAAACAAAATGAATATTGATGTGGTGTCCCACGGATGGGGCCAATTTTTTGTATAATTCTTGGCAACCCTTGTTAAGGGAACAAGGATATTGAGATCTGATCACTTAGTGGATTATATTACAGGATATGATGATGAGTGTATGCTTGTTGGCGATTCCCTGAAGGTAGTACGAAGGTATCGTACTTTACGCCACCAAGATACGAAGATAACTCAAAGAGAGTATTATGTGTGAGTAATTGTGACTTAGAGTGAATGCCAACTCCAGAGATCATGTTCTCCTTTTATAGGGTTAGGCAATAGCTCTATCACCAGCTTTCTAGGTGAGATCAGTCTCCAAGGCGATCTCTGATGAGACAAAGGGGACTTTCCCTTCGGCCTACTGCAACTCCTGCTAGTTCAAGAAAGCTATCCTGCAACATTCCTCTTTTGTCATTTGGATGTTAGTAGAAGCGAGTTTGGTCAACCCGCTTACTTCTCTCCTTCAGTCTAGGCAATCTTGTGACTTTAGGATGAGTCCTTGTCCATTGGTAACCGTGATCGCTTCGTCACCACGTTCCTTCATTACCATTGCTTCGTATAACAGATGTGGCTTCTTACCAATTCTGAATATTAGGATTATACTTTGGGAGCATTCTTCTTTTATCATTTGGGCGCCATTATTTGAGTTTGAGGATATCCCGCTCATGGTTGGTATTTGACATATGTGTTCTTGTGATCCAATCTTATGTCATCTATCCTCGTTAGGCGTGATATCTCCATTAGCTTATCTTCGTTTATCTTGACGGGAAGATACACTATCAGAGACTTTCTTGAAAGTGCAACTTATCTCATAATTAATGAGAAAAACATCAATTGGGAACTATAAAGAAAATGATAGTTGTAATACCTAAGTGCCATTCTGAAACATACCTAAATGCTGATTTTTTTTCTTCAAATAGTAGCTTTTGTAGAAGACCTTACAAAAATAGAAATTAAACATAATTTTTTGAAAGATCCTCAAAGTAGGTAGCACACTACACAATATACATTATAACATTTAATAATTATAACCTAAATAAAAGTCAATAACCTGTTACCAGCTAAATAGGTTACATTTTATTTACATCGATACACTTTTTGAAAGTATGTAACCTACATTAATATTTTTTTGGTATATAGCCTACATTGAAACAAAAAGAAGTATACTTTTTTAAGCTCAATCTACAAAATCGATCAAAGATTATTCTCTTAACAAATTGACTCCAAATTAGTGTATCATAACATCAAACGAAGTTTCGTACATCATCGGAACTGATAATCAACAACAAATTCATAGAGTTTGATATCGAGTTCATCCTTCACCGAAACCGTACCCGATTTGAGCTCCGGATCAATCTGAGAGGTTATAGCGAAATGTAAAAATACAGATGTAATCGAAATCTCTTCGTGAAACTATATGTAAATTTACAAATCTTAAATCGAAGAAATGAAGACGAATTTCGAAGTCAAAGTTTCAGAAAAAAGGCAAACGGACTACCTTATTTATTGGGTGGAAAAACGTGTAAGTTGGCAGGGACACGCTAACCCTGTGTGCCGTAGCACCCACCAATCCCACCCCGAAAGAGACCTGTGCCGGAAAATTACCTCCTCCCAGTTACCCACAGTGACGGCAAGACGATCTTCACCCCAGCTAGCTAGACCCCCGAAAGCACTTCACAAATTTATCAAGTCAACAAGTTAAGTTAGTTTACATTAACACATTGTTTTCAAAGTAAATGACCTACACGGCATTTCTTGGTATATAGCTTACATTGAAAAAAAAAATATAGCTACTGAGTAGCCTTAATTCTATTTTCAACTCATAATCACAAATTATACCTATATCTAAAAGGTAACGCAATAATGAATAGCCCTACTCGACTCTACGCAAAATTAAAAGGTAGCGCAATAATGAATAGTCCTACTCGACTATTCGCAAAATTAACCCAGGTAAAGCACTAATTAATAGTCCTATTCGCTTTTTCACTCTACGCAAAATTAACCCCCTAACTTTCATTACAATGCAAATTAACCCCCTAACTTTCATTACAATGATGAATAGTACTATTCGCTTTTTCACTCTACGCAAAATTAACCCCCTAACTTTCATTACAATGCAAATTAACCCCCTAACTTTCATTACAATGCAAATCGAACCCGGTAACGCAATAATGAATAGTCCTATTCGCTTTTTCACTCTACGCAAAATTAACCCAGGTAAAGCACTAATGAATAGTCCTATTCGCTTTTTCACTCTACGCAAAATTAACCCCCTAACTTTCATTACAATGCAAATTAACCCCCTAACTTTCATTACAATGATGAATAGTACTATTCGCTTTTTCACTCTACGCAAAATTAACCCCCTAACTTTCATTACAATGCAAATTAACCCCCTAACTTTCATTACAATGCAAATCGAACCCTCCACTTTATACGTATATTTTTTCCCAAAATTTCACAAGCTTAACCCCCTAACTTTTATTAAAATACAAATCGAACCCCCACTTTACTAACTTTTTTTTTTTTTACTAATATTCAATTTTCACAAACTTAACCCCCTAACTTTTATTAAAATACAAATCTAACCCCCACTTTATACGTAAAGTTTTTTCAAATTTCACAAACTTAACCCACTAGCTTTTATTAAAATACAAATCGAACCCCCACTTTACTAACTTTTTTTTTTAAAATAAAACCCGAACGCTAAAAGAAGCAACTTTCACAAAAGGAACAACCCTTCAATGTTATGTCAAAAAAAAAATTCTTTTTTACAAAATAGATCAAGACTTTTTTTTTAACTCGCATTCAAAACGGAGCCCCCGGCGCGAAGCGAGGGCTCGACAACTAGTTAGTACTATTGATAAAAATTTGAAATCGGATCTTTGCTCCAATTCATTAATTAGTTGCATAGATACTGATATAGATTAAAGTAAACCAATAATGATTAATATGGTAAAAGCCTAATAAAATCATGATTTTTTTTGTTTTGGTGGTCTTTATATTATATCCCATATTGCTAACAGTGTCTCTTGGATTATTTTTTTGCCTTTATAATCCTTTGGTTATCAAAATTTTGTAATCCGTATCCCTCCGTTAACTTTTTGTTAAATAAGTTCGTTAAGTTTAACATGTACAATGCATGTGAAGGTAAAAAGGTTACGCTTCTTCTTCATCTGAATGTCTAGCCTACCATTTGCTCTAACTTGTTCTTCTCCAATATACAAACCCTAATCTAAAAAAAAAAAAAAAAAAAAAACATTAAAACCATCAAAGAGAATTAGGACCTTTAAAGCAGGGTCCGGGGCTTCTATTTGTTCTTTAAATCTTGATAATATTAAATTACATGACTCTGTTTTTCGTGATAACCTTGTTCTTTCATTAGCCCAAATTCTTAAGTAATTCTAATTCCATTTGTTTCTGTTTTTCTCTTCTTTGCTTTAACGTCAAAAAACCGGATCATCGAAATTTAGTGTGTATATGTATATAAATGTACTACATTATATGGGTGAATGATCGAAGCCGAATATGCCCATTTTGCTTGGTAACCTAAGAATTAGTAAACCGATCTACTAATTGACGCGAATCCTAAAGATAGATCTATTGGGCCTAACGAACCCCATCCAAAGTACCGGATGCTTTAGTACTTCGATGTTGTTTTTATCATATCCGAAGGATTTCCCGGAATGATATGGGATATTCTTATATGCATCTTGTTAATGTCGGTTACCAGGTGTTCACCATATGAATGATTTTTGTCTCTATGCATGGGACGTATATTTATGAGAACTGGAAATGAAATTCTTGTGGTCTATTAAAATGATGGAAATGATTATTTATGTTAAACTAATGAACTCACCAACCTTTTGGTTGACACTTTAAAGCATGTTTATTCTCAGGTATGAAAGAAATCTTTCGCTGTGCATTTGCTCATTTTAGAGACATTACTTGGAGTTATTCATGACATATTTCAAAAAGACGTTGCATTCGAGTCGTTGAGTTCATCAAGATTATTATTAAGTCAATTATAGTTGGATATATTATGAAATGGTATGCATGCCGTCAACTTTCGATGTAATGAAAGTTTGTCTTTTAAAAACGAATGCAATGTTTGTAAAATGTATCATATAGAGGTCAAGTACCTCGCGATGTAACCAAATGTAATGTATTCGTCCAGATGGATTAAGACGGGTCGTCTCAAATATAGATATTTGCTTACAAATTTGCTATTATAAACTCATTTACCTTTAGATTTACATTTTACTTTCAACCCCATAATGAAATAACTATAATATATTATAATAAAACGTGTATATCTAAAAAAATAAACTTACAAATTCCATATTTAATTTTTCATAATCTATGTTTTAAAGTAAATTTAACAAATATTGTTATATTTTCGACAAAAATTACACCTTTTTATGAATAGAATTTAATTATGTCATTGCATGTTATATTTATTTTTGCTATACTACGTTTTTGTTTTAATCGCATATTAGAAAATATTATAACATTTTTTTAAAATCCATTGGATATCCATTAACCCGCTTAATCCACTAGACATGGATATTGACGGATGACCGGAAACTAAATGGATATATATATATGGATATGGATGAACAAAAAACTAAATGAATATGGATACGGCATCACCCGATCCATATCCGATCCATTATCATCCCTAATCTTAACATGTTTAATGCATGTGAAGGTAAAATCGTCTTTTTACCCTTTTTCTTCATCTGAATGTCTAGCCTACCATTTGCTCAACTTGTTCTTCTCCAAAATACAAACCCTAATCTAAAAAAACATCAAAATCATCAAAGAGAAATAGGACCTTTAAAGCGGGGTCCGGGGCTTATATTTGTTCTTTGAATCTTGATAATATTAAATTACAAGACCTTGTTTTTCGTGATGACCTTGTTCTTTCATTAGCCCAAATTCTTAGGCTTTGTTCTAGAGATTTTCATTAAGAGAAAGGGATAGAAAAGAAGAGGAAGGTATATGATAGAGAAGAAAGGGAGTGATTATAAATTTGATTTTGGTGTTCCAGAGATTGAAAAGAAATGAAAGGGAAGTAATCAGTATGAAGCAAGGAAAACAACTTGAAGATTTCCCCTTCCTTTCAAATCATCCCAAATTGAACGGATGTTTTGAGAAGAAAATCATCCATTATTCTCCCTCCCCTTCTTTCCATTCCCATCAACAAAAAACTTGTAACACATATTTACTTTTTCCTTCCTTTCAAACCCTTTCATTTCTTTCAAAAAAAAAAAAAAACATCTCTGGAACATACCATTCTAATTCCATTTGTTTCTGTTTTTCTCTTCTTTGCTTTAACGTCAAAAAACCCAATCATCGAAATTTAGTGTGTATATGTATATAAATGTACTTCGTTACGTGGCTTAAAAACTTCCTAATTAAGAAGATTTCAGTCTTGATTTAGATAAATTTAATATTTTATCGAGAGAATCTTGGCTGGTCTTCTGAATCTTTATTAGAATTTAAAGGTCGGTGCTTGATTACTATCTAGGGTTTTGTTGTTATTGAATTATTGGGTTTTTTCCTTAGTTTGTTAAATTTGTTAATTTTAATGGAATTTGGTAGTGGGTATTGATTAATTCAGGGTGTTATTGAGATTTAAAGTGATTTTTTTATACCTTTATCTGTAGATGAAGGTGATGGCAAAAAGCCAAAAAGGTAGCTGGATTGATCAAATCGGTTGAGTTTATTTTGGTCTTATTTTGCATTTTATATAGCCGAGAACGGTCATTCGTTTGAGGAGCTTGATTGTGACGAAGATACCCTTGTTGTATCAATTCAACGATATTTAGAATCACTTTCTAGAATTCGATTAAATGATCAGCTACTTTTGTATCTGGATTTAAAATTAGAACCTCAAAGTCCACTATCGACATATTAACTCCCATCCGATGATCGATCGAGAGGTTTTTGTGTTTAATAAATCTAAAATGCGAAGTAATTCGACACCACTGGGACCTTTAAAGCCATCGAGAGGATTTGAATTTGATGAAATTTGATGTTTTTTTTTTTTTTTTTTTAAATTTGGGTTTGTATGTTGGTGAAGAACAAGTTGAGCAAATGTTACGCTAGAATTTAAATGAAGAAGAAGAATAAAAGACGATTTTACCCTCACATGCATTGTACATATGTCAAGATCTAACAGACTTATTTAACAGAATGTTGACGGAGGGATGCGGATTGCAAAATTTTGATAACCAAATTCAAAAGACAAAAAAATAACGCAAGGGACGCTGTTAACTATATGAGGTATAATAAAGAAACCAACGAAACAAAAAAGTCTAGAATAAACATATCACCATTCCAGTTCGATTGCTTATAGATGATGAACTAGAGTATCTCATCATCAATATATAAATGTTTAATTGTGGCCAGTTAATAATACATACACTATAGCTCTAAAGTTCTAAAAAGTCCGTCGCCAAACATAGTCCAAGAATACTTTTCAGTAAATTCTAACAAGAAAATATGTGCAACACATCGCTAAGTATAATTTAAAATTTTGGATAGATTTATGAAAAACAATGTTGGAAACATCAATTACATTGTAGTGGTGTTGTTTGGTGGGTGGATTGGCAGACGTGCAAGAAAACTGCTATCTTAGGACACCTAGAAGTGTACTAAAAAGTGATTTCTTGGGACCTTTGACCTGAAAGAACCCTCTGAAGGTTGGTTTTATCTAAGGGCGTCCTATTAACCGAAAAGGGTCGTAAAAGACACATACCAGTGGCTCAGTGATGGGGACGTCGTGGTGTCCTTCTGACTTGGTATCTTTGTGGTGTCCTTCCGACTTGATAACATCGTGGTGTCCTTCCGACGTAAGAGGTCAACTCTATCCACCTTGATGTCTTTCTGGTGATAGTGTTGCTCCAAGCGTTACTGATTGGTGGTATAGTTTAAGTGACGAGTGTGTCGCGTCAGGGAGACTATAACAGTGGCTCAGTAATGGGGACTATCGGTAAACTCTAGCCCGATCAGCTATGGGTTGCCGGTCCTCTTGTTATACCTTTATTGTGTAATGTGATTAGTGACCAGTAGTTACTGACATGTGTCTTTAAGCTGTGCTTCTAGCTTATAGTGATATCCATTTCGATAATTCCATTCACTTAGCGGTGCGCTAATTTCCCCCACAGTGTCCTTTGTCCTTTCCCTGCAGGTGATGTACAACATGCTTTGGGATGGGTGTCCAGGGATTGAAGCGATGTTTGACACACGATAACTCTGATGTTTTGTATAAACTGTTTTATAATATGGTCTGTAAAATACGTAACACCTATGTTTGTATTAACGTTATATATATATATATATATATATATATATATATATATATGTGTCATCATCAAGAGGGAAGCACTTTTTTAGGGGGAAGTAAATTATTTTCGAATTTTTTTTCAGACATCAAGTTTAGGTGAAAAAATCAACATTTAAAAAGGACACTTTGTGATGAATGTTATTATTTAGGCGGGAAAATGATCGAAGAAATAATTGATAACATTCATCATGGGTAATGTTATTCCTAATAATATTTTTGGAACGTTTTTTTTCATCTTATATGAAGTTTTTTCTTCAAAATTTAGCCCAATTTAGAGTTTAGAGTTTGGGGTTTAGTCCCTAAACCCAAAACTCGAATCCTAAACTCTAAACACTAAAACCTAAACTCTAAACCGTTCGTGTTAAAAAGTCAATCTAAACTCTAATTTCTAAACCCTAATTTCTAAACCCTGATTTTTGAACCATAATTTCTAAACCCTAACTTTTAAACACCCTACAAAAAAAAAAAAAAACTCAGAATAATAATATTACTCATGATGCATATTTTTATTTTTTTCTTCGAGCGTTTTTTCGCCTAAATAATAACATTCATCACAGAGTGTCTTTTTTAAATGTTTATATTTTCATGTGATCTTGATGCCTGAAAAAAAATTTTAAAAAAAATGAAAAAAATTTACTTCCCTCCAAAAAAGTGCTTCCCTATATATATATATATATATATATATATATATATATATATATATATATATATATATATATATGACATGTTTTAAAGTCTTCCGCTATGAATAATAAAAAAGAGAAAAGTACGATGTTACAATTTGTTATCAGAGCGTAGGTTTGACAACATGTACATGTGAGTGGCATGTTCCCAAACCCTGATTTGTGTCAAACATAAAAGTGGGGGATGAGATAAGTGAATGTAGGTGCTATGTGATTAGATAATTGTGGTTAGTGATAGGTACTAACGGATATCAACAAAGCTTTTGTGAGATGTTGTGATAACACAGGTATGTCGATCGATCAAACCATTCGGATGCCCCATTGACCCTCAGCATTGTCAGATCTCTATTAAATGATTTCAAGATTGGGTGTGACCTGTCAAGAACATCGTGTCAAAGTATTGAGATAGATAAGGACTGATGTAATATCCAGTTATGGAAGGAATTACGAGATTTGAAGAAAAAGATATATGAGATGGAATGGTGACAACCGGAACATATTTCAACTACGAATGCTTCGGTGATGAGATACTAGTTTTGAGGAGGGGTCAGGGGTGTAGGTGAGATCGATGTGTTTATAGATAAGAAGATGTCTTCTTATTTAAAAAGGTACGCCCTTGTTACATTGTTGTAATTATTATGTACTATTTGATTGTGAATAAATGCCTCTCTATGGTTGTTATATATTGTGTTTGACTAAGACTAGTTGTCATGTAATTGCTTCTTCCTAATAAGGTAGAAGTAGCAAGTGGTTTGACGGCTTCAGTCACAACAACTGTGTCTGAAGCTACCAGTGACATTATTGGGATTTATTCCCTTTGATTGGTTGTCATGCTTTCTATGATTGCCATGTTCTCTGAGACTGGTAAGATGTGATGCACTAGATGTGCTTGTCATGATTAATAATATTATTGGTTTTGTACTGTATATGATGCATGTGATATGTTTGCCATGCTCCTTGTGATTTGTTTCTATACATTATATAAAACGCGTGCTAATATGCTTACGTGTCAGCCTATTATTAATCTTGCTTACATGTCAACCTATTATTAATCCTCCTTATTTGTCATTATCTTATTAATTATGTTAAATATAAATTATCCTTCCATGTTATTATTTTATTTTATATTAATTTTAAATATTCTTATGAATCTAAATGTTTATATATATATATATATATATATATATATATATATATATATATATATATATATATATATATATATATATATATATATATATATATCCGTCTGGTGAACTACTATTATTATATTATATATTTTAACTTAATATAATTAAATCTCAAATATTCAATTTTATAAGATAAGATAAAATTTAATATTTTAATTTTTAATTTAAAAATATCATGCAAAGTACGGGCTCTTTCATAGAGGATTATATGTAACGATTCTATTTTATTTACGTTTTCATGTTACTCATTATAGTCTACATTCGACCGATAACATCTATAATTGTCGTCAATACTAATGATTTTAATAACTAATATTAACATCTATTATATTAAACTTGCAAGTGTACTTACGAAGAGTGATGATGGGTAATTAACTGCCATATTTTCCGAGATTTATTAGATGTGCAGAATGAAATGTGTTTTCCATGCTCCTTTGAATTATCTTATATTGTAAGACCCTAATCTTCATTGTACAGCAGAATAAATAGAGTACATAAAGTATGGGAATGATTGTGCAGTTAAACAGAAGACAGAGAGTGATCTGGGCTGGGTGCGCTCAGCGCACACATAGGGGTGCGCGTGGCGCACTCCTCACTGTAGCCGGGTTCTGCTTGTTTTATTTAGATATTTTGATGGGTATTTTGGTAATTTCACTTGTGGACGAGTTGGAGGCCAGTAGGTCAGATCTTGGGGTGTCATTCACTCCATTTCCAACAACCTTATCTTCTTCACTTTAATTTTAGAGAGAGAGTGTGATTTCTTGTGTGAGAAAGCTTAAATCCAAGAGAAAGAAGTGGTTCTCGGGCCAAAGTGCGGGTATTAAAGTCGTTCATCTACTCACTAGCTACGTTGTGGTTGTAGTGGTAAGCTCTAATCTTGATTTCCTTGTTTTAAATTTTTGTAAGGGTTACGGTTTGGGTTTGGGTTAGTGATGAACATAAAACCTATATTTGATGATTTTGGGTGTTCTTGGGTAAGATTGAGTCATGGAAACTCAATGGTAACTAACCTAGGGTTTCAAAGTGGTAATTGATGTTTATGAGTCCTAATTGGTTAGTTAATTACTAGCACACCTAGCTAATTGGTAAATGGGTGTTAGTTGGGTTAGTGGATGACCCGAAATGGGTGTGTTGACTTTAAATGAGTCAAAGGGGTTAATGATTGACCTAGTTGGGGATTATGGGTATGAATTACCCTAATTTTGTTATAGTTAGTGTTGTTGGACCTTAATCACTAGCTTTTAAGTGATTTATGGTGGTCATGACCCTTAAGGGCGGTTTTGGTGAAAATGGGGCATTTAATGCATTAAGTCATTAAATGCACATAAGTGAATTGTTGGTATTTAGTCTAACTAGTTTATGTATTGATTGAAGTACTTATTATATTAGGTACTTTTCTTTGAAGCTTGCGGAAGTATAAAACCGTCACCGAATTGTTAAGGTGCGTGGAATAATTATATATGTGCGTATATAGTGTATTTGCTTGCGGGCTTGTGGTTAGTGTTATCCGGGCGTGTGGATTCACTATAGTGTTATCCGGGCGTGTGGATTCACTAGTCTTTTGTGCGATGGGGACCACGTGTGCGTGAAGGGTGGTTCGGTAAGTGCGGACGTCCACCTTGGGGTTAGTTCATACTAACGGTCATTGTGCGAGTACCAACGGTCATTGTGCGAGTACCGTTCCCTCGTGTGTGTTATGGTTAACCATGGTCAATGTGTTGTAGCGTAAGGATATTATATTGTTCGAGTTATATATATGCTATTGTTGTGCTAGCTTGGGGTATGGAAGTCTATTAGCCTTGTACTCAAGATAATAAGCTAATTGTGTTGCTAGTACGTATGCGGTATGTGTGTAAGTGATTGCAAGTAGATATATTATATATGTGTGTATGTAATTATGGCATTAACTAAGCTTTGCTTACCCTCTCGTTGTTTATCTTTTATAGGCTCCGGCGTTGATAAGGGTAAGGGCATTCGATTGGATTAGAGATCTCGTTTGGTTGTTAGGGGACGCTTTTGGGATGCAAATGCTTTTGGAATTTGACCGAGATTTGGGTAGTTTAACCCCCAAACACCATGCTCGTAGTGTCATTTGGAAATTAAACTCTTATGGTCGAACTTGTATTCTTTTGAACGAAACTCGTAAAACGGCCGATGTGGGCCCCGTTTCGTAAAACTTATATTATGATTGAAATGTGTTAGTTTTACTTATATGAACATATTGTGAAAAGCGTTTCGTCTAAATATGTCGGGAAGTGGGAGATCTTTAATCGAAATTGGACGATTTTGGACAGAAGCTGATGGGGGCCTGTGCGCGCCGCGCACCCCAAGGTGGTGTGCGTGGCGCACTCCACTGTTTAAAAAAAAAATATTTATTTCGCGCGATCGGTTGGTAACTGGTTTGGGTTGTTACAAGTGGTATCAGAGCATGGTCTAAGGGATTTAGGTGACTTGAGATAGGTGCGTAGACTTAGACTTTTGTGTGTGCTTATTTGTGCTGGACTTGTAGGATTACGGGTCGGAACGGGAATTCGGTTAGTGTCCTAGTTTATGGGTGGACTAACGTTTATATTAATATGCGGATATTATTAATATATTTTGTGTTTGTGTTGGGTTATATCATCGAGCAAAGCGGTCGTGGTACTAACGAGTGAATACGGCGTGTACGCGTAATAATGATTAGCTACCATTTTTTACGGGTGCAAATCGTATTTGACAAGTGATGTAAGAAGATTGCCGAACAAGATGGGTCGGGATTGTACGTATGATTGTACTCGTTCGTTGCTTAATCGATTGCATTCTTTAGAATGAAGACGGAAGAGGGATATGGAACGGACGAGCCTATTCATGAGGGGAAGGATGAGTTAACATCAAGGATTGAGGTGAAGTTCGAACGCTATATCTTGATTTTCGCCGACAAGGTTAAGCAAGTTCTCCAAGAGTCGTTCGAGGGAATAGTGACCGAGATGGTCCGAGACCAAGTGCCTAAGGTCGTGAAGGAAGAGTTAGAAAATAGTTTTCCTAAACCTCAAGGTGACGGTGACGAAGGAGCAACTAGGGGGATTAAATCTCGTGCTCCAAAATTTGCTGATCACTCTTTAGGTAAGAGAAAGTTCGAATCAAGAGGTGCTCCTAGTAAAAGGGCGAGAAGTACGCCCGAAGTTGTTGAAAAAGTGAAGAAGAGGAATAAGGGAGGTTATGAGCCTACGTGCTTTAGGTGTAGAGGACGAGGCCATATGACACGGGATTTTACGAGTGTACCTTTAAGCACGATCAAGTGCTTTATTTGCCAAAAGAAGGGACACCGAAAATCGGAGTGTTCCGAATCATTTGTCAATCGGGTTAGGAGGTTAGAGCGTGACTATCTGATGATCAGTGAAGCGCAAGGGTCCAACGATGATGTTTCAGGTATTTTCGTCTTTGGTACAAATATGCCTTATTATTGTTTATTGTGTGCCGATGGATTCGTGTATGTATTAGAAACTTAAAATTTGTTTCGAGATCTAATTAGTCTGAAGTGGACGTATTTTGTCAAAGGTACTCATAAGGGTGCGGGGTTAGTGAACTCGGTGAGGATTCGGTTTGTTGGTGGTTTTGATGATAGTGCACCGGGGTAGCGCTCGAGTCGTTGACTCGTGGAAATGCGCCCTGGGGACGAATGCATGGCGGTAATACGTAGTATTGATATGGGTGAAATTCCTAATGGAAACACCCTATGATGACGTTGTATTGACGGACGAGGGCGTAAGACTTGGTGCAACCAAGCATTTCTTAGTGATGGGGTAAATGATTCTACTAAGCCATGAGAACGGACTTTGGTGTTAGGTTGTGAGCGCGTGTTCGCTTTTGTAGTGAAGTGAGTGAGCTATGAGGTTCGTAGGGTGGGTGAAACCCTTGAGAGCATGTGTGTATCGTCGGCCGGATGATTTTGTAGTGGTAACGGGTAGAAAGAATTTGATAGTTGGAAAAGTCTACCTTGCGGGTAGCGGTAATTTTGTTCTAAAAGGATACGTGTTATGTTGACATTGTGTCATCATTTTAGTGGCACAAACGGGTGACGGTAGACGTTAGTTTTTATTATTATCGAATTGAGCTCTTGAGAATTCGGGAAGAGGGACCGACGCCAAGTATGGTCGTGTACGACGGTAAATGGCGAAATCGTTTGACTTGTGATCGGTGATGAGTGATATCTAGAAGGATTAGCTCTTCGTTAACCACCCTTGGTTGTGATTGATGGTAAGCGGTTCCCGGAAAGAACCGTTACTTGTATATTTATGATTTTAATTGCCCGTAGGAATTATGCACATAGCCGTTTTGTGCACATGGTTGTGAGCAATAGCCGGTTTTTACTCACATGTTGGTATTAATAATGCGGTAGCCGTGTTTCGCTCACATATCGTTGGTAGTGTTGCAATAGCCGTTTTTGCACACTACGGATATATCACGATAGCCGTTTTCGTACACCCTGAGTTTTATATTGAATAACCTTCTTATTGTTAGTATTGAAAACTACTGGTTGTATACGCCGGTGGTTCGGTCATGAGGACCATATTGTGTGACTAGTGATACAATAGCTGTGTTCCGATCAAATACATGCGGTAGATGCGTATTAGCCGTGTATGCGCACTAAGAGGAATGTTAGGTGGTAAGGGTTACCGTAAGGATTCACTTTTGTCGGTCTTCATCGGTTGGTTTGTTGACTTCATGTTGGGGACGTGGTTACTATAGCATTGTGCTTGTTAGGGTATACGATAGAGATGATGTCTCGGTTTAAAATTTTGGTGAGAGGAGTTGGAAAAAAAACGCGTGATGATTCCGTGTATACTAAACTATTGTAGTAGATTTCGGATATTGTGTGTATTGCATGTTCCAGAATGCGTGCAAGTGTGAAATGGTTAAATGGAATAATCTTCGAGTTAACGATTAATTGGCGGTTCGATTTCGATGGTGGTTAGGTGATTGTGTGGCGAGTGTTGTACGCTCTTGACGGCCACTCTTTTCTTTTATGATTTTGGGGGTGTACGCGGTATGCCATTCGAGAGGCATTTTCGTTAATCACGTTCGGGTGCGAGTAGAGTCATGGTGGTTAACTATCTTTATGTATGTAGGTAACCGGGTTAATGGTTAGGACGAAGTGGGAAAGGTGTAAGCCGTGGTGTTTCAAGCACCTCCTTAGTGTTGAGATAAAAGATAAATATGCTAGCTCTGCGGCCTAGGTGGATAGTGACTAGCGGGCGTCGCTAGGAAGTCATGGGCGTTGAGCCGTAAGGTTCGTTAGATTTGTGTGACCGTGTGTAGTCAGGTGACGTGTGACACCGGGAGTAGACCCCGTAAGGGTCGAGTCTTTGGAGACTCGGTGTTAGTAATTGGAGTCGGATAACACAACGTCAGGTGCCTCCTTATACCTGCTAGTGTAACTTTTGACTCCGATGGTGTGATTACTTTGATTTTGGGTACCGGTGAGAAACCCGAAGTTACAACTTTGGTATATTGTGATGTTTAGCAGGCGTTAACACTTAAATGATTTGAAAGATCGAGGTTTGAATATCTTATAGCGAGTCCTTGGAAGGAGTATTGATTATGTCCAACGCCGGAAGGGTAATGTGCGTTGTGGAAAGTCAAAATTCCACGCGGTGTTATTATCTCAACGGTGAAAGTAAGGGGTTAAAACCCTAAATGGGGGAGTTAAGTATCGGAGAATATGAGAAAAGTTCCTATCTAGTAGACGTGATGAGCGAACGGGTGTCGCTTATTTAGGAAAGGAATGCTTTGGTGGTCTTCGAAAAAGTCCCAAGTTGGACTTTGGAATGAATTGCGAAGGTAGTTAGCGACGTGAGTTGGAATGGCGAGGTTCCCGATAGGGGGATACGAGAGATTTTCGGAAAGCGTCGGGATGATTCCCGAATATTCCACGATTGAAAGGCGTAATGACGATGATTGTCGGTGAATTGTGCTACTTTTAGGATGATTGTGGAGTGTATGGTACGAGTTTGGATACTCGACGTAGGAGCAAACGGTTGTGGTTGTTTTGTCTCGTAGGTTGATTACCCGATATCGTTGAAATGATGGAATGATATGGCTTTTGGAAAAATATTATGAAGTTTTCACGGTGTACTTCCGAGTTAGTGGTGGAAATTTTGATCGAATGGAAGTGTGAAGTACGGTTGTTATAATATGATGCATTAGTGTACGAAGTGAGAACCCGGACGGGTGATTGCTACATGTGTAATTCTGCATTGGAGACGGAAATGTTCAAGGTAGAAGTGCTTAACTTCTAGTATTTGGTGCGGATCACGAGGACGTGATCCAATCTAAGTGGGGGAGAGTTGTAAGACCCTAATCTTCATTGTACAGCAGAATAAACAGAGTACATAAAGTGTGGGAATGATTGTGCAGTTAAACAGAAGATAGAGAGTGATCTGGGCTGGGTGCGCTCAGCGCACACATAGGGTGCGCGTGGCGCACTCCTCACTGTAGCCGGGTTCTGTTTGTTTTATTCAGATATTTTGATGGGTATTTTGGTAATTTCACTTGTGAACGAGTTGAAGGCCAGTAGGTCAGATCTTGGGGTGTCATTCACTCCATTTCCAACAACCTTATCTTCTTCACTTTAATTTTAGAGAGAGAGTGTGATTTCTTGTGTGAGAAAGCTTAAATCCAAGAGGAAGAAGTGGTTCTCGGGCCAAAGTGCGGGTATTAAAGTCGTTCATCTACTCACTAGCTACGTTGTGGTTGTAGTGGTAAGCTCTAATCTTGATTTCCTTGTCTTAACTTTGTGTAAGGGTTAGGGTTTGGGATAGTGATCATAAAACCCATATTTGATGATTTTGGGTGTTCTTGGGTAAGATTGAGTCATGAAGACTCAATGGTAACTAACCTAGGGTTTCAAAGTGGTAATTGATGTTTATGAGTCCTAATTGGTTAGTTAATTACTAGCACACCTAGCTAATTGGTAAATGGGTGTTAGTTGGGTTAGTGGATGACCCGAAATGGGTGTGTTGACTTTAAATGAGTCAAAGGGGTTAATGATTGACCTAGTTGGGGATTATGGGTATGAATTACCCTAATTATGTTATAGTTAGTGTTGTTGGACCTTAATCACGAGCTTTTAAGTGATTTATGGTGGTCTTGACCCTTAATAGCGGTTTTGGTGAAAATGAGGCATTTAATGCATTAAGTCATTAAATGCACATAAGTAAATTGTTGGTATTTAGTCCAACTAGTTTATGTGTTAATTGAAGTACTTATTATATTAGGTACTTTTCTTTGAAGCTTACGGAATTATAAAACCGTCACCGAATCGTTAAGGTGAGTGGAATAATTATATATGTTCGTATATAGTGTATTTGCTTGCGGGCTTGTGGTTAGTGTTATCCGGGCGTGTGGATTCACTATAGTGTTATCCGGGCGTGTGGATTCACTACTCTTTTGTGCGATGGGGACCACGTGTGCGTGAAGGGTGGTTCGGTAAGTGCGGACGTCCACCTTGGGGTTAGTTCATACTAACGGTCATTGTGCGAGTACCAACGGTCATTGTGCGAGTACCGTTCCTTTGTGTGTGTTATGGTTAACCATGGTCAATGTGTTGTAGCGTAAGCATATTATATTGTTCGAGTTATATATATGCTATTGTTGTGCTAGCTTGGGGTATGGAAGTCTATTAGCCTTGTACTCAAGATAATAAGCTAATTGTGTTGCTAGTACGTATGCGGTATGTGTGTAAGTGATTGCAAGTAGGTATATTATATATGTGTGTATGTTATTATTGCATTCACAAAGCTTTGCTTACCCTCTCGTTGTTTATCTTTTATAGGCTTCGACGTTGAAAAGGGTAAGGGCATTCGATTGGATTAGAGATCCCGTTTGGTTGTTAGGGGACGCTTTTGGGATGCAAATGCTTTTGGAATTTGACCGAGATTTGGGTAGTTTAACCCCCAAACACCATACTCGTAGTGTCGTTTGGAAATTAAACTCTTATGGTTGAACTTGTATTCTTTTGAACGAAACTCGTAAAACGGCCGATGTGGGCCCTGTTTCGTAAAACTTATATTATGATTGAAATGTGTTATTTTTACTTATATGAACATATTGTGAAAAGCATTTCGTCTAAATATGTCGGGAAGTGGGAGATCTTTAATTGAAATTGGACGATTTTGGACAAAAGCTGATGGGGGCCTGTGCTCGCCGCGCACCCCAAGGTGGTGCGCGTGGCGCACTCCACTGTTTAAAAAAAAATATTTATTTCGCTCGATCGGTTGGTAACTGGTTTGGGTTGTTACATATATACTTTATGTGACTCGTTGTCATGTTCCGTGTGAAGTGATAACCATGTTTTTAGCAATTGGTCCATTATGCCAGTCTTGATGTAGTGTTATGAATGACCTGATAGGACTGCATATGACTTATGTGAAATGTATTCCTTTCCTTGGATTGACGAGACACACGTAGCGACCCGTAAGGATTGAAATAGGGTAGTAGTCTCATTGTTTATTAACAAAGGACTGAAACCATGTATGTTGATTCCATGTGTATGTGATTTGTATGTTATGTAGGATGCTGATCCTACTGTATTTCTTATTATATATGCTTAGATTAAAATGTGTGAGACAGTAGTAAAGCCTTAAGGAATTATGGGTAGTGTTCCCGGTATAGCCTTTTAATAAATAGGGAAACCCTTGACGTGAGTGGTGATTGATACCGGGTGTGTGTTATAACTTGAAGACAGTGCCGAGTGTTAGATAGTTTTTGGAATTGTTACTAGTATATCATTAAGATGGAATGGTATGATTTGATAAATTCCTATGCTCGGATGGCCATGCGATGTCTTCATTTGATGATGATAACCTCCGGGGGTTTAATTGTTAATGATTGGACTATATGGTTTGCAAATAGTGTGACTCCCATAAACTGAATTTGGACTACTATAGTATGTTATAAGTAATGACAAGAAAAGATTTAGTTAGATAACCATGTGAGAGGAATTTTTGATGGTTGATGACTTAAGACTAATGAGACTTGTTGACCAGTGATAAAGTAATTTTCCTTAGCTGACAGGAAATTGTGTGTTTTGACTAAGGTGTGAATCATATAGGATTTTCCTTATCAAGTGACTCAGAATGAAAGTATGATTTAGAAGAATATACTCGCGTCTGGCCAACGAAATTATATTATGGTAAATCATACATGAATCCTGGGAAGCTGAAGGAAATATAGATGACTCAAATGTACTTGAACCATGGATTGGTGGATAAACGATGAGGTAATTGAACATGAAATGACTAGCACAAATTTTAGTGAATTAGAGATCTACAATGAGAATTTACTGGTTGGACTATAGGATTTATAACTAGTAATGAATTATCATTGGATGGTTCTAGTATATTAAAGACATGTTATAATTAAGTGGGTGTATAGAGATTTGTGAATCAGTTATTGTGAGTATACTATAAAAACTGATGTGGGACATTACGTGAGCGTTAAGTTGTGTTAGAGTGTGTGAGAGATTGCGATCATAAAAAGAGATTTGAATGAAAATTGACGTATTTTGTGAGGAATTTTTTGATTAAACTACCCTAAAATTTTAAAAGTGAATGACATGATGTGGTTAATAGTTGATAAGTTAACCATAAGTGTAAATTTTGACAACCGGCGAAATGATTTCTTGAGTAATTGAGTTAGCGATATATGATGGAGACTTCGTTATTCATGTTGGGTAATAAAGCTAGGTGTTACGTTGAACTTTTACAAACATTGTGACCTAACTAAAAGACCCTAGTGAATTCGTGTGCGATAATTTTTCTGTAATTGATGGTACTCGTGGTAAAACGTGATGACAAATCAGTAGATTTAAAGATACCCAGTGATATATTGACGTGATTTGGATCTAAATTGATGAAACGAACATGGTATTTGTAGATACCAGTGGGTAGTGGAATGACTTTCGGAGTAAATGTCATCATTTTGAATGGTGTTTTATTGTAGACAATAACCATCCTTTGCATTTTTGGGGACAGTGTTTGGTTTTGAATGATAAAGAGTTAGATACAACTGTTAATCATGGTGGTTGAGACTATGGAATCGGTCAGTTAGAGGTTCGCTGATAGTGATCCGACCGATTAAGTAAGCTACAGTAATTGGGTAAGACCGTTTGGACTTGAATATGAAGTAAAAGCTAGAGGTTGTGATGAACCTGTGACTTTTTTGATAGTGACTGACGAGATTCCTAGGACAGAATCTTCTTAAGGGGGTAGATTTGTAACACCCGCAACTGGTCCTAGCAGTTTTTAATTTTTTCCCTCCCTCAAAATACTTTAAGCTCTAGCAATCAAACGAAGCTTTTTATTTTGTAGAAGATTTTTCATAAAAGCTAAAAGCTCATAAAAGCTCCAAAAAGCTTCTTGCCAAACATGAACTAGATAATGATATAGATATAGAGTTTTGATAATGGAAGGACTTTAAGTAAATAAATTAATCAATTAACTAGTGACGATAAAAATATATTAATATTGTTTATTCTTAATTAATTATAATTAATAAAGAAAACTATTAGTTATTACAACTTTTTAACAATAAACTTCGTATTCAATTAAATAAATTTTTCTGATCATGAAAGCTTTATAGACATTTTGTTTTTAAAGATTATTTGTTAGGAATTTTTTTTTTTTATAGTTAATCATTATTAAAAATTCTATCTGTATCTCTATAAAATATAAATTAGGTATTATTTTGTATTCATCATACATTCGTTGTCTATCATATATTTTCATATATGCTATTCGTTGTCTGTCTTATATTTTCATATATGCTATTTGTGAACATGGGATAAATTGTAAACATGATGATATCATGATGATGTCTATTAAATTCTATGAAAATGGCATTGAGGTGACATCACATCTTAATTAAAACTATATCTTAAAAAATATGTTGGGACAGCTGTCACATTTATAGCAACACTAGATGACATCATCCACATAATTTAATTTGAATTAATTAATAATTAATAATATATTAAATAAATTAAATAATACGGATTTAAATTAATTTATTAAACAAAAGGAAAATTAGATTGTGATAAATTAAAGCACGCATATTTCCTCCTCCAATTACCGAATCATTTCTCTGACATAAAATGCACGCCTATTACCTTCTAACCTTCTTCATAGAAACCCTAACCCATACCAGAAATCACTGTTATTTTCTTCTCTTCCCTAGAAATTTTTTGCACGCTTAGAATTCAAGTTCAAAAATATTCATCTTCCCCATTTTCAACAATCTTCTTCAATAATTATTCTACCCCATTAACACAGCCAGATGCCGCTGCAATCCATCGCCGCCGCCGCCACATTCCACTGCCGGTCACGCTTCCCCGTCACCTTAGGTTTTTCTAGGGTTTGTAAGCGGCAATCGCTCGCCACCGTCACCAGCTTCCACCACCCGTCACTCTTTCCGGCACCAGAGGTTTGATCTTGTCGTAATTATTTCTCTATTTTTTTTAAATTTACACTGTGTTCTCGATGATTTTATAGTTCTATCTTTAACTTGTCGTAATGCAGGTCACATAGGGTTAATTAAATTCCCTTTCACTATACTTCATCCGTATCTCTTACCTAAAGTGGCACAAATATTGAATAAAATCTGTCCTAAATGTAAAAAATTTAAAAAAGATAAGGCCAAGGTCAGGTATTAAATTGTATATTGTTAATTATTTATATAGAAATGATCGATTATGTACGATTTATGCTCTCAATCTGAATTTAGTCATGATTTAGTGGAACTGAAAAAATAAGAGTATGTGTTTAAGTCATGAACTTGAAGAGTATGTGTGTCATGAACTTGATTTAGTCATGAACTTGAAGAGTATGTGTGTTTGAAAAAATAAGAATGATGACAACATTGAAGCATAAAATGCTTTATTTGAATGGTTTATTCGCTGGAGTTATTGTTGAAAACATTGAGTTCACGAATATTTGCTTAATCCTCTTTGTTTATATGTAAATGGATCAATTTTGCATATTTTGTATGTGTGATTGTTTTTTAGTGATATGCATATTGTGTATGTGAGGATCAATCTGGACCATTTACTGTTTCTTGATACGATTTAGGATAGCACAAAGCCTTTGCTTACTGATTGCGGGCGTATCAAGTCGACTGCAGTGGGTCATGCTGTTTGCGGAGCTGTTGTCACAAGGTAACATCATAAACTCTAATAGTAATAGTTATTTCTGTACATTAGTTACTTGGGTTACAGAGTTTCTACTAAGATTTTTTTTTTTTTTTTTAGATTTCATGAGATTCAATTAGTTAATTTATGTTGTGCTTTTTGAGGGGGATAATTGTGCCAAATATAATGGATTAGAATTAGAATTTTCTCATTGTCAGATTTTAGTACTTACTCTCATTCTTTTTGAAAAGTATAACAACTGTGAAGAAATAGTGTTGCCATATTACATATTTATATGTATGTAGCTAAATTTCTGATGAAAGTTATGTGAAAATTTTAGGGTAATAGAGTCAAAGCATGTTGTTATCTGCAATTATGTTTTTTGAGTAGCTACACCACGGGTCTTATAGTTCTAGATACAAAAGGTATAGCGTTCATACATTAAGATACATACGAATCTCCATGCTTAACTAAAGGTGTTTTCATTTATGCTATTTAGCTATGTAATTTTGAAACTTATTCTTTAGAAATGAGTGACTGGTAAAACATTAATGGATTTTTAAGTTCATACCTTATAGCAACAGGACCACATGAATCATTTGTTGTTAGATCAAAACCTATACTTTTGAAAATTGAGATGTAATTCATGTAGTTATATCTAACTATCTTATATTGGATTTCAATTGCACATAGAACATCACAAGAGCCATGGCGTGTATTGAAGAAGTTTGAGTATTCGGAATTTGGAGACACCAAGCTGACTTTGTCAAAGGGATTGCGTGCCACTTCCAGCTTGAAAAGGTATATTTTCACTCAAGGTCTTTTCCTAACTATGGAGTATATTATTTTGTTGTGATTATGTCAATGGTGATGATGTTAAGAAACTAAAAGATGCAGAAGTCTATTGGTGTCTATATTTTCACAACGATCTCATTGTCTTCAATGTTCTCAACGAAGTCAGCCATGGTTTTACCCTCATTCCGTCTTGAATCATGGTCACTATTGGTTACAATATTATTTTGTGAGTAAAAATTATAAGCGATTAAATGTACTTATATCTGATAATGATATGAGTGTATGTAGTATAGTAAAGAATGTGTTTACAAGGAAGTGATCAAAGAAAATTGTGCATATATAACTGGATAATTTTGAAGCCATATGTTATGAATCTGTTATTTCGTTTCTTATTTTTGAAGCCATTCGTTTCGTAGAACTTGATGAATTATGTTATTTTATACATGTTGATTATATAACATATCATTAAAAAAAAAAATCTGTAAAACCCCGTGATTCCACGGGTCTCTGCACTAGTTATCATCCATAACTAATTTTTTTATATATTTTAATATCTAGCCATTTTTATTTTTTGTTATGTTTTTCTTTTTCTTTTCATCTCTTTCTATTACAATTTTGGATGATTCACATTATGAGTACAATGTTTTTAGATACACTAAAGAATATATAAGTTAATTTATATTTTCATTATAATAAATCAATTAATTTACTAAACGTTATGTGACAAATCAAATATGTATTTAATTATATATTTTAATCTTAAAATGGATAAGAACATGGGATTAGTAAACATGATGACATAATGATTATGTAATCTAATGTCATCATTTACAATTAGTTTTTTTAATATTTAGCCATTTTTATTTTAGTTTTTTTATTTTATTTTCATCTCCTATTATAATTTTGGATGATTCATTAAAATTATGAAAATTGTATTAAATGCTAATAAATTTTATCTTTGATAAATGCTAATAAAATTGTGTCGTCAGATTATTTGTACAATAGCATTTTGACTTTATTGTAATTTTGATCAACTTTGGGGTTTAAAAAGGGGTTGAGGATGTCATTTTGTAGTATAGAGTTCTAAAATTATTGTAATTTGGATCATCTTTGGGTTTATTTTTTTTAATTACTTTACTAGGGGTACACGTGACCTCTTATAACCATATTACACTTGTATCCTTTCTTTTCTACTCCACCAATTGCATAAAAAACAACCTCGCTTTAAAGTTTGAACATTTGTGGATTTGGAGTAAACTGAAAAGAGGATACGTCGATGTTTGGTCATCCTTTATCATAGAATTCAAGTAACGGTCATTAAGTATTTAACGTAAAAAGTCGGGTTGTTACATTACCTACCCGTTATTGAAAATTTTTTCCTGAAATTTTGATTAGTGCGATTAGACAATGTTGTTAAAGGTGCGGTTTTGTCCGATCTTCGCGTTTTTACTCAAAATTAACGTCGAAACATATGTTGCAAAACACTGTATCCGATTCAGGACTTAGAAATGTCAACTAGGTCACCTGACCCTGTATCTGTTTCGGTCCTGCCATCAAAGTCAACACCACAAGGTACGACTACTGGATTTGTATTTAATCCTAACTGTTTGTTTATTCGATTAGGGCTTTTTGTTATCAGTATAAGGCCATTTGTGGACTTGGAGTCGATTGGGAAGCAAAAACACGTAAGTGTTTGTTCATTCGATATTATGAAAGATGGGTTTTTATTTATCGGTAACCATTCGGTTTTCATTATCGGTTTAGAATTTTTCTATTATAGGTAAAAAATTTGGGGGCGAATTTGGGATATCGTTATCGTGAATCGTTGGAGTTTTCAGAGTGGGACTTCGATACATTTTCTTCTGGATATTGCTATTTTAAAGGTTTGTAGCCATCCCCATAGGAATTCGATAACTCACTGTAAGTGTTTTCGAATTTTTTGATGTTTATTGTTATCGTTAGGAATTGTTTTCGCTAGTGGTCATGGATTCATTTGTACATCTACACGTGTATTTGCATCATTTCTGAAATAAAAAAAGTCTTGATAATTTCATGTAAATTGAGTCGTTCTTTGGCATGGCAACATATTACTTGCATCCATGGTCATTTGAAAGCATGTCTTTTTATTGTAAATATGTAATAATAAATATTTGTTATCTGTTGTTCTTTGATTCATACAATTGGAAAATTTTAATCAAATCTTGACTTGGAAACATATAGGTTGCAGCCTTGGTGATTCGTGTGTTGTTAGTTTGAATTATATATATTTATCTGGAAAATATGTTAATCTGTTGTTTTCGTAAATTGAGCACAATGTTCTGTTAGCCGTGTGGTATTATTACTTATGTAAAGAATGGCATTTAAACCTTCTAAAAATAAAAAAAAAAGGCGACAGACTCGTCTAGTCTCTCCGGTGCCCGTGGATGACAGCCTGCACTATGAGCGCTTGATGTAGTGACCCGAACTTTTCCATGTTTATATATATATATATATATATATATATATATATATATATATATATATATATATATATATATATATATTAAATGAAATTGTTATTTACATGATTAAGTGTTTCTAACATGTTAAGCAATCAAACTTGTTAAGACTTGATTAATTGAAATAGGTTTCATATAGACATTTGACCACCCAAGTTGACCGGTGATTCACGAACGTTAAAACTTGTAAAAACTATATGATGACATATATATGGTTATATATATAGTTAACATGATTTTATGATAAGTAAGTATCTCATTAGGTATTTTAACAATGAGTTATATACATAAAAATCAGACTATTAAATTAAGAAACTCGAAAACGATATATATAACTATTATCGTTATAACAACGTCTTACTAAGTACATATGAATCATATTAAGATATTGATACACTTGGTTAATTATGTTAAATGATAAGTAAATATATCATTAAGTGTATTAACAATGAACTACATATGTAAAAATAAGACTACTAACTTAATGATTTAGAAACGAGACATATATGTAACGATTATCGTTGTAACGACATTTAACTGTATATATATCATACTAAGATATATTATATATCATAATATCATGATAATGTAACAATTTAACATCTCTTTAGATATAATAAACAATGGGTTAATAACATTTAACAAGACCGTTAACCTAAAGGTTTCAAAACAACATATACATGTAACGACTAACGATGACTTAACGACTCAGTTAAAATGTATTTACATGTAGTGTTTTAATATGTATTCATACACTTTTGAAAAACTTCAATACACTTATCAAAATACTTCTACTTAATAAAAATTCTTAGAATTACATCCTCGTTCAGTTTCATCAACAATTCTACTCGTATGCACCCATATTTGTACTCGTACAATACACAGCTTTTAGATGTATGTACTATTGGTATATACACTCCAATGATTAGCTCTTAGCAGCCCATGTGAGTCACCTAACACATGTGGAAATCATCATTTGGCAACTAGCATGAAATATCTCATAAAATTACAAAAATATGAGTAATATTCATGAATTATTTACATGTAAACAAAATTACACATCCTTTATATTTAATCCATATACCAACGACCAAAAACACCTACAAACACTTTCATTCTTCAATTTTCTTCTTATAATTGATCTCTCTCAAGTTCCATCTTCAAGTTCTAAGTGTTCTTCATAAATTCTATAAGTTCTAGTTTCATAAAATCAAGAATACTTCCAAGTTTGCTAGCTTACTTCCAATCTTGTAAAGTGATCATCCAACCTCAAGAAATCTTTCTTATTTACAGTAAGATATCTTTCTAATACAAGGTAATACTCATATTCAAACTTTGATTCAATTTCTATAACTATAACAATCTTATTTCGAGTGAAAATCTTACTTGAACTTGTTTTCGTGTCATGATTCTACTTCAAGAACTTTCAAGCCATCCAAGGATCCTTTGAAGCTAGATCTATTTTTATCATTTTCAGTAGGTTTATCCACAAAACCTGAGGTAGTAATGATGTTCATAACATCATTCAATTCATATATATAAAACTACCATATTCGAAGGTTTAAACTTGAAATCACTAGAACATAGTTTAGTTAATTCTAAATTTGTTCGCAAACAAAAGTTAATCCTTCTAACTTGACTTTTAAAATCAACTAAACACATGTTCTATATCTATATGATATGCTAAATTAATGATTTAAAACCTGAAAACACGAAAAACACCGTAAAACCGGATATACGCCGTCGTAGTAACACCGCGGGCTGTTTTGGGTTAGTTAATTAAAAACTATGTTAAACTTTGATTTAAAAGTTGTTCTTCTGGAAAAATTATTTTTCTTATGAACATGAAACTATATCCAAAAATCATGGTTAAACTCAAAGTGAAAGTATGTTTTCTAAAATGGTCATCTAGACGTCATTTTTTCGACTGAAATGACTACCTTTACAAAAATGACTTGTAACTTATATTTCTGACAATAAACCTATACTTTTTCTGTTTAGATTCATAAAATAGAGTTCAATATGAAACCATAGCAATTTGATTCACTCAAAACGGATTTAAAACGAAGAAGTTATGGGTAAACCAAGATTGGATAGTTTTTGATTGTTGTAGCTACGGAAAATATTGTAACAATTCTATACAAATCATATCCTAGCTAACTTATATTGTATTATACATGTATTCTGATATATTATGTAATCTTGGGATACCATAGACACGTATGTAAATGTTTTGACATATCATATCGACCCATGTATATATATTATTTGGAACAACCATAGACACTCTATATGCAGTAATGTTGGAGTTAGCTATACAGGGTTGAGGTTGATTCCAAAAATATATATACTTTGAGTGATCTAGCCTGAGACGTGTATACACTGAGTCGTGGATTGATTCAAGATAATATATATTGATTTATTTCTGTACATCTAATTGTGGACAAATAATATATACTAATGAGGACAGCTGACTTAATAAACTTAAAACAGTAAAACGTATTAAAAATGTTGTAAATATATTTTGAACATACTTTGATATATGTACATATTTGTTATAGGTTCGTGAATCGACCAGTGGCCAAGTCTTACTTCCCGACGAAGTAAAAATCTGTGAAAGTGAGTTATAGTTCCACTTTTAAAATCTAATATTTTGGGATGAGAATACATGCAGTTTTATAAATGTTTTAAGAAATAGACACAAGTAATTGAAAGTACATTATATGGGTGAATGATCGAAGCCGAATATGCCCCTTTTACTTGGTAACCTAAGAATTAGTAAACCGATCTACTAATTGACGCGAATCCTAAAGATAGATCTATTGGGCCTAACAAACCCCATCCAAAGTACCGGATGCTTTAGTACTTCGAATTCGTTTTTATCATGTCCGAAGGATTTCCCGGAATGATAGGGGATATTCTTATATGCATCTTGTTAATGTCGGTTACCAGGTGTTCACCATATGAATGATTTTTATCTCTATGTAGGTGATGTATATTGAAATATGAAATCTTGTGGTCTATTATTATGATTTGATAATATATAGGTTAAACCTATAACTCACCAACATTTTTATTGACGTTTTAAGCATGTTTATTCTCAGGTGATTATTAAGAGCTTCCGCTGTTGCATACTAAAATAAGGACAAGATTTGGAGTACATGCTTGTATGATATTATGTAAAAACTGCATTTAAGAAACTTATTTTTGATGTAATATATTCTTATTGTTAAGCATTATGTAATGGTCGTGTGTAAACGGTATATTTTAGATTATCATTATTTGATAATCTACGTAATGCTTTTTAAACCTTTATAGATAAAATAAAGGTTATGGTTGTTTTAAAAATGAATGCAGTCTTTGAAAAACGTCTCATATAGAGGTCAAAACCTCGCGACGAAATCAATTAATATGGAACGTTTATAATCAATATGAACGGGACATTTCACTTGATGCTCCGCCCGTATCGCTTGCAGCCTCCCCTCCAAAGACTTAACGTCGTGTCGTTAGTTTAGTAAAAAAAGGGATTGGCGATGTTGTTTGGTATTGAAGTGTTTACTATTATTATTATTGTAATAATTTAGTGTAATACATGCCTATATTGGTTTATTCCAAGACACTGATGAAGAAATTAAGTTACTATAGTTTACAATGAGAAAAGCGAAGCATATCTTGGTAGGTGACTTGCAGTCATGATGATTCGATTTCTCTTGCCAAAATATAAGATATAGTGATGGGGGAGTTATGGTTGGTCTATATAAGCCCTATACGAACAATTTAACAGATGCTAAAATATAAAATTATAAGACTATAAGAAATTAACAAAAAGAAAGAAGACATAAAGTGAATATTAAAGAGAACACTACATGTTATTATTTCTTAAACTCAGGATTATTTATAATGAAAATGACACCTCCTTTATGGGGAGGAAAAGATGTCATCTTATCTCACACCACATATTACAAAATACATAATTTATTACACACTGCATAAAATAAAATATCTTAATAATACATAAAAACAAATAATCATGGGTGGTACATAAGTGCTTGCATCACTTGATTCTTCAATAATATCTTCTTAATTACTTTCACCATGATTAATTTTTGTAGATAAAAAAGGTCACAAGTAACACGGAAATCATCAATGTATAAGTGATGCCATGATCAATATATGTCCCTGCAATTATTCAATTAACAATGAATAAATTCAAATAATTATTCATATACATTCTATTGAAACTATAAATGGATAGTCAATTTAAATGTTAGCATTTCTTACATATAGTCGAATCATTTAGGTTCAAAGGACTATTTATTTGATAATGAATATGGCCATTATAATATATTCGATAATCCTCTATTGACGTATTAGACCACTCACCTACTAGGATAAACCGTCACATCAACAGCACAGACTGAAGACATAATCACTCCTAGCCATCACACCCTCCCTCAAATATTGAGACACGTTATATTAGCTAATTATTACAATGTACTAATCATAGAGCTAAATGTACTACACGATTATACATATTCTTTGTCCTGATATATGCTTGAAAACCACAAAGGTCATAACGAAAACACATCACAAGCCTAAGAGGAGGAACAAGGACAAGCTCGTGCCAATGGTGCCCTCCAACACATGGCCAGAGCGAGCCCTCCCGACTAGGCGAGCAATGACCACTTCCGAATAGGTGAGCCCCACAAATTAGTTCTAGTTTCGCCTACAGTTCAATAAAAGGTTGTGTTCGCATGTTCTTGTATTAAATTTTTATTTTACTATATTTAGCTTAACATCGCCTTTCTAATAATAACAAAAAAGTGACACAAATGAAAAATAAATCAAAAATAAAAAAATCCCTACAAAATGATAGTACAAATAGTATGAATTAAAAATAAAACTATAACAGCATAGCTAAATCGAAATTTATTAAACATAATACAACTGTATATATAGTCTTATACTTTATATAATAAAGAATATTGATGTAATTAAGATCAAATTCCATAAAAATCTAATACTCAGCTAAAGTCATGCATATATATAACAACAATATTTTTTTTGAACATTAGTACGAGATCAACCAAAGAGGACTTAACCACCTACGCGTTTATCTCTCACAGTTGCATAATTCGCCCCTAATAAATATCATTTCGTATAAACTCCATCAATTAATAAATATCATATAAAAACATACATAATAAATAAATAATGTAAACCAAAAAAAGGATGATTACCATCGCTACTATAATCAGGAGCAGGTAAATCAAATTGAGCATCAATAAGTGAAGAAACAATGCCTAATAATACCACCAATACAGTTACAAAAAAAATTTGATTCATCGCCATTAGAGACCGATTAAGCTTATTTAAAGATGAATATTCAGAACAACGAACAATATATCAACGCGAATGAAACACGTGTTTGAAACCCTAGATTTAGTTATAGATGTAACGAGTTTTGAAAATGTTAACCGAAATGACATAATTAATCAAGTAATTAAATGACATAATTTAATAATATTATTACTACTATTAATTAAAAATAACAAAATAAACTAGTTTTTGTTACAACTTTTTAACAATAAACTTCGTATTCAACTAAATAAAAGATTGTTATAATACAAGCTTTATATGAATTTTGTTTACAAAGGTTATTTATTGGAAAAATTTTATTACATTTAACATTATTAAAAATTCTTTTTGTATCTATATAAAATATAAATTAATTATTATTTTGAATCAATCATACGTTCGTTCACAATTTATATTCCCGTATATACTATTTCTAAACATGGGATTATTTGTAAACATGATGACATCATGATGATGGCATTTTGATGACATCATTATGATATCATCATGATGTCATCGTCCACAATTAGTTTTTTTTTATATTTCAATATCTAGCCATTTTTATTTTTATTTTGTTATTCTTTTTCTTTCCATCTCTTTCTATTATAAGTTTGGATGATTCACATTACGAGTACAATGTTTTTAGATACACCAACGAATACAACAATAAATAACAACAAAACCCAATACCACATGAGTGGTGTATGGGGAAGGTGAGATGTAGATAATCATTCTCTTATCCTCCGAGAATAAAAACAAGTCATTTCTCCACCCAGAGTGAAACACCCTCAAAAGTAGAGAAAGTCATCCCTCTCTCTATTCGACGGATAAATAGATTGCTTCCGAGTGCTCCGGCTAATAAGTAGGAAAGTTTTTTTTTAAAATTGCAAAATAAAATTGAGATGTCATGAAAATGGTAGAATCAAATTTCCATTGGTTTTAATCATGCTTGGAATTCAATTTAGTGTAACACCCCAAATCCGGTTATTCGAAAACGATAACAATTTTTTTTATAAACAGAGTTAAATACATTAACACGCACGATTCGTTTAACACTAATTTTAATGTGTCCAATATACAAAGAAACACATGTTTAACATATGACCAAGTCCAAAACGTTCAATTCGACACCTTTCGACCCGTTATACAACAAGTGGGTAATTACGACCCATTTACAGTACAAACCGGGTTAAGACTCAATAACCCAACCAGATACCAAGAGCATAATCTCGGGGATTTACCAAGTCCCCATTCATCATCCGAATATCCAAAAGCTACCCCATCATAAGCTCAAGCAACTCTAAAGCATCTAGTCTAGCAACTAGAGTCCTCCGCCAGATCATACGGTACCTATAAAAAGGTAACAACAACGAGGGGTAAGCTTACGCTTAGTGAATGCAACAATTATACATATACATATATAATCTACTTACTTGCAAACACTTTCACAAATACCGCATACGAGCTAGCAATTCAATAACCATGCAATCACAATGCATAAACTAAAAATCCACAATTCACAATAAGCTAGCATCGCCAATAGCATATAGCTCACAATTTTAATATGCTAATACAAAAATCACACAACCATGGTTAACCATAAGCACAAGGGAATGGTACTCGCGAATGACCATCGGTGGTCCCAACAACCATTAGTGTACATACGCCTTGTATCACTAACCCCTGGGTGGTATCAAACGCCTGAACTTTAAACCCACCCATCACGTAAAATGCGGTATCGAATGCCCGAACTTTAAACCCACACTTCACGCCCACGCACACATGATGATATGGTATCGAACGCCCGGACTTTAAACTCATATCACATGTCAACTCGATGTGGTATCGAACGCCCGAACTTTAAACCCACATCGCGTCCCACACAATAAATACACGTATAATTATTCCACTCTCCTTGGAATGCCCGCACACGTCGTGTAATATGATTTCCGTCCACACATCCGAGCGTGTAGTTACCTATATCAGACATAGGCACATTATTCACATAAATATACATTCTCTAAAGGGAATCCGACACAATCATCCCTTAGCCGAGGGATCACACCTTGCTCGTCAAAATCCGCCCATTTAACACCTAATGGACACAATCCGCTTACCAATTCAGGTGGTAATTCAAACCCACACAACAAAATACAATTTAACCCAAATTATACGTGACACCAAATTGACCAACCTAGGTCTCGACACTAGATTACTACTAAGGTAGTGATCATTTCACAACGTCATTTACACCAAAACTACAACATGTGCAATATTGACTCATATCGCACTTGACCTCTTTTGACTTATGCCAAACACGACCCATAATCACCATTAACTAGTGATTATGCACCAATATACCATTTAAAACCTCAATTCAAGTACTTACATACTTAATTCACAAAAACTAGTATCAAAACCTAGTTTTGACACCAAAACCATTTCAACACCCAAATTTAACTAGCAACATGTTATTATGAACATCAAACCCATGAACACTTCCAAACTAGTGATTGACACCCAAAATCATGAAAAATATAACCATTTTCATCATCTAAACTTAAACCCACTTCGTTAGGGTTTACATACCCAAATCACACACTAAAACCCCCAATTTCATGAGGAATGGGGTTTATAACCCAATACAAACACAAACCCTAACCCCAAATCAAAATCAATGTATATAAAGTCAGATCTAGGGTTTACCTCAACTTCAAAACCGAGGTAGTAGCTAGATACATCAAGAAGAACCAAGATCCACTCCAATTTGGGCAAGAATCACCATCTTCATCACCATTGGAACTTCCTCTCACTAGAAAACCCTTTCTCTCTCTAAGAAGGGTTTGATTGGTGAAAAATGAAGATAATATCTGGTTTGCGGGTATAAATATGACCCCATGTGAAAAGACCCAAATGCCCTCATCAATTTTACAAAATAATAAAACTCGTCAGGCACCAGGAATGCCGTTCTTCAATTTCAGGAACGTCGTTCCTGTGAACAAATGGAACGTCATTCCATAAATAAGAACGTCGTTCCCTAAACAGCCTCTAAACCCATTCTGTTAAGATTTTGCAATTTCTCTTGACACAACGTCGTTCTTTAATCTGGAATGCCGTTCTAGCTCTAGGAACGCCGTTCATTCTACCTGGAATGCCGTTCTGACCTGTTAGAAAATCAGGGTCTTACATTTAGGCTCTAAATGACAGTCAAGACGCCAATAAATCGACGCTTGCTGTTGACTCAAAAAATAAATGAGTTAATTTATATTTTCAGTATAATACGTCAATTAATTTACTAAAAGTTATGTAATAAATCGAATATGTAATGTATTTATTTATACATCTTAATCTTAAAATGAATATGAACACGTCATTAGTAAACATGATGACATAATGATTATGTCATCTAATGTCATCATCTACAATTAATTTTTATAATATCTGGTCATTTTTATTTTCGTTTTCTTTTTATTTTCATCTCATTTATAACAATTTTGGATGATTCATTAATATTATGCAAATTGTATTAAATGCTAATAAATTGTAATTGTATCAAGTGTAATAAAGTTGTGTTGGCAATCGTTTCATTATTAAAAATCTATTATGAAAATTTTGTACAATAGCGTTTAGACATCTTTACTCTTTCCAAGACTTCAAACATATGTCCACCCAGTTACCCTTTGAACTCTTAAACAACAAGATAGACCTTCTAGTTCCAGAATATACATTGCAGCCCTTCTACTTGATAATACCTGAAAATAGCATTGAAAACACCACAAATAAGAAAACCATAGATAGAATTTTAAAATACGTGTGATATAACCGTTATTTTCAACATTCCCCCTTAAACTTATATTTAAACAAGTCAAAGATACCTAGCACTTTAATCAGCAAGTTATGTTGACTAACACTTAAGCCTTTAGATCAGCAAGTTGATTATATGAACCAACTTTAAAAGTTTAATTATACCAACAACAACTTTTGTATAATTAAATGAACATCAATGTCAAAATGTTTTGTCCTTTCATGAATGACAGGATTTGCTGCTATTTTCATAGTAGAAGAGTTATCACAAAATAACTTTAATGTTAATATCTTTTAAAAGATTTTTCAACCAAATGAGTTTCACGGGATGTCATAGCCCTATATTCAGCCTCGGCTGAGGATCTGGATATAGTAGCTTGTTTTTACTTTTATAAGAAACAAGTGGACCACAAAATTAAACCAAGTAACCCGTGACAGACTTCTATTAACCTTACATTTACCCTAGTCAGTATCACACTAAGCATGAACAGTATAACCATTTTTGATAAACTGAAAACCTTTACATGGTGCACCCTTAAGGTATCACAAAACTCTAAAAATAGCATCGATCTGAGATTGTAATGGAGCATGCATATACTAACTTGACACATGAATAGAAAAAGATAAATCTGGTCTATTAAGAGTTAAATAGATAAGTCTGCCAACAAGCTTTCGGTGTTATGTAATATTATGCAACAATGGGTTCTTATCACTTGGAATACTAGCAACTACAAGTATTAGATTCTATTGGAATAACAACTAGCTTAGGACCAGCAAAATTTGAGGTTTTCGATAATAAAAATCACAAATATAATATATTATTTATGAGTACATCAATGAAATCGACAAAAAATGTGTATAAGAAATAAATCGAGGCAAAGAATGAAGTTGAACAAAATTGTAGATATAAATTAAGTATTATAAAAGATTGAATTTAACTAAAGTTCAAACGGTCAATAAAAAAGAAAATTGATAACTCCATGTCGAATATTTAGTTGTAGTATGAGTTTTTAATAATAGACCATTAGAGAAATATTCAAATGAAACCAACTTTTAAGTTGAGATTCAAGGGACCAATCAGAGTGTGACATATGGTGCGATAATTACATGTGATTGAAAAAAATTAAAAAAAAAAAATTTCAAATAAAATTTTTTTTCGAAAAAAATTTTCGAATTTTTTTTTATTTTTTTCAATTTTTTCAATCACAAGTGATTATTCATGCAAATCACATGTGATTGTAAAACCCAATTAGATGTGATTCTGTATGTCAAATCCAATCGCATGTGATTGGAAAAAATTTATTTAGTAAAATGACGAATTTTTCAGTAAATTTGTGCTAAAACCTTTAAACATCAAGTTTTTGATCAAAACTTGATCAAATCACTGAATTAAAGTCTGAAATTTTAAAGATATGATCACGAAACGCTAATAAACTTAATCAAATCACCGAATTAAAGTCTGTTTCTTGTTGAAATTTTTTTTGAAAAAAAAAATTTGAAATTTCTTTTTTCAATCACATGTGATTGGATTTAACATGCTAAATTTTAAAATATATATATATATATATATATATATATATATATATATATATATATATATATATATATATATATATATATATATATATATTAAAAACATTTCGTAAAAAAATATGTAAAAAAAATTTTCAAAAAAAAAAATTTTGAACTCTGCTAACATACTTATATGTAACATACTTCGATTTAAACTCTGCTAACATACTTAAAGTTAGCATGGTGTACTATGCTAATCACATTGGTGTACTATGCTAACATACTTCGATTTAAACTCTGCATCCCTCTAAGAAAACTCGTCTAGGGAGTTTATCTTCAACAATTTCTTGATAATTGCATCTTTTTAAGCTTAGAGTTAGCACCTTTAAACAATTGCTTAACAACTTTGACCAAAGTCAACCTTATATACTTATATGTAAACCCGATTGCTTAACCAGCTTAAAATCTACAATTTAAATACATCATCATCATTAACATTTAATATTTTAATCTATAAAAGATCTGTTTAAGGCTTTAAGCTCTTCAAAGAAAAGTGAAAAAGTTGACTTTTTCCAACTATATGTTGGTATTAACTTCTGGCTTACTCGTTAATCGAATGATGATATGAGTTAGTTAAATACCTGTCGGGAAAGGCGTTGTTTTGAAGCTGGTTACTTATGTACTCATATGAGTTGAACTAGAAGTAGTTACGTCGGAAATCATCGAGGGGAATGCTTTCGAATTCGGTTATTAATCCGAATCGTAGTGATACAGAATTGGAAATCGTTTGCTGCCATTTTGTGGTGTCTTCACAGTAGAATCCGGATATCCTGTAACATATCCTTAAACACTACTGGCACTTCATTCTCAATGGGTACACTGACCCGCCCGTCTTCTCAACACTTTGGATAACGCAATCGAGGATCACCAGAATAAGCCTTAATCCGTTCATCGAACCAGAAAATTGCCGAACAGTGGCTGCAAACGCGGTCACAATCACCGAGATCCCAATAACACCAAATTAAGAAAAATTATAAATAAGCAAACAATAATAATAGAACTATAACAACAACAAAAACAACCCATGCGAGCATACAAAAAACATAACACTATATATAAACAAATATAAAAAAATAAGAAAAAATAACCTTTTGCAGTAACCTTTCATTCATGTTTGTTTTTAATTCTTTTCACTTAATCTATGCATTTGCAGTTGTTTTATCAGTATTAATATCATGAGAGTTGATGTTTATTGTAGTCCAAAGTACTTGCTGTAAAGAATTAACATAGAAAAAAAATGAAATCGAAAATTATTCACACTTGCATCCCATTAACTATTTTCAATATATTGTCGTTAACATTCAATGAATCCACCGCAAACAAAGCAGCAAAAATAGTATAAACAAAACTAAAAATAGCATCTTTAACATTCAAAAGCAGACAATGAGTGACATCATAATACAAAACCAAAACAAATACTAAGACATAAAAAAGAGCACAAATATTAACAAAACCATATTAAGTGATCATAACAGCAGTCACTAAATGGCATATCAATCTATTCAACTTAAGTTAATTATTCAACAATAATAGACACGTACACGTACAGTATACCAGTTAAAAATGTAAAATGGAAAAAAGAAACAGCAACCCTAAAACGATAGTTGAAAAAAAATGAAACAGGAACCCTAAATGTCCAATAAAAAACAACTGAAAATTAAATAACACTGAGTAGTTACTCCGAAAAGTACCTTCAATTGGATGATGAAAAAAGGCTATCAATCCATGATTCGCCAATTCCGTCTTTGATATTAAAAGTACCTGCTGTAATTCAGATTAGTATTAGTAAACGTATCAAAATTGTTGTTCAAAATTGTACCTGCCGTAATTGTTCAAAATTGTACCTGCCGTAATCAGATTAGTAAACATATAAAAATTGTTGTTCAAAATCGTCGATTCCGTCTTTGATATTGAAAGTTGGAATCAACATATAAAAAATTGCTTGAGATACAGCCCTAATGAGTGTGTTTGAACCGAGGATCCGAATAGAAGGAGTTTAGGTCCGCGTTATTTTTTTTAGGGGTATTAAGGGTATAATCTTGGTTAAGAAAGACTTATTGAGTTATAATTAGATCAATGGTTTGGAGGTAAGGGTAGTGATTGTCATTAGTGTGATCTAATAGTTTAGATTAAGAGTTCTTTAAAATGATATCTCAATTAAGTTTTTCTTATAATGTATAGTGTAGATGTAGATGTAGATGTAGATGTAGATGTAGATAGTGTAGAAGTGTAGATAGGTTCACAACCAAGAATTCCATAATTATTAACTCTAAATAGTACTTACTTTGATTCATACATATTCTATAATTGTTATCAAGCACTTCAATACTCAAAAAGTATTTCAGTTTTCCATGAACTTTTATTTGAAACTTGGTTTTTAGAAACAGTTAAAAATTTTCAATTTATTTCACATTCTTTCCACTAATCACAATATCATCAACATAAACTAAAAGAGCAATAAAACATCATTATCAGTTTTAACATACAATGAATAATCACATATACTTTGTTAAAAAAACATGCTCAATTAAAGTAGAATTTAACTTGGTATTCCATTACCTAAGAACCTGCTTTAGTCCATATAAGGACTTAGTCAGCTTGAAGACCTTATTATCATTATTACTGAAATAACCTTCAGATAAGCACATGTAACTTCTTCACTTAAGTCACCATAAAGAAAAGCATTATTGATATCTAATTGATATAAAGGCCAACTATTTTGAACAACCATAGTGACAATGCAATTAACAGTAACATGCTTTACAATACGAGAGAAGGTTTCTTGATAATCAATTCCCTCATTTGACTATAACCCTTGAAAACTAACCTAGCTTTATAACTTTCAATTTTCCCATCAGATTCATATTTAATTTTATAAATCCATTTATACCGAATGGGTTTTCTATTAGGAGGTAAGTCAGTAATAACCAAAGTGTTATTTCTCTTTAAGGCTTCCATTTCTAAATTTATGGCATTTACACCAAAGTGTTTTCTATTAGGAGATAGATAATTATGATTAACAACTCTCTCAACACCGTACTTCACTTGCCCTCAAGAACATAATCATTAAACCTTCTGGGAAGGAAACATAATTTGGATGACCTCCTTATAGTGTCAGATTGATCAGATGTATGTATTTTGATTAGAATTATTTAAGTTTGATTTAATTCATTATTTCCCTCGGGAGAAGTTGTGGAATCCACAAGTGTTGCTATAGGACTATGATCATTTACATGATCATTATCACTACTACCATCACCATCACAATATTCTCTCCTTCCCACCCTCTCTTCATCATTAGGACTTTGAGTGTGCAAGTTGTTCCAAAACAAATTATTAAAGAAATTTGTATGATTTAACTCATCACTTTCAAAAGATTTAGAAACGGACTTCATTTTGAAAGGAAAAGCAGATTCATAAAACTTAACATATCTACTAAATAAAAAACTTTATTCTCAAGACTAAATAACTTTTAACCTAATTCACATTTGAAAAACCAATAAGAACACATTTTTAAGCTCTACTACTAAATTCATCATTTGGTATTAAAATAGAAGCATAACAAGACAACCAAAACACCTCAAGTGGGAGAGACTATGTTCTTTTTTAAAAATATACTCATAAGGGATCTTTCTAGAGAGAACAGGTGACGAAGTCATGTTGATCAAGTAGCAAGACGTTAAAACACACTCACTCTACATATTGAGAGGTATTACCCCTTGAAACATGAGAGCTTTTGCAACATTAAGCAAGTGTCTGTTTCCTTTTAACTACTTCATTCTGTTGTGGAGAGTGAGTACAAGAAGTTTGATAAATAATTCCTTTATTTTTCACAAAAACGTCCATTTTGTTGTTGACAAATTTAGTTCCATTATCACTTCTAATGATTTTGGTCTTTTTATTTAACTAATTTGCATTAAGATTAGAGAGATTAATCAGATTATCAAAAGTTTTCTAGTTTTTCTAATTTTTTGTACACAGCTGCCAGCTTTTATAGCCATAATCGGCGGCTATCAAACAACAAATCCGGAAGCTATCAAACTCCAAAGCTGGTGGCTATTTTATTTTAGTGTAGATATCTGTCTCGTGGTCGTCTAGACAGGTGGATCGTCCTCAATGGAGTCCAGATGATCTAGATATGGCCAAAACTGTGACAACGCGCAAATTTTCCAAATTTCTTCAGAATTTCTTTAATATTTAGCTCACTTTGCACCAACTTCTCGCATATGATCTTATAATCAAGTTTAACGTAATAAAGCATCAAAAGTTCATAATATTGACTCCTAGCATGTATATTTTAGGACGTGTCACCTAGCATGCCAAAGTTGAGTAGACTCATAGCAAAAATTCACATTATAAGACATACTCACATTATTTACAGAATCGGTATCAAACAAGTATAGGCCTCTGGACCAAAAAAAGTGTCCTAATAAAAATTTATAATTCGTAAGGACCAAAAAAATGGTCCTATTGTAAAAAAATAGTACATTAGTACCAATAAACAAAGTCCTAATCTAACGATATACTAGTTTGGGTACCAAGAGAAAAAGTCCTAATATGCACAAATGTTACTTTAGTACCACATAAAGGGTCCTAATACATTTATTTTTAAGGATAGTACCACTAAAAGAAGTCCTAATATAAATATTTGAAACCTTAAAACCATAAAATAGGTCCTAATATATAAAGATATGATACTTTAGTACCACATAAAGGGTCCTAATATAATTATTATTAAGGTCAGTACCACTAAAAATGTCCTAATAAAAAAATTTCACACCTTAAAAACACAAAATGAGTCCTAATATATAATGATATGATACTTTAGTACCACACAAAAGGTCTCAATATAAGGATTTTTAAAATTAGTACCACTAAAAAAGCCCTAATATAAATATCTCAAAAACCTTAAAACCACAAAATTGGTCCTAATATATAAAGATATGTTACTTTAGTACCACATAAAAGGGTCATAATATAATGATTTTCAAGGTTAGTACCACTAAAAAAGGTCCTAACATAAATAATATTATTAAACTTTAAAATCAAGAAATGGGTCCTTATATATAATAATATGTTACTTTAGTGCCATGAAAAAGGGTCCTAATATAATGATATTATATCAAGTTTTTTATGACATAATAATAGTGTGTCCTATTAAGTTATAGTAGTTTTCGATTGGTTTCAGATTGATATTCAGATATTCGATTCCGGTTCGGATTCTGTTCTGATTCGGGTATTCGGATCCGGTGCAAAAATTCGAACCCAGTTCGGGTAAGCGGATTCAAATCAGACATTCAGGTCCGGTTAACTTATTCGGGTCCGGATCGGGTATTCGAATCCGGTTTCGTATTTGGATTTCGGTCGGTTTTTACGGTTTCGGGTTTTTTGAACATGATTATGGACACACTATTAATAATTTGTACTAAAAATTAAATATGAAATAAAACGTGATTATAATTCCCAAAAATATTCTCATAAACATGAAAATCACCAGACATAAAATATTCTTAAATAATCCAAGCATAAAAAGAAATCAAGTAGCATTTGAAAACGAAATTAAAAATAATGAAAAGCAATGCCAAACGTCTTGGATCAGCAAGTATATTTACCAATCCAACGGTACCACCTACAAATAAACCAAACATATATTTATAAGCATAAAGTTGCATATTATAACAATTAATAAATATATTATCACAAATTTGTGGTAGGAATACCTATAAATATGTGGAAGGCCACGCGACACACACGCCTCCAGCATCTTCAACTCTCATAAACAGATCAAATGGCCTGACCAATAATGAACCCCTTTTAATGATCCCATGAGCTTCTACGCTACACCAATCCTCTCCAATCTCTATACCGCCAACTACCGTTGTTGGATCCATGCTCCTCAACCATGCTTTTGCTACCTTCTCGTAGATAACAATGTTGTGGAGAAAAACTTCATCTCCGACCTAGAGTTCCGTTATCAACAAGCATTTATGAATGTAAAAAAAAAAAAAAAATACATCAAGCACATTGAAGTTTTAAATATAAAATTACCTTAAGACGTGGACGTGGAGGTACATTGACTATAATGAAGCCCTGTGATCCTGTGTTATCTTCAACAATTGAACCATTCTTATCTAACAACGCAACTTTTAGATTTGTATTTTCTTTCACAAGTACTTCATTGTCAGACTTTAGTTTAATGTTCTCTATAAGAACAGCATTACGACTGGGTATTTTACCCCACAGATCAGCTTTTTTCCCACCTAATCCATACATGTCGGCTGCGACATATTTATTATTGCCCACAACTTTAGAAAAAACATCATCCGGTTCAGTCTCATCTACTGTTCCTTCGGGAAGATCTTTAGTTAGGTCATCCATGTTTTTCTGCATTAAATGAAACAGAAGAAATGTTTGATATACATAATAAGATAGATCCCTACAAACAATTCTGAGCAGTGTGATAATGGCCATGATGTAATTAACTGTAATATATAGTATGAGACGTGATTTTACAATACAGTTTTTAATTGTAGTTGATAATGGCCATGACGTACTAATTATATGTAATATACAGAATAGATCCCTACAAACAGTTGATAATTACAGTTGCACACAACCACTCATACATATATATCAATCACTTCTATAATGCAATCTGAACTTAAAAATAATACTTACAATTGCGGTTTTAGCTGCTTCACACTTAGTAGCGCCTCCTTTGGAAAAACATTCTCGAAATATAGCCATTCGAGTTGGAGATTTACCCCCTTGAGCCTGTTTAAAAAAATAAAAATAAATAAGTAATTACTAACAATGGATAACCTTATACTTTATATAGAAATAATTGTCACCCAAAATTACCTTGAGCTCTTCACGTATACGTGCATAACTCTTTTTACCGGTGACCTGCACCAACTTCTTTTTGGCCCGATTTGCTTTGTTTTTCGCACATTTCTCCCGAAATGGGAATTTTAAATATCGTATTATGAAAGCAACTAATGTGAATTTTTGCTCATACCTGAACCGTTTCAGCATTCCAATTAGTAACCATAATTACTAACAATGGATATCCTTATACTTTATATAGAAATAATTGTCACCTAAAATTACCTTGAGCTCTTCACGTATACGTGCATAACTCTTTTTACTGGTGACCTGCACCATCTTCTTTTTGGCCCGATTTGCTTTGTTTTTCTCACATTTCTCCCGAAATGGGAATTTTAAATATCGTATTACGAAAGCAATTAATGTGAATATTTGCTCATACTTGAAACGTTTCAGCATTCCAATTAGTAACCATAGTCTTCCATATATATCTTTCAGGTTCAGGTGGCCTTGATTTGACTTGCTTCCTAAATGATTTAGTTGAATCCCGGTATTTCTTCTTTAATCTTGCTCTCCAATTTTTCACTTTTCTAGCAATTGATCTTAGCATCCACGTATCAGCATGGGCTGGAATAACAAACTTTGACTGGATACAAAATATATTAATTAGTTGAGATAACCAAAATAGATTTTGTCATTAACATACGAATTAATATTATTACATACTCTTATTTGTTTAAGCAACTCTTGCTTTTGATCTTTAGAAACTTTAGTCCATGTTAAATGAATTGGACAATGCTTGCAACTACGTGCAAGGGTTCCCAAGAAATGGGTGAGCTTACTAGTGTTGGCACAAATAGGTTGACCGAGTTGATTAACAGCTACAGTACGTAATTCGACAGCCATGTTTTTTATTCCAAACATCGGGCATACTTGTAGGTCCTCTCTTTCTTCTTTCTTCTGGGAAGCACTTCATCTGAAAAAGTGAACATGATTTAGAATATGTGTATACAATTAATATATAGTATAACCAACAAATTTTGTTAAATAAAACATATAAAAAACAAAACATGAGTCACCTGTAGTTTGTGTAGGTTCCGTCTCATCTCTGATAAGCTCATCATTAATGATTACTTCTGTATTGGAATAATAGTCATTTGTGTATCAAAAAAGGTGCTAATGAAAGTTATAATACATAATACTACGCATAAAAAACTTCAAGCCAGTATATCAAATAAACCTGTTTCTGTTTCTGGATTTTGAATATCATAAACCACAAAATCGTCATAATGAGCAGTTCTATCTTTGTCATTCCGTCCATTCTGATCACCTTCATCGTCTCTAATTTTTTCAGGCCTAACATCATCATCATCATAGAGGTGATAAGTACGCGCCATGTCTTCTACACCATCACTTTATACATTTAAGGATAGTGCATTATTATCTGTACATACATAAAGGTTACGAGTGAAGGTACTCAATTTAATCAAGTGATATAAACAAATGTTTATTTTTATAAAATTTTTGGGAAACATATAAATAGTTAATATTAACTCACCCTTTGTGACTGTTCCACTCGATTTATTCTCGTTTGTTGGTAACTTATCAACTTGTTAATGATTTTTTTGGGGCCTTGCTCAGAATCTTTAATGCCACACTTTGTTGCCCTCGATATAGCAGTGGTTTGTCCCTTGCTCATTTGGGATTTAGAAGATAACCGTTGGGAGTTATTATGATCAGCATGTACTCTTGTGTTTAGATTTGATTGTCTCGTTATGTAGGTGGGTGGAATGTATACTTTAGCTTTTTTCTGTATAGAGTTAAATGTCATTAAAAAGCATTGGTAAAAAATATCATATGATAAAAAATGATAATCAATACCTTCTTAGATGCTTTAGCTCTTGTATCAACCTCTACATTAGCTTGGTCATCATTCCCTTCAGACAAATCAGGCGTATACTCTTCATCATAATCGGTAGTGTCCAATTGCGTTTCTTTCCTTTTTTTAATCTACTACTAACTGCCGTAGTTTCGAGTTGAGTTGCGAGTTTTGTTAATTTTAACTATTACAATCTTTGATTGTTCTCTGCCATCCTCTTTTGTCTAATTTGTTCATACTCATTGTCACGTTAAGAATGTGTAGGACTTTGATTGATGTTCTTTTCCATTGTAAAAATCTAGAACGAATTATAGAACAATAATCAGCAATTATAAAAACAAAAATTTATTCAATTAGATTGGAACATCACTTAAAACAACATTCTAAAACAAACATATCTTAACATGTTATTGATTTACAGCAGAATATTTTAAATATAAGTACTATGGCATATATCTAATAATCACAACTATGAACAAAAATGTAAAACTATATTCAACCCTAAAACAACAAATCTATTTGCAGCACATACAGTTATAATCATATTACTATAACATGATTAAGCATATTATCTAGATAAAGTTTTATAGAGTCAATTTAACGAAGAAATAGATTTGCAATATAGTTATAATCAACAGAATTATGAACAATCGAAAATAATTATCTTAAAATGAGAAAATAGTAAAAATCAATAAACAAAATTTCGTTTAATCTAACAAAAACATTTATCATACGGTCAGCAACAGATTTATAAACAATCAAAAAAAATTTA